>NC_139002.1:105855775-107055775 GCF_964374135.1 Grampus griseus | reverse complement strand
GCTTCCCGGCATGGAGGTCCTTTTTGTCCCCCATTTCTTATAGGCAAGACTGCAGCCCCCATGACCATCCCTGAATTCCGAAGGGTGGATTCAAACAGCTGCTAATCAATGGAGAAGAAGCCAAGCAACCACCTGAAGCAAGATTAAAGGGACCAGAGAAACTCATCGAGATCAGGAGACGACCGCTGGCCTTCCCTGGTGGTCCAGAGGTTGAGAATCCGCCTGCCAATGCAGGGGACGCGTGTTCGAGCCCTGGTCGGGGAACTAAGATCCCACACGCAGTGGGGCAACTAAGCCCGCGCGCGGCAACTACTGAGCTCCGCGCCTCAACTAGAGAGAAGACGGCGCACCGCCATGAGGATCCCGCATGCCGCAACTAACGCCCGATGCAGCCAAAACTAAAATAAATGAAAACATCGGGAGACGACCACCTGAGATGAGATTAAGGGACGGCAGGCCCTGCTCGCCACACCCTAATCTTGTCAGAGAACCCCCCCGCCCCCGCCCTTTGAACCGCCCTTCATCAAATCCTCTGCGGGGGGACACACACAGTTTTTCAAGGCAGAACCGGTGTGTCCCCCTTTGCCTGGCAAAGCAATAAAGCTCTCCTTTTCTACTTCACCCAAAACTCTGTCTCCGAGATTTGATTCGGCACTGGGCCACAGAGAGGCCGAGCTTTCGGTCACAGACCCACCTGTCGGCCCACAGGGGAGACAGGGCTCCCGCACAAAGGCCCCCCGCCCTTCATTTTCTCACTGATTCTATTTATTTATCCCCTGAACAAGTGTTTGCGCACAAACCCGCTGCTGGCCTTTGAATTCCAGCAGAGACTCAGTCTCTCTCCCTCCGTCCGCACTGGGTGACTCAGCCGGTGACCTGCGCACTCCACTCAGAGTCTCGGGGGCAGCGAGGAGGGGTTTCAATCACACCTGTCACTCCACTAATGCCGGGACCATCTTTCTCCAGCTCCTTGCAGGCAGGCTTAAATCAAATAGCCCCCTTTGTTCTGCCTGGAACTGACAAGGCTTTAAAACCCCATTATTATGCTATAATTTCAGAAAATCGATCCCGGCGGGAACAGCTAAATGGAGCTCAAAGTTTCTTCGTGTGACACCTTCCTGAATGAAGGCTTTGAGTTGTCATAAATTCCAGGCAGGGGAGAGCTCAGCCAGAGCTCACAGCTCCAGGACCAGCGGGTCAGCCTCTGGGCAAACCAGACCCCACAGTGGAGCTGAAGCAACATGAAAACAGCGGCCAGAGGTGACTCCTGGGGCGGCAGAGCCCCGCTACTGTCAGTGTCAGGTTTGGGGTTGCTCTCTGTCACCATGCGAGCAGAAGCCTTAACAGCTGGAGGACAGGAAAAGAAAGAACACAGTGGGATAAGAAACACCAGTGGGAAAATGATCCTTTAGAGGGTAATGAACAAGTAATTGAATAAGGGACTAAAAAAACCCCCTCAACAATGGCAAGCTCGCTGCTAATAACGGCTGACAGAGTAAAGTGTGAAAGAGCCGGGGGTGGATGGAGGGACTGAGGCTCCCTCCACCCTGGGGGCAGGGACGGATTGTCAACAGGCCCCTCTCAGCCCAGCAGGCCCTTTCCTGTTGCTTCTGTCTTGATTTATAATAAGCTCCTCTTTCCCTAAGTGCTTCATGAGAGTGGTTTGGCTTTTTCGTTGTTGTTTTTTTCTCCCCCAAATGGGGGTGTGTAGACTGAACTTGCCCTTGACAGACAGGCACCTCTGTTGTCGCCTACGGTGGAAGTGGAGCTGGAGGACGTGGGGACACACAGCGGAAACACAGATTTGCCCGTTTCGCTGCGTCTTGGGTAGGGGAAGGATGGGACCATCTGTTTTTCTCCCAAGGATGGGGCCGCTGGTAAGGGCTGGCCAACACCTTTGAGGCTGTGAAGTGGTACCCCTCTGCACACAGTAGGTGCTCAATAAAGAAGCATGATGTGACCAAGCTGGCTTCATTGAGGGGGTGCGCAGAATTCAACCAACTCCCTGCCTCCTGGCGGGTTGAGTGGCATTGCTGCCTGTGTGCCCCTCACCGCCTGCTCATGGTGAATCTCTGCTCCCCCAGGAGGGCACAGAAGGGGGGTGGAGGATGTTTGGATGGAGAGGTGAGACCAGGGCACTAGCCTGGACCGCGAAGGCCGATGGGCCAGGCACGGATCTATCATGTCTGCTACAAATCTGCTAGCTGTGTGATCTTGGGCAAGTCACTTAACCTCTCTGTGCTTCCCTGTCCACATCAGAGAATAACAGGGTTTCTCTCCAGGGTTGTTGTGGGGACCAGTGAGGTAGCCTGTGCAGAACTCTGTGCAGAACTCTGGAGGGTGAAAGGGAGCCTGTTTGGAGGGAGCTGGGGAAAGTATTCCAGGTGAGAGAATGAATTTAAGGTAAGCCTGCCAGGAATAAGCACACACATGAGCTAGACCTGATTAGTAACAGAGGGAGTAAAGCCCAGGGGTCAAGTATTTGGGGCTGGGGAGCCAGAACGCTGGGGTTCAAGTCTTGCCTCTGCCTCTTGTTAGCTTGTGTAACCCTGGGAAAGTTGCCTCAATTTTTTCATCTGCTAAATGGGGTAGTAAAGCCTGTTTCCCTCCTATAGTTACTGGGAGAATTAATGAGTCGCTCACATAAGATGCTCAGGACAGTGCCTGGCACACACTAGGAACCAGCCAACCAAAGCTAGCGTTCTTTTCTGAAGGAGATGAAGTGATGTAATTCACAGAGGCCCCCAGGCACAAGGTGACAGGTTAGATCTGAGCTCCAGCCTCCAAGGGTCTAGGCTGTTTTCACGTTTTCAAGAAGCAAGGGCTCACTGATCCGACGCGACAGCTAGCACGACATGACAACTAGCACCAGGTACAGCCCTAAGACATCACAAGACGTGACTCATTCGACATTCCCGACCACTGTCTCCATTTTACAAACGGGGAACCCAGGGCCCAGAGAGTTGAAGCAACTTTCCTGAAGTCGCACAGCTGGCAGGTGACAGAGCTGAGAGTTGAACCTGAGTCTGGCCCAGGGACTGGCACTATTACCTGCTGACTAGCCATCCTGGCTCACAGCCAACGCAGCTGGGTGTTGAAGTGGACCAAACCGTCAAGCCGGCAGCTGTGCAGCTGGGCTCCACTGTGGACGTGAATGCTGCCGGGTGAGCCTCCCCCGCTCGGAGCGGGGGAACCGGGAGGCTGGGTGCCCAGCCAGGAGTTGTTCCAGCCTCAGCTTGGAGCTTCCTGGGCCCCGATCAGAGAGGAAGGAAGGGAGCCAACCAGAGATCTTGAGGAAGGCCAGGGAGGCTGGCAGTGAGAGCAGAGGGTGGTGGGGGGCAGGGGCGTGGTTCTGATAGACGCAGGGTCCAAAGAGACAGGGGTGGGCAGGGGAGGCGGAACAGGCTCAGGGCAGCGTGGGCTCCAGTCCTGGCCCTGCCAGTGGAGACCCACTTTCCTCATCTGTGACATGGGGACAATGTCTCAGCTGTGGGATAAGGTGGGATGAAGCGCAGGTAGCATCCAGCCCAATGTCAGACGCGTACACGGCAGCTCCGTGAAGACGGCCACTGAGCCCAAATCTATAGGCAGGCTGATCCCAGAATTAATCATCCGAGCAGCGTGTGGTGCGGGGCACCTTCTCATAAGCCGCCACGAACCACACACAGCCAGCACCTCCCCACGCTCTGTGGTAGCCCCGGCCAGGACTCCTCCAACCTCAGCTTGAATGCCTCCTGAAACAGGGTGCTCACCACCTGCCGGGCCAGCCCAGCCCAGCACTCACTGCTGGAAATGTCTCCCTTACGCTGAGCTGGTGACCTGTGACTCTCATTCTCAGCCTCGTTAGGAGGGCCATCACGTGCCCATGACGACTGCGCTGATCGTGAAGCTGTGCTTCCAGCTCCCGGAGCTTGGGTGTATGGACAGCCCTGGGTGTCCCTATTACCCGGGTGTCTGTGGGCTTACAGGCCGCTGCTGAGCCGGGGGGGAAGGATGTGGAGGGGTGATGTTCATGAGCGGGGCGGGGGCTGTCATTTGTACCCCTGTGCTCCACGCGACACGGGCTTCGCCAAGCCTGAGGCATCTCCTTAGCTCACAGGAGGGGTGGGCACGAGAGCCCTCTGGAATGAACAGAGTCTCCTCCATCGCAGGCCCTCAGTTTGGCACAGCTGTTACTGGGCGTCTAGGCAGGACAGTGGGAACAGACAGAACACAGTCGGGGAGCCCAGGGCCAGGGAGGGAGGGCGCGAGAGGCCCGCTAACCGCCGCTCTTACACTTTCTCACTGGCCTTCTTCCCCCACGGTGCCGCCCTCAGGAGAAAGAGCTTCTCGCTCTCACATGCAGGTGGTTGAGCATCTGCCCCGGAGCTCGCGTGGGTCTTGAGCGAAAGCCCCGCCGCTGTCCCCAGTCCCAGCTGGGTCAGCCTCCCTCTATCACCTCCCCAGCCGCTTCTCACGTAAGTTGCCGTCTCTGACTCAAGTTTAAGACGAGAAAACTTCTGATAACAGGAGGCCGACTGCACCGGCTTCTGAGTCCTACCAGTGAGAACACAAAGTCCTCTGCGGCCCTTGCTGGCCTCCAGGGTCCTCCTGTTCCCACTCCCACTTGCTCCCTGCACCCGCAGCACAGGGCCTTTGCACATGCTGCGCCCTCCTGAATCTTGGACTAAGTCGGTGGATGCAGTGGTTTTCCCTCCCATGGTTTCCCCTGTGCCCAGCACAGGCACTTAGTAAGTACTGGTTGGTACGCATGCTACACGCAAGGCACATCACCTTACTCAGTCTCAAACCCCCGCCGTGTGTCAGGCAGCCCTGCCTGTGGTCTGTGGTCACAGGGGCAGGACCGTTTACTGAGAGTCAGCCATGTACGCGCTAAGCATTGGCTGAGATTTTGTGCCCGCTGTCTCTGATCCTTATCACACCCTCATTTTACAGGCGAGGAAGCTGAGGGTTGAGTTATGTGGGGAAGGGCAGAGCTGACTTCCCTCCCCCAGGGCTCCTGTGTGCAGCTCCATCTCCTACTAGCTGGGAGCCCCTGAGGGCAAAGACTGGGGCTCTGGTGCCCAGGGGACGGCTCTGCACACGGTTGCCCGAATCCTGAATGCCCTGCTGGCAAAGGCTGTGTCACGGGGCCACAGAGGAGGAAACAGGCTTATCTGCTGCTAATCCAGAAACGTCTGCGGAAATGCATCCAGCCACCACTTACCCACCTCCCATGCCCCCCAAGCCTGAGATGGGTACCAGGTAGGACCTGGATTCAGGAAGAATACTGGAGGAGGAGCCGTCTGCCCTGGACTCCAGGTAGCAGTGGAGTCCAGCAGTTAAGGGCACAGGCTCTGGAATCGTACGTTCACTCCTCACCTTGGCCGCCTAGGAGCTGGGTGATCCTGGGCCAGTCACATCAACTCTCCCTGGGCCTTGGTGTCCTTACTTGTAAAATGGGCATGTGACACCTGCAGGGGTGCTGGGGGATAATGAGAGCTGTGCCCCAGGGCCTGGGCCTGGTCGGGAGGAAGGCAGAACCCTCGGCACTCCTTGTTCTAAAGCAGCAACCAATCCCGGACCCAGGAAAGAGGTCCCGGTTCCGGGAGCGAAGCACCCTCCTAGGCTTTTCGTGAGGGGCTCTTGGCCGGGTCAGATGCATCTGTGGGTCGTGACCCAGTACAGACCCCAGTAACCTGCAGACAGAACGGGGGATTCTTTCTGCTGACCGTTCCTCCTGTGTGCATTCCTGGCAAACGGTCCTGAGGGTAGCCTCAAGGAGAGGGAGGGAATGTGGGGACCCACCCTCTGACCCACAGACGGGGTGGCGGCGCTCGGCTTACCCCAGAGGGCCATGAAGATGGAGAAGAAGACAGTGGCGGGGTTGTCGAAGAGGTGGCTGGCGCGGGCCGTGGCGCACGCAGAGCTCATCTTCCAGTAGCTGCAGGTCTTGTCGCACAGCGGGCACATGGTGATGTTGTGTCTCTGGTCACACATCTCCATGCTGGAAGAAAGGGAGCAGCCCAGAGTCCCCTGGCTGATGGGCAGCGTCCCTGCCGGCCCACGTGGACCGGAGCCTCCCGGAGCCACGTCGGGTGGGAGAAAGTGCTGGGGGTCCCCGCCGTTGTGGACATGGTCTGGCTCACCAGCCAGCTTCCGCCGGCGCCCACATGCCTCTTCTCCATCCCAGGTGGGCTTCAGGGATGTGTGACAGGTGCTGCCACACAGGGGCCCCAGCTCGGTTTCACACTCTCTCCCCCCTTAATGCCTTAATGATTTTTGAACAGGGCCCTGCATTTTAATTTTGTACCCAGCCTGCAACTGGGTGTAGACCCATCGGACTTGGCTGTGTGGCCGGTGAGCGTTCATCTCTGAAGCCGAGGTCCCAGCCAGCCTCCCTCTGATAACCAGGCACCGTCAAGGTTGTGCTAAGAGTGAATGCTGTCCAGTTCCTGACTTGACAAGGCCCCGGAGACCCGAAGGAGGAATGGGATCGAGGCACGAGAACGCCACGCCTCTCCTGAGCCCTGGCCGTGAGCCTGGCACCTGCTAAGCGCCGTTCCTGCGGGCTTCAGTCCATCCCTGTGGGGACGCCGTGGGACAGCTGGCCCCTGGGTACCAGCCTGCGGACATCGCTGGGCACTCTGGGCCCCTAAGAGGATGGAGAAATGGTTCTCCCGGACCTCCTCCCGGGAAACGCGTGGTTGGGTAGGAAGGAACACACCCACAAGCTGCCTGGGGTTGGGGACCCACCACGCCGGGCTCACCCTGAAAGTGAGGGGCAGTTCCTGCTCAGGATACTAGTCCGGCTCAGGGCAGGCTTTTATTCTGCTGAGTCTGGGGCTTGAGCCCAGGGGGCGTGGCTGGACAGGATGGGGAGCTGCGCGATGCCCAGTGGCCTGCCTCCTCCGCCCCGCCCAGCACGCAGGCTGTCTCCTGCTAATACTGAAAAATGCAATAATGACCATTAGCTGTGTGAGCAGAAGCTTGCACCGAGCGTCTACCTGGCCCGGACCAGCTCCGGGGCCATTACAATCCCATCTTCATAGATGAGGAAGTGAGCCCAGAGAGGGCAAGTCACTTGCTCAGGGCCACACAGCAGAGTGGGGATTGAGCCCTGGGCTCTGTCTGTCAAGCCTGTGCCCTGCACTGCTCTCAGCTGATGCCCAGAGGCCACAGGAGGGCTCCCTGCTGAGACCAGGGGGCGTGGCCCAGGTCCTTGATGCCCTCTGTGCCCCCGACCCTGTCCTTCAGCCTCAGACTCAGTTTCTCCTTCTGGAAGATGAGAAGGGAGGCCAGAATTAGGCCCTGCCACCTCTGCCCTGCCCTGCCCTGCCCTTCTCCCTGCTAACTTGGACAAGATACTGAGCTATTATTAGACACCGGGCAGGAGTCTGATTCCCAAGGGTTAGGTGGCTATCGAGGAGGGGGCCGAATTGGGTGGTCGTTTTTGACTTTTAAAAAAAATTTCTGGTTGCACAGAATCGTGGCTGGGCCACAGCCATCGGTGTTGGAGAAGCATTTGCTGAGAGGCTGTGGGGGACCCTCCTCTGCTAGCACTGTGGGCATTCAGCTCAATTCTCTTCCACAGTTACTCTTACCAAAGACTCATTAAAAGATTGTGTACATGCTGTATGTGCCAGGCACGGTGTCAGGCGTGGGAGAGGGAAAGATGGACCAGCTGGTGCCTCGAAGCATCTGGGGGAGTGCGTGTGTGAGCATGCGTGTGTGTGCCTACGTGCACGTGTATGTGGGGCGGGGACGGGCACACAGAGGCCATAGGGCACCGTGGACTCAGGAGCCAGCCAGCTCTGGATTTGAATCTGAGCTCTACCGCTTGTGAGCTGTGTGGCCTTGGGCAGGTTGCTCCAACTCCTTGGGCCTCAGTTTCCCCGTCTATAGAATGGGGATGCCGAGAATAGAGAACCATTTTTTTTTAAAGGCCGTGGCATTTTATTCACGTATCCTGGGTCTTTTTGTTGTTGGTTTTTTTTTTTGGCTGCGCTGCACAGCACATGGGATCTTAGTTCCCTGACCAGGGATTGAATCCAGGCTCTCGGCAGTGAAGGAGCACAGCCCTAACCACTGGACCACCAGGGAATTCCCTGAGAACCTGTGTTACTGGGTTGTTAGGAGGATTAAATAGGGGAACGCACGTGAAGCCCTCGGAAGGGCCCTGGGACTCATCCTCCCGTTCACCATCATTATTGTGGGAATAATGGAGCCTCGTCCCTCCCTGAGCTTCCTCTCTTCTGGGGGCCTCTCCTGAAAGGCAGAGGGGCAGGACGTCGCAGCCCCTCTAAGGGAACCTGTAGATGGAAGGCCCCCTCCACCATTGCCACGGTGCCGCCTGCGTTCCCGAGGATGGGAGGGGCCGGGGGGGCCAGAGCCCATGTCTCTGCCTGCCTGTGAGCCCCATGGCTGCCCAGCCCTCCTCCCTGCCAGTTTAAACAATATCAGCCAGTCAAAAAGCCTGTTTCTGCTGGTTTTAAACCCTTAGCCTCTCCCTTCACTGCCTTCGGCCAAAACAAAGACAAGCCATGGGTGCTCCTGCTCTCGGGGGCAAATAGAGGGGCCGGGGCGGCAGGGCAGCATCGTGCGGGGCGCAGGGGGGGGCGGGGGCACTGGCTATCCTACAAACTGGCTTGGGCCACAGTCCAGGGGGAATGCACACTTCCTGCTTTGTTCACGGCACCAAGTGAGCAGAGGCCGAGGTCAGACGGGGCTCCAGGATTCCCAGTAAATGCTGTTTGCCTCCCTGGCTGTGTGACAGCGCTGGCCTGGCCTGGCCTGGGGATGTCGGCGTCCTTGTCAGGGAGCCCGCGCCTGCCGGGGCAGAGCACCCTGGACGAGGCCACCAGCCCAGCTTCCCCTCCAGGACCGGCAGGAAGGCGGACGGAGAAGTGTCCGTGGGGGGCCCCTCACCCTCCACTCGGTCCCCTCTGCTTCTGGGCTACTTTGATCTCTGCGTTCCTCGAACCCAAGCACAGTGAGCTCGTGTCATTAGCAAACAAAAGGGACAAGCTTTCTCCTGCCTGTGCCCAAAATAACCCTGGAGGGACATAAGCCGGATTCCTTTAACGTTCTGATCCTGGGTGGGTGGAATAGTTTAGGTGTTTTTCATGTATTCACAAATCGCTCGCACAGAATCACTGAATGTGGCCTTTCTGCACCGCTGAGTCCTAAGGAGTCAGTTTCTCCACCAAGTAAGACTCCTTCACCGGCTCTTTCCTGATCAGAACCACGGATGGATTGTCTAAACCACAGCTCTGCTTCAGAGACACTGGGCTGAGCCGTAAGAAACGTAAACTGCGCTGATGTACCGGGACTGTCCCCGACAGACCGCCAGCCCCCAAGAGACAGGGCCAGGGGCGTCCACTTTTCTATCCGGTGTTTTGCCCATCGGCACACTGTTCCTGATGGAAGTTAGGCCTGAAATCCTGAACTCATAACACAATCAGTTATCCCTGGGTCGGTATTAGCAAGTCTAGGAAACCACTAGAAAAGAGGGGAGACGGTGTCCTCAAGCTCCCGCTGCTTGACTAACGTCTGGCTGCCATTCTGGGAGAACCACACCCGGCACGACGCCGGGCTGTCTCTGGGGTCCTGGCCTCCTTCCAAGAGCCCCCCACGCCTGGCCTACCCCTTGGTGAACAGTAGCAGTGCTATCAGCCCTGCGTTCAGAGACCGGGGCCTGTTGCACCCGGTCAGCTCTCATGACGGTGCTGTTGCAACATCTCCCAAAGCCATGTGGCCAGGGGACGCGGCACGGACACAGGGCCTGGCTGGCTGAGTGCGCTGCCCCGAGGTCTCCAAATGGTCACATCCGTCTCATTTCCTGACCACACAGGGAAGCGGTCAATTTTCTTGTCACATAATGACCAAGAACTAAATGGGAAAAAAAGCTTCAAAGAACGAAAAGGAGTTGGATGTTTATTTTATGTCTGCCTCTCGACAATAAAGCGTCTCCGGGGGCGATCGTGTCTGCAAAGGCCGCCCACACGCTCCGATGGCTATTACATCCTTTGGACTGGGCGGCCTTCTTTCTGACACCGCCTGGCCTGGCCTGTGACTTTCCGGGGGCACTGAGCGGGTGCATGGCGGGGCAGGGGTTGGGGTGAGGGGCCCGCGTCCCAGGGAGTTCTGTTCCTGCAGCAACAGGAATGCGGCTCCTTAGTAAGATGAGGATGTGTTCGGAGAGAGGGGCTGCCCGCCTACCTGGGGATGTTCTCATCGACGGTGGCCCATCCGTAGAGGAACACGATGATCCCGACCATGGAGGCGGGGATGAGCATCTGGGTGTAGACGCCCAGCCAGGCGAAGTACAGGCCAATCTTCTCCCCAAAATACTTCCTGCACCGCAGGGCAAAGCCAAACAGAGACACGCTCTCAATCCACATCAGGGGGAATAAATTACACCGTACCCCCTCCCCCCGAGCGAGGAGCAGCTCATCGGGGGGCCCCTGATTCTCTCAACCAAAGAAGCAGAGACTGGGGGCCCCCGAGCCAGGTCAGGTTTGGGGTGCTCTCTGCTTTCCCTATGCCAGCACTTCTCTACTGTGCCCCGAAGGTGGGCACATTTCCACCTGTGATGCCCACGCTGAAGGACACGATGTCTCCCGGAGGCTGTCAGCTCTGTTCCAGCCCCGTTCAGCCCAAGAACAGGAAAAAACTCCAGCCCCGAGGCACCAAGAGAACCAGTCACGCTGTGTGTTAAGCGTCTCTGGCTCCTTGATGGGCTGAGCGCTGGTCTACGTGGCCCAATTGCCTGATCTGCTCGCGCCTTCCTGCCCCGGGATGGAGGTCCCCTCAGGAGAGGACGCATTGCCCAGAGGGGCAATTCTTACAAATTCCCAGGCAGCTCTTTCCTTCCTTTCAACACAGAAAGAAATCACACCAGATGCCTGGCTGGGTCAAGCTGGACGGTGAATTTAGGGGGAGACAGTGAATATGACAGATAAGAGCCCGTCCTGCAGTGAATTTGAATAAACTGCTATGTAAGGCTCAGCCAGGCTCCCATCCTGCTGGGAGACCTTGGCTTTCCTACACAAACTCTTCAAGTTCAAACAGGCCCCCGTGCACTGCACACTCAGCACAGTCGAAATGCACAGGGACATCTATCCCATCAGGCCTGCTCCCAGCGTCCCCTCTCACCTGACCAGGTCGATGGGCTGGTACTTGTAGAAGACCCCGTAACTCGCCCACTCTTCGTACAGGAGCTGGGAGAGAGGAAGTGGTGAAGGGCTGGGGAAAATGTAGCGCTCCCAGGTTGCTCCCCAGAACACAGAGCTGCTGGGCCCCCGCTGGACTGAGGGGTCTGCTCACAGCTACGTCATTCATTCATTCAACAAACATGTACAGAGGGTCAGCCCTGTGCTGGGTACCGTGGTGGATGCCGAGTTCTGAGCTGAGCACGGCAGACACGGCCCTGAGCCCTGGAGTTCCCGTTCTGGTCAGGGAGACGGACACGAGAAAACGGGTCAAGACTTTCAGCTCTGGTAAGGGCCTTGAAGAAGCCATGGGTGGTGGCGGGCTCTCCAAGGAGGAATAGGCTTATTTTTTATTTTTTTATTTTTTTTGCGGTACGCGGGCCTCTCACTGTTGTGGCCCCTCCCGCTGCGGAGCACAGGCTCCGGATGCGCAGGCTCAGCGGCCATGGCTCACGGGCCCAGCCGCTCCGCGGCATGTGGGATCCTCCCGGACCGGGGCACGAACCCGTGTCCCCTGCATCGGCAGGCGGACCCTCAACCACTGCACCACCAGGGAAGCCCTAGACTTATGTTTTTAGGTGACAGTGGGGATGGGAAAGAAACTTCTGGCATCATTATAGAGTCCTCACTGCTCACGATTTGATCTGGAATTGATCTCAAATGGCTGTCAGACACCTCACTTTCTTTGTAAAAAGACAGACCCACCAGGCTTTGCAGCAGAGAAATACCAGTGGTACGATTTTTAAAAGTCTCACGGGACGCAAAGAGAGCCCGATGTGTGTCTCCTGAGATGGGCTGTCTGGTGAACACAGCTTAGTGAAATAAATGAAATCTACACACTCCATCATGCCCAGGCTCTGGGCAGGATGGCAACGGGCTTGGCGATTGGAAGCCTTGTATGCACGCATGGGTATACGGTGTCCTCGGGAAGACGCTGGGTTAGGACTGCTGGTTTTGATAAAGAAATCCCATGCATGTGGGTAATTAATGCTTTACCGACCTTAACTCAAAGCCTACGGTGACACTGCTGGCTGGAGGGGAGCTGGGCCCCAGCTGGGAACCCAGGGCCTCGGCTGCCCATCTCTGCTGGCAGGAAGCAGGGGTGGGGGACGCCCGTGAGAACTCACCATGGGCCCCAGGTCTCTCCTGTACACCGAAGCTTGGCTTGCATCCTGTTTCCTTTTCTTAATATTTGGACTTAAAAACTTGGGGGTCTCCTATATACAGATTCTGCTGTGGCCCCTGAACACAGCCTTTTATATCATCGCCCAAAATACTCTAGACTATGGACTGAATGTGTCCCCCCAGGTTCACAGGTTGAAGCCTTAGCCCCCAACATGACTGTATTTGGAGGCTGCGTCTTTCCAGAAATAATTAAGGTTGAATGAGGTCATGAGAGCAGGGTTTTGACCTGACAGGACTGGTGTCCTTAGAAGAAGAGGAAGAGACATCAGAGCTTTCTTTTCTCACGTGCACACACGGAGGAAAGGCCGTGTGAGGACACAGTGAGAAGACGGCTGTCCGCAAGCCAGGAAGAGAGCCTGCACCAGAACCCAACCCTGCCGGCACCTTGATCTGGGACTTCCAGCCTCCAGAACTGTGAGACATAAATGTCTTCTGTTTAAGTCTGGTGTTTTGTCATAGCAGCCTAAGCTAATATTACATTCTCCCCACTGACTTGGAAGATCCAGAGCTGATGGGATGGATTTCTATGCACAAAGATGCCTTCAACCGAGTCTCTGAAAATTAAAAATGTCTAAGAGGCTCACGGGGACGGGGTCAGCTTCCACAGACCAGAGAGTCAGGGGTCCCTAGAAATGGCCTTCTAGCAAACGTTTCCATTTCTTCTCTCCTTCTGCAGCTCTGAAAATAATACTCAGGAGAACAGAGGTGCTGTGTTTCATCAAAAGTCAGCACACAGGGACAAAGTAAGTAGGGAGGAAAAAACAGGGAGGAAAATAACATAGAGAAGCTAAAGGCCTTCTTAATAAATGATGAGCGAAACTTGCTGTCAAAATCCTGGGTTTTGCCTGTTCTGATCCTTATAAGAGGAGCTTTCTTTAGATTTTAAGTCTCTCTGTAAGTGGCACAAGCGGGATGTGTTCAGCATGATTCCGAGTTCTGAAAGACTTAATGGCAAGTCTGGCTGCTGGTGGGGGAGCCTCTGTAGCTTCTGGGTAAGGAACTGGGATGCCCAGGGCCTCCCCCCATCTCAGAGGAGAAGGGGTCCAGGAATTGGAGCCATGCTGCCCTGCTAGGACGGTGGCTCTGCTGGGTCTGGAGTCGGTGTCCCGGGCAGCGTCCCGAGTGGGTGATCTGAGCCCCGCTGGGCATCCAGGGCAGACTCCCTCCCCTCTGAGCTCCATCACCTCCTTGATACTGAAGGAGTCTGTCCTTCCTCCCAGGTCACGGAGTGGACGCAGATGGGCTCATGCTTTGTGAAGCGAAGTGCTGGGGGCTTGTTATGTGCCATGTGTCTGATTACGCAGAAAAGGAGGAAAATCCTCTACAGTTTCACTCTCTAAAGGAGAGGCCGGGCCAGCAAACTCTGATGAGATTGTGCAGCACCTCTGGAAAAGCAAAGCGCCGTCACCAGTCACCAACCGGGCAGCTTCCTCCCCTCAGCTGAATGGATAAAGAAGACGTGGCACATGTATACAATGGAACACTACTCGGCCATGAAAAGAAACGAAATTGAGCTATTTGTAACGAGGTGGATGGACCTAGAGTCTGTCATCCAGAGTGAAGTCGGAAAGAGAAAGACAAATACCGTATGCTAACACATATATATGGAATTTAAGAAAAAAAAATGTCATGAAGAACCTAGGGGTAAGACAGGAATAAAGACACAGACCTACTGGAGAACGGACTCGAGGATGTGGGGAGGGGGAAGGGTGAGCTGTGACAAAGCGAGAGAGAGGCATGGACATATATACAGTACCAAACGTAAGGTAGATAGCTAGTGGGAAGCAGCCGCGTAGCACAGGGAGATCAGCTCGGTGCTTTGTGACCACCTAGAGGGGTGGGATAGGGAGGGTGGGAGGGAGGGAGACGCAAGAGGGAGGAGATATGGGAACATATGTATATGTATAACTGATTCACTTTGTTATAAAGCAGAAACTAACACACCATTGTAAAGCAATTATACTCCAATAAAGATTAAAAAAAAAAAAAAAAGAAAGTCAGCTGAAATTTACACCATAGACCAGCTGGGGGAGCATCAGAGCAGCGAGATGGGAGGCAGGGAGGGAGTGGGGAGGAATGAGGGCAGAGACCCTGGGATGGAAAGGGAGGGAGTGGAGATTGCCGCGGGGGAGGGGAGGCACGGACAGACGCGCTGGAAGGCTTGTCCTCGTCATGCTGGTCACCCTGTTCCCGGGCCTCCCCGCTGGGACTGGCCACAGCAGGCAAAAGCCACCATCCCCTGAGAGATGTGGCAGATGGGGCACACTCCAGCTTTCTACATAAACCACTTTACCTCGGTGGACTTCTCTTCCTGCTGGGAAGAGAACGTTGATCACCCTGCAGCTGTCAGCGTAAGGAAACGAATCATCAGATTTCCCGGCTAGGCTGGCAGAACTCTGGGGGCCCCTCAGTCTGTGAGCAGGTGGGAGGTGTCGGGGCCCTGGGGCAGGTCAGCTGGGCACCGGTGGCTCTGGTCACTGTGACCCTGGGAGCCTTCCAGCACCTGGACCTCAGAGGGATCCTGGTTCCCTCCACCAGCATCTCTCCTGCCCAGATCTCCCACCTGGGCCCATGTGGCTGGGCAGGTCCATCACAGCGCTGACGCTGTCCTTAATTACTGTGTATGTACTCAACCCTTGCTGTCTCCCCCTAGGACGGAGGCCAGGTTTGTCTGGTCTGTGTCTTCCCCAGCTTCTCAAATAGGCCAGATAACAGGTCTCCAGTAAGTAAGTGTTGAATGAATGAATGAATGAATGAATGCTGGGCCAGGGCCCCGTGGCTCTCAGTGCAGTATAGGAATGAGGCCACCTCAATCCACACCTGGAGTAACCCTCCCGCCCCCCAATCCTGGAGGAAGGAGCGCTTGGCCCCAAGGCCCCGAGCGTTTGTGGCCCGAAGATCAGGCCAATAGCTGTGGCCTTGCTCAGCCCTGGCCCAGGCCTGCCTCTGCTGAAATATCCCTACCGTGCCCCTGCTCTTCCAGCTCAGCACGGGACCAGGGCCTTGCTTGGCTACGTCCCCCCTTCTGTCCTCGGGCACTTGGGGCTCCTGCCACTGACGGGATACCACAGATATTGTCATTGTGAAAGCAAAATACTCAGAACCAGATCACTTTAGATGCAGCGACCACGGGAGAAAGAGTTCTCTGAGTTAGGACACAAACACGTATCTGGGGCATTTCCCCTTCCTCCCTTCCTTCTTTCCTTCCTTCCATCCACCCACCACTACTCATCATCCAGCCATCCCTCCCTCCCTCCATCCATCCACCCGTCCATCTATCTGTCAGTCCATCTGTCCACCCATCCACCCACCCATCCGTCCATCCACTCGTCCAATTCTCCCTGATCATGGACCAGTCTTTGTATTCATGGCTGGGACATAACGTTAAGTGAGGAGAGCGGGGTGGAAAGTGGGCCGCATTCCAGGCACGGAGCTTTTGGGTCTGGATAAACCTGGAGCTGTCTGCTGGGCCGGCACACTATGGTGCCCAGTAAATCGTTCCTGAGTAATAACTGAATGAGACAGTCTTGGCACTGACGCGACCATCGGCCAAGTTGTCTTTAGATTAGAAAGGCGGCAGTGCGGCTGCAGCATGGGGAAGAGGGTGGGAGATTAGGGCGGAGGGGCCTGGGCCCTGGAGGCTGAACGGCCAGAAGAGGGTCTCTGTGGAGGAAGGGCATCAGGCAGTGGCAGAGGGCTGCAGAGGGACGAAGGGGGCTGGGCTCTGAGGCCAGGCTTGGTGCAGGGCAGGCCCGTGGACGGGATGGAGGAGATCTGCAAGTCACGGGCTCTCAGACGAATGCCAGATGTTACACTAAAAATAACCAAATATGTAATTTTTGTGCTAAATCAGATAGCATCTTCAGCTGGATTCCCGGGCGGGCGGGCAGGCGAGTTGTATCAAGTACCGGAGGCTTAAAAACACATATGGGGGGCTGGAGGGAGGTGGGAACAGAGCATTCCACACGCAGAGTCTCCCGGGCCTTGCAATTTGGGACAAGGCCTCCATTGTGAGGTTCTCAGGGAAACATCCCTATCCGGCACCTTGGAAGGATCCGTTCTTGGGGAGCAAGAGATGGGACAAAGGGGGCTGAAAGGAACGCAGAGCCCAGGGAGGGCTGCTCCCTGAGGTGAGGGAGGGCAGGGCTTGTTGGGGAGCTGGGATAGGCTCATGCGGAGGCAGGGAGGCTGGGATCCGGGTGTGGGCACGCGAGGGAAGGAGAACTGGCTGTGGTGGCGCGGATGTGGGGTGGGTGCAGGACCAGAGCTTCCTGAGAGCCTGGGTGGGTGGAATTAGGGAGAACCATTGAAGCATAAAGGATCACTAGACATTTCCCACAGTGTGTCTCATGGGACACCAGCTCCATAACTTTCCCATTAAAAAGGGTTCCAGGTCAAGTGAGTTTGAGAAACTAGCTTGACCACCATGCATCGTGTTCCCGCGTGCTGCTGGGGGCTGGTGCACTCCAGGTGCTGGCCCCGTGGCTCCCAGAGTTATTCTCCCGGAAGCCAGGCAGGATTAGGCCAAAGGTCGGCAAAGAGCCCTGGAGGTTCTGACCGATCCAGTGAGACATGGGTTTGAAGCTGCCCAGGTCAGTGCAGGAAGGAAGGGCAGGCGGGGGGCACGTCCCTTCCCTTCACACGCTCAACCTGCCAAGGATGCTTTTGAGAATCAGAGAGGAAAACAGTCCAACGAGGTGAGTTCACCAACCTTCTCGCTCAGATGTGGGGCTGCAGTGCCGTGACCACCGACCCCTGTCCCCTGCTGGCCCCCAGACCCCCAGACCCCAAGGAGCGGTCTCCCGGCTCTGTAGCACATACCTTCCTGTCGTTGAACTCCACGTTCTCCCCTTCATAGTCTCCCTGTAAAGAGAGAAAGGTGTCTTACTGTCCTGTAACCTTTCCAGACATGCACTCCAGCTGCCCCCACTACGCAGGTGAGCTAGTCCCAGGACAGAACTTCACACAGTGCGGAAGGGCGCCCAGGCTCCCTCCTCCTAGGATAAAAAGTGTCCCGGGAAAGCCCGAAGCGCCTTCCCCTCGACACAGAGACGACGTCCAGGATGGGAATGCGGTCAGGTCCTTGGAACTGGTGACACAGAGGAAAGGGGGCTTCAGGGGCTGGAGGGATTGTCAACAGGGTGAACGTGCATCCCACTCTGCCAGGAGGGTCCTGGAGTCTCATCCCAGGCCCCACTAGGGTGGTGCCCTCTTTCCTCTCATGTGTCCCAGGAGGGACCATGAGTTAGATGATCCCAGTGCATACAGATCGGTGAGTGCAATGCTCCCATTCTACAGATGGGAACACCGAGGCTCAGAGGAGCAAACTGACATTCCTGGGAGAGACAGAAAAATCCGGTCAGACCTGGGACTTGGATCCAGGCCTCCAAATCCAATGGAAGAGAAGGAGTGTCTAAAGGTCGAAAGCTAGCCCAGTATTCCAACGGGTGACACTGATGACTAGAAGCCTGGCCAACCGGTCCTGAGGACTGCCGGGCAGATAAAGCTCTGAGGGCTCTGGGAGGTCTGCCTGGTGCCCGCTCCTCTCACCAGCTCCTTCCGTGACCCCCCTTCCAGCCCCGCCAGCCCCCTCCAGGCAGGGAGAACTTGACCACCAGGTGGGCAACCGATTCCTGTGGTCTTTGCATGAAGATGCTCTGGGAGCAGTTTAACCAAATTCCCCCCCGGGTCTTCAGGGGCCCTCTCCACCCAACCCAACCTATCCCCTTCCCAGAGTTTTCCCTCTTGTCTAAGATGGGCCCACGATTCCAGCAGCACCTCATCTCTGTAGAGGTCAGCTAGCCGGTGACCTTGAAGGAGTCAGATGCCAACCAGGAAGGAAGCCAAACAGCCACCCAGCAGTGGCTGAAACGCCAAGTCCTTCTCTGGATTCGAATGCTGGTTATGGAGTAGAAGGCTCTTCCCCTATGTGCCGTCCTAACAGGCTGCTGTCTGCTTGGCAATGACCCCGGCCCCTGGCCTGGCAGACGCTCTCGTTGAATGAATGAATGAGTGAGTGAACGCAGCAAGCAAGGCCCTGGAGAGGGTGGGATGCTCTGGGCCACGCACTGAGATGTGACCAGGACAGCTCAGGGGTGAGAGGCAGATGGTGAGAAGCGTACACGCGCGGAAGGGGCCTGCTGCCTGCCAGAGGCCAGGTGCAGCCTCGCAACAGCCGGCCTCCTCTGTTTAAGGCGTGGGGTCCACAGGGCCAGCTTCAGAGGATTTATCTCCCCAGATATTTGAACAGCAGCTTTGGTACTTAACGGGGTGTGTGTCCATCAGCTGTGCGGAAAATTCATGGATGTAAGATCTCATATTCCCTCGAGATGACCGAGATAGATCCATCATCCCGCTGGAAAGAGCCGTGGAAGCAGAGCCAGAGGATCTGGGCTCCGCTCCTCGGCTGTGTACGCGTGGGCAAGTTGCTTGAGCAGCCGCAGCCTCAGTTTCCCCGTCTGTAAAGTGGGAACAAACCCCACGCGGCGGGCTTCCCTACTGCTGTGTAAGGGACAAAGACGATGGTGTGCAAGGAGTTTCTAACATGAGGACCTTGGAGGTGCTTTTTGGGGGCTCAGGGGAAGTCTTGGACTCATCGGTTTAAACTGCTGCTAGAATTGATTCCTGAGACAAAGGGGGCAGCGAAGCCTGAGAAAAGGGGTGTGTCGGCCTCCGGGGGAGGACGCAGGGGTGGTGCGGCCAGGGCTGGCTTCTGGCCCCAGCTCCTCCACAGGGGCTGTGTGAACTTGGGCGAGTCACTAAAGCTCTCTGAGCCTCCGTGTTTGCCCCGGATTAAAGGAGATAAAGCTCCTGCTAGACACAGTTCTTTGCATACAGTAGGTGCTCAGAAATGTGGACCTTTCCCCTTTCCCTTTCAAGACTTAAAGGGCTGAATCCAACAGGCAGGGAGGCCCTGAAACGTTTCGGCTTCTGTCCCTGACATCTTGGCAGGAGTGACAGCTCAAAGGCCAAGTAGGGCTGAGCAAACCTGAGCGGCACAGATGGGACGGAGGAGCGAGGCGCCTTCCAGGGAGAAGCCGGAAGCGCCCGCCGGGACCTGCGGGGTCTGAGTCCTCCCTCGAAGCATTCATCCCGCAACAGGCCAATCACCAAGACACCTGGACTTAACCCCGCGCTGCATTTATTGAGCGCCTACTAGATGCAGAGGCTTCCACGAGATGCAGCGTAATGAACGGCGGCCCAACAGTGTTGTCTTTGTGGGACAGGGAGCATGGAGGTCCAGAGGGGAAGACTCAACCGTGCCGGGGAGGCGGGGAAAGGAAGGCTCCATGGGGGTGCTTTGTTGGCCCTGGGGAGGGGTCGTCCAGGCAGAGGAGGAGGGAAGAGCACTGCAGACAGAAGGAACAGCATGAACGGAGGCACAGAGGCGGGAAAACGGGACCAGTCGAGCCCACATCCTTACAGTAAGTGACGGGGGACTGCGGCAGGTCGTCTGAGCATCCTTCCCTCTGAGGCTACGGTCCGGGTGGACAGCCCTTTGCTGTCCGGCCCCACCCCCCGTTCGTCCAGCGTCTTACTGAAAGCCCTTCTGTTTCTGAATTCCTGCTAACACCCTCTGCAGCCCTGGCAACTGGACAGGGCAGGTATTATTTCTAACTTGCAGATGGGGGCACTGGGGCTCAGAGAGGACAGGGGCTGCCTCTGCTCGAGGTCACAGAGGCGTGAGCGGCCAGGACTAGAATCTGGGTCCCCGGGCCCCCATGCCTGTCCTCTCTCTCTCCTAGCCTTTGCAGTAACGCACATTTGGAAAGTTCCAGAGATCCTCTGTCCGGAGTTCCCACACTGCTCAGGCCCCATGGCCCATCCCCAGTGCCCTGTTGAACTCTAGTCCTTGTTTCCATAGAGACAATAAGAAGAGAATCTTCTCTCTCTCTATCCCAAGCCAAGACAACGCGGCCGTGGCCACAGGCTATATTTGTCAGGGGGATACCAGTGGGATTTGGAGATTCGGCTCAGGAAACTGGCCACTTGCTCTGCAGAAATAGATACAAAACAGAACTCTCTGGTCATTCTGCCAGAGCCCGGGTGGGGTGGGGTGGGGTAGGGGAGACGGAGCCAGGGAAACTTCTTGTGGACCAGCTGGCCGTGAAGTTCAGATATGGCCGTGCAGAGTTTCTGCCACAAGTGCCCCTGTCTTGGTGGAATGATTCAGTAAGCATAGATGGCTCTGTGTGTGACTCTGGTCCCCACCTGGGGAACCAGGAAAGGCCGGGAGCGGCTGACATTCACAGGAGCGCCAAAGCAGGAAGCCTCGACCACAGGATAACGAGAGCTCCCTCGGGGTTTGGAGAATCAAATGACGCGCAGAGATGAACTATGTTTGTCAAGGTTACTTACATCGTGCAGTGGGTAGGCTGCCGAGTAAACGCCATTGGCCAGCAGGCTCGTGATGCCTTGAAAACAAAGGCAGAGAGAGGATTACGGACCAGGCCGGTCTCCAACGGCTCCGTGTTCAATCAGAGCGGTCCCAGGGCTGTCTCAATCACCGAGAATTTTCTCAAAGCGAGCCACACCTGGTTGCACAGAGCCCGACCACCTTTCTGGGGTTTCCTCCCCGGGTTCGACTAGGAGATGATAAAAACATGCTCTATTGGCAGAATTAGGAAGACACAGAGGACACCCCGAGAGGAAGTTACATCTGGGAGGAAGGAGGTACCCCCAAACCTGCGATTCACCAGCTACCCCCGCCTGCTGGAGGGCAAACCTGCAGGTGAGGAAGGGGGATTGTAAGTGGTTAGAAAAGCTGAATCATGAGAAAAATATGGATGGAAAAATTGATGGTGTCAGAAAACACACATACAATTTGGAATTAGATTTTAGGTTGATTGGAAAAGCCAGAGAGGAGGCCTGCGTGCCCCACGCGGGGGCAGAGGCACTTACCGTATTTACCACATTTTCGCCTTTTACTTAAAAGGGCAGAGTCCTTCTTTCTTCCCTCTCCTTGCCCTGTTTATACATCCGGCTATTAGTTACATGCAAAAGGGCCTGAAAGGATCAAAGCTGCATTTGGGGGCAAAGCGCTCACTCACAGTCCAGCACTCCTGGGGGCAGGGGAACGATGGCCGGGCCCCTTGTTTGCTGCCTGAAGCCCCGCGTTGGGAGCAGGATAAAAATAACCACACCTGCACCTCCTAGAATCCAGAGGTGTGGGCTCGGGCACCCAGCCCCAGAAGACAGCGTCGTGAGGGGGTAAGGCAGAGCCCGGCCACGCATGGGTCTGGGGCTTCCCAGAGATCTGATCTTGCTTCACACACATCCTTGGGGGCCAGGGCTGCCCAGGAGCTTCCACGAAGCCCTTTGCTGGTCACAGAACCCTCTGCCTGGATGAAGAGGCTTTCTAGGTGGTAAGGGGGTCAGATTTTTCAGTGGCCTGGCCAGCCCACTCTTGACTACTCTGCTGTGACACTGGTGGGAAAGGCACTCCCTGAAATCCACTTAAAAATAGACCATCTCCCCAGCTAGTGATCGGGAATGGTCAGGGCACCTAGGGACACTTAGAAATCCAAACCGGAACCAGGTGGGAGCTCGTGGCCAAAGCCCCATGAGTGGAAAGTTCAGCTGCAGTAAAAAATGAACAAGGGGCCGGACTCAGGTTCACTGGGCCCCCCCACTGCCCCTCGAATGCTCTCAACACCATGCTGCCACAGGTGCGCCCTCTACCCGGAAGCCTCACCCCTCCAATGTCATCTCATCAGAAGGACCTCTGATCACTGGTTCTACATCCCCCATCACTCCCCATCTCCCTCAGCCTGCAAGACTGTCTTCTGGTTTACCTTGTCAGCTCTCATCTGTTTCCGTCCTCCGGAATGGAAGCTCCCTGAGGGTAGGGACCTTCCTGGCACAGAGGCTGGTGGGGGACCGAACCCATCTATGAATCTGGAGGTCAGGAGGGCTCTCAGACAAGGCCAGTGTGAAATGGGGTGCAGAGAAGGCCCCCCCATCTCTCTGTTTCATCACTGGCTCTGGGAACCAGCGCTGCCAGGGAACTGGCCACAGCATGGCCCGGGGCGGGGATCAGCTCAGCTGAGAAGGGCCAGACCCTGGACTCTCTGCAAACCTTCACAGCGACCGCACGAGTCTCCACCAGAAGGGACCCCACAGGGGCGCTAAAGGGAGACTGACTTCTGAGATGCATCGCTGGGACTAGACCCATGCTTCTCCCCACTTCTGGTGGCTGGGGCCCCCCTGGAGGACCTTGCTCCATCGGGGACAGTTTTCCTGGCCTCCTCTCGACTCCTGAGAGTGTGTCCCCCGCCACGACTTAGTACACGGGCTTAGAAATTTCAGGCCCAGAGGGTGGGCCCGTGACTGACCACTGGGCAGCCTGGCTGAGCATGGAGGTGTCATCCCCCCCCCCGCTGCATCCTGGGCCTGCCCCAGACTTCAGCTGCGAGCAGCTGAGTCCTCCTGCACTTTGCTTCCTTCCCTCCCGGGAAGCCCACAGGCGGGGCATCTCTCCTGAACCACAGGCTCAGGGCTTCAGATGCTTCCAGAGCACGAAGGACTGTGCCGTGAGCTCCGCTCTCAGCGGGGCATAAAGCGGCTCAACAGGAAGGGGGGAAAGACCGGGAAAAGGCATCGCTTTGCCCTGAAACGTTTTGCAAACGTTTAGCAAACTCAGCCTGCAGCGGTGGGCAAGGGACCTACATGGCGGGGCGCGGGGCGGGGGGGATGGTTCCCTCTGCACGCTTTAATTGAGAAGGTTTTGCACCTGTGGTTGAGGTGGTCTGTAAACCGGTACCCGAGGAGCCCAGCGGGGCCAGTTTTGCGGCAGGTTCCGCCTAAGGGCACACGTCGAGGGGCACCCCTTCCAGCAAGGCCACGGCCCGGGTGGGGCACCTTCTAGACTGTGCGTGTGTCTGGCTGCTGCCCCGGCTGGAACCCTAACTACCTCCCCCTGGACTGTGAAGGTCAAGAGAGGGTCAGAACCCCTTGGTCACCCTCCAGTTTCCAGCAGCCAGGATTTACCGCCTCTGCGCTGAGAGGCTCCACAGGCCGCCACAGATGCCTCAAGCCAGAGAGGAGGATCCTTTCGTGCTTAAAAGGGTCGTAAAACCGCCCCTTGGTCCTGGAACGGCCCTCCTGCCTGAGACTGTTACACCAGCCTTAAATCAAAGCCCTCTAAAAATCCCCAGGCCGCCACCCGCCTCCCACGGAGAAGATGGAGCGGCAAGATTACGCCGCGAGTGGAGCGCTGAGCTCGAGCCCCAGGCACGCCCTTACCCATGCTGTACTTGGCTTTGGTACACGTCGTTCTCTTCAGGATTTCGTAGACCTGTTGTGGAGACAAGGGGGGGACCAGAGCTACACCATCACGGGTCACCGGGAAGGGAGGTGGTGACCGTCACCAGCGCCAGCCTCCTGCGTGCCCCAAGGATGCGGTCGGGATGGGCGTTCTTGGGGACAAGGTCACCTCAGAGGGCCCACGCTGCGCTTGGGCGCAGGAGTACGGGGGTCCTGTGCCCTCTGCTGGTGGGTTTCCACCCCTTTTGGCTGAGAGGTGAGCTGGAATGCAGAGGCATGAGGACTCCGCTGATACGACCACTCTCGGGTGTGGCCCTGAATGTTCTAGAAACCTGTGCCCCTTTTACGAACAAAACACTTCACTTCTCCGCCTCAGGAGCCCCGGCTTGGGGGTCTGCCTACCTGGGTCTGCGTCCTTGTAGCCGTGTGGTCTTGCGCTAACTACCTCGTGCCCCGTGCCTCAGTTTCTCCACCCACAAAATGGGGTGAAAAGAATTGGCCCTGTGCCATAGACACGTGGGTCAGGGCACTCTAACCCCTCGAGACTCCCCCGAGGTCCCACCCTCCGGTTCCCCCCAGGCCCTGGGCCATCTGACCTTCTCTCCTCCCCTCCGTCCGCCCAGCCCTGTCCCAGCAGCCTGGCCTCCTGGCTGCCCCTCTCACTCGCCAACCCTCTCCTGAGGCCACAGGGCCTTCACCACGGCTGTTTCTTTTGCCAGAAGTGCTTCTCCCCTGAGAGCTAAATGGCTACAGAGCCACCTTAACAAACAGGTCACTGGGCAGCCACTGTCCCTGTTGCTCTGCCTTCTAACTTTGCTCTCTCTCTTTTTTTTTTTTTTTTTTTTGGCCGCCCCACTCGGCTTGAAGGATCTCAGTTCCCTGACCAGGGATGAACATGGGCCCTGGCGGTGAAAGCGCCCAGTCCTATAACCACTGGACCTCCAGGCAGTTCCCTAACTCTGCTCTCTTGTCCTGGATTACTCCACCCCTGCCATGTGCCTGTTGCCTCCCTCACCTCCTGCCCATCTTGGGCAGACACCACGTGCTCAGTAACTGACTGATGAATGAGTGAATGGATGGATGACCCAGTTAGCTGGCTCTCTCCCTGGCATCTCTTGCATCTAATCAGTGGCCTCATCCTGACCTTGCTGATTCTCCCATAACCACCTCCTCCCTTCCACGTGCAGCCACAGCCCCCCTTTACAACCACCCCTGTGATCCCACACCCACCCTCCATCTGCCCTTCCACGACTGGCCACTGGCAGTGATCTTTCTAGGACCTTGCTCCACAACCATCTATGGCTCCCTAGTGCCTACAGGCTGAAAATCCAAGTCCTAAGACCAGCACCTCAGGTCCTTCCCCATTGTTCCTTGCTGATCCTGACTCCTACCCGCCTGCACACTGGGCTGCCCCGATATGCTAGCAGTACAGGGAAGGAGACAGGAGGGACTGTTATATCTTTGTCTAGAAGGATGTTGGGTCTCAAGACCACAGGGTCCAACTAACTAAGGGCAAAGTTTTGAGTCACCAAAGAGTTTCTCTGGAGCATTGGTGTTTTACAAACAGGCCTTCAGCGTCTCTGGGAGAGAGCGCCCCCCACCCCAGAGGTAATCGGAGTCATGGCTCGTTCAGTAACACTTACTGGCTCGGATAGAATTGCCTTCTGTGACTTGGGGATCATGGTCTGAGCTCAATTTTAAAGTGGATTCTCCACGAGAGGGGGCCTAGAGCTTCCATTCACATATGACCCCAACCCCAGGCCACCACCCCGACAGCAAGAGTGAATTTATGGGGACTTCCCTGGCAGTCCAGTGGTTAGGACTCTGCACTTCCACTGCCAGGGGCCCGGGTTCGATCCCTGGTCGGGGAACTAAGATCCCGCAAGCCACATGGTGTGGCCAAAAAAGTAAAATAAAATAAAACAATAAAGTAAAAAAAGTAAAAAAAAAAAAGAGAATGAATTTACGAATCTGCACCCAGCCCTGTGCTTCCAGGGGCGTCCCGGTGGCTCCAGATCGTGTAAAAACTGGGGCGCACATACATGTGGAAACGCAGCGCGTGCCTCGGTTTCCCCAGGTGGCCATTCCAATTCTCTCCCACCCCAAAATGACAGAGAAAAAGAGAAACCGTCCAGGTTCAACTGCGTCTGGTTCTCCTGAGCGGTCGGTTTCCAAGAGGGAGAACTTACCTCTCCTGGACCACACGTCAGCCTCGAGCTACATCGGCTGCTGACGTTTTTGCATAAACGAGTTCCTCATTGTTTATTATAAATTATGAGACTTAATTGCTAGTTTCATCAGTAACGTGGTCAATAATAAAAACCACAGCAGCGGCTACGTTCCCGGCGCTGCACCCAGGTTACCCTTGGTGTGGGCGCACGGCTGCCCTTTGGGCAGGACACCACCTCGTCCCGTGCGCGAGTCGCGAGGCTGGGAGGGGACACAGGGTTGATGGGACCGGGCTCTGTCTGTCCAGGCAGTGGCCTGAGCCCCCCAGGCCAAGGCAGCCTACACCACTCGCTGTCCTGTGCCTGGGTGCCCGCCCGTCTCGGGATGTGGCTGTGAGGGGCAGTTATCTGCTCAAGGTCAAGCCGCCGCCTCCTGCCAGCCCCGCCCCTCTGCTCGCCAGGCTGGGCTTTCTGGGCCAGGAAGAGAGAGAAGCGGCAGCTTGGCTGAGAGGTTAATACTTGTTCAGACAGAAGTTGGGTCCTGAGCCGTGCACAGCCCAGCTTGGCTGGTGGACAACGTGGCGGCCGATGGATAAACGTTAAACCAATACCTGGAGTAGGGCAGGGCGGCCTGGTCAGATTTCAAGCCACAGTTTGCTCGTCTGGCGAGGCTCTGGAAGTCTACCCAAACCCTCGTCCCTTTGCCTGCACCACCCCATCCCTCCTGCCAGGCCTGCCTGCTCACAAACCCCCAGAGCGGTGGGGACGCACAGATTCCACCGAGGGCAAGTGGCAAGGAGGCTGGAGAGGCGAGCTGGGAACTGCAAAGATGCGGGAACATTTTGAAATAACCCAGCGGGTCTGGAATCCCTCTGCTTCTTCCCTGCTGCTCCACCCCCGCCATCCCCTGGGCCCCTCGCAGCCCGCTGGTTTTATTATTCTAATTATTTCTGTCACAGACAATTAGAGCCCCTTCCACCCAGAGGAGCTCTGCTGAAATGAAATTATCATCCCGTTTCCCGGGGCCACCTTGCTGGGGAGCTATGGATTCCCACGAGGGAGCGATACTTACTATCGTGCTCCGGGTTTTGCTGTCGAAAAAGGAATCCTTGTCAGACAGGTCAAATCTGTTGAAATTTTGGGAACAGAAAGAGACACAGCTCACTGGAGTCAGCGCTCCCGGTTTCCGAGGCCTTGGGGGACCACACTACCCCCGTGAGCGGCGACCGTGAAATCGAGGAAGCTCTGTCCGCAGCCGCGTGTGATCCGACCCCGGGTGTGATCCGGCCCCGGGTGTGATCCGGCCCCGCGTGTGATCCGGCCCCGGGTGTGATCCGACCCCGGGTGTGATCCGACCCCGGGCATTTGGAAGAGTCTGTACATCCTCTCACCCCTCGGGGAGGCTGGGAGACCCCCGTGGGTGGGAAGTGACCCCAGGGGCAACTGTGGTCAGACCTCCCTCGCCAAGGATCCCTCTTCCTTCCAATGACACCCTCGGGGGCAGCTTTAGTCTCTGCTGCAGCACTCCTGGGGTGATCCCACCATCGGACACTTTACTATTTAAGACAGTCTCCCTATATTTTCCAAATGGTTTCCGTCCTGAGGTCCTGGGCCACACAGAGATTTCCTAAGGCTTCCTGAGGGCAGAGGGATGTCTCTGGAACACGTTATTCGATTCCCAACACACTCAGCGTACAGCCGGGGAGGGCGACTCGGGGTTGGGGGTGGCCCAGAGCCTGGAGGTGAGCCAAGCCTGGCAAGGCAGGGGGTGCCAAGGGAGGTGGCCAGGGCCCTGGGGGTCACGGAAAGAGGGCGTCTCCCTCTAATGTGCGGGGGCCCGGGTCCTGACCCTGGTGGGAGGAGTTGGGCCAGAGCCACTCCCTTCTCTCTTATGTCTTATCCCCTGGAGGATCGGGAAACAGCGAGTAAGGCATGTGGCCCCGGCCCTGTGACTAATGCCCTGGCCAGGGCGGAAGCCCCAGTTCTGAGCAGAGGCTCTTCATGTCTTGTGGGACCAGGGGTGTCCAGGAGCCTCCCATCCCCTAGAGCTCGTCATCCTATCCCCACAGGATTCCCAGACTCCAAGCTTTCTATTCCCACCCCTGCCCTCGCTCCAGCTCTGCCCAGTGAGACCCCACGGAGGCCTGGCAGCTGCCGCTGACCCAGGTGGCTACGCCTCACTGCCCCTCAGTAGCAGGGGAGGAGGGAAGGTTCCAGAATGGGTGCAGCCCTGCCAGGCAGCCGCGCTGGCTGCGAGTCCGGGGCCTCAGGACTCCAGCTGGGGCTGCTTCTCGGTTCCTGGCGCCCAGAGCTCGGCAGCCTTCCGGAGGTGCAGCTAACCAGACCCGACTCCTCGGGACACATCCCAAGAGGGACAGAGCGGGGCGGGGGGAGGGTACCCAGGCCACTGCTTTGGGGCTTTGATCCCAGGCCCAGGCCTTCCCTCACATGGGCTCAAGCTAGTTTTCCCAAGTGTCACCCAGCCGGACAAGACTTGTTGTCCCCTTAACTCCTCAGTTAATAATGACCTTGGAAATTATTTCCAGGGCCTCTTCTGTGCTCAGGAAGCACAAGCTCTTATGCGAATACGCTCCAGGGGCTGAAATCCCCCTTCACTGGGGGTTGGAGAACTCCCTCTGGCCTCAGAGGACCAAGTCCAACACGGGGTGGAATCACCGCACAGTGGGTGGCCCTCGGGAAGGGCAAGCGGGAGGGGGTCCCCACTCACAGGTGCTTCTTCTCCCGGGAGAAGGGATAGGAGAGCCTCTTCGTGGTCTGGGGTCTGTGCTCCGCCACCTTGGGCTGGATGGGGTCCGTCATCTTCTGGAGCACAGAGTTGATCTTTTTCAGGAGGCCACGGGTCTCATTAATGTGATACAGCTGCGGGCGAGGCAGGGAAGGGGGACACATGTCATCTGCTGAACCATGACTCTGGGAATCTATTCTGAGACGGGCAGGGAACTAGCCCCCTGCCACAGAGACGGCCCGGCCTGGGAACAGGGGGCGGGGATGGGCCACGATGCCCCCTCCACGTCCGCGTTTCTAGATGAGCCTGAAAGCTCAGAGTTTCGGGAGATCCCAGCCAAAAGGGCAATTCTAGGACATTCCAGAGAACTTCCCCCAGCTTCATTTTTGTTTAAAAAGAGGTAATCCAAAGGATTCTGGAGGCTTTGAGAAGCTGGGAGCTGACTCACTCCCGAGAACAGCTTCGTCCCCCCTGCTTTCCTCCCCAAGGACAAAAGTAAACCCGACGCCTCGCTAAGCTCCTTGGACGCGCTGGCAGACCGCTTCCCAGCCTGAAGCTGTCAGACATTAAGAAGAAAAGCCCCAGCAAGCGAGGAAATGGGATTAAAATGAGTCTGATAAATCAGCTGAAATACTGAAAGTACGAACGGTCAGAGCGGGAAGTTTCACTGTGTTTGTATCTATGAGAAGTTCCCGGGCTCCTGCGGCATCTCTGGGGGAGCGGGTTATACTCTCCGCCCGCAGGACACGGGAGGCCTCCTGCCCTCCCGGGGGTGGGGGGGCTGAAGCTCCCTTGGGCTTTCGTAACAACTCAGACCCTCCTGATGACGTGCTCCTGCCGGGCAGCCCTGAAACGACCCCTGTGGAGTAGGGACGTCACCACTCACCTTCTTCGTCGGCATCTTCAGTTTCAAAAACTCAGCCTCTCTGCACAGCACGTTCCAGGGCGCGTGGATTTTTACAAATCCAACCCCGTGAATTTTCGTCTAGAGAGAGGGGAGAGGTCCTTGGTCAGCGTGGGCAGATGTTTGGGGCTGAAAACCATTTTCACCTTCGGGGACCACAACAGTTTACGGGGCAGCTGCTTCTGCCTGTCACCTCATGGCTCCTCTGACGATGCTTTGAGGCACTGCTAGAATCCCCTCCTCCCAGATGATCGAAGCAAGCTGCGGGGCCGAGAGGGCTCCCCCAGGTCCCAAGGGAATGACAAACGGCCGGGAGGGTGCCTGGAGGGAGGTCCCCGATCCCACAACACCTGGGAAGTTCTCAGAGGGGTAGCCGGGGGGCCTCAGAGACCTTGCACAACTGAGAGCCCAGGCCCTTCGACGGAGTGGACGTACTCGGTGTCCCTGGGGTGCCCAAGCAGAGATGAGGAGGTGATGGTGAAGATGGTCCCCTCTGGGCATCTCTGTGGGGTCAGGACACACCTCTGTCTGGACCCGGCCACCCTCCGGGCTCCCTGGGTCAGCACTGCCTTTATCCTAATGTCAGAGGACTCGACGTAACGCTGCATTTGAGTCCAGCCCCCCGCCCCCACTAAGCTGCTGTGAACTTGGACAAGTCATTTCTGGTCCAGCGTGTCTGAATGACAGGACTGGGCAGCTGAGGGCCCCTGAGTGCTGCCCCACCAGGAACTGCACAAGCTAAGAGCTTCGAGAACTGACTCCAACGAGCTCTATGGGAAAGGCAGGACCACTGCCCCCCTTTCACGGAGGGGAACACTGAGGCTTGAGAGATTAAGTCACCGCCTAGGTTCCTCAGAAAATTAAACCTAGAGCCACCGAATGATCCAGGCATCCCAGCTCTGGGTAGTTATCCCCAGGAAATGACATCAGCACGTCCACATCAGCACCCCCACGTTCACTCAGCATTACTCACGACAGCCAAGACACAGAAACAACCTAAGCGTCCTTGGACGGATGAATAGATCAAGAGAGTGTAGACATATACAGCGCAGTATTATTCACCCATAAAAAAGAAGGAAATCCTGTCATTTGTGACAACATGGATGAACCTGGAGGACATTCTGCTACGTGAAATGGGTCAGAGAGACAAGCATTGCATGGTATCACTTATATGTAGAATTAAAAAAATGCTGATTTCATAGAAACGGTGTGGAGTAGAACGGTGTTTGCCAGGGGCTGGGTGGGGGGATGAGAATGGGCAGACAGGTCAGAGGGTACCAGCTTTCAGTTATAAGATTAAGTTTCGAGGACATAATGAACAGCAGGGTGACTCTAGTTACTAATATGGTATCGTATACTTGAAAGGTGTTGAGAGATCAAAGTGTTCTCAGCGCGTGCACGCGTGCGCGTGCACACACACACACACACGGAGTTAACTGTGTGAGGTGACGGGTCAGTTAATTACCTCGATCTGGGTAACCATTCCACGGTGTCTATGTAGATCAAGTCATCACAGTGCAGACTTTAAATGCACACAATTATATTTGTCAACTACTCCTCAGTAAGGTTGGGGGTGGAAAGTCAGGGCCTGGCATCTTGCAGCTGGCGGGTGTGGGAACCCGGGTTCACATGCGGGCCATACACACTCTTAATCGTGGGTGAGACCACACACATCCCAACAACTCTCTAGTTTTCTGGTTTTCTGTGTTCCCCTTACCTTTCGTGTTTAAGAGATTCCCTTTACTGAGCAAATAGCATCAATGTGGCGATAACACGTTTCCCCACCTAAGACGCAGGTAACACCAGCAGACTTCCCAACCACCCGAGATAACTGGGGTTCCCCATTGCAACAAAAAGCACAGAAACACAATATTCCCCTCAGACAGAGCCGCCCTACGGCAGTGGGGTCCTCAGTCCACCAGCCGTCTCAAGGGGACCCCCGGGGGCTTGGAGCCCACGCTGGGCCCCCAGGTTGAGGTCCCACTTCACCTGTCCACAATTCCGGGGGTCCTGGCAGAAGGGAGCCAGGCCACGGCAGGGGGTGTGTGTGGCCGGCACTCGGGACTCGGTATGGGGCTGACTCGGGTCTGCGCTGGGCCCTGAGCCCCAGGTCCCGTCACCAGCCTCAGAGTGTACACAGCTCATGGGATCACTGCAGGGTTTTGGCAAAAGGCAACGGAGTCAAAGTCACTTGGGACTGATTTTTAGGAAAAAATCCTCCGTGGTCCAAACGCACTCGACCAGCGCCAGCCTCGGTCCCCAGTGAGACGTGGGGCTCCTGCCTCACCTCGAGAGAAGGGCCACACCTGCTGGGAGAACTCCAGCTCATCTCTCCATCTCTGATGAAGAGGCGCCCATGCCCCCCACAACCAGAAGAGCGAGCCTCTCCCCGGGGCCTCAGTGTCACCGCACAGGCCTTGTCTATGTGGCCCCAGCAGGCAGGCGAGTCCTGTCCGGAGCCTCCCAGCTCACTGGCCCTGCTGCCCACGTCGGGGCAGCATAGATGCTGCGCATGTCCGCTGAACGAGCGGATGAAGTCCCCTAACAATGATGACGACGGGGTGGGGGGAGAGGAGGCTGGGCCCCCCCGGGCGCTCGCTACGTGCCAGGCCCTGCTTCAGGCATCTGCGCGTATCAACTCACTTAACCCCACGACAGGCCCGTGACGGTGATCCTGCCACTGTCCTCACCTTGGAGCCCAGAGGTTCACACTCTGCACGTTCACTGTGAGTGTCCAGGGCAGGCTGCAGCCAACGGCCACAGACTGGGCAGCTTTAACAACACAGGTTCATTCCCTTCCAGTTCTGGAGCCAGAAGTCTGTGATCAAGGTGTGGGCAGGGCCGCGCTCTCTCCAGAGGCTCCGGGGGAGGGGCCGCCGGGGACCCCAGGCCTTCCTGGGCTGGTGGCCATATCACCCCAGCCTCTGCGCCCATCTGCACAAGCCTCCTCCCCTGTGTGGCTCTGTGTGTCAAGTCTCCCTCTCTTTTCTCTTCCAAAGACACCTGTCATTGGATTTAGCGTCCACACGCATCCAGGATGCTCTGGTGCAGAGATCGGTAACTGACGTACATCTGCCGAGACGCTTCTTCCGAATAAGGTCCCATTTGCAGATTCCAGGAGGACGGCTTTTGGAGCTGCCGCTTGGCCCACGATACTCACATGAAGCAGCAGGTCAGAGCCCCACGGGGCTTGGTGCAGGGAGCTTATCAAAGTGGCTGGAAGCTTCGAAGAAGCAGGTCCAGGAGCTGGGTCCTGAGGCTGCTTCCAGGACCAGGGTGCTCGGGCACTGGGACCAGACGCGCAAGGCTCGAGGTGTGCTGGTTGGCGTGAGGCACACCTGCAGGGAGCCTGGAGCCTGACACCACGGCCCAGGGCTGGGGACTCAGCGGCGCGTGGACTAGCGTGGACCAGAGGAGGCAGCCCGGGGGCTCGGGCAAGGGGAACCCAGATCTTCCTGCTGCCCTCAAGGGGCAGGTCGGGTGGGCACCGGGGGCGGCCATGGATTGGGTGGCCTGGGTCCGAGTCCTGGTGGGCTGCTGTGTTGTCTCCAGCAAGTGACTCCACCTCTCTGAACCCCCTTTTGCTCATTTGCAAATCTTTGCAGTACAAGACTTGCTTCACAGCTGGGGGAGTCCCTGGTGCTCCTAACACTTCCCTCCAGCCCCCGTGGCTGGGGCTACGGCTTCTCTCCGTGGCCCTGAGGCTGGTGAGACCACGCCTGCGTGGACTCCTCTGGCCAAGAAGCTTGAAGCCGCCTCCCCAGCTCCAGGAAGCCCCGGGGGCACCATGAAATGACCGAGAAGTGAGCATGGACGGCCCCGTGAGGCAGACCCCCTCTTTCCCGTTACAGCCCAAGTTTATTTCTGTGCCCAGTGCTCAGCCGCATGCAAAGACCCAAAATATATTCTTCCAAGTCCGTGGCGAGCTCTCTCGATGGTGGTCAAGGACCAGTGCCCGGCCTGGCCTCCCTGGGAAAACACGCTCCGCTGTTTACGTGAGCAGTGGGGTCCCTCCCAGGGAAATATCTGGCAGGATTGGGGAAAGGGGTCGTGGGACCGGTTGGACAAGAACACATACAGGATGTTTTAAACCTTGATGCCCGGCCTGACAGCAACCCGCCCCTGCAGGAAGAAATCGTGAGATGCCGGGTCCCCTCCCTGAGCCAGATGCCCCGGAGCCGTGGGTTCTGTCCTGACTCTGGTCCCTCTGGTGTGAGGAGGTTGGAGGCCACAGAACTGCCGGGGCCGCGCACCATGGCGTGGGCGTGGGGAGGGCCAGGGGTCAGGATCCCGCAACGGCCTGCCACCAAAAGCTGGACAAAATAAATAAATAAATGTCCATGCCAAGACCATGCCATCCAAGGGGTTTCTACCGATGCAGACACTTGGGCGGGAGGGGGGAGGGAGGTTTCTGCCCCAGGCCTGCCCAAGATGGGGAGTCTAACAGAAGACCCTCCCCCATGGAGCCGGACCCCCATGAGATGACACTTTCAGGTGACCCAGAAAGGGCTCCCTCCTCCAACCCTGGGAATTACAAGGAAGGCAGTCCTGGTGCTGAGCAGGAAAGGGAGGGAATGAGGACCTCCCCGAGAAGTCCTGGTCCGAAAGGCCACGGCCCCAGTGGGTCTGGGGACCTCAGCCTGTGACCTTGGCTCAAGGTGGTTCTGTCTATAATGCCCTCAGATGTGACGAATGCAAGCCTTTCTGGACAAGGGCATCTTCCTCCTGGGCTTGGGGAACTCCCCCCACCGATCATGGGCTCCATAAGGGTGGTGGTCAGTGGGCAAGGGCGCCAGGCCCACCAGAAACGAAGACGGCCGGAGGAGAACCAGCAGAAGTGACGCCTTCAGCCTCGGGATTCTGCGAGGATTAGATGGATAATAAATCCACTGTGCTCACCTTGTTTAAAGAAATAAACCTCAGGACGGAAAGGTTCTGCAAAGGACAGGAAGCTATTAAAGAATGACACAGCCAACTGGGAAAAGAACCAAACAGAGCTCGCAGAAATAAAAAAGTGTCATAATGAGAAGTGAAAATTCAACAGACACGTTCGAAGGTACTTGACCTCTCCAAGGAAAGGGAGACACATGGGCGTACGGCAGGGAGTTGCCAGTAAGGAGATGACAGTGAGGTATGCAACCCTCCACAACTCCCCTGCTCTCAGGAAGAAAAAACCAGCCTGATCTGTAGCTGCAGCATTTGCCAATTTCCACAGTGTAAATACTCCCGCCATGGCCTATCTCAAGCTACCAAAGTGTTAACACCCGGCTGGCAGAACTCCTGATGAGCCAGAAAGAGCTGACTCCGGCACACCACGGGCCTAGAGACACAGGAGGACGTCAGAACTGCAGCCAGAGTGGCACAGCTTTTAGCCCGCCTACTTGGGACCCGGGCAGAGCTGCCCTTGGGGAACTTTAAAGACATGACTTTTAAAAAGTGTCCAGAATATACTTTATAGCAAGTATGCTTCCGCAAAACCAAGACAGACCCAAAGGAAGTCAGGTGGGGTGTGTAAAAGCCTCAGCACTTAAGACTCAAGAGACATAAAATCTTTAGGGCCAAAGAAATGAATGTGTAATGGTGGAATTGTGGAGAAATGAGAGCTTCAGGACTAGACAATGGCCCCTAACATCCCACTGTAGGAGAGGCTCATGGCAGAGGCACTAAGCCTGGGGATGGGAATGGGGGGCTGAAGACCACATGGCTCAGGGCAAAGAGCGTGACACTGGGAGCCACGACCCAGGTTCAAGTGCTGGCCCTGCCCCTGTTGGGCCTGGTGGCCTTGGTCTCCTTGCCCCGCCTCTCAGAGCCTCAGTTCCTTCCCTCTGTAAAGGGATCTGATCCCTGTGCCACATGGCAGGTTAGGGCACCCATACCAGGCGGGATGGGGTTTGCTTCCAAACTGACAAGTCCCTGAGAATGTCTGTTGCGCCTTTGTCCCTTATACATGCGGATGTCGGGATTAGACCTCAGGTTCCTCAGAGTCAAGGACCCCCACCCCAACGCCCAGCCTGCGAGGAGGGGCCGCTCCTCTGTGCCCATCATCATCTTATCCAAGCCCCAGAGACACCTCAGAAACCACTCACGCCTGCAAAAACTCAGCTGGAAACTGCAAAAAACATGTCCCCCTGCCTGTGCTATGACCACCCCTCCGGGAGGAAGGACGGGCCATCACCTCCATTCTACAGATGGGAAAACTGAGGTCCAGAGGGGGAAGCCACTTGCCTGAGGCTGCTCCGCCAGGAAGCGGCTGAGCAGGGTCTGGACCTACACACGTGGCCCCGACAGGGGCCAGGCGGGGTCTGAGCCTCATTGGGAGCTCAGATATACTCACCACCTGACGCTGCATCCCAAAGTTTGGCGTGGAAGCAGCACCCATCCTCCCTCAGTCAGTTCCTCACTTGCTTTTCAAAAGCAACATCCACAAAGATGGGAAACAGATGTCATGACGGCCCACACCAGCTTCGGGTAGGAACACGGAGAAACGACAGCCCACCACAGCCCCGGGGTGAGGAGAGGAGCCCCGAAGAGCAGCATGAAAGCAAACTGATTTTACAGGGTCCGCGTCTCCGCGGCCTTAACAATTCTGCCAAAGCCGGGGTCAAGTTCACCTTCAGGGCAGTGCGGGCCTCGGTCACCCCCAGCACACAGCCGGCATTTTAGTGTGTGGCCTTCTTGGCAATCGCCAGTGGACATAAATAATGTCCCAGCTTTGAGGCTGGACTTGAAAAATGCTGATGGATTTCAGTTGCAAGGAAACGTGTTGGCCACAAGCTGCTCTTGTCCGTTTACTGGGAACCCTGGATGCTGACCCCACTGCCGCTGGGGGGTAGGGTGGGAGGAGGGGCTCCTTGAGAAGGAAGGCCTGGGGCGCCTGTCTCCACGACCTTTTCCTCCCTCGTTTCCTATCATGTGTGCTGTCCCAGGGGGTCTCTGACATGACACCCCTCTTGGACCCTCATGTGTGAAACCTACTTAGGGGGCCGTCCTCTGGATCAGGCGCCAGACCCTACCTTGACACCCAGGGCCCCTCTCCTGCAGGGAAGCAGCGTTCACACTGGGTTCCTCTGAGCTTGCGGTGCCTGGGGGAGGGTGGGAGCAGTGGGGAACCTATGGTTAGAGCCTGTTGGCCAGGCTCAATCTCTATCCATCCTATAATCAGGGTTATGAGCACGTTTCTTCCAGACCCATCACTTCCCTCTCCACGGTTCTTGGCCCAGTGGACCCAGTACGGGGGTCTCTGCCTGGGGCTACCTCTGGGGCACTGAATAGCGGATCAGGGGCTTGCGTGGATGTTGGGGGCCCCTTTCCTGGGATGTTTCTGATGGCTCATGGGGAACAGGCTTGCACGGTCCTCACGCCTCCAAGTATGGTCCAGGGCCGGCCGCTTCCTATGCCCTGGGAGCAGGTTAGAAGTGCAATGTGAAAGCACGCAGACCTGCTGAGTCAGAGCCCGCATCTCAGCAGGACCCCACGGGGTTCCTGTGCACCGAGGCAGCCAGGCCAAGGCTCTGTCCCCCCCAGACCACCTGCCCCGCTCTGCCCTCCAACCATGAGCCATGCCTCCCCAACCAATGCTGTACCTCTAGGGGTCCTGCATGAGCCACCCAACTCCTGGGATAACACCCCTGTGCAGAGTCTCAGCTCTGTAGCGCGGTGAATGGTACCCCCCAAAAGAGACGTCCACATCCTAACTCCCCGTATCTGTGAATGGGACCTTATTCGGAAATGGGGTCTTTGCAGATGTAATCAAGTGAAGATAAGGTTATACTGGATTAGGACGCGCCTTAAGCAGAATGACTGGTGTCCTTATGAGAAGAGGAGAGACGTACAGAGGAGGCCATGTGAAGACGAGGTGCAGGTTGGAGGGACGCGGCCACAAGCCCAGGAACACCCGGATCCCCCAGAAGCTGGAAGAGGTGAGAGGAATGCCCCCCTAGAGCCTTGGGAGGGAGCAGGGCCCTGCTGACACCTTGACTTTGGACTTCTGGCCTCCAGAACTGGGAGGGAATCAACTTGTGTTGTTTTAAGCCCCCCCAAGTTTGTGGTCATTGGTTCCGGCAGCCCCAGGACACTCACTGTTCTGTGTCCGTAAGAACCGCCCCCCACTGTGCCCTGAGCCAGGCCGGTCTTCCACTGGTCATCACGGGATGTCTTCACAACAATAAACCTCCTGACTTGGGAGGAAGGCTCGCACGGCACACAGGGGCCCATCCGTGTGTGGCTCGTGGCCCACGCTGCCCAGGAGCGGCTCAGTCTCACACACCCGCTGGCCCCTGGGGGAGCAAAGGCGGGTCACACACCTCTGCGCTGCTGGTGACCTCCATGTGCTGCCTGGTCACAGCCGGGCCAGCAGAGAGTTGAGGGGGGGTTCCCAGGTGTTCAGGAGGCCTTATTTAACCGCCCCCCCATTTCTCTCGCTCTCACTTCCCTTTTGCCACCTCCACGCCCACCCCTCCCCCCCCATCCGGCCTTTAGAGCAGGCTCTCGATATTGGCTCCCCGGGGATATTGGCAACGTCTGGGGACATTTTTGGTTGCGTTTAGGGATGTTGCAAAATACTGGACGCCAGCGGTGCCGAGGCTGAGAAATCCCGCCTTAAAGCAACGATGCTTCATCTTTTGGGCGTCATTGTTTGAGTATCTGATGGATTCCACGGATTGTTTTCTCCCCAGGAAAGTGCACAGAAGTCCCTAAATTTTGCTTCAAAGTGGGTAAGATTGTGCGATTGGGCTCTCTCTCCGAGGCTATCTTGTTCCCCAAACTGCAAACCCTTTCACTCCTTGTAATCAGAGCACACCCCGGGAATGAGTCATGAGCCGGGCATCTCTCTGCTAATCTCACTGGCAGGGGACCGTATACGCCCGCAGGCTGCACGCACCCGGCCGGCGGCTGGCCCCTGAGTAGATTCTGGTCTCAGGTGAAAGCAACAGGTTGCAGTGAACGAAGGTCCTTTCAGCAGCCTCAGGGCCTCGTTCACCTCAGAGGGAAGCTCGGATTGCAGGGGCCCGTGGGAAACGCGGTCATGATCTGAAAGACTACAGCAGGAGGATGGCTCACACTCAACTCCAGCTGCTTTGAAACCTTGAACTGTCTAGTTTATGCCACAGTAATATTTTCATTTAAAAAAGACCCAATCTGCATGAAGAACCTAGGGGCAAGACGGGAATAAAGACACAGACCTACTAGAGAATGCACTTGAGGATATGGGGAGGGGGAAGGGTGAGCTGTGACAAAGTGAGAGAGTGGCATGGACATATATACACTACCAAACGTAAGATAGATAGCTAGTGGGAAGCAGCCACATAGCACAGGGAGATCAGCTTGGTGCTTTGTGACCACCTAGAGGGGTGGGATAGGGAGGGTGGGAGGGAGGGAGATGCAAGAGGGAAGAGATATGGGAACATATGTATATGTATAGCTGATTCACTTTGTTATAAAGCGGAAACTAACACACCATTGTAAAGCAATTATACTCCAATAAAGATGTTAAAAAAAAAAAAAAAAGAAAGACCCAACTGAAAAACTGAAACTATTTCCTCTAAGATCAGTAACAAGACAAGGTTGCCCACTCTCACCACTATTATTCAATATAGTTTTGGAAGTTTTAGCCACAGCAATCAGAGAAGAAAAAGAAATAAAAGGAATCCAAATCAGAAAAGAAGTAAAGCTGTCACTGTTTGCAGATGACATGATACTATACATAGAGAATCCTAAAGATGCCACCAGAAAACTACTAGAGCTAATCAATGAATTTGGTAGAGTAGCAGGATACAAAATTAATGCACAGAAATCTCTTGCATTCCTATACACTAATGATGAAAAATCTGAAAGAGAAATTAAGGAAACACTCCCATTTACCATTGCAACAAAAAGAATAAAATACCTAGGAATAAACCTATCTAAGGAGACAAAAGACCTGTATGCAGAAAACTATAAGAAACTGATGAAAGAAATTAAAGATGATACAAACAGATGGAGAGATATACTGTGTTCTTGGATTGGAAGAATCAACATTGTGAAAATGACTATGCTACCCAAAGCAATCTACAGATTCAATACAATCTCGATCAAACTACCAATGGCATTTTTCACAGAACTAGAACAAAAAATTGCACAATTTGTATGGAAACACAAAAGACCCTGAATAGCCAAAGCAATCTTGAGAAAGAAAAACGGAGCTGGAGGAATCAGACTCCCGGACTTCAGACTATACTACAAAGCTACAGTAATCAGGACAGTATGGTACTGGCACAAAAACAGAAATATAGATCAATGGAATAGGACAGAAAGCCCAGAGATAAACCCACACACATATGGTCACTTTACCTTTGATAAAGGAGACAAGAGTATACAATGGAGAAAAGACGGCCTCTTCAATAAGTGGTGCTGGGAAAACTGCACAGCTACATGTAAAAGAATGAAATTAGAACACTTCCTAACACTGTACACAAAAATAAACTCAAAATGGACTAAAGACCTAAATGTAAGACCAGACACTATGAAACTCTTAGAGGAAAACAGGCAGAATACTCTGACATAAATCACAGCAAGTTCCTTTTTGACCCACTTCCTAGAGAAATGGAAATAAAACCAAAAATAAACAAATGGGACCTAATGAAACTTAAAAGCTTTTGCACAGTAAAGGAAACCATAAAAAAGACAAAAAGACAGCCCTCAGAATTGGAGAAAATATTTGCAAATGAAGCAACTGACAAAGGATTAATCTCCAAAATATACAAGCAGCTCATGCAGCTAAATATCAAAAAAACAAACAACCCAATCCAAAAATGGGCAGAAGACCTAAATAGACATTTCACCAAAGAAGATATACAGATTGCCAACAAACACATGGAAGGATGCTCAACATCACTAATCATTAGAGAAATGCAAATCAAAACTGCCTCACACCGGTCAGAATGGCCATCATCAAAAAATCTACAAACAATAAATGCTGGAGAGGGTGTAAAGAGAACCCTCTTGCACTGTTTGTGGGAATGTAAATTGATACAGCCACTATGGAGAACAGTATGGATGTTCCTTACAAAACTAAAAATAGAACTACCATATGACCCAGCAATCCCACTACTGGGCATATACCCTGAGAAAACCATAATTCAAAAAGAGTCATGTACCACAATGTTCATTGCAGCACTATTTACAATAACCAGGACATGGAAGTGACCCAAGTGTCCACTGACAGTTGAATGGATAAAGAAGATGTGGCACATATATACAATGGAATGTTACTCAGCCATAAAAAGAAACAAAATTGAGTTATTTGTAGTGAGGTGGATGGACCTAGAGTCTGTCATACAGAGTGAAGTAAGTCAGAAAGAGAAAAACAAATACCAAAATACCATATGCTGACACATATATATGGAATCTAAAAAAAAAAAAAAAAAGGTTCTAATGAACCTAAGGGCGGGACAGGAATAAAGACACAGACGTAGAGAATGGACTTGAGGACACGGGGAGGGGGAAGGGTAAGCTGGGACGAAGTGAGAGAGTGGCATGGACATATATACACTACCAAATGTAAAATGGATAGCTAGTGAGAAGCAGCTGCATAGCACAGGGAGATCAGCTTGGTGCTTTGTGACCACCTAGAGGGGTGGGATAGGGAGGGTGGGAGGGAGACACAAGAGGGAGGAGATACGGGGATATATGTATATGTATAGCTGATTCACTTTGTTACACAGCAGAAACTAACACAACACTGTAGAGCAATTATACTCCAATAAAGATGTTAAAAAATAAAAAAGACCCAATCAACTGCTGGAAACGCTTCCTAAGCTCTCGAGCTAAGTTATCAATGAAATTGTGGGTCACTGTGATCTTGTGATTTGTAATGAGAAATAGATTTTCAGTCTTTGTCTCCCGGTCCTGGCACAGAGTTCCTAAAACTCTAGGAATTTCCTAAGTGGGGAGAGCAATAATGGTGTCTCTTGTTAGGTGAATGAGGTGACTTTTTGGAAAGAACCTCCTTTCCAAAGGATGGGGGCTGGTTGCCAGGGGAACCAACCATGTAGTTAGAAGGTTGGAACTTCTGGTCCCTCCCCGGATGTCTGGGCTGGTGAGAAGGGCTGCAGGTTGAATCAATCGCCGATGGCCGGTGATCTAATCAGTCGTGCCTGTGTAATGAATCCTCTATAAAGACTCGAAACGTCAGGGTCTGGAGAGCTTCCGGGTTGGTGAACACACGCAGATCTGGGGAGAACGGTGCTCGGAAATCATGGGAGCTCCACGCCCTTCCCTCACACCTTGCCCTGTGCCTCTCTTCCATCTGGCTGTTCCTGAGTTATTTCCTTTTATAATAAACCAGTGATCTAGTAAGTAACATGCTTCTCTGAGTTCTGTGTGTTGCTCTAGCAAATTAATAGAACCCCAAGTCCTTAGAACCTCTGAACTGTAGCCAGTGGGTCAGAGCACAGGTGACAACTTGGGCTTGCAAATGACGGCTGGTGGGGGGTGGGTGGCCTTGTAGAGCCCTTAACCTTGGGGTCTGATGCTACCTCCAGATGGGTAGTGTCCAAACTGAGTTAAGTTGTAGGACATCCAGCTGGTGTCGGAGAAGTGCTGAGTGGCGTGGGGAAAACAACCCGTACATGTTGGAATTGGGGGCAGAATCCTCATCACTTATTGGGACAATTCAATCTTTTGGGGGGGGTCGTAATCAATGTCTTTACGTTTGCTATTTATTTCAGAGTCATGGAGTTTTTAAAAAGATATGTGTGGTGTAGTATTCAATTGGACTTGGAAAGATTCTTTCTTCTCTCCTTCGTGAGCACGGCCATTCCATTTCCATATGAGCAAAAAGATATGATTGAATATTCACGTCAGCCAATGAGAATTCCCTGACTGCCAGACTGAGTTAAGTACTTTATGACAATCCAGTGATATAAACACGATTGTTATCTCTGTTTGACAGATGGGGAAGCTTAAAAAGTCTTGCAAAGGACAGGTAGAGGGTCTGGGACCTGGCCCGGAGAGGGAGAGTGAATTACCAGACCCAGGGGGTGGGGATGTCCTTTCAAACATGAGATTTCAGCGCTGTAGTCAGGAAAGTGAGAGAGAGTAAATCTCTCGGTCGTGTAACACTGCGCCCAAGATCACAGCTCCCAGGAGAGGCCTCTGCCACCAGCCTCCCTCCGGCCTCCCCTGCCTCCAATGGAGGCTGTTTGTTCCTCCAATTATAAAGGACACTCTGAATTCAAGCCTGTATCGTAGCAGTATTGTTTTGACAAAAGGCCGCGTGGCTGGCCGGGCAGGACTGGGAAAAGTCCGCGTGAATGACTGTTCTCTCTCCCGAGCGGCCTCAGCTCAGGTCTAAGACAAAGTGAGACAGAAACCTCCAAAGGACCAGCACAGGCCTGTCTGCAGCTGCGGCCCTCAAAGTCAGGGAGACAGGCTCTCCGCCACCCGGTCAGGATCCAACATTTGCTTCCTGACCATCAAAGCGTCTTAAGGCCCCTCGCGCCCTCGCAACTCCAGTGGGAACCAACCCTACAGCCAGAGCTCACCCACACCTGCCGGCAGCCAAAGCGTCACCCAGAGGGGTGGTCCCCGTTGAGAGCAAGATGCCTCTACCACTAGCCTGGCCGAGGTAGAATGAGTCCCGCTGAGCATACCTGGCTGCTTTCGGGGGAAGTAACGTCATCTTGCGAAACAGCGTTCACACCGGCTCCGCTGTCGTAGATTTCTATTCTAGGTACCCCAAAAGCCTCCTTATCAGCAGACCAAAGCGTTCACTATTTAAGGACGCGGTGGTTCTCACTGATGGAAATAGCAAAACTAATACCAACTTCTATTTTAAACATTCACGATGGACCCGTGGGTCCCTAAGTCAACCTGCTGACTACTTTTTCTGCTCCTAATGTGTTGTAGAGACTTTGGCTGACTCTCGGTTAACCTGCACAGCCACAGTTCCTGTGGGCTAGAGGTCTGCCCCCACTGTTCACGGAAGAGATGCTCCCCGCCGCACCGGGCACAGAGAGGTTAAGGAGTTGTCAGGGGGAGCATCAGCAAACCTGCTGAGAAGTTGAGGGGGCCGCCCCGCTGTCCCCAGGCCGCCAAGGTCAACTCTCTCTGCACTGCCATGCCTTCTGCCACCAGGGCAGCCAGCCGGCCAGGCGGCCGACCTTTCGCTCTCCCCAGAAAACTTCCCTTAGAAAGACTCTCAGGCTTTGGCAAGGAGAGAAGCTCTGGAAACCAGTGTTATGGTCACAGATTTCAGTGCGCCGGGGCCCCCGGCCATCAGCCAGGCCAACCTCCCCCTTTGACAGATTGAGAAACCGAGGCCCGAGAAGCCAAGGTCAAGCGCCAGGGAGACTCCTAGGAGACCTTCATCCTCCGCCCGTGAAACGGTCATCCGCCCATCTTCCCAGGGGAGGAACTGCCCAGAGCAGGAAATGCCTTGACCCCGGAGGTCATTGCCGAGAAGGCCAGCCCCTCCCCGGGGCAGATGTGGGGAGGGCGTTGGTTTGGGCTCCCCACACTCGACCAGAAGGGCGTTGGCCTCGGCCCTTTTCTAAGAACAGGTGACGGTAGAAGGACCTTCCTGCCCGCCCGGCTGCCCGCCCGGGAGAAGGGGATAGTTACGTCCTCGTCCCGCTCCAGCTCCAGGCCGGCCTCCATCAGGTTGCCCTCGTACTCCTCCCGGCGGAAGCGCTTGTCATCCTCGTGGTAGTCCAGCGGGGGCTCGGGCTCGCCCGCACCCACGGGGCCTGCCTTCCCGGGCAGGGGCTGGTCCTGCCGGGCACTGCGGGCGGCCAGGCCGGCGTCGCTGTGCTGGACCCGCCTGGCCAGGGTCCTGCTGCCCGAGGCCCTCTTGTGATGGTACACCAGGACGTAATCCACCTTGCGCTTGCCGTCCCTGAAGTACAGGCCATACTTGCACTCGGCATCGGGGTCCACGGACAAGGAATTCAGCAGCTGCGGGGGGAGAAGAAAGCCACTCGCCGTCAAGGGCTCAGGGACGGGCCCTCGGAGGGGAGCGTGCTTCCAAGACAACTGGCCACCCACCTGCCCTCCCCAACTCTTTCCACTCATGCCCTCTGATCACTAGGGGCCCAGACGGCTGAGAACACTGCAGAAAGCCCTGCCTTCCAGGAGCTGCCATTCAAGAGACGTCGCCGCTCATGGCACTTGAAGTTGCCAGGCTGGGTGCTCACACGCGAAGGCCTCCCACCTCTCCCCAGCAAGCTCACGTTGCCCGGGAGGGACCAGGCGGCCGGAATGGGCTGTGAAATCTGCACGGCCGACCCCCCGGGGGGTGCTCTTCGCACAGGCCCACAGGGTCCCAGGCAGAGCAGAGCTGAGCTCAGGCTCTGCACAGCGCGACCTCTGATGGCCAGCAGGCGTGGCAATGTCGTGTCAAGGTGGCTGTGGGACCGTACCGGCCCTCGCCTGGCCCGGCTCTGCCACTGATTAGCTGTGTGGTCGGGGCCAGGCAACCACTGTGTCAGTCTCGACTCTCCCAAGTCAACTCCCAGACCGCGAGTCGAGTACTCAGCAGTTTGCCTGGGGGGTGGTCTCAGGGGCCAGAGCGAGGTGGGGGAGGGAGGGCGGTGGCCGGTCGTGGTGGGACTCAGGGTGGGTCGCTGCACATACAGTCCTGCCTCAGTTTCCTTATCTGCCTGAAGGACTCCAGGGGGCCAAGGGGACGGGAGCCCGCCTGGGGTGGGGGATTCAAAGTCCAGGTGCCACGTGCGCGGCTTCTGCTGAAGCCGCACCCCCATCTCCAGCATCCCCGCCGGATTCGGCTGGTTATTGAGGGTAGTAGGTTCTGCTGCAAGCTGGTCTTCGGAAATAAGAGAAAGTAAATAAAATCATGCTGGAAAGAGGTGATACGAGCAACTCTGCACCACTCAGAATCTTCGGAGCTGCACCAGGGCTAAGGAGCCAGGCCCACACCCAGGTGGGCAGCTGGTACTGGGAGAGCTGGGGGCCTGGGTGGGAGGAGGGAGGCCCAGCCCAGGACAGAGACCATGGACCACCCCAGCGCCTTTGGTGGGTCATGTTGCAGGAGAGGTGGGAAAGAGTTGTTTATCTCAATTTGTCAGGGGAAACTGAGGCCCGGTGGGGTGACAGCGCAGGCAGGCTGAGCCCAGCCTGGAATCCTGCCTGCACACCAGGGCGCCCCTCCTCAACAGTAACAGGGACTTGGGGTGACACTATTTCTCAGCATGGGGCACAACCTTTCACGGAGTCCCCGCGTGAAGGCCCCTATAATTAGGGCTGCTTGACCGGGAAGAAGTTGGGGCTCACGCGGGCGAAGCGATCGGGCCCTTGCTCCCCGGCGCATCCCCGGCGGCCTGCTCCACTGGACACTGTTAGGCTGGGTGTAGCCGCTCAGCTGAGCTGCAGCTCCACCCTCACTGCTCCTGGAACCACAGGTCGGGTGAGGGTGGAGGGGAGCTTTGGGCAGCGAGAGGCCTCAGGTAAGTCCAGGCTTGGTCCCTCTCCAGCTACGAGTCCTGAGGGGATACTCTACCCTCTCTGGGCCTCGGTTTCCGCCTCTGTAAAGTGGGTGGATGACAGAAGCCGCCCCCGCTGGCAGCCAGGAGGACTGAGTAAAAGAACGTCTAGGCTGGGTGGACTCTCCCTGTAACTCCTGGGACAGGCATCCCGGGTCCACCCCAGGGTGAAGACAGTTGCTCATTCTCCTGGGTTAGATCAGGAAGGGCAGAGAAAGGCAGCGTCACGGGAAGCTGGCCGCTAAATGTGGCTCCTCTCCTCGCGGGAGAGTGGGCAGCAAAGCCAGGCCCGAAGGCTGCCTGGGGGGAACGTGGAAGACGCTGGCTGACGCTGGGGAATAACGCTGCTGCTGACGGGCAGGGCAAGAGCCTGGGAGGTGGGCAGAGCCAGGTGGACACGTGGGCTCTGGGCGGGCAGGGCACACCGCCCGCCGCCAGCATCCTGGGCACTCCAGACTCTCAGCGTCTCTACAAGGGGTTCATCCCTATTTTCCAAATGGGGAACGCGGATCTTCTGGGCTGAACCAGGGGCCGTGTGCCGCTCTCGAGGGCTGGAGCCGTCATCCTTGTCTCCTGCCTGCAACACCTCTCAGCAGCTTCCTCTCCCACCCCGCACCCCGGCGTACACCGGAGCCAGGACATCTCATCCCCTCCTCCCTGCCTTTGCTGTGTTCCCCACCTGCACGCCTTCCTTTCCTCCTCTGTCCTTCGTAGCTCTCCCCAGCTTCCCCAGCACTGACGAACCCCCTGTCCTCTGGGATCTGAGGTCCCTGACCTCTCCAGATCTCATGTCCCGGGACTGCCTCGGAGCCATCTATACATAAGCTCTTAACTCATGGGGGCCCCTCAGCAGGCTGGCAGGACGCCGGGGGGCTGGGCCAGGAACTGCCCTTAACGCACTTGCCTTCAGAACCTGCTGCACACAGCGGGCTCAGCACCTGGTGCGGGTCCCAGAAACGCTCCTGCTTGGCTGGAATAATGGCCGGTACTGAGCAAAGTGGACCAATGAGTCCTTAGTGAATGGGAAGGAAATTCAGAGTGACCCCCCTCAAGTCAGAGAGCAGGGACATTAATGCAAGGAGAGAATTCCCCACCCACACAAGACAAGAAAATGTTACCAGGTTCAAAACTGAACGCCCAACCATCCGCTGGGGCCTGATCGAGGACCCTCCGAGTCTGACAGCCTGCGGAGCACATAAACATCCCCTAAACATCTCCTGCCGTTGGGGGGGTGGGAGCATGGAGGCCAGACAAGAATGGGTGTCTTTTGCTTTCATTCAAAGACCAGCTCTGCCACTTCTAGCTGTGCTACCCTTAGGCACGTAGCTTAATATCTTCGTCCCTCTGATCTCTTCTTTGTAAAATGAGGGCCAGAGGGAATAAACAGACCTCCCTCAACTAATATGACTTCCCTCAAAGGGTTGTGGGAAGGATTAAACACGTTAATATATGTAAAGGGTTTACAACAGGTCCTGGGATATGGTGAACACTCAACAGAAATTTGCTCTAATTGGGAACTGAGACACGGCACAAGTGAAGGACTAGGGGAGGACGGGAAAAGATAATCTCATGGTCGAAGCGGACCACAAGCTAAAGATGGCGGCAGTGGAAAACGGAGCTGGTTCCACTGCCAGGTCCAGCAAGAGGCAGAACCGAGCACGGCTGTGAGAGTCCCAGATCCTCCCTCAAGGCCTGGCCCTGTCACTAATTCGTTGTGTCATCCTGGGCAAGTTGCTTTGTCTGTTTGCATCTTGGTTTTAAAAACTGGGGATGATCCTACCTGAATAAGTGTAAGGGGCATGCAGTCTTCAAACAGAAAGTATGGGCTCTCTTCCTAGTACATTCCACACAGGCTGGTAGGCCTGCAGGGTTTGGAGAGCAATTCTGGGCTGGGCTCAGAGGGAGCTGGGGAGGTAGGTGCACAGCGAGGACCACAGAGACTGTCGGGGTGGCCATGTGACTTTTGGGGGCCCTTCCATGGAGCCAGAGTGGCTGCTTTTCTCGTGCAGGACAGGACAAGAAGGCAAAGATCTAACTTGCAGTGGGAGCGATATGCGTTAGACTGAACGCCTAACTTCCCAATTCAAAGGCTTGGGAAAGCTTCAGAACGTCCTTTCTGTATCCTTAGGGAAGGGACAGTGACCTCTTGCTGCACTTTTGCCAAGGGCGAGGGATTTCTCATTCATCTTTTTAATGCTCGGCACTGAACGCACGGCTCTGGAATGAACGCACGCATGGGGGAATGAATGACAGAGGTGTGGGGTTTGCACACTGCTACTGGTAGGGGCCACCAGATCAAGGACACCGAAGCTGAGACCCAGCCAGACCAGAGCTTAAACACCACACCCCCCAGCTCCGAGCCTCAGTTTTTGCATCTGCGAGATGGGGACAAAAACATCTCCTCGACTCAGGTCACAGGATTCTTGTGAGGACCAAGTGTGATGGGAGAACTGAACGTATTTTGAAGATGAACCCCTGAGCTGTCCCAAGGAAGGCAGAAAGATGGCTGTCTGAGGTTACGTGGGAAGAGGTCAGGGGCCAAAAGTCCCCTTCACAGCAGGTGTGCCCTGACCCAAGTACCACAAACAGCGCGAGGGCAGTCTAGCTGTCTCTGCAAACTTCCTCCCCAGACTCTTAGAAAAGGGCAGAAGAGGAGAACGGAGCCCTGCATCCACACCTTGGTCGCTGGACTGAGACCCAGTGCATTCTTTCTTTATATTTATTTATTTTTTATTGACGTATAGTTGACTTACAATGTTGTGTTAATTTCTGCTGTACAGCAAAGTGATTCAGATACATATATTTGATTCAGATATATCTGATTCAGATATATATATATATATACATCTGTGCCTGCACAGAGCCACCTTCGCTGGGTGACTCAAAGTAATGACTGAGCAACACTTACTGGCTTGAGCTGTGCTGGGGATGCCCTCAGAGGCTCTCCCAGGCACACTGCCTGCCCTGCACAGACAGGCCCCCAGCTCCTAGAGCACTGCTTCCAGCCTGTCTGTGGCCATTTCTCTGGTGGCACGCTGCTCAGCCCTCCTTCCTGCGGCCACGTGCTCCTGGTTCACAGCCCTCCAAGCCCGTCATACCTGAAGCCTCCCCACCGTAAGACTTCGTGCAAAATAAGTCACTAGTCTCCTCTGGGCTGTGAGAAGCTTGAAAGAAGAGCCTCTCTGCCTCTCTGCAGACTTTGGGGCCCTCACCAGAGTTTGGGGGAGCCGAGAATTTCTGGATTGCGAGAGACAACGGGTCCCTGAACTAAAATTCCAGAGTCCAGGGGCCATTTATTAAGGGCTCCATTTTTTTTTTTTTTTTTTTTTTGTGGTACGCGGGCCTCTCACCGCTGTGACCTCTCCCGTTGCGGAGCACAGGCTCTGGACGCGCAGGCTCAGCGGCCATGGCTCACGGGCCCAGCCTCTCTGCGGCATGTGGGATCTTCCCGGACCGGGGCACGAACCCGTGTCCCCTGCATCGGCAGGCGGACTCTCAACCACTGCACCACCAGGGAACCCAAGGGCTCCATTTTTAATTTCACAGCCCGTTCATTCTCAAGTTGAATCTGGTGTACCTTGGAATGTCTGTTTCTCTCCATTTCCTTAGCTGCCACCTCTACCTCATGCCTCCTAACCGGTGTCCCCCTCATTCCCACCTCTAGGTCTTCAAACATGTGATTTCCTAGTGTGAAAGGCCCCACCCCACCCCATTATGGGTATAACTGGCCCCTTCTCCTCCAGAATGCTCATCCCTCCTACAGGCTGTCCGTGGTCACCTGCCTCTGTGTCTTCGCCCTTCCTAGCTCTCCTCCCAGCTGGTGGGTGACATGGGACAGTCATCTGCCCCCTCCTGGCCTCAGTTTCTTCATCTGCGGTAACAGCACCTACCCCACACGGTTACTGAGAGAGTGAAATGAGTTAACACACAGCGGCGGGCCCATCGCTCTGGAAGCGTCCCTTGTCGCTGTCTTGGGTAACTTCCACCACTGCTCCTTAAGCCCCAGCTGGGCGGGGCTCCCCGGCCCGTTCGCTCTGGTGGTGTCCGGGATCCCACAGGGCCTGGTACGCAGCAGGCACACAGTGTGCGCTTGAAATGATGATCCTAAACTTTCAAGGTCACCCCCAACACTGGTCCCTAACATTGCCAGCCTTTCTGCCCAAGCCCAGCTGTAGAGGACACCCCCATAGCCCACAGGAGCCCAGGCATGACCCCAGGGGGGGCAAGGCCGGAGGGTCTCTGCCTTTCCGGGACCGCACCCCACAGGCACCTCCCTGGATGCCCGGCCGGACTCCGGCTGAGGCCAGAGAGGCAGTCTAGGGCAATCCTGGGCTTGGTCAGAGGGAAACACGGGGCTGGGGCCTCCGCATCTCCTGGGGAGGGGCTTTGGCAGTGGCTGTGTGGGCACCAGGGAGAAAGGGGAGTCTGTTCTCTGGACCCAGAACGAGCGGCAGCGGGGCTCCCCGGCTGAAGGCGCTGGTCTCAGCCCTTCCCCCTTCAGGCAAACTTTGTTCCAGCGTTAAGCCGAAACCCACATGGGCAAATTCTGACCTCCGGGGATCCTTGCGACCGCTGGGTCCCGCCCCAGAGAGAGTGGTAGGGGTACCGGGGACCCCAGACAGGGGACCCAACCACGTGGTCGGCCAGGCGCTGGCCCACGCGGCCCGGCTACCACCCAGGCCAGGCGCGAGCGCCGGGCTGGGGACCGGGACGAGCGCGGAAAGTCAGTCTCGAGCGACCGGCGCCCGCCTGCTGCCCGGGGTGTGCGGAACTCCCGTGACGAACCCCGCGCCGCTCCGGGGACTCCGCGTCGGTCCCCGGAGGGTGGCGGCGGGGTGGGGCCTGGAGGCTGCCACCCTCCCGGGGCGAGGCGGCTATCCCACCGGGGGCCCCAGCGGCCCGCTCGGGCGAAGCGGCTGCGGGCTGGGACGCGGTGCCGGGGCGGGCGCGGGCGCGCGGGTGGCCGCCCCCCACGCGCCCCGAGCCCCGCGGACCTGGCGCGCCCCGCCCCCCACCAGTCGCGCCCGTCCGGGGCGCGGCGCAGGTGCGCGGCCCTCCCGCCGGATCGCGGCCGCCCGCACTCACCGTGCCCTCGGACGGCAGGTAGCCGATGTCCTCGATGGCGCAGATGTTGATGATGTGGACGCTGCGGTCCGCGGCCGGGAGCGTCGAGTACTTCTCGTTGACCCTCATCGCGGCCGCCTGTGCGCCAGGACCGCCGGGCGACGCGCCCTCCCCATCCACGGCCCCGGCGGCCTCTGCAAGCGGACAGGCAGCGTTCGCGGCGCGCTGGCTCGCGGGGGGCCGGGCCTCCCGCTCCGCCCGCCGCCCGCGCCGCCCGGCCCCGGCCCCGGCCTCGCGCGCTGCGGTGCGGGAGCGCCCACCCTGCCGGTCCCGCGGGGCCCACACGCCGGCCGGCTTCCTTTGCCTCCAAGAAAGATGATCCGCGCTGTGCGCCCGCTTATGGCCGGGGCGGCGGCCACGCGGGTCAGATTTTCCGTAGAAATTAAAACACAGGAAGAAAGTACTCCATTCCTGCGGGCCCCTCCAAGGTTTATTTTTATCCGGGGAAAGCGCCCCTTGGTGGCCCGGTTCTCACGTCAGGGAGGAAAGGTCCAGTCGCCCCTACCTTACAGTTCAGTTGCGGGTCACCTTGCAGGGGAGACACGCTTCTGAGCTAGAAGTCAGGAATGCTCTCCCTGCCCCTTCCCGCTCCACCCGCTGGCTGACTCCAGCCGGCTGTCACTCAGCTCTCACCTCCTCCGGGGAGCCTCCCCTGCTTTCTGCATGCCCGCCCTGTCCAGCTCCCCGGAGCCCCCTCAGGTTGCCCGCAGCCCCCATTTATGGAATGTTTAGTACTCTGTGCCCAGGCACGAGCAGAGTCTGGGACACAGTACATCTCATTTAACCCCACACCCTGGTCCTCCTTTTGCAGAGGGGGCTGGGGACTTCGGAGGCCAAGGAGGTGTGGGCCGGGGGAGCGCGTGCAGAGTCGCCTGCACTCCTTCATGATGCTCTGCTGCCTCCCTGAGGGAGGGACGGTGACTTGGATGGTTTCATCCCAGGACTAGCAGGGCTCGGGCACACAGTTGGCACTCCTCAGGACATTTTTAATCCTCCATCCCTGCAGGAGGGGGACGCAGGTCTCTGGGGGCAACCATGCTGAGGTTTAGCCCTCGGGGGCCACGCTGGCAGCCCTGCCCAGTGGGAATGAAGTCTCCCGTTTTTCTGCCCTTCTGTATGCCGTTAGTTCCTCAAGGTGTGTGTGCCAAATGCCACCTCCTCCAAGAAGTCATCCTGGACTGCCCCTCACCCAATCAGTGAGGCCCAAGAACCTGCCTGTACCTTGACTACAGCACTTTCTTTACTCCACCTCATTTTACAGTGGATTCATACAGTTGATACTCAATAACTGCTTGTCAAATGGCCACTGAGGAACATTCAGGGCCTACAGAAATGATTCTAAAGAATGATTATAAAGCTGCCTTCTAAGGCCATGATGTCGTCAGCCTGCTGTGGTTCCAAGAATGCATTCTGGGATCAGACAGGATGGGGTTGGGTTCCCGCTCTGGCACTTTCCAGCCCTGTGGCCCTGGACGAGGCTCCTTAAGGCTCACAGGGACTCCGTCTTCTCCCGTGAGCATCTAGCGTGTGTGAAGCTGCAGCTCAGTGCCGGGCACAGGGGAGGCTGGGCAGTGGCCACCGCTGTCACTGCAAACTATCATCTTGTCATTGTCGTGACCTTCTTCCCTCTCCCATTGGAGAGGCTCAGCGGAGAAATGCAAGAAGGTTACTCCATCCTGGGCCCGGCCTTGCCAATGGGAGCTGAGCGGCCCTAAAGGACTCTTTGTCTGCACCTTGGACAGCTAGAGTAGGTTTGGAGAAGTGCGCTAGGCTGCCGAAGGCCGGAAACAGCCCTCCACAGTTTCTGCCACGCCAGGGAGACCTTGCTCTTAAAAGTTCAAGTTTTCAGGGCTGGGAAGAATGACACAGACACACACACACACACACACACACACACACAGACACACACACACAGAAGATTATGTAACTTCATTCTCTTATCCGTGTTGGTGAACAACCAAGATTGTGCAACCCTAATGTACCATCTTTCTAAATTTATTTTCAAGTGGCAAAGGGCCTTGCCGAAGCCTACGAGATATAATTTATGAAGAAAATAGGAAAAATGGAATCCCTCAATTCTGGGTACGTTGGCATTTCCAAACGTTTGGGGGGTGACACTTGACCGCTGTTCCCGGGAGGCCTGGGGGCTCTGTGCCTGAGCCCTTCTGGGGGCTGCAGGGTGGGGGACAGTCTTTGAGGCTTGGCAGCTCCCCACCTCCTCCGGAGACAGCGCCCCCTCTGGCTTTGCCCCCAAAGCTGTGTTTCTGCACTTGTTTCTGTGATTCACGCCTTAGCCAGGTTCAAGACATCTGCTTGCTTGTAAAGCGTCACTTTCTTTGCCACATACAGTCGAGTTCCTTGCTTTGCCCTGCTCCCTGCATCTGCTTCCTCTCGCCCCCTCCCCTAAGCTTCTGAGGTGGACGGTGTAGAAATGCTTCATCAAGGGGAGGGGAGATGCAGGGTGGCCTCTGCGCAGAGCAGGTGCAAGGATGGGCCAGCTGGGATCAATTCCATCCCCGGGCCGCTTATGGCCTGGGCCAGGCGTGGGGTGGGGTTCCTGGGTCTTGGGATTCCAGGGACCAACAAGTAGTAAAAACATTCCCACCAAATGAGGAAGGAGGAATGGGACGCTTCTAGTTGAGATATCTCTGAAGTTAGAAGGACTTTAAAGGGTCCCTTTTGTTCTGGTGATGATTTCACCTGCTGGGTTCCCTGCCTTACCCTGTCTCACGGGCCATCATGCTGGGATTCCGTCTCTACTCTGAATCGCTAACTGCTTATAAACAGACCCTCTAGATAAACTGTTGCATTACTTTTGTATTTTCTTCTTTTTGACTCAGTGATTCTCACCGTTAAAAATCCAAAGGGACTGATTTCACCAGAAGGATTAATTCCCCACTCATGAATTAATAAAAATCGGTCTCATTAGTTTAAGTGGTACCCTTTATTATGGGAAGTTCTGGGCCTCACGGCTCACCCTTTTCTGCCACCGTGTTGCCTTTTCGTGTTATTGTGATGTCACCCAGCATTAGGCACTTTCGTCTCCGCTGACATTTTAATAGTCACCAGGAGTGCAAGCACAGGGTGACAAGGGGCGCAGGAGAGGAGGCCAGGCATGCTCCCGGGTGAATGCCTCCTTTGTAGGTGGCAGGAGGGGGCCCTTTCCAGTGGTGTTTTCTTTGCAACATCAGTTTCATCTCCTTGGCATTGTGCGCGAGAAAGAAAGAACGTCTCGCACTGTTCCTGCTTAGTGGCACCGTTCTGAGCCTCCCCAGGAGAGCAGGCTTCACACAGCGAGCAGAATGAGGCCGTAGTGAGCCCGGGGCAGGGATTATTCCCGCAAGGGTGTCTCTGATATGGCGCTGTCCGGCGGGGCTTCTCACCTTGGCTCTGTCGACATCTGGCGCTGCATCGTAATTTGTCCTGGGGCCATACTGTGCCCATCCCGTGCCCTGTGAGCTGCTCAGCGGCATCCCTGACTTCCTCCCACTAGATGCCAGTAGCACCATCTCCCTCCCAGTGTGACAACCAAGCACATCACCAGACACTGTGAGGTGTCCCCTGGGGGCAAAACCCCTCCCTGCTGAGAACCCTGTTCCCAGGCTGCAAGGAAGACCCAGGAGGCTGATCTTACCACCCCCATTTCTCTGATGGGAATGGAGGCCTGGAGAGGTACCTGGCTTTTTATCAGAGATACACGAGGTGGGAGTTATGATTTGTTTTTACAAAATACAGAGATGCCCCCCCAGGGCTGCTCTCAGTGGGTGGAGGGGCCGGCACAGCCCAGGACACACCAGGCTGCTCTGTCCCTCGTTCTGGCCACCCCTGCATGGGGCAGCCTTCTCCCCAGGACAGACCTCTGCACTCAGAGGTGCTAAATAAACGCCGCTGACTCACGGGCAGCCTGGGTGGGGAGAGGAGCGCGGAAGAAGTGAGCGGCTCATGACTCAGGGCTATTGTGAGCGCCGACGGCCACCCATCCCCCGCTGGCTCTGAGCCCCCTTCCAGTATCTGGTGGGCAGTCCCTGTAGGAAAGAAACGAACACCCCACAGGTATATGACCTAACATGCTAAAAGCGACTCAGGGTGTAATTATCCCCAGGGAAGATGTGCCTGGAGAATTTATAACTGAGATACGGTGGGTGGGAGACTGGCCCCTGTCATTTCCTTCCTTCGAATGATAGCAGAGCTCTGAGCAGAAGCTGGCAAGCTGCAGCTGGATGGGGGACTCCTTGGGCGTGGAGACTGCCAGCCCAGAGTTCTGGAAAGCAGCCCGAGCATGAAGCTCTGTCTGGGGGACGCCCCCCACCCCCACAGCAGCCAGGGGTGTTGTTTCCATCAGAGGGTTTTCAGATGATTTATGTGTTTTGTTAACCCAAGGCCCGCCTTCTGAGAATTCCTAGGAACTCTAAAAACATGCCCAGGGTAAGTTAGAACCCAGCCCGTCACCTCCTCCTGGAAGCCTTTCTGGCCTGAGTCAGTTGGCCTGACTCATCTCTGTTCTGCTGGCTCCAACCAGGCACTCAGGCCCATTTCTGCTCCATCTTCCTCACGTCTCCTCCTACTTTATTTCTCCCCTCTTAACCCCCCCTCCCTCCCATCTTTGGCACAATATAGATTTCCCAGTTTATGTTTATTTATTTAACAAGCAGTGGGGCAGTGTTTACTACAGTCCAGCACTGTGCTAAGCTCCCTACAAACAGTAACTTGAGTTCTTATAGTGATTACAGCCATTTGCAAGGGGATTCACACAGATGTCACCCCTCCAACCCCGGCCAAGGTCCTTTCTTTGGAGGTTTGGGGAGAAGTCCAGACTGAGTCTCCAATGGCTGCTCCCTCCTCCCCAGCGACCCTACAGGCATCATGATATTAATTCCCATGACGACAGACACTTGGGCACCAGAAATCCTGCCCACTGGGGACGGGATGCAGGATGCAGCCGAGACGGCCTCTGGACCACCCTGCCCAGCAGAGGGTGGGGAGTCCGATCGCAGCGTGCTGGCTGCCCGCTTCTCAAAATGAAAGCCCCGCCCAGGGGTCTAACGCTTCTTCTTGGGTCTTGAAAGAATAGCAGAGCTTCAGCCTGCCTTGCTTTCATCAGCCCTCCCCAAGAGAACAAAGGATTTCCAAGTCCCACGCACAGATTGCCTTCATCCGGGCTCACACCCCACCAGGCAGAGCCTTCCAGATCATGGAGCTGCTGAGAGATAAGAGCCAGGTGCTCCAGGCTGAAGGTGGCGTGAGGCCCCCAGGCTGCGGAGCTGGGATGGAGCTGCCCCGTGCCGTTGAAATGTGTGAACAGGAGCAACGCTCTCACCCGCACAGCCCAACCGCCTGCATCCTGCCCGTGCACGCATGCGTGTGTTTTGGAGCGCATCCCATGTGCATTATTGCTGTCCTGGGGTCAGTGGCCACACACAACCCTTAATTTCCCTAAAGACCCATCTCGCGGGAGGCTGGACCCTGACGTCACAGCCTAGGTCGGTGACCTGGGTCTCGCTCCGGAGCTGATCCTCTTGGACCACTCTGTGTGACCTCACACAGCTCCCCCAAAGATCAAGCAAACCCAGAAATCCTTGGACAGAGGACCAGGCTTTGGTATCTTTATGGGAAGACCCTGATGCTTTCCTGTGAGACCCCAGGGCTGGAATCAAAGACCTTCCGGGTTTGGTGAGGCCACGGATGGCCTTTCCCTGGAAACCTTGCTGTTCATGCGGTTGTACCTTCATGTGTGTACGATTCAGCGCAGAGCTTCTGTTTTGCGTCAGGCCTCTGCTAGGTCCTGGGTCTGCGTCCTGCAGCCAAGCTGCTGGGCTACAAGCTCCTCTCGGGTACAAGCTCACTGCATCCTGTGTTCTGGGGCCTGGCTGGCTGGACACCCAGCCCAAAGCAATGAGCCAACGTTTTTGGGAGGCGTGAATGAGCTGATGAACCAGAAGCCTCACGAACAAGGCACTGGCTCTCCCTGCCCCGGTGCTGGGAGTCAGAGCTACGAAGCTCCTCCAGGTTTGGGACCTCGGACCTCATCCTCCAGCGGAGCTTCCTGGCGTACTAAAGGAGTGGGTTCTCGGGCCCTACACACAGCACGGTCCAATAGGAACGTGATTGAGCCGCTGGTAATTTGCGATGCTGAAATAGCCACATAACAAGAATAAAACTCATCAAGGGAAATTGATAAAGTATTTTATGTAACTTATTCTATAAAATGTTATCTTTTCAACACGTGATCAATAAAAAAATTATCGATGAGCTAGTGGACATTCTTTTACCCTATAACAATTTGAAATCTAATGTGTATTTTATACGTACACAGCACATCTTAATTCAGACAAGCCCTGTTTCAAGGATCAGAGCTGCCTGTGGTCAGGGGCAAGGTACTGAACAGGTTAGCTACAAAGCCGTCTCTTATTATGTAGGAAAACTCTATTGGATGGCCTTTCTTTTCTGCTTTACACTTCTCTGTGTCTTCTAAGATTTCTGCAGTGAACACAAATTAGTTTTATCACCAGGAAAAGGGAAACTATTATTAAAAACTCTGACATACCATGTAACCTGCAGGGTTACATGGTACCCTTTTTACTGTTTGAGGGAAAATGGCCAGTTGATCGGATTTTTATCTGTACAGCACCAATTTAGAGAAAACCACCTTTGCTTAGGGCCAATTGGAGACACGTTCCTAAAATATTTTGACAAAGTTTAGTCTTTAATTACAAAGCTTATATGATTACACAGCTGGTCACAGAGGCTTTTGAGTGGAGGAGGTGGGAGAGCTCTCTATTTGGAGACCTGGTCCACCTGAGGGCATCCTCCAAGGGTCCCTGTGCTAAGTGTTAGGTTCAGCAAACGTGGGCTGTCTGCCCCACCATGGAGCACGGGAGTGGGTGCTGCCTGAGATGCCAGCCGAGTGCATGGGGTGGGGCACCTTACCCAGCTGCCTGCTTGGAGGACTCTTAGCCCCCGGCTCTTCTGATAGTACTGCCTGGACTGGTGGGGAGGTCATTCATTCACTCACCCATGATTTACCCACTCATTCATTCACTCATTCATTCATTCACTCACACATTCATTCATTCATTTACTCACCCATCATTCATTCATTCACCCATGATTTACCCACTCAGTCATTCACTCATTCATTCACTCACACATTCATTCATTCATTCATTCACTCACCCATCATTCATTCACTCACCCATGATTTACCCACTCAATCATTCACTCATTCATTCATGCATTTACTTATTCATTCACTCACACATTCATTCATTCATTCGCTCATCCACTCACTCTTTTGTTACCTCCCCCCACACCTTGTCCATCCATCTCTGTTTTTCTGTGCAGATGTCACCCCACCCCTCATCCACTGCATAATTCCCTTCATTGTCTCGTTTCTTGTCTGTCCCACCCCCTCCCTTGGCTAGACTGTCAGCTCCAGGCTATTTTGTCATGATTCATTCAGTGACTCCAGATTTCCGTGCCTGAAAATGACACCAGAAGTAAGCCACCGAGCCGAGGACAAAGGTACAGAATTGAGCCGATGATTCAGTGAGTTTGGGCCCCAAAGCATTTTCTCTTAAGAGGTAAAATGTGGGGAGGAGGGGAGAGGGTGAGAGAGAGAGGAGTCTCTGCAAGCCAGGACGGCGTCTGACTTTGGGAATGCGTTAGTAACCCACAAGGAATTAACTCAGCCCCTTCCATCCCTCTGCTTATGGAGACGAAACCCCAAAGTGCATGTCCTGTAGAGTTAGTAAGTACACACACACACACACACACACACACACACACAGACCGCCTGATCCCTAAATGGTTAAAAATGGGCCCAAAGTATGTGACCTCCTCCTTCACGCTTATACAATTTGTGGTCCTGGAATCCCCCCAGAAGCCCACCCCGACCACGGCCCAGATCCTCCACAATCTGTGATCCTGCAGATGCTGGAGGGCCCAGGGCCGCCCCCTGTGTGGTGCCCGCGCCCCTGCACCGAACGCCATCCCTTCCAAAAGCAGTGCCTGAGAGCCACCTTCCCTGCTTCTTGTGTGAGAATTATTACATCTGAAATCAGGCTTTCTGGAAAACCAAATGTCTTTTTTTTTTTTCCTGCCCCTTCTATCCACCCCTACGTGGCAAGAGAATCCCTTGGAGGAGAAATTTTCAGTTAATTCATGTTTTATTCTACAACTCGATTCTCAGGGCAAGCGCCTTGAGATCTTCGTAACCATCCCCCCTTCCTTCCTGCTTTCTGCCCCATTTGGCAAGAGGCTGACCTCTGACCTCAGCCCCAGACTCCTCACCTCCCTGTAGAACTCACACCCGGCTCCTTCCAGCCCCTTTCGGAAGAGAATGCGCATCCTGTCCTTTGTCAGGGAGGATGTCGGTGCCCCCAGTTCCTTCCAAAAGGAAAACAAGGGAGAAACATGGTGCCCTGAGGTGGATCCCGGCCTGTGTGAGCAGATGCATGTCAATCGTTTCGTAAGGCAAAGTGTGTTGAGGAGGTGCTCTGCTATCCAGGGGGGACCGAACCAGCCTGGCCCTCCAGCCTGAGAAAGCACACGGGCACATCGCTGTTGGCTGCGGCCCCGGCATGGATCTAGCGGGCCTCTGCGGCGCCAATGACATTTGGGAACAGCTGGCGAGGGAGGGGCCAGGTGGCAGGGACCCTTCCTCCCCCTGTCATGGCCTGTTGACTTTGGGGACCCCAGCAGGGGACTGTTTTCCCTTGAATGAGGGCCGGGATCCCCTCTCCATGGCCAGACACTAGTTAATGGCTTCACAGGAGTTAACTTTCTCCCTGGGGTTCCTGCTCAGGCATCGCCTAGGCCTTCCCTGTTCCCCCCCCCACTGCCCCACGCCCCGGCTTTGCTTCCAAGCAGCACTTGTTACCCGACTCTTTACTTTCTCTCTGTGCCAGGAAAGCAGGGCCCTTGTCTGTCTCTCTCGGCTGTATTCTCAGCACCTAGCAAAGCACACAGCAGGTGGCAAAAAAATATTAGACTGGCCAAAAAGTTCATTCGCGTTTTTCCATATGTTTCGGAAAAACCCGAATGGACTTTCTGGCCACCCAATATTTAACGAAAGCACGAATGAGTGAACAACGCGTCCTTCGCCAGTGTCCGCGGACTCCAGCGCCGTGCAGAGCAAGCACTGTTACGAGGGGGCAATTTTAATCTGACTCAACCAACCCCTGAGCTGCCTCTTGGCCAAAGGAGGTGTGGGATCTTCACCGAGGGGTTCTCCCCAGGACCCTGGAGGGTGGAGCTAACGTCTTAACATTTTCAGGCCGCCGGGGCCGAGAGTCCTGGGGCCACTGGTCCAGCCGCCACAGGAGCCCAGTGACCAGCCCTCATCAGACCTCTGAGCTGCAGGAGGGAAATGCAGGACTGGGCTCGCCAGACATCTGGGTGCCTCCCCTTCCCCTGGGCAATCAGCGAGTTTACTAAGGTCCTACTGTGTACAGCCACAGAGCTGTGAGCCCCAGACACAAACGGAAAGACAGACCTGCCCGCCCGGCGCTTACATTGCCGGGGAAAGTCAGAAAACCCAGGGAGAGGCCTGAGAAAGAAAGATCACGGTAGGTCCTGGAAGGTTCTCCAGAGCGAGTGGCTTTCAGCCGAGCCCTCAAGGGTGACCGGGAGCCAGGAGGATGAAGAAGAGAGGACAGCCGCTCCAGGCAGGGGAAAGGCCTGCGGGCGAGGGCGCCAGGGCTCTGGTAGGGGACATGGTAGGGTCTGGAGGGGAGGACAGTGGCGAAGGGCGAGGGACTGCCGATTCATCCATCAGTTTCCCCCGTAGCGCTGCTGCCCTGTCCCTGTGAAGTTACAAGGTTGCCGGCGCAGCGTAGAGGGGAGGGGGACGCCCCCAGAGAGTGGGCTGGCTGATTTTTCATGGGCGGCCACGGAGGCCTCTCCGTGAAAGGGGCATTCACAGCCACTCAGGAGACAGAGACCTTGGGAAGACTTTGACAACCAGACTCTGTGTCTATGCAAATAGAAGGATTTCTAAGGATGTGCACTGGTGCTTCCTTGTCAAGAGCAAGGGCTCCCCTGCAGGGGGGAGTTGAGGGGGGCAGGAGAAGGGACCAAGCCGGGCTGAGCTGGTCTGGGGGTGCTGGCGCCTTCTCCCTCTGGACCATAGTGAGGCTGTGCCTCGGGGGCCCCTTCATCCAGCGTCCACGGCGGAGTGGAACGTCACGATGACGGGCTGGCTGCATCCCCGCACCTGGAAGTAATTAAAATTCCACGGGACAGCAGACGCGTCTGCTGTGCCGTTACCAGGTGAAGGCCGAAGTCAGGCTGCCTCCGCACATCCACCCACACCGAATCCCAATGAGAGGAAGGTGTCACGTGCTTCGGCCCCGACACACAGTACGTGCTCACAAAGGCTCGCGGAAGGGATTGTCCCAGAGGACACATGGCATAGGCTTCTTCCCTCCAGGGACCTGCGTGCCTGCCGGGTGACCTTGGACAAGTTAGGGAGGCAGCCCAGGGAGGAACATTCCAGATGGAGGCTGCAGCCAGGCAGGGCCCTGAGCTGGGATGAGCGTTGAGTGAGGGGCACGAGCGTGGAGGCTGCCGAGGCTGGTGGCGGACCTGGTCAGAGCAGAGGCGGGGCGGTTGGGCTGCAGGGCCTCGGGCCCTCTGGGTGGGGGAGGGGCGCAGGAGTAGAGGGGTGCGGTCCGAGCTCTTAGGCTTAGCAGATGGAAGGGTGGTGCCACGGTTGGGCCGAGTGTGGGGACCCAGGATGTGCATTTTAGCCGAGGACCCCGGAGCCTCTGATCCGGTGCCGCCCCTTGACAATGTGCAAGGCCTCCTCTGATGACGGCTGGACCCAGGAGTTCTCAAGCCCTGGGATGGAGGCTTCACTGCCTCTGAGGGCAGCTGACTGCCCCTGGGGCAGCTCTGAGGGAACCTGCTCCGAAAAGCCAGCCCTGCTTCCAGGCTTGGGCCACCTGCAGAATTACCCCATCATGAGAACAACATCTAAAACTCAGAGTCAGCCGTGCCACAAAGCTCCCTGTGTGTCCTCCTTGCTCGGACGAGCAACCACAGTTTGCTCTACTCCCTGTCCCCGGGAACGCCACGAATCACTCTCAACCGTCTACTTTCAAAATCCTTTGCCCTGGAACATGGACTCATGCAAGCTATGTGAGGACTCAGCGTTGGCAGCTCAGTGTGTGAGTGCAGGGCTCTGCAGAGGCCCTCCTGGGTCACATCCCCCTCCGTCCTTAACTCCTGTTCTCCTGGAACTGCCCCAAATGTCTCTATTGCGGCCCTAAGCTCTTCATTGACTGAGACAGCGAATCTCATGAGAACAGGCAAACTACTGATCTAATTCATACTAAGGTGTAAATGACTGTTTTCTCCCACGTACTTTTAATAGGTGAACAGGGCAACAAGCATCAAGTCCACGGACATCTGGGGATGGGGGACGTGGAGAGAGGGAAAAAACTCCCCAGGCAAAGGGAAAGGGGAGAAGGAAGAGGTTTGGGAGAAGGGGGGCAGGGAACGCCTTTACTTCCTGTTGGTCTGGCCTGGACTGACCCAGCCCTTCACTGCCTGCTGACTTGACTTTGGAGGCCAGCACAACCAGGGAGGGGCCAGCATCTGTCTGATCCCTGAGGGCAATTTTAAAGCTCACTTCAGTCCCAGGCTTCCGTCTGAAAAATCTCTCCAGAGCAGAAGCAGAGCCAAGAACAAAGGAGAAAAAGTTGTGAAGCCACAGCAAAGGGCGCGTGGGGGACTGAACCTGTTTCTCAGATATTCGTCTGGCCTTGGGGAAGTGCTCCTTCTTGTCTGCGAGGCTGAGGCCAGAGAACCAGCCCTGGGGGGCGGGGGTGAAGGAGACACGTGGTGCTCTTCTCGACAGATGGACAGACAGATGGACGGATGATGCCCGAGAGGTGGCCATGCTTCTGCGCCTCGGGCACAGGCTGTGAGACCCTAACCCTGGCCCCGATCTACCCTGCAGGCTGGGGGTCCAGCCACCCCAGCATGATCTCGGGAGCAGGAAGGGCTCTGCCTGGCAGTTCATAAGCCTCCTTCCCTCAACAAGCCATAAAGCTGCCACGTACCCATTGTGGGAACAGCCTCTGTGCGCTGGGAAAGGGGCCCCGCCTGTACGTGCCCATCCACTTCCAAAGCGCGAAGACTTCTAGTACAGAAGAAAGAGGAACGAAGAAAAGAGGGGAAGAAAAAAGAACTAAACAGGAGAATGAGGGAAGTAAAGAGAGAGCAAGATGCCCTGGAAACGTAAAGACCTGTATCTCAGAGAAGAGGGATGGGGAAGCCCCGAGGTCAGCGTCAGGACCTCCCCCCACCCGTGTCCTGTTGAATATAGTTATTGGTGGTGGTTTGACTTTGACTCATCAAAACTTTACCCAGATATCATATAATATTGCTTATATGTGGAATCTAGAAAAATGATACAGATGAATTTATTTGCAGAGCAGAAGTAGAGACACAGACGTAGAGAACAGCTGTATAGGTATCGGCGGGAAAGGGGGAATGGGATGAATTGGGAGATGGGGGTTGACATATATACACTATTGATACTATGCATAAAATAAATAACTAATGAGAACCTATTGTATAGCACAGGGAACTCCACTCAGTGCTCTGTGGTGACCTCAATGGGAAGGAAATCCAAAAAAGAGGGGATATATGTATACGTAGAGCTGATTCACTTTGCTGTACAGCAGAAACTAACACTACATTGTAAAGCAACTGTACTCCAATAAAAATTAATTAAAAAAAATAACCTCTGTCTCTAAAAAAAAAAGTTACCAAAAGAAGGGGGGGAGAAAAAGACTTGCTATGACCAGGTCATGTTTCTCCAGAACCAAGGGGGTTGTGAAGCCCAGAGTGGGTGGGGTACGGAAGGTCCAATTTTCATCATCACATGTAATGAGACACCAAAAAAACAGTGGGCGAGACACTTGGGGACGGCTTGGCTTCCCAGGAAAGGGTACTAATGCCAGGTAGTGTGGTAAGACTTGCATTAGCATAAATTTAATCTTATCTTTAAGAAGACGGGGGGCTTCCCTGGCAGTGCAGTGGTTAAGAATCCGCCTGCCAATGCAGGGGACACGGGTTCGAGCCCTGGTCCGGGAAGATCCCACATGCCGCGGAGCAACTAAGCCCATGCACCACAACTACTGAGCCTGTGCTCTACAGCCCGTGAGCCACAACTACGGAGCCCGCGTGCCACAACTACTGAAGCCTGAGTGCCTAGAGCCCACACTCCACAAGAGAAGCCACCGCAATGAGAAGACCACGCACCACAACCAAGAGTAGCCTCCGCTCGCTTCAACTAAAGAAGGTCTGCGTGCAGCAGCAAAGACCCAATGCAGCCAAAACTAAATAAATAAAATAAATAAAGTTATTAAAAAAAAAAAAAAAGAAAGGCGGGAATCACTCAGCTAAAATGCCTGCTCACGCTGCCAGGTCACTGGTCAGCAGACCAGGGTGGAACTTGCTGGGATTCGAGGGGCTGAATGCTCCTGCCGCCTCCCTACCTGCTCTCCACCTTCCCCTCCCAGCCCCCCACCCCCAGCAAACATATAGTACCAGGCACACTTGGGCCCATGGCAGTTTCTACCCCAGAGAAGTTCAGTGTCTGGACTAATGTTTGTGTCGGGCTTCACAATCTGAGATTTTCAGCTGCTCCCAGGGGCTCAGAGGGCAGCTAAGTTTGGGACCCACCTAGTCTCAGGGGGACAGACACGCACACTGGTGACCGTGGTGCCGTGGGACCAGTAACCCTTTATGGAGACAGGCATGGAGTCCACGGAAGCCCCGTGGAGGGAATGCTGAACAAAGCTCCGGAGGGAGGGCGGCTCTGGACCCTCTGCCCACCTCGCTCCAGCCTGATCCCTTCAGAACCCGCAGCGCCAGTGCACTTTTGTTCCCAGGGCTCTGCCTTTGCTTACAAGATTCAGCTCACTGGGCCAGTGTCTTTAGGGTCTTCTGGAAGATGGGCCCCCTGGGGAAGGCTTCCTGGAGCACATACCCATCCTTTGCAGATGTTTGTAAATATCTTTCGGGGTGTGGCACCTCCACACAGCAGAAGGCTCTGGTCCCGATTCTGCCCCTGTATTCAGGGCTCACAGCATCTTCTTAATTAAAAAAAAAAGTCACATCTCTCTTCTCAAAGTACCCTTGGCTGCATTCCCTAAGACTCATCCTCACACAAGGTCTATGAAATACACGGCACAGGTGTCATTAGACCCATTCTGCAGATGAGGAAACTAAGGCCTCAGCAGATCCAGTGGCTTGCCCAGGATCATGCATTTGGAAACAACAGAGGCAGAGGACCCTCCCCTGACCACCTGAGCCCAAGAGCATGCCTTTCCGCTGTTGTCTGAGAAGTTCCAACTCTCGAGGCGACGCTCTGTGTGTACACATAAAAGGGTCTGCAGGAGGTAGCAGCTGGTAAGACGCATAACGGGAGCTCTGCTTCTGGTCACAAGAGTGTCAGAGTAATCTTTCTGCCAAGGACAGCTGTAGAAGCTGGATAAAAACAAAATCCCCCAAAAAACACCCCTAGGTATTGGAAGAAATTGGAGGACAACTGAGGCAGACAGGACTCAAAGGCTAAGACCCCAGAGAGGAGGGAACCGTGGAGAAACGGGCTCAACATTCTGTTCACTTTATTCCCAAACTGCTCATGTACAAGGCTGAGCAGCTGAGAAGTAAGGCGGAAAGTGACAGCTAAGAGGACACAAAGGCAATCAGAGATTTGGGCAGAGTCTCTTGATTCTGGGGAAGCAACAGCTGGAGTTCAGGGCCCGCCAAGAAAGGGGTGGGTCCTGCTAAACGGTCCAGCTTTCAGATGAGAACCCTGAAAGGCTATATTCCCGAAGGAGACCTTCCTTCCCCAAATCTTGAAGTACAGCCTCAAATCACATCCAACCGTGATAGAAACAAGCTGACCTGTCTGTATTCTGAGACCCTCTCAGACCCTCTCTCTCGAAGCAAACATCAAGGTCCAAGATTCAATGAAACGCTACCACAAGTGCCAGGAGGCAGACTCAAGTCATTAAAAACCAAGCAATACGAATAAACAAAGGAGTCAGAAGCAATACTCGAAAAGAGTTCGACCCAGAATTCCCCACAACTGCTGACAGACACCAGGCCACATTTAATTATGGATGTGGGAAAGCTCTATCAGCGTCAAGAGGGGACACAAAGAGAACCACATGTAGCTACAAGTGTACCTTGTTTTACTGTGCTTCACTTTATCACGCTTTGCATGCATTGCATGTTTTACAAATTGAAGGTCTGGGGCAATGCTGCATTGGGCAAGTCTCTCAGCCCCATTTCCCAACAGCCTTTGCTCACTCTGTGTCTCTGTGTCACATTTCGGTAACAACATTTCAAGCTCTTTCATTATTCTGACATTTGGTCTGGTGATCTGTGATCAGTGACTTTGATGGTACTGCTGCAAAAAGGTTATGACTTGCTGAAGGCTCAGAGAATGATTAACTTTTTCTTTTTTTTTTGCGGTATGTGGGCCTCTCGCTGTTGTGGCCTCTCCCGTTGCGGAGCACAGGCTCCGGACGCGCCCAGCCGCTCCGCGGCATGTGGGATCCTCCCAGACCGGGGCACGAACCCGTGTCCCCTGCATCGGCAGGCGGACTCTCAACCACTGCACCACCAGGAAAGCCCATGATTAGCATTTTTTAGCAGTAAAGTATTTTAAAATTATGTACATTGGTTTTTTTTTTTTTTAGACATATTACTCTTTCACACTAAAAGACTACAGTATAGCATAAACACAATTTTTATATGCACTGGGAAACCAAAAAATTCATGTGACTCATTTTATTGTGATATTTACTTTATTGCAGTGTTTTGGAATCAAACCTGTAACACCTCTGAGGTATGCCTGCACATAATAGTGCCACTGGTGAGAACAAAGGACAAGGAAAAAAGATCTTAAAAGCAGACAGAGAAAAAAAGACACCGTTTTCAAAAGATCAATAATAAGGTTAATGGCTAACACTTCCACAGAAACAATGGAAGCCAAAGACAATAGAATGGCACATTTAAATCGCTGAAAGAAAACAACAACCAACTTAGGATTCTATATTCTAAGTATTTTTCAAGAATGAAGGTGGACTGTAAATATATGAAAGATTTAAATGGAAAAGTTAAACTTGCTCACGATGCCATGGAAACTCAAAGAAAAAAGTATTCTTAAAATGTGACTATGGGTATTTTCTTTCTATGAATACAGACTGGATTTAATGTTGCTCTGGGGGTCTTAAAAGCTGAACTAAATAACGATTTGTGAAATAAGTTTAAAAAAAAACAATGAAGGTGGAATAAAGATGTCTTCTGATGAACGAAAACTAAAAGAACTCATTGCTGACAGGTCTGCTTGGAAAGAAATACTAAAGGGAGCTTTTCAGACAGAAGGGAAATAATCCCTAATGCAGGTAGAAAGGAATGAATATCACGGGAAAGGGAAAATCTGATGACTACTGATTGTTTAAAATGGCAATAATAGTGTCTTATGGGGATTGAAGTATAGATAGAATTAACACCTGACAAAAATAAGACAAAAGGTAAGGGGGTGAATGAAGTGAAAGGCATTTAAGGTTCTACATAGTCCAAAAGTGAACGGTAAAACACTATTATAAGACAGACTCAAAAAGCTAGGATGTGTTTGATAAATACATTGTAACCACCAGCGGAAGAATAAAAGGATGTATAACCAGACAATAGAATAGAAATCAGAATTTTAAAACGATTTGATTAATCGAAAAGAAGGAGGTAAAAATGTACCCCCCAAAACCCAAATGGGACAAATGTGAAAGAGTAGATGGTGGGTGTAAGCCCAGATATATGTCAACAATTACATTAAGTATAGATGGGCTAAATCCTCCAATTAAGCGGCAGTTATCAGACTAGATTTTTTTAAAACTTCAACTCTATACTATTTACAGAAGATGCACTTTAATATAAAGAACCAGAATGATTAGATGTTGAAGGGTGGAAGAAATATATACCATGCCCACACGATCAGAAGGAAAGCTGGTGTAGCTATACTAATATCAAATAAGGTAGATTTCAAGGTAAGAAATTTTCCTAGAGATAAAAAGCGATGTCTTAGATCAATTCAGCAGAAAGACATAACAATTCTAAAACATGTTTACCTCAAAGTACATAAAACAAAAACTGACAGAATTAAAATAAGAAATAAATCCTCAATCATAATTGTATGTTTAACTGTGAAAATTTAACTTTCAGAGAATGGTAGGATTGTAGACAAAAATATCAACTAAAACTACAGAATACAGATTTTTTTCAAGCACGTGCAAACTATCTGCCGCAATGGCCCATGTCGGGCCATAAAGCCAATCTTGACATATTTTGAAGGACTGAACTGTCATTTTCTGATGACAGGGGAAATAAACAGAAACCAGTAACAAAATGACGATCCCCAAATGTTTGGAAATTAAGTGATACTCTTCTGAATAATCTGTAGACCAAAGAAGAAATCACTTTGACACTGTGAAGATAGTTTGAGCTGGATACAATGAAGATATGAGATCCCATACCATATTATCATACGTAGCTAAACCTGTGCTTGAAGATTGTATAGCCCTAAAAGCACGTGTAATCAAAAAGAAGAAAGGCTGATATCAATGATCTAAGTGTGCATATCAAGAAGCTAGGAAAAACCAGCACATTAACCTCAAAGCAGAAGGAAGCAAATAATAAAGATGAGAGTAGACATCACTGGTTTAGAAAACAAATGCATCACGGAGAAATTAGCGAAACTAAAAGTTCGTTCTTTGAAAGGACTGCTGATCTCGATAAACCTCTATCAAGACTCAGGCCTGCCCCTAACAAGAGAAGACTGTATGCCATGTATCTAATATTTAAGTTATAAATCAAGCTAACAAACTATTCAATAAAATATTTTCTCTCCTCCTACTTTGAGAAATATACCTTTGCACAACAGAGAAGGTAAGGCCCACATCTAGAAGTGGCAAAGTCCTCAGAGATCTGTGCTGGAAGATGGGGTGATGGGGAGATGATGCCTTCCCCCCAGTCTTGTCACCCTGGCACCGTGTCATACCACGAGGAACCTGCACATCCACGCTCTGACCACAACTCCGCAGACAGCTGCCCTCAGCCACCCAAGGGGCCTGCACAGCAAGCCCACCTCTGCCTTTGAGAGGGCAGTCTAGGGAAGGGGCCCATGCAGCCTCTGGAAGTGGGCTGGGGGCCACGTGGGTAGGATCTCTGGAGCTTGAGTGTCCGAGCATGGTATCAGAAACAGGTGTGGGCTCAGGGTGGGCAGTGATTTCACCCCATGGGGAGGGGTGAAAAGGAGGAGATACAGAGCAAGGTACATGCAGAAGTGGGTTCTGAGCAGGGCCCTTCTTGGCAGGGATAAAGAGAAGGAAGTCCATGATCACTAACAGAAACAAGAAGGCAGATATCACTACAGCTCCCACGGACATAGAGAGATAGCATGAGGGCATCGTGAATAACTTTACACAAATACATTGGAAAAGTTACACGAAATTGACAGTATTCCAGAAAAACCCAACTTCTTAAAGTTTTCCTATGAAGAGATACCCCCAATAGTCCTATATCTATAAAACAGATTTGATTTAAATCCTTTTCACAAAGAGAATTCTAGGTCCATGTGGCTCCACTGGTGAAATTTTCTAAATATTTCAGGAAAAAATAACGCCGAGGTCTCATAAACTCTTCCAGGAATAAAGAGGGACTACTTCTCAATTCACTTTAACCAAGAAAGGACATTACAAGGCACAGTATCTCTCCTAAACATATATGCAAAAACCCTAAACAAAGAGATTCCATTAACAAGGGTAATATATTATGACCAAATTGAATTTATTTCAGAAATGTAAGGTTGTTGTAATATTTAAGAATTAACAAAGTAAAGAAAAAGACGAGTGATCATCTTCCTAGGTGCTGAAAAAGCATTTGGTAAAAGTTAACACCTGTTTGTGATAAACACTCCTAGCAAACTAAGGATAAATGTCTAAACCTGCAACAAATAGCAACTAAATAGTGAAATATTGAAAGCTTCGACCCAAGGTTGGAAAGGTTGGAATTGAAACACGTCTGCCATCTCCACTTCTATTCAATGTTGCCCTGGAGGTCCTAGGAGTGCAATAAGGCAAGAAAAATATATACGAAGCTATGGACTGGAAAGGAAGAAACAAAACTGACATTATCCACAGACAACATAATTCTGAATGGAGAAACCCAGGAGTACCTACAGATAAATCATTAGAATTAATAAATGAATTAGGCAAGGTCATTGAACATAAGATTAACATTTAAAAGTTAATTATTCTTCTGTATTCTAGGAACCAACAAAATCTGAAAAACTTATGCCTTTTAAAATATCATCTGGGGGCTTCTGGTGGCGCAGTGGTTAAGAATCCGCCTGCCAATGCAGGGGACACGGGTTCAAGCCCTGGTCTGGGAAGATCCCACATGCTGTGGAGCAGCTAAGCCCGTGAGCCATGGCCGCTGAGCCTGCACTCTAGAGCCCGCGAGCCACAACTACTGAGCCCAAGTGCCACAACTACTGAAGCCCGTGTGCTTAGAGCCCGTGCTCTGCAACAAGAGAAGCCACGACAATGAGAGGCCCGCACACCGCAACAAAGAGTAGCCCCCGCTCGCTGCAACTAGAGAAAGACTGCGTGCAGCAACAGAGACCCAACACAGCCAAAAATAAATAAATTTATATTAAAAAATAGCATTAAAAATGTGAAGTAGTTGAGAACAAACAAAAAATATGCATGACTTCAACAAAGCAAACCAGGAAATCCGTTCTGTGTTTATGGATCGGAAGACTCAATGTAGTATTATATGTTGTCAATTCTCCCCAAGGTGATCTATAGATTCAATGTGATCCCAGTCAAAATGCCAGAAGGGGTGTGTGTGTGTGTGTGTGTGAGAGAGAGAGAGAGAGAGAGAGAGGGAGACAGAGAGAGAGAAGACTGACAGATTGACAAGCTGATACTGACATTTATACGGAAATGCAAAAGGCCAACAATGGTAGAGACAATTTTAGTTCAGGGTAGAGGACTTATCCTATCTGACGTGAAGCCTTTTCAAGCTACAATATTTAACAGTGTTGTGCTGTGCAAGGATAGAGAAAGGGATAGAGAAATAGATAAATGGAACAAACAGAGTCCAGAGACAGACCTACACACACACTGTTGTTTGACTTACTGCAAAATTGCCACGGGGGGGAAGGGAGCATCCTTCCACCAAATGGTGTGAAACCAATGAATGGCGTGGACGGCCCTAGGGAGAAAGATGAACCCTGACCTCCTACCTCACACCATACACAAAGCCAATTTCAGATACAGGAATAGTACAACAAAGCTTCTGGGGCTACTACAGGGGACTATCTTCACGACCCTGAGATGGAGGAACATTTCTGAAACAGGACACAGAGGACAGTAACCACAAAGGAGAAGATTAATACATTGGACTTAAAATGAAGAGCTTCTGTTATCAAAAGATACCATTGAGTCAAAAGACGAGTCATAAAACAGGAGAAGGTATTTGCAACACATATATACCTCAAAGGACTTGTATCCAAAATATATAAACAAATCTTATGAAGGAATCAAAAAAGACAAACAACCCAATTCAAAACCAAAACCAAAACCAAACCAAAACAACAACAAACACAAACCTGTACAAGCTCTTCCTCAAAAGAGGCTTTCCAAATGCCTATATGCATGTGAAGTGGTGAATCGCCACTATTGGTCACTTCCTGGATTACTACCACTACCTTTTAGCATTTGTCTAGTGAGCTAGATTTAAGATAAGACTAAGATTTATAGAATCCATCCTTAGTGCCCATAACGGTGCCCATAACATAGGAAGTACTCAAAGCACCACCTGCTGAATGAGCGAACAAACTACCATTTATTCAAACAGCTACGTGGCGGCATTGACTGCAGTTTACACCTGTTGCTTTGGTCATCTTTGGGAAAATCTCTAGGCAGGGACTAGTGTTCCCATTTGACAGATGAGGAAACTGAGGCTTAGAGAGGCAAAGGAACCTGGTCAAGGTCAGGGCTTGGAACTGCAAAGCCAGAGTGGTGGGCACTGAGGTCCCCAGGATGCTGCAGTCTTGGCTGGGTGATTGGGAAGTTTCAGGCAGCAGGAGCTGACGTCCCTGCCAAGCCATAGCTTACTCTGCTGAGCTGGATTTTGACACCTTTTTGGATGTTGGATTTTCACCTTCCAGGGGCTGCAGCCAACTCCCAACATAAGCCACCAGAATCAAGCAGGGGCTGTCGCCGGTGGCAACTCCTGTAAAAAACAGTCGTCGTTCAGGAAGAAAATATATCCTGCTCATCCGGGAACCGTATGCCCATGTGTTCACAGGACACACCAACCCGAAGAAACTAGGCATAGCCCTTGACATTCAAGAAGAACCTGTTTCCGCTGGCAAACACAGCACCTCAAATCCTGTCTATCCACTTTCTGGTGCGGTGGTGAGGCCCCCAGGTATGTCATTTCCTGATAAGCAGAGACTACTGCCAGTTTGGCTGCCTCCAGCGTGTGCTACACAGCTCCTAGTGGCTGGCAAGGTGACTGCCACCTGTGTGCCACTCTGGGCAAGGGGAGAGAGCGGAGAGGAGGGGAGGCGGGGAGAGGGAGGGGAAGGGAGGGAGGAAGGGAGGGAATGAAAACCAAGGATAAAGTTTATTTCAAGTTTTGGAGTTCCTGACGTTCAATCTTACGTCTAATCAATAAGTCACTCCTCACTCACTGCCTAACCTCAAAAACTTGATCAAACACAAGCAGAGATGGCCTCCATAACCATTTTTGAAGCAAGATGGGGAAGAATATAAACTCATCTTAAAAAAAATATGCTGGGTGAACCTTAAACTTTATTCAACCTTCAAAGAAGCTAAAACATCTAATAAATTGATACAGTTTATAGAAACTAGATAGATTATTAAATAGGAAAATGTTTACTATGTTTCAAAAATTCAAATCCACCAGTTCATCCATTGGGTAAATGTTTATCTAAAAGTTCAGGGGCAAAGTTAAACAGTTGAAATAAAATGGAATTAAGCCTTAATATTTTGTTTTACTTTGAGTACAGAGGGGAGACAAAAATAATATCTCATAAAATGGAAAGTTTCTATTTTCACCAAAATATTTGGAAAAGTTATTTTATTTTTAATTTGAATTACCTAGATTCCATGTAACTTCTGCAAGGGAGGTTTCAGCATAATACTGGGAGCTGGAGCCTAGCGGGGAAACTGGCTTTGGTTATTATTTAAAACATTCATTCCACAAAGATACAATTTGTTTCAAAAAGTGTCAAACCAGCCAGAAACTGCCTGTAAATGTGGTGCTTGTAAAATCCTGATGACTCCAGGGGAATTTCCATTCTCCCTTCCTTTCATCTGACTGTATCTCAGGTAAAAAGGCTCGTCCTGCATCTTCATCCTTAGGTACTGCCCTACTAGATGCTCAGTTCTTCATTTCTGAGGCTTTTTTTTGTTGTTGTTTTGTTTTTCTGGGTCTTTCGTTTATGATGATGATTTTATACGCAATCATCAGAATTATTTTAAAGAGTGGCACGGAAATGCGGTATTACAAGAAAAGGTGGTTCTAATTCAAACAATGGTACTGAAAATGTTATCTTTTCTCCTTGTTTTCAGTTGAGAAGAAGGTCTTCAGAGACCCAAAAGTAAACGAAGTTATTCTTCATAGAAATCCCTTCTTTGGCCTTTTTTTTCCCTCCATCCCCAGCTGCAGAGAAAGAATGAGTTTCAGCCTATCTTTCTGTCGTCTTCATACTGTATCAAGTCTTGGCCGCACACATGTAAGCTTTCAGAGTCATATACATTTAATGTCTTTCAATCTATTGTGCTCATTATTCTTATTTTTCCATACATTTTTGGTTTGTTTTAAAATAGTTTCAGATTTACAGAAAAATTGAGGCGATAGTACAGAGAGTTTCCATATGCGCCGCCCCCCATTACTAACAGCTTGTATTAGTATGCTGTATTTGTTCCACTTAAAGAACCAATATTGATACATAGTTATTAAATAAAGCCAGACTTCATTGAGATTTCCTTAGTTTTTACTTACTATCCTTTTTCTGTTCCAGGATTCCATCCAGGACACCACGTGATGTCGTTATTTTATTATTATTATTTTTTGCGGTACGCGGGCCTCTCACTGTTGTGGCCTCTCCCGTTGCGGAGCACAGGCTCCGGACGCGCAGGCTCAGCGGCCATGGCTCACGGGCCCAGCCGCTCCGCGGCATGTGGGATCCTCCCGGACCGGGGCACGAACCCGTATTCCCTGCATCGGTAGGCGGACTCTCAACCACTGCGCCACCAGGGATGCCCATGAGGTCGTTATTCTTTTTGATGCTCTTTCTGACTCACTCATTCAGCGTTGAACATTTCTTTGCTGCCTGGTACAATCAGAAGCTCCAGGCTCATTCTGGTCCTTTCTTACCCTGGGATCTGGAATCATCCAGTTCTCACAGGATCCCGGGTGGTCTCATTTGTCATATTCCTGGAAGAGCTGGAAATCACAATAAACCAGGTCGTGTTTGTATCTCCCAAATGCTAGAGCCGCTTTTGCAATATTCGTAGCCATTTTTTTTTTTTTTTTTTGGTGCTCTTTGCCCAGGTAAGTTTTGCTAAGCTCTCTGGACTAGAGGCTCCCAAGCCTCGCACATTGTTCAAGGGCTCCTGGAGATGGAGTCTTGGGTGGATGTCAGGTGACAACCAGCTAGTGTGTGTGTCACCCTTACACTTTGCATCCCAAAGCTTGGATAAATTAAAAGAAACTGCTCCACAGGGGACCGTGTGTGCTTTTATGGCATTTAAAGGGCAGAAAGTTGCCACTGCAACACAGGTGGGCACTGGGCATTTTCTGCCGAAACAGTTCTTTCTCATGGTTATCCATCAGAGCTTTCTTGTGCATTCAGAGTTTTTTGCTCTTCCCTGGGAGGCCCATGCTGGCTTGTGCGATGCCCATACCGACTCAAAGATCGGATCTCAGTGATCTGGGGACTGAACTCCCTGCTCCTGTCTTGCACCCAGTTTCTGAACAGTCATCTAAGCTGACGTCACATATTCCAGAGCAAGAAAAGACTGGACTGGGGGGAAGGGAAGAGGAACGCTTTTTCTCCCAAGGCCAGTTCCAAACGAACAAAACCCTCACCACCTTGTATCCCTATCTGTCCAGATTCTGTATCACACACACAGTCCTCCTCCTTTCCATCTGAAGCTAGTCAGTTTGCTGTTTGATCCTCAGATGCGGGGGTACTTATCCAGAAGCGCTTTTTCCCAGGGATGGGAGTGGGAGGGGAGAGAGCTCTGGAAAGCAAAGCTCTTCCCTAAAACATCTCATTCATAAGATATTGAAAACAATCTGTTGTGCAAATCACGCTCAGCTCCACATCCGGATGAATTAGAAGCTCCATTAATTCATTAGCGACTGAACCTTGGCCCTGGTGGCCCGGCCTGGAATGTTTGTTGATTCTTTCGCTGGTGCCTTCCGTGTCTCAGTTATGAAGTTTTAGGGCCAAGTGGAGGACGATAGAACCTTTTGCTCTCAAATAGCCTTATTCTTCAAATTTGTTTTCTTTCTACATGAACACAGCTTCTTCACATCCAGCCAGTTCCAGAAAGTCTGCTTTCAGAACACGTTTGGGATGAACCATTACTTACAAAAAAGGAACAGTCAGTTCCAAAGTACTGAATTTTTAAAAATCTTTTTTATTTTGGAAAGAAATTTAGTATTGAATAATTTCCAACACGTAGAGAGGTTTCAAGGATGGTACAGGAATTACCTGCGTGCCTTCTACAAAGATTCACTGGTCATTTCTGTCTGCCCCGTTTGCTTTCTCATTCTCTCTTTAGCTACTTCCGTTTCTATTTTATTTTATTTCTATTTTTATTTCCGTCTGTATGTACCTACAGAGTATTTCTTTCCGGAACCATCTGAAAGGAAGTTGGTAACTAAATACTTCCACATGTATTTCCTAAGAATAAAGACATTCTCTTACATAACCACAGTACGATGATAAAAATCAGGACGTTTTACATGGATACAATGCTATCTAATCCACAGAGTATACTCAAATTTTGTCACTGTTCCAAACATGTCTTTAATAGCATCCCACAGCCCCACTCCAGATCCAGAATTCAATCAAAGACCAAGCGCTTGCATTTCACTGTCACATCTCTTTAGTCTCTTTTGATCTGGAAGAGTTCTCCAGCCTTTCTTTGTCATTCTGGATCTTAACAGTTTTTAAGAATACAGGCCAGTCAGTATTTTTTCCTTTGTAATCAGGAAGAAATTTGTTGAGAGATAACCTTATGACTATGTAAATGTTGTGTTCTTTATCAAGCATTCACTGTCAGCAGTAGCTTTAGCTACTTCTATATTTATAATTTAGTATTCAATTGTAAGGAAGGTCTTCCTTTTCTCTCTCTCTCTCTCTTTCCCTACGGACTCATACCTTTCTGTTTATTTAATGAATTACAATCTGTTACTATAGTATTTATTTTGATGGTCCAACTGTTCTGGACTTGGCCAGAGAGAGTCCTTTCAAGCCGATTCCTTTTGTTAACAACAAACAATTAAGTCTTATTTTTTTGATCCAAAATTGATAATCTCTGCCTCTTAAATGGAAAGTGTAGACCTTTTATATTTAATGTAATTATCAATAAAGTGTGGTATAAATCTACCATCATTATATATATAACAAGCATATATACATACATGCTTTCTTCTGAATTAATTGAGCATTTTTTATAATTCCATTTATCTCCACTCTTGGATTACTAGTTATATAATTTTGTTTTACTTTACTTTTTAAGTGGTTGCCCTTAGGTTTACAATAGACATTTTCAACTATAATAGTCTACCTTCGAATAATATTTCACCACTTCGCATACAGTTTAAAGACCCCACAACAACATACTTCCATTTCTCTCTCTCATCCTTTGGGCTAATGTCATCATACATTTTACTCCTATGTGTATTCTAAACCCAGTAATACATTTTTTTGTTTTTTGCTATAACAGTCAATTATCTTTCAAGGAGATAAAAAATAAGAAAAAAATTTATGCTAATCCACATATTTGTTATTATTTGTTAATTATGGTGCTTTTCACCCCTGTGTGTAGATCCGATCTTCATTCATTATCACCTTTCTTTTGCCTAAAGAACTTCCTTTATCATTTCTTGTTCTTCTGGTAATGATTCTCTCAGCTTTTGTTTTTCTGAAAAAGTCTTTATTTCATTTTTAATTTGAAATATATTTTTGCTGAGTGTACATTGTAGGTTGCCAATTTGTTTCTTTCGGTACTTTAAAGATGCTGCTGCACTGTCTTCTGACTAGCCTTATGTTTTGAGGAGAATTCTGTTAATTCTTAACTTTGTTCCTTTTTAGATGACATGTCCTTTTTCTCTGGCTTCTCTTAAGATTTTCTCTTTGTTACCTGTTTTCAGCAGTTTTGACTAGGATGTGCCTTCATGTGTTTTCTTTACGTTTCTTCTGCTTGGGGTTTGCGAAACTTTTTACATATGTGGGCTTGTGGTTTTCATTCATGATGGAAAATTCTTGGTCATTATTCCTTCAAATACTTTTTCTGTACGCACACCCCCCCCCCCATTTCCTGGACTTTGATGTTGCCCCACAAGTCACTGCTGCTCTGTGTATTTTTTCCTTGTCTTTTCCCCTCTGGGCTGTATTGTGAAGTGTCTCTGTTGCTGCATCTTAGCCTCACTGATCTTTTCTTCTGCAGCACATTATCTGCTGTTCACCCCATTCTCTGTATTCTTCAGATCTAGAAGTTCTATTGGGATCTTTTTCACATCTTTCATTGTTTTCCTCATTTGCTAATGATTCCTTCTACTTTTTTAAATATATGAAGCATATTTTTAATCGCTGTTTTCACATTCTTATGCTCTAATTCCGTCATTTGTATCAATTCTGGGTCTTTTTGGTGAATTGACTTTTCTCCTAGTTATGGGTCATATTTTCCTCCTTCTTCACTTGTCTGGTACTTTTTAAATTGGATGCCAGACATTGTGATTTTATGCTGTCGGGTGCTGGATTTTGCTGCTTATTCCTTTAATTAGTGTTAGACTCTGTTCTAACACTAAGTGAGGTTGCTTAGGATCAGTTGAATTCTTTCAGGGTTTGTTCCTATGCTTTGACAGTGCAGGTCCAGAGCAGACTTGAATCCGGCTAATGCCCTGCTGTGTGATGCCCCATGTATTATGGGATTCCCCCACTTCAGCTGGTGGGAACACAAGCCATTCCCAGACATCCATGAGTCCTCAGAAGTGTCTGATTTACTGCTTTCTGCTGGTTCTTTCCCCAGCCTCAGGTGGTTTCTTCTCATGCCTGGGAAGATCAGTCCTTGCCAAAGACGCAAGGGCACTCTCTGTCTCTCTGCTGCATCCTCCTCTCCATTCTCTGCTTCACAAATTTTAACTGCCTTCCCCCCCTTCACCTCCGATCTTTGTATCCTTGACTCAGTGAGACTGCTGGGCTGTTTGGGCTCCTCTCCCTGCACTGCAGCCTGAACACTGCCTCTAGGAAGGGAGATGGGGCAATTATCATGGGTTCACCTCGTTTGCTTCCCTTTTACGAGGAATCATAGTCCTGAGACGCCTGTCGTCCAAAATTTGAAAGCCACCGCTTCATAGATTAAAAAAAAAAAAATTTTATTTTATATTGGAATATAGTTGATGTACAATGTTGTGTTAGTTTCAGGTGTACAGCAAAGTGATTTAGTTATATGCTTCATAGATTTTGTTTCGATTTCTAGTTGTTTAAGGCAGGGTGGGGACTGCTACGTCTGATCCCTCTCTCTCCATCACGTTCAGCATCGTGAGTCCTGCCCTGTGTCTTTTAAATGCTCTCCTCACCTCCGAGCACATCCTTGCCCTGGTCTCATTGTGGACTTTCCTGGCCCCAGCCCTGGAATCAGCCATCTCTCTGAGAAGCCTTGGTTCCTTTTATTGGGGAAGGATATTTAGAAGCCAAGATCTAGGTAACCAGGTGTACGCATCACTTCTGGTTTGTTGGCAAGTTTTTAAAAATAGAAATGAAACACTTATGCAGGAAAACAAGCAGGAACCTCAGGGGGAGCTCCATGTCCCTTTGTCTTGAAAATGAAACGTTGCAGAATAAAAAAAATTCCTTTCACGTTCTCCACTAATAGAAAAAGGAGGAACAGGGAAACTGCGCTTTCAACAAATCTGTGTTGAGAACTCCTGAATGCCAGGCTCTGCTCTAGACGCTGAGGATACAGCAGGTACCAAACCAGACAAAGACCCCTGCCTTCATGGTGCTTGCACAAACGACCACTGCTATTATGTTGCTGTCGTAGTGTCTCCTGAGGTCACACCTTTTTTATGACAGTAAATGTGGACATTTCTACATAGTTCCAACATCTGCTCAAATCTCAGCCGTGTTAACAATCACTTAGATGTGTGCTTTGAATTGCTTAGATGCATGTTTCCCCGAGACTAAATAGCTGGGTGTGTGTGAACTTAAATTTCAGATCTCAGGGTTGTATTTGTAAATGCCCTCCTGAAAAATCAATGACATAAACCCAAATGTGAAAAGAATGAAAAGAATACATGCTGTCGTGAGGAACAACCCCTTGCTTTCTTAGGAGGGTCGAGGTTCTTCTAAAGCGTTAATTTTCTTGCCCTGTCACGTTTGCCACTGCAGCAAGGCACTCACAAAAATTCACAGCTTTTACAGAGAACTTGAAATGTGATGTGAATGCAAATGTTGCTTGTGATTTAAGGGGTCAGCGTCCTGTCCTCCCAAATGCCATACATGGGATCAGGCGCTCAGAGCACACGGCTCCATGGGGTCTCTGGGCTGTAAGGGGATTGAGACCCCACCTACTTCAGAACTTTATTCAATGCTTGAACCCGCAAGCTCCTGGGATGTCTCCACTGACAGAGCCCCTTGAGCTGAGATGCTTAGAGAGCTCTTTCTCTCTCTGGTCATTTAAACACTAGTCAACTGTTTCTTTTTTCTTTTTTTTTTTTTTTGCGGTACGCGGGCCTCTCACTGTTGTGGCCTCTCCCGTTGCGGAGCACAGGCTCCGGACGCGCAGGCTCAGTGGCCATGGCTCACGGGCCCAGCCGCTCCGCGGCATGTGGGATCTTCCCGGACCGGGGCACGAACCCGCGTCCCCTGCATCAGCAGGCGGACTCTCAACCACTGCGCCACCAGGGAAGCCCCTCAACTGTTTCTTTATAATTTTTGCGCACTCCTCTATGTTCTGCCTTCTGAGCCCACATGAACACATACAAGCCTTTCCCAGTCCTGCCCTTCAGAGGCAGCCCTGTCCCCCCACACCGGCCAGCCTTTGCAGGACCTGGCTCTGAATCCTCTCACATCTGGCCACACCCAGCTGTCACGTTTCCATCCTCACGCTCACTTGCCTCTTCTTTTACAGCATGAGGACAATTTCCTGCTTCCTCCTTGGGTTGGAACCCAAGACCCTGCTACAGAACGAGCTCGTGATCCTAGACGAGCTTCTTGACCACCTCAGTTTCCGCATTTGCAAATAGACGTAACCATGTGCAGCCCAGGGTTGGTGAGTGTCCAGTGGTGATGCAGCCGTCTGCCCACACAGAGCCCAGGCCCAGCAAGCCCTCAGCAAACACCAGCTAGTGATGCTGTTCTATCTGGCGGCTGTTCTACTACATGCTTTGGGTCTATTATTTCAAGTCTTCAAACAACCTTTTCAGGAGTCGAAAAGGAGGCTCAGAGAGGCTAGGTAACTTTCCTGAGGCCCCACAGCCAACATACACCCCTGCTTGCTTGACCCTGAAAGACATGCTCTTCCCTCCAGGCCTCCTGGGTCAAACTAGCACGGCCCCTGACCTCCTGTCTGTTTTCCAAATGGGGGTGTTCCCAGGGTTGGCCCTCCTGCCCCCCAAGTTTGTGCATTCTTTCTGGGTCATCATATCTCAGCCATTGTCCGCATCACCCACATGTTAATTAACCCCAAATCCAAGCGCTCTTTCAGCTTTTACCCTTCTCCACAGCTCCAGACCCCTATTTCTCAAGACCACCCCCACGGCTCCACCTGAGTATCCCAGAGGCATCTCCCCCATCTCTCCTCCTCCCGTGGATCACGCCCCTTGGTGTGCTGCCTCCAGGTTAGCAAAGTGCTTTCACAGGCATCATTATTTAACACGACCATTCAACGGATTTACCCAACAGGGCACTGGTGAGCCCCTTCTGCAGCCCACACACTGCGTGCCTGAGTGCTGGAGGGCCAGTGACACTGGAGTGCAGACGCACTGGAGGCTATGCCCAGGCACGTAGCCAGAAGTCTGCGGGCAGAATTCTGAGAGCCATCCTCGTGAAGGGGATGCTTATTAGGTAGGATGGTGGGATACAGGGTGATGCAGGAGGGGGAAGGAGTCTTCCATATCGTTCGTTTGCTCATGCACGTACTCATTGAGTAGGTGTGTACTGAGTACCAGCAAAGCACCAATCCCTGCCTTAGACGCTGGGAGGCAAACGTGCCTGAGATGGGGCTCCCGGGCTTCGGGAGAGAAAACAGGTCAAAGACTAGGTGTAGTCGAATGTCAGAGCTGGTGGGGTGGGGGGGACGGGGGGGAAGGGTCCTCAGCCCTTTCTCTCTTCGTCCCCAAGAGGAAGAGTTGCCAGTCGCGCCTCAGTTACCAGTGGGCAGGTGCAGTGGACCGAACGGTGGCCCCCAAAAGGTGTGTCTACGTCCTAACTCCTGGGACCTGTGAGTATAACCTTATCTGGAATAAGGGTCTTTGAGGATATAATTAAGGATCTTGAGATGAGGTCATCCTAGATTATCCAATGCAGGTGTCCTTATAAGAGGCACACAGGGGACAGACACAGGAGAAGAAGACAAGGCAACATGATGACAGAGGCAGAGGCTGGAGAGACACAGCCACGAGCTCTGGGATACCTGGAGCCCCCAGAAGCTGGAAGAGGCAGGAAGGACGCTCCCCTGGAGACTCTGGAGGGAGCATGGCCCTGTCAACACCTTGATTACGGCCTCCAGAACCCCGAGACAATACATTCCTGTTGTTTTGCACCCCCGTTTGTGGTTATTTATTCTGGTGGTGGCCCCAGGACATGCACACAGCAGTCATGATAAGTGAAAACATCCCAAGTGGTAGGAGGACTTGCCTCCTTGCCTGCCCTTCGCACACTTAGCCCTCGGCTGTTCTCCTAACCTGGCAATGCAATCTACAACCTGGACACAAGCCTCGTGCAGATCTGGACCGAAGACTCGTGCTTCTGTCCAGCTGCCAGGCAGCTCTGTGGGGGGCACAGCCCTTGGCTGGCTGGAAAGGGGGACCCCGTTTCCCCTCTGCCGCTGTCCCTCTGTGCACAGCACACTCGGGAACTCACAGGGAGAGGGGAGGCTCACCCAGTGGGGTCCCGCCCCGCTCTGGCCATCAAAGTGTCTAAGAGCACCGGGTGCCACGAGGGCCCAGCGTTAGGCCACTTGGGTGCAGAGAGGAAGGTGTGGCCACTAGATCCTGTTGTCCTGCCCCTTCCTGGTCTGGGATGCGTTCAGAGCAATACATTTGTCAGTTCAGCAAATATTGACCAAGAAGCCCATTCCCTGCTGGGCCTGGGCCACTGCCCACGGCTTGGGCTTTTCTAGCTCTGGTTTCACTTCTTTAAATTTATATCCCATTAGATGCAAAAGTCCTAATACTGAAAACAATGGCTTGTGCGGAAACTCTAACTTTTCCGCATGTAGTTTGGAACGTCTTTGCTCCCTGCCCATCTCCTCGAGTTTTTTTTCTCTTCTGAGGCAGAATCTTTGCCCAGATCTGTCCATCTGCCAGTGCCCGGACAGCCCCCCTTTCCTGCGGCAGAGACCACCCAGCTTGCGGCCACGATGGCAAAATAAACGCCAGGGGAAGTGGGCAGAAATCAGTGTGTTATTGTTCTTGTATGATGAATAATTTATGTTGGTTTTGGACACCGCATTGATCAGGGAAGAAGAAAGGCTGACTTTCCCTCTTGGTACAGCCGCGCACGAGCTGACCTTGTACTCTGTGCACGTTTGCCTTCCCACCCACACTCTGATGCCGCAGGCACCAAAAGCCCGTGGAGCTTTCTGGGTCCCTCAGCTAGGAGGGACTTCTCTGCCCTCTGAGCTCCCGACACACCGTGCCTGCCCTCCCAGACGGCACGCAACACTTTCTACCTTGAATCTGTCGTGAGTCGGGTGCCTGTCTTATTTTCCAGACCAGGATTGGCCAACTTTTTCTGTAAAGGACCAGATGGTAAATATTTTAGGCATCGTGGGTCATACAGACAGGACTGGCTGCATAATTGGTGGGCCTCAGTGCAAAATGAAAGTGCAGAGCCTTTTGTTTAAAAAGTTTTAGGAATTTCAAGATTGTGACACAGACGATCAAGGTGGTGGCGTGGAGCCCTTCTAAGTGCAGGGCCTCATGAGACGGTACAGGTCACATTCTATGAAGTGGTCCTGCATATGGTCTCTGGAGCCATGACTCAACTCTGCCATTGTAGCGCAGAAGCAGCCAGAGACAATATGTAAATGAATGTGGGTGGCTATGTTCCAATAAAACTTTATTTACAAAATCAGGAGGGGTTGGGAGAAGATCTGGCCCCCAGATAAGAGTTTGCCAACCCCCGTTCTATACAACTGTAAGTTCCTTGTAGGCAGGGAATCTCCCACCCATACACTCAACCACCCATCCATCCATCCATCCATCACCCACCCAACCAACTATCCAAACATTTACCCATCCGTCCATTTGTCATTCATCCATCCACCCACATCCATCACCCATACCTCCACCCATCCACCTCTCCGTCCCGTATTCATTCAACAAAGCATTACTGATCACCTACTATGCGTCAGGCACTGCACTAAGTGGGAGGCTACAGAGAGAAGAAGCTGTTGCCTGCCTCAGGGACATCTCAGACTCTAGAAGGCACATAATCCTCTTGGCGCGATATGGTGTCAGAGACTCATGGTAGAGTTCGAATTGCACTAAGGAAGGATTTATTTTCACATCCTCCCAGGTCCTCATAGGCAGGAGAGGAATAAACATCAGTGAATGACTGAATGAAAGCCTGTTTTGATGATCTAGACTCTTGGTCTTGGAGGATTTGTTGGAACCCCAGAGAAAAGCTGGGTGTGACACCATCTGCACCTTCTATGACTTTGGGCAAATGACTTAATCTCCCTGCCTTAGTTTTCTTGTCAGTAAAATGGGGGCAAGCTGGTCTCCGGACAGGGATGAAGGGAAGATGGAGTGGGATAACCCAATTTGGAGCACAGAGCCTGACACCTGAATGTACATCGACTGAGTCTCCCTCCTTCCCTGGCTCAGCACCCAGCAGGCCCAGAGGAAAACATGCTGAGCTGAAGCGTTGGAGATACAGGAAGATGCTGTTAAAGGGAACTGCTTATGTTTGTACAGACACAGAGAAAAGCCTGGAAGAGAGCCGTGCACGCTGTGTGCCGTAGTCGCCACCCGGGCAGACAGTCACTTATTTCTTCGGTAACATTTCAATTTCTCTTCCCTCCCTCCTTCCCTCTCTCCCTCCCTCCCTCCATCCTTCATCCTTCCATCCTTTCTTTTATTTCTTCCTTCCTCCCTCCCTCCCTTCTTTCCTTTTTTTTTTTTTTAAACAATGAACTTGCATCAGTTTCTAATCTGAAAAAACAAAAGGCAGCCCTCTTCCATTCCCAAATGAACTGACTGGATTAAAACACAGGCACAAGGATCCTCGATCCGTTCTTTCTTTTTCCAGGTGAAGGGAAGCTGCAGAGTTTCCGACCTCGTCTCAGTAAACGAGACTGGAAACTTGGAAACCACCACAGATGCCTCCCTCCCCTGCACCCACCTGGGAGGTTCTGTAGATTAGACTCTTCAGGTTCCCCCCGAATCCACCCACCCCTCTCCACGTCCACTGGCCTCGCCCTGGGCAGGGCCATCGCCACCTCCCCTGTCCCCACTGGTCCTCCCGGCTCCTTGCTCCCTCCCCACCTCGTCCCTTTTTCCTACCCAGAATGGCTTCTCAAGACACAACCAGATTGGGCCCCTCTGCTTCTTTCAAAGCAGCCCTGGTTCCCCATTGCCTTAGACATAGGTCCCCAGCTTCTCACAAGGTCCACGCCCGCCTCATCCCCCGTCTCCGCCCTTTCTGATAATTGCTCTCCTGTCACGGGGGCCCCTTTTCTGGCCCTCAAACCAGCCAAGCCATTCAACAGCCCATGTTGCTCTGGCTGGCCTCTCTCCCCATCTATCTCTGGGGTAACTCTTGGGTCCCCCCTGTCAGCCCCATGTTTACATCCTTCACCACGCAGAACACAGTCGGAGCTGTCTAGCCGTCTGGTCCTTTCCTGCCACCTCCCTCACTAGACTGCAGGCTCCAGTGGGCAGGGCTCACATCTGTCCTGCTCTTCTCTGGGCTTCCGGAGCCCCAGAGAGCACCCGTCCTGTGGCGGAGCCTCAAGAAATACCGTCGGGTGAACGAAAGCGAACGAGTGGACAGTGGGTGGGGGGGTGGGTCGGAGTGGGAGTTTGTGGTCAGGGTGCTGCTCAGATTGCCCTGGCATCGAAGTTGCCTCCACAGGCAGAAAAAAAGCTTCTGGGCCCCTAAGGATCCTTCAGGCAGCGGGGGCGTGAGACTGCGGCATCCTGAGTCGTGCTCAGGGCACTGCTGTTCCCGTGGGCGGCTGCGGCAGCCTGGCCAGTACTAGGCATGTGAAGCTCCTCTATCAATACCTGTGACGGTGGCCCTTGCGACCCAGGGTGTGGCTGGGGTCTTTGGAGAGTCCCCTGCCCACCTCTTCACCCCTGGGCTTTCTTTGTTCCCCCACCTTAAACACGAGAGCCCACCCACCCTTGTCCAGTGTCTTGGTCTCCCGGACACCCCCCTCTGGTTCTCAATGGCTCCCCTCAAAAGGGGCCCTTCCTCTTCTCCTCCCTCCTCTCCCCAGCGGGACTCCCTCCAGCTGGTGTCGTGGCCTTGGTCCGCTGGATGACGGCCCCTACAGATGTCTAGGTCCTACGTCCTCAGCGCTGGGACTTATGACCCTGTCACCTTCTATGGCAAAAGGCACTTTGCAGGTGTCATGAAGGCTCTTGAAATGGGAAACTATTTTGGATTATCTGGATGGGTCCTAAATGCCATCACATGTGTCCTTGTAGGAGGGACATTTGACTACAGACGGAGACAGAGGCTGGGGGAATGTGGCCACAAGCCCAGGGACGCCTGGAACCCCCAGAAGCTGCAAGAGGCAGGGAAGACCCTTCCCCAGAGCCTTTGGAAGGCGTGCAGCTCTGCCCACACTTTGATTTCGAATTTCTGGCCTCCGGACTGTGAGAGACTAAACTTCTGTTGTCTTAAGCCATCAGTTTGTGGTCATTAGTTCTGTGGTCACAGGAAGCCAACGGAAGCTTCCAGCAGGAGCCCCAGGATGCTTTCAGGGGCCTGTGTACTACCTGTGACCCTCACGGCTTTGACCCTTATTGGCCGAGACACGAGTCACAGTCACGGACATGGGTGGGGCTGTTTGCTGGAAGCGATGATGGAAGCCCCCCACCCGACGCCGCAGCAGCTCCAGGGGGCTCTTGGCTCTCAGAAGCCCTGAAGGAGGGTGCGGGGCTGTGAATGTGCAAGTCTCCCCACCCCCTCCCCCGAGAGCAGGCGGTTTTCCCCCCACACCCTCTACCAAGTGGAGGCCGATCTCCCCACCGCAGCCCAGCCTCGGGCAGGGGGAGGAAAGTCCACCCTGTGAACTTGAAGGAGGAAGGGGTATCCCATCCTCAGGTGCTCCATTTTCTCACCCTGCCCACCGGCACAGAAGTGGAAGGATGCTTCTGGGTTCCAGCTGCCCTGGGACACGAGCCTCTCCACACACATGTGCAAGGTGCATGCACACACTCACACACCTGCCCTTAACCTTAGCTCAGCATTTTGGAAATGAGGAAAGAGAACGATAACGGCTGGAGTGCAGGGAGAAGGGACCCGACAGACGTTTGTAAACCCCAGGCCCGGCCTGGCAGCAACCACAAGTTATTAGGGCTTCGACGAGACAGACCTGTCTTTAAAGACACTTCATTTTTATACCCAACAGGTCTGAAAACGTATCAGTCTCTCTTTGGTAAACCTGGAAAAGTCTCTCTTTGGTTTGGCAATACCTTAACTTTTAATGAAATGATCTACTTGTTAAGAAAACAGAAATACTTTCTACCCTTAAAAAAACCCATGGGTATATTTAACTTAATTGTTTTAAATACAAAAGAAAACCACAGAAGTTCAAAAGCCAGACGCCTTAAAATAACACGAATGCCAGAATGACGTTAGACAGAGACTAGGATGTTCATGGCGTGCTTTCAACGGCGCTTTAAAAAGGTGCAGAAATGGTGGGAGTTTAACTCCTTTCAGCTAAAGATGAGTACTATTGCACACCTTCACACCAACGACAAGTTCACCTGCATCCCAAGCGTCCCTGGGCATCGTCCTTCCCCTCCAGGTAGGACCACAACAGAGCATCCTGCCCAGATCTGCCTTGATCGTTATTTCCACGTTACAGAAATGGCAAATTTTGCTGATTCAACCACAAACAGTGGGCCTACTGTGTGTGAGGCACTGTTCCATGGGCCGAGGAAACAGAGTCCCCACCTCCTGTGGCTTACAAGTGAGTAGGGGAGATGGACAACAAACCACTCACTACATGGTTTGTCTGGGAGCGCTGAGTGCTGCTGAGAAAAGTAAATCAGGAAAAGCACATAGAAGGGGTCTGATGGGATGGAATTAGGGGTGTTGCTGTCACACTTAGAGGCATAGGGGGACACCTCTCTGAGCATCTGAGACTTTTGAATAGAGACCTGAATGAGGGGAGGGTGTGAAACTTGTGGATAACTGGAGGAAAAATGTTCCAGGCAGAGGGAACAGCAACTGCAAAGGTCCTGAGGTGGAAACACGATGGGTGTATCTGAGGAGTGGCAAGGTGGCCAGTGTGGCTGGGTGGGGTGGGGGAGGGGGAGGGTCCTGGGACGTGAGGTCAGCAGTGTGGGCAGACCCAGTAAGGTCCTGCAGGCCATGCACAGCGGACGGCCACTGGAGGGCTGAGAGCCAGGGAGGAGCAGGTTCTGCCGTGCAGCAAGGCTCAGCATCCTGGAGGAGATGGGAGCTCAGGGCTGATCCACTGTTTGCTCATTGCCGTCTCCTGATTACAGCACGGTTTCTTGGTTTGAGAAAGTGAGCCCAGCCTCCTGAGTAACAGTAGCAGGGATGATAATAGTCACCATCACCACCACCATCATCACCACCATCAGCGTCCCCTTCATTGTCACCGCCCTTATTGTCACCACCGTCACCACCACTGTCATAGCAGGTATCAAGTGTGTCCTACATGTCAAAAAGACTGACTACTGTTTCCCCCTCACAGTCCCCTTACGGGCTGGGTATTCTGTCCCACGCCCTCGTTCGGATGAGACACAGAGAGAGGAAGTGACTTGTTCAAGGTCAGCCAGCGGCTGAGTGGAGCTGGGCGTGGAGCTTGGATCTGGGGCCAAAGCTGGGCTCGGAAGCTGCACTCGTGTCTGTCTGGTGTCCTGAACGGCCATGGACAGGACTTTGTTCTTTTTCTGTTGTTTCCCCTCTAACTTAGACCCTCAGATGCTCTTCCACTGTCAGGGGAGCCCAGCATTTCATCACCGAGTCCTTGCAGCTGTCTGTCCCCTCCCTGCTGCCCACAGAGTACCTGCCTGGGTCACTGGTGGCCCCCCCGGTGTTCTCTGCCTCCGTATGTGACTCAAGAGACCAATGTGTGGGCCAGGTCCTCCCCTCCAGTGGACACAGCTCTGGCCACAGAATGCACCCAGTCCTGACCCAGCTGTCAGCTGAGCCTGGGTGTCTGTGCACAGAGACCACTCTGAGCACGTGCAGCTCGGACAAGACACTGGTCATGGCAGCGGTTAAGAACCTGGGGTCCTGGGTCAGAACGGATGTCTCTGAACCTCAGTTTCCTCCTCCATGAACTGGGTGGAGGGCCGTGAACCCCGACCTCCCACAGTTGTTGCAAGAATGAAAGCAGACTGTGCTCGTGGAGCCCCTGGCACAGTGCCAATCTGTCAGACATGAGAAAGCTGGGCTGTTATAGTTCTTTTGGCCAGTGTCCGAGGGACCCCTTGAAGAGAAGTTATTCTCTATGGGGTGGACCCAGCCCCCTGCATTAGTGTCCTCTGCCAGCTTCTATTCCCTGCCTTTGACACTTTGGTTTTCCTTGAGAAACCACTACCGTTCTCTCTCAGCCTACATGGTTCGGGGCAGTGGACCCCCCCCCCCACCCCCACCCCCACCAGGGCTCCAGGAGTGGCCACAGGGCCTGCATCCGGCCAGTTACAGCTTAGCATCCCCCAGGTCCTAGTGACTCATTTAGGAATGATCACAGACCTGACCCAAGTCAGTACAATCAGAGCTAACCTTGGGACTCCAGCGGGAGGGCACAGGGGACAAATGTTCTCGGTTCCCTGGAGCTGCACAGGGGGGAGGCCAGGAGGTGTGCTTATCATTTGGTTACCGAGAGAATCTTCCTGTGGGTGGACCCAATCCAAAGAACAGCAGAGCCAAGAGTTGGAGAAAGATAAAGTTTGGAGACATGGAGCCCCTGGATCCAGCTATGCCTGAAGCTTGCTTTCTTTCACTTACAATCCAAACAGACCTGAAGAGTACAGAGGGGTTATGCTAACCCACCTGTGTTCTCTTGTTCAGTCTCTATCTGGTGAACAACCCCACATGTAAAGCACAAACTAACGGCAGCCCTGGTTTCTTCCTCATCTCCCTCTCAGCGGCCATCTTCTTTCTTTGACTCTCAGCTCACAGATGGCCTGGGGCAGAGACACACACTCTTACAAAGATTCTGGGAAGAAAGTTCTACATGAATTCATTAACAGAACCTTTATTATTTTAAGCCATCTAGCCGTGGTTTAAATATTTGGCATTTCTTAAAATAAACAGATCTTCCCATTTGGGTCGTCTTGCGGTCTGGGCATGAGGCTGTGACTCTGTAACCAGAAAGAACAAAAGCCAGCCTCCCCAAGCCCTGACTCTGCCAGAGACCCGGACATCTCAGTGCTGGTCCGACCTTACCCTGGAGGAAAACCACGTGACCTTGTCCCCATTCAAAGCGTTCCGTGGTCACCTAAATTTGGGGAAGTCCGCACTGCACTTTTCTTGTGGGCATTCATCATGTATGTTAGCATCAGAAAAGACATGCTATCCAGAAACGGACTCAGCTTGGTTTAATGCAGGCGCCCCCAGGCTGGTCAGCTCCTGAGGACGGGGGCTGTCTGTCCTGGTGCACGCACTCAGCACTGAGGCCTCAGAACACCTCTCCCCTTAAGTCCTAACGCAGCCAGAGTTTCCCGGAGCTGCTGTAACGAATCACCATAAAACAAAACACGTCTACTATCTTACAGCGCTGGGAGTCAGGAGTCTGAAACCGGTCTTGCTGGGCTAAGAGCAAGGCGTCGACACAAATCTCTAGGGAAGAATTTGTTTCCTGGTCTTCTCCAGCTTCCGGAGGCTGCCAGCATCCTTGTCTCATGGCCCCTGCTTCCATCCTCAAAGTCAGTCACTGCCACCCTGACCCACTGTCACATCCCCTCTGGCTCTGACTCCCCTGCCTCCTTCTTTAAGGACCCTGGGATTCCACGGGCCCCAATCGCATCGTGCAGAGTAATCTCCCCACCCCAAGATCAGCTGATCAGAGGGCTTCTTCCTAGAGATTTGCGCCAATGCCTTGCTTTTAGCCCAGCCCATTTCAGACTCCTGACTTCCGGAACTGTAAGCTATTCAATGTGTGTTGTTTTATGGTGAGTTGTTACAACGGCTCTGGGATCTTTTTTTTTTTTTTTTAATGATATTTTAAGTGCTTTACTCAATAACCTGGGCGCGGCGCAGGTGAGGTGGGAACTGCACCGTCATAGTGCAGTACCTGGACGTTTGTGGGGACTGATGCTAGAGTCTCCTCTCACCCTTGGCTGCATTTGGGGGGCACCCTAGGGTCAGGGCTCCCGGGGTCATTCGGTCGAGCGGTGCCGAGGCCTCAGACCCCGGGGGGGGCGTCTTGGAGCCTTGCTTTACCTTCGGTTCCTTGACACTTGTATAGACAACTGTGCCCCCGAAACGTTTTGCCTGCGCCGGACTGGTTCCACATCCGGTACCAGCTGACCATAGCGGGTTGGGTGCAGGGCCTGCTGCACGCATGGCTGTGCTCTCAATATCCCCGTTGCGCGTCGGATACTCTCTGCACACGAGGTCTGAAAGTCGGATCTGAGCGGTCGGTCCGTCTCTGCCGCAACCTCTTTCCAGCGGCCACCTGCATTCTGCCTTTACACGTGATGAAAGATATTCACAGGTTCCGGGCATTGGGGCGTGGACATTCAGGAGGCTGCTATTCTGCCCACCCCACCTGCTAAGTGTGGACACATCCAAATGTGGATAAAGAAGAAACCGGAGTTGACGGTCTCTAGGGCCATTCCTGCATTCGCTCATTCAGTAAATGTTTATTGAGTATCTACTGCGTTCCAGGCCGATATGGGTACTGGGGACACAGCAGCCAAGGGGCGAGACCAAGTCCTACCCTCTAGGGCTTTTCAACATAAAGAGGGTAAAGCAGAGGATGACCCCGACCTCAATAGGTCGCAAAGGGAAGCTGGTGCCTTGCCCACCCTGAGGTCGTCTGCGGTCCAGTCTCAGAAAACCTTGTTTTTCTCCGGAGTTCTGCCTCAAAGTGACATGAAATGTCAAAGGGCCAGGATGGCATACCTGTGCTCCATCCCATTCCCTTGCTTCTTCTGACATCCAGGCTTTTGGGGGAAACAAGCTCTCACGTGACGGCAGCTTGGGTTTTCAAATGCTCTGAGCAGCCTCGGTTCACACGCTCCTGGCTTTCAATGTCAATGCCACCCGGGGACACAGGGGAACGGGACGGCGTGCAGGGGTCATGGGTTCTCACTTCATGTCTCTGGAGCCTCCCTGGGCAAGAGCTGGCTCCTGGGGCCTCGCCCAGCCACTGGCCGGCGTTGGCTAAATCTCACCACTGGGATTTCTCAGACGATTAACATGGGAAAACAGAGGGGGTGAGCAGGCCGAGGAAGTGGACGCATTAAAAATAATGAGGCTAAAAAAATAAAAAAATAATGAGGCAGCTCGAAATGGATGCAGGTTCCGGGGGAGAACGTGAACTAAGTTGTTGGTTTATTTTAAAATATACTTCATTTTCCATTCGGTCTCTGTTTAATCTCTTCTGATAGAGCTAAAAAAACCCCGAAAGACAAAAAACAAAACACTCCCTATTCTAAACACTGAAATGTATATATAGTTGAAAAAAGAAAAAGTGGGGCTAAAATACAGGTCGAAAGAACACTCTGTGAAGATGGTGCTTCCTTGTGTCCAGCGGGGCTGGGAGACATCTACGATGAAGTGGAGGGTCTCAGCTTAAGTGGGACGACAGAAAGGTCCATCACTTTCCTTGACCTTGGTGACATGGTGAGGGAACACTAACAGGGGAGTCAGGAAGATGAGGGCTCGAATCTTGCTCTCCCTTAGCAGCTGGGTGAGCCTGGGCAAGCCGTTTGACTTCTCTGACAAGTAAGTACTGGGCTTCCCCGGTGGCGCAGTGGTTGAGCGTCCGCCTGCCGATGCAGGGGACACGGGTTCGTGCCCCGGTCCACGAGGATCCCACATGCCGCGGAGCGGCTGGGCCCGTGAGCCATGGCCGCTGAGCCTGCGCGTCCGGAGCCTGTGCTCCGCAACGGGAGAGGCCACAACAGGGAGAGGCCCGCGTACCGCAAAAAAAAAAAAGTAAGTACTAATTTTCACAGGAGGTGTCCCGGTGCCAGGGCTGACGTGTGTAAAGGAAGCAGCCGGCGCCACGCCTCGCTCAAAGTACCCACTCAATAAACAGACCGGTAGTAAGGAAGGAGCAGCCGTTACGCCAGCAGCGTATCACAGCCTCCTTGCCTGTGAAGGTAGCCCCTGGTTTCTTCGAATCATCGAGTCTTTTAATGTGCCTCGTTCTGATTTAAGCTAATGACTCCTGCTTGAATATCACTCAGCAAGGAGGTGGCCAGCACCCCTCTGGGGACCCTCAGCTGGACACCGTCCTCCAGGGTGGAAGAGGGCTGGAGTTACAGTGGGCAGGGAGAGAAGGTGTCTTGGGAGAAATCTGTCTCGAGTGAAGAGCTGCCCCCCTGCCTGAAGCTGGGCAACGAGAAGACCCCTTGGGGGCTTGGTCAGGTCCCTGGACTCGCAGGGAGGGTGGACCAGACTCTGCCCTTGTGCTTCAAAGCATCTCTGGCAGAAGGCTGGCTGGGGGGTCCTGGGCAGCAGTGACTGTCACCACGGACAGCGTGGGCGCGAGGGGCGTGAGGATGTTAGAGAGTGTCCTGTGGACTGGACGTGGGCCCTTGGGAGGGAGCCAGCCAGGAGTGAAGAGCCCCTGTGTGTTACTATCAGCGACAGATGCTCAGCGGGGTCTGAGTGGGATGTTTTCATTACACCAGGGCCCCAAACCCACGAAAGCAGCTCAAGAGGGTCAGCTTCAGATACAAGCCCAGCTGGGAGCCCACTTTCCCCTCCCCCAGCCCTGGAGGGTCCAACGGCCTAGAGACGGGTGGGCAGAGGGAGGGGAGGAACCCAGGAAATGAGAGAAGGCAGAGGCAGGGGTTAGGGTGAGGGAAATCTCACAGGGGACCGGACGCTTTAATTATCCTCATGAGACCATGCTTTAGTGACTCAGCAGGGCTGGGAAAGCTTTTCTTCTGACAGTGACCAGAAAGTCGTGGGGCCTCTGCCCTAGAATTCCCCGGGGGGCTGGGAAGAGCCAGTCCCAGACATTGGTGGGTGGTAAACGGGCTCCTGGAACCAAACAAATCAGACCTGATTTACAGCGTTTGCTGACGGCTGAGGTGTAAATTCTTCCACCCCTGCCAAGTTCAAGGTCCCAGTGCGACGTCACCGAACGCAGACCTGGGAAGAGACACAGACGGTTGGCTCTTGTGAGTTGGTGTGAGCAGGTGTGAGCCAGCTCCAGCACGCCCAGGTTTGAAGGGGCGGTGGGGAAAAAACGGGACCTTTCCTGCTGTCCCCTCTGGACTCCTGTTCCTTTAATGTAATGGTTTCCCTGCTTTATTTTCCTTTGGAACACCCCTCCCGGCCTTACGTTTTCTGCTTCCACGTGCATATGGGGGTAGGAAGGTCTTCCTTCTCTCCCCTGCACCCCAAGATACGTGAGAACAGGCGTGCTGTTTTGATCACGGCTAAATCCCCGCCCCACAAGCCTGCACAGATCTGGCTCTGCACAGGTTCTCAGTGTTTACTGAAGGAATGAATAAATTAGTGAATGGGGACCCTCCTCCAGGAAGCCCTCCCTGGCCCCCAGGCAAGGACAGGTCTCCCTGCCGCACGCCTGCACTGCGCCATGGACTTCGCAGCACTTAATGTGACCGCATTTGGCAATTCCCTGGGCTCCAGGTGTGCATGTCCTGCCGGAAGAGGAACCGCTTCACGGCCGATTCCAAAGCGGCCTTATTTACGGCCACATCCCCAGCCCTGGCTCCGAGCCCGGCACTTAGCAGACCCTCAATAAATACTCCCGAACAGATGGCCAAATGGATAATTGGAGTGTGGCCTAAACACAACAGGGGTGGGCTTCGGGGGAGCCCCAGACTGCTCCCCACTCTTCCGAGCACGCTGGGGCTTCATCAGATAGGCAGGTTCCACCCAGCAACGAACAGCCGGTCCTCAAGCCATCGGACGGCCCTTGATTCAACCCAGGTGGTCATGCCGCATCCGGGCAAGGGGACAGTCACCACCCCAAACGGTGCCGGGCACCGGCCGGCGTGGAGTCTAGAAACAGTCAGAAATGCTCCCTTCCAGAAGGGACCATGTCCTCTCCACTCACTACATGAGAGCCGGATGAGTCCACGGCCCACCGCTCACGAGGGGCCAGGAAGGCCCACCCATCCTCGTCCCGGGGAGGAGGGGGACCTGCTAGTGAGCACTGCCAAAGGCCACCTGACTTGCTCCTGAAACACAGGCGGGATCGGCAAGGGCGGGCACAGCCCAGAGCAGAAAGTACCGGGGAGCACGGAGCAGCAAACAACCCGGCCCGGCGCTGCCTGCGAGCGGCGGTCGGGTGGAACCCGCCATGGGTCCTGTGGATTTCATCCCGGGGGTACGTCCCGCACAGGCCCCCAGGACCCTGGCTTTAATTCTCTGCTGCTGCCATCTTGAAATTCTTCATAATTTGTGAACAGAACCTGGCATTTTCACTCTGGCATGGACCCCAGTAATTATGAAGCTGGTCCTAATTGTAAGAGTTGGCGTTTCACAAAGGGGTAAAGGAGGGTGTCTCGCAAGCATGTGGGCCAGGGGTTACCACCCTTGGCAATGGCAGGAACTGCCCAGAGCCACCAGGGCCCTGCCCGGAGACACCAGGGGCACAGAGACAAGTTTTACATGCAAACAGCTTCATTCAAACAGGAAATAGGCTCGGGGCTTAAAAACAATTTCTTTTGGCTCCTAAAGAGTTAGCTTTTATGGTTCAGTGTAGGGTGCGGTGCTGTCTCCTGGGGTCTTGTGGTGCTTAGATTTGCAAGGAAACACATCTGGGTTTCCACCTTTATATAGTGGCCACACCCCTCTCCCCGCATCAGGACCCAAGATGCACCTGGCCCGTGTGTTAATTCAGTTGTTGGACAAGGACTTGTTGCCAGGCATCTTTCTAGGGAAATAGGCAGTGAACAAAACAGACAAAAATCCTTGCTCCGGTGGCTTGCGTTCTAGTGGGGAAGAAAGAGCAGGAAAAGAAAGTCAGATGGACAGTGTGAAAGGCAGGGGTGAAGCAGGCAGTGTGTTTAGGGGGCAGAGAGTTGCCATCTGGAAGTGGCCCGATCACTAACAGAACACGGTAGAGACCCCACATCACAGGCCCCGTCCGCTTCTCCTTTGCCCACAATGTCCAGGGTGCAGCCAGCCTGGCCTGGGCCTTGACCCCCTTTAATTCGTCCGCTGACCTGACAGCCGGGCAGAAAATCGTTCAGGAAGACAAATGAAGCTGCCGCTGAAAGGCACCCCCGGCTCTCCCAGGAGCTCCCAGGCGTGGAAGGAGCAGAGCCAGTCCCTAATGCTGTCCTGGTTTTGCTCTCTCGTGCCATTTTCTGTCCTCAGCATCCCTGACCTGCCTCCATCCTTCCGCTGAAATCAGATGACTGAAGTGAGGCCGAGGGACGCAGGCTCGGACCACCTCTTCTCTTTGACACCAGATCCAGGGTCAAAGGCACAGACAAGCAGTCACAATTTTCTATCGCTCATTTTGCTTCCCAGAGCCGTCTCCTCAACTTCATCTTATTTTCGCTAAAATGCAAATTGGGAAAGCAGTGAAACCTAGCAGTGCATCCTCTGTGTTGATGTCATGTGAGCAGATGCTTGGAGGTGAATTTCCGTCACCCTCCTGCTGCCCCACAAAAAGGGGCGGTGGGGGGGGAATGTGTCCTTGGAAAGTCTCTGCAGCTGTGCGGCCGTGGGCGTGTCTCCTGACCTCTGTGGGGTCACGTGCTCCCTGCCTTGTTTCCTCTCTCCTTCCCTTTCTCTGCTCCTCCCCTTTCTCTGCTCCTCAAAGGGCTACAGGGCGAGCAGACCCCAGGCGCCACGAGCCGGTGCTGCCTTGTGGTGGCGTCATCTTCCCCGTGATGAGCGGGACGAGAAGGACGGAGCCTGAGTGACAGAAGCTTGCTGGGTGGCTGAGTTAGCAGCGGTGTGGGAAGCCGGGACCAGGCGTCACCAGGAGTGACGTCATCACAGTGAGCTCAGCAAAAGCGGCAAAGGAAAGCTTCCATCCTTGGAAGCGCCAAGACCACGGTCTTCTCGACCTCCCGTGGGGGTCCCGCTCCCTCCCCATAGTGACAGAGCAGCACAGAGATGGGGCTCAATGTCTGCTGGGCCACATGCTGGCCTCGGCCCGGAGCCCCTCTAGATGGTACCCCCCTGAGGCCAGGTGCACATGTAAGTCCCCTGGATTATCCAAAAGGGCCCTGCACACAGTAGGTCCTCAACATCTAGGAACTGGGCCAAGAGGAGATGGGGGAAAATTCCCCAAAAGTTAACTCACTGGTATTTCACCTGCTTTTCTCCTTCACTTGAGGATTTTAAGACTTTTTAGAAAACGATTACGGCCAGGAACACCCAACCATGGGTCCAAGAGTGAAACAATGAAAAGACAGGAGAGACAGAGTGTAGCCCCAAAACCTTATAAATAAAAGGGGCTGCGGGCCTTTCATGAAATAAGGATGGTCTGCAGAGCCCTGGGCGCAAGGCTTACAAATTGTCACCGGTCCACACGTCTGGATCTCCTCGGCCACCGCCCTCTCTCCTCTGGATTCTGGGAGCAGCCCTACGCTGCCTCCCCACCCCGGCTGCCGTAGCCAATGCTGGTGGGAGCATCACTTGTAGAGCGATTTTGGAAAGTGTTGAGGCATAATCTACTAGAGCCCCATCCGAGCACACCTTTGACTCAGCAATTCCACTCCCAACAGAGATGCTTTCACGTGTTCACCAAAAGCCCTGCACGGAACGCCCAGAGGAAGCAGCCCTGCTCTCCATAGCCCTCAGTTCAGCCCGCCGCCTGCAGCAGGACCATCAGGAACACGTGGAATGAAATGAATGAGCTGCACGGCACATGGGCTACAAGGACAGGGCTCACAGCACATGCTGAGCCAAAGAAGCCAGGTGCTGGAGTGTTTGCTGCCCGCTTCCACTGGTAACGATTCAAAACCAGGCAAAATGTTCCATGCTGGTGGAAGGCACAGGAACGGCTGGGGGTGGGGCGGACTGGAAGGGGTCATGGAGAGGATATGGAGGTCACATTCTTTTTCTTTCCTGAGTACCAGTTACCTGAGTGCATTCCCTTTATGAAAATCCATTGACTTGTACTGCTGTGGGCGGAATTGTGTTGTTCTCAAATGTGGGCACGTGTGGAAGGGCACATGTGGAAGCCCTAACCCCAGTGTGACTGTATTTGGAGACAGAGTCTGTTTTTAAATTTATTTTAGCTGCACTGGGTCTTAGTTGCGGCACGCAGGATCTTTGTTGAGGCATACGGGATCTTTAGTTGCGGCATGCGGGCTTCTTAGCTGCAGCACGCATGTGGGATCTAGTTCCCCGACCAGGGATCGAACCCGGGCCCCCTGCATTGGGAGTATGGAGTCTTACCCACTGGACCACCAGGGAAGTCCCAGAGATAGATTCTTTAAGGGGGGAATTAAAGTTAAATGAGATCATTAACCTCAAGGGTGGTGCTCTAGTCCTGTAGGGACACCAGAGAGACACAGAAGAAAGGCCATGTGAGGACACAGCAAGAAGGTGACTGTCTGCAAGCCAGGGAGGGAGCTCTCACCAGAACCCAGCCTTGCTGGACTTTGATCTTGGACTTCCAACCTCCAGAACTGTGAGAAATACATTTCTACTGCTTAAGCCCCCCGGTCTATGGTGTTTTGTTATGGGAGCCTGAGCTGACTAATTAGCATATGCTTAGGACGTGTGCACTTTTCTCTACATATGGTATATTCAATGAAAACTTGACTTAAAAGGCAAATCTGGTCCTAGCCCTCCTCTATTTGCAATTCTTCCCTGGCTTCTCATGTGCTCTTAAGAGCAAGTCCAAATTCATAATGTGGTCGTGAAGACAGCATGATTGAGCCCCTCTTGGCCTCTCTAGCCTTGGACCACTCTGCCACAGCTTCTCTGACTTTGTTTCAGTTGCTTGAACATGCCAAACACTTACCTGCCTCAGGGCCTTTGTGCCTGCTCTTCCCACCACCTAAAACACTTTCTCTACCTTTTTGCAGAGCAAACTCCTCATCCTTCAGGTTCCAGCTTAAGTTTGTTTTTTCCTTGGGAAAGGTTTTCCTGATCCCAAGCTGGGTCAGATTCCTCTAGTATAAACTCTCAAAGCACCTTCCTTTTTCTTCATTACACCCCTTCCAGTTGGAAATATATGTAATATTGCTGCCTGTTTTCTGTCTTCCCCACTAGATTGTGAACTCTTTGAGGCCAGGGGACAGTCTTGTTCTCTGGTGGGACCACAATACCCAGTGTGAATGAAAGACTGGGTGGATGGATGGAGGGTTGGATAGATGGATGGTTGGATGGAAGGATGGAGGGTTGGATAGATGGATGGATGGATGGATGAATACATGGACAAATGGATGGATGGATGGTTGGATGGACAGATGGTTGGATAAATTTATGGACAAATGGATGGACGAGTAGATACCAATCCCAATAAAAATATCTCCGGCAGGCAACAATTCTGTTTACAACAGAAGCATCTGTTGAAACTTTGAGGTGCACAAATGAGTCAGCACTCTGTGCTCTGCTAATTTTTAGGAAGTGATCTAAGAATACATCTCTCAGCCTTTCATCGATGAGGCAAATGGTGAACCTCTTTAAATATTTACGTTTTTAAAGTGCTAAAGTTTGGAAACACCTAAAAAATACCCCTGTGATGTACTGTCTACCTTAGGCCTTCCAGCTATATGGAAAGGGGAAAAGAAATTTTTTCTTTGGAGAATGGATGAAGGACATTTCCCCAGCACCAGAGTGGGGGAAGTGAGAAGATTCTGGTTCCTGCACCCTAGGTGTGTGGGCAGTTGGCACGTGCCGGGGCGGTGGCTGCAGTGGGTGTCAGAAGCCCATCAGTGCTCGTCTATGAGCTGCAGGGTTAGACATAGGTGGGGGTGTATGGTGAGGTGCTGGGTGTCCCAAGGCCTGCGTAACTCTTCCAGGTCACCCCCTCGCCCACCCCCGGCTGAGCCCTGTGTCTTCCAGTTCTTCCATCCCGCTCTCTCCCCTCCAGGTCTTTGCATATGCTGTTCCCTCCACCTGGAACACCCTTCCTGAGCCTTTCCACCTGAGTAACGCCTGCTCTTCTGGAGGTTGTCACTTCCTCCAGGATGCCTTCCTGGGATTCCCCCCAACACACTCCATCAGACTCTCCTCCCCCTGCTCACCCCGAGTATCCCTGTCCCGGTACCTTCAACCCACATTCACAGAGCAGACAGGTGTCACTATTTGCAGACGGGTGTCGAGGCACTGGGAGTGGGTAGTGAGCAGGACAGCCCCCACCCCCAGGAGCTTACATCCCAGTGGAGGGAATACTAATACCCGCCAAGAACGCAGAGTGTAGCGAACCACAGCCAGACCAGCTGTGGGCCCAGGAGGAGGGGAGGGGCCTCGCGCGGGTGGGTGGTGGTGGAGGTGGCTGAGGACGTGCAGCGGCACGTGGGCAGGAGGGACAGCGAGGACCAGGGCCCGAGGTGGGAGCGAGGGGCCTGTGCTGGAGGGACAGGCAAGGGGCCCATGGGCCCCTCCTGATCTGTCCTGTTGTTGCTTGAGTGTCCGTCTGTCTGTCTCATGACGGTTTCCTTGAGGCCCACAGAGCAGCTTCTGGAAGGCGACTGGGGCTCAGCCAGGCACCGGCAGGGTCTTTGTGGGCCGTGCTGGCTGCCCACCCTCACCTACAGATGGAAGCCAGAGGGCCTTCTCCCCAGCTTGTCTGATTCCCTTTCCCTTTCCCTCCCACGACCCTGCAGTGCAGACGGTCCCCTGTGATGACGGAGAAACTCAGACCTAGAGACGGATACCGCTAGCTTGGTCAGACGTATCGGCGGCCCCCGCAGGGGGACCCGGGCAAAGCCTGCAGAGACCGCAAACCTGCAGGCACCAAGAAGCAATCTGGGCAAGTGGGCAGGAAGGGGGAGCAGTCGGGGTCCCTGGCTGTGTGGCTGAGACCAAAGCTCCGTGTTACGGGCTGAATCGTGTCCCCTCAAAATTCCTGCCTTGGAGTCCTGACCCCCGGCACCTCAGGGAGTGGCTGTGTCTGGAGCTGGGCTTTTAGAGAGGCGATTAAGGTAAAACGAGGTCACTAGGGTGGGGCCCTAGTCCAATGTGACTGGTGTCCTTATAAGAAGAGGAGTGCAGGACACAGACACACACAGAGGGACGGCCATGTGAGGACACAGGGAGAAGTCGGCCGTCTACACGCCGAGGAGAGAGGCCTCAGGAGGAACCAGCCCTGCCCACACCTGGACCTCGGATTCCAGCCTCCAGGACTGGGGACAGTCAATCTGGCTGTTTACGCTTTCCAGACTCTGGGACTTTGTCATGGTGGCCCTGGCTGACTAATGCATTTTCCTTTAAGGGGAAAAACAGACCTGACATGCAATCCTCCCTAACTTCTGTGACATCCAAGGAAAATCCGAAGGCTCAAATCTTTGGACAGGAGCTGCAGACGTTATTCCCGGATCTCCTTCTGGAAGGCCTGTGAGTGAGCAGGGGCTTTCTAACATTCCGGGGAAGATAATAATAAAAGCAGGATTTATGCAGTTTGCTTATCTGCACTCACTTCGCCACCAACCCCCTCGAGGGGCGCCCTCCGACCCCACCTCACACCTGGGGACACTGGAGCACCGGGAGGGGTAACTGTCAGTCCCACTGCAGGAAGCAGACCCTGCCCCTTCCTTGGGTGCAGCCCATGTCCCTTTGAAGCCTCACTGGCGTCGGTGGAGACTTCTAGCGACTCTCCTGGCAGAGCTGTGACTCTCCTGAGAAAGAGCTGCGTCCAGGGACGCTCAGAAATCCCTCGGACAAAGTCCCTGCCCTGAGCGAGACCCTCCCCATCAGCGGGTCCTGGCTTGTTGAGACTCATGCTGGCTGTTCCGTAGGCCTTTGGTCCTTTGGTCCCCAATTGGCGTGAATTCTTCTGGGTGTTAAGAGAAGGAAATATGAAACCTGCCAGGGCCACGTCATCATTTCCAGACGTCTGGGTTGCGCGTGGGAAACGCCTGTGGCGTTTGGATCCAAGAGGGCTGTCTGGGCGCCAGGGGCCCATGGCTCACTGCCTGTGGAACGCGACCTCGTCTTGCTGGAGACTCTGTGGCTGGGCCACGCTCTCCCTCAATGGCTTGATCTTCCCTCACTGAGATGTGCAGGACGTGGGATGCTGAGTGCTGCATTCACGTGGGCTTCCTGGAGGTGGTGTCTCGGCTCCTGGGCAGGGGAGACTGGGGTGGTTCCACTATGGACAGTGACCTGACAGCGCTCAGGAGAGCACTTGGCACAGTCTCCCTTTGTAAGGTCTCTGTGGTCACCGCCTGCCACCAAATCTGAAGGGCACTTGCTTCATTCAAAGTTGGAGGAGAAGTGGGAGCAGCTTAAGGCGCATATCACTAAAGACGAAGGCAAATGCCACACCCTTTAAAAAGAGCTAATGGCTCACAAACAGGGTGATGGTGGCAGAAAGACAGACACACAGACCCATGGGACGGAATAGAGAATCCAGAAATAACCCTTGCATATACAGTCAAACCATCCTCGACAAGACCATGTGGTTGAACCACTGAATGCAATGGAGCAAAGGACAATCCTTTCAACAAATGGGCTGGGAAAGCTGGATCTCCACATGCCAAAGAGAGAACCTGGACCCCGACTTTCCACCATCTACAAAAATTAACTCAAAATGGATCAAGGAGCTGAACGAAAGACTTGAAACTATAAAATTCCTAGAAGAAAACATGGGGAAAATCGTCATGACGTAGGGTTTGGCAATGATTTCTTGCAAATGACACCAAAAGCACAGGCTACAAAAGCATATATAAACAAGTGGGATTACATTAAACTTGAAACTTCTATGCCACCACAGAAACCATCCATAGGGTGAAAGGTAACCTACACAAGGGAGAAAATACCTGCAAACCATGTATCTGATGGGGGCTCACATCCAGACGACAGAAAGAGCTCCTCAATTCAATATCCAAAACCAAAAGAATCTGATTAAAATTGGCAAAGGACTTGAATAGACGCTTCTTCAAATAAGATATACAAATGGCCAGTAAGCGTGTGAAATGATGCTCAACAACGTTAATCGTCAAGGAAATGCGAACCAAAAGCACAAGATATCACTTCACACCCATTACGGTAGCTACTGTCAAAAACCGGGAAATAACACGTCGTTGAGGATGTAGAGAAATTGTACCTCTTGTCCACTCTTTTTATGGTTTTTTTTTTTTTTGCGGTACGCGGGCCTCTCACTGCTGTGGCCTCTCCCGTTGCGGAGCACAGGCTCCGGACGCGCAGGCTCAGCGGCCGTGGCTTACGGGCCCAGCCGCTCCGCGGCATGTGGGATCCTCCCGGACCGGGGCACGAACCCGTTCCCCTGCATCGGCAGGCGGACTCTCAACCACTGCGCCGCCAGGGAAGCCCTCTTGTGCACTCTTGATGGGAACGTAAAACGGTGCAGCCACTGTGGAAGACAGTATGGAGGTTCCTCAAAAAATTAAAAATAGAGCTACCGTGTGATCCAGCAATCCTGCTTGCAGGTATATCTCCCAAAGAAGTGAAAGCAGGGTCTCAAAGAGATATTTGCACCCCCGTGTTCATTGCAGCACTGTTCATAGTAGCCAAGAGTTGGAAGCAACCCAAGTGCCCACTGACGGACAAATGGATAAAGAATATCTGGTCCGTCCACACGATGGGAGGTAATTCAGCCTTAAAAGTGAAGGACATTCTGACACGTGCAACAGTGAGGATGAACCTCGAAAACCTTATGCTCAGTGAAATAAACCAGTCACAAAAAGAAAACTACTGCGTGATGCTACCTTGATGAAGCAACCAAAATAGATACACTCTTAGGAACAGAGAGTAGGATGGTGAGTGCCTGGGGCTGGGGGGAAGGGGAAAAGGAGAGCCGTCCAATTAGCGCAAGAGTTCCAGGTCTGCAAGATGAAAAGTTCGAGAGATTTGCTGTACGACAGTGTGTATCCAGTTAACACTGCTGCGCTGTCCGTTTAAAGATGGGCTGCAGGGGAAATTTTATGTATTTTTTGCAATAATAATAATAACAGAGCTAAAGGCTCTTCAAAGGATCAGAATTTGTAGGAAAGGGTAGGTGCACTGGAGTCCGGGCAGAGAGCAGAACTGAGGAGAGAGGTAGGCAGGCAAGACGCATGCTGGGCTAACTTCCGAGGTAGGTGTGGACACCGGCCCCTACCTGTGCCGTCCTTGGACTTGGCAAGTTCATTTAAGGGAGCTGGGGCCACACAAGGGTTGAGTTAATACAGGGAAATCACAGGCAGGCAGGAAGAAGCCTGTGGGGCTAAAATGTGATGGCGGAGGGAGAGAGCAAGGCTGGCAATTGGGACGCATGCTCGTGTAGGAGAGAGTTTGGGTACCAAATTGGATGCAAACTCCCGGAGCATCTGCGATGTGCTAGGCTGTGTGCACAGGTGAGGAGCTGCCCTGCAGGTAGAGATGAGGTGGCTCAGGGGATGCGTAGGCAGGATTAGGGACTCGGGCTTGTCTCCATGTGAGTAAGAACTGAAAATGCCAAGTGTAAGTAGTCTCCAAAGAGTTGCACCAAACATCATCCTTGGTTTCTTAATCGATGGCAGTGCCAGGCAAGAGCTCCTGCAAAAGCCTCCCGTAACGTCTGTTGAGGGTTTGCGCGGGGTCTTCCGTGGCCGTGGTTTCAAGGGCGCTCGGGTGCCTTGTACTGGGAGGGCCCTCCCTTGTGGGCCCGGATCCTTGGAAACCAGATCTCAGAGCAGCCCAAGTCTTGGGGGCTACGGGTGCTTCCGGATCCCACGTTGGCACGAACAGTTTTACAGATTGAAAAACGGAAATGGATTTATCACTTGGTCTACTCTGCTTTCCAATTCAAAAAGCGGGTTGCTTTCAGTTCAAAGAGAAACAGTCCTTACTTGGTAGCCTCATCATATAATTATCATTAAAGTTATCAAACTGCACTCCCGGACAGACTGACGCTCGCTCTTAACAAGGCGTGGAAAACCACCTCGTGGTGCTCCAGATGGAGAAGCTCTTTAAAGACCGATACCGTCCCTTCTCTGTCACTCATGGGAACTTTCCATTTCGAGTTCTTTGGGGTTGGTAACCTCATCTGATTGGTCAACTCACTTCTGAATCGTGCACAGGAAGTAAAACGAGAAGGGTGGGGGGAAAGCTATGGCTTTATTTATAGAAATCTCATTTTTGCTATCCATCAAAAAAATAAACACAACCCACCTCGCACTAAAAATACGCTTCTGAAGATCAACAGTGAGGCCATGTCTGGCTGACTCCCTAAGAAGTGGAGATTTCAAACGGTAGGAATTTCTCACAGACGTTCCTAGAATAATCTAGGACAGTGTGCCAACAAGCCTTATTTTTTTTTTTCATTGACATTTTAAGCAACATGTCACCTCCTCCTTGACTCTGAAACTGGCAAAGAGAAGCCTCATGCTCTGAGAGATTGGTACAAGCTGTGTGACCTTTGCCAGTTTACTTAACCTCTCTGAACCACGTTTCCAGTGTAGAATGATATCTACCTTTCAGGGATGCTGTGAGGAGTAAACCAGATAATAAACCCATAATAAAGTTCTGAACACAAAAGAAATGCTCGAGAACCAGCAGCGACGTCATAATACACTCATGGTGAGAATTTTTTGCCACCAATTCTGATTCCACAAGTCAAGGGCTGCTCACAGACCTGCTGGTGAACGTTGGCCTTCCTTGGGACCATATGTTAAACCTCTCCCAGCAGCACTGAAAGATTATTTTTTAGGTTTAAAAGAAACCAGGGAAGTCACAAAAAGGATAGGTCTATTGCTCCGTGATATATTTTAAAGACAGAACGATGGAGAAGCCCTTGTCACAAGCCCTAAGTCCCAGAGGATGCCACATAACGTCTCAACAGGTTTTATTCCTAGCGCATCCAGTGGAGAGGTGGCCTGGAACACTGCAAAGTGCATGGAACCTGACCCCACCGCTTCCTAACTGTGTGACTGTCACTGTCCTCTCCTCTGTAAATGAGGAGGTAGTAGCACCTGCTCGGTAAGGCACACACACAGCATCTGGTGTATAATCATGAACCACACATCTTAGCCATTATAATTATTCATAGCGATAGCATTTTATAATCGGCTCCTTTTTCTCTCTTGTCACTTAACTGTGTTCTATGTTGGTTTTACTCATCACTGTAAACCCCACACCCGGCACAAAACAGACGCTCAACAAATTTCTGGCTGACGAGGCAGGAAAATACCTTGTCCTGAAGGAGATGAAGCTGAGTAGATGGGAGGGTGATGATAATACCATGTGATGCGGAGCCCATGGGAGGACCTGCAGGGCTGCGGGGTGGGGGTGGCATGGGCGGAACCCTTGATGAGCTCTTGGGGAGGGGGAAGGTTTCGGGAGGGAGGAGGAGGTTTTCCTCGTGGGGCGTCCACAGGTTGTACCTCACGCCTCACTGATGAGCACTTAGGCTGCTTCCAAACACTTTTCACCGTTCTGCACAAAACAGCCGTTGCCCAACTCCTAGGCAATCAGTTCCTTAGGATATGTTTCTAGAATTGGAGTACAAACATCTGTCTTATTCGCTCCATCCTCCACCCACCCACCCATCCATCCATCCATCCAACATCCATCCATCCATCCATCCATCTATACAGCATCCATCTGTACAAACTTCCTTCCTTCCTTCCATCCATCAGTCCATCTATCGAACCATCTATCCACCCATCCTCCATCCATTCATGTGCCCATCCATCCATCTATCCTTCCTTCCGTCCTTTGTCCCTCAGTAGAACTTACTTTTTTGTTCATATTGGTATTTTATTCCTTTTAAATTTATTCCTAGAGTATTTCTATTTCACACCCCTCACCTTGCTCTTTTGTATTGGCTTCTTTCTCCACTGTAATTTCCAGCAGTTGCACCTGATCTGGCCACACATCGACTCTGGAGAGCTGTTAGCATCTGACGCCCTGGCTGAGCTGTCCTGTTAGTTCTAACCATGTTTGAGCTGATACTTCTGGGTTTTTCAGGTAGGCCATCATATCACCTTCAGTCAGTGACCATTTTATATCCCTCTTGCAATACCTATAATTATTATTGAATTTTCTTGCCTAATAGCACATTCTAGAACTTTCAGGACATTGATAATTAACAGAGCTGATCACAGCATCCTTGACTTGCTCCCAACTTTCATGAGACCACTTTTAACATGTCACTATTCAATGTGATGTTGGCTCCTGGCTTGAAATAGATATTTCTCACCCTGTTATGAAGGTGTCCTTTTTGTTCGTTTAAGAGTTTGGGGCAGGCAGAGATGTTGCGTTCTAGCCAATGTCTTCTTCAGCATCAAGTTAAGAAGATCACAAATGAAGCGGATTGCAGGAGGCCACGATTCTCCCACCCTGGCCTGTAGCTGCACCCGTTGCCAGGCCACTTTGCAGTGCATCCCGTCAAGAGGAAGAGGGTGTTTCTGTAGCTTGAGCCTGGCCTGGCCTCGTGACTTGGTTTGGCCAATAGAATGAGACAACGTGACGGACCTCACCGGGCCTCCGTGTGCCCTCACTCTATCCTGGACCTGGCTACTGCCTGTGAACAAGCCTGGGCCAGTCTTCTGGAGGATGAGGGACTGATGTTTACTGCAGTGTCCTGGCAATCATGGAATGAGCCTGTGTGTGTGATTGGGCCCAATTTTTTTATATCCTGCCCCGTTGCCAAAACCTTAGCAAATGTGACCAGGCACTCGTGGTCAGAATTGGCTACCTGAAAGACATGGAAGCGACCTAAATATTCATTGACAGAGGACTGGATAAAGAAGATGTGATACATATATACAATGGAATATTACTCAGCCATAAAAAAGAATGAAATAATACCATTTGCAGCAAAATGGATGGACCTAGAGATTGTCATACTGAGTGAAGTAAGTCAGACAGAGAAAGACAAATATAATACGATATCGCTTATATGCGGAATCTAAAAAGAAATGATACAAAACAGAAACGGACTCACAGACTTAAGAGAATGAAATTATGGTAACTGGCAGGGGGGGAAGGGTGGAGGGAAGGGGTAGTTAGGGAGTTTGGGATCGACGTGTACACACTGCTATATTCAAAAAGGATAACCAACAAGGACCCACTGTATAGCACAGGGAACTCTGCTCCATGTTACGTGGCAGCCTGGATGGGAGGGAGTCTGGGGGAGAATGGATACAGGTATATGTATGACTGAGTCGCTTTGCTGTGCACCTGAAACTCTCACAGCATTGTTAATCGGCTATAGTCCAATATAAAATAAAAAGTTAAAAAAGAAAAGAATTGGCTACTTGAGACTTTATAAAATTGAAGGCTCACGTTTGAACGTCATATTGCTTCAAAAAATGATGCTACCATCAACTCATGGGAGAGGATGGGCGTGGTCTCTGGGAGTGCCCAGGAGCCTAGGTGTGCGATGCTTAGAGGAGAATGAGCATGATATCCAGAGTGAGGACATGGCGGCCGACACCCGGGAGGTCTTAGGCCCCAGAGGTACAGCCAGCTGAGGCCACTTTCTAAGTGGGTGGGCCTAGGGAGCGTTGACGCCATCCCGCAGTGGGTCACAGAGTCTAAGCTGAATAAAGCGCCCAGAACACTGCTGTCCCTTTAAAATATGTCATCGAATCCTTTGAGACTCCTCTACTCAGAAGGGAGCCTAATCTCCCTTCACTTGAGTGTGGACTGAGCTCAGTGACTCACTTCTAACCAACAGAATAAGGTAGAAATGACAGCATGTAACTATTGAAACTAGGTCACCAGAGGCATTTCAGCCTCTTCCTCACTCTCTCTTGGACCACCTGCTCTGGGGAAGCCGGCCGCCATGTTGTGAGGCCGCCCAAGCAGCCTGTGGAGAGGTTCCTGTGGGGAGGAGCCGAGGCTCTTGCCAACAGCCCTGTGAGCGTGCCAGCTTGGAGGTCAACCCCCCCGCCCCAGACAAACTCCAGATGCCTGTAAACCTGGGCGACATCTTGACCACAACCTCATGAGAGATCCCCAAGCCAGCATCACCCAGCTAAGCTCTTCCTGAATTTCTGAGACACGGAAAGGACCTGAGATAATAACTATGCCTTACGACACGAGGTTCTGAGGTCGTTTGTTATGCAGCGCAAGATAAATAACATACTTCTTATGGTGGCTCTGAGTGGTGACTTCATCATTGCCAACTTGTTCTCTTTCATGAACTCAAGGGCCTGGCAGTTTTCTCATCTCTAACCTCCCACTAGTATAGACTTCTTAGTTTACTGGACACACCACTTAAAATGTATGTGCCAACTTGTGGCTTGAGAAGGAGCGAGCCTGGGTTTCTCAGACTGGTGTTGTACAAATGAAGCAGGTCTCTGAACAAAGCCCTTCTACAGACCACTGTAGGAGAAGCCCCCAGAAGCTGCCTGACATTGGTTCTAACTGCCCTGGCATTGGTCTCTCACCCTTGTGGGGGGATTGGCAGCAGGCTAAGCTCAACTCGGGGTACCCCTTGAAGACAGGTCATAATTCCATGGTGGAATTACATGGTCAGTGAGAATGCTTTCCTGCAGAACTGCTTTAGGTGGCTTGAAGCAGGGGTGAGTTCTGCCACTGCCCTCTCCTGATGTCTTAAAAACATCTCACAGGAGCTACACACACACACACACACACACACACACACAGACATGCACACATGATAACGTTTTTGGTAACAAAACTTGCATGTGGCCAGCACCAAGAAGCTCCCTTCCTGACCCCCGAAGGGAAACTGCTATCCTGATTCCTGTCTTCACAGATGCATTTTGCTGTTGTGTGTCCTATAAACGGGGCTGGATGGAGTTCTGTTCATTCTATAAGTGGGAACCTACAGTGTGCGCTCTTTAGTGTCTGGCCTCCTATGTTCATTGCAACCTTGGTGATTCCTCCCCGTGTTGGGAGCAGCTGTGGGTGGTTCACCCCAGGGATGTGGAGGGCTCCATGGTGGGAAAGGACCACGGGTGTGTATCTGTCGCAGGGCTGGTGGGCATCTGGGGGGTCCTGATTTGGGGCCATCATGAAGAGTACGGTGAGGAACCCTCATCTGTGTCTCTGGACAACCAAGGGCGGCGTGCGTCTCAGTTGAGTCCCGCGGGGAGAGATCTGCTGGGCACCAAGTCTGCTGGGCACCAAGTCTGCTTGGTTCAGCAGCAGTGACTCCCAGCTATTTAGTTTCCAGTATCAACTCCCACTCCCGCCAGCAGCCTGTGAGAGCACCTTGGCCCCGCGCTCTGGCCCGAGGTTGGCATCATCTGCGTTTTGCATTTTAGCCCCTCTGATGGGTATATGATGGCATTGAGCTGTGGTTTCACTTTGCATTTCCTGATGACTAATGAACTTGAGGGCCTTTTCATGTGCTTACTAGGTCCTTTCTTTGAAGATGCTTGTTAATCACCTGATGTGATTTTCGGGTTCCTGGGAAGCAGGCCTATCTCTTGAGAACACACTGATAAGCTTTCTTCCAGGAGCAGTGACACATTTCATTTTCTTCCTCCAAGACTAGCCCAAACACACAGACGAGACTTCGAGCTGCTTGTGCCGATCCATTTTCTCCCCAAGGGCTCATTTTGCGTCGCTCTGACCCCATTTTAATATCTGCATCCAGCAGGTAATCTGGCTGAGTTACAGTTACAAAGGTTTTGTCATGGAGAGCCCGCCGGGAGTTCTCTGTAAGTGCCTTCCTGAGATTTCACTTTGGCAGAGGTGAGCATCTGGTTACACCTTTTCAGAACACAACAATTGTGGCTGGGCTGTATGGAGGACACTTGGGACTCCCCTGCCCTCTGTCCTTGAGGAAACCCTTCACACTGTTATCAGACACCCCCCAGGTGTCTCCAAGTGGACGTGGGAGAGCCCTCACTCAGACTCTCACTATCTCCACTTTCACAAAAGGGTGGGGACTCGGGCCCACTTGATCCTCAGCAAGACACACAGGTCCTTGGACAATTAGCATCAGAAAAGAGCTGTAGAAGGGGGACTTCATTCATTCGGCAAATGTTTACTGAGCACCTACTATGTGCCTGGCACTGTGGGCATGCTGAGGATTCAGGACACACAAGAGATGCTCTCCTGGGCTACCTGGTCTTTACATCAGTGGAGGAGGAGGGGCAGATAGTCAATAAGTCCAGTAAATCAGACCCAATTATGATTCTCAGACCCTACTTGGGGGGATGGAAAATGGGGAGCACTTTGGCCAATGGTTTGTCAGTTTCTTAAATAGTTAAACACACTTTTCCTCATATGACCCCTGTATTCCAGCTGGAGGCATTTATTGGAGAAATGAAAACATGCTCATAAAAAGCATTGCTCCTTGCAGCTCCATTCATAAAGGCTTCAAACTGGAAACAACCAATCCTTCCAGGAGGATGGATACGCAGGCTGTGGTCCATCCACGTGATGGGATGTACCCAGCATCAAACCCACTACTGCTCTGCATGACTGAGCACCAGAAGCTGGACATGGGGGAGTCCTCACCCTGCGCTTTCTTTTATAGGAAGTTTAGAACAGGCAGAATTAGTCCTTGGTGGTGGGGGTGGGGGGCTGATGGGGGACAGGTGTGAGGCCATTTTCTGGGGGCGATAGGACTATTTCATATCTTAACGGGATATAGGTTATACAAGCATAGGAAGTTGTGTTAAAACTGATGGCACTGTGCACTTGAGATCTGGGCCTTTTACTCTATGTGGATTACACCTCAGTTTACAACATCTAATTAAGACATGTGCTCGGAGCTACAAAGGAGAGGGGCTGGTGTTAGGAGTGGGGGCAACGGGCACCCCCAGTGGGATGGAGAAGGCTAAAAAGGTCTCCGTCAGATGACATCGAAGGCCAGAGATGAGAAGGAGATAGAAAAAGAGGGCTCCAGGGGAGGAGGCTGCTTGTGCAAAGGCCTGGGGCTGCCATCTGGGGTGGCTGGGGGACAGCCTTTCCTGAGCCACCAGTAGACTTTCATTTTGTGGCTCTGTGGCTGGTAAGACTAGCAGGTCCAGAGCCTGAGGCGAACTCCACCTGGTCTCAGTCCTCACTCTTCTCTGGCTCCACCTTTGGCTTCCTTCATTTGTTTCCCTTTCATCTTGATGTTAATTTATGCTATTTTCTTATATTTTATCCACAGGTATAAACTGGCTATAATCTTTTATTTGAGGGATGGGAGGACAAAGGAGAATTAAGGGTGGAATGTGAACCAGCCCAGGTAAGGCTTTGGGGGCCATCCACGTTCTCCTCGTGGGCATGGCAAGTTCACAAAGATTCAAATACAATGGCTAGTCCTCTCCTCCCCGCCCAAAAGAACAGTGATAGGAGCAGACATTTAAACATTGCAGGTGGTTCCACCCACCACCCGCCTCCCAAGGAGCCTGAGGTCTCATGTTCAGGTCTCATGCCCTCGTGCCTTTCAGCATGTGGGCGTCATCCACCCCCCAGGACCCCAGCCCTCGAGGAGCTGCATGCATTCTCTAGACTCACTGTCCTTTAGAGGTTGAACTTCATCTGGCACCAGCCAAAGACACAAGACACAGGTGTCTCTTCTAAGGCAGCAGGAAACACAGTTGGTGCTGGACCTGTCAAAGATTGGCCTCCAATGTGGCCTCCTCAAGGGACTTTCATAGTTAATCATCCTTTGACTCTAACCTCCTCCTTAGATTTGAGAAGAGGGGAGAGAGCACCAGACTTGGAGTAAGCAAACAAGAGCTCTGGTCCCATCTCTGTCACCAAAGTGCTGTGTGACGTTAGGAATATCACTCAACCTCTCTGAGCCCCAGTTTCCTTATGTCACCAGGAAAATGAGGGGGTTGGACCTGGATTTCTCATTCTGGGTTCTCTGGAAGGGATCCAGGACATTCATTAGCCTCTTTAAGGGCAGAAAAACACCTGTTCTAATGTCTATTTATTAAAATCAGTGATATAATTGTTTAAAGATTTCCCCCTTGCGATGGAAGTTGGAGGCCTCTGTATGGAAGTGAGGTGGTCAGTTGAGGTCAAGACTCGATTTATGGCTCAGCTGGACACTTCTAGCAACTCTTGGAGCTTTGGCCAAGCGAGAGTTTTAAATTGTTTGTATTCTTAGTCACATACTGTTTAATATATAACCCCAACTGTCGGTGGTGGAAGGACCGCTGATGTTAAAATACTAATTAAGAAAGAGCTCACGTATGATAAAAATTTAGTAAATTCAGCTTAAGATGGTTTCATAAGTTGACGGCTATCATCTAAAATCGACAGCTCATTAAGAAATCTCTAGAACCTCAACCACCAATGTGAAAAAAAAGAAACGAGTAACTTCACACAGGAGAAGCCTGACACCTCACCTCAGCCAGGTGAGCAGGCAGCATCCCAGGGACCAGCCGTGTGGAGGGCGTATGCCCTCGTGCGATGGGATGAGAAGGCATTTCCCCTCTGTGGTCCTCCCCCCAGACCCACAATCCCAGTCTCATCATGACAGAAAGTTCCAGCTGAAGCACATCCACAAAACAATTCATTAGTCGTCCCCAAACTGCCGAGGTCATCGAAAACAAAGAGTCACGGCCAAGAGGAGCCTAGGGAGAAATGACAACTAAATGGATGGGATCCTGGGACAGAAAAGGACGTCAGGTGAAAGGACCGAGGAGTCTCCATAAAGCGTGAACTTCAGTTCATAATAACATATCAATATTGGTTGGTGCGTGTGAGGATGTACCGTGATAATGCAAGATGTTAACAACGGGGGAAACAGGTGTGGGTTATATGGGAATGCTGTACTATCTTTGCAATAATTCTGTGCATCTAAAACTGCTGTAAAAGAAAAAATTATTTAAACAGAGACGGAGTAACAGTGGTGACAATTACCCAACTGTAACCGGCTGGGCAGGAGCCTTGCTCACGTCTGCCATGTGTTTCTGGTGGGGAAGAGCTGGTGAAGAGTGAACCCAACGCTGAGTCGTCATGCAGACACAGGTCACGAACATACAAAATCAGCTGGCTGATTTTTTTTTTAACATCTTTATTGGAGTATAATTGCTTTACAATGGTGTGTTCGTTTCTGCTGTATAACAAAGTGAATCAGCTATACGTAAACATATATCCCCATATCTCCTCCCTCTTGCGTCTCCCTCCCACCCTCCCTATCCCACCCCTCTAGGTGGTCACAAAGCACCGAGCTGATCTCCCTGTGCTATGCGGCTGCTTCCCACTAGCTATCCATTTTATATTTGGTTGTGTATATATGTAAATGCTACTCTCTCACTTTGTCCCAGCTTACCCTTCCCCCTCCCTGTGTCAACTGGTTGATTTTTAAAATGCATCATGCAAGATAATGATGATAGTTCAGACAAGATAACCCCAGACCAGTCATACTGATGACAGTTTTATTTATTTAATTTTTATAAATTTATTTATTTTTGGCTGTGTTGGGTCTTCGTTGCTGCGGGGGGGGGGCTTTCTCTAGTTGTAGTGAGCGGGAGCTACTCTTTGTTGCGGTTGGTGTACAGGCTTCTCATTGCAGTGGCTTCTCTTGTTGCAGAGCATGGGATCTGGGTGTGCAGGCTTCCGTAGTTGTGGCATGTGGGCTCAGTAGTTGTGGTGCACGGGCTTAGTTGCTCTGCAGCATATGGGATCTTCCTGGACCAGGGCTCGAACCCGTGTCCCCTGCATTGGCAGGAGGATTCTTAACCACTGCGCCACCAGGGAATTCCTGATGACAATTTAAAATTCATATATATATGGGACTTCCCTGGTGGTCTGGTAGTTAAGAATCTGCCTTCCAGTGCAGGCGATGTGGGTTCGATCCTTGGTCAGGGAACTAAGATCCCACATGCCGCAGGGCAAGTAAGACTGTGAGCTGCAACTACTGAGCCCGCACACTCCAGAGCCCGCACGCACCTCAGCTAGAGAGCCCACGCACTCTGGAGCCCGAGTGCCACAACCTGAGAAGCCTGTGCGCCACAACGAAGAGCCCACACCCTGCAAAGTAGACCCAGTGCAGCCAAAAAAAGAAATTTCATATATATATATTTATCTACCTCTATATAGAGAGATTATATATATTATACAAAACACATTATGTTGAGCTATCTATCATCTACCTACCTATATGCATCTATCTATCTATCTATCATCTATCTATCAATCAAGGGGAAAACTTTCCATGCTATACCAATATCCAAAGTGAAGTATTTTTCACTTAAAATCACTCCTTTTTCATATAGCACACAAATGAAATACCATGGCATGCTTAACTCCCAGGAGTTCGCCTGAGACATGAATACTGTGCATGGGTGTCCTGAGCCCCAGTGGGCGACGCTGATCGGGCCCAGGCAACCCCCAGGTCTTCTCCAGCTCTGATCTTGGGGGTTTAAGGACAAACGGGTGGTGTAAAATCAAATTGGAAAAGCAAACCTAAGTCCTGTCCTTCTGGAACTTTGTGGAGTGCAGGGAGAGTGACACTGATAGAATACTGCTAGCAGCAGATATGGGGGCAGCTGTGTAAGTGCTCAGGGGAGAGGAGCCTGCTGCCGAGATGCCACTGGGGTCAGGAAGGGCCTCCTGAAGCAGGCGATGGAGCTTGGAAGAAGAAACGGCCAAGAGCCCAGGGAGCAGGAAAGAGAGGACGAAGGACCACAGGAAGGTCAGTGAGGCTGAGGGCAAGCGCTGGAGGTGAGAAGGAATTGGAGAGGCAGGTGAGCCCCACCTGTGGGCCAGGGCTGGGTGAGGGCTGGCGGGGGTCCACTACAGGGGGCAGGAGGGGGCCAAGGTGGACACAGGCCAGTGCGGAGGCAACAGTGGAACTGAAGAGAGGGCAGCACAGACACGGGGAGCCGTAGGCAGCTTTGAGACACGCACAGGAACTGGCATCAGATGGACCAGGTAGAGGGCGGAATGTGGGCCTGAGTGGAGGGCTGCCAGCACCGCGCACAGCTGTGTGACTCGCTTAAGCCCTGGAGGTGGGAGGGATCTGAGCCCCCTTGGCCTGAGGACAGGACTGGAAGGAGGAAGGAATGCTCCATGGGCTTCCGCTCCAGCCCGGAGCCCAGAGTCCTCAAGAGCAGAGTCTGCAGTAGGAACACGAGCGCGGCCTGGAGCTGCTCTGCACCCGCCTTACCCCTGCACCCCCAAACCCCGGCCGTTCTCCGTCCAGGAAACACAATGCAATAAAAATTATGCCCAATTATGCCTTCTTTCTAACAGCTCACATCAACAGCTCCATTTCCACCCCCAATGGCGTGTTCAGACTTTTGCAGTGAAGGTGCCGTGTAAATGCATTAAAACATCATTCTACACCCGAGGCCGTACGTGGGCAGAAATCATTCCAGCTGGGTGTGAAGGGAAAGGATGAAATCTTGGGTGTCACCGGGAATGTTTGTACACCACCCCCAGAGGCAAATGGGGGTGCAGCTGGAGGGAGGAGCTTTCGGCTGACTGGAGGGGGTGGGGCCTGGTGGGTTTGGCTGTGTGTGTGGGAACTCAGAGCCCAGCTGGACTGCATCACAGTGCAAGGCCCAGAGGGGAGCAAGGTGACCCCCGGGTTGCAAAAAGAAAGCAGGCTGGATTACCAGGCAAGACATCTATGCGCACGCAGGCCCTCTGAGGGCTGAATGCAAGGATCCAGGCGTCTGTCTACCCAAAGGCCACGTGACCATCGTCAGATGGACTTCTGAGGGTCGGCAGGCTTTTGATACTTCATTGCACAGCATGAGAACGCCGCCACAGGTGCCTGGCGCTGGAAGCCGGGGGCGTGACCGCTGCTGGGGGTGCCCACGCCAGGCAAGGGCAGGCTCTGGAGAGGAAGATCTTAGCGGTCAGCAGCAGCAGAACCTCCCCCCCACCAGCCCCCTCAGAGGACTGCCTTCTCTTTGGAGAGCTGGGGAGGTGGTAGATGAGTCGAGGAGGACCCCAAGTCTGGAGCTGGGGACCCAGTTCTGGCCCTAGGCCAGCTGTCACAACTCTGGTCTGAATCTAGGGTCCCCCCATCTACCCTGACTGATTCACAGGGTACCCTTGGCTGTGTGAGCATGGACATGTTGCTTGGTGTCTCTGTGCCTTGGTTTCCTCATCTGTCAAAAGGGGCTCATAATATTACTAACAATATTACCAACTTAACAAGTGAATATTAAAGGAGGTGACGTATGCAAAGGGCTCACAACAGTGCCTGAAACAGAATGAGTTGACAAAAACTGTCAGCTATCATCCTTCCCTCCATCCCTCCACCAAGCCCCACCGTGCCAGGCCCTGTGCTGGGGCTAGAGAATGAATCCATCCAGGGAGGCAGACATTACGGAGGCAGTTACCTGAGACCTGACCTGCTGTGTGTCTGAAGGAAGTGACAGCTGCGGTGAAGCAGGCAGGGCAGTAGGATGAATGTGCCCTCGGGATACAGAGCTTACTTAGCCAGAATCAGGGCCTTTCCACAATGTACACCACAGTGTAAAGCAAGACAGGCTGTAAACTCCATGAGAGCAAGGACGGCGGCTACCCCGTACCTCCAGCTCCTGGCCCTGTAACTGGCCCAAAGACAGAGTCATCCACCTCTAAGTTGAATTGAATTATGCATCAGACTGCAGGGGTACAGGACAGGTTTCTCAATCAGCCACATGACAGCACAGAAGAGAAGCTCACTGTATGTACAAGGGCATCAGAGGACGTGATCAAGAGAGTGAAAAGACAACCTACAGGATGAGTGGAAATATTTGCATATCTTATAATTGGTAAGGGTTTAATATCCAGAATATATAAAGAGCTCCTACAATTCAATAACAAAAAGACAAACAACCCATCAAAAAATGGGCAAAGAAATTGAGTAGATTACAAAGACTATATACAAGTAGCCAATAAACACATGAAAAGATGCTGAACATCATTAGTCATTAGGCAAAGGCAAATCAAAACCACAATGAGATGCCATTTCACAACTACTACGATGGCTGTCACACACACAAAAAAGCGAAACTAACAAGTGTTAGTGAGGATTGAAGAAATAGAAACCCTCCTACACTGCTGGAGGGAATATACAAAGGCGCCACGGCTGTGGAAAACAGTTTGGTGGTTCTTCAAAAAGTTAAAGATAGGATCCAGCTATTCTGTTTCTACATATATACCCCAAATAATTGAAAACAGGACAAACAGACACTGCATGCAAATTTTCATTGCAGCTTTAATCACAACAGCCAAAAAGGGGAAATAGCTCAAGTGTCCGTTGAATGAATGGATAAAGAAAATGTGGTCTCACATTCAATGGAATGTTATTCAGCCATAAAAAGGAATGGAGTTCTGATACCTTGAACCCTGAAAACATGTAAAGTGAAATATGCCAGACACAAAAGGACAAATATTGTGTGATTTCGCTCCTGTGAAGTATCTAGAATAGTCAGATTCATAGAAACAGAAAGTAGAACAGAGGTTACCCCGGGCTGGCATTGGGGGAGGGAAATGGAGAGTTATTGCCTAATCAGTACACAGTTTCTGTTTCCGGATGATAAAAAAGAGTTTTAGGAGTAGATAGTGGGGCCTTCCTGGTGGCGCAGTGGTTAAGAATCGCCTGCCAATGCAGAGGACATGGGTTCGAGCCCTGGTCCGGCAAGATCCCATGTGCTGCGGAGCAACAAAGCCCGTGCACCACAACTACTGAGCCCGTGTGCCACAACTACTGAAGCCTGCACGTCTAGAGCCCGTGCTCTGCAGCAAGAGAAGCTCCCGCAATGAGAAGCCCGCGCACCACAATGAAGAGTAGCCCCCGCTTGCTGCAGCTAGAGAAAAGCCTGCGCGCAGCAACGAAGACCCAACGCAGCCCAAAATAAATAAATACAATTAAAAAAAAAATAGTAGTGATGGTTGCCCAACATTCGGGATGGACTTTAATGCCACTGATTTGTATGCTTAAAAATGATTAAAACGTTATGTCTATTTAACCTCAACTAAAGAAACAAAAACCAAGAAGGTGAACTCCTCACCTACCCCGACCCATACCTGTTTCTCCAAACAGGTCAATCCAAAAATCTTGGAGCAGTCTTTGATTTTTCTTTTACTCTCAGACCCTCCATCTGATGTGTGGGCAATTCCTGTCGGCTCTACTTTCAAAATATACCCAGAGGCTGACCTCCACGGGTCCCGGCACAAGGTCACCAGCATCTCAAGCCTGGATTACTGCAAGAGTCCCTGGACCGGCTTCTGTCCTTCCCCCCTCAGCCTGTTCTCCAAAGCAGCCAGAGGGATCCTGCCCAAACCTTGGTCAGCTCCAGACCCTTCCAGCAGCTCCCATGTCGCCCAGCCCAGTGGCCAGGGGCACATCACAATCTGGACTGCCTCTCCCACTCCCTCCAGACTACGTGAGCCCACTGGCATGTTTCGGGCACTTCAGGTGTGAGGCTTTGCACTGGCTGTTCCCTCTGCCCCGAGTGCTCTTCCTTCAGGTGTGCATTCCCAGGCTGCCCATCAGTGAAGGCTTCCCTGGTACACCCTATCTAAAATCGCCCCCTATTCTGTTCAGCTTTTCTTTATGGGACACATCACCAGCCAACATATGACGTATTGAATTCTCCTACGTGGTCAAAAATGTTTCATGAGGGCCGGGCCCGTGTCTGCTTTGTTCCCTGCTGTGTCCCAAGCCCCGAGGACGCAGTGCCAGGCTACCTGTAGCTGTTTGTTGAAGAGGCTAGTGAAAGTTTCGGGAGGGACAGCTCTCCCGTCCTCTCTGAGTGGGTAGCATAGCGTGGTGACGACGCACAGCCAGACCGCCTGGGATTCAGATCCTGCATCTGTCATTTATCAGCTGTTTGACCTTGAGTAATCTCTCCATGCCTTAGTTTTCTCATCCATAAATGGGGAGATAGTAGTGTGCATCTCATAAGGTAGGTGAGGCTCACATGTGACGACGCCCAGCACACAGTGAACTGCTCAACCAACAGCCCCCCTCCCTCTCTCCACGCCCAGGGTGCCATCAGTGCAGAGAGGCACCTGGGCTAGTTTCCAAGAGGAGGGGACTTCCCAGCAGGGTTTTGGGGGATGAACAGGAGTGAGCCGGGCAGACGTGTCCTGGGGGAGGGGTGCCCACCCCCACCTCGTCCTGATCATACCTGCCCTTGCGGGAGGTGCTGACCACAGGCTTATGAATAAATAGCTTATTAATAAATAACGAGGGAGCTTCTAAAGAAGGCACAGAGGGAGGCGGCATCTGTAACAATCGATTGCTCCGGGGAAGCAAGAATGAGCTGGTCCTGGGATAAGTCTCAGAACATCCGGTAGGACTTCACATCTGGGTCTGTGAACTGAAGCTGGTAGCGATGAAGATGGAGAGGGGGAGGGGGGCATTAACAGGGGATGACAGCAGTGGGGGCGGTACTCATGCACAGAGCGGAGCCCCTCCAGCAGAAAGGCTATACACTCAAGTCATCTTCACAAACCCTCTGGGTTGACAGCTAAGGCACAGAGTGGTTGAGTAAGTTGGGCAAGGTCACACAGAGCTGCAGGCAGCAAAGCTGGGATTTAGAATTGGGTTCTCCACAGCTGAACCCCCCTGCGAGGACATCCCCTCTCAGGGCCTCAGTGCCTGGCATGGAGACAAAGCAGAGGACGAAGGTCCCTTTCTATCCTCCACCTCCCCGGCTTTATTACTTCCTATTTACCTGCGAGCGCCAATGCAGCCTCTGGGTCTTAATTACACCGAATGAGCTAGACAGTAGTGTGATGCTGTCAGAGTTTGCCCACATTTCTTGCATGCCAGCTGTGGTGGAACAGTATGCCCAGCGGCAAACCCAGGAATGGAGGCTGGGGCACTGGTCCTGGGGTCTTAGACCTGTCACTGCTAAAGCCCAGAGCAGGAGAAAGGGGGCGAGACCCCTGCCCACCACACAGAGTGGAGATGCAGGTGAAGGGAGCAGCAGGTCTGCTCTAGGAGTGGAGTCTGTCCATCATTACGGCTCAGACCTGATGGATCAGACCCTCCATTAGGGAAAGCCTCCCCGATCCTCGCATCGGAGATATGCCCCCCCCCCCAATTTAGAGGCTCTCAGAACCAAAGAGCAAGTCCCCAGCTAGTACACTCTTGTGTGCAGGAATCAGTTTCAGCTGCATCACTGGGTGATTCTGCTTGGGGTGGGGCAAGAGAGAGCCAGAAGCCTCCTGGGAGCTGGACCCAGACATCCTGGGCTCCACTTTTGGTAGCCCCATGTACTAACTGTGTGGTCTCAGTTTCTTTGTCTGCACAATGGGAACGATTCCGCTCCCAGCTTACAGGGTTGGACTGAGGATGAAACGAGTGAAGTGCTTAATTCCGTGCCAGCGGGAGGCAAGGGCTTGGTTAGATGCTCACAGATGCTGAGTTTGGGGCTCCTGTGCCCAGCTGGTTCCCGAACTCATCCTGTCCACACGGGAGCTGGAAGAAGCCACTCATGCAAGCAGGCCAGTGTGCCCAGAACTGTCCTGGCTGACTTCTCAAGCCTGTCCCTTCCTTCCTGTTCCTAGGTCTGGCCTCCCCCCTCTGGCTGGCAGTGCCCCCTCTCTCTTCCTCCTGGGAAGAATCTGATGAGTATACAGTGTCATTTCTAGAAAGAAGCCAAACTGGGGCTCTTTAAGAAGCAGACATCAGGATAAGTTGCTCCATGGGAATCCAGCCCACCCTCACCAAAAGAGATGGGGGCATGGGGGGGAGGAGGGAGGAGCAAGGGACAAGAAGCAGTGCTCCGTGCTATAGTTAGCAGCTCCTGGTTCCAGGTGGCTCTGATTGCAGGGCACAGCATCCTAACCAGGGCGCTCCCGGCTGGAACTCAGCTGTATAATTAAATAAGGCCGAGCGCCCGCTCTAGCCCCTCGTCACTGTCCCGCTCTGAGGTTTTATTTAATAACCTCTGAACTGGGAGGGGAAAAATCATTCAGGAAACATTGCTTGGGTCATTTATTTTAAAATTATTGGTATAAAAATAGCCAGGGTCGTGATTTATGTGCAGGGAGGGGCCAAGGAAGCCAGGGACTCCCCCTCCCAACTCCTGTCCAAGCCTCGTGTGTCCCCCCCAAGTTCCACCGCAGTTTCCATTATGACTTCAAGTCAGAGTAGTCACTTTACATCACAAATTAATCTCTAGAATAGCACGGAAATATTATGTGTATTCATAGCGCCTGTGAAAACATCCGAAAACCTTCCGTCTGCCGAGGGCCTCGGACGCGCACGGCTGGAGATGCTCTCCCAGGAAGTGAAAACCGCACGGCAGGCCTGGCATTTGCCTGCCAGGGGGCCACTGCCTCCCCCAGCCCCGCCCGGCCCGCGGTCCAGCTGTCCGCCGTCAGTTTGTCTGTGAGTGCCCCCAGTGACCTGCGGCCGACAAAGTCAGCCCCCCCCCCCAAACCTCGCCGGGGACGGTCCCCGCCACCGGAGACGCGGGTCCTTGTCGCCTGCCCCTCGCGTGCCCCTTGGTCCCGGGGAAGCCGCTGTCCCGGAACGTCCCCGACGCCGCTGCCGCCACGCCCGGGGCCCTCGCCCCCCTGCGCCGCCCCTGGATACTCACCAGCTGCGGGGGCTTCCTTAGGGGGCAGCCCCTCGAGGCCGATGTCGCCCTCCAGCATGGCGTGGCTCGCTGCCCGGCTCCGGTGCGCCCCGGACGCACGGGGTCCAGGAAAGGGGGTGATGAAGTCACCCCCAGAGGTCTGCAGTGACTCTGAGGGCCGGGGTCCGAGCCCAACTCGGGAGGGGACGGTCCCCCTTCGCCTCCCCAGACGCAGCACGCGAAGCCGCAAGTGCAGGAGCCAAACTTGACCGCCCACGCGCACCGCCGCGCCGCTCCGCCCCCTCGGCTTTTTGGGCTGGGGGTCCTGGCCGGCTCCCCGCCACCGCCCCCCCCGGGGCTACCTGCGGACACCGCCCTTGCCCCGCCCCGTGCGCAGCGCGACTCCCCCGCGGCCACCCGGACACCGAGCGATGGCGCGGGACGCTGGAGGCCAGCCGCAGCGATCGGCCCGCGGGTCCCGCCCACCCCCGGCCTCCCGCTCTGCGCTCTGCGGGGCGAGTCTCCACCAGCTGCCGGACCGTCTTATCAGTCGGGGTGAACAGTGGGGCCCTGAGCGTCTGTGCTTGACGGGTCCCCAGCCAGGGCCCCAGGGAAGGGGTGCTGACTGGGGGGAGGGGGCAGCGATCCAGCCCCAAGAGGCTGGCACAGCATAGGGCGTCAGTGGAGAGTGCACGGCCCCCTCCCCCGGGCGGGACCCCAATTCATCACTCTGAATTTGTCAGAAGAGGGAGGAAGTGAAGCCCAGGGATGGGAAGGAGATCTGGAGGTTACAGGGCAAGTGCCTGGCCTGAACTTGAACACCAACCTATGCAGAACTTGGGAATCTGGATAAAGTGAGAACTGCCCCCAAATGGGAGAAAACTGTGTTATTTGAGGATTCTAATTAAGCGAGGCTAAGAGAACTCAGCCAGGGGTGCTGGCAGGGACTTCCCACCCACATCCTGCAGCCTGGCTCAGGGCTGGGAGCTGGGAGGTACCACTCTGCAGCCCTATCCCTGTTTAGAAGGCAAGGTCTGGACAATTCAGCACCCTCCCGGGCAGCGGAGATGTGGGCATCAGGAGAGTGCGGAGAGCCTTAGGCAAGGCGCCTCCTGTCTCCCCAAACCTCACACCCGGGACACCTCCAGGTAAATAACTATAAATTCTGAGGCAGAACTGCCATAAACAGAACGTTAATTTAAGCTGCTCCCTGATCACTGCACGGGCAGTGGCAGGACGGGGCAGCCTGCCTGACCTTTTGAAAGGCCATCTCCCACTTTCCACAGCCTGAGGAAGAGCCAGGCTAGTGCCGGGAGCCCACCTGGTCCGGGGACCCTTGGATCACCTGCCAAGTAAATACCCCACGAGCCCCCGGCTTTGCCTGGCTCCGGGTGGAGACACATCCAGCCACCCTGGGGAGACAGACCACATCCACGGGAAAGGAATCTATGCGTCCTTGAGGATGGATGACCAGTCCTCCCTGACCCCTGCCAAGCCTGCTGGCATTGGTACCCAAGCATACTCTTCTGGGCGGAAACGCTTGCAGTAGCAGCAAAACCACAAAGAAATGTCTCCAGCTGGGACGTTCTTCCCTGCCCTCCACCCAAAGTGCTGTGTACAGAGAGGAGATTCAAGCCTCCTTCTTCCCAAAGGGTCAGGGAGAGAGGTGACCTGCAATTGTCCTTTGTATTTATCTCGTTTCAGTCTGGACTAAAAAATTGGTGGGGTGCTGTGGGTGGATGAAGTCTCATCCTGTGAAGAGGCTGCCAGGCAGCCCCAAGTTGTGTGCTGCGCACCCCACGTGTATACCTAGGATGGCCGAGGGGTCTGGATGGAGAGAAAGCGCTGTAGGGGCCCTTGCTGGGGCCATGTGCATTTCACAGAGCCTAGTCATCTGACCCAGACCATGGGTGTGCGGGAGTCCAGATACAAAGTCATTTTTCTTGGAAGAGTCTGATAGCCAACGTGATACGCAGCAATAGCTCAGTTGTGTAAATACACAGAGAAAATTTTAGAATTCTAACCTCTGGAATGATGAACTATAAACCAAAAACGCTCAGGAGGAAAAAAATGTAAATAGGTCTCGGGGCTATTTTTAACCATCCTTGTTTACCTTTTGGGGGGCAGAGATGGGCTATTGTCTAGTTAGCCGGCTTCTAAAGGCAGACTATTTGATGTATTATTATTAGCAGAAATATTTTAAACCGCCGTTAATAGATGTTGATTCGTTCCGATTGAAGCCATTTTTCGTCTTTTCATTTCTTGGCTCCAATTAAGCTGCATTCTGCTGAAACCCTTCAGCTGTGTCCAACATATGCAGAAGAGCCGGTCAGAGATCCAGACCCTTTTACAAAGATATTTCATCCTATCAAGTTTTAAAAGATGTTTGAGTAAATACCCGAACTGGCGCCTTTTTACCAAGATTGCTTTCGGGCGCTGCTGTTTTGGTAACTGCTGCCAGGCTGGGGCGAGACCGGGCTCCCGTGTGGCGTGAAAGGGGAGCGAGTGCCCTAGAAGCACGGGTGCCTGGGGCCCCAACTCGTTTGCCAGGGAGCCCCCTGTGCAGTCAGGAAGACGTTTCTGTCAAAAGCAGAGTGGGGCAAGTGGACTGTCCTGGGGAGGGGCACGCCTGCCGCCGCCGGAGCCGTCGTTACCGGATACGGGAATCATGCCGCACAATGCTTATAATTATGGAAAATGGTTTCCCTTTTCGGCAAAGCGGGGAGGGAGGGAGGGAGAAAAGACAGTTCGCAGCAGAGCTGGGGCCAGCACTCAGGCCCTAGGGTTGGTTTAAAATAGGCTTTGCAGGGTGAGGCCAGGGCCCTGCTGGGACAGGCTCAGCCCTCCCCAGGCCTTATCAGACAGGACTCAAGGCCACCAAGTAACGGCATTTGGGTCTCCGCTTCCCCCAAATGCCGCTCAGGAGTCGGTCAGAGGCCAGAGCTGACTTGACAAGCGGTGTCACAGGGCCTAAGGCCACCCGCCTCTGCAGACCCCTCCGTGTATCACCTGCAGTCACTCAGGCCCCTCAGAGAGACCGGGAGATGCCCAAATTGTCACATACACCCTGCCCCCACTGTCACTCATTCTCGGAACACGTCCGGGGTCACGGGTCACTTGAATACTCACTTCTGGTAGTCTCGGGAAGTGTGTTTTGATTTCGATCTGGTTCTCTGAGCATCCCTCGCCATGGGTAGGGCCCCTTCTCAGGCCTGGCAGGGGGTGAACCCCCCGCCCCCCAGAGCCGGTGTACAGCCGGAGGAGATAAGCAAGGTGGCGGAGGAGTTAAGCCCGGGGCCTCCCGGGGGAAACGAAAAGGGGCCGGCACCCAGTGTGGACAAGTTGCCTCTAGGCACCTCAGTTTGTGCATCTGTAAAAAGGGCCTCGGCAGTAGCTACCTCTGGAGGTTTGGGGAAGCTGGAAAGAGAACCCAACTTCCAGCCCAGAACCTGGCGCGTTGTAAGCCCTGAGGGTCTTGTTATTTGTGTCATCCTCAGATGAGGCGGGCGGGGACATGTGGCGGACCCTGAAAGGCAGGGGAGGACGCCCCTGACTGGGCAGCTCAGAGCCGGCAGTGGCCCCTGACCTGGGGACCACGGTGGGGGGTGCGGGGCAGTTGGAACAGGCCAGCTTGGCAGTGATGGGTCGGGAGTGATGAATGTGAAGGCAGGGCCGGGCACACAGTGGGTCCCAGGCAGCTGCATTGAGCAGGACCGAGCAGGTGTTTTTGCAAAAAAAAAAAAAAGAAAAAATAGTATCAGGGTGAATTTCACATAATATAAAGTTAACCATTTGAAAGTAACAATTCAGTGGCATTTGGTACATTCCTGGTGTTGTACAACCATCGTCACTGTGTACTTCGAGAACAGTTCCATCACTCTGGGTAAAACCTAGGACCCTGTAGCTGTCACTCCCTGTCCCCCACCGCCAGCCCCTGGTAACCACCCATCTGCTTTCTGTCTCTTGTGGATTTCTCTCTTATAGTTCATATAAATGGAATCATACAAAATGTGGTCTTTTGTGTCCCGTTCCTTTCACAGTGGTTTTCTTTTTTCATAATTTTCTTTTGTCATAATTCATAACGTGTTTGGGGCTCGTCCACGGTATAGCACGTTTCAGAGCTTCATTTCTTTTTTGTGATTGAATGATGTTCCGTGGTCTGGCTGTGCCACGTTTCTTTATCCATTCATCCATTGATGGACCTTTGGACTGTTTCCAAGGTGTCTTTGGAAAGGACCTAAGGGGTCTCACTAAGGTGCCTGCAGGGGCTGGGGAGGGTCCCACTATGACACAGGGCCCCGGGCAAGGCTGGGCAGAGAGCTCAGTGGCTATGAGAAGGGGGGTGGAGGGGGAGGGGGGAGGGGGGAGGGGGACTAGAGAGCAGGTGGTGAGCTGGGGAGAGACCAGTCAAGCCTTCCCTGCAGCTGGAGACTGGAGACAGCTGCTTGCAGCTGATACCAGGGGCTCCTGACGGGGGCACGCAGTTGCCAGAGTGAGCCTGGGCCCCGGCACTGATGCAGGGGAACTACAGCTGAAGCGGGTCTATCTCTGAGAGCTTAACCTGCAGAGGGGCCTGCTGCAGAGGCAGCCGCTGGGTGCCTCCCCTCGGGAGTCTATTTCACAAGCACTTACCGTGTGCCAGGCCCTGTTCCAGGCACTCCATAAATATCAGCTCTATGCCATCCATTCTATTATCGTTCCCACTTTCCAGATGAGGAAACCGAGACTCAGAGAGGGGCAGTCACTTGTCCGAGGTCACACAGCGCTAAGTATAGCGCTGGGACTCGAGCTCAGGCAGCCTGACTCCAGAGTCTGTGCCGGAACTGATGTGCTCTAAGGTAGAGATCCAGGGTTTCCTAAACGCCGGTCGCCCAGAGCCCCACATCCTGGTTTGAGCCTGAGCAGTGACCCCCTGCGCGATGGTTTGCTTCACACTTTCCTTTAATCCAGCTCACTTTTTCAAACTTTTGGGGACTGTTTTTATTGTTTAATTGTGGTAAAACATACATAACACAAAATTTACCATTTTAGCCATTTTTAGGTGTCCAGTGCTTTGGCATTCAGTACATTCATAATGTTGTGCGACCGTCATCCATCCACAGAATTCTTTTCATCTTCCCCAACTGAATTCTGTCCCCATTAAACACTCACTCCCCATCCCCCTCCCGCAGTCCCTGGCGCCCACCGTCCTGCTTTCGGTCTCTATGGATCTGACTCCTCTGGGGACGTCACACGAGTGGGATCATATAGTATCTGTCCCTTTGTGTCTGGCTTATTTCACTTAGTATGATGCCCTCAAGGTTCCTCCATGTCGTAACGTGTATCAGGATGTCCTTCCTTTATAGGGCTTATCAAATTTTATTTTTTTTTAATTTTTTTTTTTTTGCGGTACACGGGCCTCTCACTGTTGTGGCCTTTCCCCTTGCAGAGCACAGGCTCCGGACGCGCAGGCTCAGCGGCCATGGCTCACGGGCCCAGCCGCTCCGCGGCATGTGGGATCTTCCCGGACCGGGGCACGAACCCGCGTCCCCTGCATCGGCAGGCGGACTCTCAACCACTGCGCCACCAGGGAAGCCCTCAAACTTTATTTTAAAAGTACCCAATATCACTATTGGAAATGGAGATTCAGAATCACTGGCCATAAACAGAAGGTGATAGTTTAATAAAGGACAATAAAAATACAACAATGTTCGGGTCTACCTGGATGCTCCGCCCCCGGAGACCGTGAACCTGAGATGGTACCATCGCCCGGGAGACCACCTGGTAAAGAGTGCCTGGACCTCCTGGCAGCAGGCTGAGACTTTCTCCTTGACATGCTGCAAATATCTGCAAGGGAAGTGAAAACCCGCACTGCGTTCTCACTGCGTCTGTGACCCCCCATCGCCCTAGATGGGTTCCCTTTGCACCCGAGCAGGTCTGCAGAGCACTTGTGGCCCGGGGGCTGCGTTAGGGGAAATACCGACAATAATAATGCTCGCTTCGGCACATGACACAGCTTTTGTGATCCGACACTGTGACCCTCCCCCCACTGGCCATCTTCCCCCTTAGACGCAGGAGGGCAGCCTCAGCCTCAGAGATCTCGGGCAACACAACGTCGCCAGAATTCAATATTTGCCTTGTTGTCTTTACCTGGGTGACCTCAACCAAGTGAGGTCTGAGTTATGCTTCCCACGGCTTGCCCAAGTCCACACAGCTAGCATGTGGCAGAACTGGGAGTCGAATCCAGGTCCAATTGATTCTAGAAATTTCTAGTTAACTCCAGAATTCTTTCCAATGCACTGTACAAAACTTCCATTTGTTTCTCTAGAATTTGGAATTCTCACGGGCAGACCCAACACACTCATTGCAACACATTATTATGGAACAAGAAGGCTATGGAAACAATAGAAAAAACCCATAATTAGTCCCTTTTATTTTCTCCGTCCAAAATCCAGGCTCGGGGCTCCTTGACCTCTCCTCAACCTTCCTCCGCTTGTTTGTTTGCAGGATGAAGTGGGCGAGGGGCCCAAGGGAAGACACTCAGCCCACAGTCTTCCAGGTATGACTAACATCTTGTGGTCTGTTTACCCTTAAAGGCTGCCCATATTGTTTGAGTTTGGGGAACTAAACGGATTCTAATTAATGGTGCAAACATTCACCCTCAATGCCCCGTCAAAGATAACAGCCTGGTTTTTTTTCAGAGTAAATAACATCAATGCCAAGGTTCTTGGCTATAAACCAGAGGGGAGATGACAGTCTCCAGATGGTCTCTAAGTTATCTGAGGATGGTAGATGTATCTGTAATTCAACACACCTGGTGCTTTTTCAGCCCCAAAGGCCCAAAGAACATTCAATGGGTCCTCAGCAGAGATATCAAGCTTTTACTCAGGAGTTGATGGTAAAACGGTCTCTAGAGAAGGATCGCTTCCCATGGAGTTTAGTTTAAAAATACCGCAATCAAGAAGGCGTCTGTCATCACCCAGGGAATCTGTTTCTTAAGACTCAGCCTTTCTCAGGTACTTGGCCTACAAAAGCTTAGACAGCGCCATCTGATCGCAGGTACTTGCCGGGCAAGATGGCCCATCCAGTGGCTGGAGGGCCAGCCCCAGCTAGATCCGCGGGGCAAGCCTCAGTGTCACGCGGGGTCTTTTGCACAAGGCGGCAGTTGTGCCCCAAATGCCAACCCCTTCTTCAGGGTTGGTTGGGGGATGTTGATTCCCAAAGAAAACGTCAGTAGCACAGCCCGTGGGATACCCGGCTGCCTCTTCCCTGAAGGCCCCGAGCAGGGCTCCTTGAGGCCCCTTGGGGGGTTTCCTTCCCCCTTTCTGCCACTCAGAGACAGAACTGTTCACAGACCCTCAAGATAACGCTTTCCCAGACATTTGAAGGGAATCTGAGAAGGAAAAGTGAAACTCTGACCTCAGCTATCAGCAGAGGGCTCAGAGCCGCGACACAGTCCGCCCACGATGCACTGGCGACGGGTGTACAGGGCCAGTCATCTGGGGGACAGCCCGACGGACCGGGAGTCGGCTTCCTTTGTCCTTGAAAAGCAGAGGGTAAGTCATGTCCCCAGGCCACCCTTATGCTCTCGCTTACAAAACATTTGATTTAAAAACCTCACGCTCAGAGAATCAGCCAACATCAGCCCTCAAGACTCAGGGCCGCTCTGGCGGGCGGGCGAGCATCAGATGCTGGTCGGGCCCACCCTGCAGGCTGCTGTGCTGTGCTGTGTCCCGTTTTGGAAGGGCAACGCTGCTGCCCACGCCACTCCCACTGCAGCTGTCAGCGTGTTCCTGCCCAAAGCACAGGCGGCCTTGCTGGCGAGTGGCAGGCCTGGCCCTCAGCGCCCGGCTCCGTGAGGGGGTCCTCGGGGCAGGACTTGCCCTTCCATGGCCACGTCGCAGGGTCTGGACCAATATCCAACTGTTTGCAGCACGTTGGCCGTTTCCGTGGTCTTTGATCATGGCGGCCGGAGTTGTTCTGGGATTGAAGGACCTCCTCCGGCCGCTTCCCTGCACACGGGCAGGAACCCCGTGTCATCACCTGGGCCAGGGCTGGTGTAACAGGTCAGGAAGCACCCAGAGCTGTGTTCCGGCCCCACTTTTAATTTCAGTCTAAAGAATTTAGGGCCATTTTGGGCGAGCGCGGTGGTTGTTTTCACTCTGGACAGCGAGAACTCTCTCGGTCAGAGAAGCCGCGGAGACGGGGGTGTGGGTGGGGCTGCCCGGGGACCAGTCCTGGCTCTGCACCCTTTGACGTCTTCTCAAACTCGGCCTTAGTTTCTGCTCCGTGGTCTGGGGTAACAGGGGCACCAGAGCGCCCATCTTCAAGGGTGGGGCCGAGTATGAAGGGAACCCATGCAGGGAGCACCTGGCCTAGCACCTTCCAGCCCTTGATACGAAATTGCTGTGATATGTACCAGTCAGGGCCTGGCAGCAAACAGACGACTCCCTCCAGAGGGGTTTTGTATGAATCGGTTCAGGCCCCCGTAACAAATGTGACAGATGGGCGGCTTAAACAACAGGGTCCACTGTCTCCAGTCCTGGAGGCTGGAATCCCAGATCCAGGTGTGGGCAGGGCTGGGACCTCCTGAGGCCTCTCTCCTCGGCGTGTAGACGGCCGTCTTCTCCCTGTGTCCTCACGGGGTCGTCCCTCTGTGTGTGTCTGTGTCCTGACCTCCTCTTCTTATAAGGACACCAGTCCTATGGGATTAGGGCCCCACCCCAGTGACCTCAGTTTACGTTATCCATCTCTTTAAAGGCCCCAGGTCTAAACGTAGTCACATTCTGTGGTGCCGGGGGTTAGGGCATCGGTATACGAATTGGGGGGGGGGCATAATTCAGCCCATGACAAGTTTAATGAAAGAATAGTTTACAGAGGTGTGGTCAGGTGAGAGGAAATCAGTAAGGGGTGAAGAGGCAGCGAGATGCTGGCAACAGTGGGAAGCTGATGCCCAGAGACAAGGGAGGGGGCTGGGCTGGAGGAAAGGGCTGCCTGGTGCGGGTGTGGCAGACCCTTCAGCAGAGGGGCCCAGCCTGGCGGGAGTGGCCAGAAGAATAGATGTCCAGTGTCTCTCTCCTGTCCTCTGGTCCCGATGGCCAACCGTGTCCAGAATCCAGAAGGTAGCAGGGACAAATGGACACAGTCCATAACAGCTGGCCCCTGTCCTCTTCTCTGGGCACAGAGCAGAGCAGGGCCGCGCGGGGGCGGGGCACACAGAGGCTCCGCAAAGCACAGCGTGTGCGTGCTTTGACCCCAACCACGTGGACAGCTTAATAAACCAAACAAAGAAAACAAACTAAAACAAACAAACCGCTCGGCTGCTCTGTCCCTGCCAGCCAGGAAGTTTGGAACACACTGTCTAAAATGCAAGTCACCCCACCTGGTAGACGACCCCAGCTTCTCAGTGGCTTACGGGGATGACATTGGTTCTGGGACCAGAGAGGCTGTTTGGGGCAGCTGGTCCTGGAGAGCAGGGGTGCCCAGAGCTGCCACGTTCATGATAGGGATGATTTGCAAGTTGCCGAGGACCACAGGATCCCCAGGCAGCCATGAGTCTCTGTGTCAAAGGGGCCCAAATGGCCCCTGGAGGGGGATCATGGTCCTACCCTTGGGTCTGCCCAGCTCCCCACACCCCCCGCTTCACTCAGTGGCTTCACTTACACAGAAAGGCACCAGCCCCTCACTCCCTGCTTTTCAGGCAGTTAGAGCTTGTGGTTCTCAGTGGACCCCATGAGAGGCTGTCCTGGGGGACTCCTCAGAGAGGATGTGGTGGGTTTTGGTCATTTGGGGGAGGGGCTGCCCAGCACCTAACCTCCCTTCCTATTGGGACATCTTCTGTGTGTGATGTTGATGGATAAGAGCCCACTCCTGTGGAAGAGGGTGGGAAGTCCTCCAGGTCTGTCTCCTTAGCAACTGGGCCATGGACATGTCACCCAGGCTTGGCTAATCAGACGTGCCCATGAGAGGCTCGGCTTCTGGACCAGAAAGGGCAGCGTTGGGATTCTCCTGGAATGGTGTGGCACTGTCCCATTGCTACGGCAGCCATGTGCAGTGGCAGGGTGTCCTGCGGCAGCGTTGGGGGCGGGACACTTGCCCGGCCCACTCGTGGCCTCCCAGGCTGTCTTTACTCCTGCCTCTTACAGGGCCTTCCATCATGTTCTTTTCCAGATGGAGAACCAGATTCAGCTTCTGTTGCTTGCAGCCGGGAATCCTGGCCCACGGAAGGTGAAACTTGCACTCATGCCCAGAAGCAGCTGGTCTTGGGCGTCTTCCCTCTGAGCAACTGGTCTTATTTTGTGGACACTGACTTGTGTAACGGCTCTTGTTTCGCTCTTCGGGTTGGTTGCTGGGAGGCTCAGGGGAGGTGCCCTGAGCAGGCGTTTAGGACCCTGTGCCACCCGCAGGTGGTCCCACATTCCTCGATACAGGCGTCAGGGCCAGTAGCACTAGGGGGAGGGTCCCATTTGCTAAGAGACTGCTGACTCATACCCATCTGCCTTTTGCCAGCTTGGCGATCTCGGGCAAGGGCCTTCTTCCTTCTGGGCCTCAGTTTTCTTGTCTGTGAAATGGGATCCATCACAGTGCCTGCCCCCAGCCTCGTTGTGGAGAACGAGTGAGCCAGAGCCGGGAAGACACCCCATATCTTGCTCACAGCCGCCATTCAGTAAGTGCTGAATATTATTTTTAATCGTCTCATTTCCAGAACCTTATTTTCCCTGTGCCTCACTTTCCTTGCAAACTTCCAAATCATTTTATTTCTTAAGGAAATTTAAAGGTCTTGGTAAGCCACCTTAAAGTCTTCAGCTGGGATCTAAAACGCTTCTGCTCGAGTAGAACACGTGCTCTGACATCTTATACCACCTGAGAAGGATAACCCCCACCATGGCCAGACCAGGGAGTTAAAAGTACTTCCATCTTAAAGATGCTCAACGTCGCTAATCATTAGAGAAATGCAAATCAAAACTACAAGGAGGTACCACCTCACACCGGTCAGGATGGCCATAATTAAAAAGTCTACAAATAACGATTCCTGGAGAGGGTGTGGAGAAAAGGGAACCCTCCTACACTGTTGGTGGGAATGTAAATTGGTGCAGCCACTGTGGAAAACGGTATGGAGGGTCCTTAAAAAACTAAAAATAGAGTTGTCATATGATCCAGCAATGCCACTTCTGGGCATGTATCTGGAAGAAACTGTAATTCGAAAAGATACATGCACCCCAATGTCCACAGCAGTCTTATTTACAATAGCCAAGTCACGGAAGCAACCTAAGTGTCCATCAACAGATGAATGGATAAAGAAGATGTGGCACATATATACAATGGGATATTACTCAGCCATAGAAAAGAATGAAATAATGCCATTTGCAGCAACATGGATGGACCTAGAGATGATCATACTAAGTGAAGTAAGTCAGACAGAGAAAGACAAATACCATATGACATCACTTACATGTGGAGTCTAAAATACAAGACAAATGAACGTATCTATGAAACAGAAACAGACTCACAGTCATAGAGAACAGACTTGTGGTTGCCAAGAGATAGGGGGGTAGAGGGATGGATTGGGAGTTTGGGGTTAGCAGAGGCAAACCATTTTATATAGGATGGATAAACAAGAAGGTCCTACTGTAGAGCAGAGGGAACTATATTCACTATCCTGTGATAAACCATCATGGAAAAGAATCTGAAAAAGAATGTCTATATAGGTATAACTGAATCACTTTGTTGTACAGCAGAAATTAGCACAACCTTGTAAATGAACTCTACTTCCATCAGATAAATTTTAAAAAATAGATACATAAAAAAAAGTATGTTCATTTTTAATAGAGTCTCTAAGCACCAATAGAAAATATTTAGAAAAGTGGATGACTTCAGGCGATAAATAGTCATCGAGCACCTATATTGCCCTGGCACCAGTCCAGATGCTGGGGGTAGAGGGCTTTGAAAAGTCCTTGCTGCTAGGGACCCACATCCTTATGCAGGAGAAAGAGAATAAGCAAATGGTGTTGTTCTGGAGAATGAGGGGGCTTTGAAGAAAAGTTAAGCAAAGGGAGGGGAGAGAGAATGAAAAGGTGCCAGAGACAGGGGACAGGGAAGGGGTGTTTGCCCAAGGCCTGAGTGAAGGGAGGTGGGGAGTTGTGCAGGCATTTGGGAAAGAACATTCTGGGCCCAGGGAGCGGCTGTGCAAAGGCCCTGTGGGCAGCTGGCTTTAGTCTCACAACTGGCCTGACTGTCTCAGGAATTCTGGCATAGAGTAAGGACATGGAATCTTCCCGGATTTATGAACCACATCTTCAGGCATGATCACAGGTAAATGTTGATACGGCGTATGTACACGGAAATATCTTATCACGATACAGTGTGAACTGGAGAGGAAAACCCAAAGGGTCTCAGATTGTTCTACAGCTCCAGGAATATGGCACACAGGATGTTAATGGCAGCATTTTACAGTTTCCAAAGTGGGGAGACACACTGTGTGTGCGTAAAACCTACCCAGGAAATGAGGTTCTTCAATTGTCTGTGAGGCTTGTCTCGTAATTGATTCAGTGCCCGCTGCTCGTGCATTTGGAATGACCCTCATATTTTGCCAGGACTGGAAAATATGTATCCAAATGTCTATGGACTCACTTAAAAGAAAAAAAAAAGTCGACGCGCCCACGCTCGCTCTACTTTGGAGACTGAGATAAGCTAGCGTTTCCAAACACAGCCTGTTAGGCAAATACTCCAGCATTTCTCTGAATTCACCTTCACTTTTCTGTTAAATGGAGTCGTTTATCTGAAGAAGAGACCCTGGGGGGACCCACTGTCCCATTTTGCAGGTGAGTGACCAAGGCGCAGAGTGAGGAGAGGACACCCAGGTCCTTTGCCAGCTGAAGGCCGGCTAGCACCAGGACTAGGGATTCATCCTGAACATGTGCCACAGACTCCCAGTTGCCTCCCAGTACTTATTCTTTGCCTTTTTCTTAGTAAAAGAACTCCTAGTTTCTCAGCTGACATGTGACTACCCAGAAAAACGATGACACGCCTTGGCTTCCCTTGCAGCTTGGTATGGCCAGTGGGAATGAGTCAAAGTGTGTGGGCAACTTCCAGGGAGGGAGAGTACCCTTCTTTGCCATTTCTCTTTCCTGCACTGGAATGCAGATTTGATGGCTTGAGCTCAAGCAGCCATCTTGGGCCATGAGGAGGATGTCTTTGCTGAACACGGCAGAGCAGCCTGAGAGATGGACCCTGGGTCTCTGATGAGTTCATGAAGCCCCCTACCAGCCCTAGAATCCCGAAATGCCCACTTCTGGGCTTCTCTTATATGAGAGAGAATTACTTTTTAAAGATAGCTTTTTTGTCCCTTGCTGTTGAACCAACAGAGACCTTCCCTGGGTCTCTTCTCCCTGCCATGTGGCTATTTCTGCAACCCTCTCATCATGATAGAGGTAAAGAACAGCCCCAGAGAGGGGGCGTGAACTGTCTGTCTGAGGTCACAGAGCCTCTCTTATATAAACAGCCACTTCAGACCTGCGCAGAGTAATTGCTAAAACAAATAGGGCCTACCTCCAGCGTGCTGGTCAAGACCGTGGCCTAGAGAGCATTTCCCAACAGGCTGTTCACATGACCACTAATCCACGAGGATGGTGACATTTTGAAGGCCTTTGCCACTGCGGCTGCTGTCAGCCCAACTCTGCCTCGCCCTCCTCAGGGACACGCTGCAGGGCCTGGTGGGTGACCCCTGTGGCTCTGAGCAAACAATTCCCTGGAAGGTCAGCCTCTGGGACAGTTGGGGGCATTGATCCACCAGGCCCTGATCAGGCTTCTGATGTGAAGCATCGTCCCTCCTGGGTTCCGCCCAGGAGCAAGAAGGTCCTTCAAGATCTTCCCTCCCTCCCTCCCTTCCCATTTGTCTGCATTTCCTGTTGGCAAAGATTTTCTTTGAGACCCTAAGGATACTGCAGTGCACCCCCCTCCCTGTAATTGCCTCTGACCTTCGGCGACTCCTCCCTCCTCACAGGCACCCCCTCCTCTGATTGATGGGGAGTGACGTAATTCATCCCAGCCACGCTTCTGCCACTGGGGTCTCGCAGAGCTCCCCAGCCGCCTCTTTCTCCTTACCGTACGAGCCCACAGTAGCATTTCACGACTTCTCCGCTTAGTGAAAAGAGAGACACAATTTCTCAGTAGAGTCAGATACTTAGGGCCTCACTCTGAAGAGGACATAGAGGCAGTGGCCACAGAGGGGTCCCTTCCCGGCTCCAATATCAGACGAAAAGCACTGGCAGGGAAGACGCTGCCACAGCTGTCCTGTCCTCCTTAGGAGTCCTCTGAGGTGGGACGTGCCCAATCTACAGAAGGGCAAGCTGAGAGCTGAGAGCTGGATTTGCCCCAGGTCACACCAGCTAGGCAGTCCCGGCACCGCGATCCAGCCCTGCCTCAGACCGGATCCTGTGGTCTCCCTACTGCCCTTCCCAGCCTCCACCCTGGGAGGAGGTCACCACACGTGGCCTTGAAAGGTAAATCTTGTGTCTTTGGTGACAGCTGGAGAAGGAGAATTTCTTACTGCTAGCCACGCACCCCCATCCCTTGCCAGGGACCCTCCCCATATCCCCTACACCCCTTGCTGTCCCTCGGCTGTCTAAGATCCTGCAGTGGTGCCCATTTCCATTCAGTCAGCAGTCCCTAAGAAAGGCTGGTACTAACCTTGTTTATACTAGGGGGTGACTGACTGATACATATCTAACTGCTCTTCTTTGGAGGTGCTGACTTTATAATTGAGGGCTCTGAGGACCTAGGGCTTAGTGACAAAGGAATGGAGACTGAAGGATGCAGCTTCCAGCAGCACGACAAGGGGTCTTCCCAGGGGACCCTTCAAGTTACAACCCTGTGCTGCCAGCAGGAAGGTACTTAAGGCCAGGTTGCAAGTCCGTGGGCATTGTAGTTAGCATAGGAGTATCACTCACTCCTGGAGAGAAATCCTGCCCAAGAAGTACTCCTGGGAGAGGTGGAGGCACCCCCAGGGAAGCTGGAGAGCTGTATGCTCATCCCGTCTAGAAGGAGATGGCGCAGATGTAGATCCCAGCCCTTCCCTGAAAGGACCCCAGGGGCAGCCCCTCGTTCCTGACCTCAGTTGCCCCCTCTCTTCCTGTAGTTGCTCTGAGATTCAGCATTTCCCACAGTTCCCGGAGTGGAAGCCCCGTCCTCCTCTGTGTGCATCAGGCTGGCCCCTCCCACCCTCCCTCCTCAGGATGGCAGAGCGATGCCGCTGCCTGGGGGTCACCGAGGAGGCGACGGGGTCCAGGACAACCTCATGAAGGGACGTCCCAGCTCTGGTGGCACCTGGCAGGTGTTTGAAGGCCCCTCTGAACGTTCCATTGCTCCACTCACGCTTCTCCCTCCTCTGGCTTGACTCTCAGATGCTTTGAGAACAAACCAAAAATAAAAATTAATCCTTTTCCAGCTGATTCGCTCATTTTTTGCAAATCCTCACTCTGTCCCCTCCGCCCTTGGGACTTATCTCCCAAAGGAGGCCGGAGGGTCATTCCTGGGGGGAGTTCTGGCTTTGGCTGAGCACGTCTCTGGGAGTGCAGCTGCCCTGTAGACTTGACCTCTGACCTCTGGGGGGAAGCACAGACTGGGGGCCACCGAGAACCACCTCCCACCCCCTCTGTCCTACAGGAGAGGACGCCCCGGCTCGGCTCCTGGAATTCCCTGTGGGGACCAGGGGTGGTAAGTCCGCCGCCTCGTTCATTCTTCCGTTCATTCACTCATAGACGGAGTGATGTCATTCATTCATTCACTAATCCAAGGACGGAGGGTGGGGCCGGTCAGACGGATCCAAGTACTGGACTTGGTGACCGAATCCTTATGAGGCAAGAGGAGGACCCTATCTTCAGAAATACCTTCCGCTCGCCCCAGAGCGATCCGCCGGGTCCCTGATGCCGGGAAGGCCCTCAGGGCTGCTGCCCGCGGCAAGCAGGCCCCGTCCCTAAGGGCCACAGGCAGGACGCCAACGGCCTGGGAGAGTGAGGTGAGCCGTCATTCGTCCTTTTGCCCATCTGGCGGGGCCTTGCTAGGCAGACGGAACCCCTCAGAGCACAAGAGGCCTCGTCCCAAGACAGAGGGAGCTGCCCGGCCACTGTGTGGAAGAGCGCAGGGCTGGGACCAGGCCCCCATATCTGTCCCCTCTTCCTGCGCACAGGGCAGCCTGGTGGCTACAAGAGGAGGCCCTGGAGAGGGTCACTCACAGCCCTGAGGCCACGAACTGTGTGAGCCACGGGCACGTGACTTCACCCCTCTGGGCCCCAGCTTTACCCCCTCATGGAAAATGGGATCAAAACAGCACGTGGCAAGGACCAAGCCCTGTGCTTAGCGCCCTTGACGTGTTTCAACTCAAGGGCTTCCCACCCCAGGGTGCTGCAGGGCGGACGCTATTCTTAGCCTCAGTTAACTGATGAGCAGACAAAGGCATGGAGGGTCAGGCAACTTGCATCGGGGCCAACCTCGTGAGGTCCCGCGAAGCTCAGCGGCGTCACGGCCCAAGTGCTCAGTGGAATGCCGCGCGCTCGGCTAGTGCTCCGTACAGGCGGCGCGGGAGCTCTCAGAGGGGACGCTGGGCAACATCTGGGGACACTTTGGGGTTGTCGCTGCAGAGGAGGGCGCTGCTGGTCTCTAGTGGGTGGAGGCCAGGGATGCTGCTAAATGCCCTACAGGGCCCGGAGCGACTCAGCCCCAAATTCAACAGCACCCAGGCTGAGAGGCCCTGGGCTGTGATTACTGTTCTCAGGAAGGGGCTTCCCTCCTAGGAAGGGTCTTGCATGGACATACCCACTGTTGGACTGCCCACCCCGGAGGTGCTTCCCCAGCCAGGCTGGGCTGGACACCACGAAAAACTGCTCCCTGGGTCCTCCCTGGACCCATCCGGGGTCCCAGAGGGCAGGTGGGATGTCCAGCCGGGGCTGCGCTGGCCGGGAGCAGCGTGCCCCAGGCCCCCACCCCACGGATGCCCGCTCCCTGCTCGTCAGCAGAGGGTTCAGCGCCATCTCCTCCATCTGAGTGTGCCCTGCACACTGGCCTCAGGTGGGCACTGGCTCCCAGCAGCTGGTCGGGACACCTCTGCACCGGTGTCTCAGGCAAGCGGGTAGAGGCCGCTCTGGTGGGCCAGCAGAGTTTGCAAAATGAGTCAGCTGGCAAGAGGGCTCAGAGCACGTGGGTTAATCATTAACGCACAGCTCAGACACTTCCCCGGGATCCCAAAGGACCTGGGTCTGCATGGCATCTGCCAGCCTTGACCATGGTCCTGCGTGACCCACCCCATCAGGGCCAGCTTAGTCTGACTATGTGCCGAAGGGGAGCTTCAGTGCCCAGGGACCCTGTCTCCGTTTATCCCTACATTTTCAGCTCTGAAAAGTCAGAGCTGTTTGTTGAAGGAGAGTGGTCCCATCTCACAGCTCACACTAACCCCCTGACCAGTAACAGCCCCTTCAGATCACCCTGCTGCGCTTCTCTAAGAGTCTGCTCTGTTCCCCATGCTGTGCCAGGCACTCAATGTACACTCCTTCTTTGAATGTTCTCACCAGCCCTGCAGATGAAGGGTTGTGTGTCTCTATTTCGTGGGTGAGGGGGTGAGGTCCATACAGGTGGCTGTCCAGCGACAGGTCTGGTTGAGAGCAAGGGAGAAAAAGAGTAAATCATTTCTTCCCTTGGGGCCTCTGTTTCCTCAAGCCGTCCCTGCAGTGCAGGGCGTGGCGAGGGTTAAGTGGGGCAAAGCAGGAAAAATTCTGAGCACCATCCCTGAGCACACCGTAAGAGCTCAATAAATATTGGCTGCCTCTCATGTCACCGGGCTGTGTCTCAGAGCCAAGGATCCTTGCCTGGTTTGCTCGCTGGTGTCGTCAGCACGCGGCAGGTGTTGCAGGAAAACTTATGTCAGGTGACTTGGCCAAAGCCACAGGGCAGGCCCCAAGTCTTAGCCCAGGTGGGTCTGACTTTTAGTGATGCGCTCTTTAAAAAGGCTGCATTCGGTCCCCGAGATATTACTCATCACTTGGGAAAGTGAATTACGCTTCCTTTAGGCAGGCGGGTTTGAAAGCAGCGGTACCTGGGTGTGGCCACGGAGCTCCCCTTCACGGGCCCCAGGCCAGCTGCCCATTGTTCCAGCTCACCGTCGGTGCAGACCCCGCGCAGAGCCCGAGCCTGGTGACGGTCACTCTCCTGACTGGAGGAGGGGCGTGAGGGGGTGGACAGGTGGCGGAGGCGGGGAGGCAATGTGGGGAGACCTCTCCCTGGGGGAAGGAGAAACTGGGACCACAGGGGGACTCTTGGGGGTGTTAGGGCATGAAAACAAGGACTGATGGCTGTGGGTCTCCCCAGAAATCAACTCTGGGCTCGAGGATTTTATCCCAAAGCTGGTCCCGGCTCGTTTGGCCACTGCAAACCCCTGCTGCACGAGATTCAAGGGTGATACATCAGAGGCTGCCACTGGCGAGAGATACAATAATAAACTTCATTCATTCATTCATCATCCACTCACTCATTCATTCATTCATTCACTCATTCATTCTCCCTTCCAGGAAACATTTCCTGACCACCTGCTTTGTCCAGAAAGGCTGCTGTGGGGTAGAGCCGAGATGAAAGTGCCTGCGTTCCTGACAGCAAGCAGTGCCTGGGGGCAGCGCAAGGGGTCTTGCGGGGAGAAGGTCAGGTTCAAAAATTGCATTTTGAAGGTGAGATTGATGCTCTCCTATTGTCCCCGTTTGCAAGAGCCACGTCCCCATCCTGGGCTCTAAACGTGTTCCACGCAGGCAGCACCGGGTTGCGGCGACGCTGCAGAACCCCCCTGGGGTTCAATTTTCTCAGCTGTAGGTTAGACTGGTCCACGCTCAGGGCGCAAATGCCAGCGAGTTGAAGCTTCGCTTAGCGCTTAAAGCCTCCTAATGGGCTCACAACACTTACCCGTGTCTTATTATTAATACCAATTACTAAGGCTCGGCCCTGCCAATCATGCGTCTCGTTTTATAAATACTGTCGGGACAAGAAGGTCACCCGCAGCTCTTTGCTGCAGCCATGGTCTTATTTGCAAAAGAAAGTTTGAAATAAATTCTCAGGGCAGAAAAAGGCACCTCACGAATGAAGCCCTGAAGTTGGCTCTCGTAGAAGGATCTGTTTTTGCTCAGGCCCTGGGATACAATTTTTAGAGGACCCTTGAATCATGCGTGTGGAGGTTCAAAGCCGGGTTCCACCACCCGGCTGCCTGGAGGCGAGACTGGGTCACCTCTGGGGTTTGTTAGTGTATTTAAAAAGTGACAAATGGTTGTTTCTATAAGGAACTTATAACTGGCTTTGGACAGAGTTATTGGATGCTGGGGATGGGGAGACGGCATGGACGGCATTTCTCCCCGTGCCCTTTGAGCCACCGCTTCGTGCCGCTGTAAACAGTGAAATGTAATATTGCCTTATTTGGTCACAGAGCCAAGTGATCACTTGCAGAGGCCTCTTTGCCTTTGACTGTGTGAGAAACAATTAGGTCCACGTCCTCGTTCGCCTGGGCTGTGGATGTGGGGGCCACCTCCGTCGACATGCTGGGGCTTCAGGGCCCCCTTTGGATGGGGCCCCCTGGGGTCTGGCGCCGATGCGCTTCTGGTGCAGCTTTCACAGATGCTGCCCAGGGTGCTGCCCAAGGCAGGGGAGCGTGCTCCCCAGATCCAAAGCTGGGCCCCGCGGGCTTGCAGTAGGCTAGGTGTCCAGGTGCAGGAGACCAGGCGTCGGAAGAACCTCCCATTTCTTTGAAGTTTGTGTGGACACACAGATTTGAAACAACAACGTTCACCGTCGCAGAGCTGGATTCCAGAAGGTCGGGTGTCCCTGGATTTCTGGGGTGTCCAGGGAGTGCTCCAAACCTGGACAGGGAAACTAGGAGCAGGATATCGGCTGTGGCTGGTGCCACTGGGATGCCAGGCTCGGGCTCAGCACTGCCACGCGTCCTGGACACTGAAGGTGGGGTGGCCCTTTCACTCACAGAGAAGGGGCTGGACCACAGGCTGGTGTGTTGGAGGGGCAGCTAACTGGGGTCCCAGGCCTTGAACCAGGAGCCCAGCAACAGCCATGCAGCGGGTGCTCCTGCCCCCAGGAGCAGCCTGGAGGAAGTCCCCCTGCAGAGCCAGCTGCCTCCTTGTCCCCTGGTGGACAGGAGAGGCCCTCATGCTCCCTCCGTGAAAGTCTAGCCTCCATGGAAAATGCGGCTGTCCCCAGAGGTCATCTGCTCAGTCACCACTCTCCATACCCGGGTGTTCCCTCCAAGGGGTGATGTGGAGTGGATCGGACAGTGGGAATTACAAGGATACGAAGAGGAAACACAAAGGGGCCGTGACTCCCAGGGTGGCCCAGAGTGCGAAGGAAGCTCTGGTGCCTGAAGTGATGGCGTGGCGGAGCCGGGCCTGGCATCAGAGGGCCCTGGGCTCTGGCTCCAGACTTGCTGTGTCCTTTGGGTGGGGCTGCAGGCAAGTCAGTTCTCTCTGAGCCTCAGTTTTCCCATCTGTGAAATAAGCTTACTGGGACCTGCCTTAGAGGGCTGTTGCGAGAAATACATAGATAGATATATGTAGAGATGCCAGTGGTACACGGTAGGTGCTAAAATGATGTTGGTGGGATTAAATAAATAATCGAATGAGAAAATGTCACTCAAGTTTTCCAGAATGTTATTATTTCACCTGCCATTTGTTATGATGACACACAAGAATGCAACTTCTGGGAAGTATCTTAAAGAGAGGATGCCCTTCCCCTTTCCTCTCCCTCTCTTACTGGCTGGGATAGACCTGTGATGGCTGGAGTAGGAGCAGCCATTTTAGACTATGAAGTGGCTTGGGGAACGGAGGTTTCACAACGCAGGGTAGCAAAAGGTAAGAAGCCTGCGTCTCTGAAACCAGAGAGCATGTTTCCTTATCCACATACCCCGGGATTTTTACACGGAGAATAAACAAACTTCCATTTTGCTTAAGACAGTGCATGAAAGTATTCGTGAACTGTGAAGATCCTCACAACAGTAAGGTAACGACCCTATCTCTGATATCCAGAGTGAAGGACAAGTTTGTTAACTTTCTGCTGCCTTTGTTTTTCACCTTTAAAATGGGTCCAACTTTTATTTTTATTTTGATGAGTGGCCTTCGTTTTGCCCTTACCTTGCCATAACTCCTTTGAGTTGACTGTCATCATTCAATGTCCTCACTCTATACGTCTGGGTGCCCAGCCCTCCCCACCCCCTGCCCTGCACTGTGCCCTTTCCACCCAGGCTGACTGTATTCTGCGTGCAGAATGGGCCTCTTACAGAATCCTGGGACTCAGGGGATGTTAGACAGTGTTGATTGCAGCTCTCACCCAGTATAGGCTGGCCTCACAGCACCCCCCCCAGCCTCTCTGCTTAAATGCTTCCAGGGATGAGGTGCTCACCACCTCCCATGCAGCCTGATCATTGCTGGCAACATCTTCATGCCAAGGAGCATTGCCCAGAGCTGAGCACCAGCTGTGTGCCCTGGGACTTGCCTACCTACCTTGGACCTGCTTTGCCTGGGACTGTCCTGGCTTCGGCACTGCAAGTCTCACACCTCAGGGAACCCCTCCACTCTGGGCACACTGGACAGGCTTTCCAAGTGTCTTAATTTCCTGGGACTGCGGTAACAAATTACAACAAACTGGGTGCGTTAAAACAACAGAAACTGATTCTTTACCAGTCTGGAGGCTCTGAGTGAGAAGCTCTTCCAGCCTCTCTCTCAGTTTCTGGGGGCCGCCAGCACTCCTTGGTGCTCCTGGGCTTGTGGCTGCATCCATCCGCTCTCTCCTCAATCTTTGCGTGGCCTTCCTCTCTGTGTCTTCTCCCTTTCTGTCTCTTAAAAAGACACTTGTCATTGGATTTAGGGCCCAATCCATCCTGAATCCAGAATGAGCTCATCTTCTGATCCTTAACCTGATTCCAACTGCAAAAACCCAAATGCCAGATAAGGTCACATTCACAGGTACTGAAGTTAGGACTTGGACATATCTTGTGGGGGACACCATTCAACCCCTTACAGCAAGGAATGAAGTTGACGCTTGTACTGGAAGGTCAAACAGGACTTAACTAGGTGAAGAGGTAACGACAAGAGGAATTCCAGCCAGCAGAAATAGCACGTGTCAAGGCCCTGTGGCCAGGAGGAGCTGACACATGTAGGAAATGTGTCTGAAAGAAGCCCAGCATGACTGGAGTGGGAGGGAGAGGAAGCAGCACAGGACACTCAGGCAGGGCCGTGCAGGCCATGAGAAGGACCCTGGCATTTTCTTTGCAGGTGGTAAGGGAAGTCTCAGCGAATGATAAGCCTTGAATAGCCCTCCATGCACGCGACGGCTGCTTCAGTGCCCAAGGCTTGACGACTTTCCCAGGCTCCCAATCCCTGGGCCACAATGGACGAGTGCAGGTAAGCAGACAAAAGTGCCTGGACCACCTGCTTCTTGTCCAGGCTTTTGCTTCTCGGGCAGGTGGGGCCTGTGCTCTAGATATTCATCAGAGAGCAACCCTGCTGCTGGGGTGCCCCCGTAGCCCAAGGGGGCTGTCCCTCGGGCAAGGTTTACCTCCCTGGGTCCTAGTTTCCTCGTATGTCAAACCAAGTGATGTAATGGTCCTTACTCCTAGGGACTGGGTCATGACAAAATGAGTGAAAAGCCACAGGACACGGTTGGGTGCAGGCCCGGGGGCCAGGTGGAGAGTGGAAGAGGACGGAGAGGCCTGGAGACAGCCCTCCAAGCGGTCCAGGCTGGCCGTGTGAGCTTAACATGGAACATCTGCTCCCTCGGCCTCTACATGTGTGAAAGCAGCAAGGTGGCCTGGGTGACGGCAAAGACGTGGACGACAGTTTTCCACGAGCTTTCCAACGTAGCCGGCACTTTTAGGAACCTCGTTTTCTCATTCGGTGTTGAAGCCCACTTGCACCAGTTTGGCTGGTGAAGAAACTGACACCTGAAGAGATTAAGCGATTTGGCAGAAGTCACCCTACAAGGTAAGGGGTGGGGCAGAGACCTGGAGTCAGGCCATCCGGGCCTGTCCCAGCGCTGAGATGTAGTGGGGAGTCAGAGGTGGGAAGGCCGAGGCCACCCGTCCTGGCCCTGCTGGGCTCCTTCCAGGGGGAGGTGAGGATGCTGGGTCTCCAGAAACATCTCTTTGGAAACTTTAAAAAACCCCTGTTATTAAAAAATGAAGTGGAGAGGCAGGCACGTTGCAAACATCAGATCTGAGAGCAGTTCCTTCTCCAAAAACCCTTCCAATAACTAAGAATAGTGGGTTTCCTTCTGCCCATTAAACTTGAACCCCGCTCATCATTTTCCGACACGTTATGCAGTTAATTTGAATTGTCGGCAATGGGGTCCGGAGCTGCAGGAGTTTGGCGGGCGTCCCACTAAGCGCCTTTGTTTGGGCCTCGAGATACGATCTCTGCTGTCTTATAAAGAGAGACCCAAGGAAAGGGGAAGAGCGGCGCTTTTTTCCCCTTCTAAGATATGTCTCAAGTTCTGCCTTCTGGGCTGGGTTCCTGGAGAAATGCACAGGAGACCTTATTTGGGATAATTGAGTTCCTTGGAGTTTACGGGAGTTAGACATTTGCTCTCAGCACTGTGTCTGGGTGATGGGGGAGGTTGGCGCCACGTGGGGGGCTGCGTGTGATGGGGAGAAGCTGGCAGGCCCGGCCACCGTCGGGGGCTGCTGTGTGGCTGGGCGAGCTCCTTGACCTCTCTGGGCCGTCTCCCCTCCTGCTGAGATGAGACGTGTGTGCTGAGAACAGACAGCAGAGGTTTGTCGAGCACTCGCTGTGCACCCAGGGCAGACCCAGATGCTGCAACATCCCTTTAGCCCTCACAACAGCCCCATTGGACGGATGAGGAAAGTGAAGCTCAGAGACATTTAGTAAGTCTCTCAAGGGCACACAGCCCGCAAATGGTCACACCAGAATTTGAATCTAGGTCATCGTCTGCATAGGTTGTACTTCCGACCACCACCCTTTCACCCTCCACTGTCCAGCAGGTGCTTACAAGCTCCAGGGACTTGTAATTTTGCAGGCCAGCTTTTCAAAGACCCCTTTCCTAACTATAAAATGATGCGGCCACTACAGAAAACAGTTTGCTTCCTGAAGAAGTTAAACAGAGAATTACCACATGAACCAGGAATTCCACTTTTAGGGTCTAAAGAAGTGAAAACGTGTTCAAACAAAAGCTCTTATGTTAATGTCCACAGCGGCCTTCCTTACAATAGCCAAAAGGTGGAAACAACCCAAATGTCCACCAACAGAGGAACGCATGAACAAACTGTGGTCTCTCCCTGCCGTGGAAGATTATTCATCCATGAAAAGGAATGACATTCTGACACGTGCTACACCACGGATGAACGTTGAGGACATGACACTCAGGGAAAGAAGCTGATCGCAAAAGGCTGCAAATTGTATCATTTCATTTCTACGTCGTTCCAGAATGGTCAGGGCTGTAGAGACAGAAAGCAGATTGGTGACTGCCAGGGCCTGGGAGGAGGGGGTTGGGGGGTGACTGCCATGGGTAGTAGGGTGATGACGACGTTCCGGAACGAGATGGCGGCGATAGTTGAACAATGTCGTGAATTCATTAAATGCCACTGAACTGTGCAAACTGAGACGCTGAATTTTATGTTACGTGGATTTTACGACAATTTAGAAAATCTCTTTGAGGTTTGGGGAGGCTGAGGCTCGGTCCCACACGAGCGGCTGTTTTGCGGGGGAGGGGGGAAGGCTGGCAAGGAGGACCCCGCGGTGGGCTGCGGACAGGAAGACTGGGATGCAGACGCGCACCTTCTCGGGATTTGGCAGGAAACGCTCCTGGCTGTGAGATGTAAACACCTGCTCTGGACCACCCAAGAAACCTACAGCAAAAGGTTTTCTTCGCAGATTCTCTGGTGTGAGTGGTCTTCGTTGTGAGGGGGAAGCCGCCGGGGTCTTGAGGTCAGGGCTGGCACGGAGGTTAAGCAGGTGAAGTCTCCAGGAGCTGCTCGGGGGCCTCATCCGTTCTGTATCTGTGTCCAGTGAGAGCCTCGGTTAACAGCCTGCTGTGAATGGCTGCGTGGCTCTGCGGGCACGGGTCACTCATGGCCCCTCCACATCCGCCCGTGCCCACAGTGGGCGGAGACCGCGCCCGGGGTTTCTGGGATGTGTGGCTTTTGCTCCCTGGGCCCCCGGGGGCCACCCTCCCCACTCCAGTCATGAGACCCAGGTGGAGCCCCCTCCCCCTTCAGCTTTGGGGTGACTGGCGCCCCAGGTGGACCTTGAGCCCCGGCATCCTTGGGCTACAGTGACAGGTCCGGGGATGGCCCCGTGGCCCGAGCTGGTCCGGTGGCTGGGAGCCTGGGTGAGACACAGCCTGGAGATGCTGGTGTATCTTTGCCAGCCCCTGGGGACAGTACAGGGGATGGCCGAGCTGAAGGAGGCAGCTGTGTATGGGGTTAGTGGACACCTTGACCTCCCCAGCAACGTGACCTGCCTCCCCTCTCCTCTAAGATTTCGTTAGGTTTCTGCCACTTGCAGCAGAAGCACAGGGGACCGCAGGAGCTGTGGACATTTTAGCTTCCTCAGGGGCTGGGGTGAGAGCTGTGTGAGTTATAGCAGCAGCTGACTGGCCAGACACAGGAAGGAAGGGGGCTCGGGGTCTGCCCGCTAAGAGAAAGCAGAGCAAGTAGGGGGCCCTGAGAGGGGAGCACGGGGTCGTCTTCTCCTCACTGTGACCATGGGGTCCAGCCTCCTCGGAGGGCCAGCCTTCTGCACTGTCCAGTTGAGAGGAAGGAGTCCTGCCTGGGCTCGGCCAGACGTGGGTGTGGCTCCAGCTGTGTGACCTTGGGCCTCCTTGAGTGTCCTCACCTGTAAGTCAGAGGCCATGATGTCCAACACCAGGCACGTGATCCTGAGTGCCACCTGGGTCCTGGGCAGCCTGGCTCAGATTCTGGCTCCGATACTTACTGGCCACTTAAGCCCCACCTGCCTCAGTTTCCCCATCTATAAACTGGGGTAATAAGGGTGCCTCCTCCCCAGGGCGACTGTGCAACAGATGAGTTTGTGAGTGTAAGTGCTCAAAACGGTGGCCAGGCGAGCATTAGCTGTCACCGGTCCCTGGCAGGGCTGTGGTGAGGACAAAGTGCGGTAAGGACACAGAGGTGTCTTCCAGTGGGGTCCCCTTCTGTGCCCCCCTCCCAAGCCACTCCAGGAGTCAGAGGTGGCTGACGCTGGCCTCCCTCTAGAATAGACCCATTTGTCGCCTAGTGACAGCCATGCCTGAAGCCCTTGCCTGGTCCTTAGCGGGGATGCCAGCAACCAGCGATGCCCGGACCTTCAGTCTCTTCTCCGGGAGCTCATGCATTACGGCTGAAAAGATAAATAAATGCCGCTAGCCTCGCTCCCCGATGATACAGACATCTACAAACATGAGGGGCCACCAACACATGCTCCTCCTTAAAAATGGGCTGTGAGGGAGGCCCAGCAGGGGGTCTTGCAGCTCCCTCATCTGTCCTGCTGGGAGCGGGCACTGGCCTGACCTGGCCTGACCCAGCCTGGGTGAGTGGGGGGCTCCTGCACACCCTCAATCAGATGGTCCCTCTGCCCTGTGCCTCCCCCTCGACCCCCTGCCTAGCCCCTCTCCCGCCTCTCCCTCCCCTCTCCTCCCACCCTCGGTTACACCCAAGCTCCCCGCAGACACAGCCCCTCATCTTTGCCGAGGTGGCTTATGGAGGGAGCACAGAAAACTCAAGGAAGCTGAAAACTCTCCTGCTGGTGGTCTTTGGGGATTTGGATCAAGGCAGATTTGAATTAAAATAAGACCTGGCTAGGTCGAGAAATCTTGATGTTAAAAAGGAAAAAAAAAAAAAAAAAACAGAAGATGTGCCCCTAATTTTACCCCATTGGGAAGGAACTGTTCTCATTAACCAGGGAATGTATCATTTATAGGATTTTTGACCTAGATAGAATCCAGAGACCTCCTATTTCGAGCACTGAGCACAGGCCAAGGGTTCCAAGAGACGGTGGGGAGAAGACCTGGCGGCAGAGCCAGCTTCGGGGCGTGGGGCCCCACCGTCACAAGAGCCCCGAGCTCAGAGGGCCCGAGCTTGGTTTAACGCTCTGCTGTCTCTATCTTCAAATTCTTATTCTTTGACCTAATTTGGGTTTTTAGGTCAAGTCTGATGGAGTGTGTGCTCTGGCCCAGGAGCCAGGCACCAGATGCAGGCTCACCCTCCCCTGCGAGCTGTGAGGCGTCACGACGGGGAGTCCAGTGAAATCCCGGGGAGCACAGGGTCACCATGTTCTGAGAAGCTGGGACCCTCACAGCCCCGGGAGGGCAGCTTCCGTTCAGTCACGGGGAGGCGGTGCTGGTGGTCTAGGAACCACACACAGCCCAGGTGCCCATCACCCCCTTCTTACCCCTGTCACCTCTCTGTATCAAAGTTCTTGCTCCAATACTCATGATGCAGGAGGAAGGGGAGAGACGGGGAATGAAACAGTGGAGACAGTGTGTGCCGTGTCTCCACTGCTCTGGTGAGAACAAAAATGCCCACGTGTGTATGAGCTACGAAACGCAAACTGTGTAATTTCCGTGATTCCACGCACACGTTAACATGCTCTATTTTCCTCCCAGTATACATTTTTATGGAAGGACAGTTGATTTACAATATTTCAGGGGTACAGCAAAGTGATTCATACACACATATATATATATCTGTTTTTTAGATTCTTTTCCATTATAAGTTATTACAGGATATTGACTATAGTTCCCTGTGCTCTGCAGTCAGTAGTTCTTGGTTGTTCCAATATATACATATTTAAAATTTTTTTATTTTGTATTGGAGTATAGTTGATTTACAATGTTGTGTTAGTTTCAGGTGTACAGCAGAGTGACTCAGTTATGCATATACATACATCTATTCTTTTAAAAATTCTTTTCCCGTTTAGGTTGTTACAGAACATCGAGTAGAGTTCCCTGTGCTGTACAGGACCTTGTTTAACGTGCTCTTATATTTGAATTCAAAAAACATGACAAGCCGAGAAAGACACTGCAGAGGAAAGACAAAGGCTTTGCGGTTTGGCACCTCCGTGGGCATTTTTCCACTGCTTTTTGGACCAGGACCCCACAGATCACACAGCCGCCCTGCTGGTTTCATTTCCGTTTCTCCAGTAGCTCTGCAGTGAATGCGTGAAATCACTCCCGCCACGATGCTGAGACCGCTTTGCTGCTGGGGGCCCCTTGTGCAGGCAGGGACTCCGAGACCTCTGCTCCCGCAGCCCCTCCTGCACCGTGGAGAACGGTGGGCTCGTGGGTTTTCCCCCCAGGACTCGGCCCTCCTCCTCCCACGGCAGCCGGTTCCTGCCGCATCTCTGGCCCCAGCGGTCACTGTGGTCTGTAGGACCTGTTTGGCTGCAGGACCCCTGCTCCCAGCTGTGGCCTGGTCCATCCAAAAGGCTCCCCTGGCTCACAGCTTCAGGGACTTCCCACTGTCCACAGGACTGAACCTGCCCTCCTGGACAGGCTCCAGGCCCCTCGGCCCCTCAATCCCCTCAGCTCCAGCCTCATCTGTGTCTTTCCCTCCTCGGCGCTAACCACTTCTCTCTCCTACCGGGAGCCCCTTGCCACTGGAACACACTCTCTGGGCTTTCTGCATGCTGTTCGCTTGGCCCAGAAGACCTCCCTGCTTCCTGCACAGGCCTGGTTCCTCTGCAGCCGGGAATTCTCAGGGGGGAAGGCACCTTCCCTCCCGCCCCCCGCCCCCCCAATCTAGGAAGATGCTCTGGGCTTCCACAGCTCACCAGCTCTCTCTGTCTCTCTCTTGCTGTCTCTCTACCTCTGTCTCTCTCTCTCTCCTCTTACCTCTCCGTGTTGTCACAACTGTCTGTGAGCAGCTGCTTCACTGTGCGAACAGGGATGAAGCCAGGACCGAGCTCAGGGTCTCAGACGATCACGGCATCTACTGAGCAGCCCCTCTGCCTGGCTCCCATCGGCTCATTTCTCCTGACTCTGCCCTGCAGGGAGGCGCGTTTGCCACCCTAGTCTTCAGGTGCAGAAATCGGGCTCAGAGCCCTGAGGTACCTCGTTCCCGGCCCCCACCCTGTGCCCGACCATGGAGGGTGGACACGGGGACCTGCACTCTGTAGGTGCTTTGCAATCTTGTCCAGCCTGCACACCTGGACTGACCCTGAGTTAGGGGAGCCTGGGACTCGGGGCTGAGCTGGCGTCAGACAACCCGCCCTTCATCCCAGCCGACCGAGGACCAGGGGTAGGGGCTGGTGACCACATCCTTCCTGATGCCAGGAGGTAGGGTCCTGCCAGGAGGTGCTCCTGCCCATCAGGGAGCCCTTCACAGGGGCTGCCGCAGAGGAGTCGTGGGGCGTTCACAAACGGGGCTGATCCCGTGCCATTTGAGCGCCCCCAGGCTCCGAGGTCTGTGTGTGCCCCAGGGAGGGCAGGAAGGGACACTCTGGCTTCCTGGCCTCTGGGAGGTGGAGCCCCGGGGGCTTTCCTCTGTGGGAAAAGGCAAGCTCTGTCCACGAATGTAAATAGATCGACAGATGCTGGTCCTTGGCAGCTCGACTCGGGCCAAGGTCACTTCAGTGAAGCCAGAAGATCCTCTGGGGGCGGCGAGGGCCTCAGGATGGCACTGGGGGGAGTTCAGGGTCCACAGAGGGCAATCCTGTTAGGGTCTCTGCTATGGGGCTGGCGTCCCCCTCGACTTACCCAGAGCTCAGTCCCATGGGTCACCTTCCCTGCTGCTCCCACCTGGGTTCCCCAACCCCACAGGGGCCAGGACAGAAACATTGGGTCCAGAGAGCCAGAGAAGGTGGAGGAGAGGCATGGAGTATGTGGCTCTAGGGGGCCCTGTTCTAAGCGCCTATCCTCAGGAATCCCCAGGACACCCCCGCATCGCTTTTGATTTGGCACAGGTGTGAAGCCCGCTAGTCAGGGAGTAATTAGGCTCAGGGACTACCTTTTTAGAAAATACTAAGAGCTCTTAGATGGTCCGCTATCTATCGGTCATTGTCACTATAGTATAAATTAGTTTGTTTAGTAGGTTTTCCTTCTAACCCCCAAAAGTAGATGAGCAGCACGGAGAGGATAGGGCCTCTCGGGGATCCCACCCAGAGCACCGCGGGAGGTGTGCTGCCCGGGGGAGGGTGGGGCCAGGGGGCACTGGGACACGTGAGGCACCCAAGGAACCCTTCCCCCGCCCGCTTACCCCGCTCCTCCCCGACCCACCCCCAAGACCCGGGATTCAAGCAATTACGGTCCGCACCGGAGTTCAGGGTGTCAGATGGGGTGAAATGCCACTTTTTATTGCTGTTAAGTGCCACTTGATTTCCCGACCATGTAGATAAGGTGGGCACCGGTGTAGATGAGGGTTCTGTGAGTGGGGTCTGGAGGGGATGGAATGGTTTGGCCTTTCCCCTCCAGCGCCCCTGAGCAATGGTGCCGAGGAAGAGGTGGGCAGACGCGTCCAGGGTGCAGGAGCCTCTTGGGGGATGGAATGGAAGCCATGGCGCCCTGGTGATGCTCTCAGATGGATGGGAATGGTTCCAGACAGGTGAGGTCACAGACAAGAGAGGGACCAAGGGCCCACAGGTGTCAAAGGGATCCCACACCCGCAGGCCCCCAGCTGAGCCAAAGTTTTAGGGGTCTGGTCCTACCAAGGTGGGGCTCCAGCTGGGGAGGAGTGGAAAGCCCTTGACTCCATAGGCTCTTTGTAGCCTGAGCGTGGGGTGCCACAAGGACCTGAGCAGGGGGACCCCCGGGCCAGCAGCAAGGAGGCTCTGGACCAGTGTTTAACAGCGACACCGTGTGGCAACAGCAGAAACAACGTGGGTCCGACGTGGGCCCTGGAGGCCGATTCAATCCTTTGAGCTCCCGAGGTTCTTGGACCGTTCACATTGGTGGAGGGTTCAAAAGGAAGATTCTAGACTTCTGGCTAAGATGGGGGATGATGGAACAAAGAATGGGAAACTACAAAGGAAGTGAGTTTCTGTATCTAGGTGGGGGCTGGTCACATCGTCACGGGGGACACTGCATGGGGCCAGCCTGGCAGGTTGCTAACAGTTTAGCACAGAAACAGGGATGGGCTTTCCTGCTGGAAGCAAACAGCCCTCTCCCAGTGGAGCTCAGCCAGCCCCCTCCGGGGCTCGTGACCTTCCAAAGCATCCTCCGTCTCTCACCTGCCTCACTGAGCTGAACTGTGGGCTGATACCATGCCTCCCCCAGCTCTCCCGGGGACCACAGCGGGTGCCCCCCGACCCCCTTCTCTGCAGCAGCCAGACTGGAGTCCATGGATGGCGGAGGCAAGGACTTGACTCGCCTCGCGCTTGGAGGGGGAATCCATCCATTCTCAAAAATGCCAGCCCCCAGTGCCTGGTCGCTCCTGCCCTGGTTTGTCCTCCACAGACCTGCTGTCCCAATCCAGAAGAGGGTTGGTCTGTCTGAGTCGCCGGTGGGGTGCCTGATGTTCGGCCGTAGGGGTGACTCTCACGTGACAAGTCTGACCCGACCGGCAAGCAAATTCGCCAATGGCACCAATGTGTTTTCACCCACAGGGGCAGGACTCAGCTTGCCCCCGGTTCCTCCACCGGCGGCTATGGCAGGTCACCGAGACCAACACCCTCCTGGGGGGCAGGGATCTTGGTCCTGTATCCCAGGTCAGCGCGGGTCAGACCCCCCGGGGTCCCTCATGCCTCCTTGCGCCCTTCTCAGCCCTGTGTCCGAGGGACTGGCCTGCACAGGAGGCGTGTGGACAGCTGGCCTTGCCCTCTGGCTTCCGGTCGGGCTGGCCGCGGCGAGAGCCTGGCAGAAGCAGGTGAAGGAGAGGCTGAGGAATTAGTCCCGGCTCCTCCCTGGCGGCAGTCAAGCTCCTCTACCCAAGTGGGCTGTCCTACAGCTGCAGCTCTATCCTGTTCTGGCAACCCCTCCCCTGCCACTTTGGTCTGGGGACGCAGTGCTCCCCACCCACTGCTGCCAGCCGTGGGGGTCCTGGGCAGGCCCCCCCAACCCCGTCTCTGGTTTCTCTTTTCTCTGTTCACACCTGTAACAACAGTTCCCTTCAACAAACGTGCTCAGGTCCCCCCTTCTGCGTGGGCTGTCATCTCTCGCCGTAGGGACACTTCTAGGAGGGGCCTCAGTTCTTGGAGAGGTGGCTGGGCAGCGCAGGTATGAAACGGCCGTTTCTCTAACTGTTTAAAATCTGTCCCTTATTACAGCCACTCCTTATCCTGCGGAAAGACCAGCCTCCCCCTGCTCTCTGCTGTGAGTCAGCCCTGAAGATGTCAGGAGATAGCTGTGCGGCTCCCCGTGTCTCCTTCCCTCCAGCCTAAGACTCCTGGAAGTTCCGGCCCCTCCCTGTCCCGGTCTTTGTTCTCCGAGCACACCCAGTGACTCAGGGTCCCCTTGACGAGCAGGTCCAGGCATGAACTTGTGTCCACTCTCCGATGCTCTGATGGCGGGGCTCAGATCTGCAGAGAGATCCCAGGGCTGGGGCCAGGCCAGGCCAGGGCAGGGCTGTGGATGGGTCCTCCCCTTCATTTGTTCACAGGCGGGGATGGGAGCAAGTCCGGAAGCCTTTCCACCGCGACCCTCCAAAGGGCAGTGGGGAGGGTGGCTTGCTGAGGTTGTGTTTGTCGACTCAGAATTCCCTGCTCAGCCATGACGCACAGCCCACCATGTGGGGAGGAGGCTGGCCTGGCAGCCAGGAGAAACCGCAGCCCCACCTGGGGAGCCAGCCTGGCTGTGAATTGGAATCATCTGGAGAGATTTTAAAAGTACAGGTGCCCAGGGTCAGCTCAGGGAGGATGGTTGGATGGGGTGAGGCAGGGCTGCCTCTCTGTGCCAAGAACACCTGGGTCAGCTGGGATCATCGTTACTCAGAAGCACAAGCTGAAGCCTGGGGATATTTCCAGGTACCGTAGTGATGGGAGCAGCAGGAACTGGGGTTTCTGGAACATTCTGGAATGTTCCAGAATGTTCGACGTGCCTGGCGGGGACCACGAACCACGTTGGATTTTCATCTCTTTTTGTAATCGTAGAATATGGAGATGCTGGAGTCTGGATTTGTGGATGTCCCCTTGACCAGTGCAGGGTGCTCTCGCGGGGGGCCTCCAGGCCACATGGCAACGTTATGCAAATCAGGTAAAGGTGCCCCTTCCACCCGACAGAGCTGAGCAAGATGCAGACCTACAAGGTCTGACCCGTGAGCGACGCCCTGAGCTGGGCCCTCGTGCAGCACGCACAGTGCGTGCGACACGGGCGTGTGGTTTCCGGGGGAGTCCGGAGGTCTCTAAACTTGGCAGGTTTATTTCTAGGCTGTTTGGGCAACTTCACAAGGAAACACAGGAGAGACGCTGTCGTGTCCTCCCAGATTCACAGGTTGGAGCCTAACCCCCCGCGGGGTGGTGCTGGGGCCTCTGGGATGCGATCAGCATTAGAGGAGGTCGTGAGGGAGGGGCCTCACTCACCCATGGCAAACAGCTCCCAACCTCCCTTTAGACACTTGCTGCCTCTGTCAAACCCTCTTGTCCAGCTGCCCACCTTGGGGCCATGAGCGACCTCCTCTTTGTCTTCCCCGGGGCCTCTTCTCTCCCCCTCAGTAAAGACAAAGTCCTCCCGCCTGGCAGGCAGTGAGCAGCTGTGCCGATGCTCCATCATGCTCCTGCGGTCCCACCTTTTTTTTTTTTTTTTGTGGTACGTGGGCCTCTCACTGCTGTGGCCTCTCCCGTTGCGGAGCACAGGCTCTGGACGCGCAGGCTCAGCGGCCATGCCTCACGGGCCCAGCCACTCCGCGGCATGTGGGATCTTCCCGGACCGGGGCACGAACCCGTGTCCCCTGCATCGGCAGGCGGACTCTCAACCACTGCGCCACCAGGGAAGCCCCCGGGGTCCCATCTTGTTACACACAGAAGAGCACAAAGAGGAAAGTCAAAACCACACGCAATCTTGCTACCTGGAGGCAAATTTTATTGGTCTTGTGTCCAGCATGATTGTGAAACATCTTTCTACAGTATTGGGGTTTTCCTCTCTGGAGCCTCTCTGAAGCATGGAACCTGATTACTCACCTACCCACCCCCATCCACCCACCCATCCATCCAGCTATCCATTCATGTACCCACATACCCATTCATCAATTCATCCATCCATCCTTCCCTCCCTCTTCCCTCCCTCCCTCCATCCATCTAGCTACCCATCTACAATCCAACTTCCCTCCCCTCCTACTCCCTTCCTTCCGTCCTCCTCTCCTTCGTCCCTTCTCTCCTTCTTTCCTCTCATCCAGTAAATAGTCACTGAGCACGTGCCATCTCTCCTATCCCTGATTAGGTTCCTCTAGGAAATGAGTGTTTCCTGATTGAGGTCCCTTGAGGCTAAGGGTCCACATCCCAGGGACCAGCCTCAGAGAAATGGCAGACAACAGGCGCGTGCCCCAGTCCTGTGGATTCTGATTTGGAATTGCTTTCTTGCCACTTTCTTTTGTTGATTTGCTTCACACTGTCAGGTTCTGGGGGGCAGGAGCCCCGCGTCACTGGGACCCTTAGCTGTCGAAGCGGTGGTTAGTTGAGGTTTGATTTGCTTCTTGGCTTCCACCAAGTGAGACCTGTAAGCAGGTGAGTGGAGCCAGCCTGATCCCGGGCAGGAGGTGACGCCTGAAGCAGGTGGGAGGAGGTGTCCCAGGAGAAGGTGCCGGTGGGCACCAAGGAAGACCCCTGCATTATGCCTCCTGGCTCAGGAGCAGAAGAGCCCCAGAGAGAGCAGGCAGGGGTCCTGAGAGCGGATTCCTCCACGGTCTGGGGGACACGATCCTCTCCCAGCCCCAGGGCCCTCTGACCAGAGGAGGCCAGACCTAGAGCCCTGGCCGCGGAGGGTGGTGGCGTGCTCCGTGCTGCCTCGAATTAGCACAACGAGAACCTCGGCCGCTCCAGCCCCGGAGAACGGCAGCCTTTCCCGAACTCCCCCTGGGTGGCCGCTTCTGCCTCAGTTTCCCCCTGTGCTCCAGCCCCTCCTCCCACCTGGGCTGGGAGCCTTTCCTTGAACGCTGACCAGCTGAGCAGGGACCTGGGGTCCTATTGCCAGCGCTTTTTCCATCCCAGGCACCGCCCGGTCCACCCACCTCAGGACCCTGAGGCAAATTAAAAAGAGGGACTGTGTTTTCTCAGAAGGTGCCGCCGGCGTTTCCCAGGAAAAGGCTTGCTGGTCAGGGGGTGGAAGCATTCCAAGTGATGTTTACCAAGAATCTGCCTAACAGGGCAAGATTAGATTCCTTTCTACCAGGATGGGGGTTAATCTGCCCCCCCACCCCCACCCCCACCCCGCACCTGCGAGGAGACCAGCACATTTCTACATGGTCCCTCACCCCTTCGCTGATGCTGGAAGAATCCAGGCCTCGCACCTGGATCCTACCTTCAAACACTGAAGCCCGGGGTGGTGGGGAAAGAACCTCCGAAGGGTTTTCGTGACAAGCCCGAAGGTATGAAATCAGGAAGGGCTGTCCAGGGTCCATGCTCCGCGTGGCTCACCCAGGGCGGGGTCTCCGCCCCTCCCCGCCAGGCTGGGGTCCACGGCTCAAGACTCTCAGCGGGAAGCTTCTGCTGCTCCTCTCTCAGGGCCGGTCCTGGAGAGACTCCCAACACCGGCTTCCGGGTTTGGCCTGGGTCAGTCCCTGGAATAGCCTCCCCCTGGGACCCAGTGTCTCTACTGCACGAGGCAGCGTGGGAAACGGCCGAGGCTCTGATACAGACCCCCACCTCCCTGCAGTCTGGTCCCCGGGGGAGGTGGGAGGGGCGCCGACGCAGAGAAAGCGTTCTGCCCTCCACATCCATCACTTGCCCAGCGGGACCGTCCACTGCCTGTGGCCATGTCCCTGGGCCACTCAGGTTCAGTAGGAATTCCACACGCAAAGTTCTCCTCTTTCGGGATTCCTTTAAGGACCTGCACCCAGCCTACGAGACCAGCGTCATCCACCTTCCACCTTCCACCTTCCACCTTCCACCTTCCAGTCTTAGCAGTGACTGGACTCATGCAGTGTCCTGGTGGCCAGCAGCGGCCTGCCCTTCTCTGGGGCGGGTCCTGTGTGTCCTCAGCATCTCCCTAAGGCCTCTAGATCCTGCCGGCCCGCCTATTGGTCCCCGTCCGCCAGCACCAGCCTTTGGAGGTCACCATGTGTCACTGGCAAATCTGTCTTCACCATCTAGAATAGAGGCTGCTTGGGGGGTCAATGGCTGGGCTAGGCAGTGCCTCGATAGTCACCACAGTCTGGAATCTGGCCCTCTGCCCCTAGAAGAGAGACAGCCCTCGTCCGTATCAGTTTCATTCATTCATCTCTCCAACAGGCGCTAGAAATGCACGCGGGGACCAAAGTACCACATTCCTGGCCTCCTGGGGATTCAGCTCTGATGGGGGAGATGGACATTGTTCCGAAAAAGCACACAGACCAGTGAACGTTGTCATCGGGGACGTGTGGCGTTGGCGAGGCCCCCGGAGCCAGGAGGGTATACGCCACAGGGGCGCTGGTCCTTGCCAGGGAGGCCAAGGAACTCCTCCCAGAGGTGACCACACGAGTTGCGAAGCAAAAGCCACCAAAGGCTTCAGCCCCAGGTCACAGCTAGTTTGCTCTCTGGGTGGAGCAGATTGGAGGGGGTCCCAGCAGAGGCAGGTAGGAAACCAGGGCAGCTGTCCAAACAGGAAGTGATGGTCCCCGGGGCAGTGTGGGTGCAGAGGGGAGGAAAGGACACATCTGCGATGTTTGGAGAACACTGCCCTTCTAAGATAAAACCAGGTCATAGCAGGTCACCGTGGAGTCCTGGTCTCCAGCATGAGAGCAGCCTGGGCCTGGTCCCTAGCTTCCCTAACCCTAATTGCCCTGACCTTTGCTCTGCTGGCTTCTCCAGGGTCCTTGCCCGTGTTGGTTTGGGCCTGGGAGAAGATCGCTGTTTTTCTGCCACAGGCCCACTGGCGCTGCCCCCTTGGTGGGCCCGGGGAGCCTGGCACCCGCCGTGGCTTTATTTGATGAGCCGGTCCTCCTGCATCTGGCCTCTGTGGGCCTCTTTGCAGTAGAGCTCCTTTGTTCTCTGAATGACGTTGTCTGAGTTATATCCCTTCACAGGCCCACGGAGGGAGGCCCGAGGTCACAGGTGGATGGGGTCAAGGCCGGCACAGCATACCTGCCCCCGCCCTGCCCCACCCATCCCCGGGAGCTTCCTTCCTTGTTGAGAGGAGTGGGGAGGAAAGCAAACTGGACATCAGGATGGACCCTCATTCTCCGCCTTCCTCTTTCCTGTGGGCCTCCCTGGGGCGGCGGTTCTCAACGGGGCTGGGGCTGGGATGCGGAGCCCCGCTGTTTTGTCCCCCGGGGACACGTGGGGGTGTCTGGAGGCATTTTTGGCTGTCTGGAGTCGGGGTGAGACTGGCGTCTAGTGGGTCGAGGCCATGATGCCTCTTATCATCCTTCCAGGCACAGGACAGGCCCCACAACGAAGAATGTTCCAGCCCCAAATCTCGACAGTGCTGAGGGCGAGGACCCCGTCCTGGGGGAAGCCCAGCCCAACCTCACTGGTTCATGGATCTGGGGCTCCGGTGGTCCCAGCACTGACTTTAGCCCCTCTGCGGCTCAGAGTACTAGCCCACTGTTTTTACATCTTTAATAAAAATTTGCTGTGGGTGCCGAGCTGCGGTTTTGGAAAGAAGGGAGAGTAAGAATTGAAACACAGGCAGGGGACTTCCCTGGTGGTCCAGTGCTTGAGACTCTGCGCTTCCACTGCAGGGGGTGTGGGTTCGAGCGTGAGTTAGGGAACTAAGATCCCTCATGCCACGGCCGAAGAAAAAAAAGAAAAGAAACAAAAAAAAAGGAATGCAGGCAGGAACGGCCCATGTCACTGGGGACAGAGCCAAGCACAGGGCAGTTACAGCCTGATGTGGTCCCTGCTGTCACGGGGTAACAGAAGGCAGCCTCCTGACCTGGATCTGCCCTGGGGACATGGCTTTGACTTCGGGCCAGGACAACCAGGCCAAAAGGCACAGCATGTGCAAAGGCCCTGAGGAGTCACCACCAGATGGATTAACGCCCATCTGTCTGAGTTGAGAAGATGGAAGAGGGAAAACTCCCCACGGGGACTCAGGATCAACTGGGAGCCGGTGACTGGTCTGCTGGGCACGCTTATCCCTCCCTGGGCACCCTGACTCCTCAGCACACAGCTGCCTTTTCACTCCATGATCTCTGGGGGATGGATGCTGACGGCAGCCAGGCCATCCACCCAGGCTTTGAGAAATGGCAAATCCTGGGACCACTGCCCCAAAACACGGGAGAGGACGACCCCCATTCTCACACTGTGGCCGGAAGCACAGCCTGGGATGGCTGTGCTCACGAGTCTTGGAATCCGCCCAGTGCCCTGGCCTCGGCCATACCGCAGTCTCTCCCAGGACTGAGTGACCCATTCTCACTGCACGGCACAGGACAGGGAGAGGGCAGCGCGAGGGGACAGCCTGGGGGCGTTTGCCCGGGAAGCCACATCCAAGCCCACCCTGGTGTTCAGGAAAGCTGTGCCCTGCCGTGTCCTCCTGTGGGTACCCAGAAGGGCTGGACACCGCGGAGGGCTGGCTGGGAGGATGGGACTTTTGTTCTGCGCAGATCCGTCCACTTTCTCTGCTGTGAAGCCACGCCATGGGTCTTCAAACTTGGCTGGATAGACTTCCCGGCCAAGATAATATCCTAGCAACCTCTCAGGGTGACCGGGACACCGTGGTCAGAGTTGCGAAGTTGTTTACATTGAATTTTATGGCATTTGAGGGAACTTGGCGGTTTCAGGCTGGGAGGATGGGTGTTCAGAACTTGCAAAAGTCAGTCCTGGGGCGGCGGGGCCTGAAAGCAGATCGGCTGACTTTTCAGGAACCTGAATCTCTAAACTTTCCACTCACCCCTGGGAGTTTGGAGGATGCTGGGAGCGGGGAGTCTGTGTCTTCTCTGTGGAGCTGCGTCTCCTGAGAGAGGCCGTGGACACGCACCTCCCTGGCTCTGCCTCCCCGAGGTGTAGGTGCCGGGCTCGTGGCTTCTGGGGCCTCGCTAGGAAATGTATATGTGTGTGTGAGTGTGTGTGTGTGTGTGTGTGTGTGTGTGTGTGTGTGTCTGTGTGGCGGGGACGGGGGGATGCCTGGGGTTGGATCAGACAAAGAAGCCAAAAGTTCTGAAAATTTTGTGTTATTGTCTGTTTATTTTATATTGAGGTATAGTTAATGTACAATGTTACATATGTTTCAGATGTACAACATAGTGATTCATAATGTTTATTTTTTTAATTTAATTTAATTAATTTATTATTTATACAGCAGGTTCTTGTTAGTGATCTACTTTATACATATTAGTGTCTATATGTCAATCCCAATCTCCCAAGTCATCCCACCACCATCCTGACCCTGCGTTCCCTCCTTTGTGTCCATACATTTGTTCTCTACATCTGTGTCTCTATTTCTGCTTTGCAAACCGGTTCATCTGTATCATTTTTCTAGATTCCACATATATGCATTAATATACGATTTTTTTTTTTTTTTTTTTTTTTTTTTTGCGGTACGCGGGCCTCTCACTGTTGTGGCCTCTCCCGTTGCGGAGCACAGGCTCTGGACGCGCAGGCTCAGCAGCCATGGCTCACGGGCCCAGCCGCTCCATGGCATGTGGGATCCTCCCGGACCAGGGCACGAACCCGTGTCCCCAGCATCGGCAGGCGGACTCCCAACCACTGTGCCAGGAGGGAAGCCCACGATATTTGTTTTGCTTTTTCTGACTTACTTCACTCTGTGTGACAGTCTCTAGATGCATCCACATCTCTACAAATGGCCAAATTTCGTTCCTTTTTATGGCTGAGTAATATTCCATTGTATATATGTACCACATCTTCTCCATCCATTCGTCTGTCGATGGGCATTTAGGTTGCTTCCATGACCTGGCTATTGTAACCAGAGCTGCAATGAACATTGAGGTGCATGGTGTCTTTTTGAATTATGGTTTTCTCAGGGTATATGCCCAGTAGTGGGATTGCTGTGTCATATGATAATTCTATTTTTAGTTTTTTAAGGAACCCCCATACTGTTCTCCATAGTGGCTGTATCGATTTACATTCACACCAACAGTGCAAGAAGGTTCCCTTTTCTCCATGCCCTCTCCAGCATTTGTAGATTTTCTGATGCTGCCCATTCTAACTGCTGTGAGGTGATACCTCATTGTAGTTTTGATTTGCATTTCTCTAATAATTAGTGATGTTGAGCAGCTTTTCATGTACCTCTTGGCCATCTGTATGTCTTCTTTGGAGAAATGTCTATTTAGGTCTTCTGCCCATTTTTGGATTGGGTTGTTTGTTCTTTTAATATTAAGCTGAATGAGCTGTTTATATATTTTGGAGATTAATCCTTTGTTGATTCGTTTGCAAATATTTTCTCCCCTTCTGAGGGTTGTCTTTTCGTCTTGTTTATAATTTCCTTTGCTGTGCAAAATGTTTTAAGTTTCATTAGGTCCCATTTGTTTATTTTGGTTTTTATTTCCATTACTCTAGGAGGTGGGTCAAAAAAGATCTTGCCATGACTTATGTCAAAGAGTGTTCTTCCTATGTTTTCCTCTAAGAGTTTGATAGTGTCTGGCCTTACATTTAGGTCTTTAGTCCATTTTGAGTTTATTTTTGTGTATGGTGTTAGGGAGTGTTCTAGTCTCATTCTTTTACGTGTAGCTGTCCAGTTTTCCCAGCACCACCTATTGAAGAGACTGTCTTTTCTCCATTGTATATCCTTGCCTCCTTTGTCATAGATTAGTTGACCATAGGTGTGTGGGTTTATCTCTGGGCTTTTGATCCTGTTCCATTGATTTATATTTCTGTTTTTGTGCCAGTACCATATTGTCTTGATAACTGTATCTTTATAGTATAGTCTGAAGTCCAGGAGTCTGATTCCTCCAGCTCCGTTTTTTTCCCCTCAAGATTGCTTTGGCAGTGATTCGTGGTTTTTAAAAGTTATATTCAATTTATAGTTTTTAAAAAATATTGGCTATATTCCCTGTGCTGTACGGTATATCCTTGTAGCTTATTTATTTTATACAAAGTAGTTTGTATCTCTTAATCCCCTACCCATCTCTTTCCCCTCCCCTTTTCCCTCTCCTCACTGGTAACCACTAGTTTGTCCTCTGTATCTATGAGTCTGTTTCTTTTTTTCTTATATTCACTTGTTTGTGGTATGCTTTAGATTCCATATATAAGTAATATCATACAGTATTTGTTTTTCTCTGTCTGACTTATTTCACTTAGCATAACACCCTCCAAGTCCATCCATGTTGTTGCAGATGGTAAGATTTCATTCTTTTTTATGGTTGAGTAGTATTCCATTATATATATATTATATATATATAATTACCTTTTTTTTTAAATTTGAGCCATCCTTGTGAGTGAGAAGTTGTTTTTCATTGTGATTTTGATTAACATTTCTCTAATCACTCATGATATTAAGCATCTTTTCATGTGCTTATTGACCATTTATATGTCTTCTTCAGAGGGATATCTATTCAAATACCTGTCTTTCTCAATTGGATTGTCTTGTTATTGTTGAGTTATATGAGTTTTTAATGTATTCTAGAAACAAGTTCCGTATCAGATATATGATTTACAAATCTTTTTCTCCTGTTCTGTATGTTATGTTTCCATTTTCTTGATGATATTGCTTGCAACACAAAATTTTTGATTTTGATGAAGTCCAATTTATCTATATTTTCTTTTGTGGCTTGTGTTTTTGGTGTTGTATCCAAGGAGGCTTTGCCTAACCCAAGGTCATGAAGATCTAGTCCTATATTTTCTTCTAGGAGTTTTATAATTTTAGCTTTTACATTCAGGTCTATGATCCATGTTTAATTAATTTTTGTGTATGGTGTGAGGAAAGGGTTCAACTGAATTCTTTTGCACATGGATATCCAGTTGTTCCAGTGCCATTTGTTGAAAATATTATTCTTTCCCCATCAAATGGTCTTGGTACCCTTGCCAAAAATCAAGTGGCTATAAATGTGAGGGTTCCTTCTGGACTCTCTATTCTGTCCCACCAGTCTATCCTCATGCTAGTGCCACACTATGTTATTACTGTACCTTTGTAGCAAGTTTGAAATCAGGAAGTGTGAGTCTTCCAACTTTGTTCTTCCTTCTCAAGACTGTTTTGGTTATCCTGGGTCCATATGAAAATTAGGATCAGCTTGTCAATTTCTGAAAAAATAAAAAAACAAAACCCAGGTTTGATTTTGAGAGGCATTGCGTCGAGTTTGTAGATTAATTGGGGGAATATTGCCATCTTAATGCTAAATCTTCTGATGGATGAACATGAAATGTCTTTCCGTTTATTTAGAACTTCAACTTCTTACATTTCAACACTTTTTATAGCTTTCAGTGTACAAGTCTTGCACTTCTTTCATTAAATTTCTTCCTAAGTATTTTAGTCTTCTTGCTGCTATTACAAATAGTGTTGTTTTCCTAATTTTTTTCATATTGTTCATTTCTAGTATGTAAAAATACAATTGACTTTTTGTATATTGACCTTGTCTCCTGACACACTGATGAACTTTATTATTAGTTCAAATAGTGTTTTTAGTGGATTCCTTCCTAATTTCTATACACAAGATCATATCCACTGTGAGTAGAGAGAGTTTCACTTCTTTATAATTTGGATGGCTTTTGTTTCTTTTTCTTGCCTAATTGCTCTGGCTAGAACGTCTAGTACAATGTTGAATCAAAGTCTTTGGTTTTCTCGTGATCTTAAGAGAAGAGCAACCACTCTTTCATGATTAAGTTGATGTTAGATGTGAGTTTTTCACAGATGCCCTTATTGTGTTGAGGAAATTCCATTCTATTCATAGTTTGTTGAGTATTTTCATCATGAAAGAGTGTTTTGTTAAATGCTTTTCCCACATCTATGAAGATGAACTTGTGGTTTTATCTTTTATTCTAACAATGTGGTGTATTACTTTGATTGATTTTCATGTCAAACCAACCCGGAATTCCTGGGATAAATGTCATGTGATCACACTGTGTAATTGTTTTATATGTTTCTGGTTTTGATTTGCCAGCATTTCACTGAGGGTTTTTGCATCTATATTCATTAAGATTTGTAGTGTTCAGTAATATTCTATTTCAGATTCTTGCATGGTCTATGGTTTTCAAAATTTTGTCCTATCTTTATTGAATTTAGTATCAGTGTTACACTAGCTTTTTCTAAACATTTTTGAAACTTTTCTACTTTTTCCATGCCCTGGAACAATTTAAACGGTATTGGAATGATCTGTTCCCTAAAACTGTGTTAGAATTCCCATCTGAAATAACACAGCCTGGTGCTGTCTTGGCACGAGCTAGAGCTATCTATTTAAGAATGTCATTTTTTTTTTATGGTAATAGGGTCATCGTCTCTTTTCTGTCTCATCTGGGCTTAAGTCTTATAATTTATATTTTCTTAGAAAGGATCTGTTTCATCCAAGTCTACAAATTTATTTGCATAGAGTTGATCAAAGCATTCTTTTGTGGTTCTTTCCAGTTTCTCTATTTGTATTGTCTTATTCTGTATGTGTATATGTTCTCCCTTTCTCTTGATTAATTTCTCTGGTTTAACTATCTTTTTCCCTCCAAAGAGTCAGCTTGGCAGAAACTCTCTTGGGATGATGCTGCAGTTGGAGACCCACCCTTCATGGTCCTCTGGTCCTCCCTCTTTCCTTCTGGAGGTGTCAGCCCTGCATAGTGGTCTGAAGGCTCTTTGCTCCTTCGCCCGCTGCGTCCCTCAATAAACCTCTTCTAGGTCAACTCTTAGCTTTGCATCTGGCTCTTGGCAGACCCAAACAAGCCCCTATCGTCTCCTGGCTGCTGTGTGGACAATGGACTAGAAGGGGTGGGAAGGGAGGTAAGGCCGTCTACTTGGCTGTTGCAGTGGTCGGGGAGCACAGGGACCCTGGCCTGATCCTAGAAAGTGGGGAGCAGGAGGGGGCATATAGTAAGGGAGGGTCTAAGAGCTGTTTAGGATCAACGGGACTTGGGCACATAACTGCATGGCTTCCATTTTACCATTTATTGCTTTCGACATTCCTTCTCAGGACCACAGGAATCGAGCAGAACTACACATCTGAAGGCAGAGTTGGAATGCTTATTCACAATCTCTCGACTTGCCCTTAGTTCCCTTCCCTGCAGGAGGGTCTGACTAGCTCTGTTGAGGTCTGGACAAAACGTCCGACCCAGGATGTCAGCTGCGTGGCCAGCAGCTCACCCTCCCCCCAAAGATGCTAAAAGAAGGAAAAATCAAGCAAAACCTGACACTTTTCAGGTGGGTTTTGTGCTGTTTGTCTCGGGTTGGTTTTTGTTTGTTTGTGTTTTGGCCGCCCTGTACATTTTCTCTTTTAGGAAATAAAATGTTCTGGTGAGAGGGAACCTCAGAGATCATCTTAGCAGAGAAGGGAAAGGGGGAGGCCAGGTGGAGAGTGTTCCTGCTGCCCAGGACCCTCTGTCTGGCAACTCTAGGTTAATCTACATTAGACCCTCTCCCCAGATTGTGCTTGGACCAAGAGCTCCGGGTCTACACGCTGTTTTCACACCCTGTGGCACGCTGATAAGGAAACCGAGGGGCTATCTGAGATCTGGAAGCAAGTGCAAGGCTGAGCTGGGAACCCTGGTGTCCCGCCTCCCCCCTTCACCTTCCCCCAGCCGAGGTGAGCAGGCTCAGGTGTGCAGGCTCAGGTGTACAGGCTCAGGTATGTGGGCTCAGATGTGCGGGCTCAAGAGTGGTTCCTGCACGGGGCGCACATGCACTGAAAGCAGATGCAACATGTCAAGCAGGTGTACACCTGTCCAAGGTGTTAAGGTTCACCAGGTGTGCCCTGCTCCTGGCATTAAAGTTCACCAGCTGAAGTTAGGCCACAGAAGTTGAGCTCATTGCAGGCAAATGCGGTGTGCGTGACTCTGAGCCCCTCTCAGGGCTGAGGGAGGAGCAGGTAGGTGGGTCCTAACCCAGAGGACCAGAGGCCTTACAGGACGCCTGACCTGAGGGCTCATCCCTGTGGTTTCTGACCCGCCCCTCCTCTCCCTCCCGCCCCTCCCTTTTTTCTTTGTCTTGCATTCGCTCTACAGGTAGCACAGTCAGGCCTGAGCTGGCTCCTGGGTGTCTGGGTGAACGTGCTCACAGAATAGGGCCAGCCAGACCTGAAAACTGAGTACACATCAGAGCAGTGGGTCCCCCCAAATGCCAGGGCACCCGGGGGTGCACTCACACACACAGTAGGCACCTCCTGGGCTCTTTCCACGGGCCGGGTCCTGGGGACCACCAGGGGGACGGTCACAGGAACCAGCTTATCGAACACACTGGCCTCCTGAGGTCCTGGGAAAGGATTTTGTTTTGCCCAACTTTTCAAACAGTCCTGTCAGGAGTCCCCTCCCTGACCGGCGGTCAGGTGTGGATTTTTCGTGAAGCTAATGCAACTTCAATCTCAGGTCATCTTACTTGCCAGGGGCTTCCAAGGGCCCAGGAGGGAATCGGGCGTTGTGTTTACAAGGTCATGTGTTTTTGTAAAGTTTGCAAAAATAAGCGATTTCTATGTGGTGGACATACTCTAGGGTGACAGGGGTGGTCCCAGTGTGTCACACCCTTGCATAATTCCCTTCCTTCAAGCATGGGCAGATCCTGTGACCTATTTCTGCTGGATAGAACACGGCAAAGTTGATGGACTACCGTGTCCGTGAGTACGGTGAGTTATAGGGCCAAGGCGAAGGGATTTTGCAAAAGTCATTAAAATTCCAGACCACTTAACTTTGAGTTCTTCGAAAGATGGGCTTGGGTGGGCATGACCTAGTCCGGCAAGCCTTTGAGAGGGCCCAGGCCTCTGGTGAAGTCAGAGGCTGTCTCTTGCTGGCTTTGAGAAAACCAGCTGCCCTGAATCCTAGAGCAGCAAGGAAAGGAAGCTGCTGATAACCTGAGCGAGCTTGGGGCTCCTCTCCCTGAGGCAGCCCCCAGATGAGAACGCAGCCTGGCCAACACCTCGACTCCAGCCTAAGACCCAGGCAGGGCACCTGGCTAAGCTGCTCCTGGATTCCTGACCCAGGGAAATTGTCAGATTACACACGGGTTTTTTTCTAAACGGCTAAAGTTGCAGCAGTGTGTTAGGTAGCAATAGACAACAAATTCCTTATATATTCTTTTTTTTAATTAATTAATTTATTTATTTGGCTGTGCTGGGTCTTAGCTGTGGCACTCGGGATCTTCGTTGCAGCAGGTGGAATCTAGTTCCCTGACCAGGGAACGAACCCAGGCCCCTGCATTGGGAGCACGGAGTCTTGACCACTGGGCCACCAGGGGAGTCCCAACAGAGTCCTTCTAGTGATATATTCTTTTTCTTCGAGTGTTCCTCCGCCAACTTTATAAGCTTCGGGTCCCATAAAATCCCTGATGCTGTGGCTTTCTGGTGCCTTTCGGCCGTAGGAATAGTCTTACTTCACCCACGACGACTGCCTTTCAGAGATGAAAATGTCCCGTCTGGTCCACAGAAAAAGTCCAGTCTCTCAACCAGGTTAAGTCTTCTCTCCCCAGACTCAGGGCCGCCCTGGCTCAGGCCCCTGCAGGGAGGAAGGGCTGTGGCCAAAATGTTGAAAGGGGCAGGTGAAGCTCTCTGTGAGTGTCCTGGGGCTGCTGTCACAGACAACCACAGTCTGGGAGCGCTTATGAAAGCAGAAGGGATTCCCTCCCGGCTCTGGAGCCAGAGTCTGTGATCAAGGCGTTGGCAGGGCTGCGTCCTCACACGAGGCTCTACGGGAGGGTCCTTCCTGCCTCTTCCAGCTTCTGAGGGCCCCAGGTGATCCCTGGCTTGTGGCCGGGTCCCTCCAGTCTCTGCCTTATTGACACCCGGCCTTCTCCCCTTGTGTGTCTGTGTCTCAAACTTCCCTCTCCTTTCTCTTATAAGGACCCCAGTCCTAAATCCACCATGATCTCAAGATCCTTAACTTAGTGATATCTGCACAGACCCTTTTCCCAAATAAAGTCACCTTCACAGGTTCTGGGGGTTAGGCTGTGAACGGAGCTTTTGGGGGGGCCGCTGTTCAGCCCCCTACTGTCGCTTTCAGCATCCTTTCCGCAAGTGAATGAGGAACCAAGTGTGGGGCAGGGTGGGATGTGAAGTGAAAGGTAGAGATGGAGAGGGCCCGGAGGTGCCCGGTGGAGAGGGTGCTGGGAAGGCACCTGCAAGGGTGACATTTAAGCCCGGACTGGACGGCTGAGAAGGGACCACCCCGTGAAGAAGAGGCAGGGAGACTGTGGGCAGAGGGGCCCCCACCGCTGAAGGCCTGGGGCTTGAGGGCTGAGGGCCCAGTGTGTCTGGAGGATGGCAGGTGCAGAGGATGGCGGGGAAAACTGTGGCCTGGCCAGTTTGGACTGTCCTGCAGAGGAAGCAGCCGTTCACCAGTAGCTGGGAGGCGCGGAGGGGCGTGTCCAGGGACGAGGTCCTGTGCTGGGGTGGTCCGGCAGCCTCCTGTGACCCTGGATATGCCACCTCGCCTGTATTTCACCACCAGACCTTGTTCCTGCTGGATGGGGGGACCAGCGTTGCAGGGGTCCTGGGCGGGTCAGGGTCCCCCTTCATCCGCCTGGAGCCCTGATGAGAGTTGCGTAAAGCAAGGTATGAAGCCAGGCAGCTCTATGGGGTGTTTGATGAAGACGTTAGGGCATCAGAAATCATTATTGGAGGCGCGGCCGCCTGCTCTGTGTGGCTCAAGACACAGCCTCGTGCGGGCCTCTGCTGGACCGCAGGCCGCACCCGGGGAGCCTGGAGCCTGGCCAGAGTGTTCCCTTTTCCCGTGGCCCCTAACCGTTGGGCCATCCTACCAGGCGTGGCCCGGAGCCCGAGCCCTCCGTGTACGGGGCTGTGTCCAGAGCCTTGCTCCCCAGGCCTGGCACCACAGAGCGACACAGTAACAGGGTATCAAACACCGTGGCGATTTTAACGGGTTTTTCTTTTAGACGGTGGATGCCAGGCTCCCGCTCCTTCGTGCCAGGGTCTTGACTGGGTCTTGCGGTCACATCAAAGTGACAGGTGCATGAAGTCCTGGCATCTCAGGGCTCACCTAAGGGGGGGATGGGGAACAGTAGACAAATGAATAGATAATCCGCTGGGAGAGGGAGGGCGTGGGGGGGAAGCAGACCTGGGTGTATCCCTGGGCGGGGTGGGGGGGGCAGGAGGCCTCTCGGAGGTGACAGAGCAGGGCTCTGTGGCATCTGGGGCACTGGAAGGACATTCCAGGCAGGGGTGCTGTGAGGTTGGGTGGGGTGCCCACTTGGAGGGAGGTAAGGTGGGGCTACATGCCGGAGAAGCAGAGAGACGCACCTGGGGGCCTGGGCCTGAGCCCCTGAGAGGGGGTCCCGAGGAAGCTGGGCTTCCATCCAACAAATGTCCCTTTCACTTAAGGTGGCCCCAGCTGCTGTCTGAGATGATGAGCCCAACTGGGGCAGTGGGGGCAGGGGCGGCTGCGCCCCCCCAGGAGTTTGCAGCCCCGATGGACCGGCGTGAGTCCCACTTCACCTGGCCGTGCCGTGGGCTCAGGAGGGAGCTGGCTGAGCCCTTAGCGTGTGGCTCTGTGGGGAGACGGAGGGCGCAGGACCCCAGGCCTGGAGGGCGGGACCCTGAACCCAGGCTGCCGGTGGAGCTGGGGCTGCCGTGGGAAGGGGCCTGGCTCTCTGGGACCCGGGCCCCCACTGGAAGTGGGATCATCCCCAGAGAGACCCTTGGCTGGCCATGGCAAGGTGGAGGCTGGCTCCCCGACTCTGAGACCCCTCCCCAGGTTGCACAGCAGTGGGGATGGGGCTCATGGCCGCCTCAGGGCACAGCTCCCACCTCCCTCACCAGAACAGCAAGGCGTCAGGGCCGTGGGCTCTGGAGCCAGTGACGGCGGTTCAAATCCCTGTTCCCGGAGAACGACCAGCTGGCACCCTGGGGTGAGCGCCTTTTATCCTGCTGAATCTTGCTTTTCTCCTCTAATGGGGGAGCTGAGGGGTCAAAGGCTAGCCCCCCGGGTCCTGGCTGTGTGACCTTGGGCCATTTACACCACCCCCATCTCTCCCCCACCCCCCAGGGCTTTATTTTCTTGAGTATTAAATGTGTCAATATACCAAGAGTGCCGACCCCTATGTTCACAGCTGCACTATTACAATAGCCAAGACATGGGAGCAACCTAAGTGTCCACAGATAGATGAGTGGATGGAGAAGATGCGGTACATATGTACAATAGAATACTACTCAGCCGTAAAAAGGAAAGAAATAATACCACTTGCAGCAACATGGATGGACATAGAGATGGTCATACTAAGTGAGGTAAGTCAGAAAGAGAAAGGCAAATACCATATGATATAGCTTATATGTGGAATCTAGAATATGACACAAATGAACTTATCTATGAAAGAGAAGCAGACGTAGAGAACAGACTTGCGGTTCTTGTGTGTGTATATATATATACGCCAAAGGTGCTTAGAACCCTGTTTGGTGACAAGAGTTTGACTACTTGTAACTATGAGTGTCAGTGCACAGGGTGAGCCAGCCACTGCCCTTAACGACCCAAATGTGGAGGGCTTAACACTGTGAAGATTATTTCTCTCTCACATCACAATCCAGTGCAGGAAGGTGAAGGACAGAGGGTCTGATCCACGAAGTCATTTGGGGATCCAGGCTCCTTCCAGCTTGTGGCCCTCTTAGGGCTTCAGAATCCTCCTCTTGGGTCCTCTGCAGATGGGGGATTCCAGGGAGGCTCCTCTGGGCCGGAAACTCCACCCACAGGCTGAGGCCACGCTAAGTGCAGGGAGGCTGGGACTCGTGGGCCGGCCCTGTGTCCAGGAGGAAAGAGGCCAGTCTGTGTTAGCCGTTACTGCTCTTACACCCTGCAGCAGCTGGATCGCCAGGCAAGGTGAGCGGCTGGAAGGGCCTGCGAGGGTCTGGCAGGCGAGCGTGTCAATCATCCTCCCGGTTACATCCGAGTCGACTTTGCCATCCCCGAGCAAGGCTACAAGGGGAAGCTCAGCCCTCACAGGGCTCCCCGGCGGCCCCCCCCACCAGGAGCATGTACAGTATATGTCACCAGCCACCTCTTTTAAATTCCTTAATCTTATTATTCCTTGGTGGGAAGCCTTGAACATTCTTTTCGTATTAAAAAATAATAATAATAAAGCCTGACAAGTTTCTTAAATAGCATTCTTTTTTTTTACCCTTGGTCTCCGGGAGGACCATTTCCTGCTGGGGCCAAAGATGGGGTCCCGCTGGGTGTCAAGGGAGTGAAAGCATTGCTCAAACAGGGTCTCCTGGCGGCCTCTTCTGGCCCACTTGCTGCCAGCCCAGGGGACAGAGCACAGGCTGTCTGCACAACTGAAGTCCCAGGAAATGCCTTGCCCCCTCCAATCCCCCTTCCCATCTACTGTAGAAGGTTCCTGGCTGTGCAGAGGCACTTTCTAAAATGCAGATCTCCAGGCCCCTCCCCAGTTGCCCTGATGCAGATAGCCAAGCAGGAGAGGAATCTGAATTTTTAGCAGGTGCCCGGGAGATGCCAACGCGATCTGTCCACGGCCTGGAATCTGGGAAGCCGGGCTGTGGAGGACAGCGGGATGAGTCTGACACAGCCCGGCTTCTGGGACCATGACTGTCTGGCAGGAAAGGTAAGACAGGACCCCTATCGGCTGAAAAAAAAAAAAAAAAGTACAACTGAAAAGTTGTTTATGTTTTATTTGGCGGACTTGCTGAGAACTCAAGCCCCAGAGGCAGCCTCTCAGACAGCCCTGAGGAACTGCCCCAGAGAGGCAGGGGCGAAACCAGGGTGTACAGGGGGTTTTGAGACAAAAACCAGGTAGTCGGTACATCAAGAGATTACTGTTAATTAAAGAAAACCCAGACATCTCAAGTTAACGAATTCAGCACTTTTTTATGTCTGGGAAGATGCAAGAGTCTGGCTTGATTGAAATCATCGCTTTGATAAGCACCTCAGCTATCTAGGGCCAGCATCCCGCTTTGCTCCATCCTGAGTCCTTTCAGGGTGCACACTGGGGTGTCGCGGCTGCAGTGCCTGCTGTCTTGACGGCTGCAGCATCCTTTGTTTCCCAATACGGGGGCGACGTTCTTCGTCCACACCCCAGTCAGAAGCACCACGTGGGAGCACGGCTACGGGCAATGGCCCGTGAGCAGAACCCGGCTTCCAGCTGCATCTGGGGCCCTGTGCGTTCTGGTGTTGTGTCTTTGTGGATTCCATTTTACAGATGTGAAGACAGGATTCTTGAAGGCCAGTCACCCGGTCCAGTCACCCATAAGCAGTGGAGCGGGGCTCGAGTCCCCAGATACCACCATCTCTTGGGCCTAGAACTCAGACTGTCCAATGCATGAGCAACTACCATTGAAGGTGGTGGTGTGTGTGCCTCTCTCCTCTGGGGGCTGCACGCGGGGCCACCTGTCTGAGCCGAGGAGCCAGCCGGTGCCGCGCAGGTCCCTCCAGAGGCCACACGGATCCCCACCTGCATTTTTAAAAAATTTTGAGGTCAAATTCACATAACATAAAATTAATCATTTTCAGGTCAACAGTGCAGCGGCCTTGTGTGGTATGACCACCATCTCTATCAGGTTCAAAACATTTTCATTACCCCCAAAGGAAACCCCCACACCTGTTACGTAATCACTCCCCGTTTTCCCTAACCCCAACAGGCGGGATGCTGCCCCCCGGGGGGCGGGGAGGGCGTTTTCTTTAGACCCAGGCCTCTGTCCTGGCTTCTTCTGCCCACCCCCAGGTGAGCCCAGGGAACAGGAAAGCACAGATGCATCTCTGATGTAGAGGGCATGGGGCAGCGAATGGATCACTGCAAGCCTCGAGCTGGGATCTGACTCCTTCCTTTCCTCCAGCCCCGGGAGGTGGTGCATCTGTCAGCAATTTGGCCTTTTATAAAGAACCTGACTGGATTTTGTTTGAAAGCACATTTGTGTGTGTGGCGGGGGGGCGAGTTGCTCCAGGCTCTGCTTATCCTTCAAACCAATTTCCTCCTGAAACAGTCTCAGCCTGGGCAGCGAAGCTTGTCTGCTGTAGGGCGACTGCCTTCCCACCTGACCTGGCGCTCAGACTCCAACCAAAGCCGGTCCCTGGTCCTGGGGAGACAGAGCTGGATCCTCACTTCCCAGATGAGGGCCCACGGCATCCTCCTGTCCCGTGGAGCAGGGAAGTTGCCTCCCTGCCCCTGCTCCTTTCCTTCTAGAATCTTGTCCAGGGCGGCCCTTCAATCCCACAGTCCCAGCCCCGGGCAGGATGTCAGAGCTGCACCCACCCCCTGCACCCAATCCCTCTGCATCTTCCCGTGTTTTGAGAACTGTGATGGGTCTGGAGTGAGATAAGCACATCTCAGTGCCTGAAGACAGGCCGGGCTGGTGGGAATTCTTATGCAGGAGCACCTTCCTGTCGCTGCCCTTTCCGGGGCCCCTGATGGACCACAGGTTCTGGCCAGTCGTGAGGCGTGACCCCCCGCACTGATGACAGGAGGAAACCATTTATCGTCACGGAAGGATCTGGCTCCTGGCGTGTTTATCCAGAGGAAGGAAGTAAGCTCTTTTCATCTCCTCCGAGCGGTGTCTGGCCCACTCGGCCGTCCGATCTGTCAGCGGGGGGAATTTTAAATAACGTGTCCTGGGTTTGTCGGTACCTGTTTCGTGTCTGCCTCGGAGCTCTCAGCTCATCACTTCCTGGGTGTTGCACTTCACTGCCGCTTCCTCCTTTAAGTAAACTCCGTCATAAATTTAATGCTTGTCAGAGCCGAGTTTAGAAATCTGGGCCAGCCACATGCGCCGGCGAGGCAGGGCTCTCTCCTCAGGCCGGCGTCCAGTGTGGCCGACGCGGGACACCTGGGGGAGTGCGGGCTGCGGGCTGCGATGCCGGCTGCGGTCAGAGAGGCTTGCAGGCTTGGGGAGGATGTGGTTTGTTTTTCCACATTTCGAAGCCAGGGAACTAGTGAAAAATCTCACCTGGCAACTGGCACGGAAATTGCTGGAGGGCAGTCGCACAAACCCAACAGCCTGTGTCAGTCTGCATCTCATGGCCAACAAGATTGTTGTGCTAAGAGTGCCTCCCATGGTGTTCATACCCAGGCAAAGTGACAGAGGAGTGAGGCCATAAGACTAGCAGCTTCCCATCCAAACATCCATCTATCAAACATCCATCCATCCATCTAGCAAACCTCCATCCATCCATCCATCCATCCATCCATCTATCTACCCAACATCCAGCTACCTAACCGTCCATCCACTGAGGCGCTGTCATCTCACATGTCCCTATGGACTGGACACCTTGCAGCCCCAAGAGAACAATGCCCCAGGGAACCCCTTGTCTGTGGGTAGAGGGGACTTTGGTCTTGGGGGTGATGGGGGATCTTGCGGAGTTAGGGGGCAGCTTCCAGGAGGAAAGAGATGTCCCATGCTACTGCAGCTCTTGAAGAGGGTGGGGTTCAAAGAATGAATCCCTTTCTGCCCCCACCCACCACCTGCTATCTCACAGGTCCGGGGTAACCAGGGTTAACGGCGGGTTCTCCGTATCTGCTGCATTAGTGTCCTGGGACTCTCGAAACGAAGTACCACGAATGGAGTGGCTTAAGCAACAGAAATTTCTTCTTTCGTGTTTCTGGAGGCTTGAAGCCTGAGGTCGAGGTGTGGGCAGGCTGGTGCTTCCCCTAAGCTGCTCGGGATGGCCCATCCAGGCCTCCCTCCTGGATCCTCTGGCTCCTGTCCTCGTGGCTGTGTCATGCCAGTCTTCACATGGGCTCTCCCTGTGTGAGCATCTGTCTCCGTTTCCCCTCGTTATAAGGACACCACTCATATTGGCTTAGGGGCCACCATGCCCCAGTACGACCTCATCTTAGCTAATTACATCTGCAACGACCCTATTTCCAAATAAGGTCATATTCTGAGGTAATGGGGGTTGTGGGGTTGTGGGTTGTGGGGACACATTTCAACCATAACATCTGCAGACGCTAAAATCCCTCTTAGCGTGAAAAGGGGCCGCTGGGAACCCTGACCCTCTGTTGCCCTCCGACGCCCCCTCACACGGGCCCCTAGAGGAGCAGGTTCTGGCCACCAGGAACTACACAACCCCGCTCAGGGTCAGGGTCAGGGTCAGGGTCAAGTCAGGGTCAGGGCGCTCACATCCCTGTGGGACCTCAGTTCAGGTGCCCTGCTCAGTCCAGAGGCCTCTTGCAGGGAAGGCGTCAGGACATGATCAGGGCACCCAGCTCCACCTTCCACCACCCCCAGGCCATGCCCAGCAGCCTCGGGTCCCCTGGGCCTTCTGGAGTGGCAAGTTCCCAGAACCAACCCGAGAATGCTGTTCCTAGAGCAGGTGTTTGGGGACACGCTCTGTCTGTTCTCAGGTCCCTCCCAGGCCTCCACCTGCTTCTACCTGGAGGCCGTGCAGCTCTGGGCGCCCTGAGAGTCCAGGAGCTGTGCCCAGAGCCAGCGGCTGGCTTGAGGCCACCTCGGCCTCTTAGAGAAGCAGGATGGGGGATGGTGACAGCTGATGAGGCCACGCGGAGGAGACATCGGGGCAGGGGACAGTTAGAGGTGCTGCTGGAGTATTACCGTCAGTCTCCCTGGAGGGCACCGTGCCCAAACCGAGGCTGCGGAAATAAGGAGCCGGCTTTCCACACCCCCGTCATCTGGAAAGGACTGCTCAAACCCTAGTCCGGCTCTCAGGAGGGCACAGCGATGCAGACACCTGCTTCTGGCCCCGTCCCCTGTTCCTTAACCCCTGGGCACTCCGGGGACTTTCCAGCCTCTGGGCCTTCGTCCCCGCGGTGCCCTGCACTCCCTGGGCGTGTGCCGTGCCACCCCTTCCGGCAGCTGAACACACCCATCAGGAAGCCACGCCCACCCTCTTGTTCAGTCACATCTCTCAGCTGGACTGTGACCACTGTGGGCCAGGGGCCTGGCTCTCCCAGCCCCGCCGCCCCCAGGGTCCCTGGCTGGCGGCACACAGCCGAGAGCGCTGGTCAAGGGCTCAGCGCTCCTGTGGTCTTGGAGGCCTGCCGTGGGTGGACAGCAAGACCAAGGCCACAGACGGGGCCCCGCAGGCCGAGAGTCCCCAGCCTGCAGCCCGCTCTCAGCGTGCCCTCTGCCCCTCTGGCCACTCCCCCTCCCAGTCTAAGCCTGGCCTCCTTCCCCTTCCTGTCGGGGTCACCGGCTATATCTTTTGAAGGGAAATACGTTTATCTTCTGACAAATGGTGGTGGTGAGTCTGGGGTCCTGAGAAACCAGGAAGCTGTGAGTGACCCAGGAACCCAGTGCCCCTTCCCCACCTGTCGGAATTGGGGAGGAGGTCAACGTCTCAGTAGCGGATCCCACAGGACAAGCATCTCATGACTGGAGGTGAGCTGTGAGCTAGAACCTCAGAGGCTGCCCCGGACTCCTCGGGCCCCTGGGGAGGCAGCTCTGCCCCGTCTCCTGGGGAGGGGGATGGAGCTCAGATATGCCTGGGGCTGCAGGACCTACCCTTGGCCAGGGACCCAGCACGGGGCCTGGACCGAGCCTTGCCTTACCTCTCCCCAGCCATGCGCTGCGGGTGCAACGTAGAGATGGTCCTTCCCAGAGAGCGTGAGGACGCTCCCCACCATCTCCCACTGATGGCACAGGGCTTGGGAGGCTCACGGGCTGCAAGCTCTTTGCAGACACACTTTGTGGGGCAGGATGCGCGCATCAAGTTTCTGGGAGGTGGAGGGGGTACCGCTCCTCCCCGCGCGCCTGCTGCACCCCTGCTGCACCCCTGCTGCGGCTGAGGAAACAGACGAAAAGAAGGAAAAGGGCCCAAGCTGGTCCTCCTTGGGGGCCCGGCACACGCCGGCTTGCTGGGAGCTCTGGAGAGGCTCCAAGGCTGGAGGGGGGAGGGGGACCCCGAGGGAGGACTCACCCCGAAAGGGGACCTCACCCCAGGAGGAGCTCAGGACACAGGGAGCCTCCGGGTGTCCCTGGGGAGGAAGAACCCCGGGGGTGACGACACAGAGAGGATCCTAGAACGCTGGGGTGCCGTGTGTGTGCATGTGAGTGGGTGTGTGCACGTGTGTGAGTGTGCCGTGTGTCTGGGCATGTGTGCACGTGTGAGTGCCGGTATGTGCACGTGTGTGTCCACGTGTGAGTGTGCACGTGTGAGTGTGCCATGTGTCTGGGCATGTGTGCACGCGTGAGTGTCAGTATGTGCACGTGTGTGTGTGCACACGTGTGTGAGTGTGCCGTGTGTCTGGGCATGTGTGCACGTGTGTGTGTGCACGTGTGTTGTGTGTCTGGGCATGTGTGCACGTGTGAGTGCTGGTATGTGTACTGTGTGCCCACATGTGTGTGTGCACGTGTGTGAGTGTGCCGTGTGTCTGGGCATGTGTGCACATGTGTGTGTGCACGTGTGTGTGTGCCGTGTGTCTGGGCATGTGTGCACGTGTGTGTGTGTGTGCACGTGTGTGGGAGCACCAGGGAGCCGGGCCAGCTGGAGTGAAGGGCTGTGAGCGGAGCATAGCTGAGGAGGGCCATCACCCTTGGAGGCTCCACCATCCGGGCGCTAGGGGCCCCCAGTCCGCTCTGGGCGAGGCCTGGTGTGAACCAGGGGGACAGCAGCCTGGCGGAGGGGGGAAGCCAGGACGGGGTCAAGGAAGGGGGCTCGGGAAGGGGGTTGGGGAGCATAAAGGCTGAGCATTTCACAGCAGGGACCCAAGCCAGGAGGACGGCCCACCAGGGCCTTTCAAGGTTCTAGTCAATCTTGGGAGCCACTCCTTAGGTGGGAACAGGGACGTAGTATCTGGAAAGGGCCAGGCAGGCTTTCAGAGCCCACACGCCGCGAACCCAGAGGCCTCTGCCCTTGGCGGGTGGGGTGGGTGCAGCTGGGTCCCCCGAGGAAGGCTCAGCAGTGAGGGGCAATGCTGCCCCCTGGTGGTGGAAAGAACCTCTGTCAATCGGCCTGTAACATTAAATTTTCCATCGCACAACTTCGCCTCAAGGCCCTCGGAGGCTGAGGAAGAAAGTGTGTTCACACGAGACCTCCCGAGTGAGGCTGAGTGACCCAGCGGCCTTGTGTTGGGGGGCGGGGGGACATTATTACACGTCATCCTCCAGCGCCCTCGAAGGCAGGGCTGCTGGCCTGTTTACAGACGCCTGGCCTGGGCGCTCCGCCTGCAGCTAACAGAATCCAGACTTAACCCCAGTCTCCCACGTGACCCCCCAGCCCCACCCTTCCCATTTACAAACGGGGAAACTGAGGCTCAGGGGGTGGAATGACCGTCCCAGACACCTGCATCGGAGGATCACCCTTCCCCGAAGATTTCACCCCAATGGTCCGGGGCCCTAAGCAGATGCCTCGTGGGGAAGTCTTGTGGGGTGAAGGGCATGCTGCAGTGGGCCCCCAGGAGAGCCTGGAGAAAGTCCTGGCTAGCTGAGTGTTTGTGTTCTGGTGGCCAGTGCCCTGGGATCTGGAATAATACTACCTGCCTCAAAAAACCGCTGTCAGAATAGAAATCCTCAGGAGGGCAGTACCCACGGCATGCAGTTGCTGCCTATTATTATAATAAGTCCCTTGGGCACCAACGGTGCACAGGGTCTGTGGTAGGATGAAAAAAGGACACCCCCAAAGATATCCACATCTTAATTCCCGGAACCCAGGTCACATATGTGACCTTATGTGGCAAAAGAGACTTTTTGGGTGTGATGAACTTGAAGAGTGGAGAGGTGAGCTTTTCTTGGATCCCCCAGGTCATCACAAGGGTCCTTACAAGAGGGAGGCAGGAGGGTCAGAGTCAGAGAAAAGATGTGATGCTGAAGCAGAGGCTGGAGGGAGGGAGAGAGATTCGGAGACGCTGCACTGCTGCCTTTGAAGAGGGAGGAGGGGGCCACACACCAAGGAACGTGGGCGACTCCAGAAGCTGGAGAAGGCAAGGAATGGGTTCTCCCCGGAGCCTCCCGAGGGAACCAGCCTTGCTGATGCCTCGATTTTAGCCCAGGGAGACGTCTGATTTCTAGAAGCGCAAGAGAATAAATCAGCGTCGTTTCAAGTCGGTAAGACTGTGGTCATTTGTGACAGCGGCGTGGGACACGAAGGCAGGTCCCGTTCTAGGAAGTGGATTACCGTCCTCTAAATGAAGGGGGTCACGAGCCCCCCTCTGCCCAGACCCCAAAGCCAGCCCGAGGCAGTCTTGTGGGGACACTGAAGCAGCCTCAGTTCTCCCTGGCTGTCCCAGGAGGGGGCAAAGGCTGGGGGCCAGGGGCTTAGGACCCAGAGCCCCCAGAGAGCTCTTGATAGCGAGATGGGCTCGCCGTGGCCTGTCCCTGCTCCTCCCAGCCAGAGCCTGCCAAGAGAGACCCAGTGGGAAATGATAGAACGTTCTTTTGGACATGTGTCCTCCTATTTTTAAACTGTTGCTTTTTTCCCCTGTAACGTTTTGCATGTTGGAAAAGGCCTGGGAGCCATGGTCCCCAGTCTGTCTGAAATTATCTCGGGTGGCACAGGGTCCTGGCCTTTCACGCCTTGTCTCCACGGCCAGCAAGCGCATCTGCCTGGCACGGAAGAGTCCTAGCCCCACTTTGTGGAGGGAAACTCCGAGGCTCAGGAGCAGAAGTGGCTGGGCCAGCGTCACCAGGCTCATGAAGGGGCAGGGGCCTCATCCAGACCCAGGTCCCCTGAAGCTTCTGGCTTTTTCCCACGACACCATGCTGCCCCCCAGCGGCGGGTCTAGTTTTTCGGAGAGTGCTAAGCTAGCCACAGCCCCCAGGGTCAGATCCAGACCTGGAGACAGGAGTCAATCAGGGAATATTGTTTGTGTTGCTCGGAGCACAACGTAGGCTGGCTGGGAGCTGGCATCCCCTGGGTCGGGGAAGCGGGGCTGGAGCATGAGAAAGCCCAGGAGTCTAGGAACCGGGTTGCAATTGATTTCCATTTGCGGCCTTAAAAGTAAAACAATGAGTGTTTCGTGTCTTTGCTCAATGCAAGACTCAAGTAGGTATTGAGTCCTATTATGTGCTGGGGTCTGGACACAGAGCAGAGAATGGTCTTGCCGTTGAGGAAGGGCACTCCAGAGGCAGCGTTATGGAGGTTGAGAGGCAGGAGGGTGACTTTCTGGGGGAAAGGCATTCCGGGCAGACAGAACAGCAAGTGCAAAGGTCCTGAGGCCAGAACTAGCCCGCCAGGCTTGAGGAACAGTGAGAAAGCCAGAGTGGCTGGTGCAGGGTGAGGGGCACATCGAGGGGGTATGAGGTAATGGAGAGGTGGGCAGGGACTAGTCGGGGGGCGTGGAGGCCGTAGTGAGGAGTTGGGAGCAAGTACTGCGGGGGTTGTTTTAAAGGGTGTGTCCTTGCAGTCTGGAAGGCCGGTGGAGTCACAGGCTGTTTAGATTTGGGTAGGGAAGCTCTGGTGAATGCAGTCCTTTCCTCTGGCCTTGCAAAAGTAGGTTTACTGCTGCAAAACCCACCTGCAATATTGAAATTGCCACAGAAGGATGCAACTTGCTTTTCAAATCTGACCTTCTCCCGTTGCTTGCCTCCTTTTCCCCCACTGAAACCAGGTTTTCGCATGAGGCGTCATTGGATAACACGGGATTCCGTGAAAATGCAGTTTTGCTCTCGCAGAACTGGTGCTGGTGATTCTTGACAGTTTCTGATGTCGCCCCTCCCCCGCCCCAGCCATGGAGCGTGGCCAGAGCCCCTCCACCTGAGGGATGTCTCCTAGGCATCCCCCGGGCGTGGAGCAGAGCCCTGTTACTCACAAGACAGCCCCGCCCCACACAGCTCCCTTTTCATCCTCCAAACTATGCTGGCCCAGGGCTGTGAGCCTGCATCGGGCCGGAAGTTTCGGGGAGCACAGAGCAGGAGGAACTTCACATTCAACGTCAGAGTCCCCAGAAACAGCCTCAGCTCCTGCTTTCTGTGCACGCGGCACGGCCCAGACACCAAACTCAACACCTTGTCTGTATTGACTACAGAATCCCCATACCAGCTCTTCTTACAGACAAGGAAACTGAGGCATAGAGCGATTGAAGGCTGGGCAGGGGTCCTGCAGACAGCGGTGCCTGCAATCTGCAGGGAGAGCAGCGTTTGCCATCCCCTCTGCCTCTTGGGTGCGGGGCACGGCACGCCGCTGCCCTGGCCACACGTCTCCGGGGCCCCAGCCCCTCGCCCTCTCCTCCCCTCCCTTCAGCCCTGGTCTCCAGGCGCTCACTCTCCCATCTCTGTTGCAGTCCCAACGGCTTAATCCTTCTTCACTTTGTCCCCTTGTTCACATGTGCCGGGACCTCAGCTCCTCCAGGTCCAAGGAGGAGGCATCAAATGCTTGATGACATGGAATTGGTTTCCTTTGCGTTATTTGTTTACTGTCATCTTCCTCTGAGCTGATGAGGTCTTGAGGGTAGGGGACCCCGTCCCCAAGGGTGGAGACCACGCCTGTCTTGCTGACCACCATCTCCCCGGCACCTAGCACAGGCCTGGACATAGTAGGTGCCCAGTGAGTGTTTGCTGGAGGAAAGGACATGTGAACAGACACGCAAGAGTGTGCACGCATGCCCTGTCGTGGAATGTGACGTTTGCACTGTCTCGCTCTTTTCAAAGAAGTTTCATGTCAGGGAAGGCTGAGGGCAGAAAGGATTTAATGAAACAACATCTAGGGAATGGTCTAGGCTCTGTGCCTGAGACCAGTCTCCTATTCTGATTCCACCTTCCTTCAACTTCTTTCCCTTTTGCCTTGGCTGCTAGGAAGCTCAGAGCCAGTTTGTGTAACCCAGGGCTGAAACAGCTCCCTGGGGCCCTGGAAAGCCTACCCCTCCTCTTCCCCACCCCGTCCCCTCTCTGCTCAACTCCTGCTTGTTCTGACTTGCTTTCTATCTCCCTTTTATTGCCTGACACCTCCAGTGCTGTGGAGGGTGGGCAGGTGAGCAAGAGGGAGAGGCCTCGGAGGGAAGCGGTGCTGGGGGGAGGGGACGGAGGCAGGAGGCCCCACCCCTCTGGGCCGATCCTTGGTGCCCTGGATTGCCCGCTGGGGCTTCCTGTACCTCCAGGAGCCAGCTCCAGAATCCAGCAAGGACATGCAGATAAGATCTCGCCAGATAAGGGATCCCTTGACCTTGGGCATGGAAGGAGACAGCAGGGCTTTAACCACATTCTCCTGGCATCAGACTTACACGGGAATAAAAATACCAGGTGTGCTGGGTGTGGAGCTTCCAGAGAGACTTCCCAGCCTGGCACCGCCTGGCCGCCGACACCACTCAAAGGTGAAGAGCAACAGGAAGTTCCAAACCTGACCCCACCCCACGTGCAGGAGAGGCGGCCTCGGAGGCGCCCCAACTCCCCCACCCCACCCCGGCCCCCACCTAACAGCTGCCCGGTCGCCCCGCGTCTCGGTTTCCGCATCTGAAAAATGGAGCCACAACCAGAGCCCCCGCCCCAGGTGGGGACGACAGAGCCTTGGAACAGACTCGGGCCAGCGGCGGGAGAGGATGTGCTGACTCAGGGTGGCTCCTGGGCTCCGCTGATGCGCCTGGCTGTTCTCGGTCTGAGACCACTCTGCTCCCCGTGAGGGGACTCGTGGGGCCCGGCTGCACAGCAGGCTCCACCCCTCGATGCACTTCTGCAGCCGAGCTGGAGGCTGGGGCTGGTGGCCACAGTGCCGTGGGCTCGGGCTGCTGTCCGGCTGCCTCCCTCTCGGAGTGTGGGTGGTTCCTCACCCCTTCTGTCCTCACAACAGGTGCTCGGAAGGGCTTTCTCCATCGACTGGACTCTCCCAGCGCCCAGGCCCAGGTGGGAGAAGGGCAGACCGGGGGACCTCGGCCTGGGTCTGAGCCACAGCTGCGCCACCTGTTCCCACGGAGTCTAGCCCCCATTCCCACATCTGAGCGGGGCCCCGGGAGCAGCCCCACAGAGTCGCATTCAGGGTTGTAGGGACAGGGGCTTCAGGAAGGGGGCTGCTTCTGCCCGCCCCCAGCCTGGCCCAGCGCTGGGTACCTGGGGCAGCTGAGCAGACACTGTTCGCCTGTGAATGCAGGGTGCTGTCGGTGCCCCCAGTGACCCTGCCTCAGAGAGGGGGCTCTTGGAGTCCTTCAAGGCCCCCTGGCAGGTGCCCACCTGGGAGTCTCTTGGGCAGGAGTTGACACCCTCCACCCCCCAGGAGACAGATACCAGCAGGGGCCCTGCTTGGACAGGAGCCCCCCGGGAGATGTTCTGTCGGAACGAGGGACTCCTGGCCTGAGACAAACTGGAGATGCCCACACCGCGGTTCCAGAGACTGCCCACCAGGGGGCAGCACCTGCCTGGGGACTGGAGTCCCGAGAGGGCAGCGCTACCCCCGCCCCCTCACTCATAGACGCTGCTGGAATCTCTTGCGCGGTTGGCCCCCAGGAAGCTGGCCTCCGCCGCCAGCACAGCAGGGTTGGGGGATTGCCCCCTCCCACTCATCCCCCAACCCTGGGGCTCAGAGGGTGGTGCCCCCCTTCCCGGCTCCCAGGCTTGGGGGCAGCTCTGAGGGCGAGGGGCTTCCTTCCTGCTAAGCCTCCCACGGCCCTGGACTGCCACCAGCCCCTGGCCCCTCCGGGTTCGGAAGAAGGGCGGGAGGCCTGCCCCATACTAGGCTGGGCCACAGGTGGACCTCGGAACGCCAGGAGCCGCTCTAGAGCAGAGATCAAGGCAGGTGGACGGCAGAAACGGCCTCTGGGGACCTGCTGGCAGCCTTGCCCTGGGCGGCAGGGTTGGCATGATGGGGGGCACTGGGAAGGGCCCTGGAATGGGGCTCAGAGACCTGGATTCGAGCCCAGCCTCCTGCGGGTTCCACCCAGGTCTGGACCCTCTCTGACCCTCAGGCTCCTCATGTCTACGATGGGGCCAGGACAGCCTGCTCTGCGTGCCCCCTGGCAGGACACAAGAGGTGGGGCCGGGTCCCAGAGGCGCTGGGGGCATCCTGGGTCGGTTAGAGGTGTCCCTTCCTAGCTGGACCTGGTTCTCACTCCAAAGGGTTGTTTGGAAAGCTGCAGCTTGGGGCCTGAGTGGTGGCAGAAGCAGGGCCCAGCCGGGAGCAAGGTGGTCGACATTGTGCTGGGCCCACCATTGGGAGGCGTCACCCGGCAGGGGCCCTTCTCAGCTCCCTGGCGGTTGTCGTCACTAACAGAGGCCAGATTCTCCTAAGGGCGGCAGTCACCTCCTCCCTGGGGCCAAATTCAAAGAGCTGGTCAGCCCAGGAGGTGCTGCAGATGTGTGCCGCGTGTGGGAGTGAGCTCCCCGTCCGAGAGGGCAGCTCGCCTCCGCTCACGGACGTTCCTCACCCCCGTCTCACTCACTCCTCACCCAGCCCTGCCAGGGCTCGGGGAGAGGCATGGGGGTTTCTCACCCCAGATGTCTGTAATGCCGCAGCCGCCGGTCCTGGGATGCTTGAGCTGCCCTCCAGCAAGACCTCCCTCTCCAGGGCGGTACTTCCGTGCTCCAGAGTCCACACAGGCTCCCATGCCCCTCGGAGCCCCCCCGTGGGTCCCTCATAACACACCGCGTTTAGATGTGGCGCCCGGCCCTCCTCCTGCCCCTGGGCGAGCTTGTACCTCCGTCCTGGGTCCAGCACGGAGACGGTGACCCCACCCCTTTCCCCTGCCCCAGCCTCACAGCACCTGGCAAATAGGAGGTGCTGCTTGAAGAGAGCCAGGCTGGATTTTAGGGTCTTGGGGGCAGTGACCCTGGAAAAAGGAATAGCAGTTGCTTTGGGTTCTGGGTTAGGCCAGAGGAGTGAGGGAAAGGACACCAGGCCAATCCATATGGCCAGAAGGCTGCCCGGGAGCGTGCAGCGTCCCCTGGATCTCTGTGGCGAGATTCTCCTTCATTAGACATGTATTGAGCGCCAACTGTATGCCCAGCATCCCTGAGAACAACCAACGTGCAGGCTCTGTGATCAGCCCCCCACGAGGTCCCAGCGGGGCTGCTGGCACGGGGCTGGGAGGACAGGGTCAAAGCGCCTGGGAAGAACAGTCGGAGGTGGAGACCTAGCAGAAGGAACGGCAGACACACAGGCCTCCCCTGGCTCTGGGCCCACTTACCTGACTTCCCACTGGCAGCCCCACAGGGGTGTCTGCCCCAAAGCCAGCTGGGCATGATCAAGGTGGATCCCAGCATCCCACCTCCAAACCTGCTTCTTCTGAGCCCCCTCCCAGCAGAAGACGCCCCATCCACCTCTTCTCTCCAGCCATGCAGCTGTGGCCCCTGCCCCACCCACCTCACCCACATTCACGGATCCCCTGTCCCCGGCGCCCGACCTCCTCGATCTTAAAAATGTCCCCTACTCACGGTCCCCACCGCTAGCCCAGGCCAGGCACCAGCATCTCCCTGCTTTCACAGTGGCCTTCCCACCCCCTCGTGGGCTCTAAGGCGTCCTCCTGGCACAGGGCGGCAGGAGGGAGGGCCATGGGGTGGGGTGGGGGGAAGGGAGAGAAAGAGGAGTGCAGGGACCCCAGCAGAGGGGGCTGTCTGCAGTGGGCGCTGCATCCCCAGGCCGGTGGCCCCGGGGACCGAGGAGAAGCACTCTTTGGTCTACCCTCCAGCCGGGGCTGAGATGAGGACACGTTGGGCTGCATGCCCTTCTGTGCTCGTGGGCGGGAGCCTGGACTGCTTGGACACGGAGGGACAGAGGGTCGCCGCAGCAGCGGCCCGGGGCCAGCCAATCAGGGTACTGACTCTCCCTAAACCCTGTCTGGGTCCACCCAGGTTCGCAGATGGCCCTGGCCTGACCCAGGAGAGGCCCAGATGTGGGACCCCGACCCCGGCTCACAGCTGGCCCTGCATGTTCCTCAAAGTGTCTGCTCCCTCCCGGCCACGGCAGGCAGACCAGGCCCATCTGGGCCGGAGGGGTTGCAGAGCTGGGCATCTGACTTCTTCCCCGAAACTCCGGAGCTAGTTGTATTTTCTTCATGAGGAAGAGGTAGCAGCTCAGAGAGCTTAAGGGACTGGGTGGGTCACACAGCATGTTGGGGGCAGACCCGGGACCTGCCCAAGCTGGGAATCTGAAGTCCAGGCCACCTGCTGCCCATCCGGCCTGCTGAGCGATGGAGCCCCGTGGCCCTTCCGGTTACCCTGCAAGGTCGATTCTGTAGGCCTCTGTTCCCCACACCTGCACGCACCTGGCCCCGCACCCAAAGTGAAGATTATGGTGCACGACCCTTGTGTGAGTGTCCTGGGGCTGCCGTAGCAAGTGACCACATACCAGGAGATTAAAAGCCTCAGAAACGTATCCTCTCCTGGTTCTGGAGGCCTGAAGTCTGAAATTGAGGTGTGGGCAGGGCCCCGCTCCCCCTGGGCTCTCGGAGAAGCTCCTGCCTCTTCCGGATTCTGGGGGCTCCAGGCGCTCCATTGCCCCAGCTTCTGCTTCCGTCTTCACGGGGCCTCATCATCTGTGTCTGCGTGTATTTTCTCCTTTTCTGTCTCCCATAAGGACACTCGTTGCTGGATTTCAGACCCTCCCTAAGCCAGCAAGATCTCACCTGGAGATCCTTCCCTTCGTTACATCTGCGGAGACCCTTTTGCCGAATAAAGTCGTATTCATTCTGGGGATAAAGGCATGGGCATATCTTGGTGGTGAGGGTAGGAGCGGTGTCGAGGATAGAAATCAACCCACTACACCCCCTGATATGAAGTCCACGATAAAGGTAAAGTTACACGATAAAATCTGTTCCAGGAACATCTGTGCTCGTGCGTGTGTTGTGTTTTTTAAAAACGTTTTTGCAAAACCTTCTCTTCTCATTTTTCTTTCTCATTTGGTCCCCACCCTTGTGGACACAGTCTGTTGAACACGCGTGCTCCAGGTGGGCCAGTCACAGAGGGCGGGTGAGGACGAAATGAGGAAGGGCTGGCGGGACACAGCACACAGTACCCGGCACGTGGTACCCGGTGCGTGCATGGTAAGGGATCAGTGATGTTTTACAAGAAACTGACGACCCCAGGAGGTCATTGTCAGGTTTGGGAGCAATGAGGGGCTGAGGGCGTCTGGGGGGCAGGGACTGGACCTGACCTCAGGTCCTTTGGTACATCCGGCTGAAGGCTGGCCCCTGCCCACCAACCTCCGCACCCCTGACCCCGCTACCCGCATGCCTGACCCGCGCCGCCTGCAGCTGTGCTGTCCCACCAGCATCGCTAGTTAACACCAGCCTCCTTGCTCTCCTTGCAGTGTAGCAGTTTGGGTGACAACCTCCAACAGGGGCTGCAAATCCCTGCCACAGTTCAAATCCTTCTCTACCTTTTTCGTAGAGCCCATGAGCTAAGAATGATTTGACATTTTTTAAGGGGTGAAAAAAAAATCAAAAGAATACTATTTCACAGCCCATGAAAACGACACGGCCTTCCAAGTCAGCAACCATCGATGAGTGTTCTTGGAGCCCGGCTGCCCATTCACGGACTCTTGTCAAGGCTGCCTTCCAGCTACAAGGTGGGGGATTGAGAGATGTGATAGGACTGTGTGGCCGAAAATCTTCCCTCTCTGGGCCTTTACAGCAGGTCTGCTGGGCCCTGACCTACACGCTCGCCCTCGTGAGCGCCGGGGCGCGGCCTGGCCTTCCACGTGCGTAAATGGAGAGTTCCGTCCGGACTGAGGCAGGATCCCCAGAATCTTAATACAAGACGTGGACAGACATACCGTCACTAGGGAACGTTTGCCGAGCCCGGGAAGAGCTACGCTAACATTGCACACAGCCGGCGGCCTTGCGGTTTAGGGCCCAGGCTCTGGAATGTACTGCAGCTCTGTGGCCTCTCGGTGCCTCAGTTTCTCCATCCTGAAAGTGAGGATGATTGCATTTCCCTGGGAGAAAGGATCCCAGGAGTCAAGGGCATGTGACATGCTTGGGACGGTACTGGTCCCCAGTGCGGGCTCAGGGCTGTGCGTCCCTCCCCGTCTCACCCTGTCAGGCACATCCACCTGCAAACCCCACTCCACCCTCCACGAAGACCCAGCACCCTCTCCCACCAACTTCTATGGTCATGCTCCGTTTCACTCGCACTGGTCCCAGGGCCACCCACTCTTACCCAGATGATGTAAGAGCCTCCCAGCTGCTCTCCCTGCTTCTGTCCTGCCTCTTCTGTTTACTGCTCACTCAGCAGCCAGTGAGTCTTGCAGAAAGCAAGTAGACCATTATCTCTTCTGGGCTCGAAATCTGCCAGGCCCCATCTCACTCAGAGTCAAAGCCAATTCCATAGGCTGGCCCTTTACCTCTCTGATCTCCTCTTCTGAACTTCTCACTGACCCCCTTACCTCCAGCCCTCTGGCCATTCTCTGAACACACCGGGCCCCTGCCCCAGGGCCTTTGCACATGCCATGACTACTATCTGGACCACTCTTCCCAGGAAGAAGAGTCTCACTTCCTCATCTCCTTTGGTCTTGACTCAGATGTTACCGGCTTGGTGAGGCCTTCCCTGGCTACCCGATAAAAAAACTCATGCTCCATCCCCCGAGACGTGCCCGTCTTCCAGAAGTTTCCTGTTTAGCTCTTATCACCACACAACGGACCATACAGTCTACGTATTTGTCATGTTTAGCGTCTGTTCACTCCTACTGGAGTGTAGAGGTTGTGTCTGTTTTGGTCTCTGCTGGGTCCCCAGCATCTATGTGTGCCCCATAATAGATGTTCAATGCATATGTGTTAAGTGAACGAATCCAGGGTCCTGGAGTTAGAAACCTCTCACCTGGCAGAACACGCACCCCTGGGGCTCAGCCTGGCCCCTGCCAGCTGCCTCAGAGTGCAAACATCCTGCAGGGAGGCACCACGGGTCAGCCTCCTAGAACTTTCCATGAAGGGTGCCACGTGGGTCAGAACCACAGCGGCTGGTTTACAGAACCCTGGATGCCGCTACCTTCTGTGGTTCCCCGCAGCCACCCTGGAAGTTGGGGTCTCAGCCTCTTATGCTCGCTTTACAGGGGAGGAAACTGAGGCTGGGAGGACGGTGGAGGCACCAAGGAAGGGTCTAACCTTGGCCTCCAGGCCCAGGGCTTTGCCCACCTCCACAGTCAGGGTAGTGGAGGGTGAGCTAGTGGGATGCAGGTGTGCCGAGAGGGGCAGGGGACCGAAAGGGGGAACAAGCAGAGACGTGGGGGCCTGGGCACCCCCCAGAGTTCTCCCTCCTAGAGTCTGCCCTTCCGTCACCTCCCCTGGCTCTGCAGCAGGCCTGGTGACCTGGGTCATCCCAGCCCTTCATGGCCTTCCCCCCGCCCCTCCCCCCCCGGGTTCCCACGGGGCCCACACAGCTGCGGAGCCAGGGCTGGCACAGGGCCATCGCTTTACAGGGAAGAAACCCGGCCGCTGCCCCCACTCCCAGGCACCTCTGGAGCCTGCGCCTCCTTCCCCAGGAGCAACAAACTGCCCTTGTAAAAGCATAAATCAGTGACTGGCGGTGAGAGGCGGCTGGAGATAAGACAGACCTTTACGACCAGATAAGCTGACAATAGCGTCCGGCTCCTTAAATTTGGTGCAGCACCAGGTCCCGTGGAGCGGATGCCCAGCTGGGCTTGCAGAAGATAAGAGGACACGCTGCTGAGCTTCCTGAGCGGGCCCCTCCCCGGGGATGGAGGGGGACGGTGTGGTGGGCGCCCACAGCAGGCCTCTGGTAGGGGGGCTGGGCTGGGGAGGGGGCCACTTGAAACCTGGTGACGTTTGCAGTGACTTCTCCAGTTGGAAGGGCTCTGGACAGTGGGCTTTGTGTTTTGTTTTTATTTGTTAGTTTTTCCCTTGATCGCGTGAAGAAACCCCCTCAAAGGAGCGTTAAGGACGTCTGGTCCCTGTCATTCTCCATGTCTGGTCCCTGTGCCACTCTGCACGGTGACAGGCACCCTCCACTCCCACCCGCTATGATACCCCTGCAGCTCCAGGCTAGCACGTCCCACCTGAGTCCTGGGACGGAGAGCAGGTCCCCACCAGGTTTCCGCAGAAGCCCTAGGAGAAGGGGCTCCCCGCTGGCCTCAAGGTCAGGAATGCAGCTGGTCCCACAGGGCCCAGCGACACATATGCTTATGGACCTGGAGCAAGACAGGTGAGGCCAGCCTAGGCGTCCCCAGGGACCTGGAGGGGGTGGGTGGTCCCCTGAAGAACCATCTGGGCACGGGGAGGGCGTGTCCCCTCTGGATGCTGACTATGCCGACCTCAAGCTGGAGCTACTGAGACAAAGACACCCCGCGGAAGTCAGAGGCTGTGGGGATGGCTGACGGGGGCGGGGAGAGGGGTCCTGGCATCACTGCTCTCCCAGAACCCTGGCCCTGTGTTCGGGATACTTGTGCGTCCCTGCTTGCCAGGCAGCTCCAGGTCAGGGTGGTGGTCTTGTGTGACCTGGATTCATCACCCACGTCCTGTCCCGTCTGACAGCCTGGGATGGTTCTCAAAGTGATGTGCCTTGGAACCCCCAGGCTCTCCTTAAGCCACAGAGTTCTGGGTTCCATCCCTAGAGGTTCTCACTAAGTGGGGTGAGGTGAGGCCTCTGAGCCGTCAGCACCCAGGGGATGCCTTTGAACCACCTGTGAGTGTTTCTGCTCCGGACATTTCTTTCTCTTGGTACATTTTTTCCAAAGGGGAGGCGGAGAAGACAAGAGAGAGTGAGGTCGTCAGTGAGGTAGCCCCGCCCCCGCCTGTGGGACACAGACACAGGACCTCAGCAACACGATGGGGCGAGAGGGGCGGGTGATGGCTCTGGCAGCCGTCGCCCGGCCCCTGCGTCGCGCACGAGAGACGGCGAGTCCTCTGTCCTCCTTCCAGCAGCCTGTGAGGGAAACTCGCTGCCTCTGTTGTTCAGAGGAGGAAACTGAGGCCACGGAGAAAACGGAACTTGCGCAAGGCTCCCCACTGGTACAGGGCACACCTGGGATTGCTCCCTAGGCCCACGACATTTGGGAACCTGCTTGGGCATTGACTGTGCAAATCCTGACCGTCTGCCCACCCCGTCCATCGGCTCCACCAAGAAAGCCCTTCCCGGGGCTGCCCCCTGGCCCCCCTTACCTGGTTCACAGTCCCTGGGCGACATACCTGGGCACAGTGCTCAGGGGTTCCCCCAGAGGAGGTTGAGGGAACAGCATCTCTGGAGGCCAGGCTCTCCACAGGGGACCCCCATTCCCACAGCGGCATTGCAGGGGCCAAGTCCCGTGGCAGTGAAGAAGGTGCCCACGGAGCCTCTGGGTGAAGCCTAGCTGCTGTTTTCAGACGTGTGTTTCCTTGTCCTTAAATACAAGTAGGTCATGCCTGTGTAGTTAGAAAAAAATAATCAAATGATCAGAAAACGTAAAGTGAAAATTCTCTCTTCCCCTCATCCCCAGACCCGAGACCTGTCTTCCAGAGTTAAGGTCTGTTCACTTCTTATGATCCATCAGAAGTGTTCAACGCCCGGTGCCCTGACGCTGCTTGGGCTCACCTGACTCACCCAGAGCTCTCTGCATCTGCTCAGATAGAGTTTGCTCATTCTTTTTGACGGTTGCATAGTATTCCATCCCATGACTTGTCATAATTTACCAAAATATCGTTTTCTGTCAACCATGCAGTGGCAGCAGCCTGGAACCTCGGCTTGGAAGGAAGATGAATTCCTAGACCCATGGGAAGGGTGTGTTCATGCCCAGCTGGGTAGACTCAGCCACACTGCCTCAGTGGGATGGGAAGAGGCTGGCTTCTCCCCCACCCAAGCAGGGAGGCACACCAGGGCCTGTTGCTGCAGGAGGGACAGCACACACCATGTGACGCCTTTGGGAAAATGAGCAGAAAAACCCACCCCAAACAATGTTGTAGGTGGCAATAGATATTTTTCAAGGAATGAAGAGATTCCCGGAATACGTAATGGGGATCTCCCTGGGAAGAGAGGAAATTAGGATGGGGGTCAAGGAGGAAGGGAAGGTGCTTTAATTTGATTTGTAATATAGTCTTTTGTTCTTTCTTTCTTTTTTAAAAGAAATGTATATATTCATTTTATGACTTATGGAAAATAATACATTTTTTAAAAGACTCGACGTAAATAAGCTTCAGAGGTTAAAAGTGGTTAATTCTGGGTGGTAAATACAAATGATTGCTACATTTTACTTGGTTCCTTTCTGAAGAAGTCAGATTTTAAAATATAATGTAAAAACTCCCTCCCCACCTTCTCTGGCACTGGAGGTAACCTGGGCACGTGTGGCAGCCCCCAAGTCTAGGTTGCCCAGGGATGGGACCAGCAGGTGACATTACTCAGACTGTCAAAACAGGAAGCTGCAGAGAAGGAGTTTCCTTGAAGTCTGGCCTGTGAATATCTCACTCCTATGACTCAGCAGCAGGTTCTAGGCACCTCGGTCATGGCCGGGGAACATGCCCAGCTGGTTACTGACCCTGGCTGGCTACCAGGAGCTCACGCTATGCTTCCAGCCACCCCGGAGCCAGTTCTGAGTTGGATCCAGCTCCCCACAGCCACCCTGACATTCTCATCGTTATTGCCGTCTGGCCAGGGGGTGGCAGGGGGTGTGGCAGTGACCTGGAACCAAGCAGGATGGCTGAGGTTGGCTGGTATCCAGACCGGGGTGGGAGGGGTTTTCTAATTTTCCATCCTCCACTTTCCTAGGGCTTGTCTGAATAGTTGGTTTGCTGTCCAATAGAAATTAAGTGGGAGTCACCTAGGCAATATTAAATTCTCTACTAGCTACATTAAAAAAAAAAGCAAAACAAAACAGGTGGAGTTAATTTTAATCATCTATTCTATTTAATCCAATATACCCAAGAGTTACCACTCGACATGTAATCTACACCACAACGTTATCAGCAAGGTACTTCACATTCTTATGTTCACAGCAAGCCTTCGGGATCTGGTGTGTGTCCTACGTTACGGCACGCCCCAGGTGGACTTGCCACAGTTCGATAACTCCATCGCCACAGGGGGATGAGTGGCTGCCATGGTGGACTGCAAAGGTAGAGCCGTCCTTGCCTGAGGGGGTCATTAGCACCTTTCAGAAAAGAGGGTGGAACGTGTTTATAGCAGAGGGAGAGATCTAGGTCTCCTCCCCCAGCTCTCTACTTGGCTAGAAGGCAAATGCACATCTGATTTGTTAGGTGTGAAACCAGTGCGTGTATGTACGTACGATACACATGTATGATATATATGTAACTGGAGTCCCCAGAAGTGAGGAAAGAGGGGGAGTAAAGGAGAACTATTGGAAGAAATGATGAGCGAAATTTTTCCAAAATTGGTAAATAGTATCAACCCACAGATCCAAGGAGCTCAGTGAACCCCAAGCGTGAGAAACATGGAGGAAATCATACCAAAGCGCATTAGAATCGAATAGGTCAAAACTAGTGAGATGGAGAACATCTTAAAGCAGACAGAGAATAAAAGATGTATACAGAGGAGCAAAGAGAAGGGTGAAGCAGATTTCTTTTCAGAAACAATTGGGGCAAGAAGAGGCAGTGCAGCAGCGTCTTGAAAGCACTGAAAGAAAAATCTGTCAACCTAGAAGTCTTTTTTTTTTTTTTTTTAGGTACGCGGGCCTCTCACTGTTGTGGCCTCTCCCGTTGCAGAGCACAGGCTCCGGACGTGCAGGCTCAGCGGCCATGGCTCACGGGCCCAGCCGCTCCGCGGCACGTGGGATCTTCCCGGACCGGGGCACGAACCCGTGTCCCTTGATTCCGCAGGTGGACTCTCAACCACTGCGCCACCAGGGAAGCCCAACCTAGAAGTCTTTACCTAGTGAAATATTTTTCAGAAACAAAGGTGAAATATAGGCTTTTTCAGATACAGAAGTGCTGAAAGAACTCATCACCTGCAGATCCACCTTCCAATTAATATTAAAGGAAGTTCTTGAGGCAGGAAGAAAGTGACACCTGATAGAATTCAGGATCTAGATAAAGGAATGATAAGCACTAGAAAAGATAACTACGTGAGAAAATGTATGACTTGCTTCTTACTGTTTAAATACCTTTAGAAGATAACTAATTATATTGCAAAAGTAAGAACAATGCAGTGTGGTGTTTATAGTATATGTAGAAATAAAATGTATCAGGAGCATAAAGGGGAGAAGTAGAATAGAAATATACTATCGTCAGATTTTTATACTAGACATGAAGTAATACGACACCAATTGGAAGTAGATTGTGGATAATAGGCATACACCCATGGATCACATTAAATGTAAATGACCGGGCTTCCCTGGTGGCGCAGCGGTTGAGAGTCCGCCGGCCGATGCAGGGGACGCGGGTTCGTGCCCTGGTCCGGGAAGATCCCACGTGCCGCGGAGCGGCTGGGCCCGTGAGCCATGGCCGCTGAGCCTGCGCGTCCGGAGCCTGTGCTCCGCAACGGGAGAGGCCACAACAGTGAGAGGCCCACGTACCGCAAAAAAAAAAAAAAAAAAAAGTAAATGACCTAAAATACTCCAGTTAAATGGAAGAGATTATCAGTCTAATAAAAACCCCAAACCCAGCTATGGAGTATATAAGAAACTCACTTTAAATCCAAAGACATAAATAGATTAAAAGTAAAAGCGTGGGAAAAGATATTTCATGCTTACACTAATCGTAAGAAAACTGAAGAGGCTATATTAATATCAGAACAGACACATACAGAAGATTTGTACAACGTTATCAACCAACTTGACAGAATTTATATTTGCACAAGGCTCCACCCCCCAAAAATGGAATATAAGTCGTTTTCTAGTGCATATAGAACATTTGCTAAGTAGACCATATCCTGACTCATGAAGCATACGTCAGTACATTTAAAAAGGATTCAAGTGACACAAAGTACGTCTTCTGACTACATTAAATTCAATTAGAAATCAGGAACAGAAAGATATCTGGAAAATCCCCACGTGTTTGTAAACTAGATAACACAGTTTTAAGTAATGCATGGGTCAACAAAGAAATCATAACAGAAAATAGAAGGTATTTTGAACTGAATGAGAATGAAAGCACCACATACCAAATTTTATGGAATGCCACTTAAGCAGCGTGTAGAGGGAAATCTATAGCACTAATGCCTATATTTAAGAAGAAGAATGGTCTCAAATCAATGATCCAGGATGCTAAGAAACTAGAAAAAGGAAAGCAAGTTAAACCCCAAATAAAAATTCCATATGGGCATAAAGACAGACAAATACATCAGTGGGGCAGAATAGAAAGTCTGTAACAAGATCTAAGCATATTGACAACTTGTTTTAAACCATGGAGCAAAGGCAGTTCAACGGGGAAAGGAGTGGGATGCAGGGATAAAGTGAAATAAATCAAGCAAGAGAGACACAGGCAGAGAACAGAGGCATGTGACCGACCCAGAGATATCCACATGCCTGCCTGACCCCCACCCCACTCCCTTCAAAATATCGGTATCAGGGATGCAGGGGAGCTGGACCATTCAAGTCCCTCAACTCCCTCAACCCTCTGGACCCTCCATCCTCTGCCTCGAGGCATGACGTCACCACCAGGCAGGTGCTTCAGAAAACCAGAGAAACAAATGGCTATTCAAAGTGTGTATTCCTTAAATGTCAGGGTACCTTATGCTAATGGATCAGCTGATGAGCTCAGTCCCAAGAAGGATGCAGTTAAGATTGGGGCCTGAGAGGAAGTGTGGGGAGAAGTGGGTGGCCCCCAGACCTGGGCTGGGTGGGTGGGGGGTACTGATGGTGGGAAGTCTACTAGACCAACCCATGGGGGGGCTCCATGGGACACCACCCCAGAGAGAAAGAGAGGAAGTGGCCTGTGCAGTTGTGGCCAACTGCGAGCCCGGTGGGGCAGGCCAGCTGCTGGAACCCCAGGCAGGGTCTCTATGTCATAGCCTTGAGGCAGAATTCCTTCTTCTCTGGGAAACCCCAGTTTTTTGCTCTGAAGACCTCCAACTGACTGCATGAGGCCTACCCACAAAGTCAAGGTTAATCTCCTTTACTTAAAGTCGACTGATGGAACACATGAACCCCGTCTACAAAAGCCCTTCACAGCCACACTTAGACCAGCGTTTGACCAAACCACAGCCATCACGGCCCAGCCAGGGCGACACGTGAAGTGAACCATCACAGTGAGTGAGCCTTGTTGGGTGGTGGGGGTGAAGGCTGAGGAAGGCATCCTGGGGGTTTCACTCCCACAGACAGAGCCTGTGAGACCCTGTCGTCAGCCCCCTAGACCCCCACCCAGGACACAAACTTGGAAACTAGAGTCTGGGACCCTTGAAATCATGTACAAAAATACTTTGTCTATGAACAAGCCTATTGGACTTCCCTGGTGGTCCAGGGGTTTAGACTCCCCGCTTCCACTACAGGGGGCACGGGTTGCATTCCTGGTTGGGGAAGATCCCACACGCCTGGCAGCGCAGCCAAAACCAAAAACAAAACAAACAAAAAATTATGGACAAGCCTATTGCTCTATTTTGAATAGAGGTGTTTTAGCTTTAATCAGATTCTCAAAGGGATCCAGGACCCTAAAAGGGTAAGGACCACAGTCCCTGCGGGTGTGGGGGGGGCGGTTACCTGAACCAGGCCAAAAGCAACTTCCTATCCCTGGTTGGGATGCTTGTCACAATCTCCAGCTGTAAGATGGATCTGTGCATCTCTGCAATGACTGTGACCATCTCGGGACAATTATTCTGCAATTTTCAAAACTTCAACTCGCACCCGGCTTGGACGGCCCCTGCTCATTAGCATGAGAGGCCGGAACAGAAATCTCTATCTGCAAAAGCGGTTCGGGGAGCGACGCTTCCGACAGGAGGGTGATGGCTGGACCAGTCGGGAATCTGATTTCTAACCGCTGTTCGGCGCCAAAGAGGAGCGTCGGGCTGAGAGGTGGTCACGGCTGTGGCCCTGGGGGATGGGGCGCACCCTCTGAGCCATCTTCCTTGGGGACTGTCCCACAGACTGTCCGGCTGTCTCAGCCAGACTGCAGTTCCTGCTACTTGCTGACTGTCACATTCTTGCTTGGGAGGTACTGACTCAGAGTACAGAGCCTGTTGCTTCAAAAGGTCAACTTCCACTGAAGTCCCTCCCAAGGCTGATGACCCAGCCTGTCCACACGTGCCCTAGGCAAGGAGCGGCCCTGCCTGTGGAAGGAGAGGCCAGGCCCGGTCCCTTTGGCCCAAGGGCTCCAGCTTCCCCAGACCCAGGCCCAGAGTCCCCCTGGGCTACAGAACGGGGGGTTGCCAGGTGGGTGGCCCCCAGGCACACGAGGATTCCCTGCAGCTATGCTGACCATTGTCTACCTGCCCAGCCAGGTCCAGCCACCCTCGTTCCCCACCCTGTTTCTCTGCCGCAGGGGGCAGATGCTCACGGGCTTCCTGGCCTCTGGGTTCCAGCTGGGCTCAGCAAGTGGGAGATGCCAGTGACAGATCAGGGTGAGGAAGGAGAGACGGGCTGGCTTCCTTCCTGCTGGGTCCCTGGGGGCGGCAGGGCCCCACCTCGACCCAAGGCCATGGCTCCTGTCTGGCATCCCCTTCCACAGCCCCCTCTTTCTCTGGGTTCTGTAAGTGCTCCCTCCTGGCCCCAGGGCAGTAGCCAGGTGTTTCACCGTCCTTTACCTTCCATCCCCCCTCAGAGGGAGAGGGCTCCTGCTTCCACCTGGGTACGTACAGCTGTAACTAACAGTAACAAAGGCGACATCAACAGTAATAATAATTGTCATCCCTTGCAAGGCGCTTACCATGTGCCTGGACACATTATTTAATCCTTTGAACAATTTATGGAGTAGGTACTCTTGTTAACCCCCATTTTACAGGTGTGGAAACCGAGGCACGGGGGTGCAGAGCAGAGTAGCAGCGTCATGTCAAGGACTCAAGGACCAGGAGGAAGCCAGGAACCTTCTCTGAAGTGGCGGCATGGGATCATACCCAGCCTTGCATGAAACGTCATCCCTGGAACTCACGCAGGGGTCCCGCTGGGGTCCAAGGCTCCCGGTCCAGCGCCGCTTGGACAGATGATAGCGATGACCGCTTCCCCCTCCTGGATCTGGACCCTTGGTGGGTCCCTGGTTGGATGCCTTGACCCTTGCCTCTGGCGGGGCCCCGCTCAGCTCACACACCTGTGCCTTCAAGGGCTGAGCCCCATCTTCCAGCTGTGACGGGGCTGGTGTTGGCGGAAGCTTGACCTCGGTGGCCTAGAGAGCATCGCCCGAAAGTTACCTCAGCCTTCAAGTGACGTGCGTGTTACTCTCCGTTTCCTTTCTACTCAAACAGAGGATTGAAAAGGAAAGTCGGTGAGTAACAGAGTGCACGCTAAAAATACTGCCAATAAACAAACAAACCGGGTCAGGGATCAGCAGGCCCGGAGAAAGCAATTCCGCGCGCACAAAGGCCAACTGTTTATAGCCTCAGATTCGGGTTTGTTGCTCAAAGAACGCTGTGGCCAAGATAAAGGCGAGCAGTGTTCTGCTGTGCAAGGGCGCCAGGACCCACGGCAAGTCATTAACCTCGGCCGCCTTTACCTTCCCTGGGGCCCAATGCCTTCTGCGTGCTTTCCTGGAAAGGGCGTCGGGGCCGTGACCCAGGAGTTGGGCACCGAGCCGAGATGGCAACACATCCCACTGGGTGGTTTATATTCCGTACCAGACAGAACAGCTCCGGGCCCGCTGTTAGGTTATCAGCCTGAACTCCTGGGACTGGGCTCAGGGCCGCGAAGGCGGGGCTGGAGGACAGAGGGCGTGGCACGCGTCTCCGTCTTAGATATCAGGGTTTTAACCCCCAATAAACTCACCGGTTATTATTTCTGCTGATGGGTCTTACATAACCTTGAGAAGGCTGTGGAACCCTTCAGAGCCTCGGCTGGTATAGAACAGGGCTAATAACAGAGCCTGCTTCTGGGCTATTGAGACGATTCCAGAAGATTCTGGGGATGACGTGCTTAGCACAGAACCTGGCACACAGTAGGTGTTTGCAATCGACATGGGTCTGTAATTGGCATGGCTGTCGTTTTGCTGATCTCTATAGTCCTGAGGTTACGGGAGAGGAAATCAGGACAGAACACAAAGATCCCCGCCCGGCGGGGTCCCCAGTGGAGGCTAAGACACGTCCGTTCTCTCTTTGTTTCTCCGGCTTTCCCTCTCATTAGTGTGTATAATGAGCTGGAACTGCAATTAGGCACGCTGCCTCCCCGGGGACCCCGGCTCTCTGGAGCCAGAGCTCAGGGGCTGCCAGGGCTGAGGGGGGATGATGCAGGTGCCCGGCGCTCTCGGGAAGGGCCCCAGACTCCCCTTGGAGCAGGACGCTGGCCTGTGAAGTCGGGGGTGACGGCAAGGCTGCACGGACAGAGGGGGGTCCCAGAGTAAGCCCCACCTCAGCGCACCCCCAGATCTGCAGGTAACAGGTGCTGTCGTGCGTCTAGCTCACATCAGGGGACTTTCTATTTGGGGGGACGGCTTAGGGGCAGCAGGCTGGGTGGAAGGGCACCGGGTCAGGCAAATTGTGGCAAAGGGTTTACTCAGCTTGTGTTCGGAGCTGCTGGTGGGGACTGGCGGGGCTAAGGCCACCCTCGTGGTCACCAGAGAGCCCTGCCAGGCTGCCGGCCCATCCTGAGCGTGTGCACACACACCTTCAGCAGAAGTGTGAACGCCGGGGTGCGCCGCTCCATCAGGTTTGCACTTAATAGCTCAGGGATATCGTCACCGCGGTTCTTACTGGAAGTTGCTGGGAGCGTCTGAAGCTGAACAGTGTAGGGTCAGCAGGCGTGGCCTGCGTTCTCTGCACTTTGCGCGCCGTGGCCTCCCAAACAGCTACCACTGGAAGGATGCAGATGCTGGGGCTGCTCCAGCTTTCCTACCCCGAACACGTAACACATGCAGTGCTTTTAAAAGCCAAGTTTGCACACGACCACAGAGCTTTGGTTTGAAAGCTCTGTCCTGGCTCTGGGTCCACCAGACCCACGGTAGGCAGACCACAGGGCAGGGCTGATGGCAGGCAGCCCCCCTTTGGGGATCAGGTTCGGATGTAGGTCTCTGAGGCCCATAAAATTGGCTTTGCACATCCTCTGACAAGGGAGAGACTTCAGCCGAAAGCCAGGGGTTGGGGTCTGGGGTCCGGGGCCTGGGAGAGGTGGGCCGGGAATGCCGTGACCCTCACCTCACAGGTGCTCGGGGAAGAGAAGGGTCCTGCCCTCGCTCACCCAGCTGTATTTCAGCAGAGGTGCTCTGGAACCAAGCCTCCCAGGGTTCTCTGGTTTTCCAAAAGGAAACTTCCCTGTTATTTCTCTCAGATCCTGGAAGGATACTTACCGATGGCAAAGCATGGTGCGCCGGTGGGTGTATCTCCAGCCAGGGAACCAGCTCAGGCTTGGGGGATGGAAACATTTTCCAAGCCTCTCAGCGCTCACATGAGAGCTCGATTGGCAATTAGCAAATGTCACAACCCTTCCTCTTGTCGCCACGGCTGTTTCAGATGTCAGATTCCTGCCAAGCTTCACGTCTTGTTCTAAAACCTCTTTCCAGGGGACTCGGGGGAAATTAACATCATGCCAAATGAAAGAAAACCCCTCAGAGCCCGAGCAGGGCCCGTCCTCCTGGGGAGGGAATTGAGCCGCCGCAGTACTTATGCTTATATCGACAGTGAAAGATTAATTGGTGTGCAGTGAATTATGGAAATGCGGGAAGCCATTCCCACCTCCGATGCCTTTGAAACCAGGGTTCCTGGATGCAGCACTGTCCATCACGTGCCAGGTCCACGGCAGGGCTGCAGGAGTCCCAGCCTCCTGCTTCTGTCTTCCAGAGGCGTCTCCCCAAGCTCTGGAGGTGAAGCTCAAAGTTAAATATACTTAGAACTGGGGAGGGGGGTCAAACGATGGGGCAAAGCCACCCCCGCCCCTACTCACTGACATTTATTGAGTTCTTCTGCAGACCAGGCGCCGGGGCCGAGCACTTTGCCTGGAGTAGGTTTCCTCTAATCCTTTCAGCGACTCTACTGGACAGGCTCCGATCTTGGTTCCATTTTACAGGTGAGAGCACAGAGGCACAGACGTGGTTATCCAGATGGGCACCCAGAGGGGGTGAGGGCTACTGAAGGGTATCCGGAGGGTGCTGCCCAAGTCCCCTGGGCTTGGAAGTTCTCGATGGGGCCCGAGATCCCGCGTCTCTTCTAGCCTCTCAGGTGATGCTGAGCTGGTGGTCTGCAGAGGAGCAAGGGACCCCCTGGGGCTGATTCCCAGCTTACCTCTAAATGGCCAAGCGGAGACCCTGGGGAGCCTCTGCTTCCGGCCTTGTGTAGGGGTGGCCCCATCCGCTCTGGGGAAGAGCCAGGGCAGGGGGGGCAGCTCTAGGCAGAGGCGAGCATCATTGTGATGTGGCCCCATTTTCCGAATGAGGCATGTGAACCCCAGGGAGAAAAGGAGGCTTCCCCAAATCCCCTGCAGGGCCTGACTCAGTGCCCAGGTGACCCCAGGCCCGGCAGGAGCCGGGGAGGGGGGCTTTAGAACAGACTAGAGCACCTGACCTCTCCCAAATAAAAGGGTGGCTGAGCGCCTGCCCTAGGGTTCCGGCTCCACCCAGGGTTTCAGTTGGTGTCAGCCCACCTTGAAAGTGGCTCTAGGAAAAATTCTGCCCAAAGGAAAGGCCGCCACCGGTCACTGCCTGGTCCCGCTGCCACCACAAGATGGCACTGTTTTGTGAGGTTTGGGAGGTTTTGCTCTGTTTATCTTCAACCTAAGAAGACCCAGGGATCTGCTCCACGTTTGAAGATGCTCTTAGGCTTATGGAGCTGAAGGTAATTTTGTTGTCCTGGCGCAGAGGGCAAGAGACGCCTTCCTGTTGGGTGTGTGCGCTTGTATGTGCATGTGGGCGCGGGCATACCTGTGCGTACCTGCGGTGTGGGTCTCTGCGTGATGGCGTATGCTCGTGTGTTTGTGCGTGTTTGTTCACCTGTGTGTGGATATGTGAGTGTGCGAACAAACATATGTGTGGTCTGGCCTGTGCCTGTGTATGTGTGCATATGTGCACACTTGGTGTGTGCTCACCTGCGTACCTGTGCACAGGTGTGTATGGTCCTCGCGTGAGTGTAGATGTGTGTGCACGGGCACACAGACGTGTGTTTGTGTGCGTGGTGCATGTTCTGGTCTCGTGCACACACGTGTGCATTTCGGCCTTGTGCTTACGTGTGCACATTTATACGCGTGGTGCGTGCTCACTTGTATATACCTGTGCACGTGTGCATGCTTGTGTGTGCACTCGTGTCTACGCGTGTGTGTCTGCATGTGTGTGTTGGAAGCAGGGAGTCCTGTCTCCTTTCCTTAGCTGTCCTTCCCCTCCTCTCCTCCTCCAGCTGGTGCCTTTGCTCTTCAGGACTTTGCTCACAGACCAAGTCCCCAGGAGAGAGCCGCCCTGAGGCGAGAGCTGGGCGGGGCATCCTATGGGCTCCGTGGTGCAGGCATCCCATGCTGACGGCTCCCTGACGACACTCTGAGCTCCCTCGCGTCAGGTCCTGGTGGTGTTCAACGGGGTCCCGGATTTGGGGCTGGGACCTGGACTCTACTAGGCATTTTGACCTTGTGACCAATAGACGCTGAATCCTGAGTGGCAGATAGGTTCTCCCTATCTGCCAGGTCCTGTCCTAGCAATCTCTGAGGGTCATTGAATTCTTTGGACAGTCTTCTGGGCAGGTTCTATGATAACCTGTCTTATGACGGACAAACTGAGGCTCAGAGAGGTTAAGTGACTTACCCTGAACCATCCGCTAAGAAGTGAAGGGCTGGCACCCAGCCCAGGATCTGAGTCAGTTTATGGGGTGAAATGAACAAACGATTCCTTTGGTTCGATTCTAGTTTTGATCAGGAGGTGCTTCATCTGCCGGTTGGTTGCTGCAGGGGGGGCCTTCTCTAAAGCCCCCCCTCTGGGAAGCCTCCCTGACCCTGTCAGAGTGGACCCTGGCTCTCCCTCTGCTCCTGCAGCCTGTGGGCTTGCACCTGGTGGTCAGGGAGCAGGGATGGTCTACAAGCCTGTGAGTGGGAAGCCAGGGGCTTGGGGAGTGATCTACCCCTTTGAGACTCTGAAGAAACCTATTGGAATCTCTAGGTGCTGGGGTAACCCAGGCACCCACAAAATCCCCCCAGCTCTAGGGCTTCACTGCTATGAAGCTCAGGGCCGTAGCTCAGGGCAGAGCCCCGCCTAAGGGCCAGACAGCATCGTGTCCATACCTGCCGATACCGAACACGGCTGGTAGGGGTGGCTGCCTGTCTGTTTCCAAGAGAGGAGGAGACCTTTCATTCCTTCAATCCACATTCCTTCAATCTGCATGCCCATCACAAGCCAGGTTGGTGCATCAGGGAACAAACGTGGTGGAAATCCTCGCCCTGGTGTTCGCCTGGATCCTGGCAGTGGGTTGCTTGGTCCCCGGAAGTCCCCCTCTCCCTGGGAGGGAGCAGCCACCCCCCGTCTGTCTCTGCTCACGCTGAGCCCTTGGGCACCTGGAGTGATCGGAAAGGACGGTCACACCCCAGATTTGCCCGGCGCTGGCTTCCCTGCTCTCCCCCTTGCTGGCTTTATCCATGGGCTCCCTGTGGGCGTAAGGAATTCATTGGACCAAGTCGTTATCTTCTTACTGGGAAAACTACCCGTGGCCGAACTCCACGTAGGGTCCCCAGGCAGGGCCCTCCCTTCTGGGGGCCCATCAGGTTGGCCCACCCGGCCCCGTGCTTGAGGGAGGGGCTGCGGGTTCTGATCCCTCACCCCTCTTTTCCGATCAGCATTGAATGCAGTTTGGTCCCACTGTGACATCAGACTGCCACACCATCCCAGAGCCGCCCGTACCATCCAGGGTCTGCCCTGAATCCAGCGCTCTTTCTCCATCTATAAAACAGGAGCCGTGATGGTGTAAACCCCACTCTGTGAACCCCTGGGCGCTCAGATGCTGGATCCCGTCCCTGTGAGCTGACTGTACACGAGATGATGAGAAGTGAAAGTCATAGTAAGATGAGGATAAGGTGGACTTGCCAGCAGGACTCAAGGTCGAGTCAAGGAGTTAGTTCCATCCTGTGCTTTAAAAAAAAAGAGAGGAGAGAAAGAAAAACTAATCTCTTTTCCCCTAGGAACTCGTGTATGAAAAACCCTCCAGCATCTCTCTCTGACACTCGATCCTGGGCACTGCAGTCTTGCCTCCCCTCCTTCCACTGGCCTCTCACCTCTGCCCTCACGTGGGTGTCACCCCCTCCTCTCCTGAGCTCGCCATGTCCCCACCTGTGGGTCATCTTCACCTGAGCCGGCCCTGCCCTGAGATCCTCTCCCACCCCAGGGCTCAGACTCTGCTCACGCCTGTGGATTTGTAGGTCTACGTGTTTCTCCTTCGGGACCAGAGTCGCCCCCTCCAGAATCTGCCTGGTATTCAGCAGGCAGTTAGCGCTTAATACATGTTTGTTGATGGAATGAAGTCTGGGTTTGAAAAAAATGTCTCAAAACCCAGAACATTCTATATCCAGACCCTCTCCAGACACCACCTGGGAAAGAGGACCGGGCTTGTGAGTAGATTTCGTGCCAGAGTGGGAGGGGCTGGCGGCGAAATCCCGGGGACGCTGCACAGGACGATGGGATTTAACGGTCGATGGGGGAGAACTCTGCAAAATCCTATTTGGTAACTGCGTCCGGGCCCTTGGAATGTCCCAATTGGTATAAATGAATGGTTTGGAGGTACCAAGTGTTGTGAGGTCTGTCTTTGGATGTAAAGAAGGAGATGGGCTGAACTGAGATGCGTTCTGACCCCAGACTCAGAGGCATTCATTAGTTAAATGAATAAGTATTCAATCAAAGGTCTGGCTTCAAAAATTAAACTCAGATTAGCCCCTTGTTCTACTTCCTGTCGAATCAAAAACATTTGCTTGAAGACTGGACACCCGGGAGGGGAATGCCTCCTGGGGAGGGGGCTGCTGGTCCCCACTGCCCCACCCGCCCCTGCCGCCCTGAATGGACATGCCAGGGTCTGGAGAAGTCTGCGGCGGTGGCCTCTCACCGCTGTGCCCCTGCACCTGGCCAAGGCTAGGGGCAGAGGTATCTAGAATATTGGCGGGAGAGACCCTCACCTACTGGTTTCTGGTCTGACTCGGTCGTTCCGGTGGACCCTTGAGCCAGGTGGGTTTGGGGCAGAAGCAGGGAAGGCTGGTCTAAGGTGAGAAGACCAGGGATGCCTCCTGGTCGGCTCAGGCTTCTCCAGATTTGGGCTGTGGCTAGGTACACTCGGAGGGGCCTCCCTGGTGGTCTTTTATGGTTTCACAGCCAGAGTCTGAGGCTCCCAGCTCCTCTCGATCAGACCCACTCAAGTTACGAAGTCCTCGGGGATAATGTCCAGGATGCTGAACTGAGCTTGCTTCTCACCCGAAAAATGTCGGCCTTCAGCACAGAGGTCCGAACTCCTCTGTGAACCTCAAAGCCCACAGGAGCACTGTCCTGAGATCTGGACAAGGGGGGCCCCAGGCCCTACACCTTAGAAGGCCCCTGGAGAGGATAGATTGGTGGCCCGCCAAAGGCATGTCCGCCTGGAACCCCCGAATGTGGCCTTATCTGATACAGAGGTCTTTGCTGATGGAGTTGAGATAAGGCTCTAGAGCTGAGGTCATCATGAATCACCGGGGTGGGCCCTAAATCCAACGATGGGTGTCTTTATGAGAGACAGAGGGAGGAAATGTACCCACGGACACAGAAGGAAGGAAGGCCACGTGAGCACAGAGACAGAGGCTGGAGGGGCGTAGCCCAGGAACCCCTGGAGCTCCAGAAGCTGGAAGAGGCAGGAAGGATTCTCCCCCGGAGCCTCTGGAGGGAGTTCAGCCCTGCCGACACCTTGACTTTGGACTTCTGGGCTCCAGACCGTAAGAAGAAATCGCCGCTGTTTTAAGCCCCCTAGTCTGGGGTTTTGTGTGGCAGCCCCAGGACACTAACACGTGCCCACTGCAGGCTTTTGGGGCTGGACCGAGGCTCAGAGTGGGGGCCCCACTGCCATGAGCAGCAGACTCCTCCCCGCACCCCCTTTCCTTCTCCTTACAATGTGATGACCACAGTGCCTGTTCCACAAGGCTTGAGATGACGAAACGGTCCCGTTATGTAGAGCGCTTGGAGCGGCGCCTGGCACCTCCCGGTGCGTTACCTGTTTCAGCTGTGATGGTGACGATTTTTATAATTTGCCCAGTCACTCGGCTTGTCGGTGGAGAGCCCGTATTTGAAGCCAGGTCAGTCAGCCGTCAAAGCTCGTGCTCTTGATGCCTTTGTGGAACTGTGAAAATGGGCAGAATGAATGGGCCTGCGAGCGGGCCTGTAGTGTTATCACTAAAGGTGCTAGTGGTTGAGCTAAGCAGACCTGAGTGGAGTTCAGGAACTGCCTGATCCAGGAGCACAGGGGCTTTGTCCAATTCACATCTGCATTCTCAAGACTGTGAGCTGTGCCTGGCGCACAGTAGGTGCTCTGTAAGGCAGCTTTGAATGGATGGGAGACGAGCGATTTCTCTCCCGTCTCAGGAGGCCAGAGCTTTGGTCCAGTCTGCCTTGGCTCAGTGGGGAGGGGCAGGGATGGGTTCTGTTGCCCACGTTCATGCTTGGGCAGGGGCAGTATGTCTTTGAAGGAATGTGCGAGAGGAGCGGTAGAAATGAGGCTGGGAGGTCAGCCCTCACGCCCGACCCCGCAGAGGCTGAGAGGCTAGCAGCTTTGTCCCGGTTCGCACTCCTGGGTCTAGCTACAGAGCAAGGCCAGAGGTCCTCCCTCCAGAACCCCGTGCCAATGAGCACACAATCCGAGAGCAGGGTGGCCCTGGCCTGTGAATTCCTGGTGGCAAGACGGGACGGCCGGGATGAGCCAGAGGAGGCTGCTGCCGGGGAGCTGGAGGGGGCGTAGCTGCGTCAGGTGGACCTCAAAGGCCGAGGGTGAGGGTGGTGGGAGGGCCGTGGTGTACTGTGTTTGGAAGGATCACCAGCTGCTGTTGGGGAATGGATTGTGGGAGAGGCAAGGGGGCTCTCAGTAGGAGGCTAAGGTTAGCAAGGATGTGCCTGGACTGGGGGTGCGGGGGAAGTTTCAGTTCAAAATGTCCCAGAGAAGCCCACCTCCCTTTCTGCAGCCACCGTGGGATGGATGGGAATCCTGTGAGATGGGGAGGGATCAAGGTCTAGTGGGAAGAGGGTGGGGAAGGACCCGGTTGTCCTATCTTCTTGGCCTCAGCTTCTCCATCTGTGAAATGAGTAGGGACCGATTCTGCCTGCCCATGTCTTGGCATCCAAGATGCCCGGGAAAGGACTTGGTCAGCTCAGATCCCCCTTAACAAATGAGGCATCTCTGATGGGGCTGGGACTCTGAGAGAGGGCAGGGAGGTGGGCTGCAGGGCCAGGCATCGCTGGGAGGGCCTGGGACCCTCTGCCTCCCTGCTTCTCTTTTTTTTTTTCTTTCTTATTACTGAGTGTTTTTTGTTTTTGTTTTTTTTTTTGGCACGCGGGCCACTCGCTGTTGTGGCCTCTCCCGTTGCGGAGCACAGGCTCCGGACGCGCAGGCCCAGCGGCCATGGCTCACGGGCCCAGCCGCTCCGCGGCATGTGGGATCTTCCCGGACCGGGGCACGAACCTGTGTCCCCTGCATCGGCAGGCGGACTCCCAACCACTGCGCCACCAGGGAAGCCCTTTTCTTTGTGTTTTCTTTGTTTTTGGCTGTGCAGCTTGTAGGGTCTTAGTTCCCCAACCAGGGATGGAACCCAGGCCCCCTTGCAGTGGAAGCGCAGAGTCCTAACCGCTGGACCGCCAGGGAAGTCCCTCCCTTGCTTCTCTTGAGACCCTGGAAAAGGTCCTGAGATCCATCATTGCTGGCTTGAGATTTTTTATTTTTTCAAGAGCACTTTAGTCGCTGTGAGAATCCTTGTTCCTTCTCTTTCGAAGCCCCATCCTCGGGGGCAGCAGGCCCTAATCTCTGGGCCCTGCAAGGGCCAGGCCTTCGAACCGGGGCCCCTGCTCTTGGAAGAGGCCTGGCCGGTCATGGGGGCAGCTGCTCTGGAGACTGGGGCCGGGGGAGGGGAGGGCTCATAAAAGAAACCCTTCCTGCCCTTCTTGGGCCTGGGTCCCCGAAGGACACCATGCCCGGGTGCCTGGGGCCGTTCCAATGCCCCCTCAACACAAAAACACCATTTGTCTCATCAAAGCCATTTTGTCCCCGGCAGGGCCCAATTTGCACCTGCTTGCGGGTCAGTGAGCCTCGGGGGAGGAGTGGGAATGGGTTTACGATGGGGCAGGGCGGACCGGGCCGGGCCCCTGGAGGCTGCAGAGTTGGCGCCTTTTGGAACCCCGCTGCTGGTATCTGCCTCTCCCTGCAGGCCCCGCCCCCAGCCCACGCGGGCCAGCGGGAGGCAGGTCTCTCTGGAGCCAGCTCCCAGGATGCAGCCGGGCTCCCAGACCCAGGGAAGGCCTCCAGGTGGGGATGGTGGGCCCCGCCTCCTCCAGGGAAAGGCAGCCCCTGGGTTAGCACCAAGGCTCCCTGCCTGGCCTGGCCAGAGCCACTCTGCCCTCAGCTGGTCACCACGGGGCAGCCAGAGTGGTCTTCCCCAAAGCAGACTGGTCACATCACCCACGCACTGCCCGTCCCACCCCCTGGCTTAGAGCCTTCCAGAGCCTTCTGTCAGGCTCAGAATCCTGGCTGCCTGTGCTCTCTTAGCCTCGTCCCCAACCCCCCTCCCCTGGCTCACAAGGGTCCCGCTCTGTCATCCCAGGAACGCCCTCCCCAGTTCAATTATCACCTCCCCAGGTAAGTCTTCCCAGATTTTCCTGCCCAGCCATCCCTTCCTAAATCCCTGACAGCCCAGATTTCATGATGCGATCAGCATCTGTCCTCCCAGCTGGACTCTGGGCTCGCTGGGGGAGAGACCCCACTGGGGTTTGCTCCCCTCTGTGTCCCCACCCTCCTAGCAAGCCTGGGGCAGAGCAGGTGCCCCGCAAATGTGTGTTGAGTGGAGTCACGACGGTGGCGGGTGTTTGCAGGTGTCCTGGCCGAGCCCTGGGAGCCTGTTGTTCCCTGTCAGGCCGAGGGGGCCCCAGTAGGACCCGACCGCTGGGGACCCAGCTTTTCCTCCTCTGTCGCCGTGAGGGGCACACGCTCTGGGCTGGGGCAACCCGAGGGTCTCCCCCGGCCCCTCCTCCACCAGCAGGGTGGGGAGCCAGGGCACTGGCCCAGCCCGTGTGGCGAGTGTGGGGCCTTACGGTTTACACAGCCCCCCGAGGGCCCACCATGATGAGACTGGGTGCTGGGCCCGGCCCTGGGCATGTCCCAGTCAGACACAGGTGAGATGGGAGAGGCCCAGTGCACAGGTTGCCTGTGACCATTCTGACAATGGTGACAAACTGGGTGGCTTCAAACAACACGAACTGATTCTCTTAGAGCTCTGGAGGTCGAGGTCCTCAGTGGGCTTGATGACTAAATTCAAGGCATCAGCAGGGCCGTGTGCTTCAGGGCAGAGTCTGTTCTCTTGCCTTTTCCAGCCCCTGGAGGCCGCCTGCATTCCTTGGCTCGTGGCCTCATCACTGCGACCTCTGCTTCCGCAGTCATGTCTGCTTCTCTGACTCTGATCTCCTGTGATGACACTGAGCCCATGCAGATAATCCAGGGTAATCTCCCCTTAACTTAACTTCATCCTTAACTCCGTCACACCTGCAATTCACCTCTGCAACATAAGGTAACGAGTTCACAGGTTCCTGGGATCAGGACGTCAACATTTATGAGAAGGGAGAGACCCTTAGTATCCTCTGCTGGAACTGAGAGGGAGCCCAGCTGACCGAGTCAGAAGGGCCGCAGCTCACCTGGCCCCAGGGGATCCTGGCCCTGTGTTGGACCAGACTCAACTTTTTTTTTTTTTTTTAACATCTTTATTGGGGTATAATTGCTTTACAATGGTGTGTTAGTTTCTGCTTTATAACAAAGTGAATCAGTTATACGTATACATATGTTCCCAACAGACTCAACTCTTAACTGCAGCATCTCCCTTGGTCCTCAGAACAGCCCTCAGGTAGATGCTTTCATCACCCATGCTGTACAGGTGAGAAAAACCGTAACCAACCAAACTCAGCCAGAAAAACTGGGGCTTGATTCCAGCTGGTGGGTGGGAGGCCGGACCCCCAAATCTGCCTACCACCCTGGTCCCACATGCTTGGTTTTCACCTTAACTTTGAGAACTTTTTATTGGCATGTGATACACACACAGAGAAGTTCACAGCTCAGTGACTTGCCCTCTATAGCCAGCAGCCGGATCAAGGCACCGCCAGCACCCAGCGCCTCGCCCCAGGGGAACCGATCGTGACCCCGTCAGCATATCTGAGTTTTGTCTGCTTTTGCCTCGCATGAAGGAATCATCCGGTGTCTGCGCTCTGGGGTCTGGCTTCATTATCTTGACGTTTGTCTGACGGTCCTTGGGAGGGCTGCAGGCCACGTGTTCTCAAAGCTCCACGGTACGCCACTGCACGGAAACACCAGGCTTACCTATGCTCTCACCTCTCCGTGGGCTTTTGGGTGGGATCCAGCTTGGGACTTTTCTAACCAAAGCTGCAGAGAACATTCTAGTGCATGCCTTTTGGGGTACGTGTGCATGCATTTCAATTGGGTATACAGAGGAGCACAGAGGCTGAACAGGGTTCGCCTTCTTTTTGTATTTTCAGTCTTATTGAGATATAATTCACATACCATGCAATTCGCCCATTTTTTTTTTGGTACGCGGGCCTCTCACTGCTGTGGCCTCTCCCGTTGCGGAGCACAGGCTCCGGACGCGCAGGCTCAGCGGCCGTGGCTCACGGGCCCAGCCGCTCCACGGCATGTGGGATCTTCCCAGACAGGGGCACGAACCCGTGTCCCCTGCATCGGCAGGCGGACTCTCAACCACTGCGCCACCAGGGAAGCCCCAATTCGTCCGCTTGAAGTGTGTAATGCAGTGGTTTTTAGTACATTCACAGTTATGTGAAACTATCAACACAGTCCATTTTAGAACATTTTCAGCACCTGAAAAAGAAACCCCGCACCCTTTAGCTATCATCCCTCTTAAATCTCACTCCTCCCAGCCCTGGGCAGCCACTAATCTACCTTCTGTCTACAGATTTGCCTGGTCTGGACTTTTCAGGAACAGAGTCCTATACTATGTGGTTTTTTGTGACTGGCGTTTTTCGTTTAGCAGAATGTCTTCAAGGTTCATCCACGTCGTAGCGTATGTCAGGGCTTCCTTCCCTTTTATGGCTGAGTAATATCCCGTTTTGTTTCTCCTTCTCTTAGCTGATTACTTTGGGGCTGTGTTGAACAACGCTGCTGTGAGCATTCAAGTGCAAGTTTTTGTGCGGACTTATGTTTTCATTTCTAGGAATGGAATTGCAGGGCCCTAGGGAACTTTCAGGCTTTTCCCAAGCCATCCTCCCCGACACCTGTTATCATCTGACTTCTTGATTCCAGCCGTCATGGCGGGTGTGAGGGGGTGACACCCTCACTCTTGCCTGAACGCTGACCGGGTCCCTTGTGAGGGGCAGCATGACAGAGGATCGCGGTCCTCCCCACTGCAGCCCCAGGTGGGTGGGGAACCAGCTGGCTGCTGGGCTGACAGCCCTGAACAGCGTCTCTGATCTCCCCTGAGAGCTGCTCGTCAGGACTGAAGTCTCCCTGGGCTGGTCTCTGACGCCTTCCCTTTCCAACTAGGAGTGAGAAACTCAATGCCTACTGACTGAGCGCCAGCTGTATACCCAGCAATGTTCTAGCATCTAGAGACTCAGGGCAAATGGGGAGAAGAGGCCCTGGCTTCCTGGACCGGACCCTACATTCCGGAAGGGCAGGAAAATGGGTACATGGGACCATCTCAAACCATGGACAGTGCCTCCAAGCCAACAGTGGGGTGATATGCAGAGGGCGTCCGGGGCCGGGAGGGCCCCCGGGTAGGTGCTGGGGCCAGCTGGCTCAGGGTGCTTGCCCTGTATGGCCAAGGCGGGTGCTCATGGAGCAGCTCAGCAGCATGGGTAGTGCGGGTGGGGGCCCAGGGCATGGATTTTGAGGCAAAAACAACCTCTTCAGCCGCAGTCAGGCCTGAGAGCCACGGGCCAGGCATTCCCAGGCCTGTTGCTTCGAGCTGTGGGTCCGAGTGGGGCAGTGGGTTGGCGGAGCCTTTAATCAGGCCGCAATGGCTGTGGAGGCCCCCGGGACACACACAGGAGGAGCCGAGCAAGGCTGGCCCAGCCATTAATTCCAGTTTGAGCCAGTTTAATAAATAGCTAAAGAAAGAAACTGAGAACAGCTTCACTATTAGCCCGGACTCCTCACTAAGTGGTAGGTGGATTCCCGTTTTCCTAAAATAAGTTCTTTCCATTGCCTGGTGGCGAAGCAGCCGGAGTCCTCTGCAGGATGAACGCCCTCCTGGCCTCTGGAACACAGCTGCAGGGACCGCAAAGTTCCCTGGAGTTGGAGCAAAGTGACCGATTGCAGCTTAGGGAGCCCTTGGCAGATAAAACACCCCCCTCCAGGGCTCCGCGCCCTGCTTCTCCTCGGGCATCGTGAAGACAAGTGCACACTTGTACCTGCCAGCCTGTCAACCTTGAACTGCTCCCCGGGTGCCAGGGGACCCCTGACACCATGGGATCCCTTGGGAGCAGACCTCCCTCCCCTCCAGAATCTCCCTGGCAAATCACACTGGCAGTGGGTGCCTGTACTCAGGAAACCCCCTCACCACCTGCCAGCAGCCCGGTGACCCCTGAGCCTCAGCTGTCCGCTCTGTGAAATGGGGCCTCCCCCACAAGGTAGTGCAAAGCAAGGTAGGGTGCAAAGCTCTCAGGGTGGCATCAAGTACGTGGAGGCCTGAGCAGGGTCCAACCCCACTGTCTGCTCTCTAGACACCCCAGATGGCTCAGAATTGCCACGGAGAGACGGAGGTTGCAGAGGGGACACGCTGGTCCGTGATGACCACCTGACCCATCTGCCTTTCCCAGATCTAATTAATATTAAGCATCTCACCTTTTCTTGGTGTTTGAGATCTGCTTGGCTGTCCTGAGCCCACTGCACCTTCACAAAGACGCAGTGAGGCCTGAATGAACGTTTGCCCATTCTACAGATGTGGACAGAGAGGCAGAGAGCAGGGGCAGATGGACACAGGGGCAGAAAAGCACATGTGGTGATCTGGCGGGGCCAGAGCTAGACCCGGGATTCGGAATGCATTCCTCTTTCATCTCTGCAGTGTTCTCACCCGCAACCCAGGATGCAGCCTTACAGGAGCCCCCCATCCCTTACCCAGGCTGGGCTCACATCTCGGTGGCTGGCTACCACCCTCCCTTTTGGGGCCAGGTTCATGGGGGTATTTTAGGAATTTGCTGGCGTCATGGGCTGAACTGTGTCTCCCCCCACACACATTCCTGTGTTGAAGTCCTGACCCCCAGCCCCTCAGAATGTGGCTGTATTTGGAGACGGGTCTTTAAAGGAGCAAATAAGGTAAAATGAGGTCACTAGGGTGAGGCCCTAATCCCATAGGACGGGTGTCCTTATAAGAAGAGGAGGTCAGGACACAGACACACACAGAGGGATGACCCCGTGAGGACACAGGGAGGAGACGGCCGTCTACACGCTAAGGAGAGAGGCCTCGGGAGGACCAGCCCTGCCCACACCTGGATCTGGGATTCCAGCCTCCTGGACTGGAGACAGTGAATGCCTGCTGTTTAAGCCCCCCACTCTGCAGTGCTTTGTTATGGCAGCCCTGGCAAACTATACAGCTAGGAACACTTTGTTCTCATCTCTTGATTTTTCTGCCTGGTGGTGGGGTGAGGGGTGGTCCTCCCTGCCCCTCTCCCCACCCCACAACCAGGGCACACGAGCTGCCCGGAAAAAGACACCTCTTATTATTCACACCTTTCCTCCTTAGCCCTAGGGGCCACCTTTGAAATCAGACCTGTGCACAGAGAGGCTGAGTCACTGGCCCAGCCTCACACAGCATCAAAGACTTGTTTCCAACCTCTTGCCTCCTGGCGGCCAGGGGCTGGAGAGCAGGGCAGGGTAAGACGGGACCCGGAGTGGTTGACCAACCAGCCTGGGGCGGGGCCTGCATCCCCCACGTTGGCTAGCAGAGACCACTCTTACGGCCTATCCAGCTGGGCCTCTGAGCCCACGTGGGCACGGCCATGCTGAGGTGTGCCTTCCTGAGCCACAGTCTGGGCTGGAAGGTTCTGGAAGCTCCTCCAGCCACTGCAGCAGCTTCAGGCCCCCCAGCAAAGCGCCCACAAGATGTTTATTGATAAGCTACTTGTAAATGGGGAGGAGCTGTGATAATCAATGCCATGAAGTGACGTTAAGCGTGCGAGTAGCCCAGGTGCGCTTGGCTGGGAATCAGAAAGCCAGCAGCTGCAGCCCCAGGGCTCCTCGGCTTCCCAGGTCAAGCTCCGGCCCCTTTGCGCCTCTTCGATGCTGCGCACCATCTTTTTCAGTTGATTGGTTTGCTTTTCAATAATTGATAGACTATTATTTTTAGCGCAGTTTGAGATTTACAGAACAATAGAGCTGATAGTGTGTAGCGTTCTATACCCCCCAGGTCCTCCTGTTATTAACATCTTGCATTCGTGGGACACGTCTGTTACGATCGATGAACCCAGACGGATACATTAGTATTGGCTAAAGCCCATGGTTTACTAGGGTTCACTCCTTGCGTTGTATTCCCTGTGGGTTTGTCCAAGTGTAGTATCACGCAGACAGGGGAGCCCCGTGGTGTGTGTCAACGTGTGTTTGAAGCGATCCTTATATGCAGGGACCCGGGTCCAGGTGGCGTGAGGGGTCCAGATAGATGGAACCCAGCAGCTAACTTTTCATCCTTGTTTTCGCGTCTCTGTCTTCACCTTCAAACTGGATGACCTGTGCACAGCGAAGGGTCGGGTCTCACTCGTGTACCCAGTTGGACCATTTCTGCCTTTTATTTCGGAGCGTTTAGACCATTTATACTCAGCGTGGCCCCTGAGATGGCTGGGCTGATGGATGCCTTGCTGGTGTTTTCTGTCTCTGTTCTCCGTCTCCCCTTTCTTCTTCCTTCTCCATCTGCTTACTAGCTTTACCTCTTTGTTTTCTTTTTGTTTGCTTGTTTGTTTAGCGCTCGCTTTGAAGTCTGTGTATCCCCACTTACCATCGCATCATACACAGTTTTATGCAGAGTGAGAAACTAACTACAATATCCCTCCCCCATCTCTTATGTTCTGGTTTCCATACATTTACCTATGTTGTGACCCCCCCGCCCAGAATAATCTATAATTATCTTTGCTTTAAGCAGTCATTTAAATATTTTAAGGAGATTTTAAAAAAGAAAACTTTATTTTGCTTCATGAAAGGAACTGTTTCCCTGGTGTCTTGCTAATCCTGGGTAGTGTGATTTTTTTTTTTTAAGTTTATGACATTTGGGGAGGCAAAAAATCATACTTTAGTGGACATTCCTTTGATGATAGAGCACTGAGTGCTGTACAGTTTATCTAGTAATAATACTGAACGTTAATTGCACACTCACTATGTGCTAGTCTCTCCACTGCCTGCTTTATGTCCGTGAAGTCATTTATTCTATGAAACAGTGCTGCGAGGTGGATTCTGTTATTATGTCTGTAGTTGCAGATGAGAAAACTGAAACACCCAGAGAGTGCCCCTGCCACCCCCCTGCTGCTGCTGGACAGGACCAGGGTCACCCGCCCGTGTTTGCCCACCCAGCCCACGCCAGCCAGGGCCCGGCCAAGCCACCTGCAAAGCCACTACACAGCCCCGCCACCTGGCCTGACTCCGGGGCTGTTGGCAAAGTGACAATGCAAAAGCCCCTTGTTAAAGTTATTAAATATCCAAAACATATAAAGAGCTCTTACCATTCAACAACAAAAAGAACAACACGCAAGAGGACTTGAACAGATATTTCTCCCAAGAAGACATCCGCACGGCCAATAAGCACTTGAAAAGATGCTCATTCTTCTTTCCAATGTTGGTTTTTTTTCATGGAGAAATGTCTGGGCAAGCGGTGCTGGGCAGCGGTCAGCGCCTTGGGGAACGACTGCCCTGGAGACCTGGGTGTCATTTCCTCGCCCACGTCGCAGAGCGAGTGAGGCGGGAACCCAGGCTGCGGAAGTCGGGGCGCTGCTCTGTCCAGTGCTGACCTGCTTCCCGGCAGAGTCCTGGGCCATCAGAGCCCCGAAGACTGTCTGTGCCTCTTGCGTACCCGGCTGGGGAGCACGGAGAAGGAGGGGACAAGAGAGCTGCTGTCCCCAGAGCACCTCTGGTTTACTCTGCTTTGCCTGCAAATGCTCCGTTTCATTTGGGAAACAGGAGGTCCTGCCAAAGAACGCTTTTAAATAGTGACATGCCACCACGCCCTTACAAGAGGAAGACTCAGGGAAGGGAAGCAGCTCGTCCAAGGCTCTGAGGGCTCCTGCTTGGTGAGAGCCACTGTGTGTCAGAGTCCGTGCTGACCGTCTTGTCCTGGCTGCTCTGATGCCCAGTGACGCAACCCCAGCTGATGGCAGGATGCACTAGAACCTCTGCCTGGTCTCCTGCCACGGGAAAGCCTTAGGGTCCACGTCCCACCCCCCAGAACCAGCTGCGTTCAGCTCTGTCTGATGCAGGAGATCTGGTGTCTGTCCCTGACAAGAGAACCGTCTTTGTAGCGCTTATCCACGCCAGCTCCTGCAGGAATGCAGGGACCGTCCTGTGAATTCCCCTCCTTCCCGGACCTGTGGGCCACCTCTCCTCACACACACTGGGGCTTCCTGAGAGAAGCCGAGAGCTGGGCTCACAGCACAGCAGAGCAGAGGGGTCACTTTTGAAAGCGGGTCCTGATCTATCACTCCTGCAGCCACCGAGCCCACGTAGCATCCTATCACTCTGAGAGGGATATCCTTAGCACGGTGGACCCCCAGGCCCTCGGCATCCTGCCCCGCCGCCTTCGGTACTCAGCTCACAGCCCTCCCCCATCCCAGGGCCCAGCCACGGGCCACACTCTGATGCCGCAGGACCTTGGCACATGCGTGCCCTGTGGTTTAGAGCGGTCCTGGTGAATGCCCTTTCCTTCCATCAGGCCAGACTGCTTTCGATGTTGTGTCCTCTCCTCCGGGCTCTTGTTTCTCCCATTTCTGTAGTTAGCTCGCCTCCCCGCCTCCACCTCAGACTGAGTTGATGCGTGACGGCTGAGGCAGGTGTCGGGACCCCAGGAGTGGAGGAAGCTACCCAAGCTACCCAAGGGGACGTCAGCGCTAAGCAAATGGAAATCAGTACTAGGCCTGAAGAGGTAGGCAGCCTGGGACAGGGACCGTCGCCAGCCAGGTCCCCCAGGAGCCGTATGTGCCCCTCATAAGTGGTTGCCACACACCCTGTTGTGTGGACATTGGTAAGTCAGAGTTAGTTATCACCACTGGGTGACGAGGGTCTCTCCCTTACCAGCCTGTGAGCAGCCACAGAGCACAGGTGAAGAGCACGTCCTGAATCAAAGCACTTGGGCTTCCTGAGCCTCAGTCTTCCCGTCTGTAAAATGGAGGCGATGATCCCGGTGCCTCCTGAAAGGGCCGGGCGAGGTGTTGGCGTGATGGGCTCTGAAGCCCGGTGCCTGGAGTGTCCCCAGGATAGATAAGGGGCCAGACCCGCTGGGTGCCTGTTCCCAGCGTGGAATAGGACGGCGAAGGGTGCTGACCGCTGGCCGGCCAGGCTCCCTGCCCCCACCAGTCAGGCACAGCAAAGGGCTGACGCGGCTGCGGCTTTGGTGTCCCTTCAGCTCCCTGACGGCCCCTTTGAAGGTGCCGAGACTGACGGCCCCTTTGCGGCCGGAGTGGGGCTGGTCTGGGAGCCGCACCCCGTCACCAGGGCGTGACCGCGGGAGGGGGGGCACCTCCCCTCCGCGGCCTGGGGCTTTGTGCAGGGCGGGCCGCGTGCTGGCTGGGAGGCTGGAGACAATGGGGGCTGCGGCTGGGCCGGGGGCTGGCATAGCGGGCTGGCAGTGAAGCAGAACAAATCCACAGGGACCTTCCTGTACCTCCGCCTGCGCAAGTAACCTAATCTGGGGGGAGCAGGGCCGCGGCCGGGGTTGGGGCACCGCTGCGGCCTTCGGGCTGCAGTGTGTGTTCACAGTAATTTGAGGGCTTCCACTGGGGGGTTCCCGATCATTTGATGTGGCAATTAACGAGGGGACTTTTGTCGTCCGGAAAGACACAGCCGCCCACTTCAATCACCCTGTTTATGCCCCGGCAGAAGCCAAACAGCCCCAGCGGCAGATAACGGGTGGACTTCAAACGGCTCCAGGTCGGTCGCCCCTGGAACCGCCAGGCCGCGCAGCACCCCCCTGCCTTTCAGGCAGCCAAAGCGTTACTTTTCCCATGAAAAGTTCCGGCCCTAATGGCAGCGGATGACAAAGGCAGGCGCTCACCCACTCGAGCCCTTTTCATGTGGGTACCTGGCTCTTGAGGTGGGTGGGAGAAGGGGCAAGTCATTTCCCATTGATTCAAAGGGCACGTGCTCCCCCGCACCAAGTGGGGGGGGCCGGAGGTACCCTGGATGCCCACAGGGGCCTGTGTCCCCGCCCCTTCCGTGTAAGGGATGGCAGCTCCAGACTCGGACACCCTCAGGAGCCTCCCTATTTGCAGTCAGTTCCTCTGTGGGTCAGACGATGGGGTGACAGTGACGATCGTGATGACGTCAGCCCAGCCCTCTGCTGAGTGTGGCACGCAGGCCTCAGCCCCGAGGCAGCCTCACGCCGGCACCCGCTGGTCCACAGACAGGGCTGGGGAAGTGTGGGGACTCGCCCGGGGTTGCACCTGGGCCCAGGGAACAGAAACCCGCAGGACCTGGCTGCGCTGGGCGCCCGTCCCGCCTGGCGTCCCGGCTCTGCAGCTGAGGGCTAGCCGAGACCTCACTGATCGCCCTCAACAGGAAACTGAGCCTTTTACTCAAACCCAACCATCGCTGTGGCCCAAGGTTGCAAGGGCCAGGCAGAGAAAAGCCTCAGCCCGCGCTGGGATCTTAGTAAAAGCCCAGCCAATGCCCCTCTGGGCCTCTGTTCCCTCACCTGTGAGCTGGGGGACCAGAGGGACCACAGATGCGAAACACCTGGCACACCTGCTGGGGGCCCAGCCCACCCAGCCCTCCTGGTCAGTGCCTGGCTGGGACCACGCCCGACCAGCTGACATCTCACCCCAGGCTCCTCATGGGCTGTCGCAGCAGGCATGAGGTGGGGGGGGGGGGAAGAAAAGGGCTGGTGGGACCTCCACGCCCATCTGTACCCAAGCCAGGTGCCACCTAGTGCTCACAATAGACACACACGGGCCCTTGCCGGTGGAGTAAACTCAAACCTTCATCACTGGCTGAGTCACTCCTTCTAGACCATGCCGCGGCGACAGAAGGGCAGAGAGGGGCCCAGGCTGCTAGAACTTCCACTCAGCGGGGCCTGGCGGACAGTAAAGACAGACAGGACCCTTCCAGGATGGTCAGCGGTAAGACCGGGGACGGTGGGAGGGGAAGGGGTGGGGAGGACGGGCTCCGTGTTGACTGGGCAGTGAGGGAGGGATCCCCCGGGAGGTGATGTTGGAGCAGGTGACAATGTGAGGGACGGGGCTGACCTTTGGGAGGAGTAGGTCTGTGGGCTCAGGGACCAGGGAAGCACCAGCATGGGGGGAGCTTGCCAGGGACCCCATCTGGAAGGGCCTGGCCTGCCAGCAAAAGGAGCTTCCTTTTAGCCTGAAAACACAGGAGCCACTAAGACGATGCTCCAGCCTTGTCACGCCCCCGCTCTACAGCCTTCAGTGGCTCCCCACGGCTTCCCCCAACAATCTCTTTCTCGCACTGGCATTCAAGGCCCAGCATAATGTGGACCTAACACCTCTTGCGATTAGGACTCCAGCCATGCCCTCACACGCCAGCCCCCCTACAGCCGCCCCGTTCCCTAAATGTCTCCCAAGACCCTGCCTCTGTTCTTTGATCGGGAGATGTCTCCATCCCAATGCCGCCTCTGCTACCGCTCCTCCAGCAAGGAACTGTAGGATTCATCGAGGCCCAGTGAAAACATCACGTTCCCCAAGAGGGCACCTGACCCTACGTTCCCCGGGTGGACTGCATGGGCAGCCCAGCTGTGTGGCCTTAGGTGAGGTGTTAGCTTCTCTGAGCCTCTCTGTAAAATGGGATAATAATAGTAAGTACCACCTAGGGCTGTTGCTGGGATTAAATGAGCTAATGGGACTGGTCAGACTGATTGGCATTGCCGTATTTCATATAATATAAGACACCACTGATTGTAAGATGCACCGTTATTTTATATCCCTCTAAGGGTGGGAAAAGCTGACAGTTAAACCGTGACACGCTTTGGAAGGTCCCTCTGAGTGAGCCAAAGAGTTCAAATTTTAACTGGAAGGAAACAGTTGAGGGTTTTAAGCTAAGGAAGTACAAGGGCAGATCTGAGCCCTGCGAGGCCTCCAATTGCTGTCCTTCTGGAATTTTCCCCCGAGAATTCCAAAGCTGGAAAGAATCGGGGAAACTGAGACACAGAGAAGAGGAGGCCAAGCTTGGGGTCACCGGGGGAGTTGAATCTCCAGGTGGAGGTGAGGGAGGGATGGGTTAGCACGGAGCAAAGGGCCCTCCCCTCTCCCCGAGCCTCCTGTCCTCAGAGGGGGCAGAGGCCACCGTGGTCCTTGCCTCTCCCACCATCGTACCCTCCCACTGCCGCACACTCGGCGACGGGCCCAGCAAAGGTCTGGGAAATCGAGTTTTCGGCGGTCAGTTCCCATTCCAGACAGAAACGGGGATTCGGGGTTGACGGGTCGGAGTCCAGGGTGAGCCCTTTTGCGATGCCGCCACACTTCACGCGTCCACTATTCAGTGTCACATCTGCTGGGTGGAGCTGGAGGGACTGGAGATAAAACGCCTGGGGGTCATGACCTGGCAGGAGAGATGGACAGGTGAACAGCAGGAGCTTACGGGAACACCAGCTGGGGGAGGTCGGGGCAGACTTCCTGTAGGAGGTTACGGAGGCCCACGGGCGGCCTGGCTGCAGCATCTGGATAGAAGCACCTCCAGAGCTTGGTCCTCCTTCCTGGAGCCCCGGGTTCCCTCTCCCTCTGGGCTGCCCTCAGTCAGGAGCCTCAGTAGCTCTGGTCCTGGTTTCTTTCCTTCAGTGTCCTCAGCCACTTGTTTCATGGTCTGGGCGGGGAGAGAGGCAGTGGTGAGGACCCAGCTCTATGCTCACGTGCTGTGTGACCCTGGGTAGAAAGCTGCCCTTCTCTGGGCTGGCAACATCTCTCTTCCTAATGCCCAGAGACCATACTGTTACCACCCTCCTTGTCAGTAAATGAAGAGGTGAGGTGCTGACCCGGGGCTCTGACCCCAAAGCCCAGCACCTTCAACTCCCACCCCTGCCCACCCCGTGTGGCAGCCACCTCCCCAGCCCCGTTGCCAGGCGCGAGGGCTCAGGCCCCGCCTTGGGCACATGCCCGGCTTGGCCTGGCTTCTACCCCAGCTGGCGCCTCTGCCCGCCTCTTCCTGCACCCACCCACCTCCCGCGCACAGCTGACTTCTCAACATTTAGGCCTTGACTAGAAGTCGCTGCCCTGACCAGCATCACCCTGGCAGCTCCGTCCGCCCCTCCCCCAGCTCCCCTTTCTCTGCTCCCATCGTCTCCCTCCCGCCCGCTCTGGACTACACGTTGGGGGTGGGAGACAGGCACGCCGAGCCTTCAGAACGCACAGATATGAGCACAATGGCTATTGACACGTCGTGCTCCGAGGGGGGCAGTGGTGGGGACGTTTTCAGTGGGGTCTGACTTCCTGTCCCTGCGCTAAGAAAGCAGAAATGTGTACCTTTTCCCACTCGTGTGGAAGATAAAGGTGCTCAGGCCACCTGGACGGACCGCAGACTCACGAGTTCCAGCTCCGTCTCGGCTCCGGCAACGCCGTCTCATCTCTGGTGTATACGTGTGGTTTTGAATTTTTCTTAAGGTCCATAAAAAAAGACAGACCTCCCACATGGCGGTGTTTGTACTTTTGGAATTGGTCAACCTGCAGGGCCAGGAGCGTCTTCAGCGGCTCTGTCTCTCTTTGTCTACGTGATCCTGTCCAGGGCCCACGGGTGAGGCCTGAGTCCGGGGCCGGCGCTGTCACCACGCTCCTGGACCCAGGGACACAAACCCCGACAGACTGATGACTTGCCAAGGAGGGCCTCCCTTCCTAACGACCACAGCGCCAGAAGGCCAGGCCCAGGCACCAGCTCTGCCCGGCCTGCCCTCTGAGTGTGGGAGGGGGACCCGGCCTTGGAGGGCGACCCTGGCAGAAAGGACTCAGAGGAAAGATGCAGGAAGGGCGCCCACCCCGTTCACGTAGCCAACTGGGGTGAGACCACAGGGGTCAGCGGTCACCCTGCGGGACACTGATCTCTTCTCTGCCGGGTGGTGGTGGTTACACGGGTGCCACTCCACAGCCAATCATGCAACGGTTCAAGGGGTGATGCGGCGCCTGGGCTCCGGAGCGGGTTTGGGTCCGGCTCTGCCACTTGCTGTGTGGTGGGGCAGCCCGCTGACCTCTCCATTTTGAACCTGTGGAATGGGAGACAAGACTCCTTCCCTCCTGAGTGTTTCGAGGATTCGGTGAAACAGGGTGTGCAGGGGCTCGGGCCAGAATGAGCAAAGTGACTCCCTCCACAGTCCGCATCATCACTGTCAGATCAAATGCCAGGGAAGCGTTTGGCAGTGGCTCTGCTGGGCTTCTCAGTTGACCACAGCCTGGATGTGGAGGGAAGGAAGGTTCCAGGCCAGTGCAGGCAGCCAGGTGGGTGCCCAGAGGCGCAGCCCGGCCGATGGATCTCCCGAGGCCAGCTCTGAAATAAACAAGGATGTGGGGCCTTAAGCACATGGGGGTGGGGCTCAGCACCTCTAGCTGCAGTGGGGCAATGGGGCAGGCAGCCTGACCCCGAGGGAAGCACAGAGCTGCTGGTGGTCACTGCAGTTCCTTTAGCGACCAATCAAGCCTTCCGCATTCTGCCCCCACAGAAAGGCTCCTGGGGGAGCCCGTCCCCCGGGGACAGGCCTGTGACAGCTTCCTGGATGCGGGCTAAAGTGGTTGGCTTCTGAGCGTCGCTCTAAGACGGCAATTTGCAACTTCGTCATGAGCTTGACGGGTGGGCGCTGAGCGGCTCCTGGGCCACCCGAGGCCAGAGAAAGGCTGCTGACGTGCATGACAAAATGTTTTCTGACCACCCGGTGCCAGTGACAGGCCCTTCAAAGGAACTGCAGTCCCTGCAGAACCGATTCACCCTCTCGCCTTTCTGTGGCGCTGAGGTCAGCAGCTTTCATTCGGCAGTTGAGAAAAGGGCCACAGGCTCCTTGCTGTCTCTGGGAACGCCATCCCCGTGGGCCACCAGCCCCCGGCCAGCTTGCCCGAGGCCACGCTTCATTTTGATGAGGTTTCAAAAAGCCCCGCTGTAACCGGGGCTGGGGGGACCTTGCCTCGCCCAGGGCCAGAGTTAGAGCTGCCTTTGCCGAATTCCAGGAGAGAGGAAGGGGTTCCTGCCATCTCAGCCATAATCCAAGGCAGCACTGGGTCCCCGCCGTGCTCGGTAGCCACGCACGGTCGTCGAGTGATGCATTGTATCATAGATCGATTTAGCCTTGTTCCCATTAGATGCAACCTCCAGGAGGGCCATTCTTACTGGGCATTTGATTCCAGCCTGGGGATAAGCAAACCTAGGAGACACCTGCCTTGGGTTTGCTTTGCTGGGAGAACTAGATCAGGTCCCCCAAGGGTCCCTCCCGGCCCCAAGAGCCTACATTCTGACCTCTGTTATGGGGTTGGCGCCCAAGTCTACACGTGTGTCAAAACCCACAGAACTGGGCACCACAGGAGTAGATTTTACTGTGTGTGAAGTGAAAGAATAGTTACCTCTCTCGGGGGCAGGGCACAGGGATGTAAGCCAGACTTCCTCGACTGTATTTCCTGTGGGAGACAAGATAATGGTCCCCCAAAGATGCCCACGTCCTGATGCCCGGACCTGTGAATATGTGGATGTACCGGGCAAAAGGGTCTTTGCAGGTGAGATTGAGTTAAGGATCTCGAGATGGGAAGATTGTTCCGGATCCCTGGTGGGGAGATCATCCTTATAAGAGGAGGCGGGAGGGTCAGAGTAAGAGGGGCTGTGACCACAGAAGCAGAGGTCGAAGTGACGGGGTGGGGGGCAGTCCACGAGCCAAGGATGCAGGTGGCCCGTAGAACGAGAAACAGCCGAGCAAGCAGATTCTCCCCTGGAGCTTCAGGAGAAAGCAGTCCTGTGGACACCTTGGTCTGGGGACTTCTGGCCTCCAGAACTGCGAGAGAGTCCATTTGTGTTTTTTAAGACACCAACAGCCACAGCAAACTCATACAGCCTTGCATGGCAGATCTGACTCTGGAACCAAGTCAATATTTCATGTTATTAAAAAAAACAGATTGAATTATAAGAGGAATCCCTTTATAAACGTCAAAAATAAAACAGAAAAACAAGGGCGACTACAGCTACCAACTCAGACCATCTCAGACTCCCACGCAGGACTGTTTGATAGCAGGTCCCAGTGCCAAGCCCACAGTCGGCAAGTTCAAGGCTCTGCGTGGAAAAGGAGCCAGGGCATCTGAGGGACCCTGGCGCTGGAGGGTCTCCCCCTCCACCGCAGCGGGGGTGAGTGGCCACCTACTGTCGTGGCCCAGGAAGGGGATCCTAAAACCGACTGGAGCAGGCACAGCCCGGGCCTGACTGCTGGCAGCTCTGCTGGCTTTTGCAGACTTGACTTCCCCAGGCTGAGCCCCTCCTCCTTCCAGGCACAGGCCCTTCTGGGGCAGCCGTGACCTGCTGCACGGTGGGAGGCTCCAGGGGGCTCCGGGTCCAGCACTTCCCAGCAGACCACTCACTCCCAGCCTCCATTCAGCCCCTGCCGCACTCCGGGCGTTACTGAACCACACGTGGGTCCGCTTGCCTGTGTGCAGTGAAGCCAATCTACTGACACCAGGTCGTGGTGAAGGAAAATGTAGCCTTTATTGCAGGCGCCAAGCAAGGAGTCCAGGCAGCCCGTGCTCAAAAGGCCTGAACTCCCCCGATGGATTTCAGGCAAAGGTTTTTAAAGACAGGGTGAAGGAGGGGGTGTGTGGGGTCTGTGATCAGCTTGTGGATGGTCTTCTGATTGGTTGGTGGTGAGGTAATTGGGAGTCGACGTCATCAGCCTTCTGGTTCCCACCAGTCTGGGGTCTACGTGTTCATGGGCAGCATGTGGTTAACTTCTTCCACCTGGTGGGGGTCTCAGTATCTGCAAAACAGCTCAAGGACATGGCTCAGAACATTATAACTCTGGAGGAGGAACTAAAGGCCCTTGACTTTGTTTAATGGCTAAACTATTATTAATTATTTTGTCTTGTTTGACTATTTTCCTTTCTCTCTGCGTTTTCTCACTTCTCTGATTACGTTTATTCTTTGGAACTTGGGGAAGGCCTAGGAGGATAAAGTTTTTCTACAGACAAGAGACAGGCAGAGGACATGGTTGGGGGGGGGGGGGTCTGTTCCGGGAAGGCCCCATATGGTCCTGCTCGGTTACACAGGCTCTGGGTGCAGCTGTGAGTGGGACAGACTGAGCTCACGGGTGCCCATCCTGGGGGGGGGTGGGGCGGGCGGCAGGGAACGTGGGTGACATGTCACATGACCAATGTGAGGGGCAGGCACTCATGGGGGCTCTCTGCTCTCACTAGGGCAGTTGGGAAAGCTTCTCTGAGGGGTGATCGAGTGTGACACTGGGCAAGTTCTGCACGTCTGCGCATCCTCACCTGTGAAGTGGGGACCATGCCTGCTCTATCGTAAGCGGCTACGAGCATGGAGTGAGGTACAGCACAAGACACGCTCAGGACCTCGATAAGTGGTACTTAGTGTTATTGCTGCCGCCATTGTTACTGTTATTTAGACATGGATCATCCCAGAGAAAAGCCTTTCCCATGATTAATATCGTTTATTGATCATTAATTTACAGATACTTATGTTGCAAAGTGCGCTCAGGACTCTCTCTGCCCGCAGTGTCTGAGGCCCCTCCCAAAGCAGCAGCTGGCGGAGCACAGCTGTTTCCTCCAGGAGAAAGTGGAGGGAGAGATGGTGAGGGTGGCCTCTCTTTAGGTTAAGCAGGAGCCTGCCCCAGGTGGGCAGCAGTCCTGGATTTCCAAGTTCAGCCCTGGGTCAGTGCAGGTGAACCCTGAGGGACACTTCGTAGAGTTAGAGAGTCTCAGTGTGAAGATGTGAAAACTGAGATTTGGTGAAGCAGAGTGGTTAAGGGAAAGCAGAAGTTGTTACAGACAGAACACCGGGCTGGAGGCTGGGGTCCTGTGTTCTGTCCCTGTATTTGCCTGTAACTTGCTGTCTCCTTTCTGGCAGGTCACTTAATCCCTCTTGGTGTCACGCACCCTATGACAGTCTGGACCAGAAGACAGCTTCATACACGGCATCTCTTTGAGTGTTATAGAATTTAGTTTTGAATGTGGGAGTAGTGAAGAACTGTAGCAGTTAGCTGTTGCTGTGTAACAAACCATCCCCAAATTCAGTGGCTTCATATAATAAACATTTGTTTCTGTTTTTAAAAAACCTACCCATGGCTCAGCTGGGCAGTTCTGCTGATCTGGGTCAGGCTTCAGTGATCCTGACAGGAGTCATTTGTAGGTCTGCAGTCATCTGGTGGGTTGTCTGGGGACTGGCTGGTCTAGGATGGCCTCACTCCCATGTCTGATGGTGGGCTGGCTCTGAGCTGGGGTGACGGGGGCAATGGGGCTACATGTCTTTCCTCCTCCAGCAGGCTAACCTGGGCTGGTCCACATGGTACGGTCCTCTTGGGGCCTAGGCTCAGAACTGCCAACTGGTCATTGCTGCCAGTGCTTTACTGGATAAAGCAAATCACAAGATAAGCCTAGATTCAAGGTGGCATTCAAGGGTCGAGGAAATAACACTTTGCCCCCTGATGGGGATTTCTGTGTCCAGAGGTATGGATTCAGGGACAAAACAATTAAAAACATTTCTGCAGTCACTCAACCACGAGGATCAACAAAAGGGCCTTGAAGAGGGGACCAGCCCAGAAGTAGGAGAGATGCTGTGTAAATGATATCATCTTCAGAAAGCAACTCAGATTCCAGCTAAGGACTGGATTTCACAATTTTCCTCTAAGCCACCGTGTATGCTATTCCCTCTTCCTGCAATTACTTTCCCCATACCCTTCTCTGTACGTTTTTTACACAAGAAAACATTCTCCCAGATTTAAAAAAAAAAAAGTTTATTTGTGAGCACAGTCTAAGCTTTTATTTGCGAGAGCATCAGAGAAATTTTGTAGGATATACGAAGTCTTGTCACTGGCTGACACACGGGGTCAGTTTGTGGACAAGACAGGAATCTCAAGGTTTGCTTAACGTGAAAGTTTGCCCTGCAGCAGGGGAAGAAATGCACCTGTATGCTAAATCTGGGTGGAGTAAATAAGTGATGGGAAGAGGGGACAGCTCTTCCTTAGAAAAGAATTCCATTTAATAAATGTAGAAAGAATTGAGAAAATAGAAAGTCACCACTAGAACAATACAGTAATAATTGTTACAGATCCACAGATAGAGGCTCAAATAAGTGGGTAAAATTTCAAGGAGAAACAAGGTCTTTTCACAGTCTCAAAGTATCTCCCCCCAAATAATAATGAAGTACAACAGGAAAAGTAGTAACTTCAGTAAAGAAACAGGCAGGCACTGCCTTCACTAAATGATCTAGGTTTACATCACCAGGAATAAGACAGATGAAGCTACCTGGACGGAAGAGGGGTATCTTCCCAGTGCCCGGGGGCCCACTGCCTTGAGCTGGGAAGTCACCAGGGATCTGGCCACGCTCTCTCCGAGGCCACAGGGACTCTTGCCACTGTTTCCCCATGCACCACCCTTCACTCACATTCCCCTTGCTGACTGCCAAAAATGATGCCCAAGGTGGCTCTAGGTCATGTCCTAAGACAAGTGCCCCTCAGAGCTTGGCTATAATTCTTGTCTCCCTATTCCAAATTCCCAGGAAAAGGACTATTTGACCCTGCTGGGACAGTCATGGGTGGCCTTGGGGGCTGGGTCCAGTCGGCCAGTCTGCGGCAACTTGGAGGACAGACCAGTCACTGAAGACCTGGGAGGGGTTGCAATCAGGGTGGGCTTCCTGGAAGTGGTGAGGCTTGAGCATAACGACACTCTTATTCTGGAAGATCTGTGAGGGGAGGGATACGTCTTATTCAACAAGGACTGTTACCTGGGAAGTGCACAGCTACCATCTGATGAATGAATGTCCCCCACATCCCAGGCTGACTCAGCTTCAGGGGCAGATACGCAAGGGGAAGGCCTTGCCTTAGGATAATCCTGAAGAAAGGAAGCTTAGAGATTTGCAGAACCTTCTGGGGTGGGGTCAAGAGACATGGGAATGTCTCCATCCATCCTGGTGTGGAGGGAGATGCACAGATGACTGTCTGTGTGATCAGTGCCGATAGAGGGCAGCTGGTGGAACAGAGGTGACCAGAGGTGGGAGCTGGAAGGGGTGGAAGCAAAGGAGGCTTCTGTGTGGTCAAGGGTTGTTGGTGGACTTGGCCACTCTGTTCTGGCTCCTGGGAGATAACCTTGGTGCACTCAGAGCGTCGTCCCTGGAAGAGTGTGTGCACCTGGGCCTTTGGCCTCGCTCTATCAGTGTGGTCTCTGGAGGGACTGGAGAACAAGGCGCTCCACGTCAATGTGACTGACCCCCGAAAAAAAGCCCTGGACACCCAGGCTCGGGTGGGCTTCCCTGGTTGACAAGACTCCAGGCGTGTTGTCACACAGGTTGCTGGAAGGCTGTGACCCCGGGGAGGAGACAACCAGAAGCTGGAGCCTGGCGTCTCCTGGATTCTGCCCCACCAGCCTCTCACTTTTGTTGATTTTAATGTGTATCCTTTCGCTGCAACATGGAACCATGAGTATAACAGCTGTGCTGAGTTCTGTGAGACCTTCCAGTGAATCAGTGAACTGGAGGGTGGTCTTGGGGACTCCTGAGACTTCACAGAGGAGGTGAGGGAGCCGGCCTGGAAGGATGAATGAGTCGTCCTGGAAAAAGGCTGGCATTCCAAGGAGAGGGACCCAAAACTTGGAGGTACAGAATGGCATCCCTCTCCTCCCTTCTTTTGCTTGAAGAGAAAATAGAATGGTGAATTGTGACTTCAGAAGGGGTGTGTACTTTTTATGTACATAATTGCATATACATTACATATATATGAGTTCCCCTTTTAAGCACAGGCTTTGGGTCCATGTCTCCCAGGGGGTGTCCTTGCTGTAAACTTGACTGCTGGCCTGCTGAGAAGGGTGTCTGTAGGGGGTGAGAGGGAGTGGAGAGGCAGGAAGCAGTTTGAAGATGCTTTAGTTCGCTCCCCCCTAAGGAACCTGTTGGGGAGGGCATTTCTAGTTTCCAGAACCATCCACTATCATTAGAACTTTCTCTTTTCTGACCAAGGGAGTTATTGCCTGCTCAGATCCACACAGAGGCTAAAAAAATTCCTGGTCTGATGTCTTTGGGTGGGGGCAAGGGGACAGGATGGTGAGGAATCTGCAAGCAGCCAGGTGGAAAACCCCTGTAAGTCCAGTTCAAAGGATGTGTGATGGGTCTATCAAGCTGCCGAGGTAAGGAGCTCCAACTGTGTGGTGAGGACTCAGCAAGTTGATCTAAAGACCTCTGTGTGCCCTAAAGATTGATTTTCTTTGAATTTCTATTCTTGTGAGCTCCCAGTGAGGACTTGGGGTATATAGCCTGGTATGGACCACATTTTGTGCCTCCCCCCCCAAATTCATACACTGAAACACTTATCTCCAGTGTAATGATAAGAGGTGGGGTCTTTGGGCAGTGATTTTATCATGAGGGTGGGGACCCAATGATGGGATTGGTGCCCTTATAAGAAGACACATGAGAGAGCTTGCTTTTCCCAACATATACTTTTTTTTTTTTTTTTTTGCCATGTGAGGAAACAATGAGAAGGTGTCCATCTAAAAACCAGGAAGCAGGTCCTCACTGGACACTGAATCTGCAGGCACATGATCTTGGACTTCCAGTCACCAGAACTGGGAGAAACAAATGTTTGTCTTTTAAGTTGCCCAGTCTGTGCTGTTCTGTTATAGAGCCTAAGCTGACTAAGACATAAGCCCTAAGGACTTTGCAAAATGGGGAGAAAAGATGAAGAATGCTTGTAAAACAGAACAGGCTACAGTCACCCACTAACTGGCTTTACTCTCAACCCCTCTCTTCTGTTCCCCCCTCCACTCTTTCTAGAGAAAACTGGGGCCTCCTCTCTGCTCGAACCTCCAACACCACCTTCCCTGTTCTCACTCTCAGCTGGTGGTCTTGCTTCCTGCTTTACTGAGAAACACAGATGCCGTTGGAGAGACAGGACTCCTTGGAGAAATGGCTGATTCCAGGGGCAGGGAAGGTACCAGGTGAGCCTGGAGCATCTTATTCCAGTGAATCGGGAAGCACTCAAAGAATTATGAGACGCATCAAAAGGGGCTTTCACTGGTCAAACGTAGAACAAATTGAGGGTCAAAATAAATAATGATAGAAATGTCCTATAATTCATTGACTAAAATAAGAAACCATGACTCCATGATGACATAAATAAGTAAACAAATAAATTGAAATACATATTAATTATGAAAGTGGAGGAACATCACAGCGCAGAAGGCCAGCAGACTCCACCAATCAGGGTGGACAGCACCAGCTGTGGGCTGACTGAACTTGCACACCACCTGACAGGAGGCAGTGAGAAGGATGCAGCATCACTTCTTGCAAAAAAATGCAGAACCTGCCTGAACCTCATCCTGAGGGCACATCAGACAAACCCAAATGGGAGTCACTCTTCAAAATAACTGGCCTGGGGCTTCCCTGGTGGTGCAGTGGTTGAGAGTCCGCCTGCCGATGCAGGGGACACGGGTTCGTGCCCTGGTCCGGGAATATCCCACATGCCACGGAGCAGCTGGGCCCGTGAGCCATGGCCGCTGAGCCTGCGCGTCCGGAGCCTGTGCTCCGCAACGGGAGAGGCCACACCAGTGAGAGGCCCGCGTACCGCAAAAATAAAATAATAATAACTGGCCTGCATCCAAAAACATCAGGACCGTGAAGGTCAAGGGAAGACTGAAGAATGGTTCCAGACTGAAGGAGACTAAGATTCTGAACTGGATGCTTTGCTAGAAAGGCACTATTGAGACAATTGGTGAAGCCAGAAGTGTGTAGTGATAGATCAGCATCAATTTCTTGATTTTGATAGTTTGTTGTGATAATGCAGAAGAATGTCACTGTTTGTAAGAAATAGGCACTAGGGCAGTCGGGGGTGGTGAGGTATCACACTGGCAACTATCTCAAGTGGTTCAAGAAAATAAAAGTTCTCTGTGTATTAGCTTCTTGTTGCTGCTGGAACAAATCACCACAAACCTGATGGCTTAAAACAGCAGAAATTTATCCTCTTCAAGTTCTGGAGGCCAGAACTCTGAAGTTAGTTTCACTAGACTAAAGTCAAGGTGTCATCGGGGCTGGTTCCTTCTGGAGGCTCCAGGGAGAATCCACTCCTTGTTCTTTCCAGGTTCTAGAGGCTGCCTGCATTCCTTGGCTCATAACTTCTTAATTGCATCACTCTACCCTCTGCCTCCATTATTACATGTCCTACTTCCTCTGCTGTCATCAAATCTCCCTGAGCCTAGCTCTTATAAGGAAATTTTTGGTTATAATCAGGGCCCACCTGGATAATGCAGGATACTCTCCCCATCTCAATATTTTTAACTTAATCACATCTGCAGAGTTTCTTTTGCCACACAAAGTGACATACAGGTTCAAGTTACTAGGACCTGCATATCTTTGGGGGCCTTAATTCAGCCTACCATATCTTACACACCAGGATGTAACCTCAGTGAAGGCAGGGATCTAAACATTTTTCTTCTTTAAGTACAGTAAATGCACAGATGGTGGAGGTACACTTTGATGATTTTCAAACTGAACACACTTGTGTTTGAGGATCAGAACATTTCCAGCACCAGAAGCCTCCTTCCAAAAGCAGGGGTTTGCATCTGTTATGTTCATTATGATACCCACTGTGCTTGGAACAGAGCCATGTGCCAAACAGCATTCAATACATACTTGGAGAATGAGATGAATTCTGAGCTGGGAAAGACAGTGGGATATACAAACAGGCTTGTGTGAATCTGGACTAGTCTCCACTTCTCTGAGTCTGTTTTCTCATCTGCAAAAGGAGGGTATCAATAGCTCCTGTTTTTCAAGATGTGATGAGAGTGATACAAAACACGTAAAGCCCGGGAACAGAGGCTGGCACACAGCAGGTGTTCATGGGCTCTCTCCTTCTGTCTTATGAATGCTAAAGGAGCTCAAGGAGAGGGAAGTCATGGGGCAGTCTGGGCTGGCGCACCATGGAGGTGATGGCCTTGGACATGCAAGCTTGGGGCATGGCTTAGAGCAGTCTGGGCGATGCTGGAGCTCCTCGGTGCCCTTAAAAGCTCCCCCACTGTAGGCAGTGCAGCAGCCATGTCCTTGAACCACAGGGTGGCCCCCAGGCTCAGCACTGTGCTCTCCAACTCCACCCAGCCCCTTAACTAGATGCCCCAAGTGCTTTTCCTGTCTTGATTTTATCCTCCTCTTGGGTGGCCCAAGGAAGTCCTCTTGCACTCACAGCCCAGGGTCTCCTGAATACTGCACCCACCTTAGGCACCTGCTCACCTAGAGCCAGGAATTGGACAGGTGAAGAGCAGAGAAGAGGTGATGTAGTGTGAGCAAAGGTGGATTGGAGGAATGTGCAGGCACTTTGAGAAAAATGATCTCTTCTGCAAACTAATTTTAGGTACAGTAGCTTTACCTCTTCACCCAGCTGCAAAGGTCTCTGATTCCACTTGACTGATAAAACCATTTACCTGAGGATTCGGTCTCAGCCATTGGTCTTTGTCTCCATGCAGCTCCCATTGGTGACCGTGCCTTGGGGGTGCCCAAGGGCCAGCTGAACCCAGGTTCTTCTGTTAGCTGATGGAGGGCTTATGGTTGAAGGCTACTGGACCACCTTCTCGCCTTCTGTCCCCTTTGCCTCAGCCCACTGAAGGTCACTGACCAGCCTGTATGCTGGTGTGAAAACAATTGGGTGTTTCCACTGTGTCATTCAAAGAAAAGGAAGGGAATTTTTTTTATATGAACACATCACACCCAGTTTTCTAAGTATTTACACACAACCATGTCTCTGCCCAGAGGGCACATGGCCTCTTGTTCCCCATTAAAAACACATCTGTTCTGTTTGGCTAATCAGAGGGGCCCAGCCATGCCCTATTCTCTGCCCCCAGAGCACTTGGAACACCGAAAGCAACTGCCCGATGGCATGTGGGGCAGCCCTGGGCAGGGCCCTTGAGGCCAGGGGCACCTTCTAGTATCTGGGTGACTGCAGATGTCTCCCAGCCCATTTCCTCCCACCTGGCAACCAGAGTGTCCTTTAAAAATGCACATCAGATCCCGCCACACCCAGCTCCTGATCCTGCAATGGCCGCTCCTCTCACTGGAGTCCTCAAGGTGGCTTACGGGGCCCTGTGCAATAGGCCTCCACCTCTGTCTCTGATCTCAGCACCCACCACTCACCGCCATGTTCGTTTCCTGGGGATGCTGTAACAAAGGACTTCAAACGTGGTGACTTAAAGCAATAAGAATTCATCTTCTCACAGTCGAATGCCAGAAGTTCAAATTCAAGGTGTCGGCAGGGCTGTGCTCCCCACAAAGGCTCTAGGGGAGGATCCCTCCTGTCTCTTCCAGCTTCAAGTGACTGTCTGCAACCCTCGGCTTATGGCTGCCTCACTCCAGTCTCTGCCTCTGTGGTCACATGGCCCCCAGCTCCCCCTCTTTCTCCTCTGTGTGTCTCTCTTATAGGGACAAATGTGATTGCATGTAGGGCCCCCTCAGAGAGTCCAGGATAAACTCCTCATCTCAAGAGCCTTAGCTTAATTATACCTTTTGCCATATGAGGTAATACAGGTTCCAGGACTGGGACATGGACATGTCTTTTGGAGGTCCACATCCAACTCCATTTACACCCCAGTGTTCACACAACCCCAGCTCCCTGACTCCTGTTTGTTCCTTGACCACACGAAGCATATTTCCAAGACCCTCCTCCCCTCTGATGGACTTTATGCAGGACTTAGAGGAATTTCTCTCCTTCTAAAGCAGCACAACAACATGGCTACTCTCCATCCCTTTCTTTGGCTTTATCACCACCTGACTTGAACACATTCACATGTTTATTGTTTTATTTCCTGTCTCCCTCAACCAGCGTGAATGCTCCACAGGGCAGGTGATTCACTTCTGCAGCACAGTTGAGCATCCTGGCACTGGTGTGAAGTTCTGTGGTCATCAAGGACCCTGGTCCTTTCCCTTTCTTCTCCTCACTCTTCAGCATGGAACTTCCTTTCTCATGACCTCATGATCCAAGATTGCTGCTCCAGATCCAGCCACCCTGTTGGCATCCCAGACAGAGGGAGGAAGATGGAGGGAAGGGCAAAAAGAGCTCCTTAAGAACCCCAACCGATTACTTCTGCCTGCATTCCACTGGCCATATCAACCTACAGGGCTTCTGTTCTAAAGAAAGGGAGGAGGGAAATGGAGGAAGCAACAGGCAGACTCCACACATCTGGGGATCTAAGCCCAAGGCATCTAATTCTGGGTATCCATGAATCTCGGGGACACACTTAAGGATTTAGACCAGTTGCTTCAGTTCAAGGTGGTATCAAGGGATGTGGGGTGAGGGGAAAGAGAACTGGAATGGGAGTTAGGAGCTTAAGATGCCAGGTTGGGCTCTACCACTAATTGCTTTGACTTTGGGTTAGTTCCTCCCTTCTCTGTGCCCGTAAAGAGAGAACTGCAGTAGATCTTCAGCCTATACAGCCGTACATCCGAATTTTCACCCTCTTCATTATAACCCTCTTCAAGATCATCATCATCTCCTCCATCTTCATCTTCACCATCATCAACTTCTTCTCCATCATCATCACCATCTCCTTCACCATCACCATCACCATCATCACCATCTCCTTCACCACCGTCATGATTAACTCCTTCACCATCACCATCATCATCATCACCATCTCCTTCACCATCACCATCATCATCATCACCATCTCCTTCACCACCGTCATGATTAACTCCTTCACCATCACCATCATCATCATCATCTCACCATCTTCGCTGACATCATATCTTCATCATCATCGTCATCACCACTCTCACCATCACAGCTCCTGCTGAGCTGTGTACCAGGCACTGTACGCATCATCTCATTTAGTCCCCAACTGCCATGGTGTCAGGAGGTTTGATTTTCTATCACCACCTTCATTTTTAAAATGAGGAAACTGGGGCTCACGCAGGATAAGTGACCTGCCACAGGCTGGAGAGCGCCAGAGCTGAAGTGCAAACCAGACTTCCTGACTCCAAAGGCCCTGTGCTGGGTTCCCTCTGGGAGGTTCCATCCTCAGCTGCCACCTACCACGTGACCCATGGGACCTCAAGGCCCTAACCTCACCCAAGTGCTGGCAGGGCCTCTATGGGATTGCTTCATAGCCAGCCAGCCCCTCCACCACCACTCCTTTGCCCCCCAAAGCCTTGAGAGAGGAGCCTGTTCCTTTCTTGCCATTGGGATGAGGGGGCTCCCTGCCTCTAGGCCAGCTTCCCTGTGCAGGGCCTGCCTGTTGATGACCCAGATCATCAAAGGGCCACGTCAAAGCTGGCCATGGCGATTTACAAAAACCAAAAAGAGACCTGGGCTGTGGGGAGCAGTGGGGGCCAGGCTGGGGAAGCCTACTTGAAAGTGTTGTCTAAGAAGTTGGTTTTGCCGCTACACGTAAGAGGGTGCAGAGCCGTTTCCGCCTCCCCAGCATAACCAGCTCCCTCAAAGGCCAGGACTTGGGCTGGAGGCTGCTCCTGGCAGCACAGGGCTCGGGTACCCGGATGAGATGGGCAGCTCTAGGTCTGGGCGAGCAGATGAACTGAGGAAGGAGCAAAGCCAGTACCTACTCAGGCGCCCAGAAGGGTGTCTGCCAGTGCCTTCAGGGTGCAGGCGGCCCTGGAGTCCCAGGACGAGGCCCTGAGGTTCTCTGTGGTTGCCACCGGGCTGCTACAACGCGGCCACTCAATCCCGCATCTCCTCTGAGCTCACGGCTGGGCTGGCGAAGCCCACCTGGGCCCCCGAGTGAGGAACCGGCTGCTGCTAAGTCCTCCGCCCTGAAGGGCAAGTCTGCCTTGTAGCCCAAGGTAACTTGCCATTCCCAACAACTATCATTTTCTGAGAACTTAAGCTAAACACTGGGCTCGACACCATCATCACCATCACTATCATCATCCTGTTATGATTATTGTTGTTGTTATTCGCTAAGACAGGGCTTGCTCTCTGCCAACACTATTCTAAGGACTTTACATGGATTAACTCATTGATGACAGCCCCGAGAGATGGCTGTCATTACCATCATCCTCATTTTGTACGCGAGGGACTGAGGCCCAGAGAGGGTGACTTACTTATCCAAGGCCGCTCAGCGGGTAAGTGGCAGCACCACGACTGGGACTCAGGTCTGTCTGACTGCAAACATGTGCTCTCTGGGTTTTGGAGTCAGCCTAAGGCGGGGCTGGCCCCTCGGGATGTCATGGCGAACTTGACTCTGGGTGGAAAGTCGGACTCGAGAACACGAAGGCATCTGCGGAATCATCCTCTCTCATCCTGAAAGGGCAAAGGGCGTGCTGTCCCGAGCATCAGAGACTTAGCACCTGGTTGAGGACACATGGACCTCGGGTTCCTGGGGTCTCGTGAGGGCTGCTTCTTGGTGAGAAATGTCACAAAGTGGCAAAAGCTTGAGTTAGTCACCCAGGCTGGGAGCTGCAGCCTAGACTCTGGGAGCCCATCAGTTTGGTGGCTGGGTGCTGATCACGGAGAAAAACGCCCGTGCCACTGACCCAGGAGCCAGGCCGAATCGTGTCAGGATACATAATACATCTCCTTGATTTATCCAGGAATTGGGTACATCCTGGGCTGGGACTGTTATGCCAGCAAGTCGGAGACGCACAGGGCAGGCCGGCAGCTGCAGGCCATGGATCGTTGCTGCCTTGAGACCACGTTGCAGCACTTTTCTGAGTCCAGCCCCTGGGCAGATAGATCCTGTGGGCCCTGGAGGTGCAGCGCTGGGCGTGCCCCGGGCAGGGGCTCGGGGTCAGCTCTGCTGGTGGCCTCGGCCTCCTTCGCGCCCTGGGTCCTCCCGGCTCATCCACTGGAGAGGCAGCCTGGCAGCCTGCATTGGGCACAGGCTCTGGAAGCAGATTGCCTGTGTTCAGGTTCTGGGGCGCGACATCCCAGCTGAGGGCAATCTCCCGAACCTCTCCAGGCGTCAGCGTCCTCATCTGTAAAGCGGGAATTATGACAAGAGTGGCACCCTCTGGACCAAATGCCTCGCGTGAGGCATTTAGAGTGGAGTCTGGCCCAGGGCAAATGCCTCCTAACTGTTGGTTGCCCTCTGCCCACACGATCCTAAGGACGTTCTCTGGATGCACTCATTTAATCCTGACAACAGCTCTGCAAGGTGGGTACCACGGCATCGTCCTTATTTCACGGATGCGGGACCGGGGATTGTGATGCTCTTGGCATTGTTGGTGCTGCTGGTGGTGAGGGTGCCGTTGATGGTGGTGCTGGTGGGAAGCTGGTACCAGCTGCTCCCGTGGGCACCCCCCACTCACACCCGGTGCCAGGGTCTCGAGGGGGCGGCTGTTTGGCTCCATGTGAGACCCCACCCCGTGCTTGTCTGCCTCCCACTGCAGGGCTTCTGGAAAAGCCCAGTGCTGCCAGGGGAGCGGTGGAGGAGGGGCCGCCCCGCCAGCGGGCACTGCGGGCCTGGCACTCCGTGCCCTTCAAGGTGCGCCAGACTGCAGCTGGCCGCTCCGCCCGGCCCTTTCTTCTCTCCCTTTTGTGTTCAGGCCCTTTTGATTTGCGAACAAGGCCCCTTTATGCAGCGCCGGCCTCACCAGGCCCCGCCGCAGCCCAGTCCCACCCTTGGCCGGGGGTTTCCTTTTCATTTGGCACTAGGAGCCCCGCTCAGAGCGAGACGGCAGGAGGGCTTGGTGGTGTCACAGAACCGGGGTGACTCAGCTTTCAGTGGGGCATTGTGGCCCCGCAGCTTTGATATTCTATGTGGGAATCTCAACAAAGGGGAGGACGGAGCCGCGGGAAGGTGATGCTCCTGAGAGGGCCCTCCGTGGGACGGCCTCCACGGCCTCGCCCGCCAAGAGGAGGCCCCTCTCCCAGGAGGACGATTGCGTTTCGCCGGGCCCCAGCCTGACCTGTGGCCCCAGCCTCTTAAGGACGACACTGAGCAGGGCAGCCGTCTCGGGGGTTCGGGGTGGGGGCAGTCAGCCCCTGGCTTCTCACCTGCCCTCAGTGTCTGAAGCATCCCACGGGGAGGCGGCAGCCAGGTGTTTCCAGGCAGGGAGGTGCTTGGCGGGGCCTCCAGCCAGAGCCCAGGTGAGCTAGCCTGGAGGGGCCGGAGCTCTGGGCCCCCAGCAGCTGAAGGAGCCTCACCAGGAGGCAGAAACCTGCAGGGGGTCTGCCCGCCGGGACACAGAGACGCCACGTGCAGACAAGATGCGAGAAGGTGGCTCTTCCCCTCTGCTTGCCCGTCGGCAGTGCGGGGCCGCCTGGAAATGAACATACACAGGACCTGAAATCAACTACGTAGATCCTCTGAGCCTCGGTTTCCTCATCTGTAGAGTGAGGTCCTGGGTCTACTCATTCTTGCAGGGCGCTGTGAGGGTCATGACGGCCGCTCCTCAGCACTTAGCAAAGCACACGACGCGGCCACGACACGTGTGCACTAGTTTTAGAGCGGTTACTTTGTGTTTTTAAATCCTCCCCTTCATTTGCTTGCTGCATGTTGGTGCGGGATGGTCCCGAGATGAATAACGCGTGAGCTCAGGCCATCCAGGTTCGAACCGTGGCAGGACCTGGGGCTGGTTAGCCTGTCTCTGCCTCGGGCTCCTTCTCTGCTAAGAGGGCGTCATGATCAAATAGACCCCATGGGGTTGTTGAAGGATGAAACGAGATGGTCTGCAAAGAGGGCGTGGTGTCATCCTGGCCCATCGAGGGCACTCGACCCACACGCTGCTTCTGTGACAGTTTTTGGATGTGGTTGACCTGTGATTGGCCAGAGACAGAGCAGCCGGTGGCTACGTGTGCTGACTCTGGGATCACACAGTCGGTTTCTGATCCTGGGGCCTCCTTTCCGTGGCAAAGTGACCTTGGGTAACTCACTTCACACTCTGATCTCAGTTTCCTCCTCTGTAAAATGGGGGCACTGACGCCGCCGACTCCTCGATGTGACAGGAACCAGGTGCCCCAAGGGTCTCAAGGCCAGGGGGTGTGGGATCGAAGGAGTCCTGGGTGAACTGCCCCCAAAGCAAAGGTCCTTCTGTTGGGAGCCTCTTCGAGGCAGATACCTTGCTCCAGAGAAGGTTATGGATTTAGGGCAGATGGGGGATCGTGGGAAAGGGTCCGGGGAAACTTCAAAACTTTGATCTTTCTGATGATAATAACAGCCGATGTCTGGCACTTGGGGTGTCCCAGGCCATGTGCTAAGCAGTTCACGCTTAATCATCTCCAGAGGGAAGAACTGTCATTATCTCCATTTCACCCCGAGACCCCTGAGGCTCTGGATTGAGTGACTTGGGGGAGAGCCGTGAATGGCAGGGCTGGGCTTAGAACCCAGCACAGGGACCCGGAGTCTCTGCTTAGCTGGGAAGGACCGTGGCACCAGGCAGTCTCTCCTGGCTGCCTACTTAAAACAGGAACGCAGGGCTCCCCATTTGCTAGGTTGAGCAAGGGAGTACACCAGGACTGGGCAAACGAGACCCCATCCCCTGGAAGGGCGGGGGTCAGGGAGGCTCAGGGCGCCCTGGGAGCCAAGCCTGTGGTGGTCGCCTGTATCTCGGGGGGTCTGGGAAGCGCTCTCCGTCAGTTCCCATCACCCCCAGTGGGAGGTGCTGAGTGGGCGCCTCTCCCTGCAACTTGCCCTCGGAGAGTCATTGCCAGGCTTTAGAAATTGCTTCAAGGTGATTGAGAAGCCTTCCGACGGGAGGAGGGCTCTGTGTCCCCTCCCCTTGAGTCTGGGTGGGCTCAGGCTCACCAGAAGAAAGTGGTGGGCGTGATGCTGGGTGATGGCTAGGGCTGGGTGGGGGGAAAGGAGCTGCGTCGGAGGGCACGTATTTCAGTCACAAGAAGAGTAATTGCTGAGGCTCTAACGCAGGGCGTGGAGACCACAGCTAATAACTCGGTGTCATAGCCTGAACTCTGCTCAGAGCAGGTCTTAAGCGTTCTCACCCCACACAGGAGGGTTCAGTGTGTGCGATGGAGGTGCCGATTATCTCCATCTTGGAAATCATCCCGCCACGTGTGTGTATATCACGTCGTCACGTTGTGCACTTTAAGCACACACAATTATATTTGTCGATTACTCCTCAATAAAGTTAAAAAGACGAAAGGCAAGGGGGCCGCTCCCGCCTCACCCCCCTGCTGTGCTGCTCTGGGGACACACCCTCCGGAACCCAGTGGCCACATCGGGAGAAATTTAAGCCCCACAGCAGGCCCAGCAGAGCCCAGCTTCTGAGCCACCTCCCCCCAGGGGCCTCCGGATGTCTCCCCAGCTGAAGCCTGGGGAGACAAGCTGCCTGCACTGTGGCACCCGGGTCTGACCCACAGGGCCTGAGAGCATCGTGGGACAATGTGTGTGTGCCCCTGAGTGTCTGTCTGTAACACAGCAACGGGAACTGGGACTGTCTTCCACTGGGGAGAAGAGGGTTAGCCACCAGCCCTCAACAGGGCCTCCCAATGGCCCCCTGATGGCTGCGGCCCTGTTGCCCAGGGCTGATTCACCCTGGAGGACCCTGCTGGCACACAGGGGAGTTCCACGGATGGGCCAGAAACAAGGGTGCACGAACACCCTAAAATCGTACACAAAATGCTGTGTGTACACACACGGGGGTGTTGGGATGAGGGCAGGTCCACAACATCCTTCAGATTCTCAAGATGGTGCGTGGCATACGTAGTATGCAAAGAGGCAGCACCTCCACACCTGATTGGCCCGTCCCTGTCGCCACAACCCTTTGCCATGTGGCTTTGAAGCTCCCCCCACAGGAGGTAGAGGCTATTTCCCCGCCCCCTGCATCTGCTCAGGCCTATGGCTTTTTTCTTTTGTCATTAATACATGACTTTTATTTTGTAGCATTGTATAATAGAAGAATTTTAGGAAATACTTATTCTAATGAGTATTTATGGTCCAAGATGAAGAGGCTTAAGCCCAAAGAGATTAAATGCTTTTTCCCAATGAATCATGAAAGATCAGCCTGGAATCCTGGTCCCCTGGGTGCTGTGTGAGTACTCGACACATCGCATCTAACCACGCTTACAGCAACGCTCTTCACTAACAAAACACCAGGTTGGCTTAAGCTATCTTTTCTAGGCATTACAGACTCAGCACAGTAAATGAATTCTTTGAATTGAAGTATAGTTGAGGTATAATATTATATAAATTACAGGTGTATAATATAGCGGTTCACACTTTTTAAAGGTTATACTCCATTTATAGTTATTATAAAATATTGGCTACATTCCCCGTGTTGTACAACATGTCCTTGTAGATTATTTTTTACCTAATAGTTCGTACCTCTTAATCCCCTACCCCTATCTTTCTCTTCCTCCTTTCCCTCTCCCCACTGGTCACCACTAGCACGTCTCCCTCTCAGGCTGCTGCGTGGGAAAGATTCTCTACGGTGATGCCCACAAAGGGATTTGCCACCATGAGAGGGTAGAGGTAGAACTGTGTCCCCACAAAAGATGTCTCCAAGTCCCGACTCCTGGAACCTGTGAAGGGGACCTTATTTAGAAGTAGGGTCTTCGCAGAGGTGAGTTAAGAAGAGATCATGCTGGCGTAGGGTGGACCCTGATCCAACGACAGATGTCCTTGTAAGAAGAAAAAACAAAGACACAGACACATAGAGCAGGCCATATAAAGACGGATGCAGCCACAAGCCAAAGGACACCTGGAGCCCCCAGATGCCAGGAGAGACAAGGAAGTCTCCTCCCCCAGAGCCTTTGGAAGGAGCTCGTTCCTGCCAACACCTTGATTTCAGACTCCTGCCCTCCAGAACCGTGAGAGAATAAATGTCTTTTATTTAAAGCTGTTATTACAACCCCCCATCCCAGCCGGTACCCGCGACTGCAGTGCCTCCCACCCAGGAGCCCAAGTCCAGTGGGGCTCACTCAGGGCGCCTGTGGTTTCCCAAACCAAAGCTGGAATGTCTGACTTGGGGCTGTGGACACCACTTAGCTGGGCTGTGATGCCCTCGACTCGCGGCTGGACCAGCTTGGGAAGGGGACGCGCCTGCCTGCCCACCCGAAGGCTCCCCCAGGTGCAGTGCTCACAGTGAGAGCACCCCCCCACCCCCCCATCCCACCCCCCGGGTTCCAATTAGTCATCATTTCAGGGACTTAAGCAACATTCTCCCAGCCACTCACAATGCCCACTTGGCCCCTCTGGAGGCTTTTCTCTTCCCGGCTTTGAAGATGAATGATTTTTAAAGACCACAGAATTCAGACAAATTGGGGGGGCGGAGATGGTTGGAGTCCAGGATGCTCTGAAGAGGGAGTGTGCTGGGCTCTACTGATCCCGACAGGACGCCGGGAAAAGGCTGTGGGTGGGCGACGAGCAGCCAGCAGTGCAGCTCAGAGAGGGCGGGGCCGAGGGAGGATGGGGGCCAGGGCGCCAGGCCTGGATTCAAATCCTGCACCCGTCACTCAACCCTCTGAGCTGGTCTCCACCTCTGCACAGGGTGAGGGGGGATTAGATACGATCACTGTGTAGCTAAGGTCGCTGCAGCCATCGTCAATAAATAAGGAATCCAGCCCCTTGGGGCCCCTAGCCCGCTGTGTGACCTTCAGAAGCCTCGTGCCCTCTCTGGGCCTCTGGCTCCAACTGTAAATAAGGAAGTGAGTGGAGATGGTACAAGAGAAAGCCCTGAGGAGGGAGGCAAGAGGGGCAGTAGGAGGCCCTCCTGGCTTTGTAGAAGGCAGCCTGTGGGGGCACGAGACCCAGGCCCACTGAGGGGACCTCGGGACAGAGACTCGGATGCTTGTACCACTTTCCCGTCGTCCCAGCCCAGCCCATAGGTCCAGGGCTTGGGACATCGCTGGCATGAGGAAGACGCTGGCTGTGGGACAGGGACTCCAGTGGACCGAGGGGGGATGGTGTAGCTGAAATCACATAAAATGGTGAGAAAGCTCTCTTCCTTCTCTTCAAGTTTTCTTAATCGCAGTTGGCCTTTACGCCACCCGCCTCCCTTTTTACAAAGGAAGAGCGGGGCCTGCGTCTGAGCCTGCGACTTGTGAGAACTTGATACCGTTTTCTGCAGTTATTTTAATAGTTACATAGTGATGTTTTACAGTTACATTGTAATCAGGGCAAAGGATGTTGGTCTCTATTCTTGACAAAGGTGTGGATTTTCCTTTGAAATAAATGTAAGCAAAAATAAAAACGAATCCATTTGTTCTTGTCAGATCTTTTTGTCTGAGAGACAGCTGGTGGAAGTTCGCAGCTGCTGGAGTTCTATAGGGGAGACCCTGCCGCGTCCCAGGACCTGGGGGTCCAGTGATGACCCGGGAGATGCCGTGACCCCACGAAAGGCCCAGAAAGGAAGCCACCCCCAGGGACCCCGGACCGGTCACTTACGCTCTCTGTATGTCAATTCCTCCCTGCAAAGCGTGGGTGACAGGAGGCAGCTCGCAGGACTGCTGCAAGGACTGGAGAGCGAAGGCTGCAGACGTTGCTCCAGTGCTCACTGCGCCTGGGGGGTCATCGTCACAAAGACCCTATGAAGTAGGTGCTGTTATGTCTCCATTTTACAGATGAGCAAACGGAGACACAGAGCTGCGAGGTCTGAGGCCAGAGCCTAACTTCTGAGCCACTACGTGTGCCGCCGCATCCAGGACAACATGGCCTGCGGTGCTCATCGTGGCAGCGAGGCAGCTTCAGTGTGCGACCCCGGCCACGCACCGGCGGCCACGGCAGAAGTGTCCCCAAGCTCTTCCGTCCTGTGTGAACAGCATTGGTGGCCACAGCCCCCACCCCTCCCCCTCCCTCCACCCCTGACAACTCGGGATGTGGTCGTGTGTAGCGCACTTTTGCTGGTGGGTTTGCAGCTGGGGCGTCTCGGGCGAGGTCGACTGCCTCGCTGGTCCAGGACCCTCCGAGGGTCCCTACGACGGGCTTGGGGGAGATGCCTGCGTGGAAGCACTGCTGGGGAGCTGGGGTCCGTGGGAGGCCTGAGCTTCCGGCCTCACACACATTTCTGCACGTGGGGTCTGGTTACATCCGGATGTCCTAGCATCCCAGAGAAAGGCCATTTTTCTTTCAGGTGATGCGTTCTGAGATCAAAGCCCAGCAGAGATGGGACTCCTGTCCCTGTGTCCCGAGCCCGGGATAATGGGCCCCCTTCCTCTCACTCCAGGCACCTGAATGAGCCTGGAGAATCCGAAAGGAATTTTCTTTAAAGTGACACTTTAAAGAAACCCACTCATGGGGAAACGAGCTATTTCTGTTGTAAAGACAATAGGGTGGGATCAACATGGTAGGAAAAAAGGTCCCTCCTCACCCCCATTCCTCCACGCTAATCACTCTTGTGTCCTGTGTTTTATGTCTGCCCCCTGCCAGGACCAGGCCCCAGGTAATACATGGCTATCACGTTTTCCATATAAAAGGATGTCTATTTTTTTTCTCCTGTTTGCAAACAAAATACACATACAATACTGGATGCTGCTTTTTCACTTAATATTTTATCACGAGCTTTTCCCCACCCAGCACATAATCACCGTAATTATCCTTCAAGGTGTCCTGAGTTAGGCAGCAGCACCTGGTGGTTCAGACAAATTCCAAAGCCCGGGTCCCTGCCTATGAATCCTGGCTCTGCCCTTAGGCCGCTGAGCACCAACAGGCAAGTTGCTTGACCTCTCTGCGCCTCTGTTTTCTCCTCTCTGAGAAAATCCACTAGGGTCATTATGCGGCTTAAAGGAGTTAATATTTATAAAATGCTTCAAAGAGCACGTTGTCTATAGCAAGTACTATATCAGTGTCTGGCAAATAGTTTTTGTCAAACTCTGGGTGTGACCACCCCCTGCGGGCTACAAATTACATCCAGAAGAATAGCATTGCCTGCTTGGCTTTCTCTTTCTCGTTGATGGTTACTAAACGGGGAGCAGTGTGTGGGTTTGGCTCCTGGATTCAAAACTCAGCTCATCCACTCCCCCCGTGTGCTCTTGAGGAAACTGGTTACCTTCTGTGCCTCAGTTTCCTCACCTGTGAAATGGAGCCAGTTGTCTCTACCTTGCCTGTTGCACAGAACTCGGGTTCCAGGCAAAGAGGGGTGTGGGGTGAAAGGGAAGACATGCCCAAAGGTGGAACTCTTTGGGGAAAATAAAATGAGAGAGATTTGGAGTGTCGGAGGGACCCGCGATGCTTACTGAGCGGTTAGTTAGGGTCCGAAGCTAGCCAGCATGAAGCGGGCAGAGGCCGCTTCCTGACCTTCCCAGGCTCAGTAGGGGGCCCCCAGCTCGTGCCCAAAGGGCCTGAGTGTGTTGCTGTCACTCACTTTTGTCACCCACCTTCTCCCTGGTGGTAGGTGTCTCCTGGCCCTCCCCACCCACCCCTGCCTCCACTAGGAAAGGAATGTGTCCTCTTCAAACTGCATCCTCAGCTCATGGCCTGGCGCGAAGCAGGAATTCAAAATGCTGTTGAATGGTTGAATGAATGAATGAATGAATGAGAGAATGACAAAATGTTTATAGAGGAGTTCTCAGACTGTATTTGATCTCACAGATGGTCTAAGACAGCAATTTCCATAGCTGGTGGATGTCAGCTTTGCCTTGTTGGAAATTTAGAAGCAACTGAAGCCTGGGCGGGGCTTATGGTGAAGATGGCCATGTCTCCTTAGTGCTCATGACACGTGCCGAGCGGCTGTCAGGGGTCTCCAGGTAGGTATGTGTCCTCCAGGTGGATGTCAGTGGCCTCGAGGTCTGATCTGTCTGATTTCCATCAGTCACAGATGAGGCACCAGTGGTTTGAACGAATACTCCCAAGGCCACCTTGATGGGTGGCACCGTGCCGTCATCCCAGCGGGAGATGCACAGAGACACAGATGCTGACGGACGGGCTCGCGACGAACTTCTTTTGGGAGGGAACTAAGGCCCGATGTTTTAAGAATACTTTTACAAGAGGTTTGTCATCCAAAATCAGGTTCCTTCATGGGTTATCTTCCAAAATGACCTTGCACCATCAGGGCTCCCAGGGGCAGGTCCCCAGAGCTGGTACTGCCTCTGGCTCCTGGGGCTTTCCTGTCCTTTCCCCATCCCAGGGCCAGTGATGGGGTTACGCTGCAGGACAGAGAGCTGGGAAGAAGGTTCTCGACCAATTGCTGGCCCTGCCACATCTAGCAGTGTGACTGCAGGGCCTAAGCCGGTGAAGATTGCAAAAAATATTTACGTCCAGTTGCACTCCTGGCACTGCACATAGGGGCTGTAATTACACTCACTGTTAGGACTATCACTGCTATTTCCTTTGGAATTCAGCCAGCCTGATCTGAACCGGGCCGCCCCTACGAGCCTCCCTATGGGTCTTGCCCACCGATTTTCAGAGTCTAGCTTGAAAGAAATGGCTGAAAAGCCTGCTGTCTCCACACCAGGTGGGAGCTGGGGCCCTACCTCTCACAATATACTATGTGTGGGTTGTTAGTGGGTGCTAGAGGGGGCGCTCGAGAGAGGAGGGTGTCTTTGCTTTGCTTCAGAAAGACATTGCTCCAAAGAAGTCATCCGGATGGCCAACGGGCACATGAAAAGATGCTCAACATCGCTGATTATCAGAGAAATGCAGATCAAAACTACAGTGAGGCATTACCTCATGCCACTCAGAATGCCCATCATCAGGGCTCCCCTGGTGGCGCAGTGGTTGAGAGTCCGCCTGCCGATGCAGGGGACGCGGGTTCGTGCCCCGGTCCGGGAAGATCCCACATGCCGCGGAGCGGCTGGGCCCGTGAGCCGTGGCCGCTGAGCCTGCGCATCCGGAGCCTGGGCTCCGCAGCGGGAGAGGCCACAACAGTGAGAGGCCCGCGTACCGCAAAAAATAAAAAACAAACAAACAAACAAAAGTGTACAAATAATAAATGCTGGAGAAGGTGCAGAGAAAAGGGAACCCTCCTGCACTGCTGGTGGGAATGTAAGTTGGTGCAGCCACTATGGGGCACAGTATGGAGGTTCCTTAAAAAACTAAAAATAGGGTTGCCATAAGATCCTGCAATCCCACTTGGGCAACTATCTAGAGAAAACTCTAAATTGAAAAGATACATGCACCCCAGTGTTCACAGCAGCACTATTCACAAGAGCCAAGACATGGAAACAACCGAAATGCCCATCAACAGATGAGTGGATAAAGATGATGTGGCACAAATACACAATGGAACACTACTCAGCCATAAAAAAGAATGAAATAGTGCCATTTTCAGCAACATGGATGGACCTAGAGATTATCATACTAAGTGAAGTAAGCCAGACAGAGAAAGACAAATATCATATGATACTGCTTATATGTGAAATCTAAAAAAAAAAAAAAAAAAAAAAAAAAAGATAGAAATGAACTTATTTACAAAACAAATAGACCCGTAGGCATAGAAAACAAACTTACGGTTACCAAAAGGGAAAGGGGGGAGGGATAAATTAGGAGTTTGGGATTAACAGATACACATTGCTGTATATAAAAGAGAAAACCAACAAGGACCTACTGTACAGCACAGGGAACTCTACTCAATATTCTATAATAGCCTATAAGGGAAAAGAATCTGAAAAAGAATAACTGAATCACTGTGCTGTACACCTGAAACTAACACAACATTGTAAATAAACTATACTTCAATAAAAAAAAAAAGAAAAAATAGGTGTGGCCCGTCACAAAAGACCACCTATTGTTATGTGACATTTCCAGAATGGGCTTGTTTATGCAAACAGAAATTAGGTGAGTACTGGCCAGCGGCTGGGGGTTGGGAGAAAAGCGAGCAATTCTTACGGGTGAAGGGCTTCTGAGGGGTGAGTAACATGTTCTAAAAGTTGATAGTGGTGATGGCTGGGCGTCTGAATACTCTAAAACCCGCCGGACCCACTAAAACACCCTAAGAGGGTGAACTGTGTGACGCGAGAGTTATATCTCTATAAATCTCTATAAAAACAAATAGCTTTGTGAGTTGGCACTGCGGAAAGAGCCCACGTACCAGCCTGCGGCAAAGTCCCATGGCAGCCTCAGCAGGACTGGGACAGTGGGTACCCCAGCCAGGTTGTCCCCAGGTGAAGGCACCCAGGACCCTGGATCTCTCTTTGCTGTGGAGTCAAGTTGTCAAAATGGGGCCTCATCTAGGTGCAAGAAAGACTCTGTTTAAAAGCTCATCAGGACTTCCCTGGTGGCGCAGTGGTTAAGAATCTGTCTGCCAATGCAGGGGACGTGGTTTCGAGTCCTGGTCTGGGAAGATCCCACGTGCCGCGGAGCAACTAAGCCCGTGCACTACAACTACTGAGCCTGCGCTCTAGAGCCCGCGAGCTACTGAGCCCACGTGCCACAGCTACTGAGGCCCGTGCGCCTAGAGCCCGTGCTCCGCAGCAAGAGAAGCCACCGCAATGAGAAGCCCACGCACTGCAATGAAGAGTAGCCCCAGCTTGCCGCAACTAGAGAAAGCCTGCGTGCAGCAAGGAAGACCCAACGCAGCCAAAAATAAAATGTAATTAAAAAAAAAAAAAAAGCTCATCACTGGTGATTTATAAGGGAGGCTGCAGCAGCCGTGTGGGGAACACAGAGCCTGGGAGGGGTGCCCGCCATGGGGCAAAGCGCTTGTCTTCCACCTTTACCAGGAGCTCTGTTTCAGGGGCCTACGCTCCCCAAACTCCCGTGATCCCACATTCGTAGCCGGGCCGGGGGGCAGTGGGAAGGGGCCTAGGGCTCTGGCATCTTTACTAGTCCAGGTGTGACTGGGTCAAAGCCTCCACCCCACACCATGGCCCGGCGCCCTGGAGATGGCATTGGTGCGACCCCGCGGGTCAGGGAGGGTCAGGTAAGAGGATGCAGGGCATGGGGTGGGGGCAATGGCTGCCAGTTTGCAGGCAGGTGAGATCAGAAGCCGCAGGAACGAGAGGGGCCGAGGTGATCGTCCAGCAAAGGCAGGGTGCTCTGGGGAGCGGTGCAGCCCAGCCCGGCCTCGGGCCCACACTCCAAAGGATCCCCCGCCCTGGGAACAGGTGCCTGTACAGGGCCGAGGTCGGGGTTTGACTTGGATTCTGGTGCCTGCTGTTCACTCAGAACAAGAGCACCAAAGAGCAGGCTGAGGGCCTTCTGGGTTGCAGGCCCTGAGCCGCGGGGAGAGGCTCCTTCGTCAGGATGAAATTGGCATCGTGGCTCTGAGACACGTCCCCAGGAGAGACACCCACACTTCTCAACCACCCGGTAACGAGGCTGGCCCAGGGACAGCGACCCCGCGCCGTCCTCCAGCCTAATGACAGCGCCAAGAATTCAGCCCATTGTTCCGTAATCTGTGGCTAAAAGGATTTAAAATGCAAGAGAGAGAAATGCGGAGGCCAATTAGCTACATTGTGTGGGCCTCAAGCCGCCGTGGACGCATCTATTGGGCCCCAAGTTCCCTCTTAAGTCAAGTGGGGTCTCGGCTTAAATGCCGCCGTCCGTCAGTCCCCGAGTCGGACCTACCTTCATCTCCCTGTGCCAGGGTTTTGCGTGTGAATTGGGAGAGTGGGTCTAGGGCCTGGGGTCTCCAAGGAGCCCTGCCCAGGTCTACACTGTCGTTCATTACTTACAGCGCGGAGGTGGGTGGCGGGAAGGTTCCTGGGTGTGCTGAGACATTCACCCAGAATAACCTGCAAGGGGACCCTTGGTGGGTCTGATTTTCCGCTCGCGGGTCCGGCTGATGAGTGGAAGAGAGCCTGGCTGTGGAGTCTGAATCCAGCCCCGCCGTGCACACGCACCGAGCTCCTGCTGCCTGGGCTCCCACCAGAGGCAGCATCCTTCCTGGGCAGAGCTGCTGTCAGAGGAAAATGCACGTGTACAGGGTACAGGGCAGGACCCCGCTGCCCCCCGTCCGCTTCCTTCCTTCTCGTCTCTGCAGGCGTTAATCCTGATCCCTCACTGTCCCCTCTGCCCCAGCCAAATGGCCTCGGCTAAGCGTGTCTCGAGCACCAACTGCCTTACGAATCACCAAAGCAATACCTGCTCACAGTAAAAATCAAAACAACAGTGAAATCAACACCAAAGGGTGGGGCTTCCCTGGTGGCGCAGTGGTTGAGCGTCCGCCTGCCGATGCAGGGGACGCGGGTTCGTGCCCCGGTCCGGGAAGATCCCACATGCCGCGGAGCGGCTGGGCCCGTGAGCCATGGCCGCTGAGCCTGCGCGTCCGGAGCCTGTGCTCCGCAACGGGAGAGGCCACAGCAGTGAGAGGCCCGCGTACCGCAAAAAAAAAACACCAAAGGGTGATAGTGAACCGTCCTCTTCCCACTCATCCCTTCCTGCATCCTCCTTCCCAGAGGTAACTAACCACTCCTACAGTTTCCTGTATCTTTCAGAAACATTCTGCGTATCCACGAGTGTGCACAAATACTAATAACGCAGTAAGCACAGGTCCGGTACCCAGGCATGCCAGACACTGCCCCGAGTGCTTTGCCTGTGCTAACTCATCTCAGCCTCACGGTAATCATCCCATTTTGCAGATGAGGAAACTGAGGCTTGGAGAGGTTCACTTGCCCAAACCCACACAGGTAGTAAGTGGCAGAATTTGGATTTGAACCCAGCAAGTCACAAATGGGATTGCAGTCCCCACGCTGTGATGCTACTGTGTGGTTCCCGTACAGGCCATCCCAAGAGCCTTCCGTCCAGGGAGCTCTCTGTCACGGCGGCGACTGCACGCCACAGTCTCCACGTGGGGGTGGTTTGCATTGTATCTGGGTTGATATCCTGGTGAATGAGGCTGCAGTGGGCGTTCCTATAGGCATATTTCTTTATGGACTTTGTGAGATGACGTGCCACCTGTGGGATTCCTAGAGCCAGGGGCGTTCCAGTGACCATCGTCACAGATCCTGCCTAATGTCCTTCCTAGAGGTGGCCCTGGCTTGCACGCCTTCCAGCTCTGCAGGACACGCCTGAGTGCAACCCTTTTCTTTGCAGCTACCCGGACAGTTCTGTCTGCTGGACGGACTCCCTCCCGTTTGAAAACTGCCTCAGAATCAGCTCCGCGCCTCTGATGAGTAGTTCTTATGACGGGTCATTTTCTAGTCTACAAATTTTCTGGAGTTTTGCCAGACCCGATGTTCCAGAAAACCCCCTCTATCCCTATTGGAAGCAGTGACTCCAAATGGGCTGCCCACCCTGCCAGGCGGTGAGATGAGATGATGCTGTTTTGTTCCCGCCCGCCCGCCTTAAGTGCCAGTATCGTCAGGACCCGTATTTCCAACTTCTTTTCTGCACTTTTGCACTCAAATGACCAGTGTTATCAGATCAAAGGCTGCTACGGGGATTTCATTCATTCATTCATGTATTCATTCATCATCTCCAGGGGGATTGATTCAGGCCAAGCCCCAGGTGGAGACACTGAGGAAGTAGAGAACAGCAGACCAGTCCTGGCCTCCTTAGAACCTCACGGCCCCGTGGGTGAGACGGACTCGGGGAGCAGGAAGGAGGGACTCCTGATCCAGCCAGGGAGTGTGGGGAGGGGGATGCAGGGACACCCCCTCTGAGGAGGGACTCTCTGAGCTGGACCGCCAAGAACAGGAAGAATCTAGGCAAGCCAACAATGGGAACAGAGAGGGGATTGGGTGCTGTAGGTGGTGTGAACAGCCAGGGCAGAGATCCCAAGGTCCGGCAGAACCCCTGCTCCCAGGGTGTTGCCGGGAGCAGTGACTAGTCAAGGCCAATGGGCAGGGGCTTGACCATGCCTGAGGCCAGGGTCCTAACCCTGCAGGTGAGGAGTTATAGCACTGGCTATGCGTGGCAGGCCCAGCGGGCTTGCAGGCAACACTGGCCGCTGGCCAGGATGGAGATGCCAGGGGACCCCTGGGGCTCTGTCTTGCTCACCCAGTAGGGAGAGGGGAGGTGAGTGTCCTTCCCCGGCCTCCTGAAGCTGGGAAATAAGGAACATTTCCTAACAACAAAAGTAAGCGTGCGCCCAACCAGCCCCTTCCTGACCTGACTCCCTCACGCCTTTGCCTGGTCCAGGATTTGGGCCCACAGTGAGAGAGACTAGGATTCAGAACCCACCGGTCCACTGATGCCATCTGGCAGCCTGTCCCCTGGCAGGCAGTCTGCTGGTGGGGGGTGGCCAGCCAGTGAAGGCCCAGAACACAGCCCCTTCTCTCTGCAGGCTTGGGGTCAGACAGCCGTGCCCAGAGGCCCTGTGGGAAGTGAAGGCACACACAGGTAGCATGCCAGCCCCTGGGGGCAGGGCCAGGGCACTCCTCCCTGCCAGCGCCCTGAGAGCACCTTTCATGCCACGGCCTCCACTGGCCAGCGCCCCACAGCTCCTGGTGGCCGTCTCCACCATCCTGGCCATGGGACACAGGATGGCACTAGGACAGAGACAGACAGGGCCTGCCTGCCCTCCCAGCCGGGAGACGCGGGCCTCGGGGTCAGGATGGCACGTGGGAGGAGAGGGAGACTCACCGTGCCTGGGGAGCTGGGAGCTTCCAAGTGCCGTGCACTGGTCTTGCAGGAGTTTCTAGAAGGAAAAGGCTAATGGGCGCCCCGGGTGGCAGAGGGACCAGCATGTGTAAGACCCTGGTGAGGGTGGGGCAGGGGTGATCTTGTGGGAGTGGGTTTGCTTCCATAGCTCTTACCAAGCTCTGCCAGGCCATGATGGGGGTGGTGGGCGGCAGGTAGAAATCACAGGCCAAGCCCCTGTCTCCACCTCTCCCCATCCACAGGCCTGGGGGCACACCTCATGGCTGGCACTCCTCATGGGCTATTGTGTACCCTCAAATTCGGGTGTTCAAGTCATTAACCCCTACTACTTCAAGATGTGGCTGTATTTGGAGATATGATCTTTAAAGATGTAATTACGGTAAAACGAGGTCACTAGGTTGGGGCCCTAATCCCATAGGACTGGTGTCCTTATAAGAAGAGGAGGTCAGGACATGGACACACACAGAGGGATGACCCCGTGAGGACACAGGGAGAAGATGGCCGTCTACAGGCCGAGGAGAGAGGCCTCAGGAGGGACCATCCCTGCACACACCTGGATCTCAGATTCCAGCCTCAGGACTGGAGACAGGGACTGTGTGTGTGTGAGCCCCCCGGGCTGCGGGACCTGTTATGATGGCCCTCGCTGCATGGTTATCACCCTGCCCTTTACCCCGAGTCACCCTTCAAGGTGAGCTGCAGAGGCACTGGTCCCTGCTGGTCGCCATGGGTGAGTTGATGGCTTGCAGTGGGCACTGATCTGAGCGCTCCCTCACTGAACCCTCACACCCAGTGTGTGCAGGGGGAGGGACGGTCACTCCTGCTACAGAGGGGGAGACTGGGGCATGCAGAGGTCTGGCCAGGCACCGGAGGGCACGGCCACAGGCCACGTCCCCGAGGCCATGCTCCTGGTTGTTCCAGCTGCCCCGTGTGCGGCCCCATGCCAGGCACTGAGGGGGCACAGGGGCCAGAGGCTGCCCTCGGTCTGGTGCGGGCAGGGGCGGGGGCAGCTCACAGTGTGTCTCCCCTCCAGCCCTCAATCCTGAAACAATTCCTCTTCCTCCTCCTTTCAGACTCAGCTTGGAGCTTCGTAACAGCCAGGAAACAAGCCAAAGGTCCATTGACAGAAGAACGGATGAACGAAGTGTGTCCATGCATACAAGCGACTATAACTCAGCCATGCAAAGGATGCAGGCACTGACACGCGCTACCACGTGGATGAACGTCGAAACATTACGCCAAGTGAAAGAAAGCAGACACGGAGACAGATAACGTCCCAGTCTGTTCTATAAAGTGTCCAGAACGGGGAGACCCATAGAGACAGAGAGTAGACGCGTGTTGCTTAAGGCGGATCAGGGAGGGAGGAATAGGTAAATGACAGCTGAAAGTTGAGGGCTTCTTCTGGGGTGATGAAAAGATTCCAAAGCCGACCTGGTGATGACTGCACAGCAACGATGCATTAAAAGTCATTGAATTGTACACTTTAAAGGGGTGAATGGTAGAGTATGTGGACTTATATCTCAGTAAAGCTCTTTAAAATTAAAAACATAAAAATAAACTTTTTAAAAGACTCAGCTTGGGTGGTCGCAGCCCCTAGGCCCCCAGACTTCACGTGAGCTCCTGGGTCTCCTTCCGCCCCGCTGGTGAGCCGCTGTGCCCTTGGGATGCTCCTGACCCATGACCCGGTACCGGAACTGACCTCCACCAAGGTCCTGCCGGCATATAGGAAAGCGGCAGGTCCCCTCCTCCCTGTGCCCAGCAGCCCTCACTCTCCCTGGGTACAAGCAGTGTTCAAGGCCCCTTGGGTGCCAGCAGAGTCACCACCCCTGCAGCCCAGTGGTCCTGGGACATTTGGCAAGAAGGGGGCCCCCAGCCAGGTGCATCCAGGAGGACCCTCAAGAGGGAGCTGTGCCCCCCAGTTGGGGGCTCCTGCCTGGCACTGGGACCAGGCTCTGCCCTTAGGAGTGGGGCGGCCTTGGCTGGGGAGGGCAGCCAAATGGTCTACCCAGAGGCAGTGTCTCTTGGCAAAAACTGGCCCCGGTTGGGCTTGGAGAGTCTGCCCTCAAGGACCATCCCCGTTGCTCCTTGGCTTCTGACTTTGCTGGAAGCAAAGACGGGGCCTGAGAATAAAGATTCCCCTGCTCATCCCTGGACCCTGCAGCCTACCGGGGGGTCAAATGGCCAGATGCCCACACTGAGGCAGGTGGAGGTTCCTGTCACATCACCTCACCGCCCAGCTGTGTGACCTCAGGCAAGTCTCTTCATGTCTCTGAGCCTCCGTTTCTCACCTCTAAGGTGGGGCTGAACAGGGCTATCGGTCGAGTTTCAGGGCCCGCTGGCTCTGAGCGGGTCCAGTGCAGGCAAGGCCTCTCTCCCCTGCTCTTGGGGAGGGGGGGGTAATTAGAGTGAGTTTGGGGCTTGAAGCCAGCGCCATATCTGATAGTCACCCCGGTGGGCAGGCTGGGACCACGTCACAGAACACCGTTCTTTGTCTCCTCCCCTCCCCTGCTCCCTCTCCAGGGGAAGGGCTGGAGGTGTCGCCTTAGACCTAAGTGGGGTCACAGGGGGTCACCCAGGTACGAGATAGGGTTGGGAGGGGATCTGGGGGTGAGGACACCCAGAGCAGAAGTCCCAGAGCAGTGGTGAGGCTGACAGGGGCCAAGCCTGAGGGTGTCCAGCCTGGGGTCTGGAAGAGACCAATTAGTCAAATGGATGCAGAGACCGTTTGGAAGCAATTAACAGGATGGCTATTACCGCATTACCCCCCAAGCTGGTTCCATATTGAAGGGGAGGTCACCGCGGTGGGGATGTGTGAGCGCACCACCCAGCCCAGCACGACTCTGCGAAAGACATCTCTGCCCGGCCCGGAAGATTCCATGAAATCAGGCACCCTTCCCTCAGCTGGGCCCCAGTGTCCGAGAGCCTGGCAGCCCAGCGACATCCAGAGTCAGATCCCAGTGTGTGCGAGTGTCCGGGGGGCAGGAAAGACGGGGGGCAGGAAAGACGGGGCCAGGAGATTCTGATGAAGAGGAACCTCAGCGGGTGGGGAAGCAGAGGCACGGGGCCAGGAGGGAGAGGCCGCAGGTAGTGGGCTGGGGGTGCAGGCAGGTGGGCGAGTGCCCCCCAACGCTAGCGGAGGATGGGGCTGCCGCAGGGCCTGGAGCGGGGCAAGGCGGGGTGCGGCGCAGATGGCAGCTTTGGGTTTTAGGCACTACCTATGCCTTCAGTCTGGAGGCTACGGCCAGGACCCGGGGAACTCAGCTGCCTTGGAGAAATCCCCCTAAGCCGTGGTGAGCCGGGCCCACTGGAAGGGACCTGGGGAAGGGGGGCCAGCTGTCCAGGCATGTCTGTTCACAGTGCCCTGTTTCACTCTTGGAGGCATCTTGGTTTGCAGAATGAACTGTGGCTCCCTATTGATGGGGCCAGGTCTGCACTGACGCGGCGGCAGGACCCTCGCAGGGACACTTCTACTGAGTTTCTCTCGCTATATTTGAGGCACTGTTTTTATTGGCCTCGCTACGTGGTATGTGGTATCTTAGTTCCCCGACCAGGGATCGAACCCGTGCCCCCGGCAATGGAAGCGTGGAGTCTTAACCACTGCACCGCCAGGGAAGTCCCTATCTGAGGCATTTTATATACGAGAAGGCAGCATCTCAGAGGGGTGATGCCGAATGGCCAGGGTCACAGGGCTAGAAAGCAGCCAAGCCATTCACTCATTCACTCATTCATTCATTCATTCATTCATTCATTCTAGGAATCGGTTCTGAGAGGCTTCCGTGAGCCAGGCACAGTCTAGGAGCTGAGGGTACAACAATGAACAAACCCAGCAGAACCTCCTGCCCTCCTGACCTCTCACCACTCTTGGACCCCTGCTCTGTGGAGCCCCCTCCCCCCACCAGTTCTAGGGTGCAGGCAGACTGGGGTGGGTGCAGGGTGACCCACCATGAGAAGGTTTGAAACTGGTCCCAGGGCACTGTTGGGGCCCCAGGCATGCGGCAGGAGGGAGGCTGCAAACCCAGAGCTTCCCAAGTTGGAGTTTTCTGGCTCCTCCCATCTTCTGGAGGTACCTGACCCCCAGAAGCAGAGCAAATGGCGTTTAGGGCACCTACAGCCTTCACTGTGTCTCTCCTGTGTTCTCATTGGAAGTTCAAGTGACCAGAGGCCCCAGGCCAGCCCTGTGGGTACAGCTCCAATGGGCTCCCCTTAGCTCCTACCTCGGGGGCTGCCTGGGGGCTGTCCTCCATCCCTTGTGAAACAGGCTCCACCATTAAGGGGCTCTAGCAATCAGTGGCCTGGTCTTTAAGTCTAAAGACAGACCCTAGCCAGAAGCCACCTTCTCTGGGACTGGGGTACCGAGTGATGTCCCGCGGCCACTCAGGCACTGACTGTACTGGGGAGGACTCACTGGGGACATGCTGCCCTATCTGTGTTAGGCCAGGGTGGTGAGACATATCCCAATGGGCCCTGCTACCTCCTGCCGCTCAAGAGAGTCCCTGGTGCACTCCCCACATGCCCCTCCCCTGGGAAGGACCAAGGTGCCAAATCCTGATGTACGTAGAAGGGATGGGAGATGCCAGCCCACCTGGCTCACCCCTGAGCTCCTGGACTGGGAGCCAATGCTGTAGCCTAGACTACTGCACCCTACAGCCCCCCCCACCCCAACCCCCCCACCCCCCACACCCCCACACCCCCACCCCACTCCCACCCCATCCCCCGACCTCGCAAGTGCCCTTGCTTGAGCATGGGTGTCAGTATCAGGCTGGCTGCTGGCCAGGGGGCTGCTGGGGCACAGAGGCTGCGGGAACAAGAGAGGGAGTGGGGATGTGGCTTTTCCCAACACTCCATGCTCAGCCCCCTTTCACTGGGGTCCCTAGGGGAGGGGCCCCCACGCAGTCTCCAGGGGCATCGACACTGCTACTTGGAACCCACCAGGCCAGGATATCCATCCACCCTTGCCACTTTCCTCCCATCTCCCTTCTCTGTGGCCACCAGGCTTCCCATGGTTTTCTCTGGGCATCACTCCCCTGCTCTCTTGGTCTCCATCTCTGTTTCTCAGTCTCTCTTTCCTCTCTGTCATATTCTCTCCCATTCTCTGAGATCTTTCTCCCTGTCTTTCTGTCTGTTTCTCTTGCTTTAGGGCTCTGACTCTGTGCCCCTTTCTCTGGCTCTCCTGTCCCCCTCCTACCTCCCCAGCCCGCTCTCTGGCCGGCCTGCTGTTGGGACAGGACCCTCCAAGCGCAAACCTCACCCTTCCCGATCTGCCCGGTTGGGATGCGCGACGGGATACGGCACCTCCCGACCGGTCCCGCCAAGCCTCGGGCCGCCGAGAACAGCGTCCTGGCTCCAACGGGGAGCCCTGGGCGCAGTCAGAACCTTGGGGTCCCCCACGCGCGCCCGCGCCCGGGGTCCTCCCCTCCGCCGTGCTCTTCAGCCCCCTTCATTATGCGCCGCCTTTAATGGGCGTTTGTCAGCGCGACTTCCCCGCAAGTTGTTTTCGCGGACATCAGTCACCGGCGGCGTTCCCATTGTGCCCTGGGATTGATGGGGGGCGGGAGGGGGTGACAGGGCCTGGGGCGGCCGCCTCGAGGCCTCGGTCTATAATTTTCGGAGGCATAATTGGTCTGAGGGAGGGGGCGGAGGAGGGGCGGGGAAGGGACCTTTCAGAGCCGGGAGGGCGCACGGTGGCGCGGGCCGCGCGGCGGAGCGGAGCCGCGGCTCGACGGCTGGCCGCGGGGGTCGAGTGTGCTCTGGCGGCGCCCGGCCCGAACCCCGCGCCCCGCCGGGCTCCCCAGCCGCCCGGCCTCCCGCCCCTCCCGCGCCTCCGCCTGGGGACCACGTCGGCCTTTTGTTGCCCAACCGTCTTTTCTTTCAGCTTTTTGCGCAACAACGGAAATTTCACCCGATCCTGGGTGAAAATTAAAGGATCTCTCTTTCTCTCTCCCACCCGCCCCCGCCCCTCCTCTTCGCTCCCCTCCCCCCACCCCGCGGAGCCGGCTCCGAGCGCCTCGCCGCGGCTCCGCCGCCGTCCCTTCCATGGGCGCCGCGCTCTGCTGCAGCCGCCGCCGCCGCGGGGCGGGCGCGATGCCGCGATGGGCCTGATCTGGCTTCTGCTGCTCGGCCTGCTGGAGCCCGGCTGGCCGGCCGCGGGCCCCGGGGGGCGGCTGCGGCGCGATGCGGGCGGCCGCGGCGGGGTCTACGAACACCTCGGCGGGGCGCCCCGGCGCCGCAAGCTCTACTGCGCCACCAAGTACCACCTCCAGCTTCACCCGAGCGGCCGCGTCAACGGCAGCCTAGAGAACAGCGCCTACAGTGAGTGTGCGGCCCCGCGGCGCCGCGCGGGGCATCCCCGGGGAGGATCGCAGGAGGGGTTGGTGCGCGAAGGGTGCCCAGGGACGCAGACCAGCCCTGCTGCCAGAGGGAGACCGCCGGGGTCCCCTGGCCTCCCTCAGCGTCCGGGAGAAGAGCGAGAGTGGAGCTGGGGTGGGGCGCGGGACACGTCTGAAGGGGGCTCGGGGCGGTGGCTGCCCGCTGTCGGGCCGGCTGGCCTGGCCCAGCCTGCCCCCAACCCCGCCCGTTCGTCCGAGGGGGTGCGAAGTAGGCCGCCCGGGGGCTCCCTGCTTGGCTGGGTTCGGAGGTCCTGCCAAGTTTGACCCTTTGGAGTTTTTCGGAGAAAAGGCCCCGGACAAGGCATTTCTCATCCTCTTTATTTAATTTTGACGATTTCTCTTCCTGCTGCCCGCCCCGGGGCGCCCCATCATCCCCTCCGCCCTCGCGGCCGCCCCGCGCCGCCTGTGCGCGGAGGACACTCGCGCGGACATAGCGGGGCTCTGGGGAGGCGGCCGCACGGATAGAGAATCGTGTCCCCAGACCGGAATCCCCAGGCTTCCCGCCTCTACCTTTGGCCGCAGAGAGACAGGCCGGGTGCGCGCCCCGACCGCCGGGTGGGGGGCCGCGGGTTGCGGCTTAGGAGCACGCAGGGGCGTCTGCCTGGGTCTGGGGGCGCAGATACACTTTCACGGCGCCCAGCAGCCAGGACCCGCGCCCGGACTGCGCTGGAGCCGAAGTCCCGCGAGGCTCCAAGGTTTGGTTCCTTCGGCCGGGGGACCCGGGCTCATGCTGAGCCCTCCTTGCAGGAGCGCGAGGCCAGGGTGACTGGAAGCAGCGCCGCTCGCTGGGGAGCTGGAGGCCCGAGGCAGGAACTCAGTGGGGAGCGTGGGAGTGTGGCCAGGGTCTCGGGGGTCCTCCACTGCGACCCGCGCTCTGCTCCCTCGCCGGGCGCAGGAAGTGGTGCGGTGGATTCACGGCGGTGGCCGGAAAACTCTACTTCCTCCAGGAAAGCCGCAGTCGTGCGAGGGCGTCTTCGGCAGACGCCTCCGGAGCCGCGCGGTGGGAGCCAAATGTTGCCAGGATGTCCCCGCGCTCAGGACGGGGTTACGGGAGCGCCTGCGCTCGCCTAGTAGCGATACCTCGTTTCTCTCCAAATCCAGCCTCCCCCTTGGAGTCGCAGAGCATCCAAATTCTTGAGGCATCCAGGGCGGGCAGCCCATAGGCTGAGGGAGGAGGGCGCGCGCCTGCAGCCGCCCCTGTCCCGCATCCAGATGCGCGCTTCTCTGGTTTTCGGGCCGGCGCCGCGGAATCCGCCCAGCCTGCGTCCGGGGACGCGAGAGGCCAGCATCCTGCACCCCCGTACGCTCTGCACAAGCCTCCGGCGGCCCGCGTCTGTGCCCTAGGATGGCTGACGTGTTCGGGGCCAGACGCACTGGCAGAGATGCGCCCCCTGGAGAGGGCACCGGCTGTTACCCCAGCCGCCCTTCCTCAGAGCCATTCTCGGGGGACAATGGCCCCACCTGGGGCTTCGTTGCAGGCCCCCGGAAAAAGTGCTTTCGGGTCCAAAAGGGAGGCGTTGGGGGAGATTTCACCTTTCTTACATTCAGTGGAGAGCGGTGAGCGCAGGTGGCTTCCCTTTGTGAGCTCCGGGGTCTAATCCGGCCTCCTGCCAACATCCTGTAACCTGCATACAGGCCCGAGACAATGATCTCACGCCCACGTACATTGCCAGCGGGTTTGGGTGGCACCCAAAATGCACCAGTGGATTCCATTATCAACTCACCTCAGCAAGGGCCTAGCTCCCTCTCCGGGGCCTCTCCTAGCACCCAGTGCTGCCGTGAGCAGGGGAGTCCAGACCCCGCCATCTGCAGCAGGGCTTTGAATCCCAATTCAAACACCTGCGCGGTCTTGGGCAAGTCACACAGCCCCGCGGTCTCAGCTTGCTTGTCTGGCCCATCGTGAAACTAGCTCACCGAGTAGCGGAGAGGCTCCAAGGGGCTCCATGTCCTGCAGAGAGTCAGCATGGAGAAATACTAGTTTGATTATTTCCCTCCCAGGTTTGAATTCTTCTCCTGCACCTCCCACCCAGGCATTTCTCCCTCCCCTGAACTTCCAAAGTCACCCCCTTTGGGCGTGTGCTGCCCTCACCTCCCCCTCCCGGAGCTGGGCTTGGCTTTGGGCAGGGCCATCAGGGGCTCAGCCCTCACCTCTGGGCTCTGTGGGAGGTGGAGGGAGTGATGGGCCTTCCTGACTCTTCCCAGGTATCCTGGAGATAACAGCGGTGGAGGTGGGCATTGTGGCCATCAAAGGGCTCTTCTCCGGGCGGTACTTGGCCATGAACAAGAAGGGACGGCTCTATGCTTCGGTGAGTCCAATTGTTCATGTGGGGCGGGTGGGCCGTCTCCCTTGAGCATCACATCAGAGGACATAAGGGGACGTGGGCAGTAGAATGCTTTGTCCGGGGACGTGCAGGACTGAGCTGGGACCGGAACCCCAGGTCCCGTGGCCCCTCGACCAATGGCTGCTTCTGTTTAGAGGCAGCTCTTGGCTGGGGGGAGACACGTCCTATGTTCTCCAGTGCTGTCCGGTTAGAAAATGTTCCTCCAGCCATTCTGTGGTCACCTTCAAGGTAGCTGAGAGTACGGGAGAGATTGTCCCCCAAATTTCTACCAAGATAAATGGACTCTAGAAGGCCTTGGGATGAAGCAGGGATGTGCGTTGGGCCAAAGCTCTTCTGTGGCGCGTCCGGAGCCTGTGCTCTGCAACAGGAGAGGCCACAACAGTGAGAGGCCCGCGTACAGCCAAAAAAAAAAAACAAAAGCTCTTCTGTGGGCTCCCCCAGAGCTCTCCTGGGAGTGAGGAGGGGAAGAAGCAGGGCACAGCACAGCCAGGTCTTCCCAAGGGTGGAAAGGCAAGAGCTGTGAGTTCATAAAAGGGAACCAAGAAGAAGGGAGACAGGACCCAGGTCCCAGACACACAGCTTTGGAGCCCAGGCTATGCACCGCCTGCGTCTCTGCAACAAAAAGTGTCCTGTAACTGTGGGCATTGGCAGTGTCCCTCCCCCAAGGGCGGGGGATACGTGGAGTAAAATACACGTGCTGGGAACTTTGCTGCCTCCAACTCGTCATTACATGCGATCTGGCTGATACTCCCTGAGCAACGAGAGGTTTTCCATCCACACATCACCTAGACGACGCAGCCGAGGACCACCTCCCTGCAATTACCTTTCTCCATTCAGTCGCGTTTGCAGGGGAAACACACCAACATTTCCCAGCCCCTCTGAAGTCAGGCAAAGCGCGATCAAGGATTGCAGGGGAATATCCTCCTTCAAGCAGATGATTTCATCGCAGAGTTTTCACGGCTTTGCTAAGGGAAATGCGGAAGTTGGAATGTACCCATTTGTTTTCTCTGACCCCCGAGGCCCCTTGACAGAAGCTGTGTCTGAGCGGAGGGACCCTTGGATGCCCAGCCTTTTCTGTATGTCCTTCTAGAGTCTGCAAACACCAGTCGTGGTTTATAAGGACATGCCCTTAGCCCGGGGTCTGGTGTGACTTTTCTTGAGGTGGACGGTGGCTCTCCAGACCCCTCCGGCCCTGCGGCCCTGGTGGCAAGTGAGAAGAACTGACTTCCTCTTCCCTGAAATGGCCTCAGACCTCCCACAGTTGCTCCCATCCCTTATGGAGAGGACCCACCTTGCTGGCCTGCAGTGCTCGTGCAGGTCTTACGGACCAGAGAGGGCCTTTGTTCACGCTGGGAAAGTTCACTGAGGGGGGCAGGCAGGGCTGAATCAGGAGGGAAACCTCAGGTCTCTGCCATCTCTTGCATGGAAGACCCAGGCCCAGGACTTTGGGGGACAGAACAAAGCATGCCCTGGGGGATCCCAGTGGGTCAGAATCTCCCTGTGGCTTCTATCCCTGAGAGCTGATAGCAGTGGCTTTGGAGACGGCGAAAAGGTTCTTGGGTCCACCCGGGATAGCCAGGAGGTCCAGCTGGATGGGGTGGAACTTTGCAGAGCACCTAGCAGGGAAGGCCTCGCCGCTTTGCAGATAACCTGGGAAGTGAGGCAGCCTAGGTGCCATCCCTGCCACCTGCGCCCCCGTCCCCATCCTGCCACCACCTTCGCCTGCTCCCACCGCCCTCTTGGCTGTCTGAGTTCCCTGGTCTTTGCCATTCCCGTGCTTCCCACCCTCCAGGCTAGCTCATGCACTCTGTGAGTCGGTGGCCCTTGCACCCTCACAGCCCTCAATTCCAGCCCTGATCTCCCTTCTGAGTTATAGATGCCCCCGAAATGTCCTGACAGCAGAGGACAGAGACCACTCTGGCAGAGGGTAGCACGACCCAACAGACCCCAGCAACTCCCCTGACTCCTCTGCCGTAATTGTTACCCCACTGGCCACTCACTCAAGCCCAAGGTCAGCTAGGAGTCCTGGTGGACACATCCTTCTGTCTCAGCCCCACGTTCAGTCCATCTCCAAGTCCTCGAATATACTTCCTGAATCTCTCTCTTCAATTTCTGCCTCCCTCTGCCTTGTTCCTGTGGCCAGTGCCCTTATAACTCAGGCCCTCATCATCTCCCAGCTGGACCGTCGCAACAGCCTTGGGACCCAGCTCCTGGGCTCCAGGGTCTCCCTCTTCCAGTCCACACTCCCTCCCTTCCCTCTCCTTCCACCCATCCATCCATCCATCCATCAACATCCATCCATCCCCCCACCCATCTATCAACATCCACCTACCCATCCATCCATCCACTTATCCTTCCATCCTTCCATCCATCCATCCATCTGGTATTCATTCCTTCATTCCTTACTGTCCTAGGCACTTACCATATGTCATACTCTATGCTAGGTACCTGCTCAGGGATCTTCCTAAAATGAAAATCCACTCATGTGATGGCCTCTGGGAACTCCCCATTACCCACAGATTATCACCCGGATTCCTCAGCTCAGCTCACGGAGGAACCACCCAGGGCACCTTCTGCCCCCACGTCCCACCATCACTGCACAGCTCGTGACCCCACTCCAGGCTCCGGACCCCTTGGCCCTCCAGGGCAAGCGCTGCTGCCCGTCGCCCGCTGCCCACGCCTTTGCCTGTACTCTCACTGCCTGCAGTGTCCCGGCTACCAAATGCCCACCAGAAAATGCCCTCCCCTCCAAGTGTCGCCCCGCTGGGAAGCTATCTGGCCACTCTGTGCACCGCTGCCTGGTCCCCGCCTCCGCCCTGCCCTGGCGGGCTCTCCTGGACCAGCTCCAGGTGCTGGCGAGGCCGAGCTGGGAAAGCGGCACCCCCGGGGGGCGGAGTCTGACAGCAGCAAATAGAATTTGAGCTGGTGGAGCCCAGGGCTGGGGGGACCCTGGGGGCGGCACGTGTGGAGCAGAGTCTGAGGCGGGACCGCAGGGACGGGACTGGCATTGGGAACTATTGTCACGGTGAGTCTGTGATGCCTTTTTCCAGGTGATCTTAGACCCCCCCCAACCCAGGAGCCCCTACAAGATGCAAACAAGTGCCCGGTCCCCAAGAACCCCTTCCATAGGACCTGAGCCCCTTGCCCTTTGAGGCTCACAGGACTGTACCCCTCTGGTGGCCCCCCAAGTGTCCCAGCAAAGAGCAAGCCCGCCAGGACCCCTGGGCGATGGGCCTCAGCCCTGGAGGACGTACCTTCTCCAGGACAGAGTGGCCCGGGAGGAGAGTTGGTTCAGCCGCTGAGTTTTTCACGAAGACTCAATGCGGGGGGGGGGGGTGAAGGGGTGAAGGATAAGATGCTAATGCAGCGTGCCTGGCGTGGGGGTGGGGCAGGTCTGCCCCGAGCCCACCCACCCCAGAGGGCAGCGGGAGGGCACAGGCCAGGAGGGCATCACACCCCTCTGTGCCCTGGGGTCTGGTACCACCCCTGGGCCTCAGTTTCCCCATCTGTAAAGTCTGGAAGTTGGTCTCGGGCAATGGAGTCCGTACTCAGATCCAAGGAGCTCTGGGCATCCACCGAGGGTCTGGAGAGCAGAGAGGAGAGGTTGGAGTTATGGGGGAGGTACCACCACCCCGCTTCAACCAGAGCTCTCCCGCCTTATCTCTGGGCTCCCGTGTCGTTGGGAACAGGTGTTCGGTGCTTAACATCTTGCTTCCTGAGGTCTTTTGGGGTCCCAAGCTGCCTGATGCGTGGATCTGGCCCCGAACAACCTGTGACCCCTGAGAATGGGGCTGCAGGCCGCTGGGCCACCTGCATCAGTAGCTGCTCCCCTCCCCCTCTGCAGATGGGCACAGGCCCCGAGGGTCTCCTGCCCCGCGGTCAGTCCCAGGAGCTTTCCCTGCGCCCCCAGCCCTGCCCCTTGGCACAGCGCGGGGAGGGAAGCAGTTTGGGGGATGGCCCGTGGCATGCCCGTCCACCCACAGCTGAGCTGGCGTAAGGCATACCCGCCCCTCCTCTAGCCCCTGACTGGAGAGACCCCACAGCCGCCTGCGGGGACACTGGTGAAAGCTCCTTACATTCTGGGTTTGCACCTTCGTCCCTCCAGACACCCGCCTCCAAGAGGGTAGGGACCCACCTTCCCCACCCTGCCCTGGGCTGGCACAGACCCCTGCTAAGGGCATCCCTCCCCGCCCACATCCTCGTGGCCTCTGTGCCGCTGACCTTGGCCCCTGCCCGCCCCACAGGAGAGCTACAACGCCGAGTGTGAATTCGTGGAGCGCATCCACGAGCTGGGCTACAACACGTACGCCTCCCGGCTGTACCGCACGGTGCCCGGCGGGCGTGGGGCCCGGCGCCAGCCCAGCGCCGAGAGACTGTGGTACGTGTCTGTGAACGGCAAAGGCCGGCCCCGCAGGGGCTTCAAGACGCGCCGCACGCAGAAGTCCTCGCTGTTCCTGCCTCGGGTGCTGGACCACAAGGACCACGAGATGGTGAGGCTGCTCCAGGGCGCGGCCGGGCTCCGCCGCAGACAGTCCAGGCCTCTAGGCAGGGCCACCCAGCCCTGACGGCGGCGGCGACAGTGGAGGAGGCTGCGGGTTCGGGGAGGCCGAGCTTAGCCCCAGCCTGGGGAGCGGAGGCTTTGAGCATCCCTGCCCCACGGCTGGGCTCCGAGCTCAGGCCGCCTGGTTGGAGGGTGCGGACCAGCCGACGGACGCCCAGTGTCCATGGTCAAAGCTGACCCAGTGTGTGCAGGAATCTGTCCCTGACTCTCCTCTGCCCGCCCCTGGGTGCATCAGACCCAGCTGCTGTTTCCAGGGCCAACAGAACACGTTCTCAACCCTTCCTGCTTCTCTCAAACAAGGGTCACGTGGGAGCTGGGGGCCCCGCGTTGTGGCTCGGAGGGGGCCGCTTTAAACGAGGACACCTGTGGGTTCACGTCGGCCAGGAGGACCCCAACCACCCAGGTCTGGCTGACGGAGGCATCTCCCTGCAGGGCAGACGTGGGACAATGCGGGCGGGGGATGTGTGGGATCAAAACATTAAAGTATTTTATTCTACGTTGTTATTTAACAGATAATGATGCAGCCTGAGGAAACACTTGCAGTTTTGACTTGCACATATTTGCTTATGATGATGGCAGAGTCCATGCCAGATCGATGTTTTCAGATGTAAGGTTGTGTTCTGAGAAACTGGGAGAAAGACGCGTTTTAATCCCCTGGGTTGGAAAGGCAGGACTTTTTTGAAACTGATGGATGGTTTGTGTGGATGGAAAGAAGAAGCTAACGAGCATGTGTGTGTGTGAATTCCCCTGAGTGCTTGCGTGTGTGTGGATACGTTCCTGTGCCTGTGTGTGTGTGCGTGAGTGTATGCATATATATGTGTGTTTGTGTGTTCCTGGTTGTGCATAGATGTGCACATGTGTGGAGAAAGAGAAAGAGAGAGATCTACTTTGTTTAGAAATCCCCAAAACTCCCTCTCTCCTGAAGCTGTGTGCTTCTCCGTGGACTATTTTTTTTTTTTTTTTTTTTTTCGGTACGCGGGCCTCTCACTGTTGTGGCCTCTCCCGCTGCGGAGCACAGGCTCCGGACGTGCAGGCTCAGCGGCCATGGCTCACGGGCCCAGCCGCTCCGCGGCATGTGGGATCTTCCCGGACTGGGGCACGAACCCGTGTCCCCTGCATCGGCAGGCGGACTCTCAACCGCTGCGCCACCAGGGAAGCCCCGCGTGGACTATTTTGTGCACTTGGGCTGCAGGCCAGGTATGGCCATCCCCCATCTCCTTGATCCTCGCAACCTACCACCAGGGCCTTGAGCGGTCCTGCCTTTGCCTAAGAAGTCGAGGCTCAGAGAGGGGATGCGGTTTGCTGGAGGCCACAGCCAGTAGGTGGCCCGACTAGCTGCCGTCCCTACCGGCCCCCCAATGCCTGCTTCCCCAACAGTGCTGGTGGGTGGGGGTCGCCTGGGGCAGGCCCAGGTGAGAGCCAAATGGCTCGGACAGTGCATTCACTCTTCCTGGATCCTGCAGGGGGCAGCCCTCCCTCACGGCTGGGGCCCAGGTGAGGGGTATGGCCTGAGCCTGTGCCCACAGAGGACCGGCACTGCTCCCCTGCTGGGGTCACCCACACGAGCCAAACACACAGGAAGGCCGGCTCAGCACCAACACCTGTGCAACATGTGAAAATCCTGGCAAAGAGCTGCTGGGCATAAAGACAAGGACGCTGCCCCCCCACCACAGCCCCCTCAGCAAGTCAGATTCCGAGGAATTGTCCCCCACCTCACGTGCAGGAATGCACATTCACAGGTACGATCACGAGCAGGAGTTCACACTGGGCTGTCCCCCTTGAGTTTTGTGATGTATCTGGAATAAGATGCAGAAGGTGCTACCTCTGCTCCCATTTTGCAGATGAGGAAACTGAGACTCAGCAGGTGAACTGGTCCCCGCGTGTCCTTAGGACGATGCAGCGGCATCCACCCCGGCACTCATTGCTACACCGTTAACCGACAGACCCTAAACAAGGCAGAGGGAGACATTTGGGATCTTGGTTAATATTGAAAACGAGTGTGTTTTCCGTAGTTGACTGTGCTTGGGTCAGTCCGGAGCCCTCTGCAGGCCAAGCAGCTTCATTTCGGGTGTGGGTCAGGAGAGAGTTACACCCCCGCAAAATTCATATGTTGAAATCCTGCCTAGTACCTAACCGGTGCCTCAGAATGGGGTCTTATCTGGAAATAGGGTTGTTGCAGATGTAGCCAAGTGAGGATGAGGCCGTGCTAGAGCGGGGTGTGCCCTGCTCTGATATGACAGTGTCCCTGTAAGAAGGGAGATAGGAGGGCAGACTTGAGCACAAGGTCAATGCCGCGTGAAGATGAGGGCAGACGTTGGGGTGACGCTTCCACCACCGAGGAACGGGAAAGATCGCTGCAGATCACCAGAAGTTAGGGAGGGGCCTGGACCAGATTCCACACCGCACAACACCCAGAAGGAGCGCACCCTGCCCACACCCAGATCTTGGACTTCCAGCCCCCAGAACTGGGAGACGATACATTTCTGTTGTTTAAGCCGCCAGCTCTGGGGTGCTCTGTTACAGCCGCCTGAGCAAACTCATACAGGAGACAAGGGGCCCAGCTGCCTATCCGCTCAGGTGACCCCCCCCAAAGGGAGAGGGACCCTGCTGTTGTTGATTGAGGAGAAAGCAGGGTAGGCCCCCAAGCTTAACCTGCAGCGTCCGCCAAGCTGCCAACACCAGGCCCATCTCACATGGGCTTTGGGGGGCCTTGGGGTGCTCAGGATGGGGCCTCGGAGGATTTCCAAAGAGGGGCCATCACACGTGGTCCCGTCCCTTTCTGTTCTTGAACGCCAGACACGCCCCTGAAACCAGCTTTTTGTTTTTTAAGCAAAATGCAAATGAACCCCAAAGGGAAGAAGCATCGTGTGTCAGTTTACAAGCACTTAAGTGAATGTAGTGGAACCCAGGCTCCGGCCCCCAAGTCACTAAGAGCTGCTGCGTCCCTGGGACTTCGGGCAGACGGCCCTGTACCTGAGAGGGGGTCACCCGTGTGGCAATGCCACAGCTACGCCCGTCTCACAGAAGGGGACCCTGGAGTGTGACTTGCCCGATGCTGGGAGGGAGGCTGAGGGCTGGCCAGGTGTGGTCCCCACGGAGTGGGTGTCTACCAGCTGCCAGGGCTCCTGGGCCCAAGTCGGGTTCATGGGAAAGGTGGCTTTGCCTCTGCCCTGCTCCACTCTACCTCCCCTCCTGCCTCACCTGGCCCCCAGGAGGCCCCAGGGGCCCTGCCAGGGGAGACGCTGCTTCCCCCGACCCGGGGAGCGAGGCCCACCCACCCCAGAGCCACCAGCCGCCTGGCTTCCCCTCTGTCCGGTTGGCATGTTTGCAGGACTCCGAATCTGGTAGGGGTCTCTCTGGGTGACACTCTGGCCGGGCAGCCCCAAGAGACGTCGTTGTCCATAGCCAGCATCTTATCCCTCCTCCCGTCTTCCACTGAGGAGGCCCCGGACCCTCCAAGCCCACCTTCTGGTCCTGTGTTAATCGCTGCCTTCTCTCCTTCATGAAACATCAAGTCCCCAAAGGGCCCTCATGGGGGAGGGGCTGGGGGCTGCATGCAGGAGGGGGTGGGAGCAGGCAAGGTCCCCGGAAACGGAAATCAGGACGAGGGTGGAGCCCGGTGAGCCCAGCACCCTGGATTCTCCTGCTTATGCCTGGAGCGGCAGAGGCTGGAGACCGGGTCCCTGAGCTCCAAGACGTGTTGCCACCTGAGCCAGGACAGGGCGTCCCAGAGGCTCCAGGATCAACAACTTCACTCCCTCCCCCACACCTGCCCAGCCAAGGGGGAAAGAGCCGGGGCAGGGGGAGAGACTGGAGGGCATGGGGCAGGTCTGGGGTCATCAGGGGTCTCTGGGCCTTTGGGTCAGAACCTGCACAAGTGGGAACCTAAAATGGGGCAGATGCTGTGGAAGACAGGACAGCAGTTCCTTGAAAAGTGCAGCACAGAATAAGCATGTGGTCCAGCAGCCCCACCTCTGGGTACAGAGGCTCAAATGGAGCAAAAGCAGGGCTTCGATGGGTGTTTGCTCACCCTAGTGCACGGCAGGGTGAATCACAGTGATCAAAAGGTGTCTGTCGAAGGATGAGCGAACGAGCACAATGTCATCCGTCTGTACAATGGACCATTACTCAGCCTTGAAGAAGATGGAAATTGACACAGGCCACAATGTGGATGAACCTGGAGGACATTATGCTCAGCGAAAGAAGCCAGACACAAAGGGACAAATCCCGCATGATGCCATATACTGAGGTCCCTAGTGTAGTTAAATGCATAGACACAGGAAGAAGGATGGTGGGGGCCCGGGGCTGGGGGAGGGGGAGGGCGAGTTAGCGGTTCCTGGGGACAGAGTCTCGATCTGGGATGATGAAAAAGTACTGAAAACAGATAGTGATGACGGTGACACAAGCTCGAGAATGTGGGCCACAAAACTGTAGGCTTAAAAGTGGGAAAAATGAAAAAAAAAATAAATAAAGAAAATAAAAGTGGGTAAAACGGCTCTTGGCCTTCGCGCCACCTTCTGAGAAACCTCCGCGCCATAAGAGTGAAGTGGGGGGAGGAAGCGAATGCACAGGCTGAAGTGCAAATAAAAAGATGAGGCAGAGGTCCAAGTAAACCTGTTCACCCATGGAAGCCACAGGAGCAGAAACACGGGACGCCAGAGGCCAGGAGCACTCATACAAATTGCTGGACGGCATGCCCACCGTCTAGAACTTGTCTCAATGGATCTAGAACATCGATGGCCATTCTGATCCCCTCAGCCACCTTTGAGAGACCCACCTGGCTTGTATCAAAATGGTCCCTTTGGGTCCTTTGCCCTGAACCTGTGACGTTCTGGACTAGTTCTGTTCTCAGCTGTGGCTGAGTGTAAAATGCGGACAATAAATGATCTCTTTTGCTGTCGTAGCTGAAGACAAGGAAAAGTGGATAAAATTGTAAAAGAACAGCAAAAGCAGCTGCAGCACCTGGACGGCAGGACCCGTGGTCTTGGCCTCACTGTCCTCTCCACCAAAGTCAGAAGGAGCACCAGAGGCATTCAATAAACAGTGCTGAATAAATTGGGAAAGAAAGAATCTTTAGTTGTGGCCAGTCGGTCACCCCTCCCTGCACAGAGCTGATGGGAGAGGCAGCCACTGGCCTTGGGGGCTGTGAGCCGCTCTGCTTTCCCAGGCCCTGTCCGCCCGCTGCCTGCATGAAGCCAACAGACCCACTGCTGGCCCCTGAGCCCTGGCCCTGGACGGCCCTGTTGTCCCTCTCCGCCTGTAATGGGCAAGGCAGGACGGGCCCTGGGTAACCAAGCTTCAGCTGCTGGGAGCAGGCCTTTGAACCCCACGGCGGGTTCAAAGGGGGTTGAAGGACTCTGAAAGGTGAAGAAGCGGGTCTATAATTAGCGCCCACCCATTGGAGGGCGACCCTGCCTGGGCCACATTCCAGGGAGAGCCAGATATAGCCCTGGAGCTGACCCCCCAGCCCCTCTCAGCTGCAATAGCTGGAATGCCCGGGCGGCCACACTTGTGCCTGAACGCCCGGGTCGGGCGGCACGTCCATCCCTTGGAATGGGATTTGGGAGACGGGCTACTGAGTGGGAAGAGAGGCAGCACAGGTGTTGGGTTCAGACGCACCAATTCAAACACGGCCTCGGCCACTTCTGCTGTCTCATGATTGGCTGTGGGAGCCCAGGATCAGCCCTGTCTCCCCATTCCAGCCTCAATGTCCTCATCTGTCAAGTGGGCTCCCACAGTGATCGTCCAGATCCACTGAGGAGACACAAGGGGTGATTGGTCTCTAAAAATAGCTGCACAGCCATGAGCGGGTGGAGGAGAAGGCCAGGCATGGAGCTTTCCAGCAAGATCTGGGAGACCCACCGAGAACGGAGCGAGCCTCCCCGAGGTGCCTGCCATGCGGTGCTCGCCTCTGACGGGCTCAAAGGTGCGGAGTGAAGGGAAAGTTTCGTGGGGCAACACACAGTGAGTATTGATGGCAATGCGGGAATTCCTGGGAAACTCTATGCCTTGGGCAGGCTATTCGTCCATTCATCCATCCAGCCATCTCTCCATCTCTCCATCCATCCAGCCATCTCTCCATCTCTCCATCCATCCAGCCATCTCTCCATCTCTCCATCCATCCAGCCATCCGTCCATCCATACATACATACATTCGTCCATTCGCACATCCATCCATCTATTTATCTACCCATTCATCCATCCTTCTCCCCAAACATCTCTCCATCCATCCATCCATCCATCCACCCATCCACCATCCACCCATTGAGCATACACCAGCCAAATGCCGGGCCCTTTGCTGAGCAGAGCAGCTACACAGGTAAAACAGCCTAACCTTGTCCATCGGGGGCTTGCAGCCTTATGGGGGACAGGGGCGCCTCTCTAAAGGAGCGGGTTGGGAGCAGCGACCTGGAGAAGTTCAGGAAAACTAGATCAGCTCCAGTCAGGACAATGGGACACCGTCGTTCAGGACCCCTTTCTCGAGAGCCAGTGCCTTGTGACCACCAGCGAGATGATAACCTGACAACATCCCCATACCCCTTGGGAGCCACCCTGGCACAGGGCAAGGTCAAGACTGGGCCGGGGGCATGGAGGTGGGAGATGGGGCAGGAGAACTGGCTTCATGGCGCGAGGGCTGTTTAGGACCTTAGGCCTTGGAGTTGGGCCAAGCTGGGTCTCCATCGAGGCCCACCCAGTCTTAAAACCCCATTCATAGGCTGTGGAGCCGGGTAAGGTGCTCTGCCCTGTCCAAGCCTCAGTCTCCTCCTCTGTGAAATGGGGACAATTAATGACACCAACGTCACAGGGCCGTCTTGAAGATTCAGTACAGCTTAGGAGTGGAGGCTGGTGCCTGGCACACAGGTGGCAGGGCTCTTATGTCAGCTGTGATGTCACCACCTGGCTGTGGTGTGGGTCGGAGACCGTCGTGGTGAGTATGATTAAAATCTCCCCCTCACTGAGCACTGACTCAAGGCCAGCCCGGTCCAAGCAATTCACGTGTTCTCCAAACTCCCTCCATCTAATGACTCGGGTTGTCTGAAAACAACCCTAGGAGACAAGGGTTGTGTCTCCACCAGTCGGTGAGGAAACTGACACTCAGAGTGGATGCAGAACAAGGGCAAAATGGCAAGGCTGGCCAGACGGTACTTGGGGTTCCTGCCCAGACAGAAGGCTCCAGAGCCTGCCCCCTGGTTCTCAAGGAGGATGGGGCCATCCCTGGAGCCCCTGGGGAATGCTGGCTGAATACGCGAAGGAAAGGAGAGAGTCAGGGGAAACCTGCCCTACCCGTTTGATTCTTAGGTCTGGGTTCCTTTTTCTTTATAAGACATTCCTCCTTGACCTCCTGTCTCTATGAGTCTTCCCATGCAAGCTCAAATTCTTGTCTCAGGAGAGCAGACTGAACCTCCCAGCATGCAGCATTAATGGCTTTTTCAAACGGGTCATCTCTTCACCAAGATGCTCTTCTAGCCCCTGCCTGCCTCCCACATCCTCTGTTCTTTCTCCCTTTCCTAACTCCGGACCCACTGCTGGTCTGTACCAGGCTCTTCCCCGCCACAGGACCTTTGCACATGCTGCCATCTGGGAATATTCTTCTCTCCACTCTTCACCTCACTGGTTCCTTGATTTTCACTTCTCAGGGTGTCGCCTTCTCAGAGAGACCTTCTGTGACTATTCTACCCAAAATCGGGGTCCCCTCTTATTTTTTCTCGCAGTGACTTGTTATTTTCGTTCATAGAACCAGACGCAATCTGTAAGTAATTGTATACTCACTGCTGGTCCCCCACCTATCCCTATCACCCACCTGAGGGGTGAGGCACTTGGCCTGTTTATCCGCCAACACAGAGACAGTCACTCCCTGAACGTCTGGCCCACTCTCCTCAGACGAAGAAACCCAAGGGCTTGTGATAGGAAGCCCTGGGGTCCAAGTGCATAGGACAGTGAGGGCCAAGTGGATATGGACAGAACACCAACAGCATCTGCTACATCCTGTCATCACTTCTGCAGATGAGAAAACTGAGGCTCAGAGAGAGTAAGCAATTTCCTTGAGGTCACACAGCCAGTGAAAAGCATGTCTGGGCTGGTCCCAAGGTCCCTTGGGCCCCAGTGCTTGTACTACTACCCTGCATGGTCCCCAAGGACAGGCAGGACATCAAGGAGTGGGCACAATGGTGCAACTGCTATGGAAAACAGTATGACCATTCTTTACAATGTTAACACAGAGTTACCTATAACCCAGCAATTCCACTCCTAGGTATGGACCCAAAGGAATTGAAAACATATGCCCACTTGAAAGCCTGCACACACAGTAGTCAAAGAATGGAAATAACCCAAATGTCTATCAGCTGATGAGTGGAGAAACAAAATACTGTAGTCATACAATGAAATAGTATTTGGCCATAAAAAGGAATGATGTTCTGGTAAATACTACAGCATGAATGAAGGCTGAAGACATTATGCTAAGCAAAGGAAGCGAGACACAGAAGGCCACATACTTATGATTCCATTTATATGAAAAGTCCGGAATTGGCAAATCCGTGGAGACAGAAAGTAGACTGATGGCTGCCAGGGGCTGGAGGGACACTGATGATGGGTATGGGGGTTTCTTTTTGGGAGTGAAGAGAATGTTTTAACACTGGTGTGGTGATGGCCGCACAACACAATACAAGCCCATTGACACCTTAAATGGGTGAATCAATAAATCAGGGGCTTCCCTGGTGGCGCAGTGGTTGAGAGTCTGCCTGCCGATGCAGGGGATATGGGTTCGTGTCGGTCCGGGAGGATCCCACATGCCGCGGAGCGGCTGGGCCCGTGAGCCATGGCTGCTAAGCCTGCGCGTCCGGAGCCTGTGCTCCGCGACAGGAGAGGCCACAACAGTGAGAGGCCCGCGTACCGCAAATAAATAAATAAATAAATAAATAAATTAATTAATTAATTAATTAATTAAATGTTTGATCGTCACAGCCAGGGCTGCAAGTCTTTCTATGAGAGTGGGATTGATTGGGTCCTCCTATGTTTTGGCGGCAAGTGGGGGACAGAAGGTGGGGACTGGGTTGTCCCAAGTGGTCTTGGAGGGCACCCCTGACTGTAGTACCACTGCCCACCAGCAGGTGGCAGTGACCTCAGAGACAAGCCCCAGGTGGGCCCAGCTGACTGAGGACCACAGGGTCTGCCCAAGCCTGGTGGGCGAAGGTGGTGCCTCTGCTGGTGACGTGCCCGCAGCACCTGCTGGGTCACACCCTGGGTCAGGCAGTCGGGAAGGAGTCGGTCATCAGTTCAGGACTGACTAGACCCGGGAGGACTGGACTCTGCCAGGCCATCCCAACCTGCCCGCCTAGGATGATGCTTGGAGGGCAAAGGGCCCCTTCCCCAGCCACAAAGCAAGGAGCAGGCAGTGGGCGTGGGTCCTGAAGGTATGCAGCAGGTACCTACTATTGCTGACTGGACGGGAGACAGAGAGCTGCTCTCCCTGCCGAGAAGGTGTTTACCTGTACAAGATGATGGTGGTGGTGGTGACAACACTGAGGGGTGGGAGCAGGAAGAGGAAGACGAGAAGCACATACTGGGCACCTCCCACATCACTTTGATCTGAATTTCGGCTCTGAGTTGTGTTCTAATTCTCTCCATGTGATAGGTGAGGAGGCAAGGCTCAGAGAAGGGAGGCCACTTGCCTAAGGTCACACAGCTTCCGAGGTTGGCGCCTGCATTCAACCCAGCCACCTGGTTCCAGAACCTCGCTTGGGCTCAGGTGGTCTTAAAAAGGGCCTCGATTTCAGATTTTTGTCTTAGGGTCCTTGATTAAACCAGTGGTTCTCAAAATGCGGTCTCCTGACCTGGGATTTGGCTGGAAACGCACTCCCAGGGGAGGCACCCAGCAGTCTGTGTTAACCGGCCCTCCAGGTGATGCGCTAGCGTTTGGGAACCCTTGAGTTAGAGGGACATCTCCATGGGTTGCTCACATGTATTAACTTAGCACATAAAATACTGTTACGAGCTGGGTGCTTCCCACCCATCACCGCACTGAACTGTCCCAGTCACTCTGCAAGGCTGGTGGTTATGATCCCCATTTTACAGGTGGAGAAACTGAGGCTCAGAGGTAAAGCCCCAAGTCCCTAGTGGTGAGGCATGGGTCTGAGAGGTTGCTGTGCCTGCTGCCCTGTGGACAGATGATGGCCCTGGGGTACGTGGCTGCCCCCACCATTATGTGTACTCTCTCTCTCTGTGGGCTAGAGGGCAGGTGGAGAGCTGGGCAAAAACTGCTACCTTCACCCAGGTACGTGGGTCTTGAGAAAGTCATTGCCACTGAAATATGGGCCTCATTGTCTGGGGCTACCTCGGGCCTTCTGCTGGAAGGAGACAGGCTGGAGTGGGAGTGGGGATAACAGTTCCCCTATAGCTCACCAACACATAGTCTGGGGCATCCCCAGCCCCAGCAGCATCAGATTGGGTCCTTCCAATGCTCACTTTGTGTCCCCACCTTGAGGCTGCTTTTGGAACCAAATGGATTTGGATTCATAGCTCATCTTGGCCCCAGTTAAACTTCCCAGAGTATCTGTTTTCCCTCTGGAGTTAGAATTCAGCTCAGCTACAAAGGCCAGAAAATTCAAGATAAATGTACTTTAAAGAAGATAAAACCATTTATCTCTCATGTAAAGGAGGTCCAGGGTGACAAGGCTATGTCACATTCATCAGGGACTCAGCTTCCTCCCATCTTTTTCCTTAATAGTAATCATCTGGGTTTGACCTCATGGTACAAAATAGCTGCTCGGGCTCCAGCCATCCCATTCACATTCCCTGCAACAGTAACAAAGAAGACAGGCATGTCCCCAACCTCAGAGGACATCTCCCAGAAGCCACACCCACTAGTGTCGCTTACCTCCCATTGGCCAGAATACCCACTAGTGTTGCTTACCTTCCATTGGCCAGGCTTTAGTCACATGGCTGCTCCAAGCTGCAGGGGAGGCTGGGAAATGTAGTCTTTACTCCAGACAGTATTACAGCAGGCAAAACTCTGAGTTTCTATTACCAAGGAGAAAAGAGAGAAAGGATATCAGGGGTCTCTGCTTCCTTAGGGTGGACACCATGATACCTCCTCCACCTGTTTGCCTCCTGGAGCCATCAAGTCCTTCCTCCCTGGCGGCTTCTTCAAATGTCGGGAGCACGGGAGAAGAATGCGTGGCCCATTGGGTGTCCTCCCTGCTGCAAGAGTGGAGTTAAGATTTATTGCCAGCCCAGCCCGAGGCCACCTGCTGGAGGTCAGAGCCCCTGCCGGTCCCACCCCGAGCCTGGCCATGGGAGCTTCCCTACCCAGGGCCCAAGGGATGCATAGAGGCTTTTCCAACAGGACCCTGAGCGGCTGTCGTCAGAGGCCCCTCCCTGGACAGGGGCAGGGGCTGGTGCCCTCACCTGTCACTCCCACCCTCCCCCCCGGGTGGGGCCGTTTAGAGGGCCGCCAGCCAGACCAGCACCTTCCTCAGAATCACAACCCAAGGAAGTGGCGGGGGGCAGAGCAGGGGAATGGCAGGGAGGGGCTGCCAGCCCTTGAGGGAGGCCACGTGCAGGGCCCAGGAGCTGACCCCCGCCCCCCGTGGGTGCTGGAAGTTCTTACCTCCGGCCACCTCCTGCGGGGGACAGGTGTTAGGTCTCAGTCCCCGGTCTGGCTCCTCCTGGGCCCGGTCCTCAGCACCCCCAGGAGAGATGCTGGCAAGGTGGGTGCAGAGTAATGGCGGTGTGTGATCTCTGGACAGCCCTCCGTGGGGCAGTGGTCATGGGGGCTCAGCTGGGGCCTGCAGTGGGCACACAGCTGGACTTTGGCTCCAGCTCAGTAGCGTCTCCCTGGCAGAGAGAACCAGGCAGCTCCATTCCCCGTGAACAGAATGCACCACAATTCGAGAGGGCTGGAGGGCAGAGGGCTGGGGGGAGGAGGGCACTGGCCCAGGAGCGGGAGTTCTTGTCCTGCCAGCTTGGCTACCAGCCACATGAGATGCTGGCCTCACTGAGCCCTGGGCACATGGTCTTTCGCTTGGGCCTCAGGATTAGCCTAAGAAGTATGTGCTGTTATTATCATCCCTGTTTTTCCACCGAGGAACAGTTCAGAGAGGCAAAGCCATCGGCCCAAGGTCACACAGCACTGGCTCTTAATGGTCAGAGCACGGACGTGAATTCCGATCTTTCCACCTCTTACTCACTGCTGTGTGGATGGGACAGTTGCTTTGCCCCTGAGCCTGTTTCTCCCTGTAAAATGCCCCACCCCCGGGCTTCCCTGGTGGCTCAGTGGTTGAGAGTCTGCCTGCCGATGCAGGGGACACGGGTTTGTGCCCCAGTCCAGGAAGATCCCACATGCCGTGGAGCGGCTGGGCCCATGAGCCATGACCACTGAGCCTGCGCTCCGCAACGGGAGAGGCCACAACAGTGAGGGGCCCGTGTACTGCAAAAAAAAAAAAAAAAAAAACAATGCCCCACCCCCCTTAGACAATCTTGTAAACAAGGCAGTGTGAGACACTCGGGTGAGAAGGTCCTTGGGTCCCCAAGGCAGGCAGACCCAGAGGTCACTGGTTCCAGTCCCTATGTGATGTCCACAAGGGCCCAGGTGGGTTTCTCGAGAGCTGGCCCACCCTAAGAGTCTGGGGTCCTGTAGGACATGCTGTTGAGGGGGATGAGGCTGGAACTGCAGTCCTGGTCAAAGAGGACGCAACCCCTTGTCACTGGGAAAAACTCACCCCTGTCCAGTGCTGGGCCCTCCTCACTGTGCCCACCCCCGAACCCACCCCAGTGTCCCCGTCACAAGGATGGAGTTCTGTCCCCAGGGCTGGCGCTCTGCGGCGGCCATCGCTGAGGCCTCCCCCGGCAGCAGGTGGTGCTGTGTCCCTGACAGTGGGGAAGGCCTGCTTAGTGCCATCTACACTCCCCGCCCGCCGCCCACTCTCGCTCCCCTCACAGATACTCACTAACATCCTGTTCACACCAGCCTGGCGCCTTCCTAGCGGAGAGAGGACAGCGGGCCAGGCTGGCTCCCCAACCTGTGCAGCCAATGCTATGGAGGCCCCCCTAAGATATACAAGGGATAAACAGCTACTTTCAGATGTGCCATGTCATACAGTATAGCTCGGAGAGTGATGTGTTAGGGGAACAGGTAATACTTTGACCAAGAAGATCTGTCTGGGGAAGAGACATCCAAGCTGAGACCTGAGTGATGATGGCCGGGTTGGGCAGCAAGTGCAAAGGCCCTGTGGTCGGGAGAGTCCTGGCCCAGGCCCCAGGCAGCCAGGCCAGCTGAGGGGCCACCCGGAGCATGGGCAGAGGGGCACGAGGTGGGGGCAGACAGGGAGGACAGCCCGTGCAGGGCCGTGCTGGGGACTCTGCATTTTGTCCTGTGTGTGGTCAGGAACCGGGTCTGGGGCTGTGGCTCTGAGGGCAGAGGCAGAGGTTTGGGAACCTTGCCTTGGCCTGCCCTGGGAAAGAGACCCCCACTGCTCCCTAAAGGCGACTGGTGTCACTCCTGTAGCTGCTAACCTCCCACCAGCCCCCGATCAGGTCTTCGCTTGATCTCCTCCAAAGCTGAGGAAATCAATGTCAGTATTGCCTCTGCTCCTTGACTACCCTAGCGCCATCTACCTGAAAGCCCATCCCCAAGTTCTGCCAAGCAACAGACCCACTTGAAGAAGAAAACAGGTGTTGGGACTTCCCTGGTGGCGCAGTGGTTAAGAATCCGCCTGCTAATGCAGGGGACACGGGTTCGTGCCCCGGTCCGGGAAGATCCCACATGCCCGGAGCAACTAAGCCCGCGAGCCACAACTACTGAGCCTGCACTCTAGAGCCCACGAGCCACAACTACTGAGCCCGCGAGCCACAACTACTGAGCCCGCACGCCTAGAGCCCGTCCTCCACCACAAGAGAAGGCACTGCAATGAGAAGCCTGTGCACCACAACGAAGAGTAGCCCCCGCTCGCCGCAACTAGAGAAAGCCCACATGCAGCAACGAAGACCCAAACACAGCCAAAAATAAATAAATTAATTAATTATTTTAAAAAAGAGGAAAACAGGTGCCTATAGAGTGTGGGGGGCTCAGCGTGCTCAGCGAGGGCTCGTGTTCAGTATCTCAGGGTCACTCAGATTTCTGGGGGAAGCATAGAGACCCCAAGAGATAAAGGGGCCTCGAGGAGGGGACACCCGCAGCAAAGCAACTCGTGGAATCAGCGTCAGCCCCGGCCACTGTCAAAGACAGTAATGAAAATCAAAAGCCATCTCAAAACCGTCAAGGTCATCAAAACAAGGCAGGTCTGAGAAATTGTCACAGCCAAGGGGGGCCTAAGGAGAGGAGTCAACCAGATGTGACGTGGGCTCCTGGGGCAGAAAAGGACAGTAGGGAGAAACTACTGAAATCTGCTTAAGGCTTGGACATTAGTTAATAACGATGTGTCAGTATTGGTTCATTAATTGGAACAAGTGTAACACACTCATGCAAGATGTTAATTCTGTAATGGGGAGCCTGGGTGCGGGACATAAAGGAACTCTCTGTACTATCTCTGTAACTTTCCTATAAATCTAAAACTACTATCAAATGAAAAGTTATTAACAAATAAAATTAAAAATCCAGTATCAGTGCTTGCCTGTCAAATTAGTAAAGACTATAGCAGGAAAAAAACCAGAACAAAACCGACTTAACCCAGAGCTGCTGAGATGTGGGACAGCCTCCGACACGGTGCCGTCAGCGTACACGCGTGCTTTCGAGGACCGTTAACTTCAAGCCCCAAATTCTTGGCCTGGATCCAGAGATTCCTCTTCTGAAGATCACACCCCAAATGCAGGAAAAAAATGTTTATCCACAAAGATGGTCATCACAGCATTGTTGATAATAGAAAAGCAAAAAATAAAAAACAAAAAAACACCTCAGAAACTACCTAACGGAGCAGAGTGGTTAAGTAAACCATGGTACATCCATCCTGTCTACAGAAGTGAGGAAGTTTACAAAGACCACGCAGTGATGTGGGACGATGACAGGGTGTATTTATTAAGTGAAAACAAAAATTGTATTTGCAGGATGGTTCACACATTCGTCTGTTTATTCAGCAAATCAATATTTATTGAGGCCTTGACTGTGCCAGGCTGCCCCTACGCTTAGGAGGAGCGGACCAGAGAGCCAGCGGTTATCAGCCCCTGGGGTAAGGGTGTCCATGGACGTGACCGTGCTGGACCCTGGGGCGGGGGAGGGACTTTCCGATGTTGAGTCAGTCGCCTCCTGAGAAGGTGGGGATGGGCTTTCCAGGGGGGAATGTGGAGTGGACGGAGTCCCATCTGGTGGGTACTGTGCAGGAAGACAAGACCTAAAGGCACAGGCAAGGCCATCGGATCTTTTCCGTCTGGCAAGGGGAGACACGGAGGGTACAGGTGCAGTGACCACTCCACCGACATACAAATGATAAAGAAGATGTGGTGCAGATACACAATGGAACACTACTCAGCTATAAAGAAGAAGGAAATAATGCCATTTGCAGCAACATGGATGGACTCAGAGATTATCATACTAAGTGAAGTAAGTCAGACAAAGACAGCTACCATGCGATATCACTTATATGTGGAATCTTAAAAAATGATACAAATGAAATTATTTACAAAACAGAAACAGACTCACAGACATAGAAAGCAAACTTATGGGTACCAAAGGGGAAATGGGGGGAGAGAGAAATTTGGAACTTGGGATTAACAGACACACACACTCTATATAAAATAAATAAACAACAAGGACCTGCTGTGTAGCACAGGGAACTATATTCAATATCTTGTAATCATATCATGGGAAAGAATCTGAAAAGGACTATATATATAACTGAATCCCTTTGCTCTACACCTGAAACATTGGAAATCAACTATAGTTCAAAAAAAATTTTTTTAAATTAAAAAAAATAAAAGAGGCAGTGACCAGATCAAATTGCTTCCGGAGGCACCGCCTGGGCTCTGGCCCCTGGCCGCCCCTCTCGCATTGTGGCAGCCCATCCACCGTGACCCGCGGCCTCGGTCAGAGGAAACGGCCCTTCCCCTCAGAACCTATCAGAGACTCCATCTCATGGGGCCTTTCTGCTGCTGCATTCCCGGCCTGGGTGATCAGGATGGACGGAGGCCGGGCCCCTTCTGAGTGCACGGTCACTGCTTCTGGCATGTCCACATCCCCTGCCCCCTGGGACCACAATGGCTCGTGAGAAACCAAACATCCCGGGCTGACGTGATGCCCAATCTCACCGAAGCTTGGGTCCTGGGAAGCAGAGCCACACGGGGGCCTGGGCTGTGACCGAGGTTGGCAAGAAGCCCGTTTCACCCTGGCCCGGAGCATCTGTGTTGAAGAGGAAACTCTGGGCCCCTCCGCTGCATTGCAGTGCAGGATCCTTCTGCCCACAAAGGCCCTCACTGCTCTTAAAGGTGCCCATGAAGAAAGATCAGGGCTCTTACCTTCCTCATTCTTGCTGAATTCCTACCAGGAGGGTAGGAGGGGACTGAGGCTCAGAGATGGTGAGCGCCTTGCCCGGGGTCACACAGCAAGTGGTTAGCAGAGTGGAACCCCATACAGGTCTCCCATCAATATGTTCCCATCCCCTCCAGTAACAGTTGCTGGGTTTGTTCCCGAGTCGCCTGGGCCCACTGTCTTTGTCAGGGCAACTGGGAAATTAAAGGAGTGTAAAACACATGGATGGAACACAAAGGCAAAAAGAGAGCTGAGGGCCCACGAAGACTTGGCTTTGGAAAGACTCAGTAAAGACGACTTACTACAAAGTAACGCGGTCAAATCAGGCGTGGGCGGGGCCCTGGGAAATGATGATGGAAAATCACAGCGTCAGATGTCTGGGTTTGCCCTAAGCTCGTGTGGCTAACTTACATGTGGCAGAGCTGAGCAGCGAGGATAGAGGCCATGTGTCCATAAGGCTGCTAAGACTTCCTGCCTGGCTCCTTCTGAAGCTGTGTGCCTGCCCTGCACCGTGGCAGCAAAGCTCTCAGAAAGACAGACGGGATGGAGCCGTACTCCAGCTTCAGTGCTCCAACCGCTTCACTCTGTGGTCAAGATAGAAATGCCTCTCCGGGGCTCAGGAGACCCCCGCGACCCACCTCCCATGTCTCCGTCCCACTGTGTGCCCTGAGCCCCTGTTTCCTACATGTGCTCCTTCAGCCATGGGGTGAAGGGCAGCCCAGGCTGGCCATGGGTGAGCAGGTCAAACACATCCCAGGGCCCAGCTTGGACCCTTGGGGCCGCCCAGACACTGCAGGGAGGAGAGGGGCTGACAGCCCTCAGTGTCAGAAGCTGCTGGGGATTTGGTTTAATGTGCATGAAAGGTAGAGCCTTTTCTGTTGCCCCTAAGCCAGACTCCTTTGAGTTCCCTCCAAAAGTCTCCCCACCCCACCCCCGAGGGCTCACAGAGGCCAGAGGGCTCACAGAGGCCAGAGGGCTCTGCCCTGGGGCCTTTTCAAAGCCCTGCTAGTCCCTACAGCCCCTTGACATCAGCGCCCCCTAGGCTGTCCCTCTGGGCTCTCTGCCCTTCATGCCAGAGGCCCCCGGGTCTCACCTCCAAGCCTTGCACTTGGCCGAGGTCGCCTGCCCCACCCCGAGCAGAGCTTCAGGACAACCAGCTACCACTTCTTTAGGGATGCCTCCCTGACCCCCAGACCAGGTCAGGGCCCCTCGCCCCCATCCCACCCACCTGGAGGAACTCGGATCCCGTTTCTAAATTCCCACCCCGTGGGGGACTCCTTGCTCAGTGTCTCCTCCCCGTGGAAAGGCAGCTCCGAGAGGCAGGAGTGGTGACGGCATCTCTGCCACGTCCCCGTGCCTGGAACAGAGCCTGCACCTGCAGGAGCACAGTCAACGTTTGTTGAATGACTTAGTGAGCTTCAACCCTGGGCAAAATACTCCCTGCCCTGCTGGCCTGACACCATCACAAGACCATCTTACCAAGGTCAGAATGGGAAGGAGGGCACGGCCAAGCCTGCTGAAATACTTAGGAAAACCACTCGAGCCGAAGGGGTGGAACCTGTTCAGTCAATGGCCAGCACTTCAGGTACCAGGTGACAGGATGCGCACCTGAGCTGTTTCGCAATTTGATGTCTTTGGGATGCGGCAGCTCGAGATCTTTAGTAAAATTAGACGTAGCATCACTTTATAGTTGGAATTCCTTTCCGTATTTTTTTACATCTCCTCCGCGATTACATGTGTATGATCTTAAGGGACCAAAAATATTTAGGTGAGCAAACTCGTTCCTCTGGCAAAGGACATGGAGGGGAAGTGGGGCTCACTGATCAGAGCTCCGCTCTGTTCAGAAACTCAGTTGCTGTGTGGGCTTCCTGGGACTCAAGTGGCAGGAGACTTTGCTCCCCAGATGCGTGCTCATGGGGTGACCCCGAACTCGAGCGGGCTGGGCTGCCATGGCTGCTGGATTCAAATTCGCTCTGGCCTCCTGGCCGCCTCCTTGGCTGGCCCCTGCGATTTCACAAAGAAAAGCAGAGCATCTGTGAAACTGAGAAGCCCGAGGCATCTTGGGGGGTCTGCCAGATTTTGTTTTGGCTTCTGCTTCACTTTTGCCGCCGGTATTTCAGTCGGGCACTCGTCCTAGCTACGACATGCCAGGGTCTGGGTTTAACTTGAATGAGCTGCTGGGAAGAAGTCCGGGCCTGGTCTGACCTGGTTCTCAGGGAATGACCTCCGGGCTGGGAGCATCTATTTTAAAGAAGGCTGCCATTTGGTCTTTGCCAAAATAGTTGAAAGAAGACCCCAGAATAGCAGGCTGGGTCTGCCCCGGCTTAGAAGCGCATCTCAGGCTTAGAGGCAGGCGCGTGGGATGTCAAGGAGCAGGCGGCAGAGGCAGAAAAAGGCCTCTTGTCATCGAGACCAGGGGCCCGGGAAGGCCTTTGGGCTGCCCTGGAGGGTTAGCACCCCAGGCCTGGAGCTGCGGGAAGGCCCCATGGGGTGACTCAGTGGCAGGACTGGCTCAGGAGAGCACAGGCGAATGGAGTGCCTGTTGCTTTAGGCATTAACTGAAATCTTCCTCCCCATTGTTACCCATTTTGCAGATGGGAAGGCTGAGGGTAAGAATGTTCCCAAGGTCTCACAGCCAGAGTAATGGATAGAGTCAGACGGTCCTTACAGCCCCCAAGAATGGACCACAGGAGGCTGTGTGGCGCCCCCCCTCAGTGGCAGCAGTAATGTAACAATGGTGATGGGGAAACATTAATTTACCTACTGCGGGCGATACTTCCTGCTGTTTACTAAGCCTGGAGGAGGCGGGGGATGGGGGAGGGATTCCCTCGTCCCTGCACCTGGGGGCTGGACTCCGTGTCCCTGTGCGCCCCGAGTAGGGACTGGTGAGCAGCACAGTGTGGGTACGAAGGACACAGCCAGTGAGGCCGAAGGTGGAGGAAAAACTGCCTCTAGGGGTTGAACGAGCGCTGACTTCCGGACACTTTTGGCTCAGTGAGGCTGTGCTCTGGCCGCACCAACTGTAGCCCCAGTGAGACAGAGCTCAGGGTCCAGACCAGCCCACCCGTGGCCAGGCCACCTTTCTCAAGCATCCTTGCTCCCAGGCTTGTTGCTGGATCCTGCCCAGATTTGGCCTCCGTCCCCTGCGTCCTTTTCACAGGGCCGAGTACAGCCCTTTATACTGGTGTCTTGTAGCCAGCATCCCAACTGGCCAAGGAGGAGCCAGCCACCAGGGGGGCCGAGTGCACTGCGCCCTCCCCAGGAGCACCAGGGTCCCCGCCTGGAGGCAGCGTGAGCACAAGCCAGTGACACGGGCCGTTCTCGGGGACTCAGTGGGTGGAAGATGGGACACAGGCAAGGGGTCCGTGTGAGTCCCCGTCTGCCCAGAACGGCCCAGGTGTGCCCCTTTCGTCCCAGGGCCAGAGTCTAGACCACCTCGTTTTTCTAGAAGCCCCAGGATGGACTTTCCTACGGCCACCCTGTGATGGGGGTTGGACTTCAGAGGTCAGGCAAGGCTTCCCTGAAAGGTCAAGGTCGAGCTGAGGTCTGCAAGGTGAGTAGGGGATAACCAGGCCAGAAAGGGAAGGAATGCCTTTCCAGAACTTCTCCTCCGCTCCATCCCGGGCCACCCCTGCAGCCCAAGCCCCCATCACCTCTGGCCTGGTGAATAGGAGCAGAGGACCCATTGCGAAGCGTGTGCTCTCCTAGGATGGACCCCTCCCATCTCTGTTCACTGGGTCTTCCTCCCACTTTGCAAAAGAAAGGCTCAGCTTTCTGTGCCAAACCTCTCCAGGTAGCTATCGCCCCGGGAGCTCTCTTCTGGTGCAGAAGCCTCAGGGCAGCAAACAAAGGTGCAAGGTGAAGTGCCAGCTGATGCTCCTCCTGCTCTCCCTTCCTGCTCTCCCTTCCTGCTCCTTCCTGCTCTCCCTGCTCTCCCTGGAAGCAGCCTCCTGCTAGGGTCAAGGATGGCTGGAGAAAGGCAGTTTGGCCTGCCCTGGGGAGCAGAGGGCCAGAGGCAGGACGATTCCATTCGATGACCCTGTCTCCCTAATCCCACAGTTGACAAAGATGCACTTCTTCTGACAGAGAGGTCCCTTAGACCAGCAGGCTCCCAGCTCAAGGCAGAGGTCTGGTCCTTTCTCTCTATTTACAGATGTGTCCACCTATGGCCTTTCTCAGAATTAAAATTCCCAAGTAGGATTTTTGCGATAGAGACGCATATTAACTCACTTGTTTGAATTGAAAAAATGCAGTTAGATGTCTTCTGATGATAATCTGATCTCTCACCTGATCATCAGTAAGGTCAGTAAGGGACTGACCTTGCTGATTATGTTGTTATATGGTGCAAATTTCCTATATGTTGGATGAATGAAGCCCATAGCTTCTGGGTGTGGAAAGAAATATATGTAAACATATGATATGTTGGAAGATTTTTATCACCAGTGTTGACCAAGCCATATTGAAATCAGCTATGGTCCCACTTCCACTCCTTTTTTCTTTCCTTCCGTGATAATGGGTTTAACAGTGCACTTCTGAGAAAAAGAATCACTGGCATAATTAATCGCCCTTTCACAGGTCTTGGTGAAAAGACCTCTGGATACACTTCCCAGAAGCTGAAGAAGTGTGACTCCAACGACTGATGATACACGCTTTGCTGATTCCGGCAGCTTCTGAGTCTTTGCTGTCAACAAATTTGACTAGGATCTACTGGACGTGTCAGCAGACAGAGCAAGAAAAGACTTTTCTGATGATAAAATAGCATGTGATTTTGAACATATACTTTGCTTGGCAGGTGTTCAAATCCCCGGGTGACATCACCATAACAGATCTTCCATTCCATCTAATCATTTCTGTAAATAAGGCTTCTTGGCTTTTACATCAACAGAAATGGAAAATGAGAATGAAATTGAGGTCAAATTCCATGTTATTCCAGCAATAAGTAATAATGATCATATGAAATAATTGAAAAAAAACCCAAAGTCTGTCTTCTATCAAATTAAAAGATTCATTTCCAACGATTTTTATTTGTGCTTTTTACTTGTCCATTATTTGATATCATACACACGGTATTTTGATCGATCATGTATGATAATAATTGTGATGAAAACAAAATCCTAAACAAGAATGTTTAATGCTGAAAGTCACAAGAGGGACTTCCCTGGTGGCGCAGTGGTTAAGAATCCGCCTGCCAATGCAGGGGACACAGGTTCGAGCCCTGGTCTGGGAAGATTCCCACATGCCGCGGAGCAACTAAGCCCGTGCGCCACAACTACTGAAGCTTGCACGCCTAGAGCCCGCGAGCCACAACTACTGAGCCCACGTGCTGCAACTACTGAAGACTGCACGCCTAGAGCCCGCGCTCAGAAACAAGAGAAGCCACTGCAATGAGAAGCCTCCACAATGAGAAGCCCGCGCACTGCAACGAAGGGTAGCCCCTGCTCACCGAAACTAGCGAAAGCCCGCAGGCAGCAACGAAGACCTAACGCAGCCATAAAGAGAGAGAGAGAGAGAGAGAGAGAGAGAGAGAGAGAGAGAGAGAGAGAAAGAAAGAAAGAAAGAATAAAAGTCACAAGAAACTCATTTTTAAAATATTTCAATTCACAGAAATATTTTGGTTCCAGAGAATCATGATAGGATGATCAAAAAAGATTTTCAAGGTTAAAATTACCTTAAATTTGGATAAAACTGGAGGGGGAAATATAGATGCAAAGAAAAAAGGCCAGGATTTATGATTTTGGGCTGCTAGTGTAAAGCTCATTAATTTTTTTTTTAAATAAAAGATGGAAAAAATGGAAGATAAATCGTTATGGTTTTTTAGACTCCGTTGGACACACTAAAAAGAGTAACAGAAGAATTTTATTTTAAAACGTCAATATTTAAAACGCACTAGAGAGTACATTCTTTGCAAGTAATTACGACAGATTTTGGATTTCAACTTGGAAAAGTACAAGGGAGCCGGCTCATTCCCGTACATGAGGGTGAAACTGACACTGAGGACAGTGGGCCAGAAAAGAAAAGGAGCTGGGGTTCCCAGTGAACACCTGCCTCCCTGAAGGAAAGAAACCTGGGCTGAGCGAAGCTGCTCTGGGCAGGCTGCCCGGCTTGAGGGGTGAGGCCCAGACACGCTGGCCCTCTTCCCCACTGAGGTCCTCACCCCTGATTGCCTATCCCTGGGGACAAAGAAACACACATGTCTCCCAAGAAAAAATAATAATTTCCAGACTGAGGTCAATCGAAATCCGTTTTGGGGGAGGGCAGACTTATCCAGGCCTTCAGGGTACACTCTGTGGGCCTTAAACAGCCGGAAGCATCTTAGGCAGGTGACACACCAAGTTCAGAAGTGCCCAGGGGTAGAGGAGACCTGAGGGACGGATCCAGGGAGGTATTGGCCCCAAAACTGAAGTCTCGTTTCTGCCCTAAGATCAAGTGAGCCTGTCCCCCACCCCCAGGGCGAAAGTGTCCAGACTAAGTAGGATGGTCTGACCAGGTATCACTGCAGACAGCTTTCCTAGATTTGCCCCGCAATATGGTCCCTGCATGCCCCTCTCCCAGGGAGTAGGATGGAAGCAGAAGGGAGAGTACCACCAGCCTCACCATCAGCCTCATGTCTTACGGCCTCCAAAGACCAGGTGGGCTGTGGAAAGTGACACCAGGGGTTCTTTTTTTTTCGGTAGTATGCGGGCCTCTCACTATTGTGGCCTCTCCCGTTGCGGAGCACAGGCTCCGGACGCGCAGGCTCTGTGGCCATGGCCCACGGGCCCAGCCGCTCCGCAGCATGTGGGATCCTCCCGGACCAGGGCACGAACCCACGTCCCCTGCATCGGCAGGTGGACTCTCAACCACTGTGCCACCAGGGAAGCCCGACACCAGGGGTTCTTAAAATGCCGGGTCATGACTTGTTCCATTTTGGCCCTGAGAAGCTGAGGTCTGGCTGTGGAAACCCACCTTCTCGGAGAATGCAACCCCCCGCTTCACTCCCCCATCCCCCCACACCACCTCCATTCATTTCATTCAATCCTCCCAGAAACCCTCCCAGGTGAGCACCATCATAGGCTCAACTTGACAGAAAAATCAACAGAGGCTCAGAGAGTGACTTGCCGGAGGCCACACAGCCCCTCAGAGGAGGGGCCGGCTGCTGGAGCCAGCTTGGCCCACACGTCCCATCACCTGAGCAGCCTTTGGGAAGTCACTGCTCCTTGATTTGGGGCCTGTGACTGATTATTGCCCTGCAGGATAGGCGAGTAGGGGCAGGTGATATTTTGAGGATTTTCCTGGTTTTGCTGTCCTGGAGGGGCAGAGAGGGAAAGAAAAGAGACCCGTTTGGGGCACAGATGCCACACAGCCTGAGCACGAGGTCCAGAACCTTCCCTGGGCCCAGAGAGTCCGTCCAGGGTGCTGAAGTGAGAGGAATAGGAGGTGGGAGAGCGGGAGGGAGGGGTGGAGTGTCCTGAGCTGACCTTTCAAAGGACCTTTCTTCCACCCCCAGCGCCCCCATGGTGATTCCTCTGAGGGCCGCTGAGGGCCCCTCGTGGGCTGGGGAGCGGGGCTCACCATATGAAGTCCCCTACTCATACCATATCCCCTCATCAACATAAACCTAGGCGTACTATTTACGCCAGCGATATCCAGCCTAGCCGTCTGCTCTATCCTATGATCCCGCTGAGTTTCTAACTCAAAATACGCACTAATTGGAGCCCTCCAAGCAGTAGCACAAACAATCCCATACGAAGCAACACTAGCCATCATCCTCCTAGCCGTACTCCTCATAAGCGGCTCCTTTCCCCTATCCACACCAACCACCACACGAGAACAGCTATGACCATTGTTTCCTTTGTGACCGTTAGCTATAATACGATGCCTTTCCATCCCAGCAGAAACTAACCGGGCCCCCTTTGACTTAACGCAAGGAGAATCAGAACTTGTGTCTGGCTTCAGTGTGGAATATACAGCAAGCCCTTTCGCCCTATTCTTCCTAGCAGAAGGGGCTTCGTCCACCTTCTCACACTGAGACTGGCTCAGTCCCATGCGTACTTCTGCAACTGACCCCGGGGGCTGCGGGGAAGAGGGTGCACCCCACTGTCAGGGCTGATGGGGGACCCTGAGCCTGGGGGTGGGGGAGCCACGCCCTCACCACGCCACTGATGCCCGCATCCCTGCCTTTCCGGTGCTCAGCCCGCCAGGCCCACCGGCCACGCCCTGCAGGGTGAACTCAGGCTTGGCCTGAGCACCCCTGGAAGGGGATCCAAAGCCCCCCCAGGTCCACAGGCCTGCCCACCTCTCCCAGCACTGGCTCCCTCTTTCTTCTTGAACGGCCAGATGTCTTCACCTGTGGATCCTGCCCCCCTGACCCCTCTGCTGGGGGCACTCCACCTTTCCACGGAGGGTCCTTCTCAGCCTGTAGGTCTCAGCTGTACCGTCCTCTCCAATGACCCTTTGTGTCTTTGGAGCGTGTCCCATGGTCTCCACAATGCAGCCTCTTGCTGGTTTGCTGGTTTAAGGTCTCTCCCTCCCCAAGATGTAAATTCTGGGAGATCGGCAGCTGTGTCACTCAGGCAGGGAGGCAGCCCTGGGACCTAGAATGCCAAGTAGATGGACCTGAGCCAGGGGGTTGGGCGTCGGGATAACCCTGGGTGGCCCTTTCCTTCTTTGGTCTTCTGCTGACTGCTGTGAAACCAGAGGGTCGGATTCAATGCCCCTGGGTGGGTCTCTGTAGCTCTGTTTTTGATCTGAAATATTAAAAGGAACAGGTGGGGAGCTGGGCGCTTGACTGTGTGCCTATGATTTTCTTTTTCTTTTTTTGGTAGCACTGAGCAGCTCGCAGTATCTTAGTTCCCCGACCGGGAACTGAACCTGGGCCCCCGGCAGTGAAAGCACCCAGTCCTAACCACTGGACTGCTTGGGAATTCCCTCTATGATTTTCTGAGTGAACAAATCTACTGGGGTCATGGTACCAGCATGTGGAGCTGGATCTCCACCCTGGAGCTGACAAAAGATTTTCACCTGCATGGTTTGGACCTCTAACATCCTGTGAGGCTGACAAGTTTGGGGACACGAGCTCTGTTTTACAGATGAGGAAACTGAGCCTGGTTTGGTGTCCAGCGCCCAAGTGTGCGTCCCGCCTCTGCTATTGGCCACCTTGGTGACCTTAAGCGCGTTGCTCAAAGGCTCTGAGCTTCGGATGATTCTTCTGTGAAACGGTGACCGTAAGCCCAGCCCCACCTTCCAGGTCTGGGTGAAGAGAAAAGGCCATCGGCTGTGCAAAGCCTGCCAGAGCCATGCTGGATTCCTGGAGCGCCGAGTGCCGGGGACACATCCCAGTCATGACGTTATCTGGAGAGATGCGGCCAGTCCCCAGTGGCTCACAGTGAGGACAGCACGCCCAGCACTTCACAGGTCTGATTCCTCCGATTCTCTCCACGACCATGTGAACGTGGACACTGGATGCCAAGGAGCTAAACAAACTGCCCAGGGGACTCGGGTGAGGGCAGGGCTGGGCTGTGCCCCGGGCACCTGGCACCCTGCCCCTCGCTCCTATCAACCCACTAAGACTTTGTGTGATGCTCGGTGGGCGTGCGTCAGCCCGTGCTAAGTGCTCAACACCTATCACCTCATTTAATTCCCCCAGAAGACCACATCCCCAGGCTCGAGCCTCTAATATGTGCAGAGACCTGCACACGCACGTGTCTGCCTGGTGAATTGCTCTGTTGAGTTCCAGCTATAAAAACTGGCCCTGTGCCTGTCACTCAGACCTGGCTGGGCTAGCCCAGGGTTGAAGAGGAGACAGAAGAGAAACAAAGAGGGGGGATCAGGTGGGCACAGAGCCACCTCCGAATCCCATCCCCCTGATGCTCCGTGATCAAGGTGACCAAAAAAAAAAAAAAGGCTATGAGAATGTATATGTGTATAACCGAATCACTTTGCTCTACAGCAGAAATTAACACAACACTGTAAGTCAACTAGACTTCAATAAAATAAAAATTTTAAAAAACCCTATCAAAAAAAAAAAAAAAAAAACCAACAGGGAATTCCCTGGCAGTCCAGTGGTTAGGACTCGGTGCTTTCACTGCCATTGCCCAGGTTTGATCCCTGGTCGGGGAACTAAGATCCCCTCAAGCTGTGCGGCGTGACCAAAAACAAAAAAGACAAAACAAAAAGCTGTGGAAAACAGTATGGAGGATCTTCAAACAATCAGACTTAGAATGACCACGTGATCCATCAATTCCACTTCTGCGCCTACACCCAAAGGAAGTGAGAGCAAGATCTGGAGCAGGTATTTGCACACCTGTGCTCTGAGCTGCACGACTGACAGTAGCCAGAAGGTTGGAACAGCCCACGTGTCCATCGACAGAAGAATGGATAAACTAAACGTGCTCCGTTCATACAGTGGAATACTGTTCAGCTTGCAAAAGGAAGGAAATCCTGACACAGGCGACAATGTGGATAAACCTTGAGGACACGATGCTCAGTGAAATAAGCCGAACAGAAAATGACAAACTGTGCGACTCTACCTACGGGAGGGCCCTGGAGGAATCAAACTCATGGAGACAGGAGAACGGTGAATTACTGTTTGATGAACAGAGTTTCCGTTTGGGAAGAAGAAAAAGTTCTGGAGGTGGACGATGGTGGTGGTCACACACATGTGGTTCTTCTTTTTTTTTTTTTAAATTAATTTATTTAGTTTTGATTGCGTTGGGTTTTCGTTGCTCCGCGCGGGCTTTTCTCTAGTGGCGGCGAGCGGGGGCCATTCTTTGTTGTGGTGCGTGGATTTCCCATTGCAGTGGCTTCTCTTGTTGCGGAGCACGGGCTCTAAGAGTGAGGGCTTCAGTAGTTGTGGAACATGGACTCAGTAGTTGTGGCTCACGGGCTCAGTAGTTGTGGCATGGGCTCTAGAGCGCAGGCTCAGTAGTTGTGGCGCACAAGCTTTGTTGCTCCACGGCATGTGGGATCTTCCTGGACCAGGGCTCAAACCCGTATTCCCTGCATAGGCAGGTGGATTCTTAACCACTGTGCCACCAGGGAAGTCCTAACCACAATTTTTAAAAGCTTTAAAAGATTGTCTTAATCCCCCCTTTCTTTTGGAGGTTCTAAAAGAAATTGTGTTTCTTGGGTCGCTGCAGCCCGTGTAGACATGTCTCTACCACCGGCCTTACCCTTCTCCTTGAGGCCATTGTGAGGGTCTTCTCACTAAGACCAAGAAAAGGAAGTTCAACAAGAAAACAGTTGAGCCATTTGCAAAGTTTGCAGCCTGGGAGCCCTGCCCCAGGCTGAGCCCTGTCACTCCACCCTAAGAACTAGAATTGAATTTTTATGCTGCACTTTTTATTATTATTATTACTATGAAGCCAAGTAGGTTCTTAACAGCTGGGCTGGTTGTTCTGAGAAGCTCTGTCACTCTTTCAAAGGAGAAGAAACCAAGAAGGTAATGACATTGCAATATTTCTGTAGGTTAAAAAAGGTCACGAGAAGATTGTAGGCGGGGACTGGCCGGTTTCAGTTCTGAGCCTTTGTTCCCGTCTGACACTTCACCCCTCCAGTCACGGCTGGTGTTGTGATGTAGGGCCTCCCGTAGGATAAAAATGTGGGTTGGTTATTTCACACGCTCTGGGTATGGACTGTTAGCCGGGTGCAAGGAGGCTGGGGTCTGACTGTATTCAGCCTTTTCCTACGGCCCACACCCTGTTGTCGAGGTTGGCGACCCCTGAAAGGGGTAACTGTCATGCCCATTTTACAGATGGAGAAACTGAGCATGATCGGAAGCTAAACTGAGCAACAGAGATGGACCCCCAATGTGACGCTGCAGCAGGCACCACAGGGCCCAGAAGCTCCACTCCGCAGGCTCCCCTGCACCCCAGGTTCTTGGTAAACTAGGCTCTTCAGGTGCATCAGGGACTATTTCTAGGGGAAGGGAGCGTCAGCAGGTACAGGAAGATTCCTTAAGGGCTGAGAAGAAGCAACAACCAGATGTACTGGGCAGAGGAGACCGCCTTGGGGGTGGGGGTCGCGGCAGGTCTCACGAGAGGCTGATATTTGAGGGGAAACCTGAGTGGGGAGCAGTCATCATCTTCCAGTGCTGAGGTTGGAGAGACGGAAACAAGACCCTGAGGACAGTGGCGATGGGGAGCATCTGGGTAGATGCGGGGGAGGCGAGGAGGGGGCCAGGGCAGGAGTCAGGTGGAAATAACCATCCTGTTACATCCTCCGCCTGCAATCCTGGCGGATTAACCATCATGGCTTCTGCTGGCTGCTTTGGACAATTGAGGAAGCCAAGGCCTGACGGGCTCAGGGACCCACCGTGAGTCAGGGTGAAGGCGGAACCAGGGCTCAGCTCCTAACACCCCTGCTGGCTGCCAGCCCTTCAAAGGACAGTCACTGAGAACACCTGCCGTGAGGGTGGGACGGCAGTTCTGGGAGATGAACTAGCACAGGGTCCTTCACTGAACTTGCCGGCAAACAGGAGAGATGGAAAGGGAGCTCCCTGTGGGGTTGCTGGGAAGAGAGGGGTCACACCCTGCCAGGAGCTGGGGGGAGACCTCAGGGGGCCTGGGTCCCACTGCCCCAGAGGAGGTGCCCACGTGGACGCGGACTGAAGGAGGGGAGCCCGCCTTCCAAGCAGTTTTGCAAATGGGGGTTTAGGGGCCCAGAGGTGGCAGGGCTCGCCCAGGCCACACAGAGAGCGAGGCGCAAGGCTGGGGCAGGCTCCGGTCTCCTGTGCCCCATGGGGGTGGGGGGCCCGGGGTCCAAGCAGCTGCAGAGCTGACCTCATAGCCGTGGCTGCGGCCCTGAGCCGGTACCCGGCCTCCCAGGAAGGCTCGACCTGGACGGCCACTGCTTGGTCCCGCTGCAGGCCCAGAGGGAGCCAAGGCTCTCACCGAGACGTCTGGAGACACCCGGTGCCGGTCCGGCCGAGGGCACTCACTGAGCCCTGGGGGCCCCCTTTCTGGCCTCAAGCCAGAGACCTCCAACCTCCTAGGTCCCCTCTGTGGTCTGAATGAGCCCCAGCAGGGTTCAGAGGTCGGTCCAAGGGCTCCTCAGGCAGGCATGGTGTGGGAGGTGGGGAGGCTGAAAAGGCCTGGGGATGATGCCTCTGGTCACAGGTGCTGGTGACCACAGGGGGTAGGGTGGGCTCCGGGCCCCCTGCAGCGGTGGCTGGGTGGACCTGCTGGGAGGTGACAGCAAGGCCCCTCAGGTACAACTGAGAACAGGGATTTTCACACCTAGGTGAGCCAGCATCTAGCTGGACCCCGCCCCCATCAGGCCATAATGGGCACAGAGGGAGGTGGGGACAGCAGGTGGGGGAAGGGAGCCTTCCGAAAGCCTGGCCTGGGTCCCTGCTAGGCTGGCTTCTGACTACAGCACTTGAATATTCCTGCTGCAGAATTAGAGGGGAGGAGGACAAAGGGTGTCCCCTATGGCCCTGGCCCCTGTCCTTGCATGGGTGTGTGTGTAGGGGGTGCAGTGCCAGGGCCTCCCAGGGTGCACCAGCTCACCCCCCGTCTTCTCTTAGCACCGCCCACTCAGGGCCCCCGCTCAGGTGATGCCTCTGCCTGGTACACACAGCTCCATCCCTGAACCAGCCGGAGCGCAGGTGGCCAAACCCAGGCCCTTGCCTCCCTCCGCCCTGTAGCGCTGGGTTCTTCCTTCCAGGCCCAGGCGCTGCTGGTGCTTCACAGCCCTTACCCGCCCCTCATTCCCGGGTGGGTCCACAGGGTCCCAGCGAAGGAACAGGCTCCGGGGAGTCCCTGAAAGGCACAGTGCAAGGAGTGACTTCTCTGAGCTGAGGGTACCAGGTGAGGGCGGCACCCAGGCCGCTGGAACAGAGGCGGAGAAGGGGCCCCGCGGAGACGGGACAGGCAGGGACAAAGTGCAAGAAGCAAAACTTTGGCTGCAGGACGAGAGTGGAGGAGACGCGAGGGTCGGACCAAGAGGTCCAAGGGCCCAGCGAAGCCAGGGGTGGGGGCCGGGGACCCTCCAGGTGGCACTCGCGGCGCTGGTCCCCGGCCTCCTCCCCTCCCCCAGCCCTGATTGGCAGGCGGCCTGCGACCAGCCGCGAGCGCCACAGCGCCCCGGGCGCCCAGGCGAACGCAAACGGCCCCCTGCGGGAGTGGTGGGGGGGCGATCTGCTATATATAGCGGCTCGGCCCGGGCCGGCCCAGCGCGCAGGGAGGCGCGCACCGCTCCGCAGGGTCCCAGCCCCGGCCGTGCGTCCTTCCGCCACTGCCAACCTCTCCATGCAGCCCGGGTAGCTCCCGGCGCCTGGGGGCTCCGTCGCTCGCCTCCGGCTTCTTCCACGGCCGTGCACTCCCTGCCCCGGCCCAGGCCGTGCACTCCCGCAAAGCCCCCACAGGCGCAGCTCGGCCCCCGGCTTCCCGGGCGCAGCGATCCACCCACGGACGCACGGCCCGAGGGCGGGGATGGCGGGGCCCGGGGCGGCCGCGGCAGCGCTGCTCGCGGCGGTGCTGCTGGCCGTGCTGGCGCCCTGGGCCGGCCGAGGGTGCGCCGCCGCGCCCACCGCACCCAACGGCACGTTGGAGGCCGAGCTGGAGCGTCGCTGGGAGAGCCTGGTGGCGCGCTCGCTGGCGCGCCTGCCGGTGGCCGCGCAGCCCAAGGAGGCTGCCGTCCAGAGCGGCGCCGGGGACTACCTGCTGGGCATCAAGAGGCTGCGGAGGCTCTACTGCAACGTGGGCATCGGCTTCCACCTCCAGGTGCTCCCAGACGGCCGCATCGGCGGCGTGCACGCGGACACGAGTGACAGTGAGTGGGGCGGGGCGGGCGGGAAGGGTCGGGGCCCCGGGGCAGTGGCCGCCCCTTCCAACTCGCACCCGAAGGTCTCGGCTGACACCTGCCCGCGGGCTCTGGGAGCCGGGGCGGACTCGGGTTCCGGTCCCTCTGGCGTGGGGACGCCGCGGACGCAAACGCGCTCGGCTCCTGGAGTCGCAGCAGCGACCGGCTTTGCGCAACCGGGTGGCCGAGCCCCGCCTCCCCGCCTTCAGAAGTCCGGGCTCCGGGTAACGAATTCCAGCGCCTTCGCCCGTGGGCACTGGGAGCGCGGCGCAGCCACCGGCACCTGCGGGAGCCCGGGACGCGCGCTCGTGTTGGGGCCGGCCTCGGGGGCTGCCGGGGCCACCGCTCTCCTACCGTCCAGGACTGGGCGCGGCCGTCGCTGGGCCGGCCCTGGGGGCGAGCCCGCTGGGCTCCGGGGGCCCTTCGGGAGCGACCTGCGCCGGAGACCCGGGTCCTTTACACTCGCCTCCAGCCCAGAAGTGGGCGTCCCGGAGGCGCGCAGGCTGAGGAGGGGGCCAGGTCGGGCGGCGAGGGCCGAGGGTCCCGTGCCCGGGAGTGACCCGCGCCCTGCCCCCAGGCCTGCTGGAGCTCTCGCCCGTGGAGCGGGGAGTGGTGAGCATCTTCGGCGTGGCCGGCCGGTTCTTCGTGGCCATGAGCAGCAGAGGCAAACTCTACGGCTCGGTGAGTACCGCGGGGCCCGGCCGAGCAGCCGGGCAGGATCGCGACGCTTCCAGGCCACCCGACGCCGGGATGTGGAACTGCGGTGGGGTCACAGGATTGGAGACAACCCCCTCCAAGGCCCTGAGGCAGTGCGGCTGACCCCGGGCCAGCCCAAACGACAGGCACAGCCCCAAGACAGGGACAGCGTTCCTGCCATCCTTGACTGGGCACTCGCCAGTCGGTCAAAGGGTGTCATTGGGAGCCCCTCACTGTAGTCCCTGGTGGGGGGTCCCCGTGGGCAGGACTGCAGTCTTCAGGGTGGACGCAGTGGTGATGAAATTTTCTGGCTGCCAGGTGCTGGGCAGGTGTCTGGAGCAGCAGCTGCTGCGGGCCGGCCAGGTCCCTCTAATCACCCTGTGAAGGTCTTGGCACCCTGACTTCCCAGGAGAGGCCTGGCAGCCAGGGTGGGACGGGGAGAGAAAGGACTCCCTGACCACCGCCCACAGGGGTCCCTTGGCCCAGAGACGGCTCCACCTGACACCGCTTCTCCTTCCCCGCCAGCCTTTCTTCACCGATGAGTGCAAGTTCAAAGAGATACTCCTCCCCAACAACTACAACGCCTACGAGTGCTACAGGTACCCCGGCATGTTCATCGCCCTGAGTAAGAACGGGAAGACCAAGAAGGGGAACCGGGTGTCACCCACCATGAAGGTCACCCATTTCCTCCCCAGGCTGTGACCCTCAGAGCCCCCAGGAGGGGAGTGCCAAGGGCCACCTTGGTGCACTTTCTTCGAACGGACAGTTTAACTCAAGAGTAGGTGTAAGATATTTAAATTAATTATTTAAATGTGTATATATTGCCACCAGATTATTTATGGCTCTGTGGATGTGTTTTGTATTTTTCCGAAAAAAAACAAACAAAAAATCCCACCAAACCCTGACTTTTCTGGTAAAACGGTAGAGACCCTTCCACTGGGTTGATTTAACTTGTCAAAAAGTTGTCACAAGCGACGGCTGCTATTCCGTGTATTAAAAACCGGTGACATCAGTCTGTGACATCAGCCCTGCTTTGCACTGTCCCCTGCGGTTTGGTGGTGAGCATCTCTGTGTCTGGAAAGGTTTCCTGGGACTCTAGAAGCCAGTTAAGGAAGCTCCCAGGTTTGGCTTCGTTCCTAGCATCCTGCAGCGCCCCACTCCCTTTGTGTCCTGAAGATATTCCTCAGGACATATCGGTTTACTTCGGGTACAGAAAGCGCACTGTCGAGGCCACCACTGCCACTCTGTTTTTAGATCTGCCAGGAGTGACCTTTGAACTTTGCTGCAGTCAATCTTCCTCGACCTACCAGATGGGGGAGACCCGTGGGCAACTTTATAAACTCCTGTTTTCCTTTTTTTGGATCCACCACAGCCCGTGTTTCTCTGTGGCCGTGGGGGGAAAGGCAGAAACAAAGCAATTTTGTAAAATCCGTCGGAGAGGAATTGATATGGCCCTGGAAGCCTGGAAATGGACAAGACTGGGGGGATTTACAACCACGGCCAAAACCCGAGGGGTGAAAGTCGGTGATAGTGGAGACTTCTGATAAGTAATAGCGTACACATGTATATATTTTAAAAAAACCAAAAACCACGCACACTTCCCTGTGTTTGGGAAGCTTCGGGCTAGAACTAGCCGTTCATTTTAGGTGAAATGTCCTTGTCGTTGTACAAAAACACTTAAGGCGGTTTGCGTGGAGGGAGTCACTGCTTCTCTCCGTTGCATTCCTGATTAAGTAGATTTAACATCTACCTCGAAAGCCCTTAAACCACTCATCTGGCAAAATCTGGAGAAAGCTCAGGCCGGGTGTAGGAGTTTCCCATCCCAAGTGGCTTTTTTTTTTTCCATATGTAGCCAAAAAGGATCGCGGATAGTGTTGGTGTGCCCCATTCGAACCTTGTCACGTTTGAGCTATCTTTACCCCGTGATTTACTTTTAGTAAGGATAATCATGGTGAAAATATTTGCAGACAGCTGTGAGAGTACACTATATGGTCACCAAGTAACCTTATATTTTTCTTTATATATTTTACAAATGTAACCCCTGTCGTGGAAGCAAAGATGGAAGAGGCAGGGTCGGTGAGGTTTAAAAAAAGTTCCGAGGTGATGGTAAACATTTAATTTTAATGAATGACTTTTTCGAGTTTATACAAAATGACCTTAGCTTGCTACCAGAAATGCTCCGAATGTTTCCTCAAGACTTTTAATACTCTCCTAAGATGTTTCTGAACTGTCTCCCGAATTAACTTTATGGGAGTCTACAGACAGCAAGACTGGAAAAATCTGATTGGAGTTTTTGTCTTTCACATTCCTTTTTAAAACTCTTTGTTCGAATGCAAATCATCTACTTAAAATACTATTCTTAAACTGAGGCCTAGGAGAAAGAAGCCACTTAAGACAGGACCTTACATCTCAAACTGCTGTTCAGGCCAGGCCGTAAAAATGTTTTTAAAAAATTTTAAACCGTGCCCTAGACTCCAGGAGTACTGAGCGATGCTCAGAGATCTCGGTGCTGACTGCGTAGGGTTGGGAGTGGGGCGGGGGGCGGGGGTGAGGAGCTGGGATTTGTGGCCTTTCTGTATTTACGGTTTTCACATAGTAACAAACCAGATTGTTTCAGATGCCTTAAATATGGGACGATGTCTCGTCTCAGAGCCCAGTCAGATTGTCAGGAACTCGGATGTCTTAAGGGCAGAACTTGGCCGTCCTTGACCATGTGTATATATTCAGCGGATCGGATGTGGAGCGTGTAGAGATGTCGTTGAACCTTTGAAATATTGTAAAGTGTTTCTATTGCTGTGATGGGGATTTGAGGTTTCTGTACTTACTGCTGTTTTCAGAATCTGTCTGTAGTTTTATACAGGTGCTGACCCATATTGTGATGTATGTGCTGTGCACATCGAAATACAGAATAAATGGAAAACATTGATCACGTGTAAAAAGAACCCCATTGGACTCGACGGACGTAGTCGGGGAAGGTATCACAAACGATTAAAACCTGCCTTGAAATGCCAAGATATGACTCCCTCCCCCTGTCTCCCAGTGTCTATTTGAGGCCCTGAGCCTCGCCTGGCCGGGGCTGGGGCGGGGGGCGTGGAGACAGATTTGAGCCAGCTGTGTCCACACAAATGTGGCCTTGAAGACAGGAGCCTCGGGGGCGGGGCCTGGGGGGTGTGAGTGTCACCGAGTTTTGCGATGACACTGAATCTTGTAGTTTATTCTCCTGATGGGGTTAATTCACACTGTTCCCACCCGGGGACTGACCGGTTCCCCTCACCTTGGCCTGGTCCAGGCTAAAGCAGTTTTGTACTTTCCTGTGGGTGGAGAATGCAGCCCCCAGAGCTGGTCTTCAGAAGACTGACTCAAGCATACTTTTCAGTCTCCCACCAATGAGTCTTGAAATCGATACAATGAACCCCAGTTAGTCTTTCACAAAAAAGGAAATGGAATAAATCCTATAGAATAGAGCCTTCCAGATGGTGTCAGTCACAGCAAGGGAACAGACTGTCTTGTGAGCACTGTTGTCCACTATATATATATCCAACTGGTCTCTAATAGGATGTGATATAGGAGGTCTTAGTAGTGTCGACGGCAATTAAAAAAAAAAAATTGAGCGCTGACCTAACGGGCCTAGAATCTGTGTTCCCCTCCCCCCTCCAGAATAGATCCAGTCACTTGGCAAAGAGACCCAGAAAAAGCCATCAGGGCTGCGGGGTCCTTAATGGTACTTATTTTGCCCTCTGAGACGTCACTTCCTTCTGGACGCCCATGATCTAAGGAGGACCGAGACATCCACGGGCCGTGTTATGGGTTAAACTGTGGGCCCCCCAAAAGGATGCATTGGAGTCCTACCCCACCCCACCCCACACACAGAATGGGACTTTCTTTGGAAATAGGGTCTTTACAAGGGAATTGAGTGAAAATGAGGTCATTAGGGTGAACTCTAGTCCTCTGTGACTGGCGTGCTTATAAAAGGAAGGTCGTGGAAAGAGACAGCCACAGGGAGGAGGCCTTGGATGGAGGAGGGCTGGGGAGATGCGTGTGTAAGCCAGGAGATGCCAGGGAACAGCGTGAACCCCCAGGAGGTGTGCAGAGGCCTGGCCCGGGCTCTGCCTCAGCCTCAGAAGGAGCCAACCTGCCCACACCTTGATCTCGGACTTGTGACCTCCAGGCCTGGGAGACAATACGTAACGTATTGCCTGGGAGACAATACGTAACGTATTGCCTGGGAGACAATACGTTATTCCACCTGGTTTGTGGTCCTTTGTAGCTGCAGCCCTAGGGGAACTTAGTGGGGTAGTTCTTCATACTCCTTGGGGTGGGGGGTGGAAAAGGAGTGAAGAGGCCCAGCCTTGGCCTTTTCTCCTGCTGTCCCCTGTGGTCCCCAGGTCCATATCTGCCCTGGCCAAACATGGAAGGCTTCATCCAGCTTCTGAGGCGAGAACCTGCCCATGGTTGGCGGAATCTGCCAGCTGAACCGCTTGGCCTTCCTGCCTCTAGACTGACGTTGGGTCCAAAGAGGGGACTGAAAAGTCATTCATTCACTTAACACTTGTTTGTTGCACGCCTACGGTGTGCCAGGCGCAGCTCTAAGAGCTCGGGATACCCCAGTGAGGAAAACAGAGAACCCTGGCCGGGTAGGGCCCTCATCCCGAGGGAGAGGACGATACCTGACGGGCCGGGAGGAGACAGAGAGGCTGGGCTGTGGAGTCCGTCTCGATGCCCCGGGGACAGCAGAAAAGGGACACTGGCAGCCAGGCTGAGAATAGACGGTCCAGAGGAGAGCGGGGGGCCCTGCTGGGGTTCTCAAAATCCTCCTGCCTTCTAGGGCACCTCCTCCTCAGTTCTGTCTGTCCTTGGTGACCAAACAGGTCCCACTTGCGGGCCAGCGTCACTGCCTCCCGGCTGGCTGTGTGACCTTGGACGAGGCAGGTGACTTCTCTGTGTCTCAGGGGCCTGGTGTGTGGATTGAGGACAGGATGCGTGTGAAGTGTCCAGTACAACAAACAGTCACCCTTCCCTATCGTCACTGTTATTCTCCTAAGAGACTTAATTATAGTCTTAAAGTCCCAACCCTTTTCATCTTTGGGGTGCTGATGGCCTGATTTTCTGGCCCATCCAACTCTGTTAGGAGTTGCTGTCATAAAGAACAAAGGCCCGGGCTTCCCTGGCGGCGCAGTGGTTGAGAGTCCGCCTGCCGATGCAGGGGACGCGGGTTCGTGCCCTGGTCCGGGAGGATCCCACATGCCGCGGAGCGGCTGGGCCCATGAGCCATGGCCGCTGAGCCTGCGCGTCCGGAGCCTGTGCTCCGCAACGGGAGAGGCCACAACAGTGAGAGGCCCGCGTACTGCAAAAAAAAAAAAGAGAACAAAGACCCTCATCTGGGTGTGGTGGGGTCTTCTCGGAGGGAGGGCTGCCTCGCCCTGTTTCTGAAGGGAACTCCAGGAACCCACCTCCCACCCAGGAGCCCGCACTGGTCCACTCCTGTCTGTTCTAGAATGTGACGGGGCAAGGGGTCCTGCGCTCAGTCTTTCTTCAGTGTGAATAAATTGTAATTGTTCTTGATTTAGAATCTGAATCCTAAGTGTTTCTTTAAAAAAAAAAAAAAAGTGGGGGGATTCCCTGGCGATCCAGTGGTTAGGACTCTGCGCTTTCACTGCCATGGGCCCGGGTTCAGTCCCTGGTCAGGGAACTGAGATCCTGCAAGCCACGCGGTGTGGCCCCCCCCCCCTCAAAAAAAGTGGGATAAACAGCGAGGTCCTACTGTATAGCACAGGGAACTATACACAATATCCTGCCGTAAGCCATAATGGAACAGAATATGAAAAAGGATGTCCGTGCGTGTATAACTGAGTCACTTTGCTGTACAGCAGAGGTTAACACAACATTGTAAATCAACTATACGTCCATAAAAAAAAAATCGTGGCCAAAAGAAGGTGGGCAGAAGGAGGGGTGCCCACGCTGGGCCATGTCCTCGCTGGGGACATGCTGGGCACACAGGGAGCCGAGCTGCCAGAGGAGACCCAGGAGCTCGGGCACCTGGCTGGACCATTGGACAGCAGCCCTGCCCAGCCTCCACCCCCAGCACCACCCCTACCCGAGCCTCACCCTCCTCCTACCCAGGTGCACAGGCCGAACCCTGGGATGCCCTCCCCACCCTTCCCACTGGCCTGCGGTCCCCCACACAGCAGAGTTGGTTTCGCCATCCTGGCTCTGAAATCTAACCATCTCCCCACCTTCCAGGCAGCGACCTCTGTGCCTGTCACCTCTGCATGGGCCCAGGAGGCTGCAGCAGCCTCTCAGCTGGCCTCCTACCTCCATCTACCCACAACGGCCCGTTCTCTGGGGGCTTCTCAGAGCACACCAACAATCCCTGCCCTCACCCTTGCTGGAAGTCTGTCCACAGCCTCCTTTTGCAATGAGGGTCAGGAGCACAGCCCTCGACGGCACGGTCCCAGAGGCTTTTCTCATCACCTACTGCTGCATTACAACCTACCCCAAAACTCAAGACTTCAGACAACCTTTTTATTAAACGTCCCAGTTTTGTGGGTCAGGAATTTGGACAGGACCCTGTGGGATGACTCTTCTGCTTTACATGAGCTTTTCAAGGACTCAGCCTTTGGATGGGCTCGACTGGGGTAGGGAGGGTCATAATTCTTCCCTGGCAACTCAGGCTTCAAGGGAGAGTGCTCAGAGAGACCCAAGGCTTCTTATGGCCTGGCCTGGAAAGTTCTAGAACACCACTTCTGCCACTGGTCACGCAAACCACCCGACCAGCTCAGATTCTGGGGGAGAGAAAAGCACAGAACTTGCAGCCTCTTCAATCTATTGCAAAGGCCCAGTTTGCTGTCACCCACGGCCACCCCACTGTCTCCCCATACCCCTACCCTGGTGCTCAGCCCTGCTCCCATCACACTGCTGCTATCAGAGCCCAAAGGCACCATCTATTCAGCCACCGGGCTTTTGCACGTGCTGCCCTCCTGGCCTCCAAACTCTTTACCCAGGTGTGTCTGAGTCCTGGGGCGGCCCTAACAAATGACCACAAAACAGGTGGCCTAAAACAACAGAAGTGTATTGTCTCATGGCGTGGAGGCCAGAGGTCTGAAATCAAGGTGTGGGCAGGGCTGCTCTCCCTCCAGAGGCTCCAGGTGAGGGTACTTCCCGCCTCTTTCAGCTTCTGGGGGCTCCAGGTGTCCCTGGGCTTGTGGCCACATGGCTCCAGTCTATCCTTTGACTTCATATGGCCTCCTCTGTGTCTCTGTCCCTCTCATTACAGGGACATCCGTCGCTGGATTTCCGGCCCACTCTAAGCCAGGATGACCTCCTCGGAACTTGAATAATTACATTTGCCAAAACCCTGTTTCCAAGCAAGTTCTGGGTGGACATGAATTTGGAGGGCACTAATCAACCCAGCACATCCGTTAACCCTGATTTATTATTAAAATCACAACTCAAAGGCCATTTGCTATACGGACTAAAGAAATGAACACCGGTCCTGTGTTGGGAAGGAAAAGGCCTGGCATACAGGGACGCTTATACAGCTTTGCTGGTATCGTCATTGCCCAGAACCTTCCCTGGACGATTCCCACCCCAAATGGAGCCACGTTTCCAGCGACTTGCTCCTTTGTGTCTTAGGTCAGCTTCCCCAGAAGCCAAACCTGGACAGAGATTCTTTTTTTTAAAATTTAATTTTATTTATTTTTTATACAGCAGGTTCTTATTAGTTACCTATTTTATACATATGAGTGTATATATGTCAATCCCAATCTCTCAATTCATCACACACCACCACCACCCCTGCCACTTTCCCCCCTTGGTGTCCGTGCGTTTGTTCTTTGTATCTGTGGACAGGGATTCTTGAGCAAGGGGTTCATTAAGGGAGGAACTCTCGGAAAAACCTGGAAGAAAATGAGGGAAGCAGACCTGGATCAGGAAAGAGACAGATGTGACAGCAGGGAGTCCGGCCCGCCTGACCCCGCGGGGCGCTCTGGATGTGAATGTCCCACCTGAAAGCATGGGGTCCCTGCTTTGTTCCTCTTATCAGTCTGTCGCTGCCTGCAGCCTGCCCCAGGGGACAGTGGACCCTCCCGGGCACAGACAGGCAAGGTGGCGCCTTTCCAGGAAAGGTAAGGGGCAGGGGGTTATGAGGCAACAGCAGCTTTGGGATAACGGCACCATCCCGGGGAAGGGGTCTGGGTGGGGACCACCAACATCTACCACACCAGCACTTCTTTGTAACCTTCCCACAGTTATGAACTGATTAAAGAATTATGAATTATTTGCTTGGGCCTGCTTTCTCTCTCTCCCCAAGACAGGAATCTTTGAGGGCAGGGCTGAGCCTGGATTTGCTCACCATCTAAACATCCCCAGGACCCAGGACGGCCCTAGGTACCTATGAGGTACTCCTCGCAGGCGTCGGGGCAGGGGGAGCCTTTCCTGGGTCATACGTACAAGTTCACTGTGCATGCCCTCCCCCGGGTCAAGTCCACACTCCGCCCTCTGGAAAGGAGACCAGGAGCCAGTTTCAGCTGGTGAAGGAGCCCCTGGGGGCTAACGGAAGGGCTGCCTGGTGTCCACATCGGCTCATTGAGCAAGCTTGGCTTGCGGGATCTTAGTTCCCCGACCAGGGATCGAACCCGGGCCCTCGGCAGTGAAAGCACAGAGTCCTAAGCACTGGGTCACCACGGAAGTCCCTCCCCTTTCTTTTTAACTGTGGAAAATAGAACATAAACCTATTACCTTAACCGTGTTTAAGCATACCAGCTTGGTGACATTAAATGCCTTCATAATGTTGTGCCACTATCCCTACCATCCGTCCCTGTAACTCTCTCGTCCTCCCCAACTGAAGCTCTGTCCCCGTTAAACACTAACTCCCCATCCCCCTGCCCCAGCCCCTGGCGCCCACCACTCTCTCAACTGTCTGTACGGATTTAACTCCTCTAGGGACCTCCTACAAGTGGAATCACACAGTGTTTGTCTTTTTGTGTCTGGCTCACTTCACTGAGCATCATGTCCTCAAGGTTCATGCATGTTGTAGCCTGTGTCAGAATTTTCTTCCTTTTTAAGGCTGAGTAATAGTCCCATTTTGCCTGTCCATTCAAACGTCAGCGGCCACTTGGGTGGCTTCCACTTTTCTGCCTGTTGTGAATAACGCTGCTGTGATATCTCTTCAAGACCCTGCTTTCACTTCCTTTGGGTATATGCCCAGAAGTAGAATTGCTAGATCCTATGGTAGTTTTATTTTAATTTTTTGAAGAACCTTCATACTGTTCTCCATAGTGGCTGTAACATTTTACATTCCCACCAACAGTGCACAAGGATTCCACTTTCTCCACATCCTTTTCAACTTTTTTTTTTTTTTTTTGATGGTAGCTACCTAATGGGTGCGAAATGATACCTCACTATAGTCATGATTTGCATTCCTCTAATGATTAGCGATGTTGAGCATCTTTTCATGTCCTTATTGGCCATTTGTATGTCTTTTTCAGGGGGAAATGTCTATCAAGTCCCTTGCCCATTTTTTTCATCAGGTAGTTGCCCATTGAGTTTATGAGTTCTCTATATATTCTGGCTATTAATCCCTTTTTAAATAGAGGATTTGCAAATATCTTCTCTTATTCTGTGGATCACCTCTTTACTCTGTTGACAGTGTCTTTTGATGAACAAAATTTTTAAATTTTCATGAAGTCCAATTTGTCTATTTTTTATTGAATGAAAGATTCTTTAAATTCTATACAGTGTTTTACAATTTTCAAAAGTTTCCCTTCCATGATTTCATATAATCCCACAATGATCCTTTCTTTTCTACTTTTTCTTTTGTTGTCTGTGTCTTTGTGTCATAACCAAAAAGCCATCGCCAAATCCAATATTGTGAAGATTTTGCCCTATGTTTTCTTCAAGAGTTTTATAGTTTTAGGTCTTACATTTAAGTCTTTCATCCATTTTGAGTTTGTTTTTGTGTATGGTGGTAGATAAGGTGACCTTATTTATTTTTTAAATTTATTTTTGGCTGCATTGCGTCTTTGTTGCTGTGCGCGGGCTTTCTCTAGTTGGCGGCAAGCGGGGGCTCCTCTTCGTTGTGGTGCACGGGCTTCTCATTGCGGTGGCTTCTTTTGTTGTGGAGCACGGGCTCTAGGTGCGAGGGCTTCAGTAGTTGTGGCACACGGGCTCAGCAGTTGTGGCTCACGGGCTCGAGAGTGCAGGCTCAGTAGTTGTGGCGCATGGGCTTAGTTGCTCCACGGCATGTGGGATCTTCCCGGACCAGGGCTCAAACCCGTGTCCCCGGCATTGGCAGGCGGATTCTTAACCACTGCACCACCAGGGAAGTCCCATGATCTTATTTTTTTAAATAGCAGATAGCTCACTTATTTCCGAGTCTTTCTTTCCCCAGATCTCTTGCATTTAAAAGTGAACTGGGGGGACTTCATGCCACAACTGAAGAGCTGGCGAGCCGCAACTAAGGAGCCCGCCTACTGCAACTAAGGAGCCCGCTTGCCGCAACTAAGACCCGGTGCGACCAAATTAATTAATTAATTAATTTTTAAAAACCAACTTTACAACTCCAGCTGAAATGGAAAAACATCATCACTTGCCGTACACAGAAGGTAACCCACGAAACCAAACACAAAATGATGCTGAGAAATTCTTGCAAGATGCGGTGTCCTGCCGAAAGCTCTGAGCCTGGGGCGCTCCCTCTTTTCTTTGTTTTAAGGGAGATTTGCAAGTGTTAGAGATGTGTGAAGGGCTTTCTATCACCAAACAGAAACTTTCTCCTCTTAATGAAACTGGCTGAAAGGGCATAACTTTCTCCCCGTGGGATTCCTTGTGATTTAATGCCACCCCTGTCCTACCTAAACTCCCTCTCCTGATGGAGGCAAGCATGACAGTCTGTGCTTGTACAACACCCTGTTAATAGACAAAAAAAAAGGCAAAACCAGCAGAGACTCTGGGCAGACCTGGAGCCAAACCCCAGAGCACCCTCTCCACGAGGATCTGCCGGCATGTTCCTCTCTGTGCAGAAGTCCAGACTCTTGGATAAAACGATAGAGGAGGTTCTGTGAAGGTGTTAAAAGTGGGCGTGACTTTTTGGGTTCTCCTCCCACTGAGAGGTGGGGTCTATGACCCCTCTCCTGGGACTGAGTGGGCTTCTGACTGCTCCCACCAGTGGAAGCGCCACTGTGCCTTCCGGGGCTGCGTCATGAAAGATGACTCAGCATCTGTGCCCTGGACCTCTCATGCTTACAGCCCTGAGCCACCACCTTGAAGCCCAGCCACCCAAGGCTGCCATATTGAGAGGAAGCCCAAGTTGCATGAAGAGGCCATGTGTCCTTGCCATCTGGCAACAGGCCTGGCCATGTCTGGAGTTCAAATCATCCCAGGCCAGGCACCAGACATGTAAAGGAGCCCCCAGATGATGTCATCTCCCAGCCGTTTGTCCTCAAAGCTGAGGCTCCAGATGTCGTGCCCGGAGACAAGCCACCCTGTGTGTCCTGTCCAAGTTCCTCACGAGAATTGGCCAGCCCAGTAAAACGGCTGTTGTCTTATACCACTAAGTTTTGGGGGAGTTGATTATACAGCACAAGATAACAGGAGTAGGCCCTGGCAGAGAGGCAGGGAAGATGGACTGAAGCATACACCCAGCTCTCTTTGCAACCCATTCGTTCCCTGGAACCACAGGACATCCAGGGCAGGCTGGCCAGCTGGGCATTTTGCTTCTTGGGTGTGGGGAGGGGAACAGGGTGGAGAACACTGCTTACTTGTCTGGGAGGCTTCTGGAAGAATCTAAGATTTCCCTGTGCCCTGGGGGACCTCCAGCATCAAAGGCCCGTGTCCCTTGATGGGTCTCCTGGATGGCCCTGGGCACCAGGAGGGGGCCACTTAACAGGATGAATTGTTTCTGGCCCCAGGAACTGGCAGAGGGCTGCCACGTGCACCAGAGGCCCAGGAACTGACTCCCTCTGCACGGAGTCAGCAGAGACAGGATGGTTGGACGCCCTCCCTTCTGCCTTCCTGCATCTCCTGCCCTCCACGGTCCCTGTCGTCCTTTGCTGTTCAGCCTGAGCAGTTAAGGGCTGAGGGAAGACAAAGCCATGAATAGGCAAAGAAAAATGACCACATGTCCCGGGGCCCTCAGCTGCCTGGGGAGGAAGCCCTGGCCAGTGCGCGAGGGAGACATGACTGGAGACCGACCAAAAATAAGAAAGACATCTCTTGAAGAGATGCGTCTGAAGCACATGGAAAAATTACTTTCTAAAATATTCACTAGATGGATTTGGCGGGGGAAAGGGGTGATGCCTGAGTCAGAGATCTGAAGGCTTATCCAGAAGAAAGAGCTCACAGGCCTCTCGCTGCTCTGCTCTGACTCCCCACTCCCAGCCTCGCCCCAGCCTCCCGGCCTCCATCCTGTCCTGCACCCGGGCCTCTGCACGCTGCCCCTCCTGGGCCTCTTTTCAGCATCCCGCTCTGAGCAGCAGCTCAGGGGCACTCTCGGATCCCAGCAGATGAGCTGGCCTGCCCGCCACTCTCCCCTTGTGTGTGAGTGTCTGAAATGACCGTAGTTGTCTGCTTTTGTACGTACTTGCTTGTTTCTGCCTCCTCTCTGTGGTGAGATCCTGGGTCAGGCCTTGCCTTCCTGGGTCAGGGCTGTACCCCAGAAGGAGGGCTGTGCACACAGGGGAGCCTCCCTGTGTACTTGTTGAATGAATAACTGAATGAATACTTGGAACCTGAACATCTGAGGATAGCTGGACTGGAGTTGGTTACATATGGTTAAGAACAGATCTTTGAAACAGAAGAAATATGACGATTTACTAATGTAAATAATCACCTGGACTGATGGTTGCCTTTTCCGCATAATCTGTTCAATTATTTACTTCATTGTTTCCTTTAAATCCACTCAGTTTGCATTTAAAGGGAACTCTGTATCCATCCTGTAATTGGAAAACTGCTATCCCTTGATATTAACAAGGAGCACCATACACATAGATCAGACTGTGTAAAATCCTGATTAAATTCCAGATGGAACTGGTCCTCCCTAGAACATCAGCCTGTGTCTTGTCTCTCTCCATGTCAACAAGTGAGGATTGGCAAGTCCTAGAAAGATCTGGGAGGTATATTGGCATTGAGACTTCCCATTGGAAGGATGAAGGAGGATGAAAAGGCAATCCCTGCACCACCAGGTAATCTAACATGACTCAGTGCCGTTTCCAAACCAGCAGGCATACATGGCCCACGCTTTGGGAAACACTGAAGGAGGACCCCAAAAATCAGCAAAGACATAATGGATATGAAGTTGAGTAATTTATCGACAAGAGAAACCCCTCTGCTCTAAAGAAAGAGGTAACCCATATGGAATGTATTGCACAGAATACATTGATGGATTGCATATCCAGCCACAAAGAAAGCTTAATGAATCCCCTTACCCCAAGAAAAGTATAATGTTATAAGACAATAAATGAACAAATCTAAGATGAATCTTAGAATTTCTATGCCTTGGAAATTAAAAAAAAAGGAAAGCAACTCTGGTAGATGGCTACAATAGCCACAGATTCTTCCCAGTCCTGTAGCATCTGCCTTTGAAATACAGCTTTTCAGCTTTCCCATTAAAGGGTGGAGTCCATCTCTCCTTGAATCTGGGCTTGGCCATGTGACTTGCTTTGGTCAATGGGTGAGGCCACCTTCCGTCATGAATACGCCCGCAAGTTCCAGGTTGAGATGAAGGACACACAAATCTACACCGAGGGCAGAAGCCCAGATCCAGGTGTGGGACCACAGGCTCCAGGGCCAAGCCATGGGCTCCCAGACACGCCCCAGCTGCGGAGATGGTCTCTCTCCCTGTCGGTCTGGTCCGTGCCCCCTACGCACACTCACACTTCCTGGGGAGGCCCCTGGCCTCTTCCCAGCTCCTTGACACCAGCCCAGGAGCCTGTGGATTTCTAGAGAGGAGCAAACAGTGCCTGGAGGAAAACCCAGAACCTGCCCAGCCCCTGACTCTTTGAAACCAGCTCGAGGGCCGGACCTGATTTGTACTTCAGAGCTAATGTGATTAAGGTCGCGTTTGTCGCCAGAATATGTTAATGGACCCAAACAGCCCCCAATCACCTTCCCGGGGGGCTGCCCAGGATGACCGGAGCCCAGCGCCGCCATCCATCCGCAGAGCTCTGAAGCTTTGCTGAAATCCTTGCTTTGGGGTCTTCCAGAGAGGCAGGCCCTGCAGACGCTGTGAAGTGTGTGCTAGGGTCACCTCACTTCACGGGTAAGGACAGTCAGCCTAAATTTACCCGCCTGGCTAGTGGGAGGGGCCCCATTTGACCCTCAAATCTCTTTAACCCTAGACTCCCCTTAACCCCTTCTCCCCAGTGAAGGGCTCGAGAGATTGTCCAGGCTGGAGAGATGAGAAGGGTCACAGGTGTTTGAGTCTCATCTCCAGTGATCAGGTCAGAGAGAGGTCAAAGGCTGGCGTATGAGTGTCCCCAGCTGCTGTAACAAATGATGACACACCAGGTGGCTTAAGGTGATACCAGGTTATTCTCTCCCCGTTCTGGAGGCCAGAGTCCAAAATCAGGATGCTTTCTGCCTCTTCGAGCTTCTGGGGCTCGCTGTGTTCCTGGGCCGTGGCTGCATCCCTCCAGCATCTGCCTCCGTTGTCACCTGGCCTTCTCCCCTCGGTCTCCGTTTCTGGTTTCCCCCTTCTCTCCTCTTGTAAAGATACTTGTCACTGGATTTAGGGTCCACTCTAAATCCAAGATGATCTCATCTTGATAGCCTTACCTTAACTACATCTGCAAAGACCGTATTTCCAAATAAGTTCACACTCACGGGTACTGGGGGTTAGGACTTAGACGTGTCTCTTTGGGGGCACCATTCAATCCAGCACAGATGGGGAAGCAGAAGCCCATCCCCACCTCAGCCAGCCAGCGTCACCCAGCCCTCAAGGCCCCTGCCCCCTCCCCAGCCTTACCTTCCTTCCTCCCTATGCCCCTCATCTTCCTGCAGCCCTCCAGACCACCCCGCCCCAGGGCCTTTGCACTTGCTGCCTGGAGTTCCCTTGCCCCAGATCTTCCCAGGTGAGCTCCTCTACATCTGAAAGCCACCTCCCGACCCCAGCTAGAGCAGCCCCCTGGACGTTCCCCGACAGCCCCCCAGCGACCCAAACCAACATGTGCCATGTGTCCACGCCTACCCCCCGCCCCTGACTCCGAGCCCATGAGAGCAAGTCCCTGCATCACCAGCATCTGGAAGAGCACCCAGCACTCGGCAGGGGCAGGACCATTGTTTGTTGAGTGAAGGAATGAGCGCAGAGAGCATCACTTTCTAGTCTAGCCCTGAAGATCTGCTCCCAGGCAGGGCCCTGGGGACATTTGGGGGCCTCCGGTCCTGGCTCCTGCAGATTCCCAGGTTGAGCCAGGCAGACCCCTGGGGACAGGATCAGCCGGGCTTGCTGCAGTGCCTGACTTGGAGCCTTTTGGTGAGAAATGTGCATTTCTGGGGGCAAGATGGTCTCAGGAAATCGCCACCTATTCATGTGCAAACACAGGGCCTCTGGGATCCCCAGAAGCTGGGGCTTTGACAAGGAAAGGGCAGAAGGAGTGAGGGGCACAGGACCCTGAAGGCTGGCTCGGGGGCCAGAACCCAAGGCCGGGCAGACAGACAGGGCCCAGCAGGTGGGTGGCCGGCCTGTGGGTCCCGGCCAGCAAGTCCCTCTCCCAGGGAGCTCTCACCCAGCTGGTGTGTGAGGCGAGGCAGCTGGGTCCCTGGGGGCTGCCTGGGTTCCCACCTCTGGTCCCGTTCACACTAGGCCTTGGCCCACACTCCGTCCAGACAGTGGGTGTGTGCAGAGAGCAGGGAGGCAGGACTCAGTTTCCCCATCTGTAAAATGAGTCTCGGTAGTTTCTCCCATCTGCTTCCGATCCTGAAAATCTTAGAATTCCAAGACCTCTATCTCTTGCCCCAGGAGGCTTGTGTCCCAGCCCCTCCAGGGTTGTTAGAGAAAATCCAGGATGCCCAGTTAAAGCTGAGTTTCAGGTAAACAGCAAACAGTTTAGTGCGTGGGGTATACTCATACTGAATTTGGGAAATACTTATTATTTGCTTACAAATTATTTGCTTTGTATCTGAAATTCAAATTGAACTGGACGTCTTGTTCTTACTTGCTAAATCTGGCAACCCTAATTCCCAGCGCTTCTTTCTGGAGCCTTAGGGACTCTTCTGCACCCCTTTCTCCAGGGCAGGTCTTACAGGGAGACTGCGACCTGCAAGACGAGGGCAGGACGGGCAGGGTCCAGCCCAAGCTTTGGGTTTGCCTGACCTGTTGGGGTCCCACTTTGGGGTGGTCCTGACCGAGGGGCTGTGCATTACGTCATTTCACGGCTCACTGTAGCTTGGGAGGAATTCACGCTTCTCAAGGGGCCGTGTTGCGGAAGCCCTGGGATCACATGTCTGATGCTGTCCAGTGGAGCTGTCCTGAGGGCTTGCCTCCATCTCAGTGCCCCTTCTCCCCCAGCATCACCCAAGCACAGCTGTAGGGGACCTTTGCGCAAAAGCTCTACCCCTGACCCTCTCTTCCCTCCCTGGGCACCTCCCTGATTCATGATTCTGAGCAAACTGCCCCACAGCTGATTCTGAACGTAACACACTGAGGACCTCCTCGTCTCCAGGCTGCCCGCTCCTCTGAGGGACCATGGGGCACTTGGGATCGGGCAAACATTTCCTGCTGCCCTCTGTATACCAGGCACTATACTAGTGAAGGTGCAAGCCTCCCGGCCCCAGGAGCTTACATTTCTAATTTGGGGGACAGACAATAAACAAAACAAATTAGAAAATAACATAGCACGGAAGGGCCACGGGGAGTGCCGGTGTGCACGGGCTGGGGGCGGAGGCTGCAATTTTAATCCGAGTGGTGGGAAAGACCTTGCTGCGGATACAGAAAAGGACTTTGAGCACTGATATGGGGGCAGGACCAGCAGGTGGACCTAAAGTGAGGGTGTGCCAGGTCAAGGGCACAGCCGAGACGAAGAAGCCCAGTGGCTGCAGGAGCTGGTGAGGTAGCAGAGGGCAGAGGCAGACGTTGGCTTCTACTTGGAGTGACGTGGGAGACACTGGGCCCATTAGGGCAGAGCAGGAGCCCGACGGGATTGTACTGTAAGCAGGTCACTCTTACCGTTGGGCTGGGAACAGACCGTGGTGGAACAAGAAGCAGAGAGCAGCCTGGTGGCCCCTGAAGTCACGCAGGCGGCAGGTCAGTGGCCGGGACCAGAGTAGAGCTGGGAGGTGGGTGGGGCAGGTAGGCGGGCCGGGAGCTAGTTCTTTGCGAATCCCACGCTGGCCCAGTTCGTGGAGACGCAGCCAGGCGGCCTCCCCGGCCTTGGCTTTGATGGCCACTGACCCTCCAGATTGGAAATGCATTTGTTTTTCTCCTTTTCAATGAATGATTTATTTTCCGGTCTATAAAATGCACCCACCACACTTGCTCATGAGCTCACAGACCCAAAGAAAGAACGTCAGGAATTTCCCCTCCCCACAGCCATGCCTCTGTGCCCGGCCCCCTCACCCCTGCTGGGTCCAGTGCCCAGAGGTCTCGAGCCAGCAGCAGCCCCGTGGGGCCCCAGAGGCCCCGTGGGAGCAGATTCCAGGCCCGGAGATCCACCCTCGCCTTTGGCCACCCCCTCCGGGAAAGGTCCCCTGCCTGGCTCACCCATGGGCTCGCTGCGGGCAAGGAGGGGCAGCGTGAATTTCCAGGGGGCCGAGGGCCATCGGCTGGGCACTCAGGGCCTAACAGGACAAGAATCAACGAGAGGAGAGAGAAGGCAGCTGGCAGAGGCCGGGAGTGCCCACTCCTTACCCCCCCATACACCCCGACACCCGCCTCTCGCCAGGGACAGGAGTCTACCCAGCTCTGCTGTGCAATCTTGAACAAATCACTTAATCCCTCTGTTCTGTACGCCATCCAGCTGCAAAACGGCACTTAGGAGGCTGGGGTGCTGGGAGCCTTAATTAAGCCAGGTTTGCAAAGCCCTCCAAGGGCTGCAGATGAAAGGGCCTCTTGAAGTACAAAGTCTTCAGTAACCCTCTCAGGCCCAGGTGGGAGTGACAACCATGAAAGAAGGAAGGAAGGACGTGGCCAAGGTCATCTGGCTCCTGGCACCCAGGCCAGCCCTCTCCTGTCCCCTCACCGGGCCACCCCGGGCCATGCTGCGGATCCCGCAGCCTCCAGGGCAGGCTGTTCTCAGGGCAGAGCGAGGGGATGCTGATACGCTGCTAGGATGCTGGGGAAGCCGGCCTTGGACCGGCATTCCAGGACCCACAACGCCGCCCCAGACAGCCCGGCCTTCTGCCCTGGCACAGGCCACCTCCGGGCCTCTGCCCTGCCCTTCTCCTGCCCAGACGTCCCTCTTCTCTCCTCCCTTCTGGTGTCTGCTCCCCTTCAGGGCCACCCGGGGAGACTTCCTCGCCCCTCTGTAATGGGTCCTCCTGGGCATGTCACGCATGTATTTCCTCATCCCTGGGGTCCTCAGGGGTCGCATCCCAACCCCAGACACGGACTGGCTACCCCCGCTCCTGGTCTGCCCACACGCCCATCACAGGGGATGTTCTCTGATGCTCTGGAAGCATCCTTCCACCTCACTCCCTGCCTGGAGGACTCCAAACGCCCCTTCTTCGTCTCTTTTCCCGTGATCCTAGCCCAGCCTCCGAGGACCACACTCGAGAAATGTCCGCTGAAACGCCTCACACGTCACCCTTGGCGTCAGTCGGCTCCGGTTCCCTCCCTCTACCCCAGCCAGAGGGGCTGGGGACCCCTCCCAGCCTCCACACCAGTGACTTACAGAAAGCGGCATTCTGAGCATGACCAGGGCTTGCCCAGGAAGTCTGGGCACAGAGGGCCTCCCCCCACCCCACCCCAGGGACCCTGACAAGCCTGGCCTCCCTGCCTCCAGCTGGGTCACCTGCTGGAGCCCTGACCCTCCAAGTTCTCCCCCAGAAGCACTGATTTTCGAGGCAGACTCTGTACATACAGCACCAGCCCAGAGGCTGAAATGAGGTCCCCGAGAGGGGCAGGATGTGCCCAAGGTAGCCCAGGGCTATCCACGTCCCCTCAAGATGCCTGTCACCCAGAGGGGTCCTATGAGGACTGGGCGTGACCTGGAGCAGTCTTTCTGGAGAGAATCGTGGCGGTGAAAGCAGATGTTCCTCCCTCGCCCAACCTGCACCTCAGCCTCCAGGCCGGTAGCCCACGGGCATGATCAGGCCACGGAAATCGTCACCCTTTTGCTGGAGGGAATGTGCAGCAGGGCAGCCACTGTGGAGAACAGTCTGGCGGTTCCTCAGTGAGTTAAAGGTAGAATTTCCATGTGATCCAGCAATTCCACTCCCAGGGATATGAAATGAAAACAAGAAAAGAAATGACAACCTACGTCCACACGAAAACCTGCCCACAAATATTCATCCAGCCCTATTCACAGTAATCAAAGGCTAGAAACAGCCCAAATGCCCAAATGATGGACAGAAGAACAAAATCGGGTCCATCCGTGCAATGGAATATTACGCAGCCATCAAAAAGAGTGAAGCACTGACACAGGTTACAGCATGGATAGACCCTGAAAACATTCTGCTACGTGGAGAAGCCAGGCACAAAAGGCCATACGGTGTAGGATCCCATCTCTATGAAACGTTCAGAACAGGTCAAACCAAAGAGGCAGAGAGCAGACAGGTGGCTGCTGGGGGTTGAGCGAGGTGGGGGCAGGGAGTGACTGCTACCGGGTGCGGGATTATTGATTTCTTGCAGGGGTGAGAATGTTCTGGAATTAGATAGAGGTGGTGGTCGTGCAACATTGTGAATGGACTCAGTACCTTAGCATCATGCACGTTAAAATGGTTGAAATTGTCAATCTTGTGTTACCAGTATTTTCCGCAATCAGAAAAATTGTTACATCCGGAGAAGCAAACGACCTCAGCGCCCAGCTGTAGGGGACGGAGAATGCCTCGGAGTTGACATTCTGTGACATTAAAATGATGCAGAAAGGTGTTCCCCAGACATTAAGTGAAAGAACAGGTTAGCAATGGTTTGAACAGAAAGGTGTTTGGAAAATATAAATATATGTGATTATGCATAGAAATTCTGGAAGGACAGACTCCCAAAGGCTCGTGGAGACCGTCTCTGGGTTGGGGGGGTCACAGATGGCATCGTGTGTGTGTGTGTGTGTGCGTGTGGCTGTGCACCTTCGTTCCCGGGTATTTCTAAAATGTCCACAGCAAACTTTGGGAACCAGAAAACATTTCAGAGATGGAAAACCTCACGATTTCTCGGAAGTCCTGCCAGCCCATCTTAGGATACAGATGTGGGAGACCCAGCACGTGCCCCCTCTCCTGTCCAAGTGGGCTTCACATCTCCCAGCCACTGTCCCTTCCTGCCCAGGAGGGCCAGAAGCCAATGAGGGATTTGGAAAGACTGGGGGAAGGTATGCCAGGGCCAGGGGAGATGGATGAATTTCCTCTGTAGACGAGCATTCACTCCTTCATTCACTCAAGCCTCTGTCGGACCTAACGTAACACTCGCTGGGTGTATTCTCAGGCTCCACGTGAGGGTCTGGGAAACCCAGGAGACTTTATGAGGCAGGGAGGCTGAAGGGAGAGACAGGAGGATGACAGGGATGCTTCCGTCTCTCTGCACCAGGCTCCATTCCCTCCGACGACCCTGCACCGTTCTGATCTCCCTGGTGGCAGCGGAGTGCTGGTCTGTACTGGCCAGGGCTGAGAGGTGATGCTGGCTGCATTGCCGTGGAGGAGTCCAGGGTGTTCTCCCAGGGAGGCACTGTGTCTTCTCCAAACCAGCCGCATCTTCGTCCCCTAACAACCTTGGGGAACACTTCTGGTTCCATGGGTGCCTTGCTCCCTTGCTGTGGACTTGACTGATCCAACAAGCGCCGAAGCCCCACTGCGTGCCAGGCCTGGGGGTGCTTGCTGGGGGGGTCGGGACAAGAGTAAGGCATGGCCCCTGCTTGGAGGTCCCTGTTCAATGGTGCTTTCCAGGAAATTCATGTGAGAAACTAGACACTCACAGGTAATGCGCTTAAAACTTTAGTCACTCCTCTGGTGCCCCCAAACTCCAGTGGTGCCCAGCTAAGACCCATGCCTCCTGGGGGAATGGGCCCTACCATAGATCTCCTGTCCTGCCTGCACCCCCTTGCTCACCACTCTCCAGCCACACTGCCCTTTCCGTCTGGCTCTCCAATGCTCCCAGCTTTCTCTACCCCAGGGCCTTTGCACTTGCCGTTCCCCATCACCTGGCACATAGTAGGCCCTTAATAAGTATTTGTTAAGTGCATGGTTGATTAGAAAACGGGGTGGGGGTCACTGATCCCTAAAATATTGCCTAGACTCCTGCAACGGGGCTCTGATCTGGGCAGTTCTCTGGTCCCGACTGTTGTGAGGATTTTTTAGCCATTGTGAGAAGCCACAATAACTGCCTCGCTCAGCACTAATCCTGAATTAATGAGGCAACCCTGGTTCTTTGGTGTTAATATTCTCTGAAGTTCGGCTCAGGGAAAAATAAAAAGAAAGACACCGCCCCCCCTCACCCACCCACCCACCCACCAAAGCAAGGTACAAGTGAACAGCCAAGTTTGGGGCGAGTCAGAACCAAAGAAAAAAGCAGAACCTGGCCCCAGTGTTTGGCCCGGGCAGCCTTTGAGGGCCAGCTGTGCCCGGCGTGTTTGTAGTGTGGGCCGCCCAGCCTGCCAGATGTTTCCCAGGAGGACTGCCACTTCAAACGCTACAGCTCAAGCCCATTACCTGAGCAGCCTTTGTGTATTTCAAAGAGGAAGCCCGTTGAACTTTCCCTGTAATCATGAGGTCCCAACTTGCTTTTAATGGACCATTAGGGAACTCTGCAAGGAGAGCTCCCTGATCATTACCAGGTTCTGATGGCCTCGGAGCCCACCTGGAGAGGCCCCCCAGCAGCCACCTGCAGCTCTAGCTCTTGCAGGTCCAGGGAACGCCAGGACCCCATCGGGCCACAGGCTGGACCAGGAGTGCACAGGACGCCCGGACTCCCCTGTGAGGCCACGGGGTGGTATGCCTGGGGTGAAAAGCTCGACTCCACCACCTGCTGGCTGGGAGACCTGGGCCAGTCCTAGAGCCAAACCAAGTCGTCTTACAGCTCTCAGTGTCAAATAATGCTAGAACACACCTTGCAGGTTCACTGAGAAGCGCTGGAGTTTTATGAACAGCGAAACACCAAAAAATTGTGCAGTAGGTTGAATAATATCCCCCCTCCCCGAAATTCATGTCCATTTGGAACCTTATTTTTTTGCTTTTGAATTGAAGTATAGTTGATTTACAATGATTCAGGTGTACAGCAAACCATATATATATATATATTCTTTTTCGGATTTTTTTCCATTATAGGTTATTACAAGATATTGAATATAGTTTCCTGTGCTTTACAGTAGGTCTTCGTTGTTTATCTGTTTTATATATAGTAGTGTGTATCTGTTAATCCCAAATTCCCAATTTATCCCTCCCCCACTTTTCCCCTTTGGGAACCATAAGTTTCTTTTCTATGTCTGTGAGCCTATTTCTGTTTTGTAAATAAGTTTATTTGTATCAGGTTTTTAGATTCCGAATGTGACCTGATTTGGAATAAGAGCCTTTGTGGAGGAAACTAAGGTAACGGCCAAGATGAAATCATCATGGTAGAGGGTGGGCCCTGTATCCAGTGACCAAGAGATATGAGAGGAGAAGAAGACACAGACACACAGAGGATAGGCCTGTGAGGAGCAGACAGAGGCCGGAGGGATGTGGCCACAAGCCCAGGAACACCTGGAGGCCCCAGAAGCTGGAAGAGGCAGGAAGAATACTCCCCTAGAACCTTCAGAGGGAGCACGGCCCTGGGACACCTTGATTTCAGACTGCCCTCCAGAACTCTGAGAGAGGACGTTTCTGTATTTTTAAGACTCTAAGTTTGCAGCAGTTTGTCATGGGAAACAGAGAAAAAATTCGAGTTGTTCTTACAGTTGTTGTTACTCTGAAGAATCCTCTGCACCACTGAAATGTCCCAACAGAAAGCCGGGCCTGACATCTGCAGTGACCTCTGTAGATGGACAGCACCCTCTGCTTCCAAAGCAAGTGAGGAAGGAAGGGACAGAGCATGAGGGAAAGAGCTTTTAGAGTTGACAGATCTGGGTTTGAAGTGTGGCTCTGTGCCCCTGCCCAAGGCACAGACTTTGACAAGTCACTGCTCCTCTCTGAACCTCGGTTTCTTCATCTATGAAATGGGGACCATTATATCCACCCTCAGGATTCCTGTGATGATGAAACTCCTGCAGGATGAAAACGTTCTACACGTAGTGAGTGTTCAGTAAATGGAAAGGGTGTCTGTATTAGTCATCTACTGCTGCCTAGCAGACCACCCCCAGGACTTAGAGGTTGAAAATAGAAAGGACCGTCCAGTATCTCACCCGGCAGCTCTGCATCAGGAACGTGGGAGCAGCTTAGGTGATGGCTCTGGCTCAAGGCCTCCCACAATGCTGGTGTCAAGCAGTCGGCTGGGGCTACAGTCTCATCTGAAGGTTTAACTGGGGCTGGACGCTGAGCCGCCAGGTGGTTCACACCCGTGGCTGTGGACATAGGGCCTCAGCTCCTCCTGTGTGGACCTTTCCATGGGGCTGTTTGGGTCACCTCACAGTAGGGTAGCCAGCAAGCGGCAGCCGTAATGCCTGGGAAGTCATACACCGTCCTTTCTGCCATGTTCTACTGGTCACACAGAGCCGCCCTGCTGCGGTGTGGAGACGACCTTGCAAGAGCACACATTCTAGGAGGTGGTGTCACCGGCAGCCGTCTCGGAGGCTGGCTTCCAGGGAGTCAGGCACACCCAGGTGTTCCTAGGGACACTGGTGGGCAGGATCCTGCCCTCACAGGTGGCTTCGTTCTCCAGACTTGCCTTTGGGTCCAGCCTCCTGGGAGCGGGGAGGCTAATCTGGCCACGTGCCCCGGCAGCTGGCCTGTCATTTTATTCGTCTGAATCCTCTTCACATCTCACGGTGTCTCCCCCGTGCGGACACACAGGGCCTGCACTTTCCGCCCTGTTTCATAGGGTCACAAAGTTCATGATTGCAGACGGCCGGCCCAGGGCCCGAGTCAACAGCCCACCCAGGGACCTCACCCCCTCTCAGGGGAAGCGGCCTAAAGATTCGAGGTGCGTCAGTCCAGGGGCCTGGGAGACCTGAGACATCCTTGGGGGGCAGTGGGCAGCCAGGACGCCAGGGGCAGCAGCGCCTAGGACACTCACTGTGGCCCGACAGCAGCTCCGCCGGACTGCACGTGTGTAAGTGCCAGGGCACACGCGTGCGTGCACGTGAAGGCGTGTGCAGGAGTCCGTGCGCACGTGTGATTTACACACAAGCCTGACCACAAGTGCCACCGGAATCTGTTCCTTCACGAACATTTCCACGTACAGTCAGCTTTCTGGATCACGGGTTCTGTCTCCATGGATTCAACCAATGGAGGATCAAAAATATTCAGAAAAAAAATTCCAGAAAGTTCCAAAAAGCAAAACTCGAATTTGCTGCATGTCAGCAACTAGTTACTCAGCATTTACAGTGTGTTCAGTGTTGGACCCAATCTAGAGATGATTTAGAGAATTCGGGGGGAGGTGTGTAGGTTAGACGCAAATTTGACGCCATTTTGTATAAGGGGCTTGAGCACCCAAGGATTTTGGTATCTGTGGGTGGCGGGGAGGGGTGGTCCTGGGCACAGGCAGATACTGACGGGTGACCGTACGCAGGACATTGCACATGGTACACATGTAGGTGTAAAGAACTGCAAAAGAGCAAATACTCAAGTACACTCCCCCAAGCTTAACAAGCAAAATACCACCGATAGCGGGGGGCATCACTCCCCCAGAGTAAACACCGTGCAGAATCTGGGGGCTTGCTTTTCTCACCTGATAGTCCGTGTGTGAGATCCAGCCCTGCTGACGGCTAGAGGTTCATCTTTTCACTTCTGCCCAGTGAGCACAGCACGAACCACGTAACCACTCTCGTGGTGGGGGTGGGCTGGGGAACACGCTCAGATCCCGTTCTCTTCCCAGCAACACTGTCTGCGGGACATGGATTTCTCCAGGGCACCAACACCTAGGGTTTGAGTCATCGGGTGGAACGATGCACACACCTTCGCCTGGATCAGATAACGCCAGATCGTTTTTCCGAATCAGTGGTGCCGGTTTAAACTTCCCTCAGCTGTCTCTAAGAATCCTGAAGGGCATGCATTTTTAAGGTCCTCTCGGGGGGCTAATCCTCGGGTGGGTCAATCCTACCCCTCACCTGCTGTTAGCTGTTGAGCTCCCGTGGAGGCAGCGAGTGGTGGGTGAGAATGTGGGCTTGGGATCGAGGCGGCTCTGGCTGCACATGCTGTGTGTCCTCCAGCAGGTGATGGCGCCTCTCTGAGCCTCATCGGAAACTGGGGAGGCTGCTGGGGGCTTAAACGAGACCATCGACCTGCGGCATTTAGCACAGCTCCAGGCCTCCAGGCTGTGCTCGAAAAGGCCCCTGTTATCATCCTCATAGTGCCTGCAGGCTCCTCTCCATTCATTCATTCATTCACTCATTCACTCACTCGACAGTCCTTTCCCGAGGACCTACTACGTGGGGCTGCAGCAGTGAATAGACAGACAGCAATTTCTGCTCCTCCAGGGGCTGACATTTTGGTGGGGAAGACAAGTAATGAACACGTTTTTAAAAACATATAGTATATCAGATGGTACCACATGTCAGACGGTAAACTAATGCCAGGGAAAGGCTTGGGACTCTGAGTTAAAGGGGCACAGCTACAATTTCAAATGCGAAATTTTATTTTAAGGTTTCATAGGATAAGGAACCTCTCTGCCCCCTCACCCCACTTTCAGTTTCATGGTAAATCATGGGATCCAGGCCTGGCCGACCAGCACATGCCAGGCCCCCTGCAGCAGTCATTGGTTCAGAGATGGCACGTGACCCAAGCTTGTCCAAACAGGGGGAGCCCTAGGACTTGGGGAGGTGCTCTCTCCCTGTCCGCTGGGGTTGGGGGCTGCGCCACCTAGAAGTGATTATCTGGGCCTGGAACCAGTCTAGAGGAGCCAGAAACAAGAGACTGAGAGAAACAATTAAGGTCTTAGTGATACCCTTGAACTCCTGGAACAAACCAGACCTGAAGGTTTGGGTTGAGTTTTTCCTTCACTTATTACTGAAAAGATTCTAACTAATTCACCCTTGACATTGGCCACCGGGCTAGCGTGTCTTCTTAAAATCAGTCATGCCTCTCCCCAGCGTCTATTCCCTTGGGGCCTGCCTTCTTTCCAGGATGAAGCCCAAATGGCCCTGGGGGGGACTTCCAGCTGTCCACATTTGGGGTCTTCAGCTCCCAGCAGCCTCCCCTCTGGTGGCTCTTCCCACGCTGGAAGCTCAGTCAGGGCTGGATCTCTGATGACAAGGACATGGAAGCCTAGCTCTTCCTCCCAGAGCCTGGTGGCTGCTGGGTTTGGTGTTAGACCAGCGCAACGCCCGTGCGGATTTAGGCTTCCGCTGTGCTCATGACTGAGCTGCTCATTTCACTCATTCTGGGAACCTGGTCACATCTGAACCGAGTTGTAGTCACGTGACTTGCTCTGTCCAAGAAAACGGCCACTCTAGGCAGAAGCTTTAAGAACCAGTGATTCCCAGTGCCCCTCCCTCTGTAATCATGGAGGTGCATGGATGGGGGGACTCTCCAACAGTCTGGGTCTCTGAACAACGAATAGGTCGTCCCCTGACAACGGTGGAAGGACACAGGCCTTGAAAGATCAAGTTTGTCCTTTTAAGACCCTGAGATTTGGGGGATGTTTGTTACTACAGCATAACCCAGGCTTTCCTGATTGCTACATTGTCCAGTGTAGAGTTGTAGCTGGTTAGCTGCTGTCCCCCCACAAGCATATTTCCCAGCCTCTGCTAGATATAGATGGAGCCCTGGGACTACTTTTTGCCAATAGAATGTGAGTAGAAGAGCCACAATGATTAAGAAACAGGTGTTCCTTCTCTACCCTCTTTGCCTTTCTTCCTGTTCAAAGCAAAGCACTCTGAGGCCCTAGGACAGGGGTTGGCAAACTCTGGCCTGTGGCCCACTCTGGCCTGCCACGGGCTGCATCTAGCCACACCTATGGGTTTATGTATCTTTTATGTCTGTGGTCCTGATGCGTCACAGGCTTGAGAAGTTAGACAGAGACAACACAGCTCATTTAGCCAAAAATATTTACTCTCTATCCCTTTATAGAAAAAGTTTGCTAATCCCTCTCCTAGGAGGGTGGTGCCCAGAGCTGAAGGAACCTGGGTCCCTGAGTCATCAGGTAGCAACCCCCCAGGGGAATCTCCACTGTAGACAGCCAGGTGAAAAAGAAATAAACTTTTCTTATGTTCAACCTCTGAAATTTGGGAGTTTGTTACAGCAACTGGCATTACAGTAGTTCATACCCGCCGGTTATAACATGAGGCCAACAGCCATGGGACAGTGAAAAGGACACTGGCCTGGGTGTCAGGGACCTGATGTCCATTCATTCATCAAATATTATTACTGGGCACCAGTTATGTCCCGGGCGTGTGCTAGGTGCTGGGGTAGTGCAATGACTTGGCAAAGATTTCTGTCCTCACAGACCTTGCAGGGGCTGAGGCACTGAAGACTCTCCCACTGACTAGTTTCGGAAGCTTGGACAAGTCCTTTCCCCGCTCTGGGACGCAGCCCTCAACCCCCCGTAAGATGAGGCAGCTCTCTGGAGACCCAGACTGCTCTGATCCTCTGTAATTGTCCAAGGCAGGCGTTTTGGACTGAATTATGTCCCCCCAGGGATAGACTTGAATCCTAAGCCCGGTACCTTATGTGACCTTATTTGGAAACGGGGTCTTTGCAGATGTAAGTAGTAAACTGAAGCCGTCGTGGAGCAGGGTGGCTCTAGAGCAATGACTGTGTCCTTATAGGAGAAAACAGAGACTCAGACACACAGGGAGAGCACCACGCGATGACAGAGGCAGAGACTGGGATGACGCAGCTGCAAGCCAGGGGACGCCTAGGATTGCTGGCAACCCCCAGAAGCTGGAAGAGGCAAGGAAGTGCCTTCCCCGAGAGCCTTGAGAGAGAGCGTGGCCTCGCCGATACCTTGATTTTCAACTTCTGGCCTCCAGGACTGTGATGAGCCAGCCAGGGTTGGCCTAGGCCCTGCAGGACCAAGAAGGCTTCTGAGATCCCAGGGCTGAGCAGAGTTGACGGGTCCTCGTTCGAACCTCCCTGTGAACCTCTGTGAGTCCTCTGTCCCCTAGCATCTGACTTTCCCTTGGGAACCTGTAGGGGGAATTCAAGGGGCTTGTGACCTGGGAAGAGAAAAGGATGACATATTTATTCTTGCTAATGAAGCTTAGCACTGTCTTCATTTATGAATGTGGGAAACCACCACATGTTAATGCCACTCGCTGCTATCAAGAGATCTTTCCATGGTATATTGTAGCTGGGGCATTACCTTGAAACATCAGTTATCCACGTCACCACTTCAAAATGCTGTTTCTGAGATCCACCACTAGATCTTGCTATGGAATGTATCAATAATGTAGAATGGATTTTACTACATCACAAATGTATATTTCAAATATTTTTGATACCTGCATTTTAGTATAATTGGTTACCATTTTCAGCCTATGCCACTTACTTTAAACATTTAAAAATATTATTCAGAGAAGGGGTCCATGGTACCTGTCAGGTGCTAAAGGGGTCTGTAATTCAAAATACACCTCTGTTGTAAAGGGATAGACGTCCCCACGTTGAGCTGGGCACCAGGCCACCCAGAGTGAAGGTGATATCTTCCAACCTCCCGTACAGTTATATGGCCGTGAGGCTGAGTTCTGACCAGAGGGCCAGGAACAGTGATAACTTCTACGCTGTATCCTTAAGGAGCAGGAGATGTTCTTGTCGTGGCCTTGCTCCCATTTGTGCATCCCACTGCTTGAAATGTGGTTGAGTGGCTGAGCTGTCTTGTAACGCACAGATGAGGATGCAATGTCTGAGGCTGGGGGAGCGATAAGGTGGAAGGGGCCTGGGCCACTGGGCGGTCCCGCCATCCTGCCTCAGATGGTTCTGTGAGATGGAAACAAACTTCTGACTTAAGCCCTGGTGATTTTGGAGACTTTAAAAAACAGAGCAGAAACATTGGCCTCATCAATGCAGAGCCTGAGGCAGGGATTCAACTCACCTCTCAGAAAACAGATGTCGTTAGACTTGGGCCCCCTCCCACATCTGCCCACCCTGGCTCCTCCTACCCTTGCAGCCAAGGTGAGAGGCGTTGATTCTCATAAGCCTCACTTACTTTTGGCCTTTTTGACCTTCACACTGGGGTCGAGAGCCAACAATAGTGGGCCCCTCCGTGTAAGCCTCATGCTAACTCCCTTCCTCAGTGTAAGGGCAGTGCAGTGGGGGAGCACAGCCTCTGGGGCTCCTCAATGTCTGTTAGGTGGTGGTGGAACATACTTTTGGCAAAGTGGGAAGCCTGCCAGTACCCAGAGGGAGGCACCCGTGGGAGTGGCTCGGCCCATTTTGTGTAGTGGACAGGAGCCGTCCCAGCCCTACCCGGATTTCAGGATAGCGAACAAATAAATAAACAATGTTTTAAGTCCCTAAGCTTTGGGGTGGTTTGTTATATAGTAAGAGATCACCGAAACTTCAACCATCCTGTAAATATCCCAAGAGTTTGGTCAAGAAATCAAAGAAACCGTGATTTCATCCTGCATCGGACATCACCTCTAAGTGCATTTGGCTCCCCTTTGTCCCATCACCAACTAAATCCCCCACCCATGAACACTCCACGGACGCGCAGGCTCAGTGGCCCTGGCTCACGGGCCCAGCCGCTCCGTGGCACGTGGGATCCTCCCGGACTGGGGCACGAACCCGCGTCCCCTGCATCGGCAGGTGGACTCTCCCAACCACTGAGCCACCAGGAAGGTGGGCAGCAGAACCAGGTCTTGCCTGGTCTGCCAGGAGGACATGTGCACCCCGGGTGAGAAGCTGACATCAGATGTTGGCTTGATTCATCGTCAAGGGGGGGAACCTGAGAGGGTCCCTGGCCTGCGCCCCTGTCTGGGGGTCCCCAGACAGAGGCCTCTCCCTCCCAGAAGTTCTAAATGGAGGGAAGGAAGTGGACCCAAGGGAACTCCTGGAAAAGCCCCAGGAAAAGCCAGCAGAGTCTTGGGCAGGCCGGGAAGGGAGGATTTCTGCAAAAGGTCACCGTCTTCTGCGTTCCTCCACCGTGCTTGCGGCCCGCACGTGCTGCTATGAAAGGTCCTTATTCTTCTCTGCCTGGTACCACCCAGACAGCCACTGCTGTAGTGGAGGGTGGCCTCGGGGGGCCAGGGGATAAAGAGGCTAGCTTTCCTGTCTTCTCTTTTTCCTGATAGATTTTTGGTGTTTGTACATTTAAACGGCCTGGGGCCTCCAGCTTCGGCAGAATGTCTTGGAAGATGGGCTCTCTCCCCTGAAAAGCTGGGAGAAGCCACAGGACGTCATCACCCATCCACTCCCAGCCACGGAGCGGGTGGGGACTGGCTGGCAGGGCCTGGACACCGCTGTCCCCCAGCACAGACGCAGCTGCTCCCAGCGCCCAGATGCCTGCCTGCCGTGCCCGACGCCACCGTCCTCTGGGGACCCTGGACACTCCCGACGTGTCTGGTTAACAGAGGCCCACCTGCTTCAGACTCGTCTCACTCTTTGCTGCTCTTTGGAGCCCAGACGTTTGTGCGAGGTGCTGGGACGATCGGCTCTGGCCGGTGAGCCATGGGCCTGAGTCCCCTCTGTAGGTGTCCCATGAACACTCCAAGGCTGAAACCACTGGGCCCACGCCTGGAAGTTCACTTTTTCATGGTCTTGTGATGGCATGGGGGGTGCTCGGGCCCAGCTCTCAATCCTGTTATCTTCCACTTCCTCTCGGGGTGACCTGGGTAGGTCTTCTCACCTCTCTGAGCCTCAGTTTCCTTACCTGTGAAATGGGCACAAATTACCCTGCCTCATGGGTTGTTGAGAAGATTCAGGAGACCGTTTCTGAGGACCTGCCCACTTTAGGAGCCTAATGTAGGGGACGGTGGTCAGTCATCTGGGTGCTGCCTGTAGAGTCTCGTGGTGGAGACTGGGCAGGACTGTAGAAAACCCCACAGAGACCAGGGGTTCCCAATTAGCAGGCGTCTCACCCTGATAAGCCATAGAGGCCTGGGCCCAGCTCCCCATCACCTGTGTCTGACACTTCAGCCATCATTTAACATCAGAAAGTTTATTGCAGCCTGCGGGGGCTCAGGCTGGCCGTAATGGGCCGGCCCGAGGGGAGGGGCCTGCCCTTTGAAGAGGATCTTTATGGTAATTGATGGTAATGGTGAGCAGCCTGGGGGGGACAGGTAGGAAGCCCCCCAGGAGATAATCAAATTAGCCTCCAAAACAAATTCCTTTCAGCCAAAACCAAATCACTCTCAATTACGGAGCAACTGATAAGACCCCATGGCCACAAAGCCACAGTCAGGGATGGGGGGACCCCACTGGTCCGCAAGTCCTTGGGATGTGGGGCTGGGCCCTGGCCTCCTTCTCCCATCCGGTGGCCAGAACTGAAGGCCACTCTTGGGACTTCACCTTGAGATCCCTGTCAGCAAGGCGGGTTGGGGGACACCTGTCACAGAAGTGGAAGAATAATGCCTTCATCTGGGGCTCAAGAGTGCGTGTGTTGGGGGCAGGGGCGGCATTTCCTGGCCAAGCTGGGGTTTGAGCGTTGGCTGAGGGTCCTCCCTATTTGGATAGAGATGGACTTAGGGTCTCCCTCTCTCTGTAGGCGTACGAGGCTCACAGGCACAGCCCTGGTTCAGGACAGGAGAGGACCGAGACTCCCTGGCGATGTCACCAATAGGGTGACCAACTCATCCTGGTCTTAGCAGCAGAGTCCGTGTCCTGGGGACCCCCTCAGTCCGTCTGGACAGTTGGTCACCAGAGACAAAGTTACACAGCTGCGGAGTGGCAGGGCTGGGGCCCGCCCCTCCCCACCCCCCACGCCAAGCCCTCCCTCTCCCCCCCCACCCCCGCATCCATCTGTTCATTCACCCAGGAAGCACCCAGTGCACTGAGTGCACAGCCCAGCACCAGGCTAAGCCAGGTCGGGTGAGTACCTTGTGGCTTCTGCCCCCAAGACCCCTGGCACATGAAGGCGGGGCCTGCCAGCTGGCATCTGTAGGAAGTGGGGGGCATAGGACACCTCACCTGGTGGGTGCCCAGAATCTTCCACGCCTGGGCTGGGCTCTGCCCTTTCCTCCATGCCTAGCTGGTGCTGGCGGTGCGGGGCGGGGAGTGGTGTGGTCCAGGGCCGGGACTTGTCCCCATCCCTGCCTCAGTGGATGGTGAGGAGGCCGGGGATCCCGCCAAGAGCAAGGACAGGGTGCGGAGGGGCTGGGGGGAGGCAGGGGGCTGCCATGATCCCTCTGAGGCTCCAGTCCCAAGCTCTCCAGGGACAGTCCCCAGGCCGGGAGAGTGATGCCCAATCCACACACCGTCCTTGATGTGTGACCTTGGGCAAGTGACCCAACCTGTCTGAGTCCAATTGTCTGGTCTGTAGAACCTTCTAGAAAAGCCTTTCCCATCATGCCTCCTTTCCTCAGTCTCACCTAATAACCGTGAGTGCTATTTCACGGAGAACACTGAGCCCTCGGAAGAGAACCCATGTACGGCCACTCCCCTCTGTCCCTCCCTCGGCCCAGACCCTAGGCCTCTCAACCTGTCCCAGCCACTCTCAGTGGCAGCCCCTTCCCTCGCCCGTCCCGTCCTCCCTCCCAACGGCTCCAGGACACAGCTCCCTTCCTGCCCCCCGTCTCCCGCACCCCCGGTTTCTCCTCCATCCTGAGCAGCAGATGTGCTCTGACGTCCCATGTTAAGCACAAACTAGCCCCTGGACCCTCTCCTGCGGCTGCCTCGGCTTCTCCGCGTTTACAGAGCATGCAGTGGCCCCTTCTCAGCTCTCAGCTTGCAGGACCTCTACTACCTCGCCCCGTCCACCTGCACCTCCTCCCTGTGGATTCCCTCCGGTGGGCTGCACTGGCTCCCTCCTGAACTTGACCCTCTGAGACCCCCTCCCTCACCCCCGCCTCCCTCCTCACCCCCACTCTTCACTCCCCGGCTCCTTCTCATCCTGGAGCTTTGGGGTTCCCTGGACCGGGCACCCCGGGTACCTGGGGGGCTCATCCCTCCTCTCCTCCAGCTTTCTGCACAAGCGTCCCATCGCCAGCGGCCCCGGGACGTGGTGTAGATGGAATACCCCGCTTGGGTGGATTTTTTTCTAAGATGCCCACAGTGCCCTGCAGAAGTGAGGCCCACATCCCTGCCCTGAGCACCCAGGACGTGGGGTCCCAGGTCCAAGGAGGCTTTGCTGCTGGGGGGCGAAGCTGGGGGAGGCCGAGGCCCCGGAGGGGAGGCAGCTGGAGGGGGGCTGCGTCGGGGCAGAGGGGCTGAGGCACCCGGGCCCGGTCTCGAGGGTGGCCACGGGCGCCTCCCAGCCTCCTGTGCATGGAAGCCACCTTGGGGAGCCCAGTGGGCCACAGGAACAGATGCCGTAGAGTCCCCAGTTCCTGGGCGCGGGATTTCCAGCCAAGAGTCAGTTGCGTGAAGCCACTCAGTTCAGGGGGCGGCACCATCTGATGTTTCCACTGATCGTGTATTTCTTGTTTGTTGCTTGGATTCACTGGGGCCACATACACGCACGTGGGCACACCCATTCACACTCCCACCCTCCCATTCAGTCTCTTGCACAGTCATGCACACCCACACATACGTGCACTGCACAATTGCGCACAAACCCACACTCACACACGTGGATTCTCTCGTACACGCACACCTGTGCGTGCTCGCACACGTTCATGCTCGCACGCACGCGCGCTCACAGGCATGTGAGAGCTGATGCTCCACGAGGGCGGGGACTCTGCTTTGTCCAGACGGAGAGTCCCGGCACCTGGCCGCTTGGGCGCCGCTGAGACACCGGGTGTGCGTTCAGACGACAGTGAGCGGACAGGGAGGGGACCACTGGAGCCAAGCGGCTGCAGGGGGCTCACTTTGCAGTGAGCCTCACGGGAACGCTGCTGTCGGGACTCTGGGGGCCCACGGGGCCCTCAGCAGCCATGGGTGGGGGGACAACAGGTCTCCAGGATCCCCTGATGCCAGGAGAGGAGGCCCTGCCCTCCCTCCTGGGCGGCACCCCGTGACCAGCTCTGACGGCGGGGCTTCAGCTGCACTTCATCTGTCTGCTCCAGTCACCTTCTGCTTCTCTGACTCTCAAACGGGCCCTTAATTGGCCATTTGGCCCCTAAATTAGGGGCGATTAGGATCAACCCCCAAGCAGCATTTCAGATGGCGGCCGCGGGTCTGAAGCCCCTCTCTGGGTCCCAGGGGCCTTCGACTTGGTCACATAAAGGTCAGCCCTCTGGCCTGGCATGGGTGCCTGGGCAACCTCTGACCTTCAGCTCTTAAACCTGACCCTGGTGATTCAGACCCGAGGGCCTGAGTGAAAACGGCCGAGCAAAGGGCTCAGGGAAGCCGCATGCGGGGGACCTCCATGTGCTGGAGCAGGAAGGGCTCAGGGAAGCCGCATGCGGGGGACCTCCATGGGCTGGAGATTTCTGGCCTTCTTGCTGCAGCCAGCGTTTTGCTGGGCACTGTGTCCCCTTGCGCCTCTCCAGGTGTTTGTTCCAGGGGTACAGAGACCCAGGCAGACATGCACCCCAGCCTGGGCCACAGTGGCCTCTGTTACGGACGCAAGGCAGAAGCCAGGTGCTGTCACCGCCTCTCACCTACCGCTTGGACCTGGGCAAGTTCGCACACAAGCCTCAGTCTCCTGTCTCCAAAATGAAGGTAACCCCAGAAGCCGAGGTTTTTCAGGGTCGCTCTGAGGGTTATATGACACATGGTACATTGTTCTTTCAACAGATGGGGAAGAAAGAATCAGCTCCCAGGGAGTCTGCCGCCTGAGGCAGGCCTGGCACACTGGGCTGGGGAAGCCTTGGTGAGCTTAAGTGGTGCTCAGGAAGCTGCCAGTGGGGGGTCCCAGTGTTCTGGAGATCCTTCTCCGTTTATGAGGTCACAGACCCCTTTGAGAACCTGATGAAAGTGACAAGCAGGCTGTCCAGACCAGTGCACACACACACACATACACGCGCACACACACACACACACAAACACGCACGAGTGTACAACCTTGCACACAAGGCCAGGCAGGTCTGCCTTGTACAGTCGTGTGGGCTGTGCACTGCACAAGGCTTCGTCCAGCCTGAAGTCCGGCCCGCCACCCAGCTGGATGCCTGGTGTGGGGCTCCATCTGTGCAACGAGGATACCTTTCTTTCAGTTGCAAGAACATCTTATAAGCTAGTCGGGCACTGGCTGTGGTAGGAGCAGGGCAGCCTTGGGTCCCAAGCCCTGCTGGGCTCAGTGAGCCAGGCTTGCTCTCTGGGCCTCAGTTTCCCCCTTGGAAACAGGAGCTTGCAAGGCTCCCTCCATTCCTTAAACGTCAGGATGGCCAGGACGCAGCACACAGTGGGTGCTCGGGCGCTGAGTCAGAAAGTGGTGGTATTTCCGTGCACTCCACAGGCAGGCAGGGCAGGTGCCTGTTTGTAACATAGCCAATGCTCCCAGTGGGCTTGTCCGCACCTGGAAAGCACGGTTACTTGGGGTGGCGCCTCTGACCTCTGTGCCAAAAGCACCTCAGCTAGGGCACCTGGGAGGCCCCCCACGAGGCTCTGGGTCCACAAGCCCACCCTCAGCAGCCTGCGCCCCGAGGCCCTCCCACTCCCCTTCCCTGGGGGTTGATCCGCATCCACCTTTGCTCCAGGGTCTCTCCTGGAGGAGCCCGGAGGGCCGGGGCCCTGTGGAATGCTGCACTTCCAGAGTCACAGCCCCCAGCGAACCGGCGGCATTGCTCCCAGCTGCCTCCCACCTTGGGGCAATTTATGGGGTCACAAACCACCTCAAGGGTGCAATTCCTTGCCCTGGTGCCAATTGGCCCCCAAAGTGCTTTACAACCTGCTTGTAGCACCGAGGAAGGGAGCAGCCCCTGGACAGCACTTAGCCCCTGTGGCCCCGCCATTTGGCCCCCAGACCGGGGCAGCCAGGGTAGCCCAGGTCCAGCCACCTGGAGCCCCAGCTCTGCCGGGCACGGTGGCCCATCCTCCTGCCCAGCTTTTCTGGCGATGTTGACAGAAGTCACCTACGGTCATTTTTGAAGTAAAGCCATCCAAGTGCCTGGCCCCCCAGAAGGATGGGAGCGAGAATCCCACCTCTCCGTGTAACACCACTAACCTCTCTGCGCTTCAGGTCCTCTAGGTGTGAAAGGGGGGTCATAAAAGCTAGTTTCAAAATTGTTGTGAGGATTAAATTAGATGACAGATGTCAGGGACTCAGTGAATGGTTATGATTTTATTAACATGAAAGTGGAAATTACCCAGAACCTCACCTTCAAAAGATAAGCCTGCTACTGTTTGGAGTGTCTCCTTGGGGCCTTTCGCTTTCTTCTTGTTATTGTGGAAAATAGCATACATACTAAAAAGTGCATAAAAAAAGTAGAGCTTCACTAATAGCTTTTTAAATTGAAGTGTAGTTGGTTTACAATGTTGTGTTAGTTTCAGGTGTACAACCAAGTGATTCAGTAATACATTATATATATATATACATACATATACTTACACGTATTCTTTCTCATATTCTGCTCCATTATGGTTTATTACAGGATATTGAATGTAGTTCCCTGGGCTATATGGTAGGACCTTGTCGTTTATCTATTTTATATATAGTAGTTTATATCTGCCAATCCCAAACTCCTAATTTATCCCTCCCCCACCTGACACCCCAATGTTCACAGCAGCACTATTTACAATAGCCCAAACATGGAAGCAACCTGAGTGTCCATCAACAGATGAATGGGATAAAGAAGACGTGGTATATATATATACAATGGAATATTACTCAGCTGTAAAAAAGGAATGAAATAATGCCATTTGCAGCAACACGGATGGACCTAGGATTATCACAGTAAGTGAAGTAAGTCAGAAAGAGAAAGATAAATACCATATCACTTATATGTGGAATCTAAAATACCACATAAATGAACTTATCTGTGAAACAGAAACAGTCGCACTAACAATTTTAAGGCAAAGACCCACAGAACCAACACGCAGGCAAGAGGCAGACCCTCAGTACCCAGAAACCTCCCTCCTGCCCCCTGGCAGCCCCAGCCCGGACTCCTCTGCCCGACGTAACCACTCTTCTGCTTTTGCTAGAGTAACTTCCTTGCTGTAAGCTGGACACAACTCTTAACGCCAGCTGCGCTGTGCTCTGCCCTCTCCCTCTTTCTTACGTTTGTGAGTGTTGCTCCTGTGGCCCCATGAGCTTGCAGTCACTCATCCTCCTTTGCTGTGTAACATCCCACGGTGTGACCGTGCTACACTCCATGCATCCGTCTCCCTGTACAGAGACATCTGGACCATTTCAGGCTGCAGCTGTAGGAACGTAGCTGCTCAGAAGGGACGGTGGGAGGGTGATGGTGCCGGGCTGTGGGACTGCGGGTTGTAGCGCACTTGGAGCTTCCACACTACCGAATGATGCCAACTGGCTTTTCTTTTTTACCTTTTTCTTTTTCTTTGGCCACACCTTGCGGCATGCAGGATCTTAGGTCCCTGACAGGGATGGAACCCGTGCCGCCTGCAATGGAAACACAGTCTTAACCACTGGACCACCAGGGAAGTCCCGCCAACTGTTTTTTTTGTTCAGTTTTGTTTTGTTTCTTTTTTTTTTTTTGCGGTACGCGGGCCTCTCACTGTTGTGGCCTCTCCCGTTGCGAAGCACAGGCTCCGGACGCGCAGGCTCAGTGGCCATGGCTCACGGGCCCAGCCGCTCCATGTCATGTGGGATCTTCCCAGACCGGGGCATGAACCTGTGTCCCCTGCATCGGCAGGCGGACTCTCAACCACTGCGCCACCAGGGAAGCTCCCCGCCAACTGTTTTTTAAGTCAACCTTTTGCTCTGCATCTATGTAGAGATCTTTGAAAAGTGGCCATGGGGTCAGTGTGTGCCCACGCAAAACCAAAGGCTCCCCTATAAGTGCTTGTGTGTGCAGAGAACATTTCAGAAAGGTGACATCTCTGGCAAAAGCTGTTAGCAGTCCGACTGCTGGGCGTGGGAGGGGAACTGCGTTTATGTTTCATGTTACGCCCTCTCTATTGTTTAATTACGTTCCCACGGGCATGTTTGCTTCATAATCAGAACAGGCTCATATGCGGGTGTCGCGCGGAAGCCTGGGATTATTAAGTGCCGTGGCCTTCTGCAAACCCACCTTGCTCCTGACTGGCAGGGCTGCGCATGCTGTGAGGTCCAAACCATCCCCAGGAGTTGGACGTTGAGGTTGGTTTCCATTTCTCACTATGGTGAACAAGATTAGAATAAATTTACCCGAATAGCCATTTTGACCCATTTCTATGATCTTTCCCTCCCTTCCAACCAGGTCTTTAAAAAAATATTATAAAAGGAGTGCACAGTCTTTAGAGAAAATTTGGGAATTGGTAGAAACGAAAGAGAAGCGTGCAGACAGAGCCCACCGCCAGCCTCCCCCACCCAGTGCCGGTGCTACCGGACTGTTTCCTCTGGTTTTTCTCCCTGCCATGCTGGGCTTGTGTTTGCCCTGAGTTGGAAGCCCCCCATACATACACTTCTGCAATGAGGGTCAGCGTTTGGGGTCACACAGTCTTCCCTCAGCTACTTAGAACCCAGGCACAGGTGCAAAGCAAGGCCATCCTACTGCTTTCCTCCTGGCCAGAGACAGGCCAGTGGTTGTGTTGTCTCTGACAGCCTGCCCGACCCATGCTCCGAACCCCTGGCTTCTTCAAACCTTACGCGGGAGAACTGGGGTGGGGGGCTCGCGGAGTGAAAGTGGTCCACCCATGGCTTCTCAGAACGTTGGGCTAGCCTGTAGCTTGTAAATTTCCCTTTGCCCACCTTCATCCCCCCGACCCCATCCCTGACTTCATTCATGCCACAAATATCTCCTAAGCAGCTACGATGTGCCAAGAGGATGCTAGGTGCCGCAGAAACAGCAATATTCAGGTGGACGAGGGCCCTGCGCTCGTGAACCGTGAGCAGGGTGAGCATATGATGAACACACTAATAAAGAAGTCATGTTGTGTCGTGTTTTGTTGGGGTAGAAGGTCTTCTGGCATCTGTTCCCTCCCCCACCCCACCCCTGTGTCATCCAGAGAGCGCTGCCATATTGCATCACCCCGGGATCTGTGGAGTTGTGCAGTGCGCAACCTGGGCCACTGTGCATGGTGGCCCTGTGCCAGGGCCCCCGACTCACAGAGACCAGGAAGCTGATAAACAAAGCCTCCTAAGGCCTGGGTATCTTTCCAATCCTCCCTTCCTAGAAATTTCTGCATAATGGAAGAAGCCCCTAGGGAGGGCAATGCTTTTTCTCCAACGGCCTGGTTGGATTGCCAGGAGACAGAACCAGAAAGTAGCAGCAGCAACTGTGTGCCAAGCACTGTGTCTGGTGTTTCCAGGCATCATTTCATTTCCTGTTCAGAGCAGCCCTGATTCCCAGTGAGGACACCGAGGCTCAGAGAGGCGGGGGAGCGTCCCAAAGCAGGTCAGTGTCAGACCCCAGAGCACCTGGGCTTTGCCGACCTTGGAGTAAACAGGCCCTTGAACTGTAAAGGGGGCGCCCCCTCCCCATTTGGAAGAGCCACAGGTGGCAGCCCCCAATTTGTTCCCTGCCCATTAACAGCCCCGACCTCTGAACCACACTGGGCGTCAAGGAATTAGAGCAGAGATATGCCACCTTTTGGGAGCTGACACCCCTCTTCTTATTTAATTCCTCCCCGCCTCCCTCAGCCTCTCCAAGTGTCAGTTGGCAAGCATCTGTCCCGTAAATCAAAGCACTCCCGACTTGCTGGGTGTGACAGGTCTCCGAGAATTTCATGGAGCCCTTTGGAGGAAGCATCGTTGTGAACCGCGAAAGCATTTGACAAAGTTAAAAGTGGCCCGGAGAGCCCGGCTCTGGAGGAGCTCAGAGCCTTGGGCAGGCGCAGATTCCATCCAGGAAGGGCAGCTCCTCTGACCCTCTAAGGAAACCTGGGGAAGGTTCCGGCTGGTGGGGCCAGAGCAGAAGGCCATTGTGCTGGAGCCCAGGGATCCTTTGAGAGGAAGGTGACACTTGGGGACGTGTAAGACAGCGCCGTCTGCACGCCTTTGACCACTGAAGCCGCACGGACGTCCCCGCGTGTGGTCACTCACTGTCGACGGATCGGAGTCACTGACCACGCCCCAGGGACCCTTTGTCTGCCGGCCCGAGTGAACATCTCATAAACAGCCGATGCAATAGTTTCTGTGTTGCGATTACAGAGAAGATCCATTTCCAGTGTAGAAAACGTAGGGAAAGCAGAGACAAATGCAGATAGAAATAAAATGGTGCATTATTTCTTTTAATGTACCCCGATGCATGCTTTCGTTCTTTTTTTCTTTTCCCCTCTGGCTTTTATAGAAGCAGAACGTTACTCTGCGTCCAGCCGACGTCTTGCTTTGCGCGCTCCGCATCCCACGGTGACGATTTCAGCTGGGGGCTCCCTCGCTCACCTAACTGCTTCCTTAGCATTGAGCGAGTAGCTTTCCCCACTGTTTCAGACTCACTGTTTCTCTCCCCAGGCCTCGCCTGCCATGGGAAGCCCAGGCCCAGCTTCCAGTCGTGGGGTTTGGCCTGGTGGGACTACGCCAGCTGTGTGCTGGGGCCAAGGGTGGAGGGGGTATGGGGAGGGTGCATTTGAACCCAGGTCAATGAGCCCATCGGCCCCCAGGGTGCCTGGAGGGGAGCCCCTTAGTGAACTAGTGTCGAGAATCATCGCTGGCCCTCCGCCGGGACGACCAGCCCCCAGTCTTGGGGGCGTCTCTGCTGGCTCTCTCCATGTCTTCTCCAGCAGACCCCCTTGACCAACCCCCCATGCACGCACACAGGTGTGTGTGCCCCCTGTCTCTGCTGGAGGACACTCTGAGACCAGCCACCCACTACCTGTCTCGCGGGGCAAAGGAGGAGCCGTCTCGGTTGGGGGTCATTGTGCTGTAGTGGAAAAGTTGGGACAGCATTGACCAAGGGGCCTGCTGATGGGGGGCTGAATGGTGTCCCCCAAGGGAATGTCCAGCTGGAAGCTGTGGATGTGAACTTACTTAGAAAAAGGGTCTTTGCAGGTGCAATTAAAGATCTTGAAATGAGATCATCCTGGATTATCCAGGTGGGCCCTAAATCCAGGGACAAGTGTCCTTACAGGAGAGAGGCAGAGGGACATTTGAGACAGAGAAAAGAGGAGACAGAAGGCACGTGAGGACAGAGGCAGAGGCCGGAGAAAGGCGGCCACGGGCCCAGCGATGCCTGGAGCCCCCAAAGCTAGAAGAGGTAGGAAGGACCCTCCCTCAGACTCTCGGGAAGGAACCTGCCCTGTTCACATCTGGATCTGGGGCTTCTGGCCCCCAGACGGTGGGAGAACAGACTTGTGTGTGTAAGCCGCCCACTTTGTGGTCATTTGTTACGGGCGCCCCAGGACACTGATGAGGAGTCCCGGGTCGCTGCTTGGAAGCGGCGTGGCCCCGGCAGGGGTACCCGTGTCCTCGAGTAAGGGTGACGACCCGGGGTCTCGGTAGAGCCTGGCACGGCAGAGGTGCCTGGAAATGGCCGTTGGGGGCCGCAGCAACTTGTAGTCCAAGAGGACGGGAGGCCAAGGGCCACCCCACGGAAACATCACGTGTGACCTGGTAGGAGGCGGGCTGCCGCTTAGCAGTACCCAGGTCCAGAGAAGCCCTGGACGGGGCTTTGGAAAAAGACCCCTTCTTGTTGCTGCCTAAGTGCAGCAAAAGGTCGGGATTGGGGCCGACAAGACCAGCCCTCCAGACGTGCCCAGTGCCTGCACCCCAGCCCTCGTGGCCCGGCCCGCCCGGGGGCCCTGGGAGCCACCAGCAGCCCCTCCGTTCTCACGCATCCACTGCAGCTGAGTCTTGTCCCATTTCCTAGATGGGGAAACCAGGGCCAGTGCTGGTCCCCAGCACTCAGCGGGAGCCTTTGGAAGGAATCTCCAACCTCCTTGATCTGTGGTATGTGCAGCCAGAAACCCTAGCCAGAACTGAGCTGGGAGCATCTGTCTAAATGCCTCAAAACAGAAATACCTCTGGGCTCTGCTGACCTGCCAGAAAGGCAGGGCTGGAGGCCCGGGAGCTGAGGACGCCGCTCTCATCCATCCTTATCCTCACCCGCCTCCTTCTCTCCTCTTTCACTTCACAGACGTTTATCAGGCCAGGTACATGCCAGGGCCATGCTGGGCCCTGGGCGTACGGTACTGACCAAGATCTCCACAGCCCCGCCATGGAGCTCATAGACGCTGGACAGAGGGAAATACGGAAGCGATGGCAGAAACCATCGTTTGATGACGATTATGGTAAGTTCTGTAAAGGAGGCAAGGGTCCCTTCTGAGCTTCACTTCCTCAGCTGTGAATGGGGACAGCACCCTCAGGGCTGCCATGGCCAGAGGCACAGGCCACAGGCACACGCCCACACGAGCACACGCACACGCATACAGGTATGCACACGCTCACACACGAGCACGTGCACTCATACACACACACACATGTGCACGTCCACGGGTACACACATGCACGCACGCAGTGTCTGACCCAGAGCTGGCGCTCCGCTCCACGGTGACTACCAGCTGTAATAAACGGTGCAGAATGCTCTGGAACGCTCGGCCCAAGTTGGACTTCTCACCATCTTCTGATTCCTAAAACGGCTGTTCCCTGTGCCCTGGACTTGGGTGTGTTTCTCAGGTAACCCTTCAAAGAGGAGGCTGACACCCCCATATGGAACGAGACCCAGCCCCCAAGTTCGTAAACATGATCTCCCACTTTTAAAAATGGCATTGCTTGTGACCGAAAGGAAGCTACCGATTGAAGAGAGAACTGAGCCACTGTCTACTGGCAGGGAGGGGGTGGGGAAGAGCTTCTGCGGGACTGGAGAGCTTTTGGGGTCATTCCCTAGGGAACGGCTGCCTCGGAAAATATATCCTGTGACATCAGGGAGACAACGTGACTCCCGTTTATCCAGGAGACACGCCCCTGGAAGGCCCAAAATAGCCCGACTTCTCTACACCCTACTTGGTGCTGCGCTGTGGCACCGTGGGTCGGCCCCACGGCCTCCCGGGCCTCAGTTTCCTGCTCTAGAAAATGTGGGGGTGACAGCGATCTTGATGGACCCACGGTGCTCTCACTGTGCTTCAACAGGAACAAATCTGGGAACCTGGTCTGGGGCTGGAAATCCCTCCCGATGCACCAGCCACTGGCTCTACAATAAGCCACGAGTGGGTACCAGGCAGGTGCGTGGGGCTTTCTCCTCTATTTTTTTTTTTTGCATTTAATTTAATTTATTTTTTATACAGCAGGTTCTTATTAGTTATCTATTTTATACATATTAGTGTATATATGTCTATTTTTTATTTTGAGAAATTCCAAACCTCCACAGAACTTTCCAGAACAGCACAAGAAACCCCCATACTCCCTTCCCCCGTATCACCAACATTTGCCACATTTGCATCCTTACTCTCTCCTACATATGCGTTTTTCTGAACCATTTGAAAGTTGTGGATATGACAGTTTTATTTCTAAATACTTCACAAGCAAGGACATTTTCTACAGAACCACGAGACAAGGAGAAACCCAGGAAATGTAACCACCACAGACTGTTAACCAGCAGACAGCCTGCATTTACATTTCTCCAAGGGTCCCGGTAATGCCCTTTATAGCGGTTTACTTTCTCTTGACACTTTTTTTTAAGATTAAATTTTTTTTTTATTTCTAAAAAACTTTTATTTTTCTATTGGAGTATAGTTGACTTGTAACGTTGTGTTAGCTTCAGGTGTACAGCAAAGTGATGTATTTATTTATTTATTTTTTGGCGGTACGCGGGCCTCTCACTGCTGTGGCCTCTCCCGTTGCGGAGCACAGGCTCCGGACGTGCAGGCTCAGCGGCTATGGCTCACGGGCCCAGCCGCTCCGCAGCACGTGGGATCCTCCCGGACCGGGGCACGAACCCGTGTCCCCTGCATCGGCAGGCAGACTCTCAACCACTGCACCACCAGGGAAGCCCAAAGTGATTTATTTATACATATACATATATCCATTCTTTTTCAGATTCTTTTCCCATGTAGCTTATTACAGAGTATTGAGTAGAGCTCCCTGTGCTATGCAGTAGGTCCTTGACGATTATCTGTTTTATCAATATATATAGTAGTGTGTATCTATTAATCCCAAACTCCTAATTTATACTCCCCCCTTTCCCCTTTGGTAGCCATCAGTTTGTTTTCTAAGTCTGTGCGTCTTTTGTAAATAAGTTCGTTTGTATCTTTTTATTTTTTTGGCTGTGCGGCACAGCTTGCAGGATTTTAGTTCCCTGATCAGGGATTGAACCCGGGCCCCGGAATTGAAAGCGCCGAGCCCTAACCCCTGGACCGCCAGGGAATTCCCTCATTTGTATCATTTTTTAGATTCTAGATATCAGTGATATCATATGGTATTTGGCTTTCTCTTTCTGACTTACTTCGCTTAGTATGATAATCTCTAGTCCATCCATGTTGCTGCAAATGGCATTATTTCATTTTTCATGGCTGAGTAATATTCCATTGTGTATATATACTATATATCACATCTTTATCCATTCATCTGTCGATGGACACTTACCATGTCCTGGCTATTGTAAATAGTGCTGCTATGAACATTGGGGTGCATGTAAGTATGGTTTTCTCTGGATATGATTGGGCAGGTGTTTTTAATAAGGGACTTTCAGAGTGTAGGGGGCTTTCTGTTTCAAAAGACTTTATCACAAATCCAATGCTGCACTGGACTGTGTGTGTGCGCGTGCGTGTGTGTGTTTTGGGACAGAAGGAATGTCGCTACAACAGAGTGTGTTCCTGTCCCCTCTCTGCTGCCCACAGGCTGGATGTCTTTGGGCCCATCCTTTCCCCTCCCTGGTTCTTATTTTGTTCATTTAGGGATGAGGGGCTTCTAGGAAATCATCTTTGCAGGTCCTGTCCAGCCCCAGAACTCTGAGCCCATCCATTTCAAATGAGCTGGAACAGTGCGTTCAATGTCCATAGAAGCTTAGCCTCGGGGAACACCTACCTGTCCTTCCTGATGGTCTCTGCCTGGGCCAGGTGGGAGGAGACCAGGTTTGTCAGTTGCAGTTCCCCTCAGCTCCATTTTTCAAATCGCCTTTTTGGAAGCTGGCTGCAAAACCGCAGGACTGCTTCAGGCCCTATTCTGGTTCCGGGGAGCAGCCTGAGCCTTTGGTTAATTCTTCCACCTGATTGGAAATTAGAGTGACATGTGCCTGTCGAAACACCGCCCCTGAGCCCTGCTCCCTGGGTGACCTCATTCGTTCCTTTCCTGGAAGCTGCTCGCCATTCCCTTATGCATCAGCGGGTCTTTACTGCCAGCCCGGCTTTGAGCCTCAGTCTCTCATCTGTCAAATGGGTCAACAGCTGGCTCTCAGTGCTGCTGCAGGAATTCTGTGTGATAACGACATTGACTGCAGAGCAGAGACGAGGTCTTACACGCGAGCTGAGGCAAAGGAACCGGATCTGATCGTGGGTGAAAGTCGCTGCCCCTCCTCCCCCAATGCTGGTAGGTTTCTCTCTCTATCAACTTCATTCCAAGAGGAATTCCAGCATTCCGAGGGTCACGATGAAAATGACAGCGGGCATCTCAGAGTCCAGCAGTGCTCCCTGAAGTGTAATTACGGTACAGGGGGCTATCCTGTTCCAGACTTCTGGGGAAGTTCTCATTTACGCTACCTGGCTGGCCCAAAGCATCCTGCAACTGAAATGCCAACCACACCCGCGCGGGGCCTCCCTGCCTGCATCTCTGGACGCCTCAAGTACATCCCCCAGCTGCAGGGGAGGAGCCCTGCCTCTGGGGAACCATAGGGCAGGAAGAGGCTCTGGCACATGAGGTCTGACCCATCAGAAGTGCTCAGAAATGTTGGCAGATCAACAAAAAAATCAATACGGTGTTGAAAGCCAGGGAAGGGTGTAAGGAAGGATGGATGGAATGAACAAGGAAAGGAGAGACAAACTGTCGAACCCAGTGAATTCGCGGCCACATCAACACCTCCTGGTTCCTTTAAATGATTCGCACAGTATTTCTTGACCACCAACTACATGTCAGGATCTGCACAAGGCGCTGAGGGCTCGGCTGTCAACTGTGCAGACGTATCCGCCACCTCCGCGGAGATGTGTCCAGGAGGAGGCAGATGACAGAGCAATAATGGCACCAAGAAACAACAGCCAGGTGTGACTGAACCAGGGCTGCTCTGAAGCGGGGCGGGGGAGGAATCTCTCTTGCTGTATTACAGGGAATCAACCCAGGGGCTCAGATGACCACTCTAGGAAAATACCCAGGCGGGTGATGGGGCTGAGAAATCGGAAGGCAGGGTCCTGGCCCGGCTGAGCCTCTGAATTTGGGCGGGCCTCTCAACTTTCTGAGAGAGTCTGTTTTGGTTTTCCCTTCTTTCCTTCTTCTTCTTCTTTTTTTTTAAATAGAGTGCAATAATTAAGAGTTTTATGACTTGAATTCAGACAGAACTGGATTCAAACCCCAATTCTGCTTTTATTAGCTTCGTGCCTCTGGTCAGAGTACAGTTTCTGAGCCTCACTTTCCACATCTTTAAAATGGGCGCTGGGACTTCCCTGGCAGTCCACTGGTTAAGACTCCGCACTTGCGCTGCAGGGGGAATGGGTATGATCCCTGGTCAGGGAGCTAAGATCCCCCATGCCCCAAGGCACGGCCAAATAAATAAATAAAAATAAAATAAAATAAAATGGGTGCTGTGTATTCACAAGCGCCAAGACATGGAAGCAACGTAAGTGTCAATTGACAGATAAATGGGTAAAGAAGATGTGAGATATATATATATATATATATATATATATATATATATATATATATATGTACACACACAATGGAATGTTACTCAGCCATAAAAAGAATGAAATAATGCCATTTGCAGCAACATGGATGGACCTAGAGATGATCATACTAAGTGAAGTAAGTCAGAAAGAGAAAGACAAATATCATATGATATCACTTATATGTGGAATCCAAAAAAAATGATACAAATGAATTTGTTAACCAAACAGAAACAGACTTACAGGCATAGGAAACAAACTTATGGTTAGTTTGGGGAGGGGGTGGGAGGTAGGGATAAAGTAGGAGTTTGGGATTAACATATACACACTACTATATATGAAATAGATAAATCAATAAGGACCTACTGCATAGCACAGGGAACTCTATTCCATACTCTGTAATAACCTATATGGGAAAAGAATCTGAAAAAGAATGGATATATGTATAACTGAATCACTTTGCTGTATACCTGAAACTCACACAACACTGTAAATCAACTACCCTTCAATAAAAATATAATCGGTGCTGTGAAAATTAAATGTAAAAACATAATGTGCCTAGCACACTTCTTGGCACGTACTAAGGGCTTAACAAGTGTCAGCCATCCCCATGCCCATGCCCATGCCCATCATCATCATCATGACCAGCACAGCGCCTGCTATATAACAGGCATACAGCAAAGTGAGCCCACTTTGTGTATCAAGTTCGAAGAATCGTCAATTGGTGGAGGCTGGGTTGGCAATCACAGGTCTGGGGTCCTAGTACTTTCCAATTTCAATATTTTCATTTTATCTGAAAGACATCACTACCAGCACAGTTAATGTTTTCTCATCAAGCTACTTTTTGCTTTCTTTCGCTGGGTCACGTTTACGCCGTTGCTGCATTCTTACATCGCTACACTGATGGGTCCAAATCTTTTCCGTTGGAACATATTTCTGTTTTGATGATAGAGGCAGTGAGAAAACAGAATTCATGGGCAGGAATCAATCCCAGGAAAAACGTGCCAGCTCCCATCATCACAAATGACAAAAGTCAGGCAAAACAAGACCCAGGCCCCGCCCGATGGGGGTGGGGGAGGAGCTGGTCAACTTGGGGGGGTGAGTCTCAGGCCCTGGGGTGGGGGTTCGGTGGGGTGAGTGTCTGAATCAACAGCAAGAGAGGCTGCCAGTCCCGGCTGCTGTGCCACCTGGGTGATGGCTGGTGGTGGCCGTGACTTAAACACCGTGTCAGACTCGCCCGATGATGTCTGGAGGAAGCTGTACCTCCCTCAGCGTAGACAGGACAGGGTAGTTCCCGAATTCCAGGAGAACGCCACTCCAGCTTGCCCTGATCTAGCGGCCTCACGCTGAGGGAACGCACATGGGAAGAGAGACCACGGGCCCAGTGATTCCCCTTCCGAGAGTGGGCAGGTGTGAGATGTGCCTCCACAGATGTCCTCCCCTGGTTGACGTGGACTCTGGGAAATTGGAAACAAGATAAATATACAGCAACGGGGGACAGACTGCACACCCCACGGTACACCACTCAGACCTGCTGGCACCTAGAGAGGCCGCCTGCAGGATATTTAATGCCACGGGAAATGTTTAGAGTAGGTGGGGCAACAGGAGGATACAATTCAAATACTTAAAAAAAATATATGAACACACTTTCAAAAATCTGAGGAAGAAATTCACCCAAATAGAAACAGTGACTCCTAATGCAGTCATGATGTTACAGGTTTCAGAATTGTCCTTTGTGCTCTCCTGTATTTTCCAAATTTTCAACCAGGAACAAGGATGACGTTTGCACTGAAAATGTTCAAAATCAACTTTACTGAGGCATAATTTACAATCAAATGCCGCCTAATTTCAAGGGCACCATTCAAGGAGTTTGGACAAATGTCATTGCCTGTTATTATTCACAGCAATCAAGAAAAAGAACATTCCCATCATCCCAGAAAGCATCCTCTGGGCCTTTCCAGTAGATCCCCACCCCCTCTCCCGCCTTGGGCAACCACCGGCCAGGATTTGTCACCGTAGGTTAGACTGGTCTTTTCTTTAATGTTACCATTACATTTTTTTTTGGATTTTTTAAATAATATTTTTATTTCAATTCTTCAGTACCATTACATTTTAAAATAAATAATAGGGACTTCCCTGGTGGTGCAATGGTTAAGAATCCGCCTGCCAATGCAGGGGACACGGGTTTGATCCCTGGTCGGGGAAGATCTAAGCCCCTGCGCCAGAACTACCGACCCCGTGAGCCACAACTACCGAGCCCATGTGCCACAATTCCTGAAGCCCGTGCACCTAGAGCCTGTGCTCCACAACAAGAGAAGCCACCACGATGATCAGCCCATGCACCGCAACGAAGAGCAGCCCCCGCTCGCCGCAACTAGGGAAAGCCCGCGCGCATCAGCGAAGACCCAACGCAGTCCCTCAAAATAATTAATTAATTTAAAAATAAAAATAAAATAAAATAAGTAATAAATGTAGCAAATATAGCCCGTCTGTTATACACCTACATTTGCCAGGCGGTCTCTGTGTAAATATGGATCCCGTGTTTGATAGAGATATCTTTTATCTCTAATGTGAGTTAATTCTCACATGAACTCTTTTGGAGTTTAAAAACTTTCCTTTTTCTGTTTCACAAATAAGGAAACTGAGGCTCAGAGAAGACTTCTCTTTTCTAGGCTGGCAGGATGCCCTGTTTTTAGAACAATGATCCTAATAGGGGGAGAAAAGGGCTTTGGTGAAGCAGAACGCTTTGGGGAAAAGGATGCATGTTCTAGTAGATTCTAGCAAAAATATGAGGCTGAGATTCATGTGCCCCCCCTCCCACCCCGAGTTCCAGTCTCGGTGAGGCCAAGAACCGGCTGTGTGGCTTGTCCCCCGCCCCTGCCCCCCGCATCCAAGTCTTCACCATCCTTTCTGTCCCCAAAGTTCCTATTTTTTTCTGATGAAGATTTTTACCAACACCCAGAAGTTTCTGTAATTACAAAGTACTTCTCAACTAAGGGGCGGGGGCGGGGGATTTGGGATGGGCCCAGAGAATTGCTTGTGTATTTAAGAAGGCACTTTTGACATTGTAACGTAAATTTCTAACTGTAAAGTGAAAAGAAAAGGGATTACTTCCACAATGCTAAGCCTGGAAGTCAAGCTAAAGAGATTTTCTTAGCTGTTGGGATGTGGGTTTAGAAACAATGGAAACTGACCACGATCAGAAGAACGACACCAACAAGCTCAGATGCAGGAGGGAGAGCCCAGGAGAAGGGTTTAGGGCAGTTAAAAAAGATCCCAGCTAACATCAGACCCAGAACAAAGCCGCCACGCCAAGCCCTGCTGGCCATCTGGGCCTGAGACCCCTGGGGCCCTGCGTGGGTCGAGAGAGTGTGGGGATGATTGGACCTTGCTCGCATTGCCCGCTCCACTCACCAGGGTGAGTCAGATGGCTCAGCCACCTGGACCAAATCAAGTGCAGCCCGAACGCTGGAAATCAGCCCCACCCAGCACACTGGGGGTTGCAGGGGTCGGGGTCTGCCTTGAGCAGCTCGGGAGCGGGCTGGTCCTCACCTCCGGGGCCATCACCGCTCTCACCTGGAGAGCCCCACCGTTAGCGGCAGCGCCCCCTGCTGGCAAGCGTCGCCTCTCCTCGGCCCTTTTTGGCTTCCTGCCACCACACGGACCCAGGGTACCAGCGCACCAGCCCAGACTCTGCGCCCCACCGCCTGGGTGCAAACCCTGGCTGGAGGTCTGGCCGAGTCTGGGCTGGTTAACAGATTAACCACCGAGACTCGCAGACCATTGCTCTGACCATGAAATGTCACGTACACAGCAGCTCCCCAGGCGATGGCTGTCCGTCTCCATGAACTAGATCCCGGGCACTATCTGTCCACTCTCCCGTACGACCCAGGACAAGGCTGAAAGCAGGCAGGAGGAGGCAAGAGGCCCAGCAGGCTCATGAGCTGTCCAGGGAGCAGCGGGGCGTGATCTGTGCTGCAGAGGGTCTGACGCTGGGACCCGCGCCCCTGCTAGGAGGCCACGCTGTCTCCCTGAAATGCAGCTTGGCCTAGATTTACAAGTCCGACGGCCTGGGTTCAAATTCCAGGTTCACCACTTACAGGCTGTGCAGCCTGGGGTCACTGTGACACTTTTCTGGGGCCCCCTCTCTGTTCAGTGGGGGAGGGCAGAATACCGTGGGGGGAGAGCACCCATCACACGCTGAGAACAGGGCCTGGGCGTCGGAAGCTGCCTTTTTCCCAGCTTCCTGAGCTCCTGGCTCACGGTGGCCTCTCTTTTCCCACCATGGCCTTAGGAGGGGCAGCGGAGCGGCGCGGGTGGAGCCAGAGGCCGCCCCGTCCTCCCCCAGCCCAATTTGGGGCACGGCCCCCAGTGCAGCCTCTGTCACCCTCCTCAATGCCCCGCATTTATCCAGGATCTTTAAAACGAAAGCTGCAGGGGAGGGTAATTAAGTTTAATAGGGGCCGCTGTCGATTTAAAGCCACAGGGGGGAAGTAATTAGATTTAACAGAAGCCCGAGGCTTTCTGAACCAAGACACTCAGCGTGGGGGTCCCCGGCCTATAAAGCTTTCGAGATGATGTCTTTTTGTAAAGACTTTCCTGGTGACATTTTCTGCACGCTCCGTCATTAACGCCAGTCACCGACTGGGGTATGAACATGGCCTTTGCTCATTGAAATTCATTAGGCCTGGCATTGCTTTCTCCCTTGTCTCCCCTGTTTGCCCTCCCGTCGCCCCTGAGCTCAGCCAGTGTGGCTTTTCCCCAAAACCAGCCTCCTGGGGCCCCTCACCCAGAGTTGGGGGCGGAGGGGTTGGAGGAACAATGAGAAAGAATCAGTGTCGAGCCAAAAGCCCCCTAGGAGGACCCCTCTTTTTCCCGCCGGGCATTCTCTGGACGCGGTCTCCTTTTTCCCAGCCTCATCAGAACAGCCATCCAGTTTGCGGGAGCCATTGCATTGAGTGGCCCCAATTTCCCCAGCTGGTGCCTGCCCCCCCCCCCCGGCAAACAGCACACCCTGGCACTGCAGAAGCGCTCAGGGACCCAAGGACCGGACCTACGGCAAAAGGCCCCTCAGAAACAAAGGAGCCTCCCTGCGCCGTGCACCCTGGAAAGTCAGTTTCCCAATCCGCAGCTTGCGAGCCCACACCTGCCCCCGAAAGGCGCCTTCCCCACGACGGCCCTTCCAGGCTCCATCTCCGGGGACTGCAGCGGGCCGAGCCGGGAGGAGGCGGGACGGCGACGGGGCGCAGAGCCAAGCCGGGCCGAATCCGGGGCTGAGGCGCCATCTAGCGCTCGCCCGCGCGACCCCATTGTTCCTCCGAGAGTGGAGGTCGCGCCCGGTCCCCAGTCGGGGGACAATTTGCTGGGGTAAAAGCGGGGGGCGGGGGTGGTCGGTGCGGGCAGGGATCGCGAGAACAGAAAGCCGGAGAACGTGAGAGGGTCTGAGCTGCAGGCAAAATTCCAGTGGACGGCTTCGGCTCTGGAGCTCTGAGGGTTGGGACCGTGGCGGGAGGGAATGGATGTGGACTTTTCGGGGAGAGGACCCCAAAGCCGAGGCGAGTCTTTTCCGACCGGGAGTAAAGGACGGAAAGCTCAGCGCCATCCCCCCTGCCCCCCCGATCTTTGATCCCGGGATTCCTGCTCCGCGCCCCTGCTAGCGCCCCGCGACCGGCGCATTCCCCGGGGAGCCCGTGGCCTGGGGGCTGGGCTCCGTTGTCTCCTTGATTTCTTTGCAGAACCAACGTCGCCCAGCCGAGAGCGACCTGGCCGCAGGCCTCGCCCCCGCGCCGCGGGTAGGAGCTCCCCCCAAGTCTCCGGCGAAGCCGGGCCTCCTCCTCCTCCAGATCTGGGCGGCCTGGGCGGGGTCACCCGGGCGGGGCCCAGGGAGAGGCTGAGTCGGGGGCGGGGTGTGAGTGGGTGTGTGTGGGGGGCGGAGGGCTGATGCAATCCCGATAAGAAATGCTCGGTGTCGCGGGTGAGACGCTCTATATAAGGTCGCAGGCCTCGAGCCGCCGCGCCGTCGGAGCTGGAGAGCCGAACGTCCAGGTGCCCGGTGCACACGGCTGCCTCCTGTCTCGAGGGCAGCGGCCACCCCGCCTCCGCACGCTCCGCTCCGCAGGCCCTCCCGGCTGCCGCCCAGCCTCCCGCACCCTCACCGCCCGCTCTGCGCCCAGAGCCCCGAGCCCGAGGGAGGTGCCATGCGGAGCGCTCCGAGCCGGTGCGCCGTGGCCCGCGCCCTGGTCCTGGCCGGCCTCTGGCTGGCTGCAGCCGGGCGCCCCCTAGCCTTCTCGGATGCCGGGCCGCACGTGCACTACGGCTGGGGCGAGTCCGTCCGCCTGCGGCACCTGTACACCGCGGGTCCCCAGGGCCTCTCCAGCTGCTTCCTGCGCATCCACTCAGACGGCGCCGTGGACTGCGCGCCGGTTCAGAGCGCGCACAGTGAGTGCCCGCCGGGTCCCCCACCCGTCACATCCTCCCTTCTTCCCTTTACCTCCTTCGGCTCCCGCGAGCTCCCCACTCCCGGGAACTCCAGGTCTTGGCACTCCGGCGTTCCACTCCCTCCCCGGACCCCCCGACAGCGGGAGGAGCTGGCGGAGGGGGGAATGGGTGCCTGGACCTACTGCACCCACGCGTTACCCTCCCCTTCCCCCCTTCGGCTCCTGCGGACCCCACCACCACTCCCGGGAACCCCAGGTCTTGGCACCTCGGCATTCTACTCCCTCCCCGGGCCCCCAGACATCGAGAGGAACTGGGGGATGGGGGGGCACGGGCCCGCGCACCCACCAACCATTTCCACGTGTTGTGGGCCCCGCGGGCTCCGGCTGCAGTTTTCCGCTGTCTTCCCGCCCAGGTTTGATGGAGATCAGGGCAGTCGCTCTGAGTACCGTGGCCATCAAGGGCGAGCGCAGCGTCCTGTACCTCTGCATGGGCGCCGACGGCAAAATGCAAGGGCTGGTAGGTGTCTCCACCCGGCAGGACACGCTGGGGCGCGGGCCTGCGGGCGAGGGGGGCGCGCTGGATCAGAGACAGGGTTTCCTTGCGTCCTCCGCCGGGGTCCCCATGGAGCTCGGAGGGGAAGGCTGCAAGGGCCGGACTAAGCTAATGTCCGACTTTCTAAATATGGAAGTTTATGGCCGGAGAATGCTTGAGACCCGCCTTTGCATTTCCACTTGAACCAAAAGCGGGTCCAGTCGGACTAAGGAAACCCAGTTCTCGGCTCTTTGACGTTAAACGGGGAAAGCCCCCCTCGGGCCTTTTCCGATTCTGCCTGTGCCTGTGTGGTGCTCGGCCCCCCTCCCCCTCTCCCTGCGGTATTTTAAAAGAAGGGGGTGGGGAGGAAAGAAAGAAGGGTATATCCACAACTTGGGTTTTTTTTTTTTTAAGTCAACCTTCAAATAAGTCAGAAGAAAAACCGCACTTGGGATTGAAGAGTTTTTTTACATTGAATTTTTATCCACTAGAAAAACTGATTTTTGCAGCCGTGTTAGGGTAATATTGCAGTGGCCGTGCTCATCCTCTTGTCGGGCTCACCTGAACTGCAAAGGCTTTTTTGGGTGGCGGGGGGCAGGCTGGGAAGGCCCAGGTAACCACAGAGGTCTCAGGGCAGGAAGTGAGCAGATGCCGTGTCTCTGGTCGCCGGAACAAAGGCGGAGAGTTCAAAGGGAGCCCGCGCCCCCGGGCTCGCAGAGGAGGCTGTGTGAGGTCCCGGCCTGGCGCGGGGCCTCAATGCAGCCCCGCTGGGTCGGGGGCTGGGATGGAGGGGCAGGGGCCAGGGGGTAGGGAGGGGACCGCTCCTCAAGGGATGCCCCACCATCCAGAAAAGATGGGTGCAGATGCCCGCCTTTCCGCAGCGCAAATCTTTGTGTCCCCAAATTTTGTGGTTCTGGTGCCCTTTTATTGTTTATCCATAGATAAATGAACCTGCCTGTTGCAGGCTTTATGGCAGTCCTGCGTGAAAGGACAAGAATGGAGGCAAAGAAAGCTGATACCCAAAGCCACTCCAAACCCGCAGTTGCCACTTTTGTGACGTTTACTCATGGGGGTGGGGTGAGGGCGCCAGTGGAGGGAGCGCCGGCAGGGGCCGATGGGTCTAACCCACCATTCTAGTCCAAACTGGGGGGTGAGGGTCTCCTCACGTAAAAGCCTGTTCTGCCTCTGCATCCCGTGGTCACGATTTAGCAAAACTTGAGGATTTTTTTTTTTAAACAAATTCCACATTCTTCTAGAAACTCGAAATCATTTCATTTTCTCTATGGCAAATGAGATGCTAATTTCTCCCAAAGAACCAGCAGAGTGAAGTACCCGCTCCATTTGGTTTTAATTCCCTTGTTTCCCAATTTGCATTTCTCCGGCAGTCTGGTGGCCTTATCCCTGCACGGGTTGCTTCATGAGATGCAGGCCTTATCAGGGCCTTATCTAAGCACAGCGCTCACCCACCTGCAGTTCAGCGACCTTTGTAGGCTTGGGCAGAAATGAGACTGGGTGCCTCCCAGCGTAGTTTATGGCCCAGCCCTCCTGGCTCCCCGCCTTTGGCTGTCCTCTGTGTCCCCTGGACGTAATGAGCTTCTCCAGTTTGGGAGACGACTTGCTCATTCTCTGTTCTGGAACCAGAGACTGCTTTCCGGTCCTTCTGGCCACCCACGGGGTGGCGGCTTCTTCCTGGCCTGGGGGGAGGGGGCTGCCTTTATCTCCCCGATCCTGGCAGGCTGCCTGGAGGGCCCCAGCTACTGAATAAAGGAGCCAGAGGGGCTGAGGTTTCTCTTACCAGGGCACCAGACAAAAAGGCTCAGAACCGCAGTCATTTGGGCCTAAATGGGGAATAGGTTCTTTCATCTGGGCCCCGGATTGGATTACTCCTGATTCTTAATTAAAAGACTGATCCAAAAAGGATAACCTAGCTTAGCAATGTCTCCCAACGTGCCAGTAGAATACAAGGGACTTTTTCATGGCAATAATTATATAGTCAACGTAAGGGGAAGGGAAGCATGTGTGCCTATCGTGGCTGTGATTTTATGGGTGTTGCTCAGAACAAGACTAAGTTTAAACAGTGACATGAGTTAGTGAAAAATATAAAGGATCTATGTAAGGTATATATAGATACTGAGAATATACATAAAACACATGAAGTGTGTGTGGAGAGTTGAAGGTTACAAAGTATAAAGGTATATAAGGTACATATGTATGTATAATATATGTTTAGTGTATAGGTTTAATGTTATATTTAACATGTATTTAATATGATATAATTTATTAACTATTTACCTATTACAATGTGATGTATGTTTAATGAGTATATTAATATAACAAAAAGGTTTCTACTTCGTATATGTTATATAACATTATACTGAATATACCTAAGTACCTATATATTTATATATAAAGTATATGTTTAGTATATATGTTTAGTGTTATATTAACATGCGCTTAATATTATATAATTATATTTATATATTAATAAAAGTAATATGGTTAATGAGTATATTAATATAACACATGCTCTATACTTTATATAAGTATATATACATTATACTAAATACATATAAGCATATATATATATATAAATATGTGCTTTATACACCTTCATAGTTTATAAGCTTTATATAACCTTTAACTCTGTACACACACACACACACACGCGCGCGCGCGGCTCATGGTGTGGACCCAAGTGGCGGTATGTGGCACACACGCTCCCCTGGCTCTGGTCTCTCTACTGCTTCTGCCGGTGTCGCACCTGGTGGGCACCCACTGATGCTCACAAGCTGCCTCTTTGCTCTGCAGAGTCAGTACTCGGCTGAGGACTGTGCCTTTGAGGAGGAAATCCGTCCGGACGGCTACAACGTGTACTGGTCCAAGAAACACCACCTCCCGGTGTCCCTGAGCAGCGCCAGGCAGAGGCAGCTGTTCAAAGGCAGGGGTTTCCTGCCGCTGTCTCACTTCCTTCCCATGCTGTCCACCATCCCCACAGAGCCCGATGAAATCCAGGACCATTTGAAGCCCGATTTGTTTGCTTTGCCCCTGAAAACAGATAGCATGGACCCATTTGGGCTCGCCACCAAACTGGGAGTGGTGAAGAGTCCCAGCTTCTATAAGTAACTAGAGGCTCTGCCCTCTTCCCACCCCCAGCTCCTGGAGACCAGGACCCAGGCCTGTGGTGCTGGCGGACTGGGTTTTCTACAAGTAGGATCCTGAGTCCAGGTTCTATTTAGCTTTAGGAAGAAACATTTAGAACTTGTACATAGACAAAAGTTTTACATTGGCTGTGCCAGTTTCTAGTGGATAGACTTGTATGATCATAAAATTGTAAGCCTTCCATCCTACCCGTCCAGCCGCTACCTACCCCAGCCCCCCAACCCTGCTGGACAAGTCACTGTGCTGCCCTGGTTCTGCTTGAATACCTCCTCTGGTGGGGAGCTCACTACCTTCGGCAGCGTTCTTATGCCAAGCTGGCATTCTCTGCAGTTCTCTCCCATCCTTTCTAGCAGGGGCAGCCAGAGGAAAAGCAGTCATTTTTAACTCATGTACAGGTGATCACCTTGGTGAAACCTCAGGTAAATTTGACTCTACTGCATGTGAAAATTGTTCCAGATCCCAACTCCAAGGAGGCCCACTGGCCCTCCTCAAGCCCCTCCGGCTGAGAAGTAACTGGGTGCAGGCCCTGCCCACCAGGCTTCAAGAGCAGGGAGAGCGCAGAGGCCCCCTCCAGCCTGGGTGTAAATCTTGAGAACTCCCTGCTATGGCTGGTTCTGGGATGGGTAATCTCCACGGGACCCCTTTGCAACCTGCCCAGGGCAGATAAGGCAGTCTACCCACCTCCTTCCCTACCCCCTGAGGTGCCAGTCCGCCCGTCCCTGTCACAGCCGCTGGGGTTTCCAGGGAATGGGATCTCTGGTTGTGTGGATTTCACTTGAGGCCCCCTAGAGATGGAACCCCACTGCCCCCCGCCACTCCTCGCTCTCATCTCACTTTGGGGGCTGACTCCCTCCTTACGCGCTGGGATGTTGGCCTGAAAAGGGCAAAACGCTGTCTTCTGGCAGCCGCTTCCCTTTTTCCAGCCCGTGGTCCCTGGTGTGGGGTCATTCTGTGAATTGGGACTTGGCGGCCTCCCACCTTAGGTAAACCCAAACATTTCATCTCAAAGCCAGAAAAAGGAAGATCTGAAAGCCCCCCGCTCTCTCCAGTAACTTGTAAAAGCCACGTGGAGATCAGGTCCTTTCCCCAGCACTTGGTTTCCACTGTGATATTTATGAGTAATTTATTTTGTTTGATATGTACATCTCTTTATTTTCTTACTTTATTTATACCCCCAAATGGTATTTATGTATGTACACGAGGGTTTTTTTCTACATTAAAGCAGACTTTGTATCAAACATTGTTTGGAATATTTGTGGAACTGGGATATTTGGGCGGAAGCCGGGGAGGCGAGGAGGTACTTGCTGTGTGTTTGCTGTGTCTGGGACTCTGATATTTGGGGGCACGTGTTCCTGAATGTTCTAGGGTGATGAGCAGTATCCCCATCCTCTACTCAAAAACACATCAGGGGCTTCCCTGGTGGCGCAGTGGTTGAGAGTCCGCCTGCCGATGCAGGGGACGCGGGTTCGTGCCCCGGTCCGGGAAGATCCCACATGCCGCAGAGCAGCTGGGCCCGTGAGCCATGGCCGCTGGGCCTGCGCGTCCGGAGCCTGTGCTCCGCAACGGGAGAGGCCACAGCAGTGAGAGGCCCGCGTACCGCAAAAAAACAAAACAAAACAAAACACATCAGTAACCTCCCCTACCCCCCATCGTGACAACCAGAAATGTCCAAAGGTTGCTGCGTGTCCTTGGGGGACAAAATCACCCCTTGATTGGGAACCACTGGCCTACACATACAGGGTTTCTTTTGTCCAGTAACAAAGCAGGTGGTGATGTCTATTCACGGCCCAGCAATAACCCAGGCTGTTTTCTGTGACCCTCATGGTGTCTCTGTCATGTGGCTTTGTGGTCTCAGCATGGCGGTGTGCCTTCAGCTGAAACTTTTGTCTGTTCTCCAGCCTGGGACAAGGACTCATGGCTGCCTTGGCCTCTCATCTGCAAAGCCAAAGCTGTCTTAGAAATTTCCAGCAGACTCCACTTACATCCCAGGGCCACCCCCAGCTGCAGGGCAGGCTGGGAAAGCAGGTGTTAGGTGGGGCACACTGCCATTCTGATCAAACGGGGTGGGGGGGGTCTGTTAGCAAGGAAGAAGGGGGGTGGGGGACGGTCTCCATGGGGCGACTAATTCAGGACCTACCCCCTAAATGCAAGTACAGATACATGGATTCGGCAGCTGAAATGTGCGTTAAAAGTCAAGACTGACGGGCTGCCAGGGGTTAGGGGTGGTGTGAACGTGAAGGTGGTGCTGGGACAGCTCTGCATCTCCCTGTCTCCCTGATGATGTGGCCTCAAATCTACACGTGTGATAAAATGCCAGAAGGACGCTCACCTTTGACTGACCTCAATTCCCTGCTTTTGACGTAGCACCAAGGTTACTTAAGATGCAACCGTTGGGGGAAGCTGGGCAATGGGGACACGGGACCTCTTTGTACCGACTTTGCAGCTTATGGTGAATCTATAATTATTTCAAAAGAAAAAATAAAGCCCCGTCCTGCCAAGCAAAAACAACCTGTTCTCTGACAACATAAAAACCACACACGTTTGCTCTTCAAGCTGTCTGGGTCACAGATGCAGCATGGGTAAGTTTGAAGGCTGGGCAATGTTTGCTCTTCAAGCTGTCCGGGTCACAGATGCAGCATGGGTAAGTTTGAAGGCTGGGCCACAGACTGCTGGGGGACAGACGCTGGCTGTCCGTTCTTAGCTGAGCCTCAATTTCCTCATCTGTAAAATGGGCCAAGGGTGGGATGAGAATGGAGCTGCAGCACACTGCCTGGAGTGGGCAAGTGTCTTCTTCACTCGCTCAGCAGGGGATTACTGGGTGCTTAGGTGGGGCCCTTACGATGATTGAGATCATTGTTAAAGTCTATGAAAACCATTTCACCGGGCACCTCCCACCCCACCAGCAAGGGGGCCCCACCCTCTAAACCACCTTTCACACAGATGACACGCCCAAGGCGCTCAGAATTGACCCCTGCCTTTTGCACATCAAGAGGCCCCCTCACTGTTTAACACCCCAGCCGTCTTGGGCAGGCAGAACTGCATGATGCTTGCTGACACAGCATCCTCTAGCCCTGTTTTACAGATGAGGAAGTGCAGGACCAGAGAGGGCAAGGCACTCATCCAAAGTTGCACAGCCCAGAGGCAGCCTGGCGGAAGGGCTATGGGGTCAGACCAACCAGGCAAGGAATCCTCAGGCCGTTAGCCTGCTGCGTGACCTTGAGTCAGTCCTGTAGCCTCTCTGAGTCTGCACCCTGGTGCAGACGGTGAGATGAACAATGTCTGCCTTGCAGAACTGTTGGGGAAATCCGATAAAATTTTGTCTGCAAGATCCCGTTACGTGGTGGGCTGCCAGCGACATCAGCCCTCACAAGGACTAGAACTCTCCACCCTGAACCATCATTTCCACTGGTTCTCAGATTTGGCTGTGAATGAAAAATATCGTCTGCCATATCAGTAAACAAAGGATGTTGTGGCCATCAAGCCCTCAGACACTGCAGCCGCCTCCGCTGGACAGTGCACCCTAAGGGGATTCAGGATAGAGGAAAGCGGGATGCTGGCCCTAGATAGCTAAGGTGCGTATCAAAGGAATGATTTCAATCAGCCCAGACTCTTCCATCTCCCCGTACAGAGAAATGGCGCACTAAATTCATTAACTTGAGATGTCTGGTTTTTCTTTAAGTAACAGTAATATTTTGATGTCTAAGGCTTTGACGTGACTACCTGGTTTTTGGTTTTTTGGGTTTTTTTTGGGGGGGGGTGTTGGGAGCAGTCCCTCAAAGCTATCTGAGAGGCTCGAGTCCTCAGAAAGGCCGCGGAATAAAACATAATTCTCAACTTTAAGGTAGTGCATTTTTCAGTTGACGGGATGCCTATTGGAATCCCCTGGGGTATAACTAGACCCCCCCGCCCCCGCCCCAGCCCTGGAGATCTTCGTTTAATTGGAATGAGTGTGGCCTGGACATAGGGATTTTTTTTTTTTTAATTGAAGTATAGTTGATTTACCATGTTGTGTTAATTTCTGCTGTACAGCAAAGTGGAATTTTTAAAATATTCTTTTCCGTTATGGTTTACCATAGGATACTGAACATAGTTCCCTGTGCTGTACAGTAGGACCTTGTTGTTTATCCATCCTGTATATAATAGCTTACATCTGCTAACCCCAAACTCCCACCCCACCCCTCCCCCAAGCCCCTCCCCCTTGGCAACCACCAGACTGTTCTCATGGACAGAGGGATTTTTTAAAGCTCCCCTGTGGTTCTCCTCTGCAGCCCAGGTCGAGGACCACAGGGAAACAGGGAAAATGAAAAGCCTCCCTCCCTGGAACCTCCCCCCTACAGCATAGCTGGCAATGAGTAAATGCACAACCTTGTGAACTAATTCGCACTGGAGTGTTGATGGTTGATAGGTTTTCCCTCCAGGTCCCATTGTCACTTGACCTGGTGGCCGAAGAGTCTATGGCTGATGTGGGCACTCTGGCAGGAGATAGGGAAGAATATTTTTTTGAGTCTGTCTCTTAGCATCCACTCACCTGTCCTACCTCCTAGGAAGGTAGCCTTGCCCTCTTGCTGTCTTTCCCTTCCTGCCTTAGATAGTATTGTCAAATGTAGCAAATAAAATTCAGCGTGCCCAGATACATTTGAATCTCAGATAAGCAACTCTTTGGTTTTTTTAGTATAAGGATGTCCCGTGCAATATTTGAGACGTACTAAAAAATTATTCATTGTTCATCTGAAATTCACATATGACTGGTGTCCTGTTTTTTATCTGGCAGCCCTTGCTTTAGCTCCACACCATTTGCATGGGGGTCAAATAAGGAGACAGGACCAGGGGCAGAAAATGGCTCATTTGGACAAGTCTGTCCAGTGGTCAGAGCCCAGAAGCAGAATTCGAAAGACCCCAGGGGCAGGGAAGCCTTGGGAGAATCCCATTCTTTCTTTGGGTTGGTTCCTGTCTGTAAAGTGAGAATCCTTACACCCCCCCAAGGGCTGTGGCACGCTAAGTGTGGGCCCAGACACAGCTCAGCGTCTCTGTGAGTCTCTGTCTCTGTTTCCAGGCGCGTCTCTGTACGTCTCTGTCTCAGTTTCCAGGCACTTTCCTGTTCGTGATGACAAGACGGTCCCCAGCAGCTTCAGGTTCTCTTCTGTCCTCCTGCAGCCTCGGCAGGGGTGACACACAATTCTCTCCTACCAACAGCTCCAGCAGGAGTCCCAGAATCAGGTCTGGCGGACCCTTATCATGTCCCATCTTCATCCCGCACCAGGTCTCCACAGCCGGGGCCAGGATGCTCTGACTGGTCAGCTCCATGTCACTTCCTCCAGCACCTGGAAGAGTCAGCCCCGAAAAGCTCTGTGATCGAGGGGGGTTGGTTCCCTAGGGGAAAACCCAGGGGGAGAAGAATTCCCTCTAAATGCCTACATTCACCATTTAGGGCTAGATTGGGTGAGCTTCCCTCTTCTGGATCAGGACGTGCCACCTAGAAAGGATCCAAAAGACAGGGAGGTCTAAGGGGTGGGTGAGTACAGGGCCACCCAGGATGCAGAAACCGCTCACCCAGTTCGTTACAGAGGACAGGACAACCTACCTGCGCTATCAGACTGCCCTCCCCCACTATCAAGGCACCAGAAAGGAGGCTCAACTCCGGGAATGGGGAGGGGAGGTGTATCTTTTGCAAGTGGGGGGAGAGACAAAGACAGAGAAAGGTGGAGAGAAACCGAGAAGGGGAGGGAGAGGTGGGGGAGGGGAGAGAGAGAGGGGAGGGAGGGGGACTGGGGGACAGAGAGTTTTCTTAGCGGCTGTGCTCTGGGTGTCCCAACACACACACACAGGTCCTCACTGCCTACTGATACCAGACCCTTAACACTCTGAGTGGAGGGGAGGAACCTTCCTTTGACTTCCATCTTTTGCTCCCCCACCCACTTTCCAAGTAAAATCGTCTTAAGTCTTCCCTCTGCAAACGTTGAGTCCCACGTCAGATGTTACTGTTTTTGATTCACCAAACAGGATCTTAAAAAACGCATGATAAAGTTAGTCTCGTGTATTTAGCCCTGGTGTGACCAGTCCGACGCGCTTTCCTCTCTGAAGTTCCAAGCCTTCTTCTAATTTCTTTCTCTTCCTTCAGCCATTCTTCATTGGCAGGGTTGCTGTCAACAAATTCTCTTAGTTTTCCTTCCTCTGAGAATGTCTATTTCTCCGTCATTGTGGAGCCACCTGGTCTGTGAAATTCTGTTATAGGGCAGCCCTGCTAGACTAAGGCAGAACTCAATCTTTCCTCTTCCTTCCTTCCTTCCTTCCATCTGTCCATCCATCCATCCATCCATCCAAACTTCCTTCCCTCCTTCCTTCCATCCCCCCTCTTAACTTCCTTAATAACTTTAAGTTTCTTGCTTGCTTTCTCTTCCTCCCATCTAGAGTTTAAGGCAAATGTCACCAACTGCCGTCCTTCCCAGAGGCTTATGTGTGCAGGGACACCTCTGAAAGGAAGTGCAGGGAGCACATAACTGTAGGATATGTATATCCTGTACATATATCTGTGTGTGTTACGGACTGAATTGCATTTCCCCAAATCAGATGTTGACACCCTAACCCCCAGTATATCTCAGAATGTGACTGTATTTGGGCATAGCGTCTTTCAAGAGGTGAATCCAGTTAAAATGAGATCATTAGGGTGGGTCCTTCATCCAACATGACTGGTGTCCTTAAAAGAAGAGGAAGAGACATGAAGGACGTTTGTGCACACAGAGAAAATGCCACACGCGGAAATGGGAGATGCCGCCTGCCAGCCACGGAGAGAGCCCTCAGGAGGAACCAAACCTCGGACCTGAAGCCTCCAGAACCGAGACAACTGGTTTCTGTTGTTTAAGCCTCCCAACTGGGGCTTTTAAAATTTTTATTGAAACATAGTTGATTTACAATGTTGTGCTAGTTCCAGGCGTACAGCAAAGTGATTCAGTTATACATACGTATATAGCTATCTGTTCATTTTTAGATTCTTTTCCATTATAGGTTATTACAAGACGTTGAGTATAGTTCCCTGTGCTACACAGTAGGTCCTTGTTGTTCACCTGTTTTATATATAATAGTCTGTGTATGTTAATCCCGAACTCCTAATTAATCCTCCCTTTCCCCTCTGGTAATCATAAGTTTGTTTTCTATGTCTGTGAGACTATTTCTGGTTTGTAAAGTTCATTTGTATCATATTTTAGATTCCAGATATAAGTGATATCATATGGTATTTGGCTTTTTCTTTCTGACTTACTTTGCTTAGTATGAAAATCTCTAGGTCCACCCATGTTGCTGCAAATGGCATGATTTCATTTTTCTATGGCCGAATATAAAATATTCCATCATTATATATATATCACATCTTTATCCACTCATCTGTCGATGGACACTTAGGTTGCGTCCATGTCCTGGCTATTGTGAATAGCGCTGCTGTGAACATTGGGGTGCATGGATCTTTTCAAATTAGAGTTTTCTCCAGTTATATGCCCAGGAGGGGGATCGCTGGGATCATTTTATTATGGCATACTTAGCAAACGAATAAATATCTCCACATATGTTGCTGAGAATGAAGTCCAGATGAGAGAAGTTAACCTGGACTCAGCCCATTTTCTTAGTACCTAAGCCCCATGAGGCAGGTTTTAATGTTCATTTCCCGCTGTACCCACAGCCCCAGGACACCCACAGACTCACTGATATGATGTCAGCCTGCATCACTCACAGAACCGCAGGCTATGGACCAGGAGCTCCTGGGGAGGCAGGATCCGGGTCTCACCCAGCATCTTGCGTCCTGGAGGCACTTGTTCGTGGGTGATGGAGGGAAAACCTAGGTGAGGAGGGGTCCTTTTGGCCAAAGGAAGAAGTTTAACTTGGAGGGTGAGTCACGGGGCGGGGGGGCGCGATTCAGAGCCCTGGGGTCCTGCAGGTCCCTGGGAAGCTCCATCTGCCTTGGGGTGCAGAAGAGAATGCGGGGGACATCATTGCAGGAGTGCTGTCCATCAAACACGCACCCCCTCCAGGCCAGGTGGGTGGGGGGCTGATGGACAACTGGGGGAGTGGGGAGCCTGGAGAGGAGTCCTCACTGGCCGCAGCTATGACACCAGCAGCAGAGCTTGGTCCTTTCTGGGCCTCCACCTTCCCACCTGTAAAATGGGGGATCAGACTTGGGTCCCTGGATTCCACATGAGATTCCTTTTAAAAAGGTGTGTATTTAACTACACTAATAAAGATGCATGAGTTATTCTTGTGAAAAAGCAAATTCTATGGGCAAAGAAGAAGTCTATCTTCCTCCCCAGTCCCCCCACCCTGGCTCACTCTCCCACCCATCCAGGGCTGTGTGCATCGCTACATCCGTTGTTGGTACCACCGTGGTCCCAAGCCCTGTAATCCCCTGCCGCACTGCTCTCCTCTCCCTGCCCTCACCTGCCCCCTCTCTCCATCCCACTCCATCCCTCTACCAGCCTCTCTGGCCTCCTGACGGCTCCTCCAACCTGACCGCTCACCCTTAGGCTCTGCCTGGAGTGACTGCGCCCTCTCACTTTATTGCAGACCTTCCTGACCATGACAACTAAACTAGCCTGCTTCGTCCTACACAGGATTCCGTCCTACGCGTGGACCGCTCTCAGCACCGTGGGCTGTGGAGGCACACGGATGCTGAGATGCTTTCCTCTTACCAGCAGTGCTCTAGAAACATCCTTGAACATGTCTCTCCGTGCTCATCAGCAAGCCTTTTCCAGGGTGCTGTGTTCATGTCCTAGAGCTGCCGTAACAAATGACCACAAGCCGGGAGACTAAAACAATACAGATTTGTCCTCTCCCAGTTCTGGAGGCCAGAGGTCTGAGATCAAGGTGCCGGCAGGGCCCCCCTTCCTCCTGAGCTCTGGGGGAGGATCCTTCTTGCTTCTTCCAGCTTCTGGGGGCTTCAGGTGTCCCTGGGCTTGTGGTCGCATCCCTCCAGCCTCTGCCTCATCTTCTCCTCTGTGTGTCTCCTCTTCTGTGTCACAATATAACACTTGTCATTGCATTTAGGGCCATGTGGGTAATCCAGGGCGTTCTCACCTCAAGATTCTTATATCTGCAATGACACTTTTTCCAACTAAGGTCACATTCACAAGTTCTGGGGTTAGCACTTAAACATATCTTCTTGGGGCCATCATTCAACCCACGACGGATGGACAGACACACGTGGAATTGCATGAAAGGGCATGCACGTTACAAACATTTCCAGAGGCTGCCGGACTGCATTCTCAATGTATCTACCCAGGGGCAATTTTAACACACACTTGGGCACAGACTCATCAGCACCTCCGACCTCAATTTACTTTAGGGGAGACTGAGAACGGGTGGTGACGGTGCCACGCCCACAGCGGGGCAGACACCAGCCAGCCCGGGCTTCCCCAAACACGAGGGCTGGTGGTGGTCACCTCTTTGTCAGCTGTTCTGCCCACAGCCCCTGGGCCCCAGGTGGAGTGACTGCTGCTGAAGCTGGACCCCAACACCAGCCCCCCATGAGGCGTCTGAGACCTCGGCGGGTAGCTGGGCCCAGACTCAAGCCGCCTGTAGGGGCAAAGCTCCAGGGCATGGGTGCTCCCCTGGGGGACCTGGAAGGTGGGGCTCTGTAACCCCGCTTCTCCCATCAGAACTGGGTAACCTGTCACTTGGCCCACATTTTCTCCCATATGTGATCTGAGGGCTCCGAGCCGACAGGGGCGGTGGACCCAGGGTCCCTGATCAGTCCCTGGTGGGGGATGCGTAGGCAGGGGCTGAGTCGGGGTGTAACAGAGGTGTCTACCCGGGGAACAGGCTGTGACATTTGCCTCTTAGAAGCCGCGTACCCTTCCAGAGCCTCTGTGAGTTATGCTGATAAAGTCCATCTCCAAGGCTGCTTTTAAGAATGACAGTGATGGGCTTCCCTGGTGGCGCAGTGGTTGAGAGTCAGCCTGCCGATGCAGGGGACACGGGTTCGTGCCCCGGTCCGGGAAGATCCCACGTGCCGCAGAGCGGCTGGGCCCGTGAGCCATGGCCGCTGAGCCTGTGCATCCGGAGCCTGTGCTCCGCAGTGGGAGAGGCCACAACAGTGAGAGGCCCGCGTACCGCAAAAAAAAAAAAAAAAAAAAAAGAATGACGGTGATGACCTACGAAGAGGCTCTGACACACAGTGGGTCCTTATCGTTGTTATGGTGTCCCGGCTGGGGAAATGTAAGCTCCGGAGAAGAATGTTCCAGAACTCGTAGGAGGGCAGAGAGGAGGGGGTGCCTGAGCCCTGGTTGCGGGGCGGCGGCGGCCCGAGTGGGGCGGGAGCTGGTCCGAAGCGCAATGGCGCCCCCGGTGGCGGGTGTGCGAATTGCCCCGCGCGGGCTCGAGACCTGGAGGAGCGTGTTCGGGGCTCCCGTGCGCCCATCCTCTGTCTCATCCTGTGGTTGGTTGATCAGCCGCCGCCCGCCCATCTCTTTCGCAGACAACCCCCGTGGGAGGCGGGAGAACCTCGGATCGTGGACCCGGGGAGAGTGCGAAAGGAGAGGAAGGCTCCATCCCTTCTGCAGCGCGACATTTTAAACGTATTATATTTATAATATTTATGAATTTATTCTATTGCCCGCGTGCCAGATACTCATCTTCTTATCAACCTGCGAGGTGGGTATCAGTATTCCTCCCATTTTACAGATGGGCAAACTGAGGCATGGCCAGGGGAATTCCACTAATGCCCAGTGGGTGAGACCGCATTTCAGATGCCGCAAAAGCTGGTTTCCTGGACCAAAACCAGCCACCAAGCAAAGGAGGGAAGGGAAGGCTGTTGAGGGGACTGCCCACCTTTTGTTGCCCAAGACCGCACTCTGGGCCTGACTGGGGTTCTTCCGGATGCCGCCCTCCAGCTGGGGAGGAATGGGGGGCGGTGCGTGGAGGGGGAAGGGCTGCTGGCACAGTAGAGGAAAAGTCCAGAGAGGGGTCCCCAGCCAGGGGGGACCACAGCCCTTGGAGGCAGACACTGGAGGCTCAGAGCTGAGGCCCCTTTGAAGAAAGGAAGGGGTGTCAGCCCTGTGGAGACCTTCGAGAGCCTCCACAGGGGTGTCATGTATCTTTTTCTTTTTTTTGAATTTTATTTATTTTTTATACAGCAGGTTCTTATTAGTTATCTATTTTATACATATTAGTGTATATATGTCAATCCCAATCTCCCAATTCACCCCCCCTTCCCCCCTTGGTGTCCATACGTTTGTTCTCTACATCTGTGTCTCTATTTCTGCCCTGCAAACCGGTTCATCTGTACCATTTTTCTAGGTTCCACATATATGCATTAATATACGATATTTGTTTTTCTCTTTCTGACTTATTTCACTCTGTATGACAATCTCTAGATCCATCCACGTCTCTACAAATGAGGGGGTGGTCATGAGTCTTACACGCCCCCTACGCTAGGGGACGGAGCAGAGCTGGCTTGTGCCTTTGCCCATCACGTGGCCTCGGCAGGACCTCTCGCTCTCTGGAAGACCATGCCAGGCCTGGACCGGTCATGGCTTGGTCTGGGGCTCTACTTCCTCAGCCACAGGTGTAGTATAGCTCTGAAGGGCTGGCTCCCATCCTGGTAAAAGACCTTTGAGCTCTGATAAAGAAAACCCTTTCTCTCTTTCGGGATGACCCTGCAGGCCATGGACAAACACAGCCATGGTGGCCTTTGGCCCCTCCACCCTCCAAAGCTGGGGGCGGGGGGTTACCTCTCAGCCGCCCGCGTCCTCTCACTTACTTATTCAACAGCCATCTGTTGGGCATCTACTCTGTACTAGACCCTGTGCAAAGTAAGCTCTGCAGTTTTGGGATCTGCTAACACCCAAGCGTTCATACTGTCTTTTCAAACTTTACTTACTTTGAACATCACGGTTTCGGAGAAACCGCTGCCTGGCCCATACTGGAGTCTGCGTAAGTGGGTTTCTTTGTTTGCGCAGCCCAGCCTGGCCCAGCCTGACTAACGCAAGGGTTAAGAGTGGGAAGTAAGTCTCCTCTTAGACTTCCGCGCCCCCTCGCTGGAGGGCTTGTTGCCGCATCTTTGTGCTATTTGCCTCAAATCTCTCTGCTTCTCTATCAGCATGTGACTCCCCGGAGACTGGCCCGGGCTTTAAGGAGGCAGGGAGTCTGGCCCTGCCTGCTCGGAGGACTCTCCTTTCAAGAAAGGAAGCGGCGGCCACCACTGTTTCTCCTTCTTGCGTTGGGAAGCGATGGCTCTGTCCCTGTGGATCCCAGAGCCGAGCCAGAAAGATGGGTGATTAGGAGCTGGGGGGCTGGGGTCACACAGTATGGCCCGCATCTCAGAGCTTGTCCTGCACAGCACTGGCCTATGCCATTCAGCCACCCAGGGGTCCCTGCTCCCTGCCCTGCGCAGAGGCTCACCCCTGCTGGCCAGGGCCCTTCTGTAGCAAGAGGGTGTTCAGAGGACCCCTGCTCATGGGCACTGGTCACAGCTCAGGCCCCACCCCTACCCCAGGTCTTCTGCTTTGTGGCTGCTGAGGGTTCCTGGGGAGGCAGGTGGAAAATGGCCCTTGCAGGCAGGCTCCAGAGCGCCTCCTGCAGGGAAGGAGCAGAAGAGAATCCAACAGAAAGCCTGCAAGGGACTCAACCCTTGGATTCTCTGCCCCCTGCCCCAGGGGGTCAAACTTGGATGAAAGCCTGAAGCACTCCTCTTTTTCCAACTGTGTTTTCACTTATGTATGATGAATAGAGAACAAGACGCAGGTTTGTTTCCTGGAAGTGAGTTGTCATTTAATGACTTCCTTTTAAGAAACTGAAATCCTTTTTTTCCCTTGATTATGAAAAGCGATATTACTCTGTGATAAAAAAAAAAAACCTCATAAAAAATATAAAGGAGAAAATAAAGATTATTTATAACCTCATCAATCCTATCCCCCAGAGAGGGGCTCTGTAACTCTAGGACTTGGATAGAGTTAATCTACACTAGGAAAGGGACCCTGTTCCTGCAGATTATTATTATTTTTTAAAGTAGTTCTTAATTTATTTTCTTTACTTATTTTTTGCCCCGGCGAGGCATGCAGGATCTTAGTTCTCCGATCAGGGATCCAACCTGTGCCCCCTGCAGTGGAAGTACAGAGTCCTAACCACTGGACCACCAGGGAAGTCCCTCCTGCAGATTAGTTTTGAACATATAATAAAACCAGTCAGTATGCTTGCAGGGGACTTCCCTGGTGGCGCAGTGGTTAAGAATCCGTCTGCCAATGGTTCTCTTTTTTTTTAAATTAATTAATCTATTTATTTTTGGCTGTGTTGGGTCTTCGTTTCTGTGCGAGGGCTTTCTCTAGTTGCGGCGAGCGGGGGCCACTCTTCATCGCGGTGCACGGGCCTCTCACTAACGCGGCCTCTCTTATTGCGGAGCACAGGCTCCAGACGCGCAGGCTCAGTAGTTGTGGCTCACGGGCCTAGTTGCTCCGCGGCATGTGGGATCTTCCCAGACCAGGGCTCGAACCCGTGTCCCCTGCATTGGCAGACGGATTCTCAACCACTGAGCCACCAGGGAAGCCCCACCGCCCCACCCAGTTCTCTTTGAACTTGAACAAGAATATGCAAATATTTCTATTTTTTAAAAAAATGTATTGAAGTATAGTTGATTTACAATATTGTGTTAATTTCTTCTGTACAGCAAAGTGACTCAGTTATACATATATATATTTTTCATATTCTTCTCCATTAAAAACATTTCTATTTTTTAAAAATTAATTAATTACTTTTGGGCTGTGTTGGGTCCAAATTAACACAATATTGTAAATCAACTATACTTCAATAAAATATTTTTAAAAATAGAAACGTTTGCATATTCTTGTTCAAGTTCAAAGAGACCCAGGTGGATATAACTAAAATGAAAAACAAACTTCATCAAAGCTTATTGGAAAGTGCTGACTTACTGGAATTGATTTTTTAAAATTTTATATTCACATAAAATACTAGGCAGCCTCCAAAACTAACCAAACAAAAATTGATTTATAGCTGTACAGTGGTTAACCTGGAAACACATCCATTTTATTAGGACAAAAAAAGCAAGTTTAAAAAAAAAGGCGTCATTTGCTCCTATGTTGGTTGAAGAAGAAACCTGCAAGCATATTTTTTAAATATAAATTTATTTATTTATTTTTGGCTGTGTTGGGTCTTCGTTGCTGTGCGCGGGCTTTCTCTAGTTTCGGTGAGCGGGGGCTACTCTTCGTTGCGGTGTGCGGGCTTCTCATTGTGATGACTTCTCTTGTTGCAGAGCACGGGCTCTAGGTGCACAGGCTTCAGTAGCTGTGGTGCGTGGGCTCAGTAGTTGTGGCTCGTGGGATCTAGAGCTCAGACTCAGTAGTTGTGGCGCACGGCTTAGTTGCTCCGCGGCATGTGGGATCTTCCGGGACCAGGGCTCGAACCCGTGCCCCCTGCATTGGCAGGCGGATTCTTAACCACTGTGCCACCAGGGAAGCCCAAAACATTTCTATTTTTTAAAGTGTGTTTTATTTGTTAATATGGTAGATCCCTGGGAGTTGGTTATACCATCTCCTTTATATCTTTTGTTATAAATTAAGTATTTAATATTAGTGTTTTACCACTAGAATAAGTGCAATCAAGGCAGCTTTTGGAGGGAACTAAAAATGAAAGCTTAGAAAGCTCTATACCTTTGAAAACCTTTTTAGATAGTTTTCATTGTACCCATCCAAATCATTTCTTATTCCATTCAATTAGGTGGAGAAATGTCAGTTCCTAAGATAAACACAAGGAAATATCACAACGTTTTCTCAAAAACTAACGTAACAAGGAGAGAGTTTAATTCAGATTTTTCCTGCCTACTTTTTATTTATTATTATTTATTATTATTTTTGCGGTACACAGGCCTCTCATTGCTGTGGCCTCTCCCTTTGCGGAGCACAGGCTCCGGACGCGGACGCCCAGACTCAGCGGCCATGGCTCACGGACCCAGCCACTCCGTGGCATGTGGGATTTTCCCGGACCAGGGCACAAACCCGTGTCCCCTGCATCGGCAGGCGGACTCTCAACCACTGCGCCACCAGGGAAGCCCTGTTTGCTTTCTTGTTTTGCTCTTTTTCCTACATCCCAAATGTCTTGTGATTTCATTTGCTTACGGAAAAAAAAAAAAAAAAAAGCTAAAAATGAAAAGACATTTAACGGACAAATAATACAAAGTCTATTTCATTTCACCTTCCCAAAATATATTTTTTGAACGCTTTTATTCTTACAGAAGTCACTCGTGTTCACTGTGCGAACATGGAGTACTTAGAAAAGAATAAAAAGAAATTTAAAAATTACTGTAATTCCAAAATCTAGATATAATCACCGTTAACATTTTGGTGTGCTTACTTTAGTCTTTTTAAAAGCATAATTGTTTAATGTCGATGGAATTGGAGTATATGTAGAGTTTTTTCTTTTTTTCCCCTTTTGTTTCTATTTTTTAAGTTTAATTTTTTTATTGAAGTATCGTTGATTTACAGTATCGTGTTAGTTTCAGGTGTACTAGAGCTTTTTTCTCTTTCCTTAAACATCACGCGCATTCTCTGTGACATTACTCTTGTTTCAAATATTATTTTTGGTGGTTGCTTAAGAGTCTTCCGTGTGAATATCCTACCATATACGTATCATCATCCTCCCTTTTGTCATCATAAGCTGGTTTCTCTTTCTGGCTTTTACAGATCATGCTATCATGCTGCAATGGACAGCGTTGTACAAACAATTTTCACTTTTCTCTGTGTGTTTCCTTGAGCTGAAGTTCTAGAAGTGAAGTTAGCAGGTGGAAGGGTAAAAAACATTTTAAATGCCCTTCCTATCTTTTCAAACTGCTGGACCAAAAGGTAGCTTTAACTTAGTCATCCATGGGCATTGAGAGTATCTTCATTCTAAAAAAGATGATTTTTTTTTCACAATTTTAAGAAGGTAAAAAATTCAACTTTTTCTTTTGATTCTCATTCTTTTACTACTAGTAAGTCTGTCTCTGCTATACTTTTGTTTGCCAGTCAGCTGTTGTTCTTTTCTGTGAATTATATATTCAAGTCCTTGGCCCATTTTTTCCCGTTAAGATGCATTTATTTCTTATGCATTTGAATAAGTTCTTTATAAACCAGAAATATTATTCCTTTAGTTATAAAAGTTATGACCAATATATCCCCAGATTGTTCTTTCGTTTTTAATTTTGTTCATTACCACATTTGCATTGGTTTTTCCTTCGTGATGTCCTCCGTGGCTTTTCATGTGTTAAAAATGCATCTCCAGGGACTTCCCTGGTGGTGCAGTGGATAAGACTCCGTGCTCCCAATGTAGGGGGCCCGGGTTTGGTCCCTGGTCGGGGAACTAGATCCCACATGCGTGCCACAACTAAGGAGCCCACCTGCTGCAACTAAGACCCGGCACAACCAAATAAATAAATAAATATTTTTAAAAAGATGCATCTCCACGCTTACCTGAATGTTCCACCTAAATTTTTAAATGTCTTTTTAAAAAAGTCTTTAATTCATTTGGAACTATTTTGATGAATGGTATGAGATATAAATGGAACTTGACTTTTCCCAAACCACAGATGTTCCCATTTTAGTGATTGATGCATATCCCCTTTCCTCATTCACTTGTGGTGCTTTTTATCATGTGGAAAGCTTTCACATTCCTAGAGTCTCCTTCCAGGCCATTCCATCTTTATTTCATTCATCTGTCTGTTCTTGAACCAACATGCTACAATATTTTTATGGAGACTTCTATCTTTTCAAACCTGGTACGGCAAGTCCTCCATATCATTCTCTCTTTCAAAAACATCTTAGTTATTCTTATCAATGTATTCATCCAGATGAAATTTAGAATTTGACACATTCTCCCCAGATCATGCGGAAACTGATTGGTATTGCATTTCTTCCCATCCAGGGGGGTGGTATAGCTGTAGTTTTCTTTGTATAGGTCCTGCTCAAATCTTGTTATTTCTAAGAAGTTGACTGTGACCTTGGTATAGTGGATTTCCCCAGTCATCCCTGCTCAGGCTACTACCAATTAGTGTTAGAATAATAGAAAGCAAGTGATTTTTTTTGGCGATTCTCCATGTATATAGCTACTTGCTGAACTCTATTACGAATTCTGAGAGTGTCTTAAATGCTTATTTGGGGATTTCTAGATGGACCATCACACCTACAAATAACAGTAGTTTGTTGGGTTTTTTTTTTTTTTTTTGGGTAGACTTTTTGCTCAATTTTATTGAGTTGGTTATGCCTCCTAGATGCGTTCAATGGGCACGTGATAAAGGCACTCTCGTTTTACTCCCGATTTTAATGGGAATTCTTTTGGTATTTCATATCTATGTTCTATTGTGGCTGATAGTTTGAAGTACCTTTCAAAAATCGTGTTCAGGAAGTATCTGTCATGGCAATGACAAATGGGAGGACTAAAGCTAGAAGCTATTTTTTCAAGGGGCAGGGATGCCTCCAGCTGGAGTGAGGGCACAGGTGGCTCTTAATCATGAACCCTTCTGTGCCAATTCTTGACTCGCTACGTGAATTATGAATTAATCTGCTTTTGCTTTACAATCAAACAACTGCAAGAATAAAAACACAAAAACTTTTATTTCCAGTTTTCAAAAAACTATAGAGTTTCAATCAAGTTTCAACATGTACAATGCCTTTCCCAGCGAGTGTTAAGACGACCAGGCTGTTTCCCTGTCACCTGCTGCCATTTCACGTTCCCTGGGGTCGGATCAGCCCTGCGTTTCTTGGACAAAGGCCTGCAGTCCCTGGATTACTGTTAACATGGATTTAATGGCATTGCAGGCGGGGTCTCAAGTCTGACGTCGTCCCGGAGGGTGGCCCCTGGCTTTGGGTCGGGGTCGGTGGGCGACCGGGCCACTCTCCTCTGGGTCGTGCCTCCACCCCGGGAATTGCCCTTCCTGGAACTTTTCCCCCCAAAACCCCACTGGCAGAGCCTCCGGAGGCGTTGGTTCTTTGGTAACTTTTCCATTTTTTTCCCCTGATTCCTTCCAAGCCGCTTTTGGCAGTTCGGTTGCATCTGCCTGGTTTCTTGACGGTGAGGTCACGGGTCACCCCCCCCAACCCCCACCCCCGCAGCCAGGTGGATGCTCCAGGCGGGTAGCAGCTGACCCCTGGCGGGAGCCGTGGAGCCAGGCGAAGAGGCCTCGGGGCGGGGCCGCGTCCCGACCCAGCCCCGCCCAGCGCCGCCGCCGCGCACGCGGCTTGGCCCCGCGCCGGCGCGTGCTGAGCCCTCCCGCGTGCCGTCCTTACCCGGCCTGCGCCGCGCGGCCGCCCCCGGAAGTGGACTTCGCCTCCTCAGAAGCGGTGCGTCTGTGCGCTAGGCTCGTGGGTCTGCGGCCGCAGGGCTTGGCACCGGAGCTCGAGGGGCGGGGGTTGGGGGCGGGCCGGCTGCCGCCATGGCCGGGAGTCAGGACATGTTCGACGCCGTCGTGATGGCGGATGATAGGTGGGTAGGGGGCTGGGCCGGGCCCCCACCCGAGCAGGTCTGCTCTCAGCCGCTGGGCTGCGGCGGCCGCCCGGGCCCTGGGGGAACGCGCTGTGGCTCAGAAGGCGGCTGGCGCGGGAGGGCCCGAGATGCTTCTGCTTCTCCTTTGCTCATCGGCCTCTCGGGCGAGCGCCACGTGCCCAGCTGTTCCTCTGGATCCGCCTCCCCCGTCCGGGGCTGCTTCACGCATCTGCTCGGTCTGGTGACTGTCTCCCTCCAGGGACGCTCCTTCCTCGGTGGGACGGACCTTTGCCATCTGGGCGCTGCCCCTTTTTCTTGTTCCTCAGTGGTAGGACCTAAGGCAGCATTCACGGACATGCTCTTAAATGTGTCAGGCGTCCTCCTTTTCCCTCTTGAGCCCCCGGGGAGCGCCTAGGGCTGTGACGGGGGAGCTGCTGGTTGCTTTGTGGCTGTCTTCCAGTGCCCTGCCCACTTGAGACATCAGTAGATGTCAGTTAAGAAAGAGAGTGAACAGTAAACAGTCGCTGACGTTTATTTGGAGTTTGCTGTGAATTGGACGCTGAGCTAAGCGTTGTATCCAGTTATTTATTTTAGCTCTCCTTGTGAAGGGGATCCTATCCTTCACCCTGTCTTTCAGATGAGGAGGCAAGGTCACTCCCAGGGCCACACAGCCAGTAAGTGGGAGCTATCCCCTCGGCCTCACTGGGCGCTCCAGCACACCCCTTTCACTTCGGCGACCGCAAGTTATGCTGGTGCCAATTACACTGCTGGGCCTTCAAAGTCAGAGCCTTTATGCTACTGCAGGCGCCACGGTCACGGTACATTTTGTGATCATCTGATGGCGTTTCTCCTTGCTAGTCTCCTGAGATGTGACGGAAAGCCCGGTACACGTTGCAGAGTTTTTGGTTTTTTTTGAAGCACTTGACCAAGCAGTCTAGCTTACAGACCCAGAACTGGGGCTCACTGACCTGGCTGCAGACGAGTTACCGGGGAGATTTTGCAAAGCGGATTCCTGGGCCTTCCTCCAGACTTACTGAATACGAGGGGTGAGGCCCCTGAATTGGTATCGTTGACAATTTCCTGTGTGTCTCCGATATTCTGCCAGGTTTGGGAATCACCGATTTAGCCCACCTTCCTCTTTGTAGAAGAGGTAAATTGGGCTTCCAGAATTACAGCGACTTGCCAGACGCAGAGGCCTGGGGAGGGGTGGAGCTGAGACTGGAACTGACGTTTTCCGACTTACATTTTGTTCTTTTTCTACAGTACTCGGTCTTGTCTTGCTAGGTCTGGGTAATGTGGAAGAGGAAAGTTTTTGCAGGAAGAATGCTCTTTCTCCTGTTTATTTGCTCACGCTTCCTCTCCTTTGTCGCAGGTTTCACGGGGAAGGTTATCAGGAAGGCTACGAAGAAGGAAGTAGTTTGGGTATGATTGAAGGAAGACGGTATGGCACGTTACATGGAGCTAAAATCGGATCTGAGGTGAGTGGGGCCCCCCACTTGGAAAGGAGTCCTTTTCTCTTACCGTTGACGGTTTGCCTTGATGATCGGTGTGGTGGAGCTGCCACTTCAGGCCTCTTCACGTGGCAGTAGGCTAGACAGAACGTTGACGGAGAAGTCGTCACAGAACAGAGCCCGCAGAGGGTGTTGCTGTGTGGAGATGATGGAGTCAGGTGGGCCGGAGAAAGAGAAGACAAGTCCCCCCTCACCTCAGTCGACGTCGAGTGTCACGGTGCCGCCCTGTGTCTTCAGGCAGCTGAATCCTCCCCCAGAGAGTGAGCACCCTGTGTCTTGCGAAGACATGCCATTTATATTTCTGTTGAAATTCCATAAAATCCCTGATTCCCTTTTCTCCTGCCCTTCGACCTAGATTGGCCCTCACTTATGGGGATAACTGGCCCTAAACACTAACGTCTGAGGCCGTGAGGACTGTATTAGGTGTCTGTTGCTGCAGAACGAATCAGCACAAGACACGTGGGCGTAAGACAGCCAGTGTTTATTATCTCACACGGATTCTGAGGGTCTGTGGTCCAGGAGCCGCTGAGCCGGCTGGTTCCGGCTCGGGGTCTCTGGATGCTGGAGTTACGAGTCAGCCAGCCTGCAGTCAGCTTGCTGGGGTCTCACACGGATTCTGAGGGTCTGTGGTCCTCACCGCGTGGACCTCTCCACAGGGCTGCTGGAGTGTCCTCGAGACACTGTGCGGGTGACCCACGTCGGCAGGGCGGAGGTGACATTGTCAGTGCCTAGATTCAGAGGTCACGTGCTGCCTCTTCCTGTGTGTTCTGCTCATCAAGGTCACCCTGATCCGGTCAGGGGACCGCACAGGGCAGGAATACCAAGGGGTGGGGAGGTGGGGTCCAGTAGGGCCATCTTGGAGGCTGGCTGCCCCGCTGGTGACTTGACCTCCAACTTCTGTAGCCTGGTGCCCAGTGGGTGCTTCCAGAGCAGCAAGAGAAGAAGCACCGCTGCCCCCTGGGCCCCCGCCCCCTTTTTGTTTTGAGAGCTTGATATTTAGATCAAGTAGAGCTGTTGGTTAGTCACTTCACTCTTGAATGTTTTGTAAATTCACAGATCGGGTGCTACCAAGGTTTTGCTCTTGCCTGGAGATGTCTCCTGCACGGCTGCACCACTGAGAAAGACAGGTAAAGCTGAGCCTTCTTTCTTCTTCGGTGTCTGGACGGGAAGTTCCGGTTTCATAGCTCACTCTGACCCTGGGCGGTTAGTCTCCTCACCTGTAAAATGGAGAAATAACCAGGCCGAACCTGAAACGTTGTCATGAGGTTTACAGGAAATAGTAACTAGAAAGCGCCGGGTGCATTTCTGGTGTTGGGTGAACATCCCTTGTTATTACTTCCCAAGGGTCCTCGGATCCCCCTGCCTTTTCCCTGGAGACACATTTCATGTGTTTCACAGGTGTCGGGTACCTGGAAGCACTAAGTAACCATGAGCTGTTATTTGTAGTGTTTGTAGCCTTTTTTTATTTTTTTATTTTTTTATTTCTGGCTGCGTTGGGTCTTCGTTGCTGCACGTGGGCTTTCTCTAGTTGTGGCGAGCGGGGGCTCCTCTTCGTTGCAGTGCGCGGGCTTCTCATTGCGGTGGCCTCTCCCAGGCGCACAGGCTTCAGCAGTTGTGGCACACGGGCTCAGCAGTTGTGGCTCGCAGGCTCCAGAGCGCAGGCTCAGCTGCTGCGGAACACGGGCTTAGTTGCTCCGCGGCATGTGGGATCTTCCCGGACCAGGGCTCGAACCAGTGTCCCCTGCATTGGCAGGCGGATTTTCACCCACTGCGCCACCAGGGAAGCCCGTCTGTAGCCTTTGGAGCGTGCTCGTGCTGGTTGCTGCTTCCTGAAGCCCCGGGACCCTGTCCCCACCCCCGGTCTTCATTCTTAAGCTGGGAACGCACCCTTACGTGAAAGGCCGTCCTGCCGCCCATGGGAGCCGACACTGGGCTTCGGCGGCTGCGCCGCATCATCTCGATGTCTGGTGGCTTTGCCTGGCCTGGGAGGGGTGCCCGGAGAGTGGGTAACAGAGCAGGGAAGCTGGCATTCCCCCGTCCACGTGACCTGTCATCTTATTTGGAATATTTTGAATTTCTAGAACTTGGGCCACAGCCATATGGAAATGTCAGAGCAGGGATGCTCAAGACAGTGTGGGTGACTGTGGGGTCGCCTGCCCTCTGACCTGTCCCGTCACGGAGTGCGTGGGAGTTGACCGGATTCGTCCATCAGCCGAGGGCCGTCTTGGGGAGATTTTCCTCTGAAGATTCAGTGGGAGTGGGCGGGTAGCTGGCGGTCAGGTTGGGACAGGGGTTGGCAGCCCCGGGCGCCACTGGGCGGCTGTCGGAGCGGAGCGTGGCTCCCGACTCCCGGTCCACGAAGGCGGGGTGGAGCGCACGGACTTGGAATGCTCCAGCAGCCTCCCCTTCTCCCCGCCCCGGGATCTGCGGCTCACGGAGGGCCCGCACTGGGTGGGAAGGGTCTCGCACCTGGGGGCTGCCCAGCCGCACCCCAGGGCAGGGGTTCCCTCCCCTCCTAAAGCCGTGCCCCCGGTCCATCCATCAGAGGGCCCGTGGCCCGCCGCCCCGCCATCCCCACCCCACAGGCAGAGCCTAAAACCCTTTATCTTAGAGCAGTGGATTTTGGATTTTCTAAGTCTACAGTTTTCCTAAAAATGGTAGAAGGCGGGCCGAGGATCTGCTTCTTTATGTTTCAAGTAAGGATGTTAAAAGAGAAACACCTGCCACGTGTGTTATCCTGCAGTGAGCCAAGGGAACGGTAACACCAGAGAAGCTGTGTGGAGAGCCGTATCTCAGCCTGAGGGATGGCGACCTTCCCATCAGGTGACCGTAGCTTTCTGACCCACCCCGGGACGCTCCTCTGCCCCGTCCGCAGTCGGGTGAAGGCTTTTTCCCTTACACCAGCCGTGAGCGGGTCACACCCTCCTGACACGCACTGGCTTTGACCGTGCGACGGGCTGGGTGTGTCTGGAGTAGCTTCACTGACCGGGGAGGGCAGGAATGACCCGTCGCTGCTTGCAGAGCTGGGAGTGGGTGGTAGTCATTGTTCCGTGGCAAGTTCAGCCGTTTCCCGCGTGTTGGCATCTGCCTTGCAACTCCCTGGGAACCAAGTGCTTTGGTGCTTTACTTCACTCGCTCTGGCCTTTTGCAGTTCTGTGTTTTCTCCAAGAGGTGGCCATCATAGTTCTTCTAAACTGGTTTAAAAGCCGCAGATGTGAGCAGGCCCTGGTCACTCTGAATGGCCGTTGCTTCATCCTAAGGATGAGTCCTTCAGGATTCCCAGGGGTCAGATGTCTGGCACGCTCCTGACACCCTGGGGATCAGATGTGGTGAGGGGAAGGTGGCTCGGCAGGGTCGCTTACCTGTGACCCAGAGGGCACCCACCCGCCCAGATGAAGCGAGGAGACTGACGTTTATCGAGCCCCTACTCTGTAGCACGTTCTGGGCTTTATCGTCCTGAGAGCCTGGGAGGTGGCCGTTAAGGCCCCATTTTACAGATGAGGACACTGAGGCTCAGAGATGTGAAACACCTGAGTGCCTCGGGGCGGTTGCGCTCCAGGCCGCCCACCAGCTGAGCTCCTCGTCTTCCTGGGAAAGGGAGCCGGAGCCGAACTCAAACACCGGCCACTGGTTTCTGCCCTATGGATGGAGGGGGCTTGCCGGTTTACCTGCTGTTAAACTCCCAGAGGCCGTGAGCGTGAAGATTGCAGATCCTGGAAAATCCCCAAGTCCAGAGCAGGCAAGGCTGTGCCCGGCACTCTTTCCCGTCTGCTTCTGTCCGCTCTGGGGTCAGACCTGGGGACCGGTGGTCGGTGTGCTTGTCGGTGTTGCCTTGGCCGCTGGGTCCGGATGGAGCCGTCCCTGTAAGGTCAGTTCGCTCTTGACGTCCAGATGCGGGTGCGGGCGGGCTCACATTGGCAGGTGAGTAAAGGTTGTTTCGTGTGATGACAAAGTTAGTCACCAGCCCTGAGGCCAGGCACGCTCGGCACCAGCACTTTAAAGCCGCCGAGCGGCATCTGTTACGTAAGCTGAGCCTGTTGTGTGCAAAGGACCAAAAGTCTTTATTTCTGTGTTTTACAGCAAAAAGATGAAGGTCTTAGAATCGCTGCTTGGAATGATTCAGAAATTCCCTTATGATGACCCTACTTATGATAAACTTCATGAAGATCTAGATAGAATTAGAGGGAAATTTAAGCAGGTTTGTGTCCTGTGTGTTTCTTTTTGATCGGGGTGCCTTTCTCAGATGTAGCTGGGGCAGCCCTGGGGGCTCATTTCGCTAATGGTTTAGGGGCCACCGGTAACATACAAATGGTCAGTAAAGCAAATCCTTGTGTGTGTCGATGTAAGGAGACCGAGGACCATGTAGGGAACAGGTGTGGGAACTTCTTGAAGGGAGGTGACCTAGACAAGTAGAGCTCCAGCTAGAGAGACTTCTGCTCTAATTTAAAAAAACATTTTTTTCTTTTGTGTTTTTTCAGCTTTGTTCATTACTAAACGTCCAGCCCGACTTTAAAATTAGTGCAGAAGGTTCCGGACTTTCATTTTGAGGATGACAGACGCACAAAGACGAAACATCAGGGAACAGATGTTCGTATGTTAAGTGTTTAAAAATGTGATTAAAGGCAAAACAATGATGGGGGATTCATTGTTTTGCAGGGAGGGTTCCAGCTTGGCCGCTGAAAGGGCTTCCTTCCCCCGAGGTCTGCCGGGTGGCCTCCGTTCCCCCCACGGGGCCCCTCCACATAGGCCCGTCCTTTGTTGGGCCCTGTCTGCTCTGCAGCGTGAACGCAGCCCTGGCAGAGCCCTAACCGGGCTGCTCTTCTCTGGTCCAGCCAGGGTCCAGGCCCCTGGCTCACAGGTTCTCGTCACCTGGCAGGCCTGGCTGGACCTAGACTCGGGTTGGCTCTGGATAGGATAAACCTCCCCTTTACTCCCCGGGCTTTGGTCAGCGCTCAGAGGGACAGTTTTTAAAAAAATGAGAGCCACAGGGTTGACATGAAGCAGGTTAATGGGAAGGAGTGATGGGTACTGGGACATTTATTGACCCCTGAGATGGGCCAGTGCTGTGACCTGCTTCTCATGTTTTATTTAGTCCCTTCAGGAGCCCATGAGGCAGGCGTTATTCCCATTTTATAGACTAGGAAACAGGCCCAAGAGACTGCCTGGTCCAAGGGCAGTGGGCGGCAGAGCTGGGACTTCAGCCCTGTCTCCTGGTGCCTGCTCTGGAATGCACAGTCGCACCCACAGTCTCGGGGGTCCCTGCCCGCAGGTCCCCGCGGTGCCCCGTGGAGCCCTGGGGCTTCTCATGTGGCCATGGACGTGGGCGTCTGGCTGAGAGGAGCAGAGGCCAGCCCTGTCCCCAGGAAGCTGGGACGTGCTCTTCCTGTGTCCCCGGGTGGGTGGGGCTCTGCAGCCTCAAAAATGGTCAAGGGGAGGAGCCTTTAAGGCCACCGTTCTGTGTGCAGAAACTTTGGAGCCTTACTGCAGCCTTCCTTCTAGTGTGAGTTCTTCTGTTTTCTGCCCGGACTTAAAAGGCACCATCTGTACGCGGTGCACGGCCTCAGGTGCATCTCGGTCACAGACACCAGCAGCGCGTATCTCGGGCTGGTGGGATGGAGGGGCTTTTGTTGTCGTTTTTCTGGGTGGATTTTTTTTTTTTTTGCGGTATGCGGGCCTCTCACGCTGTGACCTCTCCCGTCGCGGAGCACAGGCTCCGGACACGCAGGCTCAGCGGCCATGGCTCGCGGGCCCAGCCGCTCCGCGGCACGTGGGATCTTCCCAGACCAGGGCACGAACCCGCGTCCCCTGCATCGGCAGGCAGACTCCCAACCACTGCACCACCAGGGAAGCCCTGGGACCATTTTTGATGCGACATCTAGCGAATTCATTCCTTTATCCGTGATATCTGGGGTTGAGGTACCAGGGTCGCACCGAACAGCCTTCTGTTGTGTTTGTGTCTGCATGTTTCATTGACACGCATGGAGGCAGCTACCACGACAGGACGGCGCCCCGTGATGTTCAGGAAAGGGTCGGGTCCTGCTGCCCCTGGCCAGCCACCGCGTGCATTTATCACTGACCTCTCCTGCCCCAAACCTCACTCCCCCCGACCCCTTCCATTTCTCTCCGCTCAGCCTCTCCCATGCCAGGTGTCAGCCAGAGCAGCCGGCAGCCACTTCCTTTCCCCCGTCCCGCGGGGCCGAGCTGCCTCATCCGTCATCTTCAGGGGCCCTGGACACCGGACTTGACCTGTGCCAGCCTGGCTCCTTCTTGGAGGATGAGACCCAGTTTCCAGGACCCCTTGGTCACCCAAAGACAGGTGTTCTGGATTACAGTACAGACAGAGCCCCTGTTCGCGTCACAACCACTCTGTTCCTGTGATGCCACCTCCAGCGATGGGGCCCGGGGAGCTTGCTCTTCTGGCTGATGAGACGGTGGAGGACACCCAAGGGCTTCTGGGAAAGGTCACATCACTCTTGAGAGAGATGGTATCTCTTTTGGAAGTTGTCCTGTGGGGATGCGACACCTGGAATTATGACAGGCAGCTTGCAAGCAGCTGTGGATGAAGCCAGACCTGGGCATGGCAGAGCCCAGCCAGCGAGGACCCAGCCCGAGGACATTGCCGAGCAGCTGTGCTGACTGACCCCCGAGAGGCGCTGTGCTTGCCAGCCTCGGTTATAGGAGCTGATGAATGCCCTAGTTCAAGGCCACTTCGGTAGGGCTTCCATTGTTTGCAGGCAAAGGTATCCTGCTTGCCCTGTCCCCCAGCCCAGCCCATCCCATCCCTTCCTGTCCACTTACACCTGGTCCTGGTGGATATTAACCTTGTTGGATCTCCCCCTTTCCGGGGCTCGTAGATTTCCCACCGCTCTGGCCTGCTTGCTCTTCCCTGTCGGAAACTCCCAGCATACTTTGTGCCACATTATTAGTCAGCTGGGGCTGCCATAGCGAATGCCGCACAGTGGGTGCCTTAAACAACAGGCATTCACTGTCTCCCAGTCCTGGAGGCTGGAATCTGAGATCCCGGTGTGGGCAGGGCCGGTTCCTCCTGAGGCCTCTCCTTGGTGTGTAGACGGCTATCTTCTCCCTGTGTCCTCACACAGTCGTCCCTGTGTGTGTGTTGGTGTTGCTTTAAGGACTCCAGCCCTGTTGGATTGGGGCCCACCTTGATGACCTCCTTAAAGGCCCCATCTCCAAATATAGTCACATTCTAGGTTCTGAGGGGCAAGACTCCAACATGAATTTTTGTGGGGACATAATTCAGCCATAGGGTGAATACAGGGTGGCCTGTAATAGCCACCCTGTCTGGCTGCCTGGACAGACTTAACTTGGGAGAGAAGAAGACCATTTCACTTAAAAGTTGAAGTTACTTTGGGACTTCCCTCATGGCGCAGTGGTTAAGAATCTGCCTGCCAATGCAGGGGACACGGGTTCCAGCCCTGGTCCGGGAAGATCCCACATGCCGCGGAGCAACGAAGCCGTGCGCCACAACTACTGAAGCCCGTGCACCTAGAGCCCGTGCTCCGCAACAAGAGAAGCCACCGCAAAGAGAAGCCTGTGCACCGCAACGAAGACCCAACGCAGCCAAAAATAAATAGGTAAATAAATAAATTTTATTTAAAAAAAAAAGTTGAAGTTACTTCATTTTATTTTTTAGAACATCAGTAATTGGGAGTAAGCAGGCTAATCAGTCCACCTGAACTTACCACGTTGGAACTATACTCTCAGAGGCACCGCGGTGGGTGGTGGGAAACACCCGCCCACAGGCCAGAGCCCAGTCCCGGACGCTTGCTTTACTTCACATTCAGCTTGTTGTTTTTCTCTACCCAGTGGTGAGAAAAGAATGAAGTGATTTGGAGGGAGGGATAAGAAGTCTTATTTACTGAGTGGCTGCTCGTGGCCGCCTTGACCTTCCTTGGGTCACTGAAGTGTCCACAAAGCCCATGAGGTGGGGTCGCTGCCTGCCCCCTTCACCCCGGCAGATGGGGGCCTGGGGCTCCCAGCCGAGCTGAGTGATGTACCAGCGGTCGCAGTAAGTGGCTGACCTCAGGCCTGAGCACGGCGGGGGTCAGGGGCCTTGCTTAAGTTATTCTTAGCCAGGCGCAGTCTCACTTTCCTGATGATTCACAGCCTGTCTGTGTGACCGGTCCTGCACCTAGCTGACCGCGGCAGAGACGGTCGGCGTTATGGGAAGGGACCCGTGCTGGCCGCAGCAGGGGAGGCGTGGACCGCGTGGGCCATCGGCTGCCCTCGACCCTCTGAGCACGGCTCACTGAGGGATGGATGGGGAGGCGGGGTGGGGGGGGCGTTCAGCTCTGCCTGGGGGATAAGGGAGTGGGAAGGTGGGCAGGAAGGCTTCTTGGAGGAGGTGACCTTGGCATGACTCGCTTTGTGAGCTCTCATTTGAGCTCAGCACCGTGGAGAACGTCTCTTCCACCCTACCTGAAAACACCATGTAATTTGGAGAGATCAAAACCTGTAAGTAACTGGTGAGGTCGTCCCAACTCCACAGTTATTCCATTCCTTGGTGAGTGAAGTGAGGAACCGGTCTGCGGCCCAGGAAACGTGTCCCCAAGCGAGTATGATCCCTCAGAGAAAAGCGGGTGCTGCGTTCAGTTCTCACAGGACACGAGAGCCGTGCAGGTGCTGGGCCAGGCCCCCAGAGGGACGGGCCTATCCAAGCCACCAGGACTTAGGGGCTCACTTCAGTGTCCCAAGAAGGACAGTCGCTCCTTGCCTGTGAACTTCTCCATAGCTCTGATGGCTGATTAAACTCACCTGACATGGAGGCCCTGGCTGGTGTGTCCCTTGGGGGCCCCTGTGGAGACAGCGCTTCGGCCCCATCTCCCTGGTGCCCTTTACCAGATCAGCTGGGCCTTGGGTCCCTAGGGTTGGAGCGATACCTGAATATGATCCTGTTTCTGCCCACTCAGGAGTGTGATGGGCCAGGGGACCCCATGCCCCAAGTAAACGGCCATGGAACTGAAGACTTAGTGGCGGGCTGTCTCCATCCTTTCAGCAAGGATTTATTGAACTTCCATTATTTTTGGTGGGCATGCGCCCCTGAAATCCCAGGGTGCTCCACAAGCAGGTTCCCTAGCTCTGAGAGCTCAGACACATCTGTTGAGTTGAACCATATCCCCTAAAAGATGTGATGAAGTCCCAGCCCCTGGTACCTGGGAATGTGACCTTTGGAAATAGGGTTTTTGCAGCTGACTCGTGTACGTTATGGTGGGTTGTACTAGAGCAGGGGGCCCTACATCTCCCGTGACCGTGTCCTTGAAGAGGAGAATGCCATGTAAAGAGAGACATGGAGGAGAGACAGCCGTGCGAGAGCAGAGGCTGAGAACGGAGTGAGGCGTCTGTAAGCCCAGGGACGCCGGGTGTTTCCAGCAGCCATGAGACCTGGGGCAGGGAGCACGGCCCCGGCCTCCATGAGACCTGGGGCAGGGAGCACGGCCCCGGCCTCCAGGACGGTGAGAGGATAAATTCCTGTTGATGTGGCCACGCACTCTGTGATGGCTTGTTCCAGCAGCCCCAGGACACTGATAACGAGGTCTGGGCTGCCGTTCGGCCATCTGCTGAGTGAAGAGGCAGGACGCGGTGATGTCCAGACCCTTCTTCCTGGCCTGACGTGTGGCGAGCTTCCTTCTTAAGGCATTTGCTTCAGCTCCCTACTCAGCTGCTCTGAGGGGCAGGTGGTACCTACACCCCAGAGAGACGCTGTTGTCTCAAGGCACGGGAGCCCCCTGGCTCCCTCCCCTGAGAGGCTGCTGCCTTTGGGGGGCCCCGCTGGCTCTGTACAGGGGCCGAGACAGGGTCTGCCAGTGAAGGCTGGCTCGAAGCTCTCCCCTGGTCTCAGGCCCTGTTTATATCAATAATACATGTTACATCTAGAAAAGGTAGAAAACACACATACAGTGTGATAGTTAAGAAGCCTTGAAAATGCTAGGAAACTCATCAAATGGACTCAAACAGTAAGGGGCAGTGATGGGCAGCTCCAGCAGCTCGTCTGGAGACCTGGTCCCACTCTTGCTCTCCCGCACGACCGGCTTCACGCTCGGGACCCATCCTGGGGCCGCAGCACCACGGACGCCCCTATCGGGGCAGAAGGGCTGTGCCCGCCCCCAGGAGGCCTAAGGAACAGAGTGGAGTGCTCTCTTCTCCAGAAGCTCCAGACAATGTCTCCCTGAGTCTCGCTGGCTGTTAGATTTCACATCCGCCCTTGAACCTGCCACTGGTCCGGGGGGGCAGATGTGCTGTTGGCTTTGAGCCCATTGGCGCCTGTCCCGGAGCTGGGGATGGGGTCGGTCCCACCTGAGCCACAGAGCTGAGAACGGTGGTTCCCACCGAGTGAAATCTGGGTGCTGTCAACACAAGGTGGGAGGCTCAGTGTGGGCACAAAGACCAAGAACTGCTAGAGGAGGGAAATAAGGATGGCCTCGACCACCCCCCGGGGACCAGCCGGGCCTCCTTGCACACCTGGACGATGCATGGGATGGTGGTGGTCACACTGACAGTGTGGTGACGTTTACTGAGTGATGCCTGTGCACCAGGCACTGTGCTCAATGCTTCATGGACGTCGAGCCATTGGTCCTCGCGTCACCCCAGGAGGCGGTCACTGAACAGATTGACTGAGCCCCGCTTTCGTGCTGGGTGTGTCACAGATGCTAGGGTGCCCTCTCGGAGCCGCCCTTCTTACAGACGTGACTGTCCCCATTTTATGCGTGAGAAAGTTGAGGCCCAGAAGGCGAAGCCGCACAGCCTGAAAGTTGCAGAGCTGAGATCCAACTCCTGGGTCTTTTCCTCTAAAATGTGCTCACGTGTGAGAGTGTTTTTCAAACAACGACTGGCCACGTCAGACGACACTGCCAGCACGCCTGGCCGCCCTTCTCCAGGCCGGCTGACCGAGACACTGCCCTGGCCGCAGGGGCCGCTGGCTTCAAGTCTTGGACGTGGGTGGACCTGACCTCGACCCCTGGGCCTCCTGGCAAAGCAGGGCCGCCCCGAGCGCACGCACTGACCGTCGGGTGAAAAATGCTCAAATGAAGACTTCGTGCGTTTTCTTCGAGCCCATTTTTGAAGACCCCGTTCTCGGCAAGGCAGCCAAGCTGCCTGCCGGGGGCCCAGGCCCCAGAGACACAAACTCGGCCACTGGCCTGGCTCGGTCAGCTCCCCGCCATGCGATCCTGGCTCAGTTACTTCACCTCTCTGGGCCCCGGTTTACTCGTCCCCAGCAGGAGTCGGCTCACTCCCACCCTCAGCCCAGATCCTGCCTGGCTGTGCTCGTTGCCGTACTGTCCTCCGTGGCTGCCTGCTCCGTGCAGTGGAGTAGAGGAGCTGGATGGAGACCATGGCCAGCAAAGCCCCAAACACTCCCTATCTGGCCCTTTGTGGAGAAGCCTGCCCACCCTTGACCTGGAAGATGGGAATACTTGTACCTGCGAGAGGAACGTGGGCTCCACAGGGCCCCCTCGCCAGTGTGTCCCCTGCCTGTCACCAACCCCTGGGGGCTGTTTCAAGATTTAGGGAGAGGACTTCCCCGGCCGTCCAGTGGTTAAGACTCTGCACTCCCAATGCAGGGGGCACGGGTTAGATCCCTGGTCAGGGAACTAAGATTCCGTATGCCCTGCGGCACGGCCGTAAAAACAAAACAAAACAACAACAACAAAAAGATGTGGGAGAAATGGTGTGTTTGGCCCTTAGCACAGTGCCCAGCCCCCAGTACGTGCTGAGTGACCTTAAGCTACTGTCCTCCTGCGATGGGACCAGGCAAGGAACACTGCCCGGCGTGCTCGGCGGGCTTGGGGTCCAGAATGTGGGTAGACCCTCTAGCTAGACGGGTCTGCTCTAGAGGGACCGCCCTGGGGAGGCTGTCTCGCTGCTAGTTGAAACTTGAAAGGATTAACAGACGCTGCCGTCTCTGATAGGCTCTGGGCCGATGGCAGCCCTTGAGCCAAGAGCTTCCCCATCCTCCTGTGCGCCCTGTGAGTGGCGGTGACAATGCCCCCGGATGTGGGCCTCCAGCCCTCGTCCCTGGCGCTGCCCGCCCACCGGCCGTGGCTATTGTCTGCTGGGCCGAGGTGTGGCTCAGGGCAGGGGCCGGCGGGCAGGGGGACTGTGGGAACGGATTAGAGGCCAGGGGCTTGCGTCCCCTCTGCATAAACTCCTGATCAAAGACATTCCTGGGCTGACAGAGCCCTGTGCATGGCGGAGGCCAGCCCAGCGTGCGGGACACACGCCCCATGCAGCCGCCCCCCGGAGTTGGGATTGGCCTCGTGGTGGGACAGCCAAGCCCTGCTGCTGCCGGGCTTCCAGGAGGGACGGGCTCAGAGGGAAGGTGGGGAGCCTGGCGCCCAGGGTCCCAGCAGTACCCACCTCTGCAAACACGCCTGCCCTGGGGCCCCTCGAATCTGGGGCCCTGGCAGGGAACTGACTCGCCTTAGTGCCCAGGCTGTGTCCCGGGGCTTATCGGGCCTCATCAGGGCGATGAGGTGCTCCCGGCCCCTGGGGAGCCCCCCGGCCCCCGAGTGCCCACCGCACCCGGGTCAGGCAGGGCCCAGCCCTCGGCAGCTCACAAAGCCCGCGGCCCGCACGTGGCCCTACTGCTCAGCGCCGCTGCGTGCAGGCGGGGTGCAGGGCGTGGGCAGAGAAGGACCAGCCGGACAGCTGTCCCCAAGGGCTCACAGCCCAGAGGGGAAACACCACGTGTAATGGCTCCTGGACCACCAGAGCCACCTGGCTGGGGCAGGGTGGAGAACACCGCAGAGAGTCTTACATGAGCCTGGGGGAGAGCAGGGGGTGGGCACTCCAGCACAAAACTGGAGGCCGGAAGTAGTCTGGTGTGTCCTGCAGTCCCCTGGGCAGAAACTTCGGGGAATGAGGAGTCTGAGGCTGGGGGAGACGGGGGGTGAGGCTGGAGAGATGGGCCAGGTCCCAGGACCCCGGATGGAGCCGGAAGGAGCTAGAAGCCCCAGGGGGTTCTGGCAGAGGGTGGTGGGCCCCCTTGGGGCAGGGAGACTGGCTGGGAGGCAGGGAGGCCCCAGGTGAGTGGCCGTGGGCCCGAGTGAGAGCAGGCGTTCGGGCTTCCGGGAGGGGCAGTGGAGTGGACACCGGAAGGCTTTGTCTCCAAAGGCCAGTTTTTGTTTTCCTGATATGCACAGGGCAGCCAGACCCCCATGGGGGGGGTCCCCATGAGGGGATGCCCGAGCTGACGTGGGCGGTTGGAGAGGTCTGGGCCCGTGGCATAACTGAGAGAAGCCTGCTGCCCCTCCTCCGGGGGCCTCACGGCCGGGGAGACGGCCCTGGGGGGCTCCGGGCCCCTCCTCACTCGGCCCAAACCCTCTGTGTACTTTGGGTCCTACCTGCGCCCCTGCCCCTGCCTCCCCCCGCCTCCCCCTGTGCCTCACAGGCCACCTCCCCGTCACGCCCTCTTCCTTTCCACTGTCCGACCTGTCAGCCCACAAACAGATTTTCCACCTGCAACATTAGAAACCATCAAACAGCCCCGCAGGCCTGGCGTCCTGTGCGTCCAGCTGCCAGTGGAGTGCAGGCCACCCCCCGGCCTCCGCTGCCCGGATCCTCGCCGGAACTTAATGCAGTCAGAGTGTTGGCCCTGCTCCTCAAGATACCCCGAGGCCCTTGCGGCGTCGCAGCCTCGCTTGGGCCCCTCTGTACACCCATGGTCATCGATGTCATTGGGCCCTGGTGCTGGCACAGACTAGCGGGTCCCCGGGGCTGAGCCACACGGTGGTGCAGAGCAGGCCCTGGGCTTCAGGGCACCTCCCGAGGCTCTGACCCTCGCTCGGTTCCCTTTCAGAGCACCCTGTAGGCCCCGGGGGCAGGGGCCTTGCCTCACGTCCCCACCCAGCCGGCGAGGGACTGGGGCAGGGAGGCAGCAGTTCCGGCGCCTGCACACCCCACCTCCTCCCAGAAGCTCCAGGCCCCACCGACCCTGCGGGCACCCCCTGGGCAGGCTGGCCCACGGCACGCGCTTCGTTAGGGCTGTGGCGAACTGACCTGGCAGCCAGTGCCATCCTTGGCGCGTGACCCAGGCCTCCTCCGGGCTCTGGAGCGCTCGCTGAATGCTCAGCTGGGGGGTGAGGGCACCTTGGGGAGCTCCCGGCTCTGGGAAGAGGCCCCGGCCCCGCAGAGCTGGGACCAAGATTCATTTCCCACCTCCACCGGCTTTGGGAACGCGGCCAGTTCGCAGGCATCTGGAGCCCAGAGGTGGACGTCACAGGTGTCCACCAGGCCTCCCAGGTCGCCGGGTCCATGTGAAAGGCCACTGGACCGCTGCCCGGACACTGGCGTCGTTCCCCCCTGCCCCGAGCTCAGGGCACCTTGGGGCCATGATTCACCCAGAGCAAACAGCACTTTGTGCCAGAAGAGGGTTAGCGTGTTCATTTACTTTCCTATCTGCAAATAACCTGGGAGGGCGAACTGGCCAGACGTGGGCTGGGAGGCGGCTCATCGACGGGGCTCACGTCACCCGGGCCAGAGCCGTAGTCTGAGGTGGTCGGGGCCGCCTGCGAGCCGTCCTCAAACTCTGGAGGGGGTCCACGCGGCCCTCTCCCACTACTGACCTCTGGTCCGGATTTCCTCCTGGCTGGGAGGGAATCACACCCTCCTTCTGCATCACCAGGGGACCGCTGGCCACGTCTGGAGGGATTTTTGTGGTCACGACCGGGGTCGGTCCTGTCATCTAGCGGGTGGAGGCCGGGGATGCAGCCCAACAGCCCACGGTGCCCAGGGCAGCCCCCCATGACAGAGGATGGCCTGGCCCCGGCGTCCGCAGGGCCGAGGCGGGCCCCCTACCCGCCTGCCACCCCCATCCAAGGAACTTGGGGCGCATGGCCCTGGCTCCCTGCCCGCCCCAGGAAACAGATAAGCGGACACTGCACTGGGGTTTTACCAATTTTATTTCTAGACTTTTCACGTTTGTCTTGTTTCCTGCTGGAAACGTGCCGGTTACATGTCTGTGCTGGGAAACACCGTGGTGTGCAACCAAAAACACACACAGACCCCCAAGTGCCTGCCCGCCCGGACCCTCAGACTTGCTGGTCACGGGACAGACCTCCTGTGCTCCCGGACCTGCCACTGGCCTTTGGCCTTAGAGCACACACATCTCACCCCCCACCACGGACAGACCGTCCCTCACGGACCCCGTTTGGTTCAGACAGAGACGCCGCAGCCAGAATGGTTGAGGTAAGCGGAAGCAGTGTTCCTGCAGGGGTGGGGGGGGCGGGGCGGGTTTGCACCTGCCAATGGCCTTGAAGCGCACGGGCTGCTGGGGCCGCTGGGGCCGCCGCGGACGGTGCAAATCCAAATCCTTTTGGTTCGGCAGCGTGTCAGGCGGCTCTCGGGCACACGGCACTGTTGGCTGGCTTCATTGAGATCTGAAGTCTCTTTAAAGGAGCATTTGCTATAATGACCAGAACAACAAACAGAACACTAATAACAGATACAACGCACCCCAAACTGTGACACAGGCCAGAAGCGATTCCACTCATGCCAAATGACCGAGTCCTACAGCACAGCACCACAGTGGCACATGAAGACATACTTGTTACAATAATAATAATAATAATAATAATGCAACTTTCATAGCTATACGCAAAGAACGATACGGGCTGTAAAAACTACGATGATGGTAAATCCCAGGTCAGATGGGGAGTCCAGCATAACAGGCGCAGGGCAAAGGAAACGGACATGGCCTGTCTCCAGAGACGCCCGGGGGGGTCCTCGTGAACGCGGCCCGGCGGGGTGGGGATCCCCCACCAGGTCCTTTTTGGGATCTCGTCCGCGTGTCTGTCTGCCGAAGCAGCAGACAGAGCCTGACCACCTGGTCTGCAAAATGGCTAAGTGAAGCTTGAGGTAATTGTGAAACAGGAACCTTTTTGGAATAGAGCAGTAATCACATTAAGTCAAAATTGATCACATAAAAAAAAAAAAAAGAAAAAAAACAACAACAACAACGCTACCAAAAACAAAAGGCATCCGTAATACATTTTTTCTATGAGAAAATTCAAACTAGAACATGGCAGTATATGACATTGTAAAACAAAAAAAAACTGATTCTCCAATAGCAGCAAAACAATGTGAAAGATAAGAGAAGCGATATGCATCTGTTTCCAAACTGTACTGGGAAGTCATCGGTAGCAGCGAATAAAGAAAAATGGAGCCGCAGCCTGTCCCTCGCGTGGTCCCCGCCCACCTCCCCTCCACACACTTCCTCCCTCACCTCCTCGCTCCCTTCAACACTCCCTACAGAATAATTACAAAAACGAACATAGCCAAGATGTGCAAATTATCTAGCGGTCGCTAAATTTCTTTTTTGAAAGGAGGGTTCGGGGATGAGATCGTATTGGAACTGAACTCGGAACTGAACTTGTTTCCAGCATCCTAATTGTGCTTATCACTCTGACACCTGTCCAGTTGGATCCCTCTGCGAAAAGCCAATCGGGCCAAATTAGCCAAATCCACGTCTTTGTGTTTTTTCCTCGGGATTTTTTTCCCTCTCTTATAAAAGGACCTAACTTGAACAAACTGTCCTACACCTGCAACATCTAAGGCAGAAAAGTGTGTGTGTGTGTGTGTGTGTGTGTGTGTGTAAATCAGGGGAGACTGCATTACTTTATAAATCATACTGGCCTTACGAACATCCTCTGCAATAAATATTCTTTTTAGCCTTAACTATAAATTATATATTTTAGTGTTTAAAAACCTTCCATGGCAAAACATCTAAAGAGAACTCTGAGACTGCTGGTTCTCTAGGTAAACCTTTAAGGCCCCTACTTTCAAACACCAGTTGGCACGGAAGGATTCCTAAACTTCAACTTCTCTACAGAAAAGGAAAGGAACACATCATCCTGGCAGTGTAAGAATGAATGCACGTTTTCTTCTCCTTGACCGGAACCCAGCCCTCCAAAACATCATCTCCCTTTCGCTAACACCATATCAACAAGCACCTGCCTCGCCGTCCTGTCTGCACCCAAGTACTGGAATATTCCCAAACCATTCCATTAAGAAACCGTTCCCCGCCCCCTCCACACACAACATACACAGAGATGTCACCTAGAGACTGAAAGTGCTTTGAAATGGAATGGTTTTGGAATATTGAGAAGGAACAAAAAACAAAAACCAAAAAATGATTTCACCTGGATGTGAGCAGGCTGCAGATCTGTTGGGTGAAAAACCAGCACCTCATAAACAGGTAACTACAAAAATATGAAGATTATAAAAATAGAATATATTAGGTCACTATTGCGGTCTCTCTTTCTAGTAGCGGACGCTAGGAGTCGGAGGTGGCCTTCCGTCACCGAGGCGCAGGCTGGCGCCCGCAAACCCCTCAGGTGGTTGGTCCACAGGCAGAAAGAGGATCAGGCCTTGAAAATGCCGAACTCTACGCTACCCTAGCCGAGAGGTTACATCAGCCATCGACAAGATGAAGGTTACACGCCTACCTACGAAATAAAATAAACAAATGACTTATAAAGTGACTACATGCATAAGCGAGATACAGGATGCCTAGAACCGCCTTAAAGCTCTGCCCTTGGGAAAAGCACACGGGTAGAGTTCTATCTAAAACCCTCTTCTACTTTAAAAACGGGTTGTGGACTTCTTCCTATTTTTTTTTCAAACGTTTTTATGCTTTTTGTTTGTTTGTTTGAAACACATAAAGAATCAAATCTAATCCTCCCCTGCAGACTCGCTTCTTGTGTTAACGCCTATCCTTATAACACAGAGACACAAACACATGAATATAAAAACTAGTTGATTACGGGGTATACAATCCTATATTTTTGTCGCACAACCCTCCTCCCCCTCCAGCTCAGGGTTATGCAAATTCTATTTTTTCCTCTCCTTTTTTTTTTTTTTTCTTAAAGATAGGTTTTCGGGGACGTTTCTTTTCTTTTGCTTAACTCAGAGACAGAAGGGAGAAAGAGCAAAGGAAAACACCAAGACACTGAGGGGCGGGCTGCCTTCCGACGGCGACCGGGCCTGAGGGCTCCGTCCGCCGAGCCCAGCCGGCCCCGCTCCCGCCGCGGCGCCCTCAAATGTCCACATCGCGCACGTCGGTGGGCGTGCAGGCCAGGTCCGCCTCGTCCTCCTCCTCCCCCTCCTCCGCGGCCTTGGGGTCCAAGTTCTGCTGCTGGGCCTGGCGCAGGCTGGACTCCAGGAGGGCCTCGATCTGCTCCTGGCAGGCGCGGAGGCAGTCCTGCACAAGACAGGTCCTCAGGAGGCGGCCCGCGGCGAGGGGCCCCTTCCCAATGCTCACCGAAAACGCCGCCTCCCCCAAACCCAGGAAGCCGCCGCCCAGACCCCAGGATCGACAGTGGGGACCCTGTTTGCCCACCAGCTGCCCTCCCGGCCTGAAAAGCCCACGTCAACCAGGCCACGGTGAGCCCACTCGGGACCCAAGGGCTCTGGTGGACACAGACGCTCCTGCCCACCTGCCCCGAATCCCCTGCCTGCCCGGCCGCTCGCTGGAACTCCTCGCCGGGGCTCTCATCTCTGGGCCCAGGTCTCCACCAGCCCCACTGCTGCCCTCCGCGAATTCAGCGCCATCTGATCCAGGATGGGGAGGCCCTCTGAGGCCCACTTTTCGGACTTAACCTCTGCCGTGTCAGCCCTCGCAGTGAACCCAGCATTCCGTGATGAATGGCCGTCAAAAGCGTTAGGCCGTGCTTGACCGAGGATGAATGCTGGGTGGCCCCGGGGCCTTTATCCCCTGTCCTCTCCCGTTCGGGCCTGCGTCCTGGGAGACGCTCTGGCCGCGCACAGCTCCCGGCAGCGACCACCCCGCGTGTTCAATGGAGAGGAGGAACCCCGGAGGCCGGGGGCCTCTCCTGGTCCCACCACGGGCACATCTCCCAGCAGCTCGAAGGTGCCGCCCACAGCCGGGCAGTCGCGGCTCCCGGATCTGAACAGAGAGGCTGCCCCAACTCCTGGGATGCCACACGGGGCTTCTGTTCTAGAGCCAGGGAAAGGCTCCAGGGCAGCCTGGGAAACAGACCCATGCCTTTCCCACAAGAACGAGGTTCAGCACGGAGAAGGCGCTGCTAACTTCCTCCTAGATGGGGCTGGAAACGGTGTACCCCGCCCCAAAGAAGTGAAGCCAGGCCAGGAGGGCTTCTGAATGAATCCCTGGAGCTCTCCCAAGGGGACAGGGCTTATGGGGCCGGGGGGCTTTCCTACCCACCCTTTCAGTATTCGTCACGGCAAAGGAGGAGGCAGGGCAGGTGCCAAAGGCCCCATTTTACAGAGGAGGAAACTGAGGCCCAAGGCTCCTGACGGCCTCCTCAGGCTCTGATCCAAACACCCACCACGGCCTACTGAGGCCCGAGAGCCTCCACCCACCCACTGAAGGCAGCCCCCCAGAGGTGGCTCCCTGGCCCCTGTAACCTGGGGGGCCGCGCTGTGGAGCGGAGAGCAGAGGCGTACAGGAGGGGCCTCCCCTCTGCAGGTCCCGGTGCATCCTCCAGCTCCACGGCCCACGCTTCCTCCTCCCAGCAGCCTGCTTGGCACTGCAGCCTCACCCCGTGAAGAGCAGACTGTGACCACGGGGGCCAGCTCTAGGGATGGGCAGACTCGGCCACGCCCCGGGGCTCCACAGCCCAGAATTTGCTGCGTCTGAGCTCAGCGACATTTGTCACCCGGTCACCAGACTGACGAATTTCAGCCTCAACTGATTCCTCCCACCATTCCTCAGCCATAGGGCATTTTGCTTCAGATCTAATTAAAATAATCTCTATTCAGATAAGGGATCACACAGCGATTTCCTACCACTGTCTGTAGACAGCGCTGTTTGTGGCATTTCTAGCTGGGGGACGGCGCTGGCCCTGGCAGCCAGGCGAGGATGCCTCCCCCTCCCAGGGGGCCACCGAGCTGCCCGCGCCTACAAACAAGAAGGCATCCTCCTCTGGGGGTCACGCAGGCTGGTGGCCAAGCACCGCTGGCATCCATCTCACACCAGCTTTCCTCCCCGAGCCTCCCGGGCGCTCGAGGGTGGACCGCCAGAAGCGGCCGGAGCCGGACCGGGGATCGGGGTCAAGGTGGTCACTGGCTCCTACTCGGGACACTAGCGGGGCCTGGCAGTGACCCCCGCCACCAACCTCGCTGGTCTAATTTGGTGAAGCCCCAAACCCTTGTAATTGTTATTTTAATTCTTTGAGCAAAGAAAAGAAAAGAATGGGGAATAAGACAGTGGCATTTTTAAGTAAAAAGATACAATGGACTCCGGCTTCCAAAGCAGCAGCCTCTCAAAGGGGGTCATAAAAACAAGTTGTCTGTACCAGGCCCATTGTGGACGGGAGACCTCACAGGGGCCCTTGTAAAGCGGCCATTTGTTGGGAGTCCACGCTGTCGCCCAGACAAAGCTCGACGGGGCCTCACCCCACACACCATTAGGGCACAGATCATTGACCCGGCCTGCCGTGTGGCCCCTCTTCCTGACGGCCCCCCGCCACGACCCCAGGAGGGGTTAAGGCTCCTGGGCGCCCCTGGGGCCACCAGAAGCCTGGGAGGACCCTCCCACCCATCGCAGGTTCTGGGAGGTGTTTCTCCTCCCCCAGGCAGCGTGTGCCAGGGCCACGGCCAGGTCCTGTGCCTCTGGACGCAGGTGGCTGCCTGTCCCCCACGTGGCCCCAGCCTCTGCCACTTCCCACCGGATGACTGCAGCTTGGGCCTCCCAGGCCCTGGATGCTTCTAGTACCCGGTGCCAGACAGGCCCCCCAGCCAGCACCGCAGCGGTCACTTACCGGGTCACACCTGATCACTTTGGAGAGGAACCGCGTCAGGCGGTGATAGGACAGGAAGCTGTTGGCGCTTCCCAGGTGCAGGCCTTGCACCGCGGCCACCACGCTCCCGGCAGCCACCATGGAGGGCGGGTTGGAAATGAACTTCACATCTGCGGAGAGCGAGGGAGGCAAAGGGGTTGTGAGTGGGGACGCAGCAGGACCCCTGTGACCTGGACCCCCCTGAAGCCCTGTCCCGCAGATGGCCGGTCTTGAGGGGGTGGTCAGGAAGTGGGCGCCAGCAGGGGCAGAAGCCGGGCCGGACTCTCTGACCACGAGCTTGTGATGCTCATTTAACAACAGCAGAGGGACTTGCCCGGTGGCGCAGTGGTTAAGCCTCCGCGCTCCCAGTGCAGGCGGCTCCGGGTTGGATCCCTGGTCAGGGAACTAGATCCCACAGGCATGCTGCAACTAAGAGTTTGCATGCCACAACTAAGGAGCCCAAGTACTGCAACTAAGACCCAGTGCAACCAAATAAATAATGGCAAAAAAACAAAAAACCTCCCCATCCCCTTCCCCGCCCTCCGCCGCAAACAGCAGAAATGCTAAGCAAGAGAACAGCTGCTGGAAGAGACAACGGGGTGGGGGTGGGGGGGGAGGAGGCACAGTGGCCTCTGCAGAGGGGTCATCGCTCACTCCCTTCTCTTAGCACGTGAGCCTGTGAATGTATCACTTAATCATAAAAGCCCGACGAAAAGAAAGGCGGGGAAAACCCGCAAGGACGCAGACGCGTCCCCTACAACACTAACCCCAAGTACCTGCGCTGCCAGGTCCCAGGGGGAGTGGCCGTCTTGCACATGGGAAGATGGGCTCAGGGAAGCCCCCACTGCCCTCAGATGCTTATCCCCACCTCATCTGCCTCCAGGGACACGGCAGGGCTACAGCGTTACTTCATCTGCCCGTCCTCAGCAGCTCTCAGCAAACTGCTGGGAAACCCTGCACCTCTGGGCAGGTGGGCTCCAGGGTCACCTCCTGGCAGCTCTCCGCAAACTGCTGGGAAACCCTGCACCTCGGGGCAGGTGGGCTCCAGGGTCACCTCCTGGCAGCTCACTGACATGGGAACTTCTGGTTTCCCTCCTGGCAGCACACTCGTCACGGACGTGAGAACACCTAAGAGGTGACCCAGCGCCTGTGGGCCGCCTTTCTGTCGCTCCCAACGAGAAACTCCTGGCAGGGGAGGCCACCGATTTCAGCAACTGAACCAGGGGGCCTCTCAGTGTGGAGCCAGGCCCTAGAAGGTCAGCCCCTACCCCCTCATCCTGTGCCCAGGAACTGGACGGTGAGCTGAGTGGGAGGGCACTGGGCACAAAGGGAGTGTGCGGCCCCCGGGGGCGGGGGGCCCCCCTGCCCCTCCCACTGGCCTGAGAATAAACAGCCAGGGCCTCTCATTCAGCGGAGCGGGAGCCAGCGGAGGGGTGGGAAGAAGAAAGGCAGCCAGGCGGCCACACTGACGGGGCGACAAAGCTGCTGCTGGGCGCTCCGACCACTTGAAAAAGCAAGTCCCTCACAAGGCGCGCCCTCTCTCCCCTTTAAACGGGACCAGTTCCACCCGGGCTGGGAGCCAGGAGCCCGGGATGAGAGGTTTTCATTGAGGCTAACCAGGACTGCACAGAAATCGCTGTGGCCAGAGCGCAGGTTCTGACTGGCCGCAGCTCGAGACCCGGTCCGACAGGGAAGGAATAACTAAACGCAGGCTGTGTGTGTGTGTGTGTGTGTGTGCGCGCGCACGCACGTGTGCGCGTGCCTTGGCGGGTGTATGGGCTTAGATTGAGAAGCCCGCAGGTTTCAACTCGGAAGCTCCAACAGCTGTTCCTATTCACTGCCCGGCTGCAAAGAGCCCAGCGGGCCACGGCCGGGGTGGGCATCGGAGCTGCACCGCTCCACTGACCCTGCTCAGGCCCATTCATTCAGCTCAGTTACGTGCCAATCTCAGAGGTACCTCACCGGCCGCAGCAACGCTCTCCTGCGTGCGCACATCCGTACACAGGTTAAAAGCAGGGCAAAACCCAACTCTGTGCGTGGGGGACGTGCCCCCTCCCGCCCCCATGCACACCCGGGAACCCAGGTCTGCAGGGCGCACGGACCAGCGAGAGCAGAGGCCACCCTTCCCCCGCCGGCCCCCTGCACCTTTAAAAGGGACCCTTGCTACACGGAGAGCAAATCATCTCCCGGGACTTTCACTCAAGCCTCCACTTCACAAAACCTGTTTGTTTTTAGGCTGTAATAAGTCGATCTCATCTCGAGAGGCCCCCCTGTGACTAAGGACACTGCTGTGTGCCAGTTAGGTTCCAACGGACCAGGACCCGGTCGTGGTGGGGTGCCGCTCCCCTCCCTCCCCTGGCCTGCCTGTCCCCCACCGGGGCCCACTGAAGCTAACGCATGTGAAAAGCTGGGTCACCCCTGACCATCCCTCCGCCTTCACCCGAGGTGTGCCCAGGCCGGGGGTGCTGGACAGTCTCAGTAGCTGGACAGCCAGCACCAAGCTCATTCACGGCCTCTGCGCCCGGCTTCTGCGCTGCCAGCACCCCACGCGGGCTACACACCCCGCCTCCTGGGGTCCTGGGAGAGGGGGAGGTCCAGGCTGCCCCAGCCACCCTGGGGGGAGGGCACGCAGGAAGTGTTCTCTGCATTATCTGCCGGAGACTTTGCCGTTTCTCTGAACCACTTTCAGCTCCATAAAAGGCTGCCGGGAAGTCCCTGGAGGCTTCTCTTCTCAGAGGCGTCCCAGCCGGAGAATGCCTCCTGCCTGCTTGCTGGGCAGGCCTGGAGGCTGAGGGGACGCGGATGAGAGCCGCCCCCTCCCCGCCCAAGGCCGGGTGCTGCGGGGCAGAAACGCCTGGCGAGGCGGCGCCCTGACCCCTCAGATTCATCCGGGCCTCTGGTCTGCCCCCACCCCGCGGCTCGCTTGGAAGGACTCAGAAAGGGGTTCACGCCTTGAGCGGGCAAAGGAGGGTGGGGAGGCCAGCAGAATCTTCCCAGCTCTCCTGACCCAGAACTCCCAGTCCCCAGAGCACCCAGACGTCAGGAGGGTGACACGAGGTGGCAGGCTGGGGGGGCTCCACCCTTTCCGGGGAGGGGGTGAAGGATGCCAACTCCCCCCTTTGGTGCCCTGTCGCCCTCAGGTCGCACCGAGTGAGCCCCAAGCAGATTTGACAGCTGAGGCCTGGCCAGCGGCAGAGGTGGCCCACGGCAGAGCTGGGCAGGATGGGGGCAAGGGTCCTCCGATCAGGGTCTCCGGAGGTTCTGGGCCAGCTCATGGGATTGGAGAGGAGGAAGAGGTCGCAGGGGCTCAGGGGCAGGGCTGGGACGAGCAGGAGGCAGAACCGTGTGTCTCACTGGGTTCTGAGTGACTGGCCGTCTGGGGGCTGGGGAGAGGGCTGTGCCGGGGAGGGGCCCCCAGGGATGGTCCAGAGCGGTGCCGGGGGAAGGACGGAGGGCCTGCTGCTGCCGCCAACCACAGCAGCCCAAGCCCAGGCCGCTAGGAAGCCACTCCCAGGGCAGTGAGCTGAGCCGCCCTGCGGCGCCCCTGGCGGGGCCTCAGGCGGCCAAGCGCCTCTGTTGGCCGCCCCCGCACGAGGGCCGCTGCTGGCCGCCCAGAGCACGTGGTCCAGGCACTGCCGGCCGGCGCTCCCCACCCCTGTAGGCGCCCCTGGCAGGTGGCCCAGCCCGGGAGAGGCCAGGAGGGGGCCCCCGCAGCTCAGGCTCCTTGAGGACACGGGAAGGACTGGGGTGGGGGGAGGAGGCAGGCTAGACTGCCAAAGTCAACCCCGTTCAGCATGTAGTGACCCCCGCCTGGCGTGGGGAGCAGAAGCCACATCAGCTGGACACAGGCAGGCTGCCGCCCAGCCTCAGCGGCCCGGGCCCAGGAGCCCACACCCCCTCCCTGGAGCCCCAACAAGAAGCCCAGCCCTCTGTTCCCCGGAACAGGGAAAGAGGAAAGCTTCCGAGAGCGGAGGAGCCTGGGGACCATGTCCTTGGACAGGGAAACCGAGGCAGAGGGCAAGAAGCTCCTCCAGGGGCACCCAGAGGCCCGGCCGGCACCCTACCTGTGGCACAGAGGGCAACGAAGGTCTGCGCGTGTTTGCGGATGACCTGTTTGCTCTCTTCGACCACCGGCATTTTGGAGAGGAAGTGTTCAATGAAGTCGTGCGGGGTCGTGGCAGCCAAGTTCCACTTGAGTTTGTTCACCAAAACCAGCTCCATTTGCTGCGGAAATGGAGGGACACGTGCGTAAAGAGAGGCGCAGGCGCGGACCCCAATGCGACAGGGGGCGAGGAGAAGGAATGGGGCGTGTTGGAGGGTCCGGGAAGTTGGGGGGACAACGCGCAACCCCACATCCAAACAGAGAAGGTGCCGCTCGCGAAGGCTCCCGTTCTCGATTAAGCCCACCCTCCGCGGGTGGAGACCAGAAGCCCGCGACACCTGGAACGCGAGGTCTGGTCGTTCGCGCGGGCCCCTCGCCGCCGCCGCCGCTAGAGGGCGCACGCCGCCCACTTTTCGCGGCGCTAGGGGCGCCGAGGCGGTGGGAGTCGGAGGGAGAGAAAGTGTGAGTGAGGTGGGGCGGCGGGGGACCCGTCAGCTCCTCGAGAGGGGCGCCACCGGTGTGGCCGCCCTCCCTGGGGGCAGAGGGTCTCTCAGCGGCCCGCGGGGGCCCCTGGCTCTCCGCACCTCCCCCACCCCCGGGGTCCCACGGCTAACGGGGCATCCGGGGCGGTGGGGGTCCCAGGATTACCAGCAGCTCGTCGGGCCGGATGGAGTTGTCAGTATAGATGCACAGCTTCTCGGCCGTCAGGGGGATGGTCTCCTTCATCTTCGAGGCGACGAACATGCAGGTGGCCCCCAGCAGCTGCAGGCGGCTCTTTTTCACGGGCTCCAGCGACAGGAAGCGGTCCAGGTAGTTCATGGCCAGCGGGAAGACCTCCTCCTCGCACTTCTGCTCCTCGCAGACCTGCCGGGGCACCGGGGGCCGTGACCGCCGCCACCGAGAGCGCCCGGCCCCCTCTGCGGAGACCTCGCGCCCCCCACCCGGCTCGCGCCAGGGCTGCGGGGCCCCGAGCGCGAGGAGGGTCAGGGCAGGGGGCGGCAGGAGCTGCCGCCGCCGCGCCCCCTTCCCCGAGAGTCCCCCAAACCCACCCACCCGAAACTGAAAGGGAAAGTCCCGGCAAGGCTGGCACAGTGGGGGCGGGAGCTGGCACGGCTGGCCGGCGTGTGCCGCGCGCGGGCGGCGGACCCCGGCCCGCGTGGGTGCTTCGGGATCCTCCAGGCCTGGGGTCGGCACCAAATGGGGTGCAGGGCCGTGGGGCGGGCCGCGGGGATGGGCGCCGCGCTCGCAGCGCCTGCGAGACACAAAGGTGGCGTCCCAGGCCGCCGCGCCGCATTTCCCCAGACGTCATCTTTTCAAAAAATATTTAAAAATATTAAAAAATTAACTGGGTATATAAAAACCCCCTGAAAATGACCCTCAGGCGGTCCTTTACCCAGGCCGGGGGTCGGGAGCTCGTTGCAGGCTCAAGGGAGAGCCCCAGGAATTCAAACTCGGGGGCCCCCCTTCCCCCTGGGCGCGGGCGCTGTTTCCCTCTCGCAAGGGCACCACGCCGCACTTTAAAAAATTATTTTAAAATACTTGCGGTGCACTCAGGAGCCCACTGAAGGCCTGAAAACGTGCCCCTGGACCCCGGCTCGCTCCGGACTGGTCCCCCAAGCTGAGACCCCTGCAGATGAGGGTCAATCCCCAGCGTCTCGGGGGCCACGCGACCTTGCAGCCCGGCGTGCTCTCCGGCCCAAGCTGGCCGTGCGGGGCGCCCCGGGACTCACTGCTTGAACAAAGGGGCCCCCTCTCCCGAGCGGGGTCCCCTCACAGCTGCCCGAGCTCTGGCCCCTCGCCCCTCCCGCCGGCTCCCGGTGGCCGCACGGCCCCTCGCGGCGGCCCCAAGCGCCTCGCCGGCCGCTCCCCACCCCCACCCTGCCCCCAATTATTAATAAACACTTTTGCTTTGCAATAAAAGAACAAAGATGGCGCATAATACTGGCACGAGCGTCCCTTGCATACGTGTCCATGGATATTAATTTAAAAATCAAATCTATGCCCCCTCCCCCTGGAGCTGGCGGCTCAGCGGCCGCGCGGCCGGGAGAAGAGGCGCAGCGGGGCTCTGGCGCAGGCGGGGACTGAGCAGTGGCGGTCCAGGCGGGGGCCGCAAAGGGCGCCCAGCCTGCGGGCCCCAACCCTGAAGCATACTGGGGTGCCCCGGTCGTGGCTTTCCCCCAAGGTACCCCTCCTCGACCGCTGCCCCCCAAGGGAATATCCGATGACCCCACCCCCACCCCGTCCTTGTTCAAAAAATACCCAGAATATCTATATATTTCGGAACTACGATTCCTATCAACACTCTGGCAAACTTCAAAAGTTGGGGTGGGAGGGAAGGGAGGGCGATGAGTGGCAAAGAAAAGTGGGTTTGCGCAACAAGTCGCAGGAAAGTGCTAAGAGAGCCGCCCGGAGCCCCGCACCTCCAGCATCCAGGTGGCTACGATCTTCCGCATGGACGGCAGGATCTCCTTCTGCACACACTTGAAGTAGGACACCGAGGGCGCGCAGGTCTCCTCCGCCTTGAGCATGGCCCGCAGCACCCGGTCGTTGAGGAGGTTGGCATCGGGGTACGCCCGGCGGATGGTCTCCATCTCGCAGCACAGGAGCTGGTGTGCCATGGCAGGGGCTCTGCTAGGCGGCCTGGGGCGGCGGTGGGTCCGGGGCTGGGTCCGCGCTCGGCTCTAGCTCCTGCTGCCCCTCGCCGGAGCGCGCGGACGCTGCTGCTAGCTGCTACTGCGCCGACAGCCCTCTGGAGGCTCTAGGACTTTGCAACTTCCAACAAAACTCCCCTGTAGTCCGTGTGACGTTACTGTTGTTAAGCAGAGATCAAAGCCGGGCAGAGAATGGGAGCGGGAAGGGGGGGGGGGGCGGGCGCAGGGGGAGGGGGCGCGGGCGCCGAGCGCCGGGGAGCGGCGAGGGGCAGAGCCCAAAAGCCATCCCGGAGGCGCCGCGCCGGCACCGCGCGGAGTTGCCCCCGAAGCCGGGTTTTCATAGAAATGCAAATCGTCCCGAGGCTGCCTTTCTCCCCGCCGGGGAAGAGGGGTGCAGGGGGGCCTGTCGTCCCCGAGTGGGTCCCTCAGGATTTGGGGGGTTGGGTGAAGGTGGCTCTGCAGAGGGGGACAGCCAGAAGGGCGGGCAGGCCACACGCAGCCTGGGGAGACCGCATGGAGGGGGGACTCTGGAGTTCGGTGACACCCTATATCTGAGCCGGGAGAATGGGCGCATTTCCGAGAACGCCACGAGGGCACCCACGGGCGGAGAGGCAGCCTAGGAATCTTAGCGTCTACATCTTCTTTCATTTTCATTAACACGTGTAAATTTCAGGAACCATTTAACATTCAGGGACTCAGGGCAGAGCCGGCAACACTGGTGGAGGCTTCATTCCCGCACACGGGGGGGGGGTCTTGCAAATGCCCGAGGGGGTAACCCTAAATGTTAAAGGACTTTCAGCCTAGCATGCGCTCGCTCAAAAAATAAAATAAAATAAAATAAATGCCCGAAAATTCCAGCAGCAGCCCAAGATGGTGGCCAGCATTTCCTTCATCCTGTCCTCCTCGCCTGGGGGAATCTGCGGGCTGTCTTCCTACCTTAGCCAGTCCATTCTTGCGGGGGTCCCCAATCCCCCCCACCCCCGCCCTGTCCCGGCAGCTAGAAAAACACCCTGAAAGGAAGGCTGCAAAATAGTGGTCTCTGTCCTGTCTCATTTTTTAAAATTAAAAATTAAGTTAAATCGCTGGAAATATTAGTCGCCTCTCCGCCTGGGACAAGACCACCGGAAGCTTCCTAATTGGTTTTGCTGGGGGTGTGGACGTCTCTTCACCTTTAGAACTTGCCCTGGGGCTGCATTCGTGAGCCTGAGGGGGATGGCGGGGGCTGGCAACAATCAGAGCAATTACAAGTTAAAGAAATGGGTGTATTGATCTGATGATTTTAAACAAAACCTATATATGTTCGTGGCTAGAAGAGAGTCCCAAATATTATCGCAAACTTGTACGACATATAAAAGAATATATAAAGCTTCTTTTCGAATTAAAGATTCAGTCTCTTTGGTGCTTATTTTTAAAATAAAAGGACATTTTGCTCAGTCTTAACATACTTTTTTTTACAGTTTTTACTCTACCTGCCCCAAATTAAGAAAACTGTTCATTAACTTCCCTCTGAATATAGTTTAGTGTCATCAAACCACCATATACCCTAATGTTAAAGGCTCAAAGAAAACGGATTAAAAAGCCCCCTTCCCTTCGCAAGGGCGCACGCCACAGGACAAGGACCTCCCCCCCCCCTCCTTTTCGGGGCTGATTCTTCCCGCGCCCCCTCCCCCGCCGAGATTTAGGGTTACTAATATTCCGGGTCCAGGAGGGTAATTACCCCCGGCTCACGCCTCGGGAGCAGAGGGTGGCCCGACCAGGGAGCACCCACCGCCGTGTCCCCCTCCCTGGGCACCCACGCTCGCGTTGGCCCCCGGCACGCCGGAGCCTCGGAGCATCAGCCCGCGCACGAGGGCAGCCGGGCTGCTTTTTCATTCATAAAATCCCGACCGGGCGGCCGCCCGGATGATTTATGGGGCTGCGTGCTACCACCGGGCTGCTTCTGTCCCGGGGGGTTAGGGGACCCGAGCCCCGCGTGCGCCCGGGCCCGGCCCGAGGCAGGCTGGCGACGGCGAGGGGCATCGGGTCATAAAGAGCATCGCCCACTCCGGCAGAACGGGTTCTGGGTCCAGGAGGGAGCTTCCCCCTAACCCGGGAGAAAGACAGAGGAAACTGGAATTAGCATGAGCCAATGGGGGCGCGGCGCTGTTACTAGGCGGACCGGGCAGATCTCGACGAGGAACTCCGTTGATTTCCCCGCTCAGGGACGGGCGCAAAAGTGCAAGCCCGGCCGGCGAGCGTGAAGAGCCGTCCAGGAACCCGCGGGGGAGGCGCTGGAATTTGGGGCCCGGCGGGGAGCGCTAGCCGCCCAGCCCCCACCCCAGGGAGCCCAGATCTGCGTTCACCGGGGACTCAGAGCGGGCCAACAGCCTCGGGGCCCTTGAGAGCGGCTGCTTCCAGGAGAGCGGGGAAAGAGTTTTGATTTTAATTATTTTTTTCAGAGAGAAAAGCAACTTTTAAAAACTTTACTGTTTAAGTTTTAATTTTGCAAGGCCTTTAAAATACCCACCGCGAAGCAGGAACTGCACGTTCTGGGCTCATTTAAAGTGCTCTGCGCTATTTCTTGGGGACCCTGTGGAACAAGGGGCCAGTGGCCCAATGGGAAAGGAGACCACTCTGGTTGGAAAGAAAATCCAAAAGTAACTTATATCACCTTCCCACTTTCCTCGCCCCCTCGTCCCCCGCCGAGGTGACCGCGGCCGGGGAGGATCGCCGGCCCCGAGAGGGCGAATTCCGCGGCAGGAGCGTTTGCCACCGTCCCTGGCTGTGGGAACCTTCATTCAAGGCGGGGGAAGGGAGCGCGTTCATTCAGGAACCCGCGCGCCGCGGCGCCGACCTCGGGACGCACCGCGGCTGCGCGCCGCCCGGCCGCGGGCTTTGGGGAGGGGGTGCGGGGCCCATTGGAGACCTTCCACGGGCTTCGACCTCCGGCACCCGCCCTACCCCGAGAGGACTGGGCGGCGGGCGGGCGCGCGCATGCAGGTGGGGTCACCTGCAGCCGCATACCTGGCGGCGACTTGAAAGGACTTGGCTCCAGCTACGCGAGTTTTCCATTGTTAAGCCCTTAAGTCGTTCTGGAAAACGCTTCCGAATGCGGACCGCGGGGTTCCGGGGGCGCTCAGGCTCCACTTCCCCCACACTGCTCGCTTTCGGGGGGCGTGTGGCGGTCCACGTACTGAGGTAGCTCCGCCCCGGCTACCCGGCGCGGATCCCCGGCCCCCGAAAGCTGGGGAACGAGCCCGAGCAAACTCTGGCCCCGGGCCCACCCGGGACACTCACACGCTGGGAACAGGGGCAGCCGCATCTCCCACCGCCCCAAACCCCGGACGTGCGTTTCCGCCTCTGATCAATTAATTTCAGCCACACACAGACCCCCGCGCACCAGTCTTGGGTCGGGCAGGTTGCGAGGGTGGGACACCCATCCCCCAGCTCTTAAGGCCGTGGGCTAGGTGTGCGCGGGAGATGAAAGCAAACCCCAACAGGTGTGTGTGCGGGGGTGGGCGGGGGAGGGTGCTGGCTCCCGCAACGCCGCTGGAATCCCAAGGGAGAAGGTGCACTCTTGGGGATGAAAGAAGATTCTAACTCCTTGACCTCCGCCCCTCAGAACGCATCGCCTGCTGCCCTGAGCAATATGAAAGTCCACTAGGAATTGCCTGGCCTCTTGGCCCAGGCCCCTGCGCGGTCTCTAACTAAGGGTCGCGGAGTGGGCGCCCAGGCTCATTAGATAACCACCTCCAATCAAGGCGAAGGAATCGGGCGGGAGGTGGGGATAATGACCTAGGAGGCCATACCCCTCCCGCGTCTCCCGTGGCCAAGCCTACCAGTGGCTGAGCAGATCCCCCCGCCCCCCCACCTCTGCCCCGGGACCGGGGCGCCGCTGCGGAGGCCCGCGGGGCCTCGGAAACCTTCCGCGAGGAGGACCCTCGCTAAGACCCTCGTTGGGTCCCGCTGCACCCGCTCCGTCGCCTCCAGGACTTGTCACTGCCCCCCCCCCGCAGCCCCCATCCTCGCCCTTTTCCGGAGAGTGCCTGCGGGGAGGACCCCGAGTCCTCGTGCGTTCCAGCCCGCTTTTTTGCACCTTTGAAATGCCCGAAAACGTTTCCATCCTTCGAATTGGCCTTGGGGATGGGTGCGGGGACGACCGGGGTCTTAGTTGCGGGCAGTCAATGAGTTACAGGGTTCTCGACTCTTGCTGTGGGGGTCGGGGTAAGGTTCCAGGTGCGGGGAGAGGGGTTGCGTACTTAACGCCCTGCACGCCTTCCCTGGGGTCCCTCGGCCTCGCGCTGTCAGGGCTGGTGGCGGGACACGGGTTTGGACCCGCTGGGTAGTTCTGGGCGTGCGGGGTGCTAGGGGCCCGATAGGCCGCGCTCTGTCCCCACGCCCCGCCGGGGTGCTCGAGCTAGGATCGCCTGCCCTGGGAGTCCGAGGACACGGGGCTGGGTACTGGGGTGCGGCCCCGCTGGGGAGAGAGGGGAGGCGAGAGCGCGCGCGCCGCGGGAACCTGAGCCTCGGCTCGGGAGCCGCGCCGCGCATTCCGCGCATTCCCGCCCGGCCTGGGTTCAGCCGCCACGTGGTCGCTCTGCGCGCCGCGCTTACCGTAAAGCTCAGAGGAGACGAGCACTCCCCAGCTTCGGAGCGCGTGCGGACCTCCCAGGGTGCGCCGGACCTGCCCACTCCTGGTGCGCAGATAGAGGTTGCTCTTTTACGTAATAAGTAGAAGTACTGCTGGAGTAATGACACACTCATTTGTAAAGACAGGCAGGAAGGGTGCTCAGGCCCCGCTGGTATCTCAGTAGGGCGACTGTCCATCTCAGGAACGTGACCGAAACGGACCGATGACCATTCTGCCTTCCCAGCAGTGACAGCGAAAAGGAGGAGCTGCAGCCGGCTGATGGCTTTCTTCTCCTTTTTCTGATTATTCCACATCAGTAGGTGGCTCAGTGCAATACCCTGTGAAACTGGGAAACGGAATCCATGACGTCCTTAGCGCATAGGAAACGTCCATAAAGCTGCCTATACTATTTTTTTAAATCCTGAGGTGTCTTTTTCTGAGGATCAGGATAATAATCTACTTTTCAAGGATTCATGCAAAACCAAACCACTTTTCAAGATGCCAGGAAGTTTGCAAGCGTATTTGTGAGGATGCACAAGAGTATCACACACAGACCTACATCTGCCAGTAGGGCAATCAAAAGCTTCTGTAACTGTCATGCAACCTTGGACAAATCTCTCTCCCATCTGGAAAAGCGGGTATGACTGTGTGTCTTCTAAGGCTGTGGAGACGAGTAATTACGGTAATGTGTGTGAAGCGTTATTCGTGTATTTGTTCTTGTGCGGAAAGAAGGCCGTGTGATGCATGCTGTATGTGGAATTAATTAAACATTTCAGTTTATATTCAGAAAGAGGATTTAAAAATGGCTTTATAGTCTATAAATTCACTTTTATTTGGTGACTTCTCCTGAGCTGTCTGTGGACGTGAGGTTTAAATCCTAGAACACGCATTAAAAAAAAAAAAGTTTAACCACGTTCATCTTCCCTTCTTCCTTCTCAACATGCAAACGGAGTAAAAAGGTTGATTAAAAAAGGAAGAGCATTAATTAAGGGCACAAGTGTCAAGGCAAGGATGAGGGTCAGAAACAAAAGGAAGGATTTCTGGGGCGTCAAGGGAAGGGGACAGCCTGAGGCCCTGCCCAGGCCTCTGGATGGCAAGGGGGGGGGGCCAGGGCCTGTTGCCCTGTTCACAAAAGGGGGAGGCGATCACAAGTGAAACTGACCAAACGTGCGGGTCAGTGACACTGGCAGAAGCAAAGAGGCAGAAGTGTCAAGAAGCCATGGACTGAAGCCGCTGACGGTGTCAGTCCATGGTCAGGGCACAGTCAGCCCTCAGGGTCCCTGCAAGGAGGGAAGGGCAGGGGGAGGCTGGTTTAAACATTTAGCTACAGCTGGAGATTGCTGGGGAGAGAGGGCTTCTGGACCACCAGTCTGGAGGGCATCCCAGTGCCCCCAGGACTCTGGTCATCCATTCTCCTTTGCTCCTTTGGACCAAGTTGTCTAATCAACTTTCTAACCCAAAGAGGAAGCTGGAAGCATCCGCTGGGAGGCTTCCAGGCAAAACGCAACCTTAGTGCCGGCAGTTCAGCCAACAGGCAAAAAAATGTTCCATGAGCTCCTGTGGAGTGAGATGGGTGAGCTCCTCCCTCCAACATAAGCCTCAACCCTTCTTTGGCCTTTGGCGAGTCAGGTGGTGTATGAGTTTCCCAAGGCTGCTGTAACAGAGAACCACAAACTGGGGGGCTTAAGACAACAGAAAAGGATTCTCCCACAGTGCTGGAGGCCAGAGTCCAAGATCAAGATGTTGGCAGGGCTCTGCTCCCTCTGCAGCATCGTGGGGAGAACCCTTCCTGCCTCTTCCAGCTTCTGGGGCTCCCATGTCCCTTGACTTGTGGCCATATCACTCCAGTGTCTGCCCCCGTCTTCACAGGACCGTCTCTTCTCTGTGTGTCTTGTCCTCTTCTGTCTCTTATAAGGACACCCGTCATGCAATTTAGGGCGCACCTGGGTAATCCAAGAAGATCCTTAACTTGATTCCATCTGCAAAGACCTTATTTCCAAATAAGGTCGAATTCACAGGCTCTGGCGGTCAGGAGGTGACCACGTCTCTTGGGGGCCACCATTCAGCTCACTACAGGTAGGAAGAGGGAGAAAGATGGTACAGGTCTTAAAGCTTAAACTAGGCAAACAAATAAGGTCTTGCTTTGTGTCAGGCCTTGTTAGATATTTCGGGGCAGGGAGACAGGGCCCAAATATGACTGAGTTATGGTCTCTGTCTTCTAGGGCTTTCCACTGGGGACCTGAGAAATAATGCCTGGAAATTTTTTTCTTCTTTAATGCAAGTTCATGGCCAAGTCGGCAGGTGCCTTCTGCAGGCAACCCCCATCCCTGTCCAGTTCACTCCTTTCCAGAGGTAGACAGGGAAAAATCACGAGCAGCACGATTGCAATTAGAATTTTAAGGAGGGGTAAAGAGAAAGGCTTCACCCGAGAATGAGGAAGGCAAAAAGGGAAGAGAGAATGTTCTAGATGTTTGAACAGCGTAAGCGAAACCCTGAAAGGAGGAGGTGCAGGATATGCACTTGGCTGAAAAGCAAAGAATCTCTGAACGCTTTAAAGCAGACTGGGGGAAAATGGAGATGCAGTCATCCTCGGTATCCATGGGGGACTGGTTCCAGAACCCCCTCAGATGCCACAGTCCAAAGGTGCTCAAGTCCCTTATTTATAAAAGTGTAGCGTCTGCCTATAACCTACACACATCCTCCCGTATACTTTATTTTTTTAATTAATTAATTAATTATTTTTTGCTGTACGCGGGCCTCTCACTGTTGTGGCCTCTCCCGTTGCGGAGCACAGGCTCCGGATGCGCAGGCTCAGCGGTCATGGCTCATGGGCCCAGCCGCTCTGCAGCATGTGGGATCTTCCCGGACCGGGGCACGAACCCGTGTCCCCTGCATCAGCAGGCGGACTCTCGACCACTGCGCCACCAGGGAAGCCCCCCTCCCGTATACTTTAAATCATCTCTAGATTACGTATAATACCAACAACACTGTCAGTGCTATGTAATAGTTGCCATCTGGAGGCAAATTCAAGCTTTGCTTTTTGGAACTTTCTGGAATTTTAATTTTTTGGGAATATTTTTTGACCCATGGTTGATTGAATCCGCGATGGGGAACCCATGGATATGAGGGCTGGCTGTAAGGATAGTGTTTTTGTTTGTTTGTTTGTTTTTGTTTCGTTTTGTTTTTCGGCTTGCAGGATCTTAGTTCCCTGACCAGGGATTGAACCCGCGTCCTCGGCAGTGAAAGCAAGGAGTCCTAACCACTGGACCGCCAGGGAATTAATTCCCTGTAAGGATGGTGTTGACCTCACAGAGTTTTCACGGAGACTAAACGAGTTAGTGTGGGTAAATCCAGGCACCCAGGGAGTGAGGCCATTATTAGCCAAGACTCACGATAAGTCTGGAAACTGTAGGCATGAAAAGGAGCCCCTTCATTAAGTCACAACCGACTCGTCTCCCCATGTTTTTCAATCAAAAGCTTCTGTAACTGCCAATGAGTTCAATCAACGTGAGATTAGCAAAGTTGTTATGCCGAGTTGATACCCTTCCAGACATAGAGGAAAATATCTGAGAGTTTCTTTTTATTGCTTTGTCCTGGGTGAATGTATGGCTTCCTCTGTGCTTTTAGAGGTATTGAAAACAATAGGTCTCGCGATCCTTTGTCGCTTCCCAGACTGGGATTACAACGGCAGGAAGGGAGCCACTGAGGGTCACAGAGGGCAGAGAGCAGGGTTGGGGGGCCACGAGGGTGAGGTCAGAGTAGCTCTCTGGGAAGAGGAATCTGGCCTCACCCACCCCTTCCTTCTGCCTTTCCCTTACTGGCTGATGAGGCCAAGCTCAGAATCCACCCACCAGCACATTCCCACATAAGTGTCAAGGTCATAGAAAGAGGCTGTTTGGAAAGAGGAGATGAAAGATAGGGATGGTGGCAAGGAAGGTGTGATTGCGAAGCAGGGGAGTGGGGGAGGAGGGGGGAGCAGCAACCTGGAAGGTGGGAGCAGAAAGGAAAGTTAGGAACGCACCCCGCAGACCTCTTCCTGTACAGCCGCACAGCATCTTTACAGAGAGCAACTAAGTCATTTTCACAGCAGCCTCTGAGGACCGTCACTTCATCCCCATTTTACAGACGAGGAAATCGAGGCCCACAGCGTCATGAGCTCTGGCAGAACTGGGATACTTCCGGCTCTGACTATAAAACCCAAGGGAAGAGGCGAATTATGAAGCCCCCAGAGATTGCAGCGTCCACCTATTTTTAAAACAGCTTTATTGAGATATAATTTACACAGCATGAAGTTCACCCACTTAAAGCGTGTAAGTCAGTGATTTTCAGTATATTTGCAGAGTTGTGCAACCATCACCACTGTTTAATTTTAGAACATTTTCATCACCCCCAAAGAAACCCCAAACCCGTTAACAGACACTCCCTTTTCTTCTCCCCCTCACGCCCTTCCCCAGCCCCAGGAACCCAGTAATCTGTTCTCTGTGTCTCTGGATTTGCCACTTTGGATGTTTCCTGTAGATGGAATCCTCCGATATGGGTTCTTTTGTGTCTTCTTTCATTTAGCACGATGTTTCCAAGGTTCGTCTGTGTTTTGTAGCACACATCAGTACTTCGTCCCTTTTTGTGGCTGAGTTATAATTCACTGCGTGGAGGTGCCACATTTGATGTCTCCATCTGGGTTGCTTCCGTGTTTGGACTGTGAGAAGAATGCTGTTCTGAACATTTATGTTTCCGTTTCTCTGTGTGACAGGGATCATCTTTACTATGCAATCAGGTGGAGGGTCAGTCTTGGGGGTTTTTGCTCTCTGGGACCCAGGAAGAGACCTGGATGTGTCCGAGGGTTTCTCAGTGGTTTCAAACCCCCTGCCTTACCCGTCTTTCTCTTGCCCTCTCTCTTTCACCTTGTCTCCTACAGCGTCCACAGGGAGGTCCTAAAGCATGGAACCATAAGCAAATATGCACCAGAAATGCTTTTTTTGCCTGACGTTAAGAAACTCAATAGGATGGATACGAGCCCTAATTAGGCATGCGCAGTAAAGAGCAGGGTGAGGGAGGGGCGGTCCTCGAGACCCCGGGAAAGGCAGCCAGGGTGTGTCAGCTCTGACCTTTACCCAATAAACCCGTACCTTTAACATCCCATGAGTAACCCAAGGGGTTCAACCTGTCAAAAGAGCTTCCAGACTTGAGAGGGAGGAAGGGGAGAAGTCTGGAAGCATGTCCAAGATTCTTCTCTCTTTTGACCGGTAGGTCTGGGCCTGCAGAGCCCCCAGGGCAGCTGACTCACCTTGGAACAGAAGGCTTATCACCGCACCCCGCGTGGTGAGGGAGTTGGAGTGTTTCCACGCAGTGGCCCTTTGCTTTGTCTCCTCCGCCACAGAGGCGATAATGCGCTGAATTGGGGACTGGTGATGGTGAGAATCAGAAGAGGTAGAAAATCCCTTCTGTGGGACTGGCAGGGCATCGAGGCTCAGGGGTAGCCATGGCTGAGGTCACAGGGTCTGGTGACAGGGTCGGGGCTATGGCAGTCGTGCTGCAGGTCTGGTGTTGGGGACGGTATGGGCCCCTCCTGAGACAGGATCGGAGCACGGTCTGGTTGGGATTCATGCTGCCTTTACCTCCCTTGTTCCCGCCTGTTTTCTCCATCTGGTTTACCTTTTCTGCTTAAATCCATCAGCATTGGTTTCGGTTGCGTTAGACCAAAAACGAGCATGAGGAGGGCACCTTGACTGAAGACATTTGCAGCTCTTGCACAAAGACCTATGACATCCCTGCCAAATATGCAACTTACAAGAGTCACCCTAGGAACAAGCTCAGGTCCAATAAAAAGGGACGGTAGATCATCAAGGGATTATTAAGGACTAATTAATGGATTATTCACATCCCGATAATGAGGGACGGTATATTCAGAGAATGAAACAAAGCAAGATACAAACGTACAGTACTGCATTAGCTCAACTGTAGGACTTACGTAGCTGATTTGAAGGACATGTGACAAAATGGAAAGAGCTGAGCCTTGGGGAGGTGACAGGGATGATTTTTTTCTCCTTCCTTCTGTAGTCTATCACGTGCTTTCCATATACTGTATCCTCTTATGAACAAATATTATCTTAAAACCAGAAAAAAGAATCCAACCAGAGACAACTCCAAAAGATACAAGGGCATTTTCCAGGCCCCCAGGTCCCCTGCTGTCCTTGGGACACCTGAGCCAGACCCCCTGTGGTCCATCAGGCAGTAGCCACATGGGGTCCTCCCCATCGTGGAGGAGCGTCCCTGGTGCAAGTTCAGGAGGAGCCTCAACTCTCACATGACTCCAGCAGACAAAGCGGTGGGAGGCTGGTGTTTCAAGGCAGAGTTTAATGGGTCCCAGAGTAAACAGTGCTCGTAAACACATAGCCAGTGTGATCGTCACTGGGTAGTGCCCATTTCGGAGTGGACGAGGCCCAGACTTTGCCTCCTAAGATGCAGGGCATCGGCTGAAAGCAGGAGGAAATGTAAAGGGGAACCGACAGATAGAGCCTGACGTGCACAATGATCTCTGCTCTGTGACCAGCAAGGCTGCGGCTGAGAGTATGAATGAGAAGCACTTGGGGCAGCTGTCTTCTCCTCGGTGTGGACTTGGACCACATTATCTCTGAGAATTCTGTGGTCCTTGGGAGGCACATGTGTGTGTGCTGATCCAGCAGTTGCCTGCTGTCTACTAGGACAAATAAAGGCACCTTGAAGGGGGCTAGACCTAGAGGGTCCCACCCCTGGATTGTACACAAATAGACGTTGTACAGACAGAATCACTCAAGGAGAGACTGCTGGGGGAGGAGGCTGTGGGGCACGCATCACTGTGTCCTCTGAGATCCATTCCCTACAGAAATGGAATTTTTAACTAGGCACCTACTATTCACCTAAAGACTACATTTCCCAGCCTCCCTTGCTGCTGTATGGCCATGTGACCAGTCCTAGCCAATAGGCTGTGAGTAAGAGTGATGAGTGAAACTTCCAGGTTGGGACATTAAAAGGTAAAGGCATATAGCAAGGTTGCAGGATACAAGGTTAATATACAAGAGTCAGTCGTGCCTACCTATGTACCAGCAATGAACAGAATTTGAAATTAGAAAAACAGTATTGTTTACATTAGCACTCCCCCTCCCCCGCAAATAACATACTTAGGTATAAAGCTAACAAAATTTGTACAAGATCTATCTGAGGAGAACTACAAAACTCTGATGAACAAAATCAAAGAGCAAAATAAATAAATTCCATGTTCACAGATAGGAAGACTCAATCTTGTCCAGATGTCAGTTCTTCCCAACTTGGTCTATAGAGTGCTATCTGATCAAAATCACAGCAAATTATTTTGTAGATTTTGACAAACGGATTCTAAATTTTATATGGAGAGGCAAATCCAACACAATATTAAAGATACCCTAGAAAACCATAATTCAAAAAGAGTCATGTACCAAAATGTTCATTGCAGCTCTATTTACAATAGCCCGGAGATGGAAACATCCTAAGTGCCCATCATCGGATGAATGGATAAAGAAGATGTGGCACATATATACAATGGAATATTACTCAGCCATAAAAAGAAATGAAATTGAGCTATTTGTAATGAGGTGGATGGACCTAGAGTCTGTCATACAGAGTGAAGTAAGTCAGAAAGAGAAAGACAAATACCGTATGCTAACACATATATACGGAATTTAAGGAAAAAAAATGTCATGAAGAACCTAGGGGTAAGACAGGAATAAAGACACAGACCTACTAGAGAATGGACTTGACGATACAGGGAGGGGGAAGGGTGAGCTGGGACAAAGTGAGAGAGTGGCATGGACATATATACACTACCAAACGTAAAATAGATAGCTAGTGGGAAGCAGCCGCATAGCACAGGGAGATCAGCTCGGTGCTTTGTGACCACCTAGAGGGGTGGGATAGGGAGGGTGGGAGGGAGGGAGACGCAAGAGGGAAGAGATATGGGAACATATGTATATGTATAACTGATTCACTTTGTTATAAAGCAGAAACTAGCACACCATTGTAAAGCAATTATACTCCAATAAAGATGTAAAAAAAAATAAAATAAATAAAAATAAAAAATAAATAAAGGAGAACAAAGTTTGAGGACTGACAGTACCTGACTTCAAGGCTTACCGTAAAGCTGCATCGTTGAGTGGAACCACCATTGTGAATAAGATGCTCGTCGACACTGTAATCATCACCTGGCTTGAAGTTAGGACTCTTACCCTGCTCTGGATGTAACTGCTCCCCTTTCCCACTCACCCTGTGGGCCGCGCCTGAGGATTCTATCTCATGATGCTCCTCCAAGCTCAGGTACTCTCAGTGGCTCCCCAGGGCCCCCTGAAGACATTCTCAAGTCACTAGCCTGGTATTCCAAGACCCCCTTTGCCCAAGTCAACTTCTCCCTTACCTCTCATTCCTCCTATAAAACCTTCACATGTGCACCACTCGCCTATTTCTGCCCTTGGCATTCAGCCTCCTTTGCAGTGGTGTCCCCCCTGCCCTAAGTGCATTACAGCTTGGCCTTCACGCAAGACCTAAATGCTGTGCAACCCCTTCACGAAGCCTGCTGTGTGGTCAACCGCATGGCTACCTCCGACCGTGGGCACTTCTCACGCAGAGCGGGCCGCCCACATTGCTGGGCTAAAGTGTTATTTCCTTTAGAGTCTATAACCATCCGTCGCGTCCCACCACCATCCCGGACTTCCCAGGAGCTCAGGGGAAAAAGGGACCCCAGGTTGGCCTCCCAGGGAAGCCGTCTCTTTGAAAGTCTTGAGAGTTTGGAAATCTCACTTTGAGTTTTGATGCAAGGGTGGGATGCAGGAAGGGAGGGTGTCTGCCCGCAAAGGTAACTCTTTGGATGTCACGCAAACACCCAGAACTCATAGATTCAAGCACCTCGTGATCGGAGGCGCAGACCGAGGCAACGAGGGACTCGTGAACGCAGAGCTCGCAGGGGACCTCTTGGGATGGAACCTAGGCTGGCGGCCCTCCAGGGTTCTCAGCTTGGCATTCTGCTGTTGCAGTTCTTGTTCTGTTTGCCGCCAGACTCTGGCTTGCCATGCACAAAACCTCCTCAAAAGAACACGAACGGGAAAATTAGAGGGAGACTGCCGAGGAGTCTTGCAAAGTTGGAAAAATGAGCGTCTCCTTGCTGCAGAGTGCCTGGCCCGTCCCCTAGGTCCTGATTAAGGGGAATTGGTGCTCGTGAGGGCCTTGAGCAAGAGGCCTCTGGTTGGAGACAATCTTGTGGCTTTGGCCTGTAATTTGGATTCGGGGGGTCAGACACAGTTAATGTGATAAACTCGCAAACCTCTGCTGGTGACCAGACGTGGAGTACGGCCCCCACGGACAGCCCTCAGGGCTGGTGGCACACGTACTCAGTCCCTGTGGCTGCGACAGGCCGGGAAGGCTGAGCCTCCACAGGCCGTGGAAACTGCTCCTTTCGTGGCTGCCTTTGGAAATCTGGAAATAAAAGTCATTGGTCTTGTTTGCCATGTTGCTCTAAACGCACGCTGATGGCGGGCTTGATTTTTGCTGGACGTGGGTCTTTGAGGTTCTCCATGTCCTAGACCGTGAACTTTTGAAGGCAGGAGGGGAAGCATAAAACGTACCCTGTCCTGGGGTCATGCTCGCTGAGGGGCTTCGCACTGATGTGTTGGACCAAGGAATGAGGAATGAATGGGATAAAGGCGAAAAGATGTGTCTTTGGTTTGAAGAGTGATGGCCCTCGGGTCATTTCAGCTTGGGGTTTGCCCCAAGAGGTCTTCCTGATGACCAAGGTCATTTGAATGTCGCCAGAACACATGGGTCCTTTTTGGCTAATGACCACTTTGGTACCTTTCTCTTGCTTCCTGAGTCCCCAAGATCAGGCTATTGAGAAGACAGATAAATTTTAAGTGTGTGTTTGTGTGTGTTAAATGTTGTGGGAAAATTGGGAGGCATGGGATGGAAGTGGTTGGATGGGGTGAGGGGTGGATGGACGGGGTGGGGAGATGGAGTGGGGGCTGGGGGTGGAGTGGAGGAATCACTGTCCACAGCCATGGGTCTCCACCCTCTCGGTCCCTGCAGGGCCCCTGGGCTGCATTCACCACCATTGCCTTGTGAACATATGTGATATGTGGGTGAGTCTTCCATGCTCTCGTTTTACACTTACATTTCTTTGGTTCAACCCCCCACCCCTGCCAGTGACCAAAGTAGGGTGAATTCCCTCTTTCCCTCCATGTGGATGTTTTCAAACAGGAATGCTTCCTAGGAAACTGAAGACAAACAAATCAGCAGGATATGAGACCGAATAAGACGTGAATGAGTTTATACAGTGCTAATTTCCGATCCTAACTCAAACAAAGATCTAATCAGGGGTCAGTTGGCTGAGCTGACACCATCGATGGGGAAGCAGGCTTCTGTTTCTTCCCCTTTCTGAAGGTTAACCAAGTTACGTACACATCTAGTGCTAAGTATACCTTCCGGTTTGCCTGCGGCAGGACATGTGATTTTTGATAACATCTCTGGGCAAGATGATAATGGAGTCCGGTTGGTTTTACCCAATGAAACAGGGACCCCTGAGCAATGGCAACTGAGGAAATGGGGCTTTAGTGACAAGGCACAGGGCTCTAGTCCTGTTCAACTCTTTCCCAATGAGTTCAATAAGAAGTTGAAAAAGCCTGCTTGTCTGCATGGCAGACAATGGGCAACTTCCACTCAAAAGATTTCTTACTAAATACAGCTGAATGGGACAACATTTCCTATGCTGGAGTAAATTCAGGTTCTTTCAAAGTTTTCACTTTTCTAAATAAAATCTTTATACAAAATACGTCTCTTATTTTCAGTCTGATTTCCAGTACCCTAGTGCTCTGTGGGATGTTAGTAAAGTTACCACAAGAAAGGTTCTGGGGACCTATTAATTGGGTAAATGCTAAATACTCTTGGAGATTTGTGGTACACACTTGTGTGTAAAGGCACTGAAAAGTCCTGCAGTGTAGAAACATGCTCGTTTGGCAGGGTTCCAGAAATTTTCTTCAGAAACACTGCCTCAGAACATGTTTTCCAACGTGATGTAAAAGGATATAAATAGTTGGTCTCTTTTACTCAATAAGACAAATAGCGCTGTCAGAATACTCGCCAGACACAACCAGATTATGGCAGGCAGGAGAAAGATACTCTTTTCCCTCAACTCCTCCAACACAGAGTCTTATCATTTTGGTTCTTTCGGCTGGATTCACAGGGGTATAATAATACTTTCGTATTGTTTAGAGTTTTATTTCTTTAATTGCTAGTGAAGAAGCTTTGCATTTTCCCATGTGACGATGTGTTACCTAAATTTTCTGGCATATAAATTTAATTTCTTTTTTGTCTCTGATCACTTATTAAGTTGAAACTGAATATCCATCTTGTATATTTTATACCGATACCTTATATCCATGGAAGCTTAACTTTTTATTTGTTTATTACACATTTTCCCAATGCTGCTGCTCTTTTAAAAATTTTATCATGCATATGATTATGAGAGGTTGAAATTGCTTGTTTATTTTAACATATTCAAACCCTCCATCTTGTCTTCAATGAGATGTTTCCATTTCTTTAGTCAGAATTTGTTTCCTTTACATGGATGGGAAAAAATGCTATTCTATTTTCTTCTAGCTTGTTAAAACAAACCTGAAAAAAATTAAAATGTGTGTTTTCTCATCATACAAGCAATACATGTTATGGAAAATAAAAATAAACAAACATAAGAAAAATATAAGGACCTGCAATCTCACCACCCAGATAGCACTGATAATATTTTTTTGTAGCTCTTTTCGGACTTTTCTGTGTTTACATACAAGTTCAAAATTTTTTAACTTTAATTTTTTTCAAGTGTACATACCCTTGCCCATGCATGTATGTATATGCATACGTGTGCACAGGCGCACACACACTCTTCCACTGGAATTTTGGAATTTCACAATTTATCGCATGGCTAAGAGTACCCGTAAAAACCCTTTGACCTTTATCAAATTTGATGGTGTGCAGGAAACCGGCTCTGTAGGAAGGAGAGCCCTGATTCGTGGCTCTTGCTGATTCCTGTGGTGTAAATACTCTCAGTGTGGCTGACGTGGCCGATTTCAAGCTCTCCGAGATTTGCCAGATGGCTTGTGAATTTCCTGAATATTTAACGTTTGGCTCCAGCCCACTAGCCCGTCCTCTTTGTTCTGTTTCTTCTTCCTCAAGAGCAGAATAAAGTTCCGCTTTTTTGCCTTCCTTTTTTTTCTCCTATTAGGGTCTTTTCATGTGTTTTGTAGTCCCAGGTAAATGGATACTCACTTATTTGATTTTTAAAATTGCTTTTGAAATCTCTTTCATCTTACATGCATTTTCTGGTTGCCTGATACTCATATAAGACACAGTTGGTAAACATTGTTTTCTTATGTAGCATAACTTCCAGAGTTAATTTACTCGCACTTCTGGTTGCTTTCCTAGGTTTATACGCATGACCACAGCACAGCTGATGCTTGTATGTCTTCTCTTCCTGCATGTGTATGTTATTTCTTTTCCTTATCAAATAGCTTTCGCCAATATTTCTAGTTTTATTTTAAAATAGGATTGATGACTGGATGGGACGCATCACAGAATGATTATGATTTTTAATGCTCATGACTTATTACTTAAGTAATATTGGTTTTTGGATCCACAATTTTTGTTTAGTTATACGAATGTTTAGATAGTGAGTTTTTTCAAATGGCTCTTTGACGTCTATTGAGATAATTAAATCCCATTTTACTGTTTCTTGTGCTAATATATGATAAATCATTTTCCTACTTTATCGCCACCAACTTATTCGTGGGATAAACCCTACCTGGTTGCTGTAGACACTTTCTTCTTTGAAGTGCTGAGAGTCTCTGCTTGTATTTGGGCCTTTAAAGTACGCTTTTTATTTAGGAATAATTTAGATGGCAAGGGAGTTCCCATATATCCCTCACGAAATGTCCCTGTTATTAACATCTTACATAACGACCGCTGGTGCATCAAAGCCAGGAAACCGACATCTGGACACTGAGGTTAACTAAACTCCAGGCTTCACTGGATTTTGCTAGGTCTCCTTAGTGTTTGGATTTCTGGGTCTATGTTTATGACTGACGCTAGCCTATACGTTTTCACTGTTCTTTTCCGTTTGATTCAAAACTCTATTTGTGTCATACTTATACAGTGTACCCCATATATATTTATTTTTTATTGAAGCCTAGTTGATTTACAATGTTGTATTAGTTTCTGGTGTACAGCAGAGTGATTCAGTTTTAAATAGAGAGAGTTTTTCATATTCTTTTCCATTATGGTTTATTTCAAGATATTGAATATAGCTCCCTGTGCTATGCAGTAGGACCTGTTTACCTGTTTTGTACACAGTAATTTGTATCTGCTAATCCTAAACTCCTAATTTATTCCACACCCCATATATATATTTATAATAGTCTATTGAATGGAAGAACTATTTATTCCTTGAAGGATATGAATTTTCCACGATTCAGGCAGGTGGACAAACGTATACGGGAGGTTAGTGTATTGTGATAATAATCTGTGTTCCTGCTGTTCTAGAAGAATCCAAAGGAACGAAACCTTTTCTTCCCTTCCCTACCTCTCCTTCCAGAGGGCAGGCAAGTCCTTGAGACAGGGAGATGGGGGCCTCTCCACCCACAGGGGAGGGTTGGTTTGCTCTGGTTTGAGAACAGTGTTGAATTGGCTCAAGGGCAGGGGGAAGCCAGGGTTTGCATCAGGGGCTGGAAACAGCAGCTAGAACTGCAGGCAGCTGGACCTGGTAGGCACGATGGGGCTGTATTTAAAGGGGGGTGGGTGCTTTCCAAGAGTGGGGAAGACCCTTGCCCTGTTCCCCATGGCATTCAGAAAAGTGGCAGCTCACCACCTGGCAGGGTGGCACCTGGGCGCCAGGGTGGGGGACGGAGGAGGGGGAGTTTGGGGGTATACTCGGGGCAAAGGATCCCAGTGCCCACACCTAGCTCGGCAGGGTGCAGCTCCATCTTCCAAGGGCCAATGAGGGCAGCTTGTCGGCGAACCGGATGGCCCAAGGGCCAGCGGCCTCTCTCCCATCGCAGAACTGTGTAAACTTCCCAAACTCTCTTGCGTGACGCGGATAAAGCTAAGTTACATCTCTCTAGGGCTGCAACATATGAATTTCAGGGGACCGTAAACGTTCAGTCCGTAGCCCGCCTCTTAGTCTCAAGTGGCTTATTGCTACAGAAGGTCTTTCCTCACTCCATCTTCTCATTTTTGCCTTAAGCGTGGGGGAGAGATGTGGACACCGGCCTCTGAGGAATCACAGCGCTCATAGCGTTAGGCCTCCCATCAGAGGCCTTCTGGGGCCCGTGGGAACGGGGTTACTGTTAAATGCCTTCTGCAGACTCACATTAAGGAATCTTAGAGTTGAATTGCTGCAGCTGCCCTTTGGGAAACTGGCCTGCCCATCTGTAAATTCGGAGACGGAGCCTCCCCAGGCACAGGGAAAAATCGCGGTTCAAGAATTGAAAATAATGTGGTTAACAGTAATTTAGAAGGCTTTTCACTGAGCACGGTTTAAAACAAGAAAGAAAAAAAAAAAGGGAAGAAAAAACAGCTTGTAAAAATCTGTTTTAAAAACCTCACTGGAAGTTGTCACTTTAAAATACTACCATTGTGCCTAACTTAATTCAGTAAAAAAATTTTTTTCTTTTTTTTTTGCAGTACGCGTGCCTCTCACTGTTGTGGTCTCTCCCGTTGCAGAGCACAGGCTCCGGACGCGCAGGCTCAGCGGCCACGGCTCACGGGCCCAGCCGCTCAGCGGCATGTGGGATCTTCCCGGACCGGGGCACGAACCCGTGTCCTCTGCACCGGCAGGCGAACTCTCAACCACCACGCCACCAGAGAAGCCCCTCAGTAAAATTTTTATTAACGATTTATTTCCCCTCTCTTGCTTTTGCACTCAATAAAAACATCTCAACAACTTTTTCAAATGTTCCCAAATCAAGCCTTTTATCTCCACGGGGTCGATTCCACCTGCCAATTTGCAAACGGGCTTGTTTGGGTCAACAGACCACAGCATCCTCTCCTCGGCGAAGTTTCCATTTGCAGGCAGGCCAGGCCTGCTGCTGGCCCTCACCCTGCCCTCTGGAAAATGTGCAGTCAAAAATTCAAAGATTTTTTTTTTTTTTTAATTGGCCGAGGCTGTGTGTGGTGGGGAAGCAGAGCACGGATACAGGATGCTTTTTTGTTGGATCTTATGGCTTTTACAGCTTTGCAGGTTTCAAGGTAAGGAGGGCTTACCCAAGAATGGCAGGTCCACCCTCAGGGACCCCCTACTCCCTGGCCTGAGACCTCAGAGGGGTGGGTGCGTGTTTGCTGCCCTCTCTCGCCTTGTTCAGGGAGCCCCTCTGATGCCCCGGCTCCTTTCCAGTCTCTTCTGTGCCTTCTGCCATGGTCCCCCAGCAACCTGGGTCAGTCACTCACCTGAGAACTGCTGAGCATCTTCCTGCATCTTCCTGTATCCTGCCCTGTGTTGGGCAGGGTACCACCCGCTTTTCCCCGCCTGGAGCCTCCAACCAGGTGGGCACTTGACTCCAAAACAATGGGCAACGATCAAGAGTCAGTGGGGACACATAGAAGAGAGAGCAGTCAGGCTTCGGGGTACGCGGATGGCCCTGCGAGTGAGAGCGGTTGGAACTTACAGGAGGGTGGAGTTCCCGGGGGAAAGGTGGGGAGGGTAGGGGTGCCGGAAGCAAGAAGGGTGACCGCAGGCGTGGGTGGGGCCTGAGTAGAGAAGGCAAGGAGTCAGGCCAGGGAGTTTGGGATTTATTTCAGCGATGCTGAGGGGATGCCCAAGGTCCTCGTGTAGAGCAAAGTTCTTAGGCGGTGGACAGGATTGAAGGCAGGAAGTCCTGTTGGTGGGGATGGGATTCTGACTCTGCGATACAAGGCCAGCCTGGGTGGGCTGCCTCTTCTCTAGTTCTCTAGTCCAGCTGGGAGGATCGAACCCCTTAAACAGTAAACCAAGAACCTCCTTTTTTAGCCATACAGCATGCGGGATCTTAGTTCCCCAACCAGGGACTGAACTTGTGCCCGCTGCAGTGGAAGTGCGGAGTCCTAACCACTGGACCGCCAGGGAAGTCTCCCCCTGACCCCAGAACTTTCTTGAGGAGGTCGGCATCTCATTCATTCATTTATTTCGTGTCCTTGCCCTGGAGCTAATGTCCTCTATGTGTCAAGCTGGCCTCTGCTAGCTTGACACAATTAAAGGGACCCCACATTCCTCACGCGGCACGATTCTCATGATGCTAAACAAAATCAAAGCTCAGTCCTGTGGACGCACCTTCTGTGCCTTGTGTCTTTCCTGCTGGTAAAGAAGCTTAACCTGGGCGCCAGGGCGTGTGAAACGATGATCATTTTGGCAACACGACGGGCTAATACGATGACAGCAAGACATCTGTTTCCCATCCCGTGAAGAGCAACTCAGTCCCTGTGGGTCAGAGGTCCCTAACCCGGGGTCCGTGAGCTTGGATGGAAAAAGTTACATGTTAATTTTTTTTTTTTTTTTTTTTTTTTTTGTGTGCGCCAGTGGATTGTGGGATCTTAGTTCCCTGATCAGGGATTCAACCCATGCTTCCTGCAGTGGAAGCGCAGAGTCCTAACCACTGGACCGCCGGGGAAGTCCCAGTTACACATTTATTTTCACCGATCTCCAGCTGCAGTTGGACATTCCGAAGACAGTGGTAGCCACAGAGCGAGTGGTTTGCCACCAGAGGAACATGGATGTTTCAAATCACATCACGGTTTTTGCGTGTATCTAGAAATGTTCGCCTTAATCCACCCTTCAAAATCACGGAAATTTCTAGACTTACTGCTGGGTTTATTTTATGTGTCAGTAAAGCAGGGCGGTCTCTATATCACAGATTAAATTTTAAAAAGTATTTGATGAACTGATTTTGGCGCAGTTTCCTTTGTCATCCTATCATTTTATCTTTTGCATTTATAAGTATTACTCTGAGAAGGGGTCCACTGAATTTAATGGTCTGCTACCAAGTCTCCCAGCCCGCAGGGTCACCGGCCTTAGCCCACGTCCCCTGGGGGGTGGGGGGGGCAGCGAGTCTCAGAGACATGGAGCTCAGAAGGGACAGGGTTCCAGTTCAAAGGCAGTCCTTCGGACCCCAGACACCTTGCCTCATTTCTGCTGCACCCTGGCCCCGAGGGAACGCTGACCACCAAGGACATGGCTGAAGGCAGAGAGAAGCCCTGCTTGGTCAGAGAACTCCTTGATTGAAGGGTTCAAGGATGGAAAGGAGCCCTCAGCCAGGCCACTCCCTACAGGGAGCCCCTGCCCTCGTGATCTTTTCACCCCCGAGGAAGGAGAAATGCAAACCTGGGCCCTGAAATCAGAGCGTTCCAGATGATTCCCTGTGGATGTGGTTCGTGGAGGACGTGGTCTCAGGAATGAATACAAAACTTAAAAAGCTCCCAGAGAAGTCGTGGGTGGTCCGTGCATCCAAGAAGGTGCCCCAGGCCGTCTGTTCATGACGAGCTGGACAGGCTCCCCAGGCTTCTCGCTGGGTTCCTTGTCCGCTGCGCCACCCCGCCCTCCCTGCCCAGGCCCACGCTCCCATGGTGACGTGACTGTGACGCCAAGGGCCCTGAGCTCTTAAACAGAGACTTTCTGTTTCTGTTTCTTTTCTGCTTCCTTTGAAGCCGGGTGGCCTCCCTGAGGGAACCCTGGAGGAGGTAGCCCTGCTCGGGGTCTCGGTGCCCAGCCATCTGCTGGCAGGGAGTGTGAACACGTCGGTGACGCATTCAGACAATGACCGCCATGGTCAGGGCGTGCAGAGCCCTGAAGCGCCCCTCGCTGCTCTCCTTTGCTTCCTGACTTTGGAGAATCTGGGGTGGTTGAGAGTCACCGCTCTGCTGACGCTCAAAGGGGAAAGGTGCCTGGCGCTCCAGGCTGCAGCATCGCCACCTCCCTTCTTTGGGGATGCCGCCTGGTCCCCTGCCCATCCTGGAGCCAGTCACGCTGGGATTTCTATCTGAGTCTGAAGTGCCCCGTGTCTCCCAGCAGATGTTCCACCATGAACCGGATCCACCCCGGACCTCCTGTTGTCCCCCAACCCTACTGATTTCTCTCAGTAAGCCAGTGGTCCCCCGGATCCCTACAGCCACTCAGACACCCCGAGGCACCCGCAGACTCCCTGAGGTCCCCCAAGACCATGAAGGCCCCCCCAGACCACTGAGGCCCCAGCGCCCCCAGATTCCCGAGGTCCTCCCAGACCCCCTGAAGCCCCCCAAGCCCCCCAAGTCTCCTCCAGACTCCCCGAGGTCCTTAGACTCCCCGAGGACCAAGATCCCACACCTGGACAGGCTGCAGGGAGTGGCCTGGCTGAGGGCTCCTTTCCATCCTTGGACCCTTCAGTCAAGGAGTTCTCTGACCAAGCAGGGCTTCTCTCTGCCTTCAGCCATGTCCTTGGTGGTCAGCGTTCCCTCGGGGCCAGGGTGCAGCAGAAATGAGGCAAGCTGTCTGGGGTCCGAAGAACTGCCTTTGAACTGGAACCCTGTCCCTTCTGAGCTCCATGTCTCTGAGACTCGCTGCCCCCCCACTCCCCAGGGGACGTGGGCTAAGGCCGGTGACCCTGCGGCTGGGAGACTAGACTCAGGAAGGCTGAGTTGGTCTTTTCCCTTCCCCTCGCCGTGAGGGCTCCAGCCCGGCTGGTGGCCTGCAAACACCAGGAGCCAGCCTCCAGGAAGGGACCAAGGACACTGGCCTCCTCGGATGGCACGACGAAGCCAAGAGGAGTCACCTTGCCCCCGGGGCAGGGATACGCGGCTGGCCCCTCTCTCCGTCCACTCCCTTCTGGGACAGCGGGCAGAGAATTCACAACTTCCCTCCTGCCCCAGATGTCCAAATATTTTTCTTATCAAGATGTTCATTTTCAGCAAATTGTACAAAGAGGAAAATCCTACAGAATGAAGAAGGAGGAGGGGGAGGGGGAGAAGGAGGAGAAGAAGAAAAGAGGAAGAAGAAGGAGAAGAGAAAGCTGTTTACACTCTAGGAAACAACCACAGGGAGAGAGCAAACTTCCTAGCCGTGGAGACCAGAGTGCCGGCCTCACGATCCTGTGATGAATCCACTGACTTGTTGGGCATCTTCCTTAAATGACCTTGAACCTCACTTATCCTACTCAAAGTATTCTTCAGGTAATTGGGGGCCCGTTTGGGCTGGTGGCCCCGAATTCTCAGAACAAAATTTGGGGGCGTGGTCTAGTAGACAGAACAAGAGGTTTGGAACAAGGCAGACTCCGGTGTGAATTTCGGAACTCCCAATGGATTTCGGTATGTCTTTAGATCTCAGGGTTTCAGTTTATAATACGGGCAGCATATTGTCTGACAGTGTTGATTCCCAAGTTCATGGTGCTGTGGAGGCCAGGCTGGGAATGGGATCGTGTCATGAAATCAAATGTCACGCTCACACACGGGCTCCGACTGCCTGACCTTCCCCCCGACGTCAGGGAACTGAGGCAAAGATGAGAGTGATTCTGACCCCAGGCTCTTTCACCTTATTATCTGCCTAAACTTTAGTCCCTGAGCTTAAAACCCAGGCAATTGCCTTAGTTTATGGCTTCACAGTTAAGATGTGGCCACCGTCACGGTTTACCCACTTAGCCAGCAGGTGCTTGTTGGTTTGAAAGGGCTTGGCTGGGCTTTCGCCCTCCCCGGCTGTGCTCCCTGTCCATCACCCTTGCTCGCTGTTTCTCACTTCCCAGTAAAGTACGTGCAGGTAGGAGAAGAAAAAGGAGAAGGAAAAGAAGAAGAAAAGAGGAAGAAGGAGAAGGAGAAACAAAACCCTTGTTTCAGGTTTTGCTAAGTGCATCTGAATAAGGGGGTTGGTACAGAGTACCCTCTGAAAGCAGAGCCCCAGGATGGGATTCTGGTGTTAGATTACTCACCAGTCAGACAGCAACGAGGACCCCATTCCTGGAGGTAAACCAGGTGGTGACCATCCCGGAACACAATTACCAAGGCTCTCACCTGTGGTTACTTGGGCTCAGGTGTGCCAAGGAAGGGAGGCATTGGGCTGTGCAGACGGTGACACTTGAACAGCACAGAAATCGGCTGCCTTTTGTTAAATGGCCCTGGGATCCTTGAAAGAGAAAGAGAGCCTCGGACAGCATGTAGAGATGTCCACCTCCTGCAGGGCAGACTGTCTTGAAAATCAGACCCGGGATCTGATGGTACGAGTGACAGAGTTGCCGAGGAGATGGACAGATAGGCCTGCTCCAAGCCCCGGTCCTGAGGGGAAAAGAGTGAGACGCTGAGATGCAGGGTGGGGACACTTAGGTAGAGAAGAAAGACTGCACCTCCGGCTTCCCCCAAACCCTCCACATCTACAGAAGTAATCTCCTTACCCTTGACATAGGGGAGACCCCCCCCTTTGCCTAGAGGTTCCCCAAAGGCTCACTCAAGGATTTGACATTTGTCCTTCCCTAATGGATGCCCACGACCCCTCAATACATTAAGGCTGATAATTTGATGACTAGGGTCAGCCCTCAGCATGGCCGCAGAGGAGAAACACATCAGGCAGTGAAGAGAGCAGGAGCTGGTGAACATGTGCCCATGGGAACCGGGAAGACATACATGGCAGTAGATCTGGCTCAGTTCGCAGACCCACACCCGATTGATGGATTGATTGGTAGGGAAGTGGAGTCCCCTTGAAGAAGGAGCCTGTAAATGTCACCGCCAGCTTATGCTGTAATCATTTCCCTGCTCCTTCCCCAAAGTGACATGTGGCTATTTACCTGGGTAGCTATGTCCTGAGAAAAGAGGGGTACCCAGCTTTCCAAGGATTGTTGGATGCAGGATCTGATGCCAGGAGACGTGAAACTCTGTTGCTGTCCCCTGGTGACAGTGGGAGCTCGTGGAAGCCAGGTGATAAATGGAGTCCCAAGTCCATCTCACAGTGGATCCAGGTCCATCCCTCAGTGCATCCACGGACTCACCCTGTGATCATTTTCTTGGTCCCTTATTGTGTCACTGGGGTAGCTGTACTTCAGAGTTAGCAGGACCCTGGCTTTGATTCTGTGACCCGTGGAAAAGGAGCCATTCAGTGGCAATCCCCTGCTGGCTGAGGCAGTAAGTCAGAAGCAATACCACCCCAGGAGGAATTGCAGAGACTTAGTGCACCAGAAAACACTCAGGGATACAGGAGTGCTGCCTCATCCCATCCGCATTCAACTTACCTGCCTGGCCCCGAAAGTGCCAGGTGGGTCTCGTGCATGATGTTATTGTAAACTGCACCAGATGTGGTGTATTTCCTGGAGGAGACTGACACAACCTCTGACACTGGTGTGTGGTTACGTACCACACATTTACCTGTTTAGGTACTTTTCATTCTTCCTGTAAACTCTTGTTTTCAGCTGGTAAAACTTCAGGCAGAAGAACATCCTGGTAGCATTGATCTGCTGGCAATAAATTGTCTCAGGTGTTATTGATCTGAAAATGCCTTTATTCCAATTCTCTTGTTTTTGAAGGACATTGTCGCTGGATATAACATTCTGAGTTGATGAGTCTTTTCTCTCAACACTTTGAATATCTTTTCCCACTGTCTTCTGATCTCTATTGTTTCTGATGAGATATCAGCCATCATTGCTGGCTTGTTCCCCTGTAGGTAATATGCTTTTTTTCTCTGGCTGCTTTCAAGATTTTCTCTTTATCTTTGGTTTTCAGTAGTACTCTGATGTGTGTAGGTGTGATTTCGAGGCTTTTTTTGGGCTTTGTTTTGTAATTATCCTGTTTGGGGTTTATTGAGCTTCTTGGATCTGTAAGTAGTTTTTTCCCTATTATATGAAAATCATCAAAGTTGGGAAGATTTTGCTTTATTTATTCAATTTTTTTCTGCCTCATTTTCACTCTCTTTTATTTTTGGGACTCCACAATTACACATATTCCAGGCCACTTGATTTTGTTCCAAAGGTCTTTGAACATTTGTTAATTTCCTTCAGATTTCTCTCTCTCTCTCTCTCCCTCTCTCTCTTTTTTTGGCTGTGTTGGATCTTTGTTGCGGTTCAAGGGCTTCTCATCACGGTGGCTTCTCTTGTTGCGGAGCACGGGCTCTAGGCATGTGGGTTTCAGTAGTTGTGGCACGCGGGCTCAGTAGTTGTGGCTCGCAGGCTCTAGAGCGCAGGCTCAGTAGTTGTGGCGCATGGGCTTGGCTGCTCCGTGACATGTGAGATCTTCCCGGACCAGGGATTGAACCCATGTCCCCTGCATTGGCAGGCGGATTCTTAACCACTGTGACACCAGGGAAGTCCCTCTCTTTTTTTTTTAGATTGGATAGTTTTTTTATTGATCTGTCTTCAGATACTTTCTATTGTCATTTCTAATCTTTTAATCCACTTCCTTTTTCACTTGTTATTGTGCTTTTGAGTTCTAGAATTGCCATTTAGTACTCTTTTCAAGGTCTAATTTCTCTGCTGAGATTCCTTATTCATCCATTCATTAGGGCCACATTTTCCTTTAAGTCCTTGAACAAATTTATAACAATAGCTTTAAAGTCTGTATCTGCTAAGTCCAACATCTGGGCTACCTCAGGGTCGGTTTTCATTGAGTGCTATTTTTTGGAGTATGAGTCATATTTTCTTGGTGCTTTGCGTGTCTAGAATGTTTTCTATTTTTCTATTATCTGGAGCTGCATATGACACATTGTAGAGATTTGGAATTCTGCTATTTGCCCCTGAGTAGTGTTGGTTTTTATTCTCGTAGGTGGTTGGATCCCTGGCTGATAACTTGAACTTGCATAGACTTGGATCTGGTGTTTCCTGAGCCCCTCTAAGTTGATTTGACTTGCCCTCTGAAGTCTGTCTTTAAGCCTTGTTGAGACTTGATTTAAGGCTCTGATAGAGTATAGACTAGACCTTACTGTAGGTAATGGTCTTTACTCGTAAGGCATGACTTTTCTGATGTCTCTTAAGTCTAGAATAGAAGTAAAATCTCTCCTTTCTGGCTGGCCAGGAACTTCAGCATGTCTCAGCAATGTTTGGCCTCTCAACTCCATAACACCTGCTCTCAGGTAATTCTTACACAGTCTTTCCCTGCATACATGCAGCCCCGCCCTTAGCCAAGGGCTTGCAAGTCATCTCCACACAAATGCCTGAGATGCTCCCACTTGGCACAGCGCCCTGACCACAGATTCAAGTCACTCTGGCCACCTTCTCCAGCTCAATGACACTGATGTGTCCTGCTTTGCTCCAGCTCCTGCACCACGGTCAGGAACTTTCCCCGAGGCAGACAGGCAGGGCAATTATTGGGGTTACCTTATGAGTTTCCCTTCTCTCAGGGAATCACAGTCTTTAATGCCTGTTTTCTGTTGCCCAACACAATTGCTTCATATTCCCCCCCCCCCCATTTTATAGTTCTTTACGGCAGGAAGCTTCCTCTGGTAGTTACTTGTCCGTCTTGGAGACAGAAATGGAAGTTGGATAATATGCTTCTACTGATCTAGGAATGTTTTTCTCCAATCCCATCGGTGAAGAGGATAAAAAGCAATTTGTCATTATATGAGAAGGATAGCAGTTCATATTCACTGTCTCGCTCCAGATTGGTGTTAACTCTTCTGTTCTCCACACAAGATACCTCACAGAGACCATAGTCATCTCGATATTCTACAGGTCATGCCGGTCTTCTAAACTGATTACCCGTGCTAATTGGACATGGTGAGCAGGGAGCAGAGAGTACCCAGGAAGGGGGAGACAAACTCATGACGATATAAGGGGCTGCATAACAATGAAATGAGTAGGGATCCAGTGTCTGGGGTATGCTGGGATGGCACCTTTAAGGCAAAGAACCATTTGGTGCCCATCCTGCATCTCCTACTACTAAGAAAGAAGCACGACACTTCATGCTGTTTGGATTTGGGGGGGCAACGTACATCACTTCTGGAAATTCTGTTTTAACCAGTTTATTGAGTGGTTTGAAAGGCTTTCTGTTTCACGTGAGACCCAGAGCAGGAGAGGGCTCTGCAGCAGGTGGAGACTTCAGTGTAAGCTTCTCTGTCCCTAGAGACATGCGGTCCATCAGACATGGTGATGAAGGCGTCCAGGGATGGAGTGTACAGAAAGCCTCGCTAGGAGCATCTCAGCACGGACCTGTAGAGTTCTGGAGCAAAGATGTGTTCTTTACAATTGGAATTACCTGCCATTTGAAGACCAGCTCATGGGCTGCTAGTAGGCTGCCGTAGGGATGGAGTGCCTGGCCAGGGGATGCCAGGTGGCTGTGTACCTGGAGTGTCCCTCATGAGCTGGCTGAAGACTGAATCCTTTTGCATTACATCCCCACTGAAGGATAGCCCTGAAAGAGGGCAGGTGGGGCATACCTCAGGCAGCACACTGGCTGCCCACTGTCCATGGAGAGAATACTACCCAGAAGCAAGACTGTCCATAGACTCCTGGACAGGGGCAGACAGCTTGGCTGATGGGACAGGAGCCTGGAAGGAACAAAATTAGAAGATCAAGGGCAAGTTAGTCTGGAGATGGACCTACGGGAGTGGGCAAAGGATGTGAAGGTGTGGGGATGTCTAGTGCCCACTGGAGGGCCTTTCCCATAGCTCAGGCACTCATTCAGCGACCGGGTGGGTGGGACGACTTGTCCTGGGGATAACTGCCAGTCTTTCTACTTTATTATGGCACAAAAGAATAAATGAAAGACGACGAACCCAAGACCTCTCTCTGGCTGCTCATTAAGACAGACTGTTGTGATTGGTCAGAATCCAAGGCAGGTGTGGTGGGTACCACAATCATCCCCAAATATGCTGTTGATGATGGAGAAATGAACAAGTCTCCGCAGGAGACAGCAAAGATATCTTCTCTTTCATGGAAATTATGTTGCTAAGAGCGTGTTCAGAGCTAACGGCTTTTGGCTTGGGACATGTTGAGTGGCACATAGAAACCAATACTCATGCTGGACGCCCAAACTTGCAGCAGCAGAGACAAACGATGAACCTTCAACATGGCCCCATTCCTTGAGGACACCAGCTAACCCCTTAGTGGTGGATTCCATCGGCCCCCTTCTAATCTGGACAGCATAGCAATTTGTCTTTTCTGAAACTGACACTACTCTAGATATGGGTTTGCCTTCTCTGCTAACAATGATCCTCCAGCATCTATCAAAGGGCTTACAGAATCCATCACCAAGGTCTGACTGCACACCTTGGACCAAGAACTCATTTTACAGCTGGGGAGATACCACAGTGGGCACATGACAGTGAGGTCTACTGGTCTTACGACCTACTCCCCTCAGCCAGAAGCAGATAGCCTGGAAGAATGCTGGCGTGTCCTGTAAACAACTCAGCTAAGGGGGCAAGAGCCAGAGGCGCTGGAGACTCTGTCTTTCTTCCATTCGCCCTCTGAATGGCGAATGCACCATGCAATGCAATGGTGAATGCAGTGGTGAATGCACCTGACCAATGGCCATATATGGTGCTGTGTCCCCCAAAGACAAATCGCATGTATTCTAGAGCAAAGGCTGGGAGTAGGAGGGACATCGCTCATCGTCAAGCCCCCTGTGCACCTTGCTAGAGATGCACGCAGCACATGTCTTTTGCTTCCTGCCTCCAGGTCCCTCCAAGGACCACCGTGGGCGCGTGCTTGGCACTCGTCCGCCACGATCTGGAAGTGCTAGGAAGTCAATATTTTGAGGACTGATTCTCTGTCCAGTGGAGGCTGGGAGCTGACAGAAAAATGTGGGATTAATGCTTCCTTGTCCAGATGAAGGTCCTGGAAGTCATTTCACATGGCTCCTCTGGGAACAACCGTGGGAACTGTCCCAGCAACCAGCGACCATAGCAATAGCAGCTCCAATAAGCATCCTTGTATTGGCTTTTTCCGGCCTCGCTCACCCAGCCCCCCAGATCACTCTCCTCCAGGAAGAACTCGCACTGGAGCCTTTGTTTCAGTCGCCATGTTCTGGGGACTCCGAGCTAAAAGACATGGAGAGTCCGTCGGGCCACTGAGGGCTTCGGCCATTCTTCCAACAATGTTTCTTGAGTTCTCACGATGTGCGTGGTGGTATTTTGGGGCTAGGGATACGGCAATGAATTAGACAGACAGGCCCACACCCACCCCATGAGTGAGAGACAGATGATGACATGTAACGGAATAATCATGCCAGGTAAGAGATCCCGAGTGTCAGTGGGGGTAGACAGAGGGGGAGCAGCTAAAGGGACCAGGGGGCAGTTGTGCGGAGCCCTGAGTGAGGCAAAGGAGGGAGCCGGGTGACCAACAGGGGTAGAGTACCCTGGGTAGAGGGGACAGCAGGAGGCCACATCAGGGACACGAGGGTCATTTTCATTCCAGTCCATTCAGTGTTTAGAAATAAAAAATATTCAACTTCACGTAACACCCCTGAGAAAGTGGCTTAGTGGGATTACACGACAGCTTCATGTACTGGTGAGCCTGGGTCCTCCATCCATGTGTGTCATACCGCACAGGGTCCTCCATCCATTTTTCTTGCCCAGGGAACACAACCTGGGCCAGGAAACTGTGTTTCAAAGCTGGCAGATCAAAAGGTGAAACAAAAAATACGTGCATCTGGAGTCCCTTTATTAGAGACCAAACTTAGTTAAGATCAGTCAAGTCTTTCTACTTTGTTATGGCACAAAAGAATAAATACAAGATAACAACCCCAAGACCCCTCCTGGGCTGTTCATGTAGAAAGACCATTGGGATCCAGCAGAATTTAAGCCATTTGTTGTGGGTACCACAATCATCCCCAGATGATGCTGTTGACGACTGAGAGAGGAACAAGAATCCATGGGAGACAGCAAAGATATATCTTTTCCTTCCTGGAAATTATTGCTAAGGAGTGTGTTCAGAACTAATGGCTATTGTCTTGGGGCACGTTAAGTGACCCATAGAAATCAAAGGGCTTTCAAGGGGTTCAAGAGCAGGTGTGGTGGAGAGACGGACATGGCAGGAGTCGGCGTGGCCAGAAGGACAAAGTTCAGATGATGCCCACAGCATTTTGTTGCAGAAAGGAAGGCATGCTTTTGGATTCTGTAATAACACTCTGTGTTTGTGGTCTATTTTCATCTGAGGATCTCAAAACATTTTCAAGCATTCATTAAACTTCACAACAGTCTGATGCCCTTGGTATAATTAGACCCATTTCTTTGCTGGGTCATCTGAGGCCCATTAAGATGGGCCGACTTGCTTGGAGCCTTTGATCCCAACTTTCCTGTCTTCCACCCCGGCTTGCCCGGTTCATTTTAATGTCACCAAATCAGAGAGGGATGTGAACATTTAAACAAATCTACTCTGAAACCAGTTACTTAACGAATTCTTGGGCAAGCCCTCCATGGGCCTCTGGGACCACCTTGCTCTCATGTTCATTCACCACAGCCAATTAACCAAGGTTTTTTTTTTTACATGCTTTTATGAAAAGCTGTTGTATGCAAATATTGGGAGGCAGGAGATTGATCCCAAGGAGGGGTACAAATGTGTCCCTTTTCCATGGCCTGAAACGGACTCTGTCCCTGGCATATAGGAGCCTAGGTATGTCGCTAATTTCCCATCATTCTGCCAGGAGGCTATAAAATGTCTTTTCATCTTGAGTTACATAAGTATCCAAACACATAAGAAGACTGTTATTACAAAGGCAACCACACAGGGCAAAAAAAAAAAAAAAAAAAAAAAAGGGTTTCATTTATTCTGAATATGTGCACTAAACACTTTTGATGTCTTTTCAGGGACTCCTAAGTACTAAGAAGGAAAAAAAAGTGCACAAAAGACCTTTTAAAAATGCAACCTGGCTGTGGCTGATGTCGGGTCTGGCGAGAAATCTATTGTCCATAAGGCGGGGGCCGGGCCATCATAATCCATCCTATGATATTTGCATTCCGTTTCCCTTCTGCCCAACGGGCAGCTTATGCAAAGCAGTTCTTAGTGTTCTTAGGGGGGGTGGGGGCAGGGAGACAGGCTTGTACACATACTTCAAAAACTCTGCTCCTGACAACGGAGAACATTTGTTGTAAATATGCCCCACTCTGGGTGTTTTCTCCCCGCTTCTTCAGGAAAACAGATGGGTAGTTTCTCTGACAGTGAAATTTATAGGTAACCGAAGGAAGTATGCAGTAAAAGGATAAATTCCCTGTTTTTAATGTTCCCCATATAATCAAGGGCCTCTTTCACTGAGGTACCCACTGCACTCCATCCTTCCACATTCCTTCCCCTTGACTGGCTCTCAAAAGATCCATTTCAACGAGGAAGAAAAAAAAAAACCCCGCATTGAGGATGATGGTTGCTGATTCTGACACACAGATAGGTTGTCTGTTAAACAGATAGCTTTGGCTCGGCCGTATCGGACAACTGACCTCCGGGTGAGCCCCGTAGCAGCCTCACTTCTGCAGGCGATGCGGGGGAAGCCGGCCCTGTAGATTAGGGGGCCCCGGGGGAACCAAGATGGATTCGGGCGCTTGGTTTCATCTGTAATCTTTTCAGTGAGGTGCGTTCAGTCAGCGACTTCCCAGGAAGACTTTGGCCGCATGGAAAGAAATTTAAGTTCCCAGTCTGTGTCCCCAGGGCCATCTGAATGGAGCTGGTGTTTGATCCCGTCCTGCTCCCCGTGCCAGTCCGCGATACCATCTGGGGTGCCCCTGCACTGGGTCGGCTGGAGAGGAGGAAGGTGGCTGGCCTGGGGAGTCAAGGAATTCAATCCCAGCACGTTTTAGTTCGACAAACGTCGATGGAGAATTTACTAGGGCCTGTGTGCATGAATAAATTAAAAAACGAAATCTCCACTGAGAGGGACAGGAATGCACGTGACTAATGCAATGCAAGTGAGGATGCCATATATATATATAAAGAGAGGCACAAGAATGTTCCGGATAAATGATTCATTCTGTCTCAGAGAACCCAGGATGATATTCCAGCTGGATTCTGATGGATAAATGAATGAGAGGAGGGCTCCGTGAGTTTGCTCAGGCTAAAGTCCTATAGCCTGAGGGGCTCAAGTATGGATTGTCTCCAGCCCTGGAAGTAGGAAGTCTGAGATCAAGGTTTCAGCAGAGTTGGGTCCTCCTGAGGCTTCTCTCCTAGGTGTGTAGACAGCCGTCTTCTCCCTGTGTCCTCACGTGGTCGTCCCTCTGTGTGTGTCTGTGTCCTGATCTCCTCTTCTTATAAGGACACCAGTCCTATGGGATTAGGGCCCACCCTCGTGACCTCATTTTACCTTAACCACCTCTCAAAAGGCCCAGCTCCAGTCACAGTTACATCTTGAGGTGCTGGGGGTTAGAACTTCAACATATGGCTGTTTGGGGGAAACAATTCAGCCCATAACAAGGGGAAGGCAGTCTTTCCACTGAGGAGACAGAGGCAGCAAAGACAGAGATACAAAAGGGCACGGTCAAAAAAAAAAAAAAAAAAAAAGGACATGGTCTTGGGGTCAGGATCCCTGGACGCAGAGCCTGAGGCAAGGGTTGGGGTCTACATGATTTATTGAGGGAGGTCTCTCAAGAGAAAGGAAGTAAAGGAGGCAGGATGGGGCAGGGGGCAAAGCTCAGCAAGGTGGTGGTCTCAGCTGGAGACTGGCCTCAGCCTGTTCCCTCAGGGAGCTCTGGAGTGTCAGCTGTACAGACTAGGTCCCACCTTCAGGCCACCATGGGGGTCTTCTGCACGCCTGGGTTAGTCTGGCCCTGGCTGTGGACTCCCAGGCAGGGTGGCCTTGGTGTGATGTTCTAAGCCAGGGCTCCCATGAAGTTGAGGGGTCTCTCTGGACCAGGAGGTGCCTGGGAGTCCTGAGCAGCCAATATCAGAGGCCGGGGGTGCTCCTGGTGGCCGAGCCCATGGTGGGGGGACCCGAGCGGGTGCCCACAGTTCCCAGAGGCACAGTGAGCTTGAGGGACAAAGTGGCTGCATTGGTGGGTTGACCACAGGGGCCTAAAGTGGCAGAGGGGAGTGGGGGCAGAGCTGCTGAAAAGGGGGAAAAACCAGGGATGAAGCCACACTGTTGCCCATGGCCTCTCTGCCCTGCACCCCTGCCTGGGGTCTGGCTCATGGCAGGGGCCCTGAAAGAGGGGTTAAGAGAAAACACGTGTGGACCAGCCATGGCCCAGCTTCTGCATCCCGAGAGCTGCTTCTGTTGCCAGTCTTTGGGCTCTTATTAAAAAGAGGTGATTTCAGCCATACGAATAAATCAGAGTGGATTGGAAAAATAAGTGGATCTGTGCATCTCTGCAGAGGAGCCTGCTGCCCAGTGGCCAGGGCAGGGAGAAGACGGCCGGCCTCAGCCCTGGGGGAGGGAACAGGGCGACGGGGGAGGGCCCGTGGGGCGTGGAGCTCAGGGGTATTCAGAGCGAGGAGGGGTGATAAATATCGGTGGGGTCTGTTTCCTCCCCCAGTTTGTCGGTGGTGGCCCTGTCCTCACCTGCACGGTCAGCTCCACCCACTGTTGGTTTGAGGGAAGCCTTCCTGGTTTCCTCACCATCATCACTGCCTGTTGGAGGATGGTGATGCGTTTGAATTTCCCAAGCACGCAGGAATCTTGCCAGGTCCGAACGGGGCACCAAGCACAGGTGGGGAGAGGTTCGTGTGCTGAGATCCGCCTTGGGAACCATCCTCTCCAAGGTCGACCTCACCTAACGCTTCATGTGAAATGCACACGCAGGGTCCCGAGCCCACTCACCATTGCTTCCTCCTGCCGTGGACCGCAAATGGCCGGCTGGGTAACACAGGAAACGAGCCACCAACGCCTCATCCCACGGAATCCATCCAGGGCTTCAGGGATGGGGAGCGAGTCGGGGCTGCTAGCCCAGCTCCAGTAGTGCCCCTGATGTGACTCTGTTTCAATGATGGGGAAGGACGGCAGAAAAGCCCCCTTGCCCACACCACACCCATAGGTCAGCTTAGGGACGGATTCACTTTTTGCTCATATCAGACAGTTCCTTTTGTTTTTCTGTTTGTTTGTTTTGTTTTGTTAACTTTTTATTTTATATTGGAGTATAGCTAATTAACAATGTTGTGATAGTTTCAGGTGCACAGCAAAGGAACTCAGCCATACATATACACGTATCCATTCTCCCCCAGACTCCCCTCCCATCCAGGCTGCCACGTAACATGGAGCAGAGTTCCCTGTGTGTTGGTTGTCCATTTTAAATATAACAGCGTGTACATCAGACAGTTCCTTTTGGAAACAGAGCTGCACGTTAAAAGAAAGGATGAGGGACTTCCCAAGCCGTCCAGTAGTTAAGACTCCGTGCTTCCACTGCAGGGGGCGTGGGTTCGACCCCTGATCTGGGAACTAAGATCCCACATGCTGCATGGCATGGCCAAAAAAAAAAAAAGGATGATACCTTACAAAGGGGTAGACACCCTCATGTTAGAAAAAAAGAGTCATCTGAGAAAGTATGTATTCTGTTCCTTACGGAATAGGTTTTCCTTTCCCCTTACCCCACGACCCTGACTACCAGGTGGATGGCCGGTGAGCCTGTGGATGTTAGTGGAACGCAGCGTCCCGATTGCCCTGGGTGAGCAAGTGCTTGGTGAACTTGTCCCCGAGGGACCGCTGAACTGCAAATATTCTGGTCTCTAACTTTTATGAAAATATGCTGTTTACTTTTAAAAACCGAGGGGCATAAAGACAGACAAAGAAGGAAAGGGAGAGATGCTAATTGAATCCGAGCTGACTATTTTTTTTTTTTTAAGTCGACTGGAAGGCACGACAGAAGTCTGGAAAAGATAAAGCCACAAGTTCAAATGTATGGAGCTTACTTTTCCTTTGCATCAAAGCAAACCAAACATCGAGAAGGCCCGTAGGCAGAGCTAACCTACTCAATTGATCCTTTTTTCCCCCTCACTGACTGCTGGGGGACATGGATGCCTTGGCCTCTTAAATAACGTTCGGAACAGCGGGCCAATTGTGCGGTAGGGCCGACGCTGCCCCAGGTAGCCGATAACTTCCTGTGTTGAAACGATGACTTGGAGATTTCATCCTGATATCCTCGCTCACCAGGAAATATCCTCTTACAGACCTGCCATTTCGTAAAGTAATCGGTGAGAATGCCATTAAAGTCAATGTCTTAATTAAGGCAAGCATTAGTCAAGGAATTACAGGCATCTGAAGGCTTAGCCCTCCTGTGGGATCCGGTTTCACGAGGCAGAAGTACGTGGAGGGCTGGGAACTCCGAGGGAGATATCCATCCACTGCCGCTTATAGCCTGGGCATCGCAGCCGCCCGAGACCGCCTCTGCAAGGCTGCTCAGAAACCTGCAGAATGAGCTGGAACCCAACCCCCTTTGCATCTCCAGCTTCTTTAATCCGTTTCTTAGTGTTTGGTCAGCTGTTCCTTTTTGCTTTGCGTAGATGCCTGGAGCCAGACGCTGAGGATGTGGTACCTGGGACTGACCAGGTTGTTCTCTCATGGGACCTACATTTGAGGGAAACTGAGGCCAAGCAGGCATGCCGGAGTCCTGTATAGCCAGGGAATGACGTGCCTGGTTGGGGTAAAAGGAAGTTCTGTCCCTCGCACCCTGCCACACTTCCACTGAGCCAAGACCGCCAGGAATACCTGTGGGTTCTCTGCCCCTGATTTCTAGGCACTCGTGTAACTGTTCTGTTCGCAGTTTTCAACTCTGGAAAATGGGATTTGTTCTCAGATGCCCGGCTGGAGTGAGCCAGCGACTTGAGAACAGCTGGCTGTAAACTTTGTATGGGAAGTAGCACTAAGCCAGGGGTTCGAGACCTGGGTCCTGGCCTGGCCGGCCTCACAGGAATCGTCCACGCCAGCAGGCAGTGAAGGAGGGGCATAGATGGTGCAGCCACTGCTCTCTCTGTCCCACTGGCCCTTTTGCCCTGCTTGGGACTCTGCTTCCTAGCCTCTGGCTTCTGTTGGTGCCCACCTCCTGGCTAGGACCCTGGGCTGTACCCCTGAATTTGCCAGAGCCGCCAGTCCTGGCAGGATCAAGCCCCCAGACTTCACCCCTTGATCCCGAGGTCGTAAACCTTGCTGCATGTACCAGTTACCTAGTGCCACATAACAAATGACCCCTCAAACTTAGTGCCTGAAGGCAAGAGTAAACATTCATTATCTCACTAAGTTTCTGAGGGTTAGGGATTGGGGAGCAGCTCAAGATGAGTGGCCCTGGCTTAAGGTCTCTCGTGAGGTTGTAGTCGAGGTGTTGTCTGGAGGTTCCTCATCTGAAGACTTGACTGGGGCTGGAGGATCCACTTCCAAGAGCCTCAGCTCCTCAGCACGAGGACCTCTCCACAGGCTGCTTGCGCATCCTCACAACATGGCGGCTGGAGGCCCCAGGGCAAGGGTCTGTGGGAGGATGGCCTTCTGTGACCCAGCATCTCCACCACGTCCCTCTCGGCATGGGAGGGACCTGCACAAAGGCACAAATACCAAGTGACCAGGAGCCCACTGGGCCATCTGGAGGCTGGCTGCCACCCTGCCTTCTCCACCATGCCAGGGGCTTCCTCTTCTCTGGCTGCAGGTCCTTTTCCTCCTAAGGGAGAACACAGCAGCCTAACCAAACCTGGGGTAGGAATGCCCTGGGGCCACTCCACGACCAGCCAGTCCTGAAGGCCTCTGGCTCCTGGGTCTGGAGTCCCGGATGCCTCTGTGGGCAGAGGGGCAATGGGCTCCCCTTGTACCTTTCTGGATTAGGTGGGTCCTGGGAGAGCCCAGGGGTGCAGAGGGTCACCAGCAGGCTTTGACCAGGTGGGTGCAGGTGTCTTCCCTAAGCCCCTCTCTCACGGTTTCCAATACCTGCTCCTTCCCCTGCATGTGGAGGGGCTGAACCACAGGGACAAACCCCACCTGTGAACACCTCACTGGCCGGCCAGTGGCCCTTGGGCGAGGAGATGACTAACCACTGGCCAGAGCTTCCCAGGCTTGACGCTGGGGTCGCTGACTGGAGCGCACTGGTTCCCCAGCCTAATGAGGGAACGAAGAGGGCTGAGCTGCTGGGGTCGCGGTTCCCCTTTCTGCAGCTCCTTGCCGGGGGCGGGGGTCATCCAAGCAGAGTGTCAGGACTGTGGAATTCGAGTGACCTGTAGAAGGGGGTCCCCTCTCCCTGGTTGCGTTCCCGGGGAAGTTCTCCATCAAACCAGGACTCAGTGGTTATGTGCACATGGCATCAGGGGGCAGGCGCCAGGCCCTCTCACCTGGGGGGCGCCCGTATGTATGTCAGGCCTTGGAAGTTGCAGTGGCTCATGGCTGTTTCTTTTCTAAATAGAGCCGTGGCCGCAGCATGATAATAATAACAACAGTAACAATCATTTAAAAGGCTGGCACGGTGTTGTCAGCTCCACACGCTTGGCAACCTGTTCTGTCTGCCGGGAGTGACCACAAGACGACAGGAAGAATTCCACGTGGTTCGCTCACCCACAAGTGCACGAGCCCGGGAGAGCCTAGATCCCGGGAGAGGATACTCTGAAGGGTTTGCTTCCTGCCTGCTTCCCTGGTGGGGAGCGGGGCTGATGCATCTCCTGGCCTGGAGGGAGGGACGCATAGAGTCCGTATCCCTTATCCTGTGCTGTGAACTGAATTGTGTCCCCCAAAAGATGTTGGAGTCCTAGGCGCCAGGACCTGTGGGTGTGACCTTAGTTGGAAACACAGTCTTTGCAGATGATCAAGTTAGGTGAGGTCACTAGGGTGGGTCCTGATCCTATAGGACTGGTTTCCTTGTAAGAAGAAGATATCAGGACACAGACACACACAGAGGGATGACCCCATGAGGACACAGGGAGGAGACGGCCGTCTACACGCCGAGGAGAGAGGCCTCAGGAGGACCCAGCCCTGCCCACACCTGGATCTCGGATTCCAGCCTCCAGGACTGGGAGAAATCAATGCCGTTGTTAAGGCCGCCCTGTCTGTGGGACTTTGCTGCTGCAGCCGAGGAGACTGGTGTGTCCTGTGAATCATTTTTTTTCTTGCTCATGGAGGCTGCCGGCTAGATGATGCCCCTGGGGACAGAGGACGGAGAGATCAGCCTGAGCGGGCAGAGAAGGCACAATGCTCCTGGGCCTCCCCTCCCCTCCCCCATCTCCAGGGCTTCAGGGCTCGGAGGTGGGGTGGTCTCCTTCCCCTGCAGGCTCTCTATGCGCCCTGATTTCCATGGAAGCCAAACCCAGTCCTGGAGGAGCTCAGAGTCACAGCCCGGAGGCTGGGGCTGGGCTGGGCTGCCCCAGCCTGAATCTCAGGCTGCAGCAGAAATCAGGGTGACTGGGCAGCCTTGCAGGTATCATCCCCTCCCTCGTCATATCATCACCTGGGGGGCCAATTTCAGGCACAACCTGACAGGTCCTCACTGCCACTCAGCCTCTTCCTGCCGTGGCTCGAGAGGAGGGGACACGGAAGCTGGGCCACTGGGCTGAACCAGGGCCGGCCCCTTGCCTCTGGGCACAGCGTTTGAAAACAGAGCACTGGAGAGGGCCCGGCTGCCTCACATCATCCCTCACGCTGGTGGTCCCAAGTCGGGGAGCCACTGGGCAGGGCTGGCTCTGGGCCCCCGCCCCCCATCTGCCTCCCCAGGAGCCGGTGGTCGCTGGGTCTGGGCCATATTAGGGTCCACCTGCTGTTGTTGAAAGGGAAAAGCGTTGATGAAAGCAGTTAAGATCTGAGTCAGAGGTTCCGAGGGGCCCCGTGCGGTGGCCAGACTGCACCGTGGCGTGAACCTGGCTGGGCCCGGGGCTGGCGGGAGACGTGAGGATGACCCCAGGGTCCCAGAGTCTCAGGTGGGACTTGGCAGGGGCCGGCTGCTCCTCCGTTGGTCACCGCATCCCAAGGGTGGAGGTGCCGGCCCGGTGCAGTGAAGGGAAAAGCCTTCAGCTTCTGCTGATAGTGGATCGATCACTCATCTCCTCGGTAGTTGGGTCATTGGCCAGGACAGGTTGCACGGCGATGGTCTGATGATCGCAGGTGACCGTGGTGGGTTTGCCTGCCCCAGGCTAGGTTTTGCCCACATTCTCCCACTCACCCCTTGACAGTCCCCTGCAGTGATGTCACCCTTCTTTTCATGACTCTCCAAGGTCTCTGGGACTGGCAGAGCCCTCTGTCCTCATTCCTGCCCTGGGGACCATGCTGTCCCCTGGTGCGGCCCCTGGATGGGCCCCAGGAGGAACAACACCTTGGAGACATGGTCCCTGCCTTTGGGAGTTTACATCCAAATAGGGAGACAAAGGGTTAAAAGTCCAGCTGGGAAGAAGAAACTTAAAGGGGTGCCCAGTGGCCCCCTTGTAGGCTGGGCAGGAGTGTAGAGCCAGGGAGGTACCCCCGGAGCAAAAGGAGGCTCCTCGTTTCCCTCCTATTGGCCCCATGACTTCCCTGGGGTGGGGGGACCTTGGGGAGAACTCGGGGGAGGGGCGGCCTGGAGGCCGGTGCCCTTGGCATTTTCCCACGGCTGCCCGAGCCTCATGCATTGAAGCACTCCTGTCCAAGTCTCCATCCGGCGCTCCAGGTGTGCATGGCACTGGGCAGTGCCGGCAGCTCTCACCTGGCTGCAAGGTAGGTGCACCTGGGGCAGCTTTGAGAGAAGATGCCAGGCCACCTACTGGCCTGCTGAATGAATCCATCTGGGTTTGTTTAAAGCTTCCAGGTGGTTCAGAGGTGCAGCCACGTTTGAGAAGTACTGGGCCAGACACCAGGTAGAGTTTCTCGAACGAAGAGTGGCGGGGTGAGCCCTCTGGGTGAAGGGTCCTGCTGCCCTGGGGAGATGCTGAGGTCCCTGCCTTGTTTGTAATCCAGACGAGGGAACCTCATGGTCAAGGCACCACAAGGAAGCAACAGCGGGCTAGTTAAGCCCCCCAAGGCCCCGGAAACAGGCAGGCCCCCCCTGGAGCCCCCTTGGTACACAGCGCAATCAATCTCAGTATGCAACGAGAGGAAAAATCATTTGGCCAAATTTAGCACTTTTCTCGATTTTGAGTGTTCTGACAATGAAACAAAACGGGAAGCAGGGGGCAGGAGATTGTCTGAATTCATTTATAGCTGCCGAAGCGTGATTCAAAGCAAAAATGGCTGGGATGGGTCTATAAAAGGAACACCACAATCCCCTTAGACAGGCACAAAGCATTTTGATGATTTCAGTATAAATGAATCCGGCACATAAGGATTAAATTTCTCTCCAAATACTTGAGCATCTAAAATGGTGCAAAGAAGAAGCTGCACTGTAAGGAACATGACTGCTTTTGGAGAATTTTTCAGGGGGAAAAATGCAGCTAGTCAAAGCACCTGGAAAATGGGTCCTTTTTTGTTTCCTAATGTCTGGGGTAACAAGATGGTGACTGCGAGAAGCACCGTTCTCTTGTGGAGTAGGGCCCATCCTGGTGACCTCATTTTACCTTAATCACCTCTTTAAAGACCCCATCTCTAAATACAGCTACATTCTGAGGCACTGGGGGTCAACACCTCAAAAGATGAAATTTGGTCGGTGGGTGGCATACACAATTCAGCCCATAATACTTCCCATCAGTGCAATTTGATGGGGTTGTCTCAGATGAACTCTAATGTTGCTTCTAGTTCTAAAATTTCCAGAGCCTGTCACAATCCCACTCCTGGGCATGTATGTGGACAAAACTATAATTAAAAAAGATACATGCACCCCTATGTTCATAGCAGCAGCACTATTCACAATAGCCAAGACATGGAAGCAACCTAAGTGTCCATCAACAGATGAGTGGATAAGGAAGATGTGGTACATATATACAATGGAATACTACTCAGCCATAAAAAAGAACAAAATAATGCCATTTGCAGCAACATGGATGCAACTAGAGATTATCATACTAAGTCAGAAAGGGAAAGACAAATACCATGCTATCATATCACTTATATGTGGAATCTAAATTATGATACAAACGAACCTATCTACAAAACAGAAACAGACTCACAGACATAGAGAACACACAGGTGGTTGCCAAGGGGGAGGGGGTGGGGGAGGGTTGGAGTGGGAGTTTGGGGTTAGCAGATGTAAGCTATTATATATAGAATGGATAAACAACGGTCCTACTGTATAGCACAGAGAACTATATTCAATATCCTGTGATAAACCAAAATGGAAAAGAATATAAAAAAGAATGTATGTATATGTATAACTGAATCACTTTTGCTATACAGAGGTAATTAACACAACATTGTAAATCAACTATACCTCAATTAAAAAAAACTCACACATACAAACATACATGCACATTACAAAATGTATCTCACAGAGGAAAAGAAATTCTAATTTTACTGTGTGAGGAGGTGGCAGGGGAGATACTGTGAGAGAACTCTGTCTTCGTGTATCAGAGTAAGAAATTCGGTCTCAACATGACAAAACAAGGCTGGCAGCGTCTTCTCACTCATCATTTTGTGAGAAGTCTATATTCATGTAGTACATTTAATGCAGTTGAATTTTTTTAAGGCTTTTAAGATTTTTTTTGATATAAATCAAAATAATGAAAAGGCCTTCCCCATTGTATAGTTATAAAGGAATCCTTCCATGTTTTTTTCTAGCACTTTCCTGATTTTTTTTCACACACTTGATTTCATATAATCCCATAATAACCCTTTTATCCCTACCTCTGTCTTTGCCCTCCCCCCAACCCTCTCCCCTCTGGTAACCACTAGTTTGTTCTCTATATCTGTGAGTCTGCTTCTTTTCTGTTTTATTCACTAATTTGTTGTATTTTTGAGATTCCACATATAAGTGAAAGCACACAGTATTTGTCTTTCTCCGTCTGACTTATTTCACTTAGCGTAACACCCTCCAAGTCCATCCACGTTGCTGCAAATGGCATTATTTCGTTCTTTTTTATGGCTGAGCAATATTCCACTCTATATATGTACCACATCTTCTTTATCCATTCATCTAACAATGGACTCTTAGGTTGCTTCCATATCTTGGCTATTGTAAATAATGCTGCAATGAACATTGGGGTGCATGTATCTTTTTGAATTAGTGTTTTTGTTTTTTCGGGTATATACCCAGGAGTGGAATTGCTGGGTCATATGGTAGTTCTATTTTTAGTTTTCTGAGAAACCTCCATACTGTTTTCCACAGTGGCTGCACCAGTTAACATTCTCACCAACGGTGCCCAAGGGTTCCCTTTTCTCCACACCCTCACCAACATCTGTTATTTGTGTTCTTTTGGATGATGGCCGTTCTGACAGGTGTGAGATGATACCTCATGGTGGCTTTGATTTGCATTTCCCTGATGATTAGTGATGTTGGGCATCTTTTCATGTGCCTGTTGGCCATCTGTATGTCTTCTTTGGAACAATGTCTATTCAGTTCTTCTGCCCAGTTTTTAATTGGGTTGTTCGTTCTTTTGGTGTTGAGTTGTATGAGCCATTTATATATGTTGGATGATTTTTTTCTTTTCTTATTTGAATTTTTGATCCATTTGTAGTTTAGTCTGGCACATGCAGTGAGTGGCCCATTGGTTGGCCATCCTCTCCTGGCTGATTTGAGATGCCCTCTTTCCTGTACTGAAGTCCCACGTGTACCCTGAGTCTATCTGGATCTTCCGTAACCATGGCTTTGTCCAATCTATTTCATTTCTGGTCCCACACTGTTTTAATAACCGATGCTTTATAATATGTTTTAATATCCACCAGGAGAATCCCTCTCTTTGTTCCTCTACTTTTTCAGGGTTTTCCTGGCTATCTTATTTATTTTTCCACATGAATTTTAGCATCACCTTATGTAGTCAAAGGAACAGAAGCTGTTTGTATTTTCATTGGCATCAAGTTAACTTTATAAATTAGCTTAGGGGACATTGGCCTCTAGAACTTGTCTTCCCAATTGTCTTCTTTTGTGTTCTTCAATAGTTAAAAAAATTTCTTTTTCGTATAGATCTTTAACATTTTTACCATGCTCATTTCTAGTATTTTATCTTTTTACAAAAAGTAACTGAAAATCAGATTTTTTTCTTCCAATACAACTTTGGTTGTGTGTGTGTGTATGTGTGTGAGTGTGTGTGTGTGTGTGTGTGTGTGTGTGTATGAAAGCTATTGATTTTTTAATGGTCTGTTCCCTTGCTCTTTTTTTTTAATTTCTTGTAATAGCTTTTTAATGAATCATTTGGGGTTTTCCAGGAATAAAAGCATATTATCTGTAAATAGTAAGACTTTGTCTCCTTTTCAATTTTTGTACTTCTAGTTTCTTTTCTAATTGTATTTGCCAGTAATTCTGGAACAAATACACAGCAATGGAGGTAATGCTTGTTGCCTACTTCAGTGGGGATACATTTTGAGTTTCCCTGTTAAGCCTGAGGCTGGCTAAAACGGATATATTTTGTCATATTAGGGACATTTCCATCTATTCTTATTTTATTGAGTTTTGTCAAATGCTTTTCCAACTAGCGAATTTTGTCAAATGCTTTTCCAACTATGGAAACAATTATTTAATTTTCTCACAGGTCGATTAACATGATCAAGTAAGTATATTAACACATTTCCTAGTATTGTCCTAGGCTTGGTCTTAATGTAGTAGTTTTTAAAGGTACTTCTAAATTCTGTTTGTTCCTATTTTATTTTGGATTTTCCCCATGGTATTTATAAGAGATATTTATCTAAAGCTTTCATCAAGTTTTGGAATCAATGTTATGTTCGCTTTGTGAAAATAATTGGAAAGTTTTCCCTCTTGTTCTCTTCTTGAGAGAGTTTTTTTGTTTTTTTTTTGCGGTACACGGGCCTCCCAGTGTTGTGGCCTCTCCCGTTGTGGAGCACAGGCTCCAGACGCGCAGGCTCAGCGGCCATGGCTCACGGGCCCAGCCGCTCCACGGCATGTGGGATCTTCCCGGACCGGGGCACGAACCCCTTTCCCCTGCATCGGCAGGCGGCCTCTCAACCACTGCACCACCAGGGAAGCCCCTTTTGAGAGAGTTTTAAACAGCATTGGAAGGAAAGGTTCAGAAGTGTTACCCTGTGAAAACATATGGGCTTGATCCTTTTTTGGGGGGAGGGTAGGTGTTTATAAAATTTGCTTTAAAGAAGAGTGGGCCATAGTGAATATCCTTTTATATCTACCTTTGTACACCTACATATGTTCTTAGGTTAGATTAATTCCTAGATGTGTAATTGCCATCAAAGAGTATCGAGTTCAAGGTTTGATCAGTAGGTCCACGTAGTCCCCACCTGGACCAATTTGATAGAAACAAAAACAAAAGCAAAAGCCCTTATCTTCTTTCAATTTCCACTGCTTTAACTAATAGTGAGGTTGGACACTTTTCATATTTGTGTTGGTAATTGGATGGCTTTTCCTGTGAATTGCTTGCTCATGTCTTTTCTACATTTCCCAATAGGCTTACCTGCTTTTTCTCATTGATTTTTAAGAGCTCTTTATATATGAGGGATCCTTAACTCTCCCAGGGCTTATGTTATCCTTGGTCGGCCATCAGTCTTCCTGGTGAATGGACTTTGTTATAAAAACCGTGTAGTGACTCTAAAACATCTAAGTTAACTCTCCTGGGCAGAGGCCAGAGTGTGGGTGATTCAGCCTTGGGTCATGCAGAGAAAGTGAACTTGTTGATTGAACATCCAGAACTAACTTGAAGAACTTGACTCAACTCTTCTGTGTCCAGTTCCAATAAGCTCTTACAGGACTGGAAAAAAATCTAAAAAAAACACAAAAAAACACCAGCTGCTAGAGAACTCCCTTTGATCGGAAACATACCACAGATACACGTAATCCTGGTCATCAAAATTCATTTCCTGAATACGGTCAGAGGAAGCATGGGTCTGTCCCTGGTTCATTATTCCAAGAAGGGGAAGGAGCCATTGACAAGTTTTGAAAGTCAAAATTCAGCAGGTTTTCTATCGAGCTCTGTTTACTGATGCCCTGTAGGTTTTCTGGAGGAAAACATAAACACATGATTAAGATGCAAAAGAATGTTCATGACACTGCCTGTTGGCTTTCTCCCCAGGGTGTGGCCAGGAATCATAACGGGTGCCAACTCCTGGATGATAACCACCAGGGGTGGGGTGGATGGCGAACCATCTGATGTGGGACCGGCCATGAACAGTTTGGTGTGGTTTGCAAACAGCTTTTAAGACAAAGCAAACCATCGGGCCACCACCCTTGCAGACCCATCTCTTTGGAAGCTACGTCTTTTACCTCAGACTTTGGTCTCGGCGGGAAGGGGTGTAATGATGAGTCAAAGGAAAGTGTCAGGTACCACGATACGGGGACAGCGTGGTTCTGCTCCCGAGGACAGGTGCTCCTCTGTTCTCCGGACATTGGCCCTGGGTGGGGCACGTCTGTGGCTCCAGAGGACAAAGGTGATGAGGATAACGGTTCAATCACTGTGACAACAAAAAGCAGACATTCATTTTCTGTTATGGGCTCTGTGGGGAGGCTCGGGACAAACACTCTCCTCTGGTCCCAAGAACAAGGCAGGTGTTGCGGGTGGTCCCTCCACTTTGGATAAGGAATGTGGCATGAAGAGGGCGAGTGACCTTCCCAGGGCTGTGTGTCCAGGAGGCCTGAGCTCAAACCCGTGTTCTCTGCCGCACACCTCCCAGGACAGCCCGTGGGCACGTCCTCCAAAGTCTCAGGGCTGTGATGCTGTGAGAACATGAGGTGACGGCTTAGGGCACCTGCCAGGACAGAGAACGGACCCTGGTGTGGCCCGGAGACACTGACTGAGCCTGTTGGGGGGTGTCAAGGAAGACCATGGGTCCTGAGGGATGATCGGGATTTTGCCAGAAAAAGGAGAAGGAGGGTGGAAGGAGGGCGGGCCTTCCAGGTGGATGGGCCAGCCTGTGGGATGGAGCAGAGCCATTGAAAGGACAAATGATATCCAGGAATGGGGAGGAGGCTTGTGGGTATAATGAAGCTGGCCTCAGTGGGGAGCCTGCAGAGGCTGGGGGGGCCATGCCGCGAAGGGTCTCCCAGGGCTACCCTGTAGAGTCTGGCCTCGGTGCCCAGCAGTGGGAAACATTGCAGTTTCTTAAGTGGGGAGAGGCCTGATTAGATTCATGTGTTAGAAAGCCCGTGATGACAGCCTCCAGGAAGGAAAACGGGGGTCCTCAATGCCCTCCATGTAACCCACGACCTGGCACCCCATTTGGAAAAGTCTGGGCTGGGAGAGTTACTGGTGCCACGGGGTACACGTCTGCTGAACAAATAAGGCTTAGTGGCAGCATTGTCACAAAGGTGTAGATGTGTGGGCTGGCACCAGCCCTAGTGTGTGGTGATAGCCAATGTCAGCTGTCAGAGAGCTGGGTAGCCGAGCTTCCCTCAACAAAGAATGCTATTGAGCATCTCATCTGTCTCAGGACATTGGACTTTTGATACAGGAACATTATTTTTACAGCTAAAAACTGATGTCATGATTATCAGAGTATTTGCTGGGTCCATCACTCTGCTGCAAGGGAAGTTTCATCATTATGAGGCTGAGAGAGCAAACGTTATATGTGTCTAGATAAAGTTATCTGTCTTAAGCTTTGGTTAATGGTTCATTCCTGCCTCGTTCAACATCATCATTTTATATTTATATGTCTATGTTGACATTTCAAGACAGTCAATGTATGACTCAGAAGAACCAAACTTTATCTGGGACATGATGGCATGAATTGGTGGGAGATGAGCTAGCTAGCTGGTGCAGATAATTGGAAACCAGAGATAATTCTCTTCTAAGTTCTAGTAAGATTCCTCCAAAGACACTGAAAACATGAAAATGTGTGATGCCACAGAAAGCAGAGAGAGGAAGCCTCATGTCAAAACTGGAGAAGAACTGACAAAAATCCAACCCTGCAGAACAGAGAATGATGTCCTGGGCCAAGAACTGCCGAAGAAACTGGGAGTCAGGTTGGGAATTGAGCACTTCATTTGCTCTCCTGTTGGGATCTCGGAAAGGGAATCCAACCAGCATGACTAATTTGCCCATACATTTACAAACATAGCACCTGAACAAATCTTGCCTTGTTCAGAGTTTTAAAAAGCAAGCAAACAAACAAGCCACAAAGAACAAACTCACCTACATGGGACAAAGCAGGAGAAATGGGACAGTATCCAGAGGATGAAGTATCCTGAAAATGATGTGCTACAGAATCCAGAAGAAAAAAAAAGCCAAGGAACAGATCAACATTGACAAAGCAGTGAGAGAAAAGAAAATGGCTGTATATCAGATTGAACACTATAAAACCCTATAAAATTCCCATATCTGATTATAGGCAATTACACAGTGTTCAACTTAGTATTATGGTGTATACCGAGACAGAAACAAAATAAATGACAAGAAACTTGTGCACTCAATCATAGAATATGGTGACAGAAATAGGACTGAAAATCTTGACTATAATAATAAGTGTAAATGTAATAGATTCTCTGATTAAGAAGAGTCTAAAATTGGATAAAATAATTCAAATATATGCTATTTCTGGGTGATGCACTTAAAAATAGTTTTCAAAAGGTAGAAGGAAAATGTACAGGTGAATATATACTAAATAAGTGCAAATAAATAAAGAAAGCTGGGGTCACAACAATAAAATTGGCTCAAGTAAAATTCAACAGCAAAAGCACAAGCAGATCAAAGAAGGTAATTTTATTTTGATAAATGGTATAAATCACAATAAAGACTTACTGACTTGACCCTTTTGGTGATAGATAACTATTCTCCAAAATATGTAATGCAAAAATTGTTAGAAATATAAGGAGAAAAGGACAGAAATCCACCAACGTCCACCATCTTTTTTGCATATTTTGAATCCTCCCAAAAGTCTAAAAGGCAAAACTTCTTCATAAACCTGAGGCCATATGGGCAGCCAAACTGGACCTGAACTCACTTGAGGTTATGTACAGTTTATCTCACTCACTGTGAATATTTGTGTATTTCACCGAAGGAATATTATTGGAGCCAATCTCTCAGGGTTTTGGATAAAATACCATGTATTATCTTTTTAAAACTAAAAAATTCTGAATTCTGAATCCTAGCCTACTCCAGTGGACTCGGATAAATGTTTATGGACCTATAGTAAGGAAATCTATGAAATAGGCAAAACATAGAGGCAAAATATAATTACAAATTATAACTAATTATAAAATATAATTACAAAAAATAAACATTTTTAGATATGTATGTCTGAGTTTACATACGTATACATAAAATACAAATAGAGAAAAAACATTTTCTAGCTCTTATGTCCTGTTTACATAAATCATATGCTGTGATTACAAAGCAATAAAATTGGAAATTTATAACCAAGCCACATGTTTTTTTAAAAGACTCTTCTAAATTAGGTCAAAGCAGAAGTTAAAATTGAAATTACAGCCATACTGACATTTATGGGATGTGGTCAAGGTTGCTTTTAGAGACAGATTAAATGCTTTCATCAGTAAGGTATAAAAAGGAGAAAAAATAAGAATGAGAATGGGTTGTAGCCACAGAGATGGGGATCACCCACACAATTACGGAGAGGGCTATGTGAGCCTTGCTGCTAATAAATCACTTCTGTTTCCTGGGAGATTATGATGTGTCTGCTACTGCCTAGAAAAACGCAAATGGCACAATCATTGAATTAAGAAGTGGTTGACGGGTTTCCCTGGTGGCGCAGTGGTTGAGACTCCGCCTGCCGATTCAGGGGACACGGGTTCGTGCCCCGGTCCGGGAAGATCCCACATGCCGTGGAGCGGCTGGGCCCGTGAGCCATGGCCGCTGAGCCTGCGCGTCCGGAGCCCGTGCTCCGCAACGGGAGAGGCCACAACAGAGAGAGGCCCGCGTACCGCAAAAAAAAAAAAAAAGAAGTGGTTGACAGCCTGAAAAGACAAACATCCATAGGAGAAATTGAAAAGTTATCAAGGAATTGTCTTCCAAAAACGTTTTGTTCCTTCAAAACCCCAATGGTCATCCCTATCCAATTTAGACTATTCTTACTAATAAAAAAAAAAGGATGAAAAGTCTTCCTATTTGCACAAAACAAAACTACTAACAAACCTAAATTCTCAACAAAGATTCAGAAATTCATAAAGTAAGATTCCAAATAAAAATAATGGCAAATGTAGTCCAACTGAACTTTTAAAAGCATATAGCCTAGCCAGGCAGGTTTATTCAAAGAAACAAGAAGAGCTCAGTCAGTATTTGAACATCTGCTAACATAGATTAATGAGTTAATGAGTCAAAATGGGTCAAAGCAAGAGCAAAGTCAAAGCAAAATGAGTCAAAAGCAAGAAAAATCGCTATAATCATCCAGATAATTTCCAGCACCCACCTTTATACTCAATGACTAAACACTAGACACATTTCCACTTAAGTCCGGGACAGAGCAGAATGCTCATTATCGCTGCTATTCTTCAATATTTTTCCAAAGGTCCCTGCAGGAGTGTAGTTTTTAGGAATGAGATAAAACATAAGATAAAATACACCTACTTTGTATAATCCAATTGTCTACCTACAAATCCTAAAATATTCCTGATAAATGAATGCAGGAGAATTTGGAAGGTGGCTGGTTAGAAACTAATTATACAAAAATCAATAGCTGTCTTACATATGGGCAGTAGCCAGGTAGGAAATAAATATAAAGCCAAGTAAGGAATTTATTCACAATAGCGACTCAATTTATGAAAGCTCTAGTAATAAATTAAACAAGGAATGTGCAGGAAGAACACTATAAATGAAGAAAACTATAGAACTTTACTGAGGGAAATAAAAGAAGAGTTGAGTAACAGAGACCACTTTCCTATTAATAGATAGAACACCTGTCACTTTAAAGATGTCAATTCTCCCCGCAAATAATCTACGTATTTAACACAATTCAAATAATTTGCCCCTAGGATATTTGGAAGGAGCTGACAAAGAGAATTTAAAAGTCATCTAGAAGAATAAATGTTCAAGAAAAGTGAAGAAAATATCCGTGAAAGCACAGTACAGATGTAGGAATGGTACATGATACAGTATAGGAAGAGACTTACAAATTGATGGAACGGAACAGGAAATTCAGTAACAGGCCTAAAGGATGTAGAATAGTTTGTATTTAAATCAATAGAGCGTGGATGGAAAAAATATAAACTTAGACCCATACTCATACCCTACACCAAAATAAATTCCAGATGACCGAAAATCACTGAGTGAAAAAACAAAAGGAACAAAAACCCACACCAGGAAAACTGTTCAGGAAAATGTTCGGTGAATAAGTTATAGGGCATCTTGGAGTGAGACCACCTTTCCTAACTGACAGTATAAAGACACTTAAAACTGCGTCTGGCCCTTGGTAGAGAGATGTGTAGTTATTTTTCCTATCATCTCAACTCCAAGTTTCGCCATCCGTTCTCCTAATCTAGCCTGTGGTAGCTTTCATGTTGAGGGCGGTTTAGAGCATATATTTGTATAACAATTACAGCTGCCTCCCCTGCTGACTGTGAGCCTCACAAAGGCAGGGCAGCCATGAGGCTTCTCCCCGCCCAGCACAGTGGCTGGGATGTAGTAGGTGCTCAACTAAAATTAAGTTTAAAAACACTAAAACGTATAGCTCAACCGTATGTGTAGCTTAATCAGAATTCATCACAACCCATCACAGTTCCCGATACAGATATTAAATTAATAAAGGAGTATATACGATCCGACCCCTTTTAAAAACATGCGTGTTCAGAAATAGGCCTGCAATTATAGGCAAGAGTTGGTGATAATGGTGTTATTACTCTTCTCATATTTTCTAGTTGTTCTAGAGTGAATGTACGTTGGTTTTGTAAGAAGAAACTTTGTTTTTTAAAAATTGCCTAAATATATCAACCATTAAACAGTGGAGCCATCAGTTTCTGGAAAACATGTGTCGGAGGCAACAAATACCCCAGACACATGTGACCCCTTCTGCGTCCATCCTTACTCCTCACCAGGCGCAGCTTAAGCCAGCTCAGGGTTGTCCTCGCATCTTTCTAGCCTAGTGGGAATCTTTATTGTGTGGTCGGTTGCCTCCCAGAGAAGTAGTGCTCTGGTCCGTTTTCCTGGTGGGGACGGAATTGTTTCGGGGGGGATCTGGTTTTCCCTCCAGCTTCTCACCAGGTAACACGGCTGTGCATTGTCTACTTCACTTTTTCTTTGCAACAACCAGGAAACAGTGGGATTACAGACAGCTGACTTGGTGCCTCACGGAGGAAGGTAGTTACTGTGCATTCTCTTTTTAAAAGGAGACATGTCTCTTTCCGGCGTCTAAATGCACCTACAGTTAATCCTATGATCTTTGCAACGCCCAACAAATTTTACAGGTTGTCATCTTTAAGACTTGCCCTAAAGTCTCTACTTATACTAAAAAAATAAAAACCCTTTAAAAAGTCACGAAAACAGGGAACATTTTGTAATAAAGTTTGACGTTATTTCATCCAGGTGCTTGTCTGAAACACAGCAGCCCCAAATGGTTAAAGCAACTTGATTTAAGTGTGCCTAAACTACAGTCTGTTTTTAATGCAAAGAGAAACAAAAGAGGTGAGTTATGTGTAATTGAGCGAAGCAATGAAACATTGCAAAGGGACATTTGCCTGTATCCCTGTGTCATTTGCATCCTCAAAACTTAGACTCGAGTTGTTCAAAATGCCTTAGCTATCTGTGTTAGTTTCCCAGGACTGCTGTAACACATGACCACAAACGTGGTGGCTTAAACCAACAGAAATGTCGTATCCTCTCCCTACTTCTGGAGATGAGAAGTCTGAAATCAAGGCGTTAGTAGGGCCCGGCTCTCTCTGAAGGTCCCAGAGGAGGAGGCTTCTTTGTCTCTTGCAGCTTCTGGTGGTTGCTGGCAGCCCTTGGTGTTCTTGGCTTGCGACCCCACCCCTCCATCCTCTGCCTCTGTCTTCACACGACCTTCTCCCTGTGTGTCACTGTTTTCTCCTCTTATAAAGACACCAGTCCTTGAATTGGGGCCCCCCTTATTCCACTCTGGCCTTATCTTAACTAATTCCATCTGCAAAGACCCTATTTCCAAGTAAGGTCATATCCACGGGTACCAGGGGTTAGGACTTTGCCATGCCTTTTTGGGGACACAAAACCCACAACTCCATCTCAACAGCAAAGAGCTTATCTGCTTACTTTTTCACATCTAGTAAGTTTGGTTGCTATTGTGTGGATGGCATGTAGGTTATTACTGAAGCCACCGCCTTCCTTTGGAGAGGGCTTGATGATAGAAACGGTCTTGTAGGGTCTCCAGCAGCCCTGAGATCTCATGACCATGTGGATGAACATTCAGTGGCCATGGTCCAGGACAGAGCGATTTAGAGGAGCTATGGGCAGCCCATCCTTCACTGTCCGGGAGCAGAAACCCAGGGGAAGCTCAATGGGGCCAGGTCTTCTCTTGGTTAAGGGTGGCCCAACACCCCATCCCCAAGAGGTCCAGATGTCATACTGGGGTTCGGGGTCAGTGCTGAGAGCACATGTTGTTAATATAATGCCTGGGGAAGGATGTGGCTTAAGATGCCCGAGCGCCGGGTCTGAGTTGTCTAAGCCTGGTTCGCGGCCGGCTTCTGGTGGTGGCCATTCTACTGAAGACCCATGAGTGACCCAACTTAATATCCAGGTACAGGAAGGGCAATCGACGACCCTCCCACAGGGCATCTCACACCCTGGGCGGATTTAACATGACATCTACACGATTAGAAAACATTATTAGAAATACCATTAGAATATCATTAGAGTCTGCATAATTAGAATATATCAAATATTACTAACTATAAAATAACATGATTCCTTTTTTAAACAAGTATATCAGTCTATCCAACAAAACGATTCTGCAGTTTCCTTTCCTACCTCACAAGACAGTCGTTACTGAATACGCCTAATGATCCCAAAGAGATGGTGGTGGGCCCCTATTTCCCTGAAGAGAAGATTAAGAAAGAATTACTTTTTTTTTTTTTTTGCGGTACGCGGGCCTTTCACTGTTGTGGCCTCTTCCGTTGTGGAGCACAGGCTCCGGACGCGCAGGCTCAGCGGCCATGGCTCACGGGCTCAGCCGCTCCGCGGCATGTGGGATCTTCCCAGACCGGGGCACGAACCCGTGTCCCCTGCATCGGCAGGCGGACTCTCAACCACTGCACCACCAGGGAAGCCCAAGAAAGAATTACTTTTGATTCGCTTGACTAGACTGACTTTTAGGGATAGAGATGGAATTGCAAAACCCTACTTATTTAATGCATTGATCTAGTTGCATGCACACAAGAGCACAATACGTATATTTAAAATTACTTATTTTAGAAAACATCTTGATGTAGAAGTATTGCTTGCTTTTTAGTCTCACATCTTATGACATAATTTTCTTACAGCTCCCCTTAGGTTTTCCAGAATGTGTCCCCTTTCCCTGTCTGGGCTTGTGTGGCGCCTGTTGGCCCATCACGGGGCCAGTCACATACAGGTAGGACGGGTGCTTTCTCATTCCTTTTGTAGGTCCATGCTATGAGGCCGCAGTCCCAGGAAGACTTCTAAATCCATGCTATGTGCCCTTGCCCTCCTGTGATGGAATCTTTTATAGGTATGGAAGTCACCAGAGATTGAGGGTGTCTCTGCTACTGTATCTCTTTCAGACAGGAGTATGACTGCACAAAATAAAGTATCCAAAGTAAGTATGTCTTATACAACATAGGTATCTGTTTCTCTTTCTCATAAAAGAAGTTTGGCGGTAAGCAGTCCATGGCTACTAGGGGGCTTCATCAGGAACTCTGATCCCTCTTCAATCCATCTGCTCTACTGTCCTAGTGTACAGTTTCCATCCTCAAAGATACCTCATGGTCTAATATAGCTGCTGGAGCTCAGCCATCACATCCAAGTTCTAGGCAGCATAAAAAAGAAAGGTGGAGGGTAGGAAGAGCACATCTTCCAGCTGAGTCAGTTGCCTTTAAAGAGTATCCCTGGAATCCCACCCAGCACTTCTTAGTCATTCTCACTAAAGAATTAAGAAGTAATAGAACGTGGCAGATGACTGATATCTTTGTCCAAGTATCTTCTTCAGACAGTGCTTCTTTGCTAAAAAAAAAAAAAATCAAATTAATAATTGACTCTCACCAAAGAAGATATACAGATGGCAAGTAAACATATGAAAAGATGCTCTGTATCACATGTCATCAGAAACATGCAAATTAAATCTTCAGTGAGACATCACTACACACCAATGAGAACGGCCAAAATCCAAGACACTGACATCACCAAGTGCTGGGGAGTATGTGGAATAAGTAACAACAGGAACTGTCATTCGTTGCTGGTGGGGATGCGAAATGGTACAGCCACTTGGTAGACAGCTTGGCAGTTTTTTGCAAAACTCAACATACTGTCACCATATGATCCCATAGTCGTGATCTTGCTATTTACCCAGAGGAGTACTTATGTGCACACAAAATCCTGCAACTTAATGCATAATGGCCAAAACTTGGATGGATAAGTAAACCGTGGTTCATCCAGACAATGGACTCTTATTCAGCGCTAAGAAGAAATGAGCTCGCAAGCCACGAAGAGACATGGGGGAAACAAATGTGTATTGCTGAGGGAAAGACCCACCTGAAAAGGCTCTATCCTGGACGATCCCGAGTCTACGACGTTCTGGAAAAACTATGGAGACGATCAGAATACCAGCAGTGGCCAGACGTTAATGAAAAGGGAGGGGTGAGCAGACAGAGCACCGAGGGTTTTTCGGGCAGTGAAACTACTCCATATGAGATTATAATGATGGACGTGTGTCATACGTTTGTCCAAACACATAGAATGTGTAACACTGAGAGTGAGCCCTACGGTGAGCTATGGACTTGTCTTAATAATAATGGATCGGGCTTCCCTGGTGGCGCAGTGGTTGAGAGTCCGCCTGCCGTTGCAGGGGACGCGGGTTCGTGCCCCGGTCCGGGAAGATCCCACATGCCGCGGAGCGGCTGGGCCCGTGAGCCATGGCCGCTGGGCCTGCATGTCCGGAGCCTGGGCTCCGCGATGGGAGAGGCCACAACAGTGAGAGGTCCGCGTACCGCAAAAAAAAAAAAAAAAAAAAGGATCAATATTGACTCACGAGCTTTAATAAATGTGTCCCGCTAATGGGAGATGTTAATGAAGGGGAAACTGGAGGAGGGGGGAGGAGGGAATGCATGCGAACTTTCCGTACCTCCCGCTCAATTTTCCTCTAAACCTAAAACTGCTCAAAACTGAAGTCTATTAATTATAAAAGAAATCACTGAGCGAGAGGCCCGCAAGGTGAGAGATTTGGTAAGGACCACGGCATAAAGCTGAGTCTCTGTTTCCGGAAGGAGGATTCTGGGGAAAAGACTCAGCCTTACTTCGGAGTGTGCCAAGTATTTGGGACCCTCTGGAGGTGGCTGCAGCGCTGAGGACAGATCTGAAGAGGGCCGTCAGCTCTCAAGCAGAGCTGGGCTATCAGCCTGGGTGGCTTGATAACTTGTCATCAATAACAACGGGTGATAATAAAGTCACAGAATGACTTTCTGGCATCCCTAAACAATTTTAAAAGAGAAGTTCCCGAGCCGTTCTGAGCCAAGTTTGGCATCAGGACGCCCCGAAGGGACCTCTTTGCAGGGGAGTTTTGGCGAAGGTGACCCAAGTGTGGGTCACTCCCGCAGCTCCGCGGCCGCCACCTTCTGAGACTGTCCTGAAGTGGGAGGATGGGCTGGGGTCTGCTTTGCAAGCAGAGGTTGGATTCAGGCTGCTCCCAGCTCAGTCTCTCCCCAGATGAATTCCTCTTGACACCAAGGGTGAGCCAGCTGGGGTGGGCAGCAGGTCCCGGTGGGGGACAGCTTAGGCACCTGATCTGCCACAGGGCTGTCCGACAACCACTGTCAGAGACCCACTCAGCCTGGCATCTGAGACTTCCCCCCGCATCCTCCCTGCTCCGGAGTGTGGGGACCAGCAGAGCCAAGCTCAGAGGGCCCAGGCTGCCCGAAACCAGCCCAGGATGGGCTGAAGAGTGTGTAGCTGGAGGGTCTCTGGAGACTTTGTGCCCACCCCGTCCTTTCCTGACCAGGAAACCGAGGCCGGGATGGGCCTGCCTCGCCCGGGTCACTGGCCAGCCCATCCTCCTGGTGGCCTCTGGCCTCACAGTCTCCACAGCTGGCCTGGGGCCGCCCGCTAAGGCGAAACAGTGATCTTTTCCACCTCCCCGAATACCTGACACCCAGGACGAGTGACCCTGTGGCCACGTGACTCAGCATCTCCCGCCCGCTAATGCCCTGGGCGTTCTCATACGTTCCTTCCTTCTCCGCACTGCCTCTGGCCTGAGAACCCTTGGGGCGATGCCGGAGTCCATCCACGGACCTCAGAGAGCTTCGGGCAGTGAGGGAAGCGCCCTGGAGAAGGGACAGGCTGGAGGAGGGCCTCGGAGCTCAGTGGGTGTGGGAAGAGAGACAGAGAGACTGAAAGAAGAGAGAGCTCTTAGGACTTCAGAAAAGAAAGGACTGAACCCCAGTTCCCACCAGGCACTTCCAGTGTCCCCACCTCCAGCTCCTGGGCGGGGTCGGGGGTATAGACAGATGTAAGTTCCGTCCCTGACCTCACATGGCTTTTGATCTGCCTGAGATCAGGTAAAGACACCAGAGCGATGAACATGCAATAGCAACCCCTCGAGGAAATGCCCCAGAGGACTGCAAGGGAGCTTGGGGAGAGGAGGGGCCCCCGCTGGCGGAGGAGGCCAAGTCCTTGCCCCTCCATCGGGGACCCTGGGCCTCACCTTCCTGGGCCTCTGAGGCCTCAGTGGTGAGACTCAGAGCTGTTGGCCTGGAGGTCAGGGTGGATGCAGGTGGCAAGACTGACTCACACACAGACTGAGGGATGAGCAAATCCAGGGGACCAGGTCGTAGGAGGGACGGAAGGCGAGCTTCAGCAAAGTGGCAGCAGGGGGCAGGGATGCCTGTGGGTGGTGCTAGGAGGGCTGGGCCCTGAGCTCATGGCCGTTGTGGGAGGAAAGCCAGGTCGGGATGATTTCTCCCTTAGGCCAAGTGCTTCTCAGCTCCTAAATGCACTTGCCCATCGCAGCCTCACGTAGCCACGCAAACTCCGAGGACTCCTGGGCTGATGGGGAGGAAATCAGGCCCCTGGGATGAGAGCTGGGCCCAGATCATCTGAGGGCATCCACTCTGCTCAGCAGGAAGCCCCCAGACTCATGTCAATGGAATTTCAGTGTCAATCAACTAACGCTTTCCCACCGGTTTTCCTAGCTCCTGCCTTCAAATTTCCAAGCTACTTTGCCTCTCGCCAAGATCAGCGAAGTCCACGGGCCTCATTTCCGGCACCTACGATCTCCCCATGGTGCCCAGAGATCTTCTCACCCCTCACCCCCTGCCCAGGGCTGCTGGGGGCCCATCCCGTGAACTCAGCTACTGAGACCCCCTGACCCGAACAGGTGTCGCTGAATTCCAAAGCCGACCGGAAATGTACGGGTCATTTTTTCCCTTCCCCCCGGCGCAGATGCCAGCACCGGTGTGACCCAGAACTTTGCTGTCTGGCCCTAGTGACAAAGAGCTGGCTTATGGCCTGGTGAGGACAAAGTGTCTGCAGAGGAAAACACACAGCACAGACCGCTGTGTGACGGCAGAGCCTCCCTGGAGCAGCTCCGGGCCCAGAGCGAGAGAAACGTGGCGTGCACGGCCAAGGCCCCTCTTGGTTGGAGGCCGTCGAGAGCTGTCTACACACCCAGGCCCTCTGGTCTGCGTTCTTTAGAATTAAGTGATCTTTCTACACAAGAGGGTGGAGCCCACAAGAGCCTCAGAGGTGGGCCCCCCCTCAGGGCTGAAGATCAGAAAAATAAGAAAACAGTCAAGGCTGGGCTCCGATGGTTGGGGCCTCCCGGATCCCGGGTCACCCCCTGAAAGCTGCAGGGGTGACGAATGTCCAGTCCCGTTAGAACAATGAGGCTAAGAGCAGATTGAACAATCGATGTGCTCACGTCATGCCCTGGTGTTTCACTGGCCTTGAGCGCAAACACAAACTCCAAGGCGCTGCGTGACCTGGGTTTTCAACCTCCCGCCCTGGCCCCGCCTCCACCCCTGAACTACAGCTCCAGCAAATTTCGGGTCCTCGAATGAGTAAGAGCTCTTTGCTTCCCTGCCTTTGCTTATGCCAGGTGCTCTCTCGTGCTCCCTTCGCGACTGGACCGAGTCCTGCTTTCAGAGAATCCCCTCAGCTGCTGCTTTCTCCAGGAGGCTCGTTCTGCCCCACCTCAGGCAGGGTCTGGGCGGCCCTCAGACGGAGGCATTCGAGTGTCTCCCCAGTTGGACTTCCCACACTGTCCTGTGGTTGTCCTTACTTCTCGGTCTTGCCCACGTGACCTGACTGCAGTGGAGCAGAGAGCCAGGCACTTTGGGTGTGGCTGACCTATTCCGAGCCCTTTTTGAGACAGTTCATGCCATCAGAGCTCCTAGAAGTTTGCTGGTATGGACATTGCCACTTTTTCTGTGGCCCCCGGGCTGATGCCACATGCACATACACACACACACACGCACACACGCACACACGCACGCTGTGTAGTTTCAGGAGGATGGGCCTCCAGGCCATGCACTGGGGAAGAGAGAGCAGAAAGCGTGAGGGCCCTGAGGCAGCTGGGTGCTGGCCTGGCATCTCGGGGGGCGGGGGTGGGGGGGAGGGAGCTGGGCCTGGCCAGCAGGGAGGAAGTTGGAAAACAGGCGGGACTCAGGTGGGACAAGCTGGTCAAGGGCCCCAGACTTGGAGGATGTGGGGGTGTGTGTGGGGCTATGGCAGACACTGGGTGCCCCACCCAGGTCCCCTTTAAGGGTGGGGACGCCCACCCCCAGGTGCTGCAGATCTTGCTGCCAGTGCCTCAGGGCTGCCCCTTCCCCTGATGCTGCTGGGAGCCATCTCGCCCAGGAAGTCATTTGACCCCCCCCCATCAAGGAGCAGCCCATTCTGATGACCGACTGATGGGGTGGTCCACAAGGCAGGCCCCAGCTTCAGAAAGAGACAGCTCGGCCATGTGGTGGCTGTCAAGTGTCCCTGGGCATCAGGCCAGGGCTAGACTGGCTGAAACCACGTTCCCCCTGACCCCTTCCCTGTCCTCCCTGGCTCCCCTCCCTCCATCCCAGGCTTCTCCCTCAACAAACCACCTGCACCAGAATCCCTGCCTCAGGCTCCACATCCAGAGAGCCTGCCTCACAGAGGCCACACGTACCTTGTGCTGCCAGGAGGACTCAGCTGATAGAACCCCGCCATGCTCCAGCCAGCCCACCGCCAACCTCCTACCTGGATGGTCCATCAGGACATGGAGCCTGTTCCCGAGGGCAGCCGGACTGTGGCATTTAAAAAAGAGTGGTTTCACCCACAGGGAACAACCTTCATTAGGAAACGTGCGGCCACACGGATGAACATGATGCTAAGGGAAAGAAGCCAGTCGCAGGAGACCACATGTCCTGGGATTCTAGTCATAGGAAATGTACAGAAAATACAAATCTAGAGAAACAGATAGGAGGTTGGCTGGGGCAGGTACTGGGGGAGGAGTGTGAAGGGAATCAACAGGAACTGGGCCTGGGGACTCTTGTTGGGACAATGGAAATGTTCCAAAGCTGATTTATGGTGATGGTTGCACAACTGGGTAAATTTACTAAAGATCACTGAACTGTACACTTGAAATCAGTGAATGGTGTTATATATAGTATATATACATATATAATACATCCCAATAAAGTTGCTTACACCCTCCCCAATGGATGTAGGATTTTCTAGATGTGACTCTTTGGACAAGAACACCAACATCCCTGTATTTTAATCGTCTTCAGTAAGAGGCAGGTAGAATCCCTGGCATCGAGTGTCTGGTTTGCAAAAGCGTTACGAGGTTTGGGGAATTAAATATGCGAAATAAAAGGTCCTCTTTATTTGTTGCTTCCTTGGCCCAGGCCCACGGCTCCCACTCCAGACACAAGCGCGAGGTTGTACGCATCACCAGTGAGGACAGATCCTGGTGAAAACATGGTTTTTTTAATAAATAAAAAAGATGGTCACACTCAGAAATTACTTCTCTAGAGCAGTGTTCCTTGGACCACCAGTATCAAAATCATAATATGGGGCTTCCCTGGTGGTGCAGTGGTTGAGAGGCCGCCTGCTGATGCAGGGGATACGGGTTCGTGCCCTGGTCCGGGAAGATCCCACATGCCGTGGAGCGGCTGGGCCCGTGAGCCATGGCCGCTGAGCCTGCGCGTCCGGAGCCTGTGCTCCGCAACAGGAGAGGCCACAACAGTGAGAGGCCCGCGTACCGCAAAAAAAAAAAAAAAAAAAAAAATCATAATATGAACAGTTTGTTAGAAATATAGATCCTTCACCCCTACCCACACCCAGCCAGACACAGTGAATTAGAACCTCTGGGATGGCTCCGGAATCTGCATTTTCGTAGCTCCCTGAGGGTTCTCAGGTCCAGTGGAATCTGAAAGCACTGATAACAGGAATGGAACTCCCGGGTTGCAGAAACCTTTGGCCTTGCTTTGCAAAATAAGCTTGTCTGTAGCTGTGGGAGCTGACTGCGGGAATGACCCTCCACTGGCCGCGTGTCCACTGAAAGAGTAAATTCGTTATCCAAAGAACACTCCTACTTGGAAAATATCTTGCAAGCCCCCTGCCTGTGTAAGTGGTCGGAAGTGTCTCAGGTCGGACAGTTTGTAGGGACGGACAGATGTTACTTCAGAAGACCCAGGGGGAACTGTCTGCCAGATGCTGGAGAGGGTGGGCTCCAGGGGCCTGGGGCCTCCAGCCAGGCCAGGAGTGTTAACCCAGAAGGGAAGGAGGAACGAGGAGGACACCCCGACCCCACAGGCCAAGAGGGATGACAGGTCACCAGTGAGGGAACCCCAAGCTGGGCTCTGGCTAGCACGTAGCGGGCAGCGAATGGGCATCAAAATTGTATGGAAAGCTTGTTACAGATGCGGGCTTCTGCACCTCATGCTAGTTAGATGGTTGCAGTCCTCTGGCCACAAACCGGGTGGCTTCAACCATCAGAAATGGATTCTCTCGCAGTTCTGGAAGCCGGAAGTCCAAACTCAAGGGGTCACAGGGCCGTGCTCCACCTGAGGCTCCAGGGGAGGGTCCTTCCTCGCTCCTTGTGGCTTCTGGTGTTGCCAGCAATCCTTGGCTAGTAGGAGCATCCCTGTGACCTCTGCCTCTGACCTCACGTGCCCGTCTTCCCTCCGTGTGTGTCTGTGCCCAAATTTCCTTCTTCTTATAGGGACACAGTCACTGGATTTAATGACTACCCTAATCCAGTATGATCTCATCTTAATTTGATTGCACGTCCAAGATTCCATTTCAAATTAGGGCACGTCACAGGCCCCAGGGATTAGGACTTCAACGTAACTCTTTGGAAACACAATTCAACTACACCCGTCAGGTGGAATCATGCACGTCCTGCAGACCAGGAAGCCAAGGCTCAGCTCGGCCAGGTGGTGCGACGTCACAGAGCTCACCGACGTCAGGGTGCTACTCGGCTGCTCTGCGTGTCGCCTCCCACTCCGACCTTGGATCGCTCTGGTGGGTTCCCAGTTGAAGCTGGAAAGCTTTACGCCATTGCAGTAGGAGTCTCACGGATGCTGGTATCAGAAGGCTTCAGCCCTCCTGGGGCTTCTAGAACTTGACATGAGCATCATGGTTTGTCTATATGCTTAACTCTCGTCCTCTGTCTTTGCATCAGAAATTCCTGCTGAACAAGGGGTCGCCCAGCCCTGCAGGGACCCCAGAAGAGGCTGGGGGTCGCTACCTTCAAGCAGCCTGTGACGACTCCAGAAGACAAGACAGACCCACAATGCACAGCATGCAGCACCAAACGTTGTGCCGTAGATACTGTCCCAGTTCATGAAAGGAGGTCCAGGAGGTTGGTGTGGTCAGGGGAAGCTCCCTGGAGGAGGAGTCCTTGAAGGAAGCACTTGCGGACAGGGAGGCCCGAGAGAAAGGACTGCCTGATGGGAGAAGATGGAGGGACAGGTCCACCCAGCAGGGTTCCAGAGTGGGAGGTCGGTGGACATTGGTGGGAAGTGCGTGCCTTGCTGGGAGTGGGGCATAGAACAGGGGTCCTCAAATACCAGGAGGCGGGGGTCCCCACTCACCCCTCCGCCCTGCCCCTCTGGCATCAAGGCTGGGTGGTCAGAGAAGAATGCATTGATTGGGTGCTTTTTACACGGCATTCGTTATAGCCAACATTTTATGTTTAATCCTCACACCTCTCTATGGAGAGACCCCATTCCCATTTCTTAGATGAGAAAAGTAAGGTTTGGATTCACTCACGGTGCTGCAGCTGCTCCCGGTCTGCTCCCTGCCAAGCCGTGGATTCGCGCTCTGCGGCAACACCGGGCTGGGTGATCCAGGCAGAGTGACAGCTGCCTGGAGTCACAGCCCTAGGGTGGCCCACAGTGACCTGCTGTGGAGGCCCACATTGCTTTTGGAAAATGGGAGAATCCTATATGTACTGTTTAGAAGCCTGCATTTTTTAAAAAATTAACACCCTTTATTTTTTAGGACATGTTTAAAGTTACCAAAAAATTGAACTGCTAATACAGAGAGTTCCCATATACCCCCTTTCTGCCCCCTAGATCCCCCAGGAGTGTGGTACATTTTTTACAATTAATGAACTAATATTGATACATGATTATTAACTAAAGTCCATAGTTTATATTAGGGTTCATGTTTTGTGTTGTACCTTCTGTGGGTTTTGACAAAGGCATACGGTCATGTGTCCACCATTCCAGCAATGTACAGAATGTCATGATTCCACCATTACCATCTCATACAGAGCAGTTGTAATGCCCTAAAAATCTCCTGTGCTGGCCAATCCTCCCTCCCCCAACCCCTGGTGGCCACAGATCTTTTCACTGTAGTTTTGCCTTTCCAGAATGTGGTATAGTTGGAATCATACATTCACTTAATACACTGTCAACATCTTTCCATGTCAAAAAATATCTATCTGACCAACTTAAATGGATTCATAGTTTTTCACTGGATGAATACATCCCAACAAATTTAACTAGAATTGAAAAGTTTTCTCTTTTTTTGCTGTTGTTTTAAACAGACCTTTGATGGAGATCTTGTACATGCATCTTTGCACATTTGTCCGCTGATTTCACAGGGATAAAGTCCTGGACGAGGAAGTTCTAGGTCAAAGGGATGGCGTGCACGTTTTGAAGGCTTTGGATCAACCACCAAGTTGCCTCCTAGGACAATTGGAGGCTCCAGGGGAGAAGCTGGTCCAGGCCCCTCCCCCAGCTTCCGGTGGATGCCGGCTCTCCCTGGCTTGTAGACGCATCGCTTCAATCTCTGCCTCCATCTTCACACGGCCTTCCCTCTGTGTGTCTCTTCTCCTGATAAGGAAACTTATTGTTAGACTTAGGGTGCACCCAGTTAAGCCAGGATGATCTCATACAAGATCTTTAACTTAATTAATCTGCAAAGATCCTTTTTCCAAATGAGGTCACGTTCACGGTGACCAGGGATTAGGGTGTGGACGTATTGATTTGGAGGCCACCGTTCGACTCACTAGAGGTATTTGTCCAGAGAAGAAAGCAGAGGCTTAGATAAGATAATAAGAGCTTTTCCCGAAGACGTGCTTCCCCGTGCCCCGCCCCGGCACATATGTCCTCACCACAAACTACCCGGTTGGGGCTCAGGAAACCCGTTTTAGCTGTTCCATCTCCTGACCATTAAGCATCTACTTTATGAAACGCTGAGTTTATTTTCCTTCCCACATTCTGCTTGTTACTATCTTTACAGTGATCTGGGATCCACCGGCCCTTCGCATGATGGAATTGGGTTTGTCTAGAATGGTCACCAAACGCTGAATGTTGTGGAGTCCCGATGACACCGTTGACACAGGGCTGGTGGTGGGGCCTGCTCGATAAGCCTGTGGGCTCTGTGTGGCCTTGGGCAATGGGCTGCCCTCTTGGAACCTCAGTTTCTTCACCTGTAAAATAGGGATAATAATCTATGTGCCTCGGGAGCTGTCGAGGAAATTGAACGACGCAATGCAAGCTCAGCCCAGTGTCTCCCACGGACTAAAATCTCAATAACTACTTGCTTTCAATGAAAGTGACATTTTCTGTGTTCCCAGACTTATCCTTTCGAGTTATTTTTTGAGCCCCCGGCCCTCCTCCCCCTCTCCCAGGCCCTTCCTGCCAGTGCAGGGCAGGTCATACACACAGACTTCCAGCCTGGAGTCCTCTGTATACCTAGTCCCTTCTCCATTGCTTTTTAACTTCTTTTTTATTCCAAGTCCTCATGCCATCGCTGGTGTGTCTGGAGGTGGACGCTAAGTAGGACGTTCCACTGACTTCTCTCTCTCTGGCCCTCTGGGAGCCATTGAGTGCTGCGTGGTGCAGGGCCTCTCAGCTTCCTCGCTGGTCCCTACTTTCTTCCCCTTGTAACCCAGCTCATTTGTCAGTGGAGGCCCCATTCTTTGGAGAAATAATGTGATCAGGCCCATGGACCCCAGGCCTCCTGATGTCCAGAGCCCGCTACACTTGACAGATGAAGTTAGAGCTAGACAGCGCTCCTAAGGGACACACTGGTGGTCTTGCTTTCACCGGGGACTTTCCCAGTGAATCAGACCCCTCGTGGCTCCTAGGGGCCCTGAATGGACTGGGGTGGCTACTGTCTTGGGTCATGATCCGTGAAAGCAGTAGGTCCTGCGAGGAGGGAGACCCTCCCTCAGCCTGACTGGACCCCATGGGCATGTGAAGGTGAAAGGCAAGGGAACCAAAGAGAGAATGGCCCTGACAAAGGGTCCCCTGCCGGCCTACAGCTCCACCACACACCCATGAAATGCCAGGGGGGTTCCTTTTTTGAAATGGTGTCTCCAGCATCCTTGGGCTTTAGGTGGGGCTCCCAAAGAGGTCCAGATGACATGGCTAGACTCCAGTGAACACACCTTCAAGATGGCCTAATCAGAGAAGAAACATCTGGAACATTTGGGTTCCATTTGGGAAACTGGAGCCAAAGGGGAGAAAAAAATCAAAATAAAACAGAGCTAAACATAGAGTTATCACGTGGCCCAACAATTCCTAAGTGTGTCCTCAAAGGGTCGAACACAGGTGTTCACACAGAAACTTTGAGCACGTTCACAGCAACATCATTCACCATTGCCCAAAGGTGGAAACAACCCAAGTGCCCGTCACCATGTGAACGGATAAACAAAATGTGGTCCGTCCATATGATGGGCTATTCCTCTGCCCTAAAAAAAGTGAAGCCCTGACACAGGCTACCATGCAGATGAACCTGGAAAACATTCTGCTCAGGGAAAGGAGCCAGCCTCTGAAAAGACCACAAATCACATGATTCCGTCTATATGACACGTCCAGAATGGGCAAGTCCACGGAGACAGAAAGCAGATTACCGGTTGCCAGGCTGGGGGAGCGGAGATGGGGCGTTTTCGGGGGAGGGTGATGAAAATGTTTTGAAACTAGGGAAAGGTGGTGAATCGTACATTTTAAAATGGTTCATTTTATGTAGGTAAATTTCACACACACACACACACAAAGAAAAAAGAAGAACAGCTAGGAAATACAGAAATGCAAAAATTCTTCAGGGGTGCAAGGCTCTTTTCTGCAGTTTTGGGGGGTGTTAAGTCACATCCCTAGGAGGAGTCGTGGGGTGAGCCCTATGGAGCAAGACTTTCTTTCAAGGGGACCCAAAGGAGCTGGCCTGGCCCATCCCAGCTGCAGCTCCAAGGTCCCTTCAGCCCCAGCCCTGGGATTTTTCTCTAGTGAGTGGTATCCGGGCGACCAAAGGCACACTCAGGGGCTGCTAAAATGCCCTTCATCTTCCTTTGTGTGTCCGCCTGGCCCTCCAGAAAAGCCCCTGACTGCTTCCTGCTCAGGTTAATAATTTTTTTTTTTTTTTTTTTTTGCGGTACGCGGGCCTCTCACTGTCACGGCCTCTCCCGTTGCAGAGCACAGGCTCCGGACGCACAGGCTCAGCGGCCGTGGCTCACGGGCCCAGCCGCTCCGCGGCATGTGGGATCTTCCCGGACCAGGGCACGAACCTGTGTCCCCTGCATCGGCAGGCGGACTCTCAACCACTGCGCCACCAGGGAAGCCCCAGGTTAATAATTTTTGACCAGACTTCTCAACAGACTTAAAAATGAAGCTTTAGCTATGTTAATGGTGACTCCACTGGCATTTATTAATTTTTTTAATATATTTTTTAAAATTTATTTTATTTATTTTTGGCTGTGTTGGGTCCTCGTTGCTACACGTGGGCTTTCTCTAGTTGTGGCGAGTGGGGGCTACTTTTCGTTGCAGTGTGCGGGCTTCTCGTTGCACTGGCTTCTCTTGTTGCAGAGCACGGGCTCTAGGCATGCGGGCTTCAGCAGTTGTGGTGAGTGGGCTTCAGTAGATGTGGCTCACAGGCTTAGATACTCTGCAGCATGTGGGATCTTCCCAGACCAGGGCTCGAACCCATGTCCCCTGCATTGGCAGGCGGATTCTTATCCACTGCGCCACCAAGAAAGCTCTCTGCTGGCACTTAAATACTTCATTATAGCCTGCGAGAACTGAGTCTTCTTTTGTTCAATTTTTCATATAAACAGGCACATTTCCTCTTCCTCTTCCTCACTGCCCACCCCAGTTTGGTTTTTTTTTGTTTCCCCAGTGACTCAGGCTGACCTGAGAGGGGCGCAGGAGGGAGAAAACCCCAGAGCCATCACTTCCAGGAGGCGGGGTGGCATGCGGGGCACAGGAGACATTACTTCTTCAGGTCCATGATCTTTTTGGTGGTACCGAATATCTCACTTCAGAAAACCTTCTTATCATGTGATCTGTGGATATGAAGCACCCCACACTGAGAGGATGTGACAGACACACAGATATCGTGGTGGAAGAGGCCAGGGGAGGGGAGGCAGACAGGAAAGTGGACGGAAAGCAGGAAAGAGAGTGGAGGGAAGAAGAGTGGGTTGTCACCTGACAAAGACAGAAAGATGCCCCAAAGGCCTTGGCTTCTTATGGCTTGAGAACAAGTTACTCTTTCTAAGATGCAGCCAACGAGGAGGATGTGAAAGGGCAAAGTGAGGGGCTTACCCTGAACCCACAGGACAAAATGATAATGGCCACACCAGTGTTTGGGTGTCTCTATCGACTGGTCAAACCATGCACCCGACCTGGATGACCCTGTAGGAGACAGGTGGTCCAAAGAACCAACACATCCATGTGTCACTAGTTTACTCTTCAGAATTCCCAAGGAATGCCAAGTTACTTGGGAACCAAGCAAATGGGCAAGCTAAAACGTCACACAGTTACAGTCATAAGCTTTGTCTCTTTAGTCTTAATAAGAAGAATAGCAAACATCAATAAACCGTTTGCTTTATGCCAAACACTCTCCTGAGCATCTTCCATGTATTAATTCAGTCTGCTCCACAGTGCTATGAGTTGGGTGCTTGCATTATGTACATGTTACAGATGGGGAAACTGAGGCACAGCAGGGTTAAGGAACTTGCCCGAGGTTACACGGGACAGCAGTGGAGCTGTGATAAATATGCAAATCAGTGAAAAATATTAATTATGTAACAGCTTCCTGGTAATGCCCTAAATAAGCACTTAATAATAAATGCTGCGGTGGGAGCTGGCGTGCAATCAGCCCTTATGATGCCCCAGCACCGTGCGTGGCTGCCTCTCGTGTGTATCACTTAGTGCCTGAGAGATGCTGAGTAAGGTGGGAAACTGAACCACCACACAGAGGAGGCAAGGAGGCCTCGGCGCAGGGGAACCTGGAGTCCACATCCGTGGCCCTGCTGCCTGGAATCAGACGGGGGCTCCCGCAGGCCCCCGCTAAATCCACAAGCTGGTATCACTGGGACTTTGCTTTGTACCTTCTGGTAACAGCGGCCTTCAGCGTGACAGTGGGTGGGATCTCACGGTTCTAGAATCCAAGGACTGAGCAGACCTAGCCCCCGGCAAACACAGGGTCAGCGGCAGGAGTCGATTTCTGTCTGCAATCTCAGGCAATCACGACTCCATAGCGGTGAGAAAAGTGGCATTATGAACCCACTTGCAGGGAGTGGAGACTGAGGCTCGGAGAAGCTGAGTGACATGTCCAAGGTCACTGGGCTAGTGAGGGGCAGGCCTGGGGTCTTTGGCTTCAAGTTCAGGGATGCGTCCACTCTACCCATCTGGGCTGCGGAGAGAGCAGGGTTGGCTTCATGGGTGAGTGATGCTCGAGTCACACAGGAACCTGTGCTCGGAAGGGCTTGCACTTGATTCCATTTTGTACTTGGCCCCGCGAGTGACGTAGCTGATCAAGGGAAGGAATTTAGTGATGGGCACCAGGGGACCAAGTCCCTAGTCTCAGCTGTCTGCACAGCATTCCCTGCTGTCTGCCTCCGCCTTGGTCTCACCATCTGCAAGAGGAAGGGAACGGGGTGAGGTTAAGAATTTCCAGGGCATATTTCGGGAGCACCGGCTCCTTGGGGCATTGAGACAAAGGTTTCTCGGAAAAGTGAGCTTGTGAAATGGTGCAACCTCTTCTCTCAGAAAAACTCAGGGCAGTTTTGCATATTCAGGCATCTTTGTAGCTTTGCGACAAAAAAGCCTGCCTTTAAAAAAAGGGCGCAGGGGGCTTCCCTGGTGGCGCAGTGGTTGAGAATCCGCCTGCCGATGCAGGGGACGTGGGTTCGTGCCCCGGTCCGGGAAGATCCCACATGCCACGGAGCGGCTGGGCCCGTGAGCCATGGCCGCTGAGCCTGCGCGTCCGGAGCCTGTGCTCTGCAATGGGAGAGGCCGCGACAGTGAGAGGCCCGCGTACCGCAAAAAAAAAAAAAAAAAAGGGCGCGGGGGCCGGGGCGGGGGGTAGGTATTTGTGTTTTCTAAACCTATTAGATCACCCAAGCTTTTGAAAAAGTGGAGTATGCACAGAGGGTCCTTCGGAAAATGCTGGAGCAGCAATGAGCTCTCTTCCAGGATTCACCGCCTACATGCTGCCTGCATTTTACCCTTCCAGGCAGCTGTCACATGACACGGGGAAACTCAGAGGCAGATCTACCAGGAACACATCAATGATGGAGGAACTGGAAGCCCTGGATGAGGTTCTGGAGGTGGGGAAGTGACGCAAAATGCCCTCTGATCCACCTCTCACCACTCCCTAGTGCCCGGACCCCAAAGAGCAGATCTGAAGCAACGTCACTTTGTTAGGGGCTGGCACTCTGGGGGTCCATCCTGCTTGCTTTGGGGTGTCAGTAGGTCCCTTGGCCACATATGGGGTCACTTCTCAGAGCTCATGACCCCTCGGAATGTTGAAGCTGTCTGGTGCAGGGCGGCACTGAGGCGGAGGCAGTGTGACCCGCTTGGGTCTGCTGGGTCTTTGAGAGGGGATGCGCCATGGGACCCAATTCTTGCACCATTCCCCTGCCTTGGGATTGGAGGCAAACATCTCTCCCCCCCGCCACCTTCTTGTGCTGATGGTGCAGCCGGGAACTTGTGAATTTGACTCTGAATTTTCTACTTGGATTGAAATGGGTTTTGTGAGACCCACCGAGCATTGTTGGCCATTTGGGCATCTTCTTCAGAGAAATGTCTATCTAGATCCTTGGACAATTTGAAAATTAGGTTGTCTTTTTATTATTGAGCTGTGTGAATTCTTTTTTTCTTTTTCTTTTTTTTTAAGTGATTAAAGCATTGTATGCAGAGTCAAACAGACCTCAATAAAGTCTGATCACTTTCTTCATATAGCACTGTTTGTTAAGGTAGTTTTTTTATTTTAACATTTTTATTGGAGTGTAATTGCTTTACAGTGTTGTGTTAGTTTCTGCTGTATAACAGAGTGAATCAGCTATATGCCTACGTATGTCCCCATATCCCCTTCCTCTTGCGTCTCCCTCCCACCCTCCCTATCCCACCCCTGTAGATGATCACAAACCACAGAGCTGATCTCCCTGTGCCATGCAGCTGCTTCCCACTAGCTATCTAGTTTACATTAGGTAGTGTATATATGTCCATGCCACTCTCTCACTTCGTCCCAGCTTACCCTTCCCTCTCTGCGTGTCCTCAAGTCCATTCTCTACATCTGTGTCTTTATTCCTGCCCTGCCCCTAGGTTCTTCAGAACCATTTTTTTTTTAGATTCCATATATATGTGTTAGCATACAGTATGTGTTTTTCTCTTTCTGACTTACTTCACTCTGTAAGACAGACTCTAGGTCCATCCAACCTCACTACAAATAACTCAATTTCGTTTCTTTTTATGGCTGAGTAATATTCCATTGTGTATATGTGTCACATTTCTTTATCCATTCATCCGATGATGGACACTTAGGTTGTTTCCATCTCCTGGCTATTGTAAATAGAGCTGCAATGAACATTGCGGTACATGACTCTTTTTGAATTATGGTTTTCTCAGGGTATATGCCCAGTAGTGGGATTGCTGGGTCGTATGGTAGTTCTATTTTTAGTTTTTTAAGGAACCTCCATACTGTTCTCCATAGTGGCTGTATCAATTTACATTCCCACCAACAGTGCGAGAGGGTTCCCTTTTCTCCACACCGTCTCCAGCATTTATTGTTTGTAGATTTTTTGATGATGGCCATTCTGACCAGTGTGAGGTGATACCTCATTGTAGTTTTGATTTGCATTTCTTTAATGATTAGTGATGTTGAGCATCCTATCACGTGTTTGTTGGCAATCTATATATCTTCTTTGCAGAAATGTCTATTTAGGTCTTCTGCCCATTTTTAGGTCTTCTGCCCATTTTTGGATTGGGTTGTTTGTTTTTTTGATATTGAGCTGCATGAGTTGCTTGTATGTTTTGGAGATTAAGCCTTTGTCAGTTGCTTCATCTGCAAATATTTTCTCCAATTCTGAGGGTTGTCTTTTTGTCTTGTTTATGGTTTCCTTTGCTGTGCAAAAGCTTTTAAGTTTCATTAGGTCCCATTTGTTTATTTTTGTTTTTATTTCCATTTCTCTAGGAGGTGGGTCAAAAAAGATCTTGCTGTGATTTATGTCATAGAATGTTCTGCCTATGTTTTCCTCTAAGAGTTTTATAGTGTCTGGCCTTACATTTAGGTCTTTAATCCATTTTTTAAAAATTAATTAATTAATTTTGCCTGTGTTGGGTCTTCGTTGCTGCATGCAGGCTTTCTCTAGTTGCAGCGAGTGGGGGCTACTGTTCATTGAGGTGTGCAGGCTTCTCATTGTGGTGGCTTCTCTTGTTGAGGAGCATGGGCTCTAGGCTCGTGGGCTTCAGTAGTTGTGGAAAGTGGGCTCAGTAGTTGTGGCTCATGGGTTCTAGAGTGCAGGCTCAGTAGTTGTGGTGCACAGGCTTAGTTGCTCTGTGGCATGTAGGATCTTCCCGGACCAGGGCTTAAACCCATGTCCCCTGAATTGGCAGGCAGATTCTTAACCACTGCACCACCAGGGAAGCCCCTTTAATCCATTTTGAGTTTATTTTTGTGTGTGGTGTTAGGGAGTGTTCTAATTTCATTCTTTTACATGTAGCTGTCCAGTTTTCCCAGCACCACTTATTGAAGAGGCTGACTTTTCTCCATTGTATATTCTTTCCTCCTTTATCAAAGATAAGGTGACCATAGGTGCATGGGTTTATCTCTGGGCTTTCTACCCTGTTCCATTGATCTATATTTCTGTTTTTGTGCCAGTACCATACTGTCTTGATTACTGTAGCTTTGTAGTGTAGTCTGAAGTCCAGGAGCCTGATTCCTCCAGCTCTGTTTTTCTTTCTCAAGATTGTTTTGGTTATTCGGGGTCTTTTGTGTTTCCATACAAATTGTGAAATTTTTTGTTCTAGTTCTGTGAAAAATGTCATTGGTAGTTTGATAGGGATTGCATTGAATCTGTAGATTGCTTTGGGTAGTACAGTCATTTTCACAATGTTGATTCTTCCATTCCAAGAACATGGTGTATCTCTCCATCTGTTTGTATCATCTTTAATGTCTTTCATCAGTGTCTTATAGTTTTCTGCATACAGGTCTTTTGTCTCCTTAGGTAGGTTTATTCCTAGGTATTTTATTCTTTGTGTTGCAATGGTAAATTGGAGTGTTTCCTTAATTTCTCTTTCAGATTTTTCATCATTAGTGTATAGGAATGCAAGAGATTTCTGTGCATTAATTTTGTATCCTGCTACCCTACCACATTCGTTGATTAGCCCTAGTAGTTTTCTGGTAGCATCTTTAGGATACTCTATGTATAGTGTCATGTCATCTGCAAACAGTGACACTTTTACTTCTTCTTTTCCAATTTGGATTATTTTTATTTCTTTTTTTTCTCTGATTGCTGTGGCTAAAACTTCCTAAGCTATGTTGAATAATAGTGGTGAGAGTGGCCAACCTTGTCTTGTTCCTGATTTTAGAGGAAATGGTGTCAGTTTTTCACCATTGAGAATGATGTTGGCTGTGGGTTTGTCATATCTGGCCTTTATTATGTTGAGGTAGGTTCCCTGTATGCCTACTTTCTGGAGAGTTTTTTTTTTTTTTTTGTAGGAGAGTTTTTTTTTATCATAAATGGGTGTTGAATTTTTTTTTTTAAGAATAAGTATTTTTATTTTTTTAACATCTTTATTGGAGTATAATTGCTTTATTGGTGTTGAATTTTGTCAAAAGCTTTTTCTGCATCTATTGAGATGATCATATGATTTTTATCCTTCAATTTGTTAATATGGTGTATCACATTGATTGATTTGCATATATTGAAGAATCCTTGCATCCCTGGAATAAACCCCGCTTGATCAGGGTGTATAATCCTTTTAATGTGCTGTTGGATTCTGTTTGTTAGTGTTTTGTTGAGGATTTTTGCATCTATGTTCACCAGAGACATTGGACTGCAGTTTTCTTTTTTTGTGACATCTTTGTCTGGTTTTGGTATCAGGGTGATGGTGGCCTTGTAGAATGAGTTTGGGAGTGTTCCTCCCTCTGCTATATTTTGGTAGAGGTTGAGAAGGATAGGTGTTAACTCTTCTCTAAATGTTTTATAGAATTCGCCTGTGAAGCCATGTGGTCCTGGGCTTTTGTTTGTTGGAAGATTTTTAATCACAGTTTTAATTTCAGTGCTTGTGATTGGTCTATTTATATTTTCTATTTCTTCCTGATTCAGTCTTGGAAGGCTGTACATTTCTAAGAATTTATCCATTTCTTCCAGGTTGTCCATTTTATTGGCATATGGTTGCTTATAGTAATGTCTCATGATCCTTTGTATTTCTGCAGTGTCAGTTGTTACTTCTCCTTTTTCATTTCTAATTCTGTTGATTTGAGTCTTCTCCCTTTTTTTCTTGATGATCCTGGCTAATGGGTTATCAATTTTGTTTATCTTCTCAAAGAACCAGCTTTTAGCTTTATTGATCTTTGCTATTGTTTCCTTCATTCCTTTTTCATTTATTTCTGATCTGATCTTTATGATTTCTTTCCTTCTGCTAACTTTGGGGGGGAGGTTGTTCTTCTTTCTCTAATTGCTTTAGGTGTAAGGTTAGGTTGTTTATTTGAGATTTTTATTGTTTCTTGAGGTAGGGTTGTATTGTTATAAACTTCCCTCTTAGAACTGCTTTTGCTGCATCCCATAGGTTTGGGATCATCATGTTTTCATTGTCATTTGTTTCTAGGTATTTTTTGATTTCCTCTTTGATTTCTTCAGTGATCTCTTGGTTATTTAGTAGTGTATTGTTTAGCCTCCATGTATTTGTATTTTTTACAGATTTTCCCCTGTAATTGATATGTAGTCTTATAATGTTGTGGTCGGAAAAGATACTTGACACGATTTAAATTATCTTAAATTTACCAAGGCTAGATTTGTGACCCAAGATATGGTCTATCCTGGAGAATGTTTCATGAGCACTTGAGAAGAAATTGTATTCTGTTGTTTTGGGTTGGAATGTCCTATAAATATCAATTAAGTCCATCTTGTTTAATGTGTCATTTAAAGCTTGTGTTTCCTTATTTATTTTCATTTTGGATGATCTGTCCATTGGTGAAAGTGGGGTGTTAAAGTCCCCTACTATTATCGTGTTACTGTTGATTTCCCCTTTTATGGCTGTTAGCATTTTCCTTATGTATTGAGGTGCTCCTATGTTGGGTACATAAATATTTACAATTGTTTTTCTTCTTCTTGGATTGATCCCTTGATCATTATGTAGTGTCCTTCCTTGTCTCTTGTAATAGTCTTTATTTTTTTTAAATTTTTTTTAACATCTTTATTGGGGTATAATTGCTTTACAATGGTGTGTTAGTTTCTGCTTTATAACAAAGTGAATCAGTCATACATAAACATATGTTCCCATATGTCTTCCCTCTTGCGTCTCCCTGTAATAGTCTTTATTTTAACAGACTCTATTTTGTCTGATATGAGAATTGTTACTCCAGCTTTCTTTTGATTTCCATTTGCATGGAATATCTTTTTCCATTCCTTCACTTTCAGTCTGTATGCATCCCTAGGTCTGAAGTGGGTCTCTTGTAGACAGCATATATATGGGTCTTGTTTTTGTATCCATTCACCCAGTCTATGTCTTTTGGTTGGAGCAATTAATCCATTTACATTTAAGGTAATTATCGATATGTATGTTCCTATTACCATTTTCTTAACTGTTTGGGGGTATTTTTGTAGGTCTTTTCCTTCTCTTGTGTTTCCTGCCTAGAGAAGTTCCTTTAGCATTTGTTGTAAAGCTGGTTTGGTGGTGCTGAATTCTCTTAACTTTTGCTTATCTTTAAAGGTTTTAATTTCTCCATCAAATCTGAAGGTGATCCTTGTTGGGTAGAGTAATCTTGGTTGTGGGTTTTTCCCTTCATCCCTTTAAATATGTCCTGCCACTCCCTTCTGGCTTGCAGAGCTTCTGTTGAAAAATCAGCTGTTAACCTTATGGGATTCCCTTATATGTTATTTGTTGCTTTTCCCTTGCTGCTTTTAATACTTTTTCTTTGTATTTAATTTTTTTAATAAATTTATTTTATTTATTTTTATTTTTGGCTGCATTGGGTCTTTGTTGCTGCATGCAGGCTTTCTCTAGTTGTGGCAAGCAGGGGTTACTCTTCGTTGTGGTGCACAGCCTTCTCATTATGGTGGCTTCTCTTGTTGGGAGCACGGGCTCTAGGTGCACAGGCTTCAGTAGTTGTGGCATATGGGCTCAGTAGTTGTGGCTCGCGGGCTCTAGAGTGCAGGCTCAGTAGTTGTGGTGCATGGGCTTACTTGCTCCGCAGCATGTGGGATCTTCCCAGACCAGGGCTCGAACCCGTGTCTCCTGTATTGGCAGGCAGATTCTTAACCACTGCGCCACCAGGAAAGCCCCTGTATTTAATTTCTGATAGTTTGATTAATATATGTCTCGGCGTGTTTCTCTTTGGGTTTATCCTATATGGTACTCTCTGTTCTTCCTGAACTTGGTTGACTATTTCCTTTCCCATGTTAGGGAAGTTTTCAACTATAATCTCTTCAAATGTTTTCTCAGATCTTTCTTTTTCTCTTCTTCTTCTGGAACCCCTATAATTCGAATGTTGGTGCATTTAATGTTTTCCCAGAGGTCTCTGAGACTGTCCTCAATACTTTTCATTCTTTTTTTCTTTATTCTGCTCCCTAGCAGTTATTTGCACCATTTTATCTTCCAGCTCACTTATCCGTTCTTCTGCCTCAGTTATCCTGTTATTGATTCCTTCTAGAGTATTTTTAATTTCAGTAATTGTGTTGTTCATCACTGTTTGTTTGTTCTTTTATTCTTCTAGATCCTTGTTAAAAGTTTCTTGTATTTTCTCCATTCTGTTTCTGAGATTTTGGACCATCTTTACTATCATTACTCTGAATTCCTTTTCAGGTAGGTTGCCTACTTCGTCTTCGTTTATTTAGTCTTGTAGGTTTTTACCTTGCTCCTTCATCTATAACATTTTTTTTGTCGTTTCATTTTTTTTGATGGGTGGTGCTGTATTCCTGTCTTACTGGTTGTTTGGCCTGAGGCGTCCAGCACTGGAGTTTGCAGGCAGTTGGATAGAGCCGGGTCTTGGTGCTGAGAGGAGGACCTGCAGGAGGCCTCACTCCGATTAATATTCTCTGGGGTCTGAGGTTCTCTGTTAATGCAGCGGTTTGGACTCAGAGCTCCCACCACAGGAACTCAACCTCCGGCCTGGGAACCAAGATCCCACAAGCTTCGTGGCATGGTAAAAAAAAAAAAGAAGAAAGAAAGAGAAAAAGGAGCAGTACAATATCAAAGAATAAAAGCAAAATAAAAATAGAAAGCTAAAAATATATTCGGAAAAATAAAACTAAAATTGAAACAACTGCAACAAGGTAAAATAAAACCACAACAGAAAAATAAGGGGGGGAGGGAACAAGCCAAAAGGAGAGAACGATAACAAAGTATAAAGAATAAAGTAAAATTAGAAAAATAAAAGATTTATTAGGAAGAATAAAAATATAAAATAATCAGCAACAATGAATCAACAAGGTAAAACAGAATCCCAATCTAAAAGAGGAAAAAAGAGAAGAAAAAAAAAAAGCCTTGGCTATGGGGAGGAGTTTAGGCAAGGGGTGGAACTTAGGCAGGGGCGGGGCTTAGGGTGGGGTGGGACCAAGGCGGGTGGGGGGGTGACGTTGGAGCGTGGGGCGGGGCCTAGGCAGGGCGACGTTGAAGCGGGTGGCGGGGCCTCTGCTTAGGACCTGCGCAGAAGGGGAGAGGCAGCACCTCGAAAGGAGGGTCTCTGGAGTGTGGGGTTCAGGAGTTTGGAGGTAAGGCCCTGGGTGAGGGTGTGTGGCTGGGGTTTAGGCCCAGTGTGTTGGAGGGGGTCTCAGAGGGGGTCTCCGAGTGTAGAGGTGGGGCCCTGGGTGGGGGTTAGGGGCGGGGCTTGGGCTCTGTGTGGCAGGAGGGCGGCTCCGAGGGCAGAGGCCGGGACCCCAACAGGCTTCCCGGTGCCTAAGTGTGCAGGGAAAGCGCTGGCGGCCTTCCCTTCCGCTCCTCCACGCCCCTCCCCCACTGTCTCCCCCAGGGTCTCCCCCAACACCGCTGGACCCCTAACTGTGGGTGGGTCCCGCTGGGTCTAGGAACTCCTCCGCTCCCCCAGCCAACCCTCAGGGGTGCCGGTTCCGGAGGTCCGGCCTTTAGTTTTGCTCCCCCTTCCCTCCCTCCCACTCCCTTAGGACCCGCACGGCTGGAGGGCGCCTTGGTGGGCAGAGGATCAGGCCCGAGATCTCAGCAGGTTCCCGGGAGCCCAAGTGGGCAGCGGAAACCTGGCCACGCTCCCTTTTGATCCTTGTCCTCCCAACGTTCCCCCAATTTCCCCCTTCAGGCGTGAGATCCCTTCCCCTCCCCCAGCCACCCCTCAGGGTAGCCAGTCCCGTCCTGCCTCCACTTCTCCTTCCCACTTACTCTCCCCCACTGCCCACGTCCTACCCGGTCGCTGAGTGTTCCTCCCGCCCCCTTAGGTGTCCGTGGTCCCCCACCGGTGCCTGGTAGGTGCCTTAGTTGTGCGGAGATGCGAATGCTGCATCCTCCTAGTACACCATTTTGACTAAGACCTCGGAATTCTTTTTTTTTTTTTTTTTGCGGTACGCGGGCCTCTCACTGCTGTGGCCCCTCCCGTTGCGGAGCACAGGCTCCGGATGCGCAGGCCCAGCGGCCATGGCTCACGGGCCCAGCTGCTCCGCGGCATGTGGGACCTTCCCGGACCGGGGCACGAACCCGTGTCCCCTGCATCGGCAGGCGGCCTCTCAACCACTGCGCCACCAGGGAAGCCCTGAATTCTTTATATATTCCAGATGAGTCCCTTATCAGAAAAATGATTTGCAAATATTTTCTCCTCCGTGGGTTGTCTTTTCACTTTCTTGAAGCAAAAGTTTTCACATTGGGAATTGCCTGGCCGTCTGGTGGTTAGGACTCTGCACCACTCTCACTGCTGAGGGCGTGGGTTCAATCCCTGGTTGGGGAACTAAGATCCCACAAGCCACACGGCACAGCCAAAAAAAAAAAAAAAAAAGAAAAAAGGTCCAATTTATCTATTTTTTTTTCTCTTGTTGCTCGTAGCTCTGTGGAAGATTTTACTGAAGACTGTTCCAAAGCTAAACACAGGCTTGGAAACAGTTGGTTTCATGGGGGAGGATGAGGGTCCTCAGCCTGGTACCCCAGCTCTGAGCACAGAGCCCTCCCCCACAGCCCCTTCTGAGGCCCCCTCCACCTGTGACCTGGCCCCTCTCCATCCCATCCTCCTGGTCTTTGTCTCAGCCCTTTTGGCTCCCTCTGTTGGGTGGGTCTGCGTCCTCCTCCTTCCTTGTATTTTGGTGGTAAGCTCTCATTCATTCATTCACTCATTCATTCCCCTGTGTATTATCAAAAAGACACCTGGCACTATTTAAGTCTCTGGGAATGCAATGTTGTTGGAAACAACAAAACAAACCAGGACACCTTGGCCTGCCAGGATATCTCCTCCAGAGGGGATACAGACAGTTGGAGGTCCCCCTTCTTGGAAGAGCCTCTCCTTGATACTCACCAGGGTTCTTGGCCTTCCCCAGTCAATAGAAATTGATCAGAGGCCAGACAAGAAATTCAGGCAAGGCATTATTGGGGCTCCTGCGGCTGCAGGGGGACGTGAGAACAGGTTCCCTTGCTCGCCCACTCGCTGGAGTAGGGGGCAAGCTGGTTCCTTATACGGGGTGAGTGTGGGGTGGGTCCGGGCTCAGGAGGGAGGTGGTCTGCCAACCCCTTTGGTGGTGCTGTGTGCAGGGGGCATGCGCAGTGCCCTGCTTTTGCTCCCGGCTCTTCAGAAGTGGCAGTTGGGTTTTTGGTCTTTTTGTATCTTTTTATCCATAATTTGCCCCAACTGTACACGCACGCAGTTATTTTTAGTCCCTTTTAGTTTCTTTGTGTTTTGTTGCTCAAGAAGACATTTGTCCAGATGTAAGCACTGCAGCAAAAGGTCCCAGGTCCCAGGTCCCAGCCCGTCTCATTCTGACCTCCCCTCCCCTCCCCTCCCCTGCCCCGTGCACCCCCAGTTAACATCACTGCTACACTGGGCACGTGGACAAGTGGCAACAGCAGCTCTCTCAGCAAATGCTGTTATTTATTTCCTTAGCAGCCTTCCTCATTAGATCACTTATTTCTTGAGGACGAGGACCATTCAGCCATCCCGAAGTCCCAGAATCAGGTCCTGGCACTTACAGCCAAGACACGCGTGTTTCTCGCTTGCTGTGTTTCTGCCAGACTTGGCACAGAGCTTCACGCAGTTCTGGTTCCTTACAGATCAGGTCAACTGAACGCACGCATTTTTTCTAAGGGTCACTGTTTACATGCCGGGCCCTGTGTTGGCACGCTCCTGGAGCAGTTTTATTTGCTATAAGATGGAAACGGTTGTGGTAAGTATTGCTATTTTTAAAATAAAACGAGAGAGTAAAATACGGCTAAACATATTTGGAAATAAAACCCCAAAACAAAGGTTCAAATCGCATTTTGAGTGGAATGACCAGAATAATTAAAGCTGCCTCATTTCTGTGAAAAGTCATTCATCGTTGAAAACATCCAACGTATTCACAGTACTTCAAACAAGTGATTAAAATAAAATAGATACCAAGCCTCTCATTGTACCTATTTTAATAACAGAATCAGAACGAGCGTAAACTATTTCAAGGAAAGAGGTGTTGGTGGGTCACGCCTGTCAGAATGTTCTGGGGGGATTCGTGGAATCCCGGGGGCCCTGTTGCCAATGGGCAGGGTGGCAGGTGATGCCAGCTGGAAGCTGAGATTAAAGTGCGTAACTGAGCCCTCCACTGATTCTTCAGGAAAATTCCTTAACAGACAATGGGAAAATCATTCATTTTCTTCCGTGAGCAAATGTGGGACAGCCCTGGGAGCGTGCAGACCAGAGGGAGGGGAAGAATTCCTGGGCCTGTGGACGGTCGTGGAGACCAGCTTTCAGAGCACCCATGGCGAGTGCAGAATTGAGACAACAAATGGTCATTTGGTCAACGTGGGGCTGCCTCTTCCTAGAACCGGCTGAGCTGGTTGTTTGTCCATTGCGCTGCTGCACCCGAGCCTGGTAAACCAAGGAAACCTGCGCACACCTCTGCCTCCTGGGGCCTCTAGCTGGAGAATGAGGGGAGAAGGGGGCTGCACAGGTGAAATTCTCCTCTCAAGGTCTTGAGTGCCGCCAGTGAGGGCGGCTGGGCCCTACATGGTGCTCTTCCGACGCTGTCAGAGCAAGGGATATCAGATTCCTTAACAACATGGGCATCTCAGCCACAGCAAAATCTCTCAGACCCATAATCGGCTCCCTCAGACACAGAGAGGGCCAGGAACGGGCCCTGCATGCTGCTTTAAAATTCTAGGGTCTCCGATAAGGGATTCATATCCAACATATATAAACAGCTCGTAGAATTCAACATCAAAAAAAAAAAAAAAAGAAAACAAACAACCTGATTGAAAAATGGGCAGAAGAACTGAATAGACATTTTTCCAAAGAGGAAATGCAGATAGCCAACAGGCACATGAAAAGATGCTCAACATCGCTAATCATCAGGGACATGCAAATTAAAACCACATTCTCACACCTGTCAGAATGGCTGTCATCAAAAAGATGATACCAGCATTTCACAAAGAAATGTTGGTGAGGATGTGAAGAAAAGGGAACCCTCATACACCATTGGTGGGAATGCAAATTTGTATAGCAAGTGTGGAAAACAGCACGGAGGTTTCTCAAAACGCTAAAAATAGAACTACCATGTGACCCAGCAATTCCACACTTGGGTATATATCCAAAAAAAGAAAAGCACTAATTTGTAAAGATACATGCACCCCAATGTTCATAGCAGCATTATTTACAGTAGTCAAGACATGGAAGCAACCTCAGTGTCTATCAACAGGTGGATGGATAAAGAAGGTGTGGTGTGTATATATACAATGGAGTACTACTCGGCCGTAAGAAGAATGAAATTTGCAGCAACATGGATGGACTTGGAGGGCATTATGCTAAGTAAGATAAGTCAGACAGCGAAAGACAAATACCGTATGATATCATTTATATGTGGAATCTAAAAATTACAACAAACTGGTGAATATAACAAAAAAGAAACAGACTCACAGAAATAGAGAACAAACTAGTGGTTAACAGTAGGGAGAGGGAAGGAGGAGGGACGACAAATGGGTAGGGGATTAGGAGGTACAAGTTATTAGGTATAAAATAACCTAAAGGGTATATTGCACAGCACAGGGAATACAGCCAATATTTTATAATAACTATAAATGGAGTAGAACCTTTAAGAATTGGGCATCACTGTACAGTACACCTGTAACGTATAATACTGCGCAGCAACTATACTCCAATAAAAAATTCTCTGGTCTTAATAGCCATCAGGAAAACGTGAAGCAAATGCAAGAGATCACCCCCGTCAAGACGGCTAGAATCTTAAAGACAGTAACAAGTGTTGGCGAGGATGAGTGTGCGGAGAAACGGGAACCCTCCTGTGCTGCTGGTAGGAATGTGCGGTGGTGCAGCCACTGCGGAAAACAGCCTGGCAGCTCCTCAAAGAGTTAAACATAAGAGTTACCATATGAGCCAGCTATTATACTCCTGGATACAGACCCAAGAGAAAGGAAAACATATGTCCTCACAAAAGCCTGTATATCAATGTCCTTAGCAGCTCAAGTCACAATAGTCAAAAAGTGAAAACAGCCCCGGTGTCCACCGAGGGGTGAGTGGATGAACAAATTGTGCTCTGTCCATTCGAGGGAATATTATTCAACCACAAAAGGAGCGAAGCCCTGACACCCGCCACAATGTGGATGATCCTTGAAAACCTTCTGCCAAGTGAAAGAAGCCAGACAAAAAGGACCACATATGGTATGATTTCATTTCTATGAAGAGTCCGGGATTGGTAAATGCATAACGACAGAAAGTAGATCGCTGGTCGCCAGGAGGAGGTTCGGGGGAGGGGGGTTGAGAAGTGATGCTATGAGGAGGGGGATAGTGAAAATGTCCTGAAATTCACTGTGATGATAGATGCGCAACTCTGTTGAATATACTAAAAGTCATTGAATTGTATACCTTAAAACGGTGAACTGTTTAAAGAATCCATAGGTCTGGCTGCGACGAGAACTCTCTCACATAAAATGAGGTTTGGTGCTCCACGTCAGCTGTAGGAAAAAACGTGGTGGAGGCCGATATGGAGAGATTTGCCCAAGAAGCAGCTTTGGAAATGCCCAGGAGTTTCCCAGCATGGTGCGGGCTCCAAGAACGCTTCGTGGGTGAGGTCTCTCTTTGGGGTGCATTTCTGACCCATGCATTGGGACTGCTCCTCTGGGACTGGGGTGGGCTTGCACTCGGCCGTCCACACTACTATGGCCAGGTGCTCTCATCTTCATGGGTGTGCGCTCCAAGGTTCCTGGTGCGCCCTCACGAGTTCCACTCCAGCTCAGTGGCACCATCTGTGCTCAGGTGACAAATGCCAAACTGATGCCCCTGCTGGGGTCCAGCCTTCACCCTTGACCTCGTAGCTCTGAGGCCCAGTTGTGAGATGCTGCTTCTAAGACAGAAATTTCCAGGCAAGTGGCATGGGCTTCCCGGCATCAGAAGGAAGCAGAGTGACACTGACGTGGAGGAACTGGACCACGTCCCCTTTGCCTCCTTATGGAGCAGAGTGAGACGAACTGCTTTCTCGGAGCCTTTCTCGCTCACCCTGTGGGCTGGGTGAGCAGACATTGGATGCTATCCAGCAGCCGCAGTCCTGAGGCCACCCCCATGCAGCAGGTGTGCTGGAGGTTCCTCTGGAGTCCCCACTGTTATCAAGCCTCCCGATGCGGTCAGGGTCACCCTGAAAGCTCAGTGCGCTCATCCTTATGGTGTTAGGGGTGTCCGTGGTCAGGCAGCAGTCGCAGTAAGTTGGAACACAAACCTCTCTCCCACGTGGAGCAGGCTGCAGACAGCTGGGGGCGCTGGGGGCGTGTGGGGAGGAATCAGGGCCAGGGGGAGGGACACAGGACGATGTGGGCCTGGTCATGGACTGGAGGAGGGGGTGTCTCACCCCTCTGGCTCCTTCAGAGAGGGCAGGAGAGCATAGAGGTCACGGGGTGCTGGGGAAAGCACTGGCAGGGAGTCAGGGACCAGGCTCTAGGCACCGCCCCTTGACCTCCTTGCTCCTTGCCTACTACTGGGCGACGACCCACCCGATCTTACTCCCTGCTGTTGAAAGGGACGGATAAGAGCACACGTGATGGTGGCAACATCTGCTGTGGCTGCTGCCTGGCCGCTCTGCAGGCAGAGCACGCCACCCTCACTCCAGGTGGACAGTCAGGCTCTGGTCTGGGTCGGGCCCCAGTGCTAACACTGCGGCCCAGTCACCCCAACTCTGCACCTGTCTCCTCCACGACAGAAACTGGGGGCTTCAATGCGCCTTAGAACACGTGTGCTGTGGGACCCCAGCCAACCCGGCAGGACCGAGGAGGACCCTGGACTGTCATCGTCAGGTTCACGGGGACCCTGCCCACCCTAAGCACCACCTGAGTCCTGGAGGCTGCTGTGGCGGGTCCAGAGTCTGGAGGAGGGGCTTGGTAGTGGGTGGGGCCAGGCGTGGGGCGGGCCTTTGAGGGGTGGGGCCTGGAAACCTACCTGAACAAGTTTCTGCTGAGGTTTGGAGGCGCCTTGAGCATGAAAGGTCTGAAGCTGGATTTTGCAGGGGTGGAGCTGTCTGGGAGTGGGGCTACCTGGGGCTGGAGCTGACCCCATCCCCCCAAATCCATAGGACTAGCCCAAGGTCAGGACCTGAGATAAGGTCCCCCGTGGCTGGGCCCTGACAACCTTTTCCAGTTAGCTTCGGGTGCCTGGCCTTGACTGACCTATGAGTTGCCGCAGCTTGGAACGTGAGGGGCTGACTTTGGGGCTTCCTAGGGTCAGGACCCCAGCTTTGGTCTAGAACCTTCCATCAGAACCCCAGCCTTACTCTCTCGCAGCATTCTCGGTCCCCATGCATTCAGCCAGTCGTTCAACAAACATTTGTGGCCATGGAGGCTGGGGACACAGCTCTAGACAAGATACACTCAATCCCGGCCCTGGGCTCTTACCTTCTAGGGAGAGACAGGCAATAAGGAGAAAGGGTGAGGAAGGAAGGGACATGTCTGGGAGAGAAGGAAGAGCTCTGAGGCCTGGGGGCTGGAGAAGCGGCCCCGTAGCTGACAGACCAGGATCTGCTGACTCCCAGGAGCTGGGCAGGAAGGTGAGCACCCTTGGACTCTCAGACACACATTTTGCTGGGAAGCGCCCGGGTCCCCGAAATCCTAGGCCTGAAGACACCCTGCACTCCCAGGCTTGACGCCAGAACACAGATAAGGACTTCCTGCCAGAGGATTTAGGAGAGGAAACAGGAGCGTTTACTGGTGTTCTTGCCGGTCACTTGCCTTTATTACATTCTTCAGTCACATGGACAGTCCGCTCCTCAGTCCCGAAATGGCTGCTGCAGTGTGCTTGTGACCGGCTCCAGCTGTGGGAGAGTGTGGCCACACCTGGAGGCCCTGCCCAAGCAGGGCAGGGAGCAGGGTGGGCTCAGATGCTGTCTCCTGCATTTTCACTTGGAGATGTTAGACCAGCATTAAAAGGAGGTGCTTAAGAAGAAAGCACAGCTCTCTGGGACCATCACCCACCTGACACGATTGTTTTCACTCCTTAGCTCCTGTTCTTTCCCTTCCAGCTATGTGCCCCAGCTCAGCTGCACAGGCTGGGGCTTCCAGCACGAATAAAATGCGGTTCCCTATTCTGGGATGATGGCTTGGCCCAGGGAGGGGACACACAGATGAACAGATCTTGGTGGGCTCCCTCAGGGACCAGGCTGTGCAGGAGTTGGTCCAACTGGAGGTTCAAGATGTCCTGGAAGAGACACACTGTGCTCAGACTTCAAGAACAGTTGAGAGCTCGTCAGATGAGAGAGATGGAAAAGCATTTGGGGCAAAGGGGATACCGTGAACAAAACATGGAAACAGCGTTAGAGTCCAGGCATCATTTACTCATTTGGAGTGAGGAAAGCAGGGCAGGCAGGGTCTTGACCCGAACAAGGCAGTATGAGGCTGCTTCTGAAGGGCACCCCCAGGGCAGCACCTGTCTCTGTTTGCCACGTGGGAATTTGGCCCAGTGTTAGCTGATCTAAAGATTAAGTTTCTCTAAAGAGAAACTACATGGGCTTCCCTGGTGGCGCAGTGGTTGAGAGTCCACCTGCCGATGCAGGGGACGTGGGTTCATGCCCCAGTCTGGGAGGATCCCACAGGCTGCGGAGCGGCTGGGCCCATGAGCCATGGCCGCTGAGCCTGCACGTCCAGAGCCTGTGCTCCGCAGCGGGAGAGGCCACGACAGTGAGAGGCCCGTGTACCGCAAAAAATAAAAAAATAAAGAGAAACTACAAATCTGGACATGTATGTGAAATCTCTAGACTTTTAAATGTTACCCGACAGTTAGAATTAAAAATAAAATGTAGGCCAACCAAACCATGTCTTCAGGTGAAACTTACAGTCTGGGCAACCTTGCAGCCTGAATCTTGTCTTTGCATTGAGAATTGCAATTATAGTACACGTGCAATTTTTTCCCACTTAACATGTTATGAATATTTTCCGTGTTTATGTAATCTTTTAGAAGCCATTTACAGTGATTACATAATGTTCTGGACATGTCATGAGTTGCTTTACATTTTCCTCCTATTAGAAATCAAGGTTTCGGGGAGGAGTTTTAGGCCCATTCTCACCCTGGTTTATCGTTTCGTTTTCCTTAGGCGGGCAGTACAGAGATGGAGCGGTGGAGGAATGTCAGATGTGCCTTACCTGCCCGCCTCCTGAGAGCCTCAGAGATCTTGGGATTTCAGTGCAAGAAGGGGCGTAAGGATCATGGGTGCCCATTCTTCTGTTTTTCAGGTGAGGCAACTCAGGCCTTGTTCAAGGTCCCAAGGCAAGTGTATAATAATCCCTTTATGGTGAAAATGACCAGATTTCACTGAAATACATTAAAGAAAAGTTAAACTGTCATTTTTTTCTGTACTGGAACTGCACTGAATCTATAGACAATTTTGGGGAGAATGAACACCTTTATGATATTGAGTCCTTTATTCCAAACATGCTGCATAAAGACACATTTTTGTTGTATTTACTCATAGGTTATTTAAGCATACGTATATATTTCTGTTTGTTTGTTTTTGTTGCTATTATAAATGGCACCTGTAAAATTTGTGTTTTGTAACAAATTCTTGCGGCTTTATTAGAAATGTAGTTGAGTTTTGTGTATTGGTTTTGTGTCCACGTACCTTACTTAACTCTCTTATTAATAATTTCCACAGGTCGTTTTTGGATTTTGAGACAATATTTTCATCCACAACTAATAACAATTTTCTCTCTCCCTTTCTTCTTTTATATTTCTTTTTCATGTCTTGTTGCATAGGTTAGGACCGTGAGTTTGATGTTACATAGAAGTGTATGGTACTTGATCTTAAAAGGAATTCTTTCAGCACTGCTCCATTAAGTATGATGATTTTTGTAGGTGTTTCTGATAGATGCTGTTTATCATATTAAAGAAGTTCTCTTCTATTCCTGTTTTACTAAGTTTTTTTAAACCATGATTGAATATTGAATTTTATTGACTGCTTATTTTTGTCATTTATTAAGACCCTCATTTTGTTTTTCTCCTTTGATCTGTTATTGTGGTAAATTACATTAATAGATCTTCTAAACCAATCTTGTATCGCTGAGATAAACCTAGCTTAAATGTGACTTATTACTAAATATTTAGGACTCTAAGTTTCCTTTTAAGTGTTGTATTACTGTGTCTTAGTTAACTTGTGTAACAAAAAGCCACAGATGAGTGGCTTAAATAACAGAAATTTATTTCTCACAGTTCTGGAGGCCAGCAAATTTGGTTCCCAGTGAGGGTTTTCTTCCTGGTTTGCAGATGGCTGCTTTCTTGTTGTGTCCTCATATGGTGGAGAGAGAAAGAGCTCTGGTCTCTTCCTCTTACAGGGTTGCAAATCCCATCGTGGGGCTCCACTCTCTTTATCTCATCTAAAAACCTAATTACCTCCCAAAGGCCCATCTCTAATCACACTGGGGGTTAGGGCTTCAACATATACATTTGAGAGAGACACAAACGTTCAGTCATGCTGCATCTGATAATTTGTGATATGGAATCTTTTTTAAAAAAATAATCACGAATTGGGACTTCCCTGGTGGTGCAGTGCTTAAGAATCTGCCTGCCGATGCAGGGGACACAGGTTCAGTCTCTGGTCCAGGAAGATCCCACATGCCACGGAACAACTAAGCCCGTGCACCACAGCTACTGAGCCTGTGCTCTAGAGCCTGTGAACCACAATTACTGAGCCTGTGTGCCACAACTACTGAAGCCCGCATGCCTAGAGCCCATGCTCCACAACAAGAGAAGCCACTGCAATGTGAAGGCTGCGCACCTCAACAAAGAGTAGCCCCTGATCTCTGCAACTAGAGAAGAGCCCCTGTGCAACAATGAAGACCCAACACAGCCAAAAAAATAAATTAAAAATTTTAAAAAGTCACCAATTTCTAGGTATTTTAAAATTCCACTATGTTTTTTTTCCTTGACTTGTGTGTCCTTTAGATGCATGTTTTCTCATTTGCAAACACATGGGTTTTTTTCTGGTTGTCTTTTTGCTACTGATTTCTAATTTAAGTGCATTGAGATCAGAGAATGTAGTCTGTAGGCCCCAAACTGGGTGAGGCCAGCATTATGGTCTAGTGCATAATTAATTTTTGTAAATGTCCCATGTGTATTTACAAAGCATGTACATTTCTCTGTTGTCAAGTATAACAGTTTATAAATATCCATTAGATACATTTTAAAATTTACTCTTCAATATTTCTATATTCAGCTGATTTTTGTCCTCTTGATTTACAAGTGCTGAAAGACAAATATTAAAATCTCTCACTTTTTGGTGGATTTATCGATTTCTTCTTAAAACCCTGTTAAGTTTTGTTTTGTATTTTGAAGCTCTGTTACTGGGTGTATGAAAGTTTAGAATCATTATATACACTTGTGAATTAAACCGTTATCACCCCTTATATAGTGATCCTTGTTACCTCTGTGATGCTTTTTGCTTTAAAGTCTATTATGTTTGATATTAATATTGCTACATCATCTTTTTGGGGGTATGTATAGCTTGGTATATGTTTTTCCATTCTTTGATTTTCATTCTTTCTGTGTCCTTACATTTGGGAGGATCTCTATTAAACAGTATAATTAGTATCTTTATCTTCCTCCCAAATAATGCATGGATCTCAACTCACTTTCAGTTTAATCACAGCTTCCAGTTCATGTGCTATTAACATGCAGTTTTTTAGCTTTATTCTGTCCCCCCTCCCAACTTTAGATGTTGTTGTTTTGTTTCATGTAGTCAACATTTGATTAAATTTACCAACATATTTATTATTTCATATTATATCCCAAATCTTACTTCTAGAATAATTTTTCTTCTGTTTGAGGTTCATCCTGTAGAATTTCCTTCGGTTAATGGAATGTCGATTTTAAACTCTCTCAATTTTTGATTATCTGAAAATGTCTTTACTTAGTTTATGTCCTTGAAAGATACTTTTTCCAGGTATAAAGTTCTAGGTTTGACAGTTGCATTGTCTTAATACAGTGAAGATATCTGTATTCGTTTCTCACTGCTGTTGTAACAAATTATCTTAGTGGCTTAAAACAACACACATGTATTTTCTCATAGTTCTAGAGGTCAGGTGTCTGAAATCAGGCTCGTGGGCTAAACTCAGGGTGTTGGCAGGGATGTGTCCCTTCTGGAGGCTCTAGGAGAGAATCCGTTCTTTGCCTCCTCCAGCTTCTAGAGGCCGCTGGTATTCACTGACTTATGGCCACATCACTCCAGTCTCTGCCTTCTTCTATCCTGTAGTCATATCCCCTCTGCCTCCCTCAAATCTCTTGAATACATTGGACCCACTGAGATGATCTAGGATAATCTCCCCATCTCAACATCTTTAACTTGATCATATTCAAAGAGTTCCTTTTACCATGAAAGGCCACGTGTTCATGGGTTCTGGGGATTCAGAAGTTGACCTTTTTAGGGATTATGCAATTTCCTACATTATTCCACTCACTTCCGGCTTTCATTTTTGTCACCAAGAAGACAGCGGTTAATAAAATTCCTGGTCTCATGATCTTTTTCTTTGGATGCTTTTAAAATTTGCCGTAGCTGACATTTTACTATGATGTGTCAGTTGTGAGTTTATTTTGTTTATCTTTCTTGTTGTGTTTTTAAAAATCCATTATCTCTTTGAGTATTTTATCTTCTCCATTTCTTCTGTTATCTTCCCTTGACCCTCAGTTAAGCTGAATGTTAGACGTCCCGCTCTTTCTTCTGTGCCCTTCAGTGTTTCTTTCTATCTACATTTCCTTTCTCTGGGCTGCACTCTGGGTAATTTCTTCACTAAGTTTTTCTTCAGCTATGTCTAATAAGCTGTTTAATACATTCATCCATTTCTATCTTCTACTTTAAAAATGATCATACAGTAAAATTTACTTTTATTGAAGAGGATGCCCAGTTCTATGAATTTTAACACACGTGTAGATTCATGTAACCACCGCCACAATCAGAACAGTCCCATTACCCCACAAACTCCCTCCTGCTGTTCCTTTATAGTCATGCTCTGGACCTACCTCTGATCCGTTTTCCATCACTTTAATTTTGTCATTTATAGAATGTCCTATCAATGAAGCTGTATAGCAAGTAACCTTTTTAGACTAGCTTCTTTAACTCACCACAATATCTTTGAGAATCATTGAAATTATTGCAAGTTCTTCCTTTTTATTTTTGGCCAGTATCCACTGTCTGGATGTTCCGGAGCTTGTCCATCCATTCACCTATCGAGGGACATTTTAGTTGTTTCCAGTTTGGACAATTATGAGAAGAGCTTCCATAAGCATTTGCATGTAAGTTTTGTGTGCACGTAAGTTTTCTATTCTCTAGAGTAAATATCCAAGAATGGGATTTCTGGGTCATATGGTAAGTGTATGTTTGACTTTTAAAGAAACGGCTAAAATGTTTCAGAGTAGGCGTATCATTTTGCATTCCCACCAACAACATGTGTATTGTCAGTATTTTAAAATTTTTGTTGTTCTGATAGGTGCATAGTGGTATCTTATTGCAGTTTTAAAAGGTGAAAGACTTACATGATCTGAAGAGAAACCAGAGGATTCATCACCATGGTTTTAGTTTGTATTTCCTTACTGGTGAATGGTGTTGAATAACTTTTATGAGTTTACTTCCTATCTGTATACCTTCTTTGGTGAAGTGACCATTCAAGTCTTTTGCACATATTTTAATTTAGTTGTTTGCTTTCTTTCTATTGAGTTTTGAAAGTTCTTTATATATTCTGGATACAAGTCCTTTGTTGGATATATGATTTGTAAATATTTCTTCTCAGTCTATAGTTTGTCATTTTATTTTTTTAAGAGTGTCATTCTCAGAGCAAATGTTTTTACTTTTACTGAAGTCCAATTTCTCATTTTTTTATTTAATGATTATGCTTTCGGTGTCATGTCTAAGAACTCTTTGTCTAACTTCAAGTCACAAAGAGTTTCGTATATATTTTTTAATGAAAGTGTCAAAGTTTTATGTGTTACGTTTAGGTCTACAATCCACATTGAGTTAATTTTTGTATAAAGTATGAACTTTTGTTTGAAGTTTATTTTTTTGCACATGGATGTTCCAGCACCACTTGTTGAAAAGACTAGCCTTTCTCCATTGGATGTTTCTGCACCTCTGTTAAAAAATCACTTGGTCATAATTGATGTGTATGTATTTCTGGGATTTCTATTCTGTTTCATTGATCTGTGTCACCATTCCTTAGTCAATATCATATTGTCTTGATTATTATAGTTTTGTAGTAATTGTAAAATTGGGTAGTACAATTTGTCCAACTTTATTCTTTTTTTTTTTTTTTTGCGGTATGCGGGCCTCTCACCGTTGTGGCCTCTCCCGTTGCGGCGCACAGGCTCCAGACGTGCAGGCTCAGCAGCCATGGCTCACGGGCCCAGCCATTCCGCGGCACGTGGGATCCTCCCGGACCAGGGCACGAACCCGCATCTCCTGCATCGGCAGGCGGACTCTCAACCACTGCGCCACCAGGGAAGCCCTATTCTTTTTTTTAAAGTTATTTTTTGCTTTTTTAGTTCTGTTGCCTTTCAATATGAATATTAGAACCAATTTGTCTATATCTACAAAAATCATGCGAGGATTTTGTTTGGAATTGCATTAAATCTATAGATCAGTTTGGGAGAATTGACGTCTTTACTATGTTGAGTTCCAATTCATTAACATGTCATCTCTCTCTATTTATTTAGATTTTTTTTCATTCCTTTCATCCCCATTTCACAGTGTTCAGCATATAGATAGAGTACATTTTTGTTAGATTTATACCTAAGTATTTAACTTTTTTAGGAGTTATTGTAAATCATATCATTTAAAAATTTTTAGTTTACAGCTGTGCATTGCTAATATATAGAAATATGATTGATTTTTGCGGAGTGACCTTGTACCTTAAGACCTTGCTAAACCCAGTTAATAGTTCTAGGAGTTTTGGGGTTGTTTGTTTGTTTTTGTTGTTATTGTAGATTTATTTGGATTTTCTCTGCAGATAGTCATGTTGTCTGAGAATAGGGGAAGTTTTATTTCTTTCTTTCCAATCTGTATGCCTCTTATTTCTTTTTCTTGCCTGTTGTACTAGCTAAGATTTATACTATGATGTTGAATGGAGGTGGTGAGAGTGGATGTCCTTGCCTTGTTCACAATCTTTGGAGGAAAGTTGTTCACTATAAAATACAATGCTAGTTGTAAAATTTTTGTAGATACCCTTTATCAGATTAAGGAAATTCCTTTCTCTTTATAGTTAGCTGAGAACTTTATCATGAACGGGTGTTGAATTTGTCAAACGCCTTTTCTGTATCACTTGAATTGATCATGTAGTTTTTGCTTTTAGAATGTTGATATAGTGGATTCCACTGATTGATTTTTGAGTATTGAACCAACCTTGCATTCCCAGGATAAACCACACGGGGTGGTGGTGTATTATTCTTTTTATATATTCCTGCACTTTATTTGCTAATACTTTGTTGAGCCCTTTTGTGTTTATGTTTACGTAGGGTACTGCTCTGTAGTTTTCCTTTCTGGTGCGGTCTTTGTTTAGTTTTGATATTGGGGCAATGCTAACCCTATAAAATGTGTTGAGATGTATTCTCTCCTGTTTTATTTTTTGGGACATATTGTGTGTAATCGGTGTTATTTTTTCTTTAGAAGTTTGGTAAAATTAGCCAGTGAAGCCATCTGGGTCTGGTGATTTATTTGGGGGAAACAAATTAAACTATGAATTAAGTGTATTTAATAGTTATAAGGCTAATCGAGTTATCTGTTTCATCTTGGATACATTTTGGTCGTTTGCATCTTTCAAGGAATTTATTGCATCTAAGATGTGGAATATTGTACATAGGTTGTTCATAGTATTCCTTTGTTAGATTTTCAATGTCTAGGAATTCTTCTTTTTTCTATGTTAGTCTTGCTAAAGCGTCATCAATCTTATTGATCTTTTTAAAGACCCAACTTTTGGGTTTATTGAGTTTTCTCTTTTGTTTTTCTGTCCTTATCTTTTTTATGCCCTGTCTTCTGCTGCTTTTGGGTTTATTTTGCTCTTCTTTTTCTAGTTTCTTGGGAAAAAAAAGCTTAGATGACTGATTTGAGACTTTTCTTATATAAGCATTTAATACTATAAATTTCCTTCTAAGCATTGCTGTAGGTGCATCTCACAAATTTTGACATGTCGTATTTATTTTTTGTTCTGTTCAAAATGTCATTTTAGTTTTCCCTAAGACTTCTCCTTTGATTCATTAATTATTTCAAAGTATGTTGTTTAGTTTCCAAATGCATGGATGTTTTCCTCTTCTCTCTGTTATTAATTTTCAGTTTAATTGCATTATAGGAAAAACTTTGTATGATTTGAATTCTTTTAAGTTTGTTAAGATTTGTTTTATTATCCAGGACATGGTCTGTCTTGGTGAATGTGACCTTGAACACAATGTGTTTTCTACTCTGTTGGGTAGAATGTTTTAAATGTCTATTAGATTTAGATTTTAGTGGTATATTTCAGTTCTTTTCCACCCTTGCTGATTTTCTATTAGTTCCCTTATTGAGAGAGGAGTGTTGAAGTCTCCAAGTCTAACTGTAGATTTATCTATTTCTCTTTTTCACTTCCCTAAGTTTTTGCTTCATGTGTTCTGAAACTCTGCTATTAGGTGCATAACACATTAAGGGTTGTTGTTATATTAGTGGTGAATTGATCCTTTTTATCATCATGTAGTGTCCCTTTTTATCCCAAATATTTTCTTTGCTCCAAAGTCTCCTTTGTCTGAAACTAATATAACTACTCGACACCTAAAGAGTTTTAAATTTTATTAATTATATTTTTTTCTAGAAATTTTATGTAGACTTTTTCAAATCTCCTTGTTCATTATTTATAGGTCCTCCCCTCAATTACTTTTCAAGCTTCTCTTTTATTTCTTTAAACATGTGAAACATGTTTCTATTATTTCTTATGTTTGATCATTTCAGTTTTGAAATCCGTCCAGGTTTAATTCCACTGTTTGTTATTTCTGCTGGCTTTTATTCTAGTGTTTCGTAATTTTTTACTGTGAGCTACTCATTCTCCTTAAAGCTTTATAGGAATTTTTGGAGTCTGGGTTTGAAGCTGCATCCACTATCATCTCCTCCAACAGCCTTGTTTGAGTGGATTCCACTTCCATTTTACAGATAAGAAAATTGAAACTCAGAACAGCTAAGTGACCTGCCCAAGGTCACCTACGCAGGAAGTGGCAGATAAGACTCGAACCAAGGGCTTCTGACTCTGAAGTCCATGTTCTTCCCCTGGTTTATCACACCAAATCTCTTCTTGTTCATAGGAATCCTGCCTCTACTTCCACCCCAATACTCCTGCAGGCTCCTCTTCCTTCCCTTTGGTTTCGGATGGTGTGGCTAAACCCTGAGCTGCAGTCCTATAACACAAAGGTTGCCTGCACATGAGCAGTGAGTACTACCTTTGTACACTGCTCTTAATTGCACAGACCGTTCTTTTCTCCCATCGTCCTTTCTCAGGGTGGTTTGCTTTTGATCTGGGCTGATGTGAGTGATCCTGCGTGCTGGAGCCTGGCCAGGCCCACTACAAAGCTGGTGCAACGTTTGGAGAGAAGGATGCTGGAAAAGCAATCATCTGAAGGAGGCTTTATCATGTGCCTTTTCAGACTCCCTGCATCACTTCCCTTCTCTATCCCTGGTGATACCCAAACTCCACGCCCTGGTTTGTGGGATGCAGGTGTCTTGATAGCTCCCTGGTGGTACCCAAACTCCATGCCACAGTTTTTAGGATTCGGGGAGAGTCCTGATGATGCTACCTGATGATGGGGACATTTTTAAGTTAAGGAGACATTTTTATAATTAAAAAAAAATTTTTTTAAGTGAACAATTCAACAGCCTTCCATACACCCGCAACGTTGTATGACCACCACTATCTTCATCAGCCTAAAAGGAAACCTGCACACACTGAGTAATTGCTCCTAATTCTCTCCCACCCCCATCACCGGGTGGACTTTGAAGAGTGGGAAACCGGAGATGAGCCACTTCAAGGTGTGGCTCCTGCCCAGACACCTGGTGTGTCTCTGCATCATGTCGTCCTCTCCTGGGCACCTTGCCTTGCTCCACTCCCTTTTCCCTCACTTCTGCCACCCTCGTTTGCACCTCCTTCATCAAGGGACCGTAGCGGAGTCCTCCCTCTGGCTCCTCTTTCTAGAGTAGGGCTTCTCGTACTTTAGTGTGCAGAGGAACTCCATGGGGATCTTGTCTCAGGGATTCTGGTTCAGTGGGTCCAGGTGGAACATTTCCAACAAGCCTCCAGGTGATGCTGCAGCAGGACCTGGGCTGTGACAGCTCTGGTGGATGAGCACAGGATGCTGTCCCCGGGGGACGGTGCTCGAGGCGGTCTCTAGAACGATGCTGAGCAGTGGTAGTATTGCTACTTCACAGAGGACAGTATTGGGGCCAGCACTGGTTTCCTGGGGCTGCAGTAATAAAGTACCACGAAACTGGATGGCTTCAAACAACAGAAATTTATTCTCTGGCAGGTCTGGAGGCCAGAAATCCGAAATCAAAATGTCCGTGAGATGACTTCCTGCTGGAAGCTCTTGCCTCTCTTCTAGCTTCCGGTGGCTGCCTCAGTCCTTCATGTTCCTTGGTTTGTGGCTGCCTCACTCCAGTCTCTGCCTCTGTCTTCACACGGCCTTCCTTCTGTGTGTCTCCAAATGTCCTTCTCCCCATAAAAACACCACACATAGCATTTGGGGCCCATGCTGATTCAGGAAGACCGCATCTTAACTTGATGACATCTGCAAAGACCCTATTTCCAAATAAGGTCCCCTTCACAGGTCCTGGGGAGTGAGGACTTCAACATAGCTTTTTTAGGGGATGTAATTCAACCCCCTTCTTGGACCTGAGGTCACGCTGCCATTCAAGAGCAGAGGTAGGATGCACACACGTGGCTGTTGTCTCTTTTATCCTGGCCACTGCTGCTCTGCGGGAAGCAGGAGGCTCAGGAGAGGAGACGGAAACCCCCCAAACTGAATGTGTAGAGGAGGAGACCAGGCACCCAGAGAAAATCTGCTGATTCTGCAACCCCAGCCGAGGCAAAGCATTTTTTTTTGTTTTGTTTTTGGCGGTACGCGGGCCTCTCACTGTTGTGGTCTCTCCCGTTGCGGAGCACAGGCTCTGGAAGCGCAGGCTCAGCGGCCATGGCTCACGGGCCCAGCCGCTCCGCGGCATGTGGGATCCTCCCGGACCGGGACACGAACCCGCGTCCCCTGCATCGTCAGGCGGACTCTCAACCACTGTGCCACCAGGGAAGCCCCCGAGGCAAAGCATTTTATATTGTGGAAGTTGTCACTGTCCGGTGAAAGCCCATGGAACTAATTGTGTATTTTATCCCCAGTCTCTGGAGGTGGAAACAGAGATAGAGAGAAAGCATTGTATTAGAACTAATTTAAAAAAATGCAAACCTCTGTCAGCTAGTTGACATCTCTCCATACAAACACTGATATTTCAGGTAAGAATAGTTTCAGCTGTGCTTAACAGAAAATCTGCTTTATAGTGGCTTGACAAAATGGGAAATTAATTTTTTCTCACGTAACAATAAGAACCACAGTTGCTAACATTTACATGGCAATAACTCCACACCGAGTACTGTCTTAAGTGCTCTGCATGTATCACCTAATTTAATTCTTGCAATAGCTTATGAGTAGGTATTGTTATTATTGTTGCTGCTACTCCATTTTTTTTTCAGATAAGGTTATGGAGGGTAAGTTTTGGGGCCAAGTTCATAGAGCTGGTAGGTGGTGGAGGCAGGATTTGGGAAAGATGGTCTGGCTCCGGCGTGAGTGCCATAGTCCCGCACTGACGGTCAGAGGCAGGACTTCCTGGTGCCAGGGCTGCAGGCATCGTCCCAGAGGTCATCACGACTCAGGGTCCTTTGCCTTCTTCCTCAGCATCCTTGTGAACAGCTCTCTCCCTCCAGCATCCTGGGTGCTTCCTGGGCTGACAGAATGGGATGTGTCTTTTTTTTTTTTTCCTGGCCAGCAGCTTGCCTTTAATCTTTTTTTTTTTTTTTTACATCTTTATTGGAGTATCATTGCTTTACAATGGTGTGTTAGTTTCTGCTTTATAACAAAGTGAATCAGTTATACATATACATAGGTTCCCATAGCTCTTCCCTCGGGCGTCTCCCTCCCTCCCACCCTCCCTATCCCACCCCTCCAGGTGGTCACAAAGCACCGAGCTGATCTCCCTGTGCTATGCGGCTGCTTCCCACTAGCTATTTTACGTTTGGTAGTGTATGTATGGATGTGTCTTTTTAAGCTCCTTCCTGAAAGTTCCCCGCGGTGCGATGGATTCTTTTCTTCCAGAGCTGCACACGGGGCCACTCCCAGGTGTGAGGAGATGAACATCCCTCTACTCTGAGCGGTCCAGGCATTCGTCTTGTGAGGAGGAGAGAAAAAGGGATCACGGGCAGGTGACTAGTAGTGTTTTTCTCTCTCCATCAGAACAGGATGATGGCTATGCCTGCATCTATCCTGTACTAATAAGCAAATCCAAGATCAGAGTGGTTCCTGGCTGTGCCCACACCCATCCTGGGATGCAGGGCCCTCTGCTCCACAGCTCTGCTGTCTCTGTGTCCCTGGACACAGCTGATAGAACAGACACCATGGCAAAGCACACACTGGCTCTTTTTTTAAAAAAATTTATTTATTTTTGGCTGTGTTGTGTCTTTGTTGCTGTGCGTGGGCTTTCTCTAGTTGTGGTGAGCGGGGCCTACTCTTCATTGCGTTGCACGGGCTTCTCATTGCGGTGGCTTCTCTTTGTTGTGGAGCACGGGCTCTGGGGCTTCAGTAGTTGTGGCTCGCGGGCTCCAGAGCGCAGGCTCAGTCGTTGTGGCTCACAGGCTTAGTTGCTCCGCGGCATGTGGGATCTTCCCAGACCAGGGCTTGAACCCGTGTCCCCTGCGTTGGCAGGCGGATTCTTAACCACAGCGCCACCAGGGAAGTCCCCGCACGGACTCTTAGAGCTGTCACCTGAGATTGGTATGTGTCACTTCTCTCTTGTTCTTTTGGTGGAAGCAGGTCACATGGCCACGCCTAACTTCAAGTAGATGGGGAAGGGCAGCGCCCCCATGTGCTGGCAGCAGAGATAATCAGAAGTCATAGGGGCCGCATCCAGGGCCAGGGCTCTGCTCCATCCCAGTGATGGATCGAAGCTCACTTCCAATGCGCTGATATGATGCCTGCGTTTCTGGGCTGGATCATCCTGCCCACGCTTAAGGGATCATTGTGAAAATGAAATAAGATAATGGAGATAGAGCTCCCTGAAACCCACGCTGAAATTCCAAGTCCCTGGCACGGCCAGGAAGGTGCACGTGCTCCGGGCCTTGGCGGGGCCAGCGTTCCGCCTGCCCCTCATCTTCCTTCAGCTCCCTCCATGCCTGTCGCTCGGCCCCCTTGCTGGTCCCCGAGGAATCCGGGCACGGTTCTGATTCGGGCTGTTTGCACCGGTTCTCCCCCTGCGTGGAGCATCTCCCCCATGCAGTTGCCACCTCCTCAAAGAGGCCTTGCTGAGCCTCCCTGTAGCGCGCGGCAGCTCCATCACGCTGGAGGCCCCCCTGCTTGTTTCTCCTTAGAGCCCTCATCTCAACCGGACATGCTATTCGATGTTTATGTTTTGTTTATTTTTAAATATATTTCCCTGCCAGAAATGCAAACTCCGTGAAATCGGAGACTTGAACAGTGGTTGCTCCTAGAACATTCTTGTACTGGGTTGAATAGAGTTGCCCCCAATGCATGTCCCTCCCAGCCCCTCAGAAGTTGAGCCCGTTTGGAAATAGGGTGGTTGCAGATGTAATAAGTGAAGCAGATGAGGTCAGAATGGAGGAGGGTGGGCCCTAAATCCAAATATGACTGTGTCCTTATAAGGAGAGGAACATTGGGTCACAGACACAGGGAGGAAGCAGTGTGAGTATGGAGGCATAGATATGGAGAGATGCTGCCACTATTCAAGCAGCGCTGAAGATCGCTAGCAGCTACCAGAAGCTAAGAGGCAAAGCAGGATCCTCTCCTGGAGCCTCAGAGAGGACGTGACCCTGCCAACACCTTGATTTGGGACTTCTGGCTTCCAGAACTGTGATAAAATGCATCTGTCGTTTTAAGTCACCCAGTTGGGGAAACTAATACATTTCTCACTAAATACTGTTGGATGGATGGGTGGATGGATGAATAGATAGACGGCTGGGTGGATGGATGGATAGATGGATAGATGGATGGGTAGGTAGATAGGTAGATGGGTGAGTGGATGGATGGATGATTGAATGGATGAATGAATGGATGGGTGGATGGGTAGATGGGTGGATAGATGGAGGGTGGCTCGGTGCGTGGATGGATGGATTGATGTATGGATGGATAGGTGGGTGACTGGGTGACTAAATGGATGGATGGGTGGATGATTGGATGGAAGGGTGGATGGATGGATGGGTGGACGCACGGGTGGATGGACGGCAAATGAATACATACAACTTCGTACGTGGTTTGTAATGACCTGTTGGGTTGGTGCCCCCTTCTGTGCGTTGCTCAAGGGCACGGGCTTGTGTCTTTTCGTCCAGGTGTCTCTGGCACGTGATCAGCCATGACATGTCTGCTAAGTTGATGCGTGTGGGGATCTGGTCATGCAGTGCTGGTGACCAGGAAGCTCAGAAAGACCTGCCTTATGAAATGTAGCAGAAATCGCACCCTGAGCCCAGAGGCGTGGGAAACCGTTCAGACCATCCCTGGCCGCCTGCAGGCAGCAGGAAGAAACGAGGCTCCAGGGAGGGAGGTTCTGAGCCAAGGCATAGGTACAGAGCAGCCACTGGCCAACACGGTGCCGCTACTGCCTTTGCCCCAGAACTGGGACCAGGGCAGCTCTTTCTCTCCTGGCTGCATATACTGGCAGGGAATTTCCTGGAAACCATTGCGATATTTCAGACGGTGCCCTTGGCGTCATCTTGGAACCCTTCTGACGACCCGGAGCGGGGCCTCATTTACACGGTGAGACACTGTTGCTCCTGAAGCTTTTGCCTTTTCGTTTGGGGGTCTTTTCTTGTTGTTAATCCAAAGTCTCTTGCCTTGAAACTTATTCTTCCAAAATAACTCTTTCAAAGTCCCTCAGGAATTAGCACCCCAGTAGATACCGCCGATGTTTTTGAACTGGAGAATCAAGAAATCTATCCCAGTGGAGGCAGTAAGCTGGGGTCTTTGGAAAAAAAAAAAAAAAAAAATCCCCCTCCCTCCCCAGGTGAACTTGATTCCTAGATATTCGGGGGAAGGGATGACCGTGGAAGCCAGCGGGCCTGTGGGTTTCCAGCGCATGGCCTGCAGTCGCTCACCGCCAGCCCTGCCCTTGCAGAAAGGACCGGCCACACCCAGGGCTGGGATTAGTCAAACATCTTTTCAAATGTTTTGGGTTCAGCAAAACCCCACAGCTATTTGCCAAGTTATTTTTCATTTAATTATGAAACCTGGGTGTCTTCCAAGGGAAATTTAATCCTCCTGTTTCTGATTCATCTCTACTTAATTCATCCACATGCTTTATGAGCGCTCGCTGGTGTCTCAGCCGCCTTTGGAATCTCCTAAAAGGCTTTCCTCGTCCCCCTCCCGCTTTTGCCCCCTTGTAAACAGGAAGTTGAATTTTGCCAACACTGAATGAACTTGACCAACCAGAAGGACTAGGCTCAGCTTGAAATCCAGGACCCTGGAATTTCAAGAGGCTTCTCAGGGGGTCCAAACATCCCCTCCCTTGCTGTCGTGAGCAGTTTCGACTGCAGGGCGACAACCGGGAGGAAAACTGCAGGACGTAAACAGACCCGGCGTCTGCGCTCTGGACAGAGATGCTCACGGGGGCCGGGGGGCGCCGGTCCCGGGGGTCTCGGTGGGCATTGCCAGCTTTAGGCCAGAGGTGCAGGTGATGGGTCTGGCAGTCTTGCTTCATTCAGGGCCCCGTTCTCGGGGCATGGATCTGAGTTGAGATGCATGGAGAAAGGTGTTCCGTAGGTCTCTGGGGTCTGCCCCACCCTCACTCCTCACCCAGGTTCCCGAGACCCTCCCTTCCCACCTCTGGACCCCCTTCTTTCTCCTTCCAGGTTAACCATGGGTCCACTAGGCTGCCAGCCCCCTGTTCAGGTCCCACCTCCTCCAGGAAGGCTTCCCGTCTTCTGGAGTCCCGGTGGCCCTCTCCTCTCCTGGCTGGTCCCCTTGGGTCACCAGTGATGTTCTCAGCATATTGCCAATGTTGTACAGCGGCCAGCGGACCGGGCAGCAGGAGGCCCAGGTCCTCCTCTGCCCTTTCCCAACTCCCTGGATGCCCCAGGATGAATCACGTTGCCTCTCTGGGCCTCGGTTTCCTCATCTGTAAAACTGAGGTGGGAAGCCCTGGAGGATGTGATTATTCCGTGAATCTAAAAGTGGGACGTCCTGGTCCAAGTAGAGGCCTTGGCAAGACTGCCTTTCCTGTCCCTGATTATATGGTTCTATGACTCATTTGTCAGCAAACCAAAGCCCTGAGGACTGCTTTTAGGAGATGGGCCGTCCCCTAAAAGGACCCCCAGCCCATGGTTTCTGTGCTGGAACAAGGTGCTAGCGGGGGAAACGTGTGATGTTAACACACGACACAGCTTTTCCCTGTGATTTTGGTCGGGGCCGGGGTGTGACCAAGGCAGGGTTTGGCCAGCAGGGTCTCCTCCAGTCTGGCTGGTCCCATCCAGCACTATGGGTGGTGGCAGCAAAGGACAGGTTTCTAAGGCTCTCGCTGTCCCTAAGGCGCATAGCGTCAGTTTAGAGAAAACAGCACAGGCTGTGTGTGTGTGTGTGTGTGTGTGTGTGTGTGTGTGTGTGTACACGTGTGGTTGGGGGAGAGTGGAGGGAAAAGGGGCAGGTGGCGGTGGGCCCCCAAGACATTTCCCTAATATCTGCAAAGCATTGCATCACAGGAGCAGCATTTTTCCTACTTGGAGGCCAAATGGCTTTGCCAGGGGAGCTTGATCCGGGTCATCCTGAGGGGATCGTCCATGGGAACCGGAGAAAGCCTGCTCTGCACGAGCTGCCGCTTCCGCTGCCGCTCTCTGCCCCCAGGGGATTCCCACGGAGCTGCCCAGGATGTGGGGTTGGGCAGCTGGGCCACCGGGCCTCCCTGCCAGGCCAATGCCTGGGCTCCAGCTCAAGGCTGGCGCGGCTGCCTAGAGCTTTCCTTTCAGGGCAACTGCTGTGTTCCCAGAGGGGAACTGGCTCCTTCGAAAGGGCGAGGAAGCACTCAGCAAGAGGTGTTTCTTCCTTATCGAGTCTTTGCATTTGTTGGTGGAGGCTGGGCAGGGGGTCACGCTGGTTTTCAGTCCCTTCTCTGAGATTCCCATTAGGTGATGCTCTAGCAAGGGGTCTCCGGTCTTGGGGAGCCTGGTGCCCCGAGGGTGAAGGATGGCCCCCTGCAGACACACAGGGTGCCCGGGGGGACACAGAGCCTGCCTGCCCAGTTTCAGCATCCTGGCCAGGGCACTCCAAGCTTTCGGGGCCCCTCACGTGTCATCCCTCCACTTCCTCCCCGGCAGGGCCTTGTGTTCGGAGGTTCCTGCCCCCCGGCCGGGTGCTCTCACAGAGGTCTGGGCAGACTCTGGCCTTGCAGAAATGTCCATCGGGGTCTTCTATGTATTCATGCAATTTTACATCTCTGTCGATTTTTGTAAACCTGTAAAGTTTCATTTTTTGAACGGCTGATGCGTTCCCGTGGTTACAAAATCTAAAAGTAAGCATTACTCAGCCGTAAAAAAGAGCAAAGGAATGCCATTTGCAGCAGCATGGTTGGACCTGGAGATGATCATACTGAGTGAAGTAAGACAGACAGAGAGAGACAAATATCGTATGATATCACTTATATGTGGAATCTAATTTTAAAAAATGACAAGTGAACTTATTTACAAAACAGAAACAGACTTATAGATATCGGAAACAAACTCATGGTCACCAAAGGGGAAACGTGGGGGGAGGAGGGATAGATCAGAAGCTTGGGATGAGCACACACACACCACTATTTATAAAATAGATAATCAACAAGGACCTACGGTACAGCACAGGGAACTCCGTTTAATATCCTGTGAGAACCTATATGAGAAAAGAATCTGAAAAAGAAGGAATATGTGTATATGTATAACAATCACTTTACACCTGAAACTAACACAACACTGTAAATCAACTATACGCCAATAAAATTTTAAAAAATTAAAAAAAAGAATAAAACACAAAAGTAAGCCATGCAGTGAAGCGACAGCCCCACCTGCTCTCCCAACCCACGTCGGCCATGTGGACCTCCCGGCAGACGCCTCTCTGGCCCTCCATCCTTCACACCACATGACAGATCCAGTTGCCGCTGCGTACCTTGCAGTGTGCAGGCGACGCGCTGCCTACTGGGGGCCCTTGGAGTCTCCGACACGGATGTGGCCTGCAGGCTGGCTCTGATGGTGGAGCAGGGCTGGGGAGAGGTGGGGACTTACCGGGCAGCAAGTGCCCGGGCCGGATGATGTCAGGCCCCCGCTGCTTCCTCTGAGGTTGGTCCAGCACCTTGCCTCCCTGGCCCTGGACACGGCCGATCTGGGGCTTCAGTCCCCGGGCCGTGCTCTCGGTGGGTTACTTGTGAGTCAGGAAATCTGGTGCCTGGGAATCTGCTGCTTGAGCCTGTACCTACCCAAACCTGCGTCCTCTCACTAAGGTCTCTGAACAGATTGTTTTGTCCCAGTGAGAAGGGGCCACACGCATTCTGCAGGGTCTTCCTCAGCCACACGTTCCGGCCTTTCTGCTGGGTCTGACCCCCAGAAGGAAAGGGGGAGCCCTGCTCCACAGTCTGGGGGCTGGTCCCCTTCTGCCTGCAGTCATAACCACCATCCCAGCCCCCCAGGGCTGGGCTGCAGGCTCTGAGCCCCGTGGGAGCCCCTGCAGCATGGTGGGACCACTGGGTGGGGGATGGGTGCGTCGGGGCCGTGAGGCTGAGGGAAGCCCACGGACTCACCGCCCTTACTGACCAGTCGTGTCCAGGGTTCTACCGTGTGGACTGGGCTTCCATCTGTCTCTGAAGTGAATGGGACGTTAGGGCTGTCCTTCCTGGGTGGGCAGGAATCAAGTTTCACCCTTTGACCCTGAGATGGAGCATTTAGCTCCTGCCCAGAGCAAACCGGGCGTCCACAAATTCCACCAGCATTCGGAGGCCTTTTCCATCACCTTTTTCACTGTGCATTTTCCTCTTGACAGAAAACAGTCTGCGATTCCTTCTACACCCGGGGCTCCTTTAGGAACAGAAGCATTTACTATTCATCCACTCGGTCACTCATTCCTTCGTTGAAGAAACGCACTCCAAGTGGCTTCTGGGAGAGACCCTGCGCAGGGACCTGAGGGAGGAACAGCTGCAGTTGTGACATGTCCCTCACCCTGGGTGGGGGACGCTGCAGGAGGGGACAGGTGGCCGTGTCAGCTGTCAGTGGTGGAGCAGGGACAAGTGCAGAGGAGGCATTTCACCCACGATGCCCGTGGTGGGTGGACTCGAGAAACCGGCCCTGGGAGAGGCGGGGAGAGCTGGAGAGAGGTGGCGCTGGGGTAGCCCTAGAAGTAGCTGCAAGAGACTCATCCGACCTAATCCAAGAGGAGGCTCGGTGCTCAGAGCACGCAGCCCCGCCCAGCAACTCTGCCGAGGGGTCACCGGTCATCCCGCTTTACAGCCGAGGACGCCCACGGGGGTGAATTGCAGGCGGTTGTTAGCCAAAGGGACCAGAGCTGGACTCAAGTCTGGGTCCCCCTCATCCCAGCTGGGACTTGGGTCTGGGTCCCCGGATCCCAGCCGGAACTCGGGCCAGGTCCCCCATCCCAGCCCACACTTGGGTCCAGGTCCCCAGATCCCAGCCCGCACTTGGGTCCAGGTCCCCGGATCCCAGCCTATCTCCTTTTGCCCTGTGCCTTCCTCAAAGCCTTAAGAACCGCCTGGCCGAGAAGAGCAGGTCTGCCGACCACGTGCCCCTGGGATCCAGGGCGTGGGAGCCCCGACGTGCTGGGGTCGGGACCCTCCAAGCCAAGGAAGGTGCCGACCTCAAAGATGAAATCGGGGACTTGGGGACACGGGAGACCTTTCTTTAGGGGAGCAGGGAGGGGCAGGAGGGAAGCAGATTTGCATGCTGAGAATCAGGGCAGGAAGGGTTCATTTGGGGGGTTTCTGCACCAGAAGATCGAGGTTCCCCGGAACAACCACCCTGTGGTTGGGATGGAGCAAGGAGCTCCCCGACTTTCAGTAATTACTCCCTGGGCCCCCACTGGGTACAAGGCCAGGCTTCTCAAGCTTCAGAACCTAGGAGGCCTTTAGCAACCCCGTAATTTCTCCAGTTTCCTCTGTAAATCGCCTCAAACCTAAATACACCTTCAGGATGGACAACGTTATGTGGTGTTTGGAGCAAGCTCCTTTGGACAGTCATGAGTATATTTTGTTGATTTGCAGCATTCAAAGGGAAAAGGTGTGACTTTCAGGCTACAGAGGTCCCTGGACCAGGAGAGCTGCCTGGGGTCCTCGGTCCCCTTGGTGCACCTCCCTGGCTCTGCGGGCTTAGCGGTGCAGCGTTTAGAAGATGGAATGAGGTGGGACCTGGGCTCGCGTCCCAGGCTGGTGATGCCATGTGATTCGTCACACACCCCGCCTCTCCCGAGCTGTCGGCTACATTTTGGAAGAACTACGCCGAGTGCGTCAGGCCTGATTGGTAGATTCCCTGTATTCCCATATATGTATAACGATAGAATTGTATACGTGTACGTTATATTTACATAATTAGCATCATAGTCACCAGCATGGATTGCTGTTATTTGTAGAAAGCTTCCACATACTTGGCTGGTAAAACATGTTTGCCTGTAACGTTTTATGATGCATTTTTAAGTGAACGAATGCAAGCTGGACGGTTGGGACCAGAGGATGAGCTGGGGCCCCAACCAGGCAATTCAGGAAATGCTCCAGACAGAGGGACGATGGGTGGGAGACGTGGAGGTAGGAAGCAGTTAGTCATTCGTTCATTCGTTCATTCATCCACTGGCCCACTGAGCACAGCCAGTGCTGTGAAGGCAACGCATGGGCATCGGACCACAGCATCAGTGGGGGCAGGGAGAAGCTCCCCCGGGGAGCCCAGACCAGGAGGCAGGAGGAGTCATGGATGCCATGAGCTGGGAAGATGTTCCAGCCAGAGGCAGGTGCTGGCTTAGCGTTCAAGGGAAAGTGGGGCTGGGGGCAGTGTGGCTGGAGTGTGGGGTCCAGGGCCACATCATGCCAGGCTGGGTGAAAGTTCTGGATTTCAAGTACAACTGACCTTTGCAGGTGTCTCGGTCAGCAGGCTGCCGTAACAGAACACCACCGACTGAGCAGCTTAAATTGACAATAGAAATTTATTTATCACTGTCCTGGAGGCTGGAAGTCCAAGATCAAGGTCCTGGCCCATTTGGCTCCTGGTGAGTGCCCACTTCCTGGTTTGCAGACGGCCGCCCTCTCCCTGTGTCTCACCTGGGAAATGAGAGAGAGGGAGAGGGAGAGAGAACACTGATCTCTTTCTCTTCTCATAAGGGCACTAATCCCATCCTGGTGCCCCATCCTCACGACCTCATCTAAGCCTAACCATCTACCAACGGCCCCATCTCCTAATACCGTCACATGAGGGGGGTATGAATCTGGGGGACACATACATTCCATCCATAGCAGAAGGGTTTGAAACAGGATCTGACTTAGCTCAACTCAGCTCCACAGGCTGTGCAGGCAGCTGCGGGCCTGTGGCTGGAGCAGGGATTCTGGAGGAGGACCTGGGTGCCCAGGGATGGAGTGGATGTGGTTTGAGGGAGGAAGGGGTGGGTGCCTGGGTGATGGGAGCCCCGAGTTGGACTGAGAGGGGACTCTGGGCAGGACTGGGAGGCAGAAGGTTTGGGGTGGCTGGAAGCCTGGAGCCCAGGACGCTGGGAGTGTCAGACCTTTTTTGGGTGACAAGGGGCTGTGAGATGCTGTGATCAGATCCACCACATTCTGGATCATTTCTTGCATCTGCTGTGGAGGGTGAAACAGAGAAGTGATTCTCACACTCTTTGTAAACACATTTCTTTCTTCGCAGAGTCATTTTTTTAATTTTAATTTTTCAAGTGCTTCACTTCACTCTCATGTAACTCTTAGAAGACGAGGTCTCACGGACCTTTTGGCAAACCTCTCTTACATGGATTTTAGAGGAAAAAAGATTATTTCCTATTTGAGAGTTTGCTGTGGGTGGAGTTTTATTTTTTTATTGTGGTAAAATACACGTAAAAATTTTATTTTAACCCTTTTTAAGCGGACAGCTCAGTGGCATGAAGGACCTTCACACTGTTATAGCTTCGTCTCTGATTTTGTGGATCATGGTCATCCTGGCAGGTGTGAAGTGGTACCCCAGCATGGTTTTGATTTGTGTCTTCCTGAGGATTAGTGATGCTGAGAACCTTTTCGTGTACCTGTTGGTCATCTGTATGTCTTTGGAGAAATGTCTATTCAGGTCCTTTTGCCCCAGCTGCACCATCTTACTTCTATTTGGAATCTAAAGCAAGTTGAATATGTAGAAGCAGAGAGTAGGATGGTGGCTGCCAGGGGCCGGGGGCGGGGGGCGGAGTGTGGGGAGATGGTGGTCAGAGGGAACAAAGCCGTAGTTAACGTGGGATGACTAAGTCCAGAGATCTGCTGTGCAGCGTGGTGACCAGAGTTCACAATACTGCACTGAACATGGGAAATTTCCTCGGAGAGTAGATTTCAAGTGTGCTCACCATAGAAAAGAAAGGGAACCATGTGGGGAGATGATGTTAATTACTTGACTGTCGTAATCATTTCCCTGTGTATATGTCAAATCATTATGTATACCTTAAACATACACAATTTTTATTTAAAAAACTTCCACTAACCTCCAGTTCCTCCCTCCCCCAGCCCCTGGTGCCCACTCTCCTACTGTCTGTCTCTATGAATCTGACTCCTCTTCCAGGGACCTCCTGGAAGTGGAATCACACACTCTTCGTCCTTTGTGACTGGTTTCTTTCAATCAGCGGTATGTCCTCAAGGTTCATCCACTCTGGTTGGGGCCAGAGTCATCTTCCAAAGGAAACCTACAAGGTCTCCCAATATAATAGTTATGAAGGGAATTGGGGGCCTGGAGCCCCTCCCACTTATAGCCCACCACCCCTGCCCCCGGTAGTCCCTGGGGCATGCTCACAGAACCCCAGGGCTCCAGGAAGCTGCAGGTGACATCCCCGGATCAATGACCTGCCGAGAGGAACCCCAAGGCCCAGAGAACAGAGCCTCAGCCACCAAGCTCTCCCCATGGGTGACCGAGAGACTCTGATAAGCTTCCACGAGGCCCGGCTGGTGGCTGATAACGGCCTGTCCCTGGATTCAGGGCACTGACAACCTGCTTTTGGATCGGGAGCCAGAGAACAGTCTGAGGGTGGGATGACGACATTCCAGGGGCGGGGGGGATGTGCAGGAAGGGCCTCTGCACCTTGTTCTTGTCCCGGATGTTGGTCTGGGTGTGTGTGTGTCTGTGTGTGTGTGCGTGTGCACGTGTGCACTCTCCAGGCGTCCTCACTCCCACACGCCGTGTGCCCCTTAACCTGTTCCTCCTCTGCCCCTCCCGTCTCCATCCCACCCATCCCAAGCTCCTGGAGGGCAGGGGCCCCTGCCGCTCCCTCCCGGCTGCCCCACAGCCTGGAGCACAGAGCTGGGCTCAGGGAAGCCAGGCGTTCATTCATTGGTTCAACTCATTCATTCAACACCGTTGCGTGTGTGCCTTGGGTGTGTGTTCTAGGCACGGGATGTGGCAGGGAACAAGGCCTGGGCTGAACCTTCTCTTTGGACATTGCTCTTGGATACAGGGGCTGGGAGTCCCTCCTCTGCCCCCAGCGAGGTGATGCAGGACAGGGACCCCAGGGCAAGTGGAAGGAGGAGGCTGGCTGGGGAACTGCAGGTACAGAGGTCCTGGGGCAGCATTATGACCGGCATTGCTGAGCCACAGGAGGGGACCCTGGCTGGAGTGGAGCAAGGTGGAGAGGTTCCTTGAGGACCTGGTGGGCCCTAGCAGAGCCCTGTGGAGCTGTTCTCATCAAGGGTGATTAGACTCCTGAAGCAGGTCCCCAGGGCCCCACTTCCCCATGCCAGGTACTAACCCTTTCGTTGCTGGATCAGGGGGAGAGTCTGGGGACTCCTTGGAGAGCAGCTGTTGACAACCCCTGGGACATAGGGATGTATTCCAACCTGCACGACCAGCCCTGGGCCTCAGTGCTGAGGAGGGGTGACCGAGGACGCCTCTGCCTTGTGCTTTTGGGGACCCAGAGGGTCTTGGGAGGTGGCCTTGTCCTCAATCACATTCCACGGGGGTGAGAATTCTCCATCTGGGATGGCTTTTGCTGTCATTTCCTGAGTGAGCCCTCTGTCCCCGTGTGGGCTGCTAGTTCTTTGCAGCTCCCAGGACAGTGGGGACTGTCTCTGGACCCTGACAGGCCTGTGTTTGACCTCGGTTCTGTGGCTCGATGGCCCGTGACCTCGCTCCAGTCACTCTCTCCCCATCCACCCCATTGCCTTATCTGCCCACCAGGTGATGCCTCCTTGTTCCCCAAGCCATCTTGAAGACGGAGAGTAAGTGAAGCATGGGGCCCGTACCTAGAAGGTGCTCAGGAAATGGGGTACCGCTGCCCGCTTCCCAGCGCCTTAGCAAGAAGATGGGCCGCCATGGTTGGAAACCCACATCTCCTCCAGCCCCTGGGAGGGGAAGAGGGACGGCGTTCCTGGAACAAACCCGTGCTTTATTTATCTATTTATCTATCCACCCAGCCACACATCTATTTATTTTGAACTCTAACGTCTTCTCATCAGGGAGGCACAAAGAAGGAAAAAAAGTGAAATTGATACGGGGCCCCTTTCAAGTGGGGAGCCAGCCGCCTGCGGCCTCGGGAGAGAGGCTGCTTTCTGATCTCCTTCCAGAGTGTGGGTGCCCTGGGGCGTCTGCGGAGCATCTTCTGAGATGCTCTCCATACCAGGCCGGCCACCTCCGTCCTTTGCCACATCAGGGGAAGGCTGCACACTGCTTCAAAGTCACAACAGCGCTCTGCAATTGGAAACACGCATGTTTTGCAAAGTCTCAATTTAGCAGTCTGTTCAACTGGTCAGTCTGGGCAGGCCAGCTGGCTGAATTCCTGGGCAGAAATGCCCTGGAGTGCAGAATGCCCAGGTTCGAATCCTGGGTTTGGCACTAACAAGCTGAGTGACCTCGGACAAGTCTGTGCCCCGCTCTAGGCCCTGGTTTCTTGTGCAGCTGACGGTTTATGGAAAACCACCCAGGAGCCACTGATCGATCGATGGGTTCAGCCCATGTGGCAGACCCAGAAGAAATCAAATCTTGAGGCACTGGGTGGAGAGACTCGTTACATTCTACCAGGCCCAGGTCTTAAAATGACAGCAGATCCATCTTGGGATTCTCCATCAGTTTAGGCTCTTTTGTTGCAGGAAGCAGGAAGCCCACCTCAAAGTGGCTCACACAGCTGAGAAGTCTGGTGGCAGGTGAGCTCTGGGGCAGGTGGGCTTTGGGTACAGTTTGATCAGGTCTGGGGTTCCACGCTTCAGCAGTTCTCTTGCTCTGCCTGCCTCTGTGTGTGGGGGTGGTTGTCAGCCTGGATTGCCTCATAGCGACAAAGTGGCTGCAGGAGTTCCAAGCTTTGCACCTACATCCTTGGTTGGTCAGAGCAAGAGAGAGGTCTTAGTGAACTGAAATCCGGAGCCTTGCTCTGGTTGGACTGACCTGTGCCAGCCACTATTGGGTCAGAGAAATGCCGTGCACCGATTGGGTGTGATTTCTCATCCCTTAAGAAATCACCCTGATAAGGGAGTTGAGGTTATTATGACTGGCTTAGACCAAGCGGAGCACAGTCTTGGAGCTCAGAGTGGGGTCAACCTCATGCGAACCACACGGCTGCCGCACGTGGGCGGTCGGGAAAAGCACCCTCCGTCCATTGCCCTGTTCCACCGAGACCCAGCCCTGCTTTGGGGGCTGTCCCGTCGTTAGTCTTTGCTCGAGGGTTGAGTCCATGAGCACACAGCCAGCGTCCACCATCCAGGCTCTATGCCGAGGCTGTCCATTTGGCTTCCACTCTGGGATGACCTGGAACCTGGACTCTTGAATGTGGCCCCCGAGTGGCAGTGCCTGGCCCTGACTATGGCTCTGAGGAGACTGGAGGAGGGGCTCTCACATTTATCAGTCTCCTGCTGTGTGCTAACCTCCTTGGCCTGTGTTGCCTCAACTGTCCCCACAACACCCAGCAAGGTGGCTGCAAACCCTTTTTTTTTTTTTTTGGTTGCAGTACGCGGGGGCCTCTTACCGTTGTGGCCTCTCCCATTGCAGAGCACAGGCTCCGGACGCGCAGGTCCAGCGGCTCCGCGGCATGTGGGATCTTCCCGGACCGGGGCACAAACCCGCGTCCCCTGCATCGGCAGGCGGACTCTCAACCACTGCGCCACCAGGGAAACCCTGCCAACCCTTTTTGCAGGTCAGGAAACTGAGGCACGGCAAAGCCAGGCAACTTGTTCTCCGTCCTCAGACAGTGGGTTGCAGAGAGGTTCTTCCAGAAGCCTGGTGGCCATCAGCAGACCAGGTTATGCTAATAATGGAGCCTTTGTAGACCATGGGCAACCTGGTGAGGGGGAATCAGAGGAGGTTTCAGAAATGGAAGACCTGGATTTGCGGCCCCGGTCACTGGTGTCTTACCTGACCTTCTAAGTGTCACTGGAAATGGGAATAAGGATCACTGGTGAGTCCTCTGGTGAGAATAAGGGATTCAGTAGTGTAGCTCAGACCTTCCCTGAAAGGACCAGGCAGAGGAGGGTAACTCCCTCTCCCCTGCCACCATGCACCTGACATGATCCTACACAGGGGGGTTTCCTTGTGTCTCCGGGGTTCTCGCATATTCCTCTGGGAAGATCCGATCAAGATGGCAGACCGAGTGCCCCAGCTTTCCTCCTTCTCACAAAACTCCAGTGAAAGGGCGAAGGAAATCGCATGAATGTGTAATAAGAAAGATCGCCATTAGTGAACTGGAAACATTAGGATTCCTGGGTAGAAAGATGGGAAGGAGACAGGAATAGCTACAGGCAACCAGCAAGATCCCTAAAGCATTTGGAGAAGACCGCCATGAGGACGGGGGCGGTGTGGAGAGAGGGTGAGAGACCCTAGACCAGAACAAGGGACCTGGGAGGCGGGAGATGGTGTGCCCCTTTCCCCAGCATCCTCGTTGCCCTCAGGTGGGAGCAGCAAGGATGTTTGCTCCATCAATTCAGTGAGGGTGAGTGCCAGGTCCGGCGAGGCAGGTCCAGGAGGGAGGGGAACTCATCCAGCTCCCTGCCCCCAACCCCATCGTGGGAGGCAGGCTTCGCGACCATAGTGGGCAAAGGGACAGGCAATCCCAGCCACAGTGCTGCCCTGGCAACCAGGGATCACTAGGCCTTTGTGTAACGAGAACACCAGACCCGCAAACAGAAAAAGTAGCACCTGTGGAAATAAAGTTAACGGGGCAAACAGAAGAAGAGTTTAAACACGCATACGTAAGTATTCCCGTCTTCAGGCAAGGCAGGAGGACATCCAATAAAGGAGCAGTTAGGGAGCCTGGGAGTTAGACATTTGATTGTTGAAAACAAAAACAAAATGCACTGAATAGCCTGGTGGACTTCGCCAAAGAACGTGTTCATGAGCTGCAAGTACAAATTGAAGAATTCTCCCAGGAGCCAGAATGAAAGCACCGTGAGACTGAAACAGAAAAGAGGACGAGGCACCGCAGAAGTTGGATCCAGGTGTTCTGAACTCCCGACAAAGACCAGGTGAAGGTGGGAGAAACCATGGAAGATGTGAATCTCCAGCCAGACAGGGTCTGCCCGGTGTCAGGCAGGATGACTGAAAAGGGGAAGCATCGAAAAGGAAACCGAGAGATGATGCACCTCAAAGACTGATTTGGAGGAAACTTGGAACAGTAGGGATGGAGGGGAACTCCTAATAGCTTCCAGGGGTAAAAACAGATCACCAGCGAGGAGATGAGGATCTGACTGGCTTTGCTGTCACCCACACCAGGCACAAGGAGACGGGGAGATCGTCGCAGGATTGAGGTCTCGGAGGGAAATCGAAGGCCATCTGTTTGAAACGCTGTCTGTGCTGAGGGAGGATGAGGCTGCAGTGGGGGCCCAAGGTCACCTAGCCACGTAGTGCCCTGGCTGCAGAGTGGTCGGGGGGCGTCATTAGGGGAACACAGAGTTTCTCCCTTCTTTCAACGAGTGTTTGTTGACGGTCTTCTCTGTGCAGGTGCTGTGTTGGGTGGCCCAGGGTGCAGTGGTGAAACAGACCAGATGCAGTCTCTGTTGTGGCAGATTTCTCATCCTCGTGGGAGAGAGACAAAAATAAATGTCAGATGGTAACGATGGTAGGTAGCCAAGGAGATGTACTTGGAGCTCCTGGGAGTTGACCATGCAGGGAGGTCAGCATCCCAGGGTTCCCAGAGAAATGGACGGTTTAGCTGAGCTTTGGAGGATGAACAGGAATGGACGAGATGTGCAAAGGCCCTGTGGCAGGAGGGAGCCAGGAGCGAGGGCCCGTGGGGAGCGGCTGACAGGGCCTGTGGGCAGGGCTGGAGGAGGCACGGGGGCCCCTGGAGGCTGTGGCAGGATCAGACTCTCAGGCATGGGAGCGAGGGGGGGCGAGTCGGGCTGATCCGGTTTCTGGCGTGCGCACCTTCGTCTCCCTGAGACGTTCCCTGCTCTGGGCTTTCCTGCAAATCAGACAGTATGTAATCTTCTGCAGCTGGCTTCTTTCACTCAGCACCGTGTTTAATTATGACTATTTAAGCAGGTTGGTGATGCGGTCAGGGTGCCTTCCAGAAATGCTGCCTGGAGCAAGGCTGGAGTCCTGGTTTCCCGTTGACTCGGAGCCAAGCTGCTCACAGGTACCGGGGAAGCTCGCTCGCTGCCCTTGGGACCCGCACAACTGCTTGGAGGAAGTTTCCCGACACCTCTGTTCCTCCTTCCTCCTGGGGGGCCCGAGCCCAGTTCCTTCCTCTGTGTCCTGCAGCCCTTGTCTCAGCCCTCTGCAGTGACAGAAGGAGCGGGCTGGCCGACCCCAGCTGGAGGCCTTGGGGCCAGTGGCCACCCCAGGGCTGTGTGTTAAGGGAACCGTCCAGGGTGGGGACACCCAGAAACTCAGATGTGCCTCTCATGTCCCCAGAATTAAACAGCTGGTTTGTTTGACTTAATTTGAGCAGGTGCGTCTGTGGACCCAAGGTCAGGGTGACTCTGAGAGCTACAGTAACTGTGGTTTTCAGATAAACTGATCCCAGAGGGCCCAGAGGGCTGAGTAGTGGGAAGAGGCAGGAGGGCAGGACCAAGGTGTAACCAACCCTCTTGGGGTTTGTGTGTGTGTTTGTTTTTGTCTGCCTGAGATCCAAGTGCCCTTTCTGCTGGAACGTTCCTCAGTTTATGAGTCTTGGTGGGACTTTGATCCGGGAGCTACTGTCGCAAACAAGCAGGACCAGGTGCCTGGAGAAAAGGGTGGCAGACAGGGAGCTCGCCACGCCCTCCTGCCAGAGGCTTCCAGGCGCCCTGGAGCCTTCTGGAGGCTGATTCTCTGCACCTTCTAAGAGGCTGTGTCTGCGGCCTGGCGTCTGGATGGAAAGCCATCGGCAGGTGTCTCTTCCACGAAGCACTTCCAGGCCCAGGCTTCTCGGGGCGGGCGGTTTGCTTTGGGCCTGAAGGGACACACCAAGGTGTCGCAGAGAAACCAGGGGTGTTGGAGCTGGTGGGAAAGCCAGGGCCAAGCCTGGAGTTGGCAAGTGTCTCCTGGGCGCTGTGTGGAAGGGGACGGGGCCATGGCCAGAGGACACTCCAGGGAGCAAGGTTTCAGCTGGAGGCAGGAAAACCTTTCTCGCAGCTGAATGTCCCCAAATGGGCGGGCAGGCCATGCAGGTAGTGACCTTCCAACGCCAGGGCTATTCAAGCAGAGGTTCATCCTCTACCAGGAGTTCCCTTCTCTCTTCAGGCCTACTCGCTCCCCTCCGTGCAAGCAGGGTGTCACCTCGGCCCTCGCACAGCCTCAGCATGCTGTCCCTGAGGTCAGCCAGACCGCAGGCTGGCCCGCGTGGTGCCCTGGTCTCCCCAGCCTTGCCACGGCTTTGTGAACAGAGCCCTCGGCACGGGGGCCTCACCCACAAAGATGCGCACCCCCCGCAAGGAGCCGGAGGGGCCTGTGTCCTCACAGGAGAGGGCTCCGCTATCTGGCCTAGAGGGCACACGCTCCCTTGTCCTTTCTGGAGGATGGAGTTGGGTGAGAGAGCGGGAAGTTCATAGAGAGGAAAACCTCCTGCTTTGCCCGTGTGGGTGGCTCTCCTTCACCAGCACGTGGCTGTCCCGGGGCCAGGACTCTGGATACGTGACACCCACCCCTGGGGACCCCCCACCTCCACCCTCGCATCCTCAACCCACCTCCCGTCCCCCATCTCCCTCAGCAACTCCCGCCCCCCAGAATCGCCTTTGAGGGAACACTCAGGCCTTCCCCGCAGCCTCCAGAAAGACGCTGAGAGGTCGGAATCACGACCCAGGAGTGTGGAGCCCCGAGCCCAGGGGCAGGGTCTGGATGGAGACAGGGTGAGGGCATCTCGAGTGAGCAGGGAGGGCTGCTGGGTGGTCCAGCCAGTGCTCGTTGGAAGGAGGGAGCGGGGTGGGGGAGGGAGGGAATGAAGGCGGGAACCCAGCTCCCGGACATGCTGCCTAAACCACACACCTTGGCAGGCAGGAAGCCCTCTGCCAGCTCCAACAGGGCTGGTTGGAAGGTCTAGCTTGGCAGGGTCTGTGCAAAGACCCTCCTAGCTGTCTACCATTCACCCTGGCTGGGCAGGAAGGGAAGTAAGGTAAGCCACTCCTGCCCTGGGGCCCTGGGTACCCCGTGAGTGCGGGATGCTGATGGGCAGACGCTGAGTGGGGAGGGGAGCAACGGGCTGCCACGGAGGGGAGGATGCAGAGGTTGGGGGTGAGGGCCTTGGGGAGTAAAAGGACCACTGGGGACAGGGGGAGAGCCTTGCTAGGCGGACCTGGCTGGTCTGCCCAGAGCGCATGGAGACCAGTGGAGAGATGCTTGGCGGGCGGTGGATGAGGCGTGGCTCTGAAATGCTCGGATCCCCGGGAAGGACTCCTGGGCGCCAAGAGGCAGGTCCTGCTGTTCCGTGTCTGCAGCTCAGTTTCAGATGTCTGAGCACCACGTAGATCAAACAACTCAGCAACTGAAAGACGCGCCCATCACGTGTTAGGTGGATCCATCCCAGAGGCAGACGTCCTGCGGCTCCAGAGAGACGTCCTCCGCCACGTCTGCACCCAGATGCCGGGAAAGGGCCCCACTAGGGACCCCGCCGTCTGTGCTTCCCTGAGGCTCCCAAATCTGTCCCTGCGCTTCCGGGTGGTCTCAAGGGTCTCCCAGCCCTCCCCGCGCGGTGGGCGGTGCCGGCCTCTGGGACCCTTGGGGTACCCGGGAGGCTGCTGGAAGATTCAGCGAAAGCCCAAGCCGAGGCCACCAGAGAGCACGCAGGTCGGGCGCTCATCGCGGCCCTGCAGAAGCGCTGCCGTCTCCGCTGGCTGAGCTCCTCATACCTGTAGGTGTCCAGAGATGCGGGGCCAGATGCGCTTCAAGCCCCGACGCGCAGAGAACACGCCGGCCTGTGGCTGGAGACACTGAAGTCACCTCCCCCTCCCCCTCCGTGGTTCTTCTCAGACCCCCAAACCTCAGCTCACGCAAGGAGACCCCAGGCTGAGAAGGCAAAGTCCCCGTGCCCCGTCCCAGCTGACTGTCACCACCCGTGGGGCAGGGCAGACCCGTCCGCCAGGGCCTCCCTCCTGGTGGGCACCCAGACCTCCAACCTCTGGTCCATGGCCTCTGTCCCTCCACTACAGAGTCAGGACAGCCGCGTGCCAAGGATCTGGCTTTGGCGTCCGACGGGGGTCCGAGCATCTTCCCTTTGCTGCTTGCCAATTGAATGGACGAGTTAGGGGCTAATTCCAAGTATCACCTTCCTCTTGATGGGGACAAATGACACTTGGGAAATTTGGGAAATCGGGATAATAATCGTGGCACGCCCCCATGGGCTTCTGGCAGGGCCTTTGGAGCTTATATAAGGCACGATCGGGAAGCAAATGCTTCCTCTGCTTTGGTGACTTGGACGGTGTTCGGGCCCCCAGATGTGGCTGCCAGGGTCCCCCAACTGGACGGTGATGACAAGCCGTTTCCAGATGCCTCAATCTCTCGCGTTCACGTTTCCGCTCGGAGCCCTGAGCCGTTAACGATAACCCTATGGCAACGGAGAGACGCCTCCACCGTCGATCTTGTTGGGCCGTTTAGCAAGAAGCAAACAGAAGGCTTCGCGGGTCATCCTCCAGCCACGTGCTGTATCAGGAAGGCTAACCTCAGGCGTGTGGCTCAGAATACGGAATAAGTACACTACTTTGCAGTCATTTCAACTGTATGTCACCACAAAACATTTAGAAACATGGGCATCCACGTATTAGTTAAATATTCCCATCAAACTGCAAGTTGACGGATTTCTGATTTCTTTCCCAAGTGAAAGGCGATGGATGCCAAGCTCCCCACAGCATCCCTCATAGGGTGAGAAGGCTTTTGAGGGGAGGCCAGGAAGGCAAACCAGAATGCAGGGCCCTGGGTTCGAGCCCCAGCTCCGCGCTGGCTCACTATGGACCCGGCCACCTAACTATCAACTATCTGGACCTCGGAGAGGTCGACTGAGCCCAGGGCCCACGCAGGGGCCCGAGACTATGAATCGCTCATCTTCCGCCTTGGCCCCTCCATGCAGATGGGCTGCCGATTTTTGAGGTCCCAGGGCTGCTCCCCTTTCTCATGAGCAGAGCCCAGTCTCTGTTTGGCCCGAGACCTCCTTGGTTCCCGAGAACCAGCGTGGCCATTTCCCATTTCCAAGGCCGAGATGTGTCACCAAGTGGCTCACAGCTGGTGGAAGACATCAGAGGCATCCCCAGAGGACGCGGGTCTGCCAGCAGGTAGAGGTGTGTCTTCAGAGGAGAGATGCAGTCCTTCGGGAAGCCAGGCCAGGCCAGGTGGGCCATGGGGCTACGGGTCAGGCCCGTCTGGCCCATCCGACCAGTACAACATCACAGGCCATGCTGAAGAGAGCCTTCCAAGGGGTGGGGAATTCGGCCGCTCTATGACCCAGATTCACCTGAGCAGGGACCTGGGCTCTTTGAAGGATTTGCACGCCGTTCGTCCAGGCGGGACGCTGATCTCTGGGCTGTGCCCGTGACCATGAACTCATCATTCACATCTCACCCCTGGGCTTTGCCTCTCTCCATAAAATGTGGGCCCTGGCTTCTACCTCCCCCAAGACTTGTTGGCAATACAGGATCAAGGTGATAGCACGTTTCTAGATGGTCCTCCCCCTTTACAGGTGATGCTCACACCTAAGCAGCCTGGCAGGCCTGGGTCCCCAGCTCCTGCCTCACAGGGTGATATCATTATTTCTATTCTCCAGGTGAGGAAACTGAAAGAGGAGAGATCCATTCCCTAGCCCACGGTATTTGCCTCCTAGGGCTGCTGTAACAAATGACCACAATTTGGGGGGCTTAAGACAGAAATTTATTCTCTGCCAGTTCCGGAGTCCAGAAGTCCAAATCAAGGTATCAGTGGGGCTGCGTTCCCTCCTAAGGCTCACGGTAAAGATCCTTGGTTGTCTCTTCCAGCTTCGGGGAGCTCCAGGCATTCCTTGGCTTGTAGCCAGATCACTCTAGCCTCCGTGGTCACATAGCTTTCTCCCCTGTGCATCTCCTCTGTGTCTATGTCCAAAGTTGCCTCATCCTATCATTGGATTAGGGCCACCCTAATCCAGCATGACCTTCTCTTAACTTGATGTATCTTAATTTTGCAGTATTACATCTACAAAGACCTTCTTTCCAAATGAGAGCACATTCACAGGTTCTGAGCATTAGGACTTGAACGTATCTTTTGTGGGGACACGCCCCCGAACCAAGATGGCCCATCTGGTCCTGGTAGAGCTGGGCTGCAAGCTATCCCTCCACCTCTGGTCCCACATCTGTCTGCTCTCTCTTCTTGCTGAAACTCTGCCCATCCAGGCAATGAACAATCCAAAAATGAAGTGAAGAAAAGAATTCCATTCACAGTAATATCAAAAAGAATAAAAGGCTTAAGAATAAATGTAAGAAAACAAGTGCAAAAACTATAAATTTGTTGAAAGAAACTAAAGAAGACCTAAGTAAATGGAAAGACAACCTGTATTCGTGGAATACATAAGTTGAACCCACGATAGGACTTTGGAATGTCTATCGATGGACATGTGACAGCAGGTCAGGGGCACATAGCAGTGTGGAGGCTGTCACTGCATATGGTCCAGAGCTCAGGTACAAACACCCATCCTAGTGTTTGGAAACTGACACCTTTCTTAACAAAAGAAGAAATTTTAAAGAAAAAGAAAAGATGTGATGCTGAACAAGGAGACAAATCAACAAGCAAAAAAACTGTAGAAAATACAATGACCTGGAAGACAAGAGCTTAGGTACAACTCAAACAATAAAATCCATCATTTGCACAGTGCTGTTGAGAATCTACACATATCTTAAGTGTATTCAAATGTTTTGTATTTTGTGATAAAGTCTTTTTAATTTTGTTATTCATTTCTCATGTTTCATTATGTCCTCTTTAATGTCCTTCTTTTATTTTTCGTTATTTAATCTTTTATGGCAAACTTGCCTCATGGCCAATTAGTTATGTGGTGAAAATGTTTGCAGCAAAAATGCTTGCAGCAAAGATGTCTATGGCAAAGATGCTTATGGCGAAAGTACCTAGAATGTACTTCATATCCACTAGGATGGTTAAAATTTAAAAGACAGACAATAACAAGTGTGGGCGAGCATGAGGAGAAATTGGAATCTGGTTCGTTGCTGGTGGGAACGTAAAATAGCACAGTCAGTTCGGAAAAGAGTTTGGCAGTTCCTCAAAATGTTAAACACAGAGCGGCTGTATGACCCAGCAGTTCTAGGTATGTGTCCAAGGGAAATGAAAGCATAAGTCCATGCTAAAACATGTACGTGAGTGTTCACAGCAGCATAAAAAGTGTGAACAGCACAAATACCCACCCGCTGATGAATAGAGAAGCAGACGGCGGTAGTCCACATAACGGCATACTTTTCAGCCCTAAGAAGGAGGAAGTACAGGTACATGCTACAACACAGATGAAACGTTACGCTCAGTGAAGGAAGCCAGTTGCAAAAGGCCACATATTATAGGATTCAGTCCAGAATGGGCAAATCCGTAGAGACAGAAAGTAGATTCGTGGTGACGAGGGTCTGGCGGGCGACAGGTGTGGAGTGACTGCTAATGAGTAGGAGGTTTCTTTTTGGGGGTGATGAAAATGTTCTAAAATTAGTTGATGGTGATAGTTGCACAACGTGGTGAATGCATTAAAGACCACTGAGTTGTACACTTTGAATGGGTGAATTGTGTGGTATGTGAATTATGTATCAATAAAGCTGTTATTTGGGGAAAAAAAGCATGAGAAAATAAGGATAAATGTCTAATGCTTCTTCCTACCCCCAACGGCTTACCTTGTCAGTCTTGGGCGTGTGGTCTGCCCAGTAAAGCCCAGAAGTCCTGGCCCTTGGAGGCACGGTCCGCCTTCTTCCTCTCCCAGTGTGCCCTCCACAGGGAAGGACCACCAGACGTTCCAGAACGTTCCCTCCCCGTGCCTCCTCTGCGTTCACCTTCACGCCTCACCCACTCAGCTCCCTTTTGGCTTTTCTGGGTTCAGAACGGGTGGACCCTGATAGGAAAGATTTCCTGGGTACACTGCCCAGACCCCTAGGATATGGCTGGAGGGACCACAGGTGGTCAAGCCTAACCTGTTTCTGGGGAGCGGAAGGGTCAGGGTCCCTAGCAAGGCCCCACCCAGAGCATATGGCTAAAGGTGGGTGGGGCGGGAGATGCAGCAGCATCTTCTCCCACGCAGGGAGGCAGGGGGTGTGGCCATGTGGAGTGGCCCCTGCCTCACGCTTCTGACTTTTGCTGGATTCTTCGAGGGCTTTTCCAGATTCAGAAAAAGCCAACGTCTTTCCAGGAATGGAAAAAAGAGCAAGTGAAGCTTAAGAAGAAAGTGACACCCGAGAGGCTGGATTCCTGCCCTGTTGGTCCATTGTGGGAGGAGGTGGCCAGCGCAGGGGTCCATCCACCTCGGGAAATAACCTTTTCTGGAGAGACAGACCCAGGATCTTTGTGCAGCACCTCATAGCAGTGAAAATGTAAAGATGGTGTTTAGACGCACACTGTTTCCAATTGTCCAGGGTATGACTCTGTGAAGCCAAAACATCCAGATAACTGAAAGCATTTTGAGCGTCACCTGTCTGACGTTTGGTGTGAAGGGGACACGGGGGGGGGGGACAGTGAGGAGGCTGGGGTCCCCAGGGTGGGGTGTGGAATGTGGGTGGGTCTAGGGAAATGGAGCAGACCTTCCGGTACGTTCTGCTGGCTCAAGGCTTTGCCCAGGACAGACATGTCGGATTCTAGAAGCTCTTTTATTTAGATCAGTGGTTCTCAGCCTCCAGTGAGGTTAACCCCTAGGGGATATTTGGCAATATCTGGAGACGTTCCTCTGTCCCAAGTGGGGCGGGGTGGTGCCGCTGGCCTCTTGAGGAGCTAAACACCCCACCGTGCACAGGACAGCCTCCTCACCATCCCCCGCCCCCTGCAAGAACGGTCCAGCCCCAAATGACCCAACACTGTGGTGGAGCAACCCTGACCTTTGAAGGTGCAGCTCCTGGCAGAGGTTGCCTGGGAACAGCGACCCTCCGAACGAGCTGATGCTGGTTAAACATATTTTTCCTTTCTGGTTATAAAATAAATTGATACGTGTCGGTTGGATAAAATTTGCAAAATGCAGAAGGATACAAAGAAGAAAGTAAAAATCACTTACAATCCTAGAACAGCCATGCCCAGCATTTCGAGGAGGAGATGTTTTCTCCTCCAAGCCAGGCCGGGCTGTCAGGAGGCTGGCGAAAGGAACGCGCCATTCAAAACAGGGAGAAGGACAATGGCGGTTTCTGCTCATGGTTTATACTTTGTTTTAACCTCAAGTGGTGCAAATGTACATTCATTTTGTATTGCTCCTGCCTGGAGTTCTACATTCCGAATTCACAGTCCAAATACAGGATTTTTCTAGAATGTTATGAATGTTTACCACAGCTGTTTACTGGTACCTTACCCATCACTCAGTTGAAGCTTTTTTATTTTCTTTTTTTAGCAACTTCTAGGCATCGATGTTTCCTAAAGCTTAGTTTCCACAGAATGAATAACTCCTTTTGCACTTAAGATTTCATTGGTTGATGTAACAGTTACTGAAATGGATCAATTATAAGCACAGCAGCATCAGCAGCCGTGTGAACAAGGCTGACCTTGGCAGGTGTGTCAGGGGTGCAGAGGGGCAGGGGGATCCCGGAGCTGCCGCCAGGTGGGACGGTCAGCAGAGCATGGACCCCAGTGGAGACAGCTACAGCGGGAGCCCCGCGCGTGGGCTCGGCTCCATGGGCGCTGGTTAGGGGACCTGCTCTCTGTGGCCTTCCAGACTCTTTTTCTACACAGGTGGTTATAGATTTACAAAGTTGGGCATCTATTGTACACATGGTTTTGTAAGCTGATTCCCCACTAAGACATACATCTGCTGTTTACTGTGATTTCACATGGTGGCGGAGGACCTCAAACTCTCGTGTTCCACCCCAGACTCTGGGGCCGTGAGGTGGGGGAGGGATGCCGGGTGGGGATGTGGTGAGTGGTCAGGCCGTGGCCTTGCCAAGCTGTCTGTGGAGGATCCTGTCGTTTTGGGCCAAGGCAGGTGGTCACGCTGATGGCTGACCCGAGGGATCAGAAAGGGGCTCCCGGTTTGGCAGGTCACCTCTGACCACTTGTGTATGGCTGCAACCCTTTCTCGCTGAAAACAAAATCCACTCTAGAAAAATCCCCAGGATTCTGGTGCTTTCCACCCTGCACAGGGGATTTCAGAGTTCACAGGAACACAGACTGTCTTATTTTGGCAAGCGATCCCCGTTGCCAGTGTTGACAGCATCACCTGGGGATAAATTAGTTCTTTACAATAATCCTCACCTCCCCAGTGTGGGATAGTTCAATTCAGGTAAACACAGGTGCCCTGGGTTTGGTAAATAGTGATCCCAGAGATCATCTCATTTGTCAAGGGAGAAGACACAACTTGAGTGGAGGGTGAAGAGCTTCCAACAAATTCCCCCTCCTGAACCCAACAAATGCATCCGTTCACCCATCCAGCCATTCACCCATCATCCACCCCTCATCAACCCATCCATCTATCATCCATCCGTCAACCTATCCATCCATCCATCCATCCATCCGTCATCCATCCATCCATCCACCATCCGTTCATCCGTCCATCCATCCATCCATCCATCCACCATCCGTTCATCCGTCCATCCATTTACCCATCCATCCATCCACCATCCATCTACCTGTCCATAATCCACTCATCTATCATCCATTTATCTATCCATCTAGAATTCATTCATCTGTCCATTCATCCACCCATTTCCATCTATTCATTCTACTATTCGTGTTCCCTTCCTTCCTCCCTTCCCTTATCCAACAAACTTGTTGAGCATTTTCTGTGTACCACCCTCTGGATCAGATCCCGGGGATACCAAGGAAACAAAGACCCAGCCCTTGCTCTCAATGTTCTCACAGTCTAGTCCCCTGCTTTTCCTCACAATGCACTCATGCATCCTTATTTCTTCTACTCCTCATCATAAGATAACTTCAGTGTCATCCATTGTGCAGATTAAAGTGAGAAGTCTCTCTCTGAGTTGTCACACTTGTCTGAGTCTAGAGTGATGGGGGGAAGGTTGGCCCTATATCAGAGCTCCCGTTTACTGAGCACTTGCTACGTAGCCACAGGTGGCCTGTTCTTTACTGTATATGATGCTTTTAATTTTACAACAGTTTTAGGTTTGCAGAAAGTTGGCAGACACCCAGTTTCCCTTAGTCGTACCGTCTACGATGGGTATGGTACATCTGTCACACTTAGGAAACCAGTATCGATACAATACGGCTCATCAGCTCCACACTTTATCCAGGCTTCCTTACCTTCTACCCAATATTCTCTCTCTTTTCCAGGATCCCATGCAGGACACACTGGTCGTCACATCTCCTCAGGTTCCTCTTTGCTGCGACGTCTTCTTAGACTTTCCTTGTTTTCGATGACTTCGCAGACCTGTGGGGGGCGCTGGTCAGGTGTTTGTAGGATGCCCCTCGATGGGTGTGTCTGAGGTTATGTCATGATGAGGCTGGGATCGTGGGTTTGGGTGAGAAGGACCTTGGGGTGAAGTACTGTTCGAGTACTCACAGCCCACGTGACTTAACTCACCACTGACCTTGTTGATGTTGGTGACGTTGACCTTGGTGATGTTGACCTTGACCTCCTGGCTGAGGCATATGGGAATATCTAACCCGCGGTCCTGGTTTTGCTGCTGAAGAAAGCTCGGCTCACAGGGATGAAGTGACCGCAGAATGTCACCTGGAGTGGGCAGAGTGGGCATCGTCACCCTGAGGGTGGGCTGGTCCAGTGCCTCCCCTCCCCCCCCCCGCCCTGTCCCCATGTGCACTTTCATAGCATCCGACTGGGACTGAGGTCCCCAGCCCTGATGGAGGGGGCGGTGTCAGGCTCCCGGGGGGTGGCCAGCTGGCCCCCCAGTCAAAGCAATCTACCTATGGACAACCGATCCCCCAGTGACAGGTGTTCCTTGGGGAAGCTGGGCCCGCCCTGTGTGCCCACCCCGTCACAGTACAGAATCCTGGAACCCGGAGGCCTGTCCAGCCCTAGCAGTGAGGTCATCGTTATTTATGGGATGGCCTGGCTGCCGGTGTTTGCACACAAAGGCCCGCTCTGGGGCCGTGCCACGCGGGCCGGCATTCCAGTGCATTCCTGCGGCCCGCAGCCCAGCCCAGACAATAGCGCACCCTCTCTCCTTCGCCGGGTCGGCCTCTGTGAACAGAGCTCCCTTGACAGCCGGGCTGCTCTCACTCCTGAAGAATTCCAAAAATGGCCCAACGCACGCCCGGCCTGGGCCTCTCAGGCCGCTGCTTAGAGCAGCCCCGGAAGGCTGTGGTTTGGGGCTGCCTTTCGTGGCTGTCTGTTTGGTTGGCATTTCAAGGGAAACCCGGGGCGGGGTCGGGGGTGGGCAGAGAGAAAAGAGAGGAACTAAAGAAAACCCGAGCTATCTGTGAACAGGCCGGAGCCCCTCTGGCCGGACAGTCGCGTGGGGAGGACATGTTGGTCCTGGGGGTCAGGCAAATCGCACTGGCCAGGTCTACGCAGGCACTGGCCATTATCGGAGGACTTCTCAGGATTCTCCAGCCCCTAGATTGTCATAGCTCATCCAGGGAAACCCCTCCTGCCTCCAAGGAGTAAGGAGGGCCACGAGGTGGGGGGGGGGGAGTGACTCATGGGGGCCACCAGGCCGAAGGGGCAGAGTGGGGACCTAGGATGGACCTGGCTCTCCCCCATCCCAGCCCAGAGCTCAGGCCTCCGCTGCTGCCCAAAGAGCTCAGCCGGGGGTGGGGAGCTGCTCTTCAGGGCCGCTGTCCTGCCACACCACAGCCCCTGGACGGGCCCAGAAAGTGCCCCGGGGACTGCCAGAGGGACCACACCTGGAGGCCACATCCCTCAGCCCCGGGTCTCTCCACCGAGGCCCCACGGGCTGGGTCATTCTCTGAGGAGGCTGTCCTGTGCCCTGTAGGATGCTTCCCCTCCCCCGCTGCCCGAACCCCACACTCTGACCCAGTTGTGACAGCAGAAACATGCCCAGTGTCTCAGTGCATTCGGCCGGTTATAACAGAACCCCAGAGGCGGGGTATTCCCACAGTTCTGGAGGCTGGGAGCCCAAGATCAGGGTGCCAGTGTGGTCATTTCCCACTGTGCCCTTGCGTGGAGGAAGGGGACAAGATGCTCTGTGGGGCCTCTTACGGGCACCAATCCCATCTCAAAGGCTCCATCACCTCCTAATACTGTCATCTTGGGTGTTAGGTTTTTGTTTATTTCTTTTGGCCATGCCACGCGGTCTGCAGAATCTTAGTTCCCCGACTGGGAATTGAACCGGGACCACGGCAGTGAAAGCACCAAGTCCTACAACCACTGGACCGCCAGGGAATTCCCTTGCGTGTTAGGTTTTCGACCTATGAATTGGGGACATAACCGCTCAGAACCATCGCACCACGCACTGCCAAAGAGCTTCTGGGGGCAAAATCCCTGCCCCCCACCTTGAGAATCTGTCACCCCATTTGAGGTGGGCGATGGCTGTCCAACACGGCTGTAAATTCTTTGACGCTCTGTGTATGAGCAGGTGACGTCTCTGCCCTCTCCTCTTGCACGTGGGTGGGCTTGGGGCTACTTCAACCCGTCAGGTATGGTGGAAATAACGCTGCAGAGTTTCCCAGGCTGGCTCGTCGAAGGCCACGTAATTCTTCCTTTGCTCCCCCTGAGACCCCTCAGCTGCCTCATGAGGAGTCCGGCTCCCCCGAGCGGCCATGCCATGAGGAAGCCCGAACCTCATGGAGGGGTCACACGCAGGCGCCCCGGTCTACAGCCCCAGCTGAGCCCCGCCCCAAGTCACCCCAATCTGGGCACTAGACGTGTGAGTGGAAAGACTCCAGAGGGCTCCGTGCCCGGCTGTCCAGATCTTCCCAGCTGAGGCTCAAACATGGCCGAACAGGAGTGATGGGTCAGTGCTGCGTCCTGCCCTAATTTCTGACACCCACGTTCATGGGGATCATGAAACGGTGGTTGTTTTGTGCCACCAGGGTTGGGGTGGCTTGTTCCATGGCAATCGGTCATCGGAACAAGCCTTGAAGCAGGCCAGGGTGACCGGAGCAGGCCCACGCTCTGGCCCTGGCAGAGAGACCGAGACCGACGCAAATCACACAGAGAGACGAGCCAGGACCTGAATTCTACTCTGCCTGCTTCCGGAATGCTCAGCTGATGCTCGCAACAGCCATGGGTGCCCACGGTGGCCTGTCCCCATCAGTTCCAGCTGCTTCTGGCCACAGCACCCTGATTTTCCTGGGGGCAGCCATGCCCCCACCCTATCCTTAGTCCTCGAGCTCAGGGGGGCTGACTCTGCCCCTAACCAGAGACCCACGCCAGGGCAGTGAGGGCCAGGCCCAGGCCTTTGGTTCAAACTCTTGGGGGCCATCAGCGTTTGTTTGCTTGGACCAGAAGAAAAGGAGAGAGGGGAGAGGCTGCCTGAGAATGACACCAACACAGAGGAAGGCAGAGCCAGGACAAAGGGAGAGAGACGCCAAGTTCTGGTGACGGGGCTCCTGGAACCAGCCATGCCTGAAGCTCTTCTACCTCGAGTGACTCCGCTTTAGGCGGCGGCCAGTTTGAGCTGGCTTTCTGTCACTTGTGGCTGAGAGATTCTGGACCAGCCCACCTTCTCTACCCAACAGCAGCCTCCCTTGCTCATCCCGGAGGAGGGTCAGCTGGTGCTGCAGGGGCCCAGGATGTCACGGTCACCCAAACTCAATTCAGCTTGCCGTGTATTGTCAGAGCCCTGGGGGAGGGGGAGAGCCAGGCGTCTCCTCCTTTGGAAGTTTGCTGGCCGCTAGCATTGTCATTCCAGCCACTCCCGTTGCCCTAGGTGACCCTGTCACCAAGCCCCGCTTCTTCTCTTTTCTCCCCTGAGCTCACATCGTCCCCAGGATCCCGGGCAGGAGGCGGATGGCAGCCTCCCCTTGCCCATCTGGCAGGTGCAGAGAGGTGAGGATGAAGGTGGCAGAGCAGAGGCTTGAGCACACGTGCTTTGAGCCGGTTTCTTTTGTGGACACGTGGTCCACAGGATCAGCAAACCCCTCACAACCTCAGCCGTGCATTCACACTGGACATTCTCGGAGCCGCTGTGGGTCCTTAAAAGATGCGTGCGGTGAGGTTCCAGGAGAGGGTGCCAGGTGGTGGCAAAACACCTGGCTGTCTGGATTTTGGAAATGCCCAAGGGTCACCGGAAGCTCGGAGGTCAGCTTTGCAGGTGGGAGAAGTGCGCAAAGCCCAACTGGCCTCAGGTGGTCTCGTAAATTCTGCAGGAGGCAAGGACTCACTCACCTCCCGGGGAAGAGGTTCCTGAGTGTGTGTGCACAGACACGCGTGCACGCGTGAACGCGTGTGTGTGCGTATCTAGTGGGGCAGCGAGGCAAGTAAGGGACAGATTCTTTTGCCTCCCGGGGCTCTGGGGTCTCCTCCAGCACCAGGGGCCACAGTGAATCCTGTGCAGGGACGACAATACACTGCAAAACCTTCACAGAAGCGCCGGAGGCTGGGCGACCCTCCCCACCAAGGCCGGCGCTTCCAGCCCTCTGCACTTCCTTTCCAGCTCCTGGCTGCTGGAGGTGGGTGCGGGGAGCCGGGCGCTCTCCCTACCCCCTTGCCAGGGTCACCCGCATCCTGTCCAGGCAGCTCCTCTGTCACTCTGCAGCTGAAGGCGTTTTGAGGGGCTGTTTCCACATCAACATCAGCTGTCCCCGCAGCCTCGGAAAGCCCCCTGGGTTTGCCCTGAAAGACCAGATCGAGGTCCAAGTCTTTCCGTGTATCTGGCGGCCACGCGATCCGTGGCCTTTGCTCTGCAGAAGGGCCCCACTTCCCCGGTGCCCTTGCCTCCGCCGTGGCGTCTGGGGTGGGGGGAGCTGACTGCACTGAGGCAGAGGAGCGTCCGCGAAGCAGCCGGATGGCGTCGCCGCGAGGAAACAATTGGGCCACGACAATCAAAGGAAGGTGAAGGATCTTGTCCCAGCTCTTCCTGTTTTTATGCATGGTTGACTCAGATGGGCTCTGATAATCCTGCCAGGAGATGGTCCCCCAGCCGGGCGAGGTGGCCTTCCAGGTCCGGGGGGCTGCGGCTCCACGCCCGTCCGCATCTCCTGCTTCTTCCCTCGCCGGGCAGGAGGCAGATGGCAAAGCCACACGAGAGGGGTCCCTCTTTGTTAAACCGCAGGCCTGGACGGTACCTGCCCCGTGCAGTATCTGTAGTGGGGTGGGGATGAGGCAGGTATGCGAGAGCCTCCCTCCCTGCCCTGGGGCTGCCCATAAGGGTGACACACAGGGCGACGATGACAGCTAGACAGGCATGGCAGGGGCTGGAGGAGAAGGGCAGCCTCATTCCAGAGTCCTGGGGCACGAGGGGCCCCAGCCTTCTTCCCAGAGTGGAAAACTCCTGACTAATATTCCATCAGGTTTCCCCAGTCTCTGCTTGGACCTCATGGTGGAGGGGAGGGGAGGGTGTCAGGTAAAGACTCCTTGAGATGTCCTGGGCTGCCCGTCTCCCCACTGCTGGACAGCTCACTGTCTCAGAAAGCTCCCCGCACCTCCTGGACCACACGCAGCCCCAGGAGCCCTGAGGCCACCCAACCTCTCTTCTGCACAAACGCCCTTTGATGGTTAAGGGACTCCCCCCACACGGCACCAAAACAGAATTTAGCCATGCTGTAAGTCTGTTTATAACAGCTTTGTTCAAATTTGCCCCAAAGAGGCAGCGACAAAGGCTTCCTTCAGTAGGTGAGTGGATAAATTGTGGTCCATCCGGACAAAGGAATACTATTCAGCACTAAAAAGCACTAATCTATTACCCCATGAAAAGCCATGGAGGAAAAGTAAATGCATTTTACCGAGCGGAAGAAGCCAATCTGGAAAGCCCGCACTCTGTGTGATTCCAACCACGTGACATTCTGGAAAAGGGAAAACTATGGAGACGGTAAGAAGATCAGTGGCCGCCAGGCGTGGGGGTGAAGGAGGGGTGAATAAACGGGGCACAGAGGATTTTTTGGGCATTGCAGCTACTCTGTGCCAGGTGGCAATTGTGGCATCGTGACATGACGCATTTAGCAAAACCCACAGAATGTATGCTATCACATGAACCCTAGTGGACACTCTGGACTGTCGTTAATCATACATCAGTATGGGTTCGTCATTCGTAGCAAATACACAGCGCTCACGGGAGACGCTAACGAAGGGGAAGCTCTAGGGTGGAGAGGTGGTGTAAGGGAACTCTCTGTACCTTCCTCTTGATTTTTCTGTAAGCCTAAAACTGCTCGAAGAAATAAAGTCTATTAATTTAGAAAAGTGAATCTGAGCACGTCGCACGTCTCGATAAACCCTGTTGCCAACACCAGTCTCCTGAAGACCCTGGAGAGGAGAAGATTCCCACGGGTTGCCGGGTGTTTGCTAAAATCCCTTTTATGTTAATGTACAGAAACAGAGCAAACGTGAAATTCGGATGCTTACAAGTCTAAGACAGCCCTCCCACCAAAACGAGTTGACAAGTCAGGCACAGAGCTGCAAAGAGCGATGCAATTCCCACCGACACATCGGTGTGGTGAGTGATGCTTTGCGGATCTGAGGTGCTGTCTGTAAGGAGAGTGAACAGCAGCCCACTCCTTGGGGGGCAGCTCTTTGCCCCACCACTCTTTCTGCTTTACGGCTCAGTGAGTGGGGGGTGTCTTCGCCCACAGCCCGCTGCTGGGTCACAGGTCTCCGGGCGTGGGTGCAGCATTTCCCTAGAGGCTCTGTTCCCATCTCCGCTCACGGCCCACCAAGGATCAAGGAGTCTGTCCCGAAGTGAACGTGAAGATCACTAAGTCATCCTTGGCCCCTGGGTTAGTTTCCATGGCCTGTGTCCCCAATGACCACAATCACAGTGACTTAAACACACGTTTATTCTTGTGCAGCCTGGAGGTCAGAAGTCTGACACGGGCCTCACTGGATGAAGTTCAGGTGTGGGCCTTCTCCCTGGAGGCTCAGGGGAGAATCTGTTCCTTGCCTTTTCCAGCCTCTAAAGGCACCTGCATTCCTTGGCTTGTGGCCCCTTCCTCCGTCTTCAAAGCCAGCCACGCATCTCTCTGACATCTGCTCTGACCCCCTTGCCTTTCTCTTCCACTTATAAGGACCTTGTGATTCCTTTGGGCCCATCCAGATAGTGCAGGACACCCTCCCCATCGCAAGGTCCTGCAAAGTCCTTTTGGCTGTGTAAGGCCACACAGTCTGAGGTTCCAGGGATCAGGACGTGGCATCTGGGGGGACATGATTCTGCAGCCCCCAGCCCCCCCTTTCTGCCACACACCCCATCAATCAGGAAGTCCTGCTGGCTGCACCCTCTGAGTATGTCAGGCTCCGAGCACCGCCCACCACTGACCTTCAACGATGCTTGATCGTGTCTCCCCAAGGACAGTCCTGGGCCCCGTGTTGGTCTCTCGGCTTCTCTCATTGCATTTTTCCAATGTGTTCTCAACCCAGCGGCCAGGCTGATCCCGGGAAGATGTGAGGCCAAGTCCTCCAATGGTCCTGGTGTCACTTAGAGAAAAATCAAAAGTCCTTTCAACAGCTGACGAGGCCCAGCACCATCTCCCCACCCTCCTGGTTCCTCTGTTCCAGCCCTCGGGGCCTCCTTGCCGTTGCCCTAATGCACCAGATGCGCTCCTGCCTCAGGGCCTTTGCACCGACTCTCCCCTCCGCCTGGGCATCCTTTCCCAGTGATCTCTGCTGGAATCACCGTCCCCAGAGCTCTGGGTCACTCCTGCTCTGCTCCCTGCATGCTGCATCACTTGTCACTTTCTAACAGACTCCACTGATCATTTGGTGCCTATAGCCTGGTCTGTGCCCCACCCTACAGGGACTTGGGGCAGGGGTTTTCTCTGCCTCGTTTACTGATGTGGTCCTGGACAGGGGCAGTGCCTGGCCGTCGTGCGTGACCGATAAAAAGATTTGTGGAGCACACGCGGATGAATGAGTGGGGGGTAGCCGAGGCCGCAAGAAGGAAGGAATGGAACACCAAACTGGGTGCCTCTCGGGGCTCTTTGTGTCAGTGGCCCCAGGCAGAGTGGGGAGACACCCCCAGCTTACTGGGACGGAGGTCAGAATCCCCTCTCCATCTTCTCGCCCCCAGCTTTCCCTGGGCTAGCTCCACTGTTCAGCAGCCTCTTGGAAAAAACGATTTCTTCCTTGCTTCCCTCAGCTGTGTTTACCAAGGGCTGGTCCAGGGTCTTCGGATGCTGGAAAGAACAGGCTGCTCTTAGAGTTCCCGTTCCAGTTGTGGAGGTGGATTTGCAGAGAGAGGGAGGGCACGGTCCCGGCTGCACCGGCTGAGTGCCTAGGTGTTCCAAACACCTCATGGGTGCTATTGCCTTACTCTGCAAAGATCTGAGCACTCATCACCTCCTCTGGATGGTGCCTCTGATCCCGCCACCACCCTCGAGCAGTAACCGAGACTTCGGGGTTCCGCCAGCCCTTCCCTTGTATCTTTCATATCAGCCCTTGCCGGGATGGTGCATTTCTCAGTCTCCTCGCTTGTCTTTTCTGCCAAGCCGGGGGCTCCCGGAGGTCAAGCCCTGGGGTCTTCAATGCCTTGCTGTCTCAAGCAGCTGGCACACAGCGGGTGCTCAGAAAACGCGGATAAGAAAACGGATGGCTGGCTGGCTGGCTGCATAATGAGTTGATAAATGAATGGATTCCAGGGGGAGACCCAGTTTAGGCAAAACCACAGGGGTAAGCTGGGAGAGGCGGGGCGGAGGGGCTGGGAGAGGCCCCCTGCCCAGAGCTCGATGTGGGTTGCGAAGTCTCTTGCCATCAGCCTGGAAACGGAGGTGCACCCGCTGAGTGCCGGCTGTGTGCAGGCATCCGGGGTTCTGTCCTCCCAAGGCCCCAGTCAGCGGGGTGCTTGGGTGTTTCCACAGAGCAAGAGAGACCCCTAGTAAGGGGTAGAATTGGGTTGCAATGCGGGCGGACCCGGCAGGCCTCAAAGGCCTGGCTGAGGCGTCTGGACTCTGTACTGCTCCCCGGGTGCCAGCCTGTCTTGGGAAGCAGCTTCTGAGCAGGCCTCAGGGACCCCACCTCCCCAGCATTTGGAGCCTCTCTGCCCTCAACTGCTTCAAAGTATGCCTCCAGATGAATTTTCACCTGGGAGGAAACAAAGGTTCACCAGTTCACATTATATCCAGCTGCTACAGGTACTGGGGAGCCATGGAAGGCTTTAGAGCTGAGGAAGAACTGGAGGAAAGGCCGTCCCTAGGAATCTTGGCGAGTCCTTCCTTGGTTTTCAGGTTCTTTGTCTCCACCGAGCGCCAAATGCCAACTGCTTACACCCCGTGTCCCAAGCGTGGGGAGGCCTGGCAGTCTTGGACCCCCGCCCTCCGGAGGATTCAAGTCCAGGACAAAAGGCCATTTGGCGGGGCCCTCAGTGGAACCTGTGTGGATGAGGCTGGGGATTTGGGATGGAGCAGTTTCATTCCACCCCTGGGGAAGTGGATGATGGGGGAGGGGCTCGAGGGGGGAGGGGCTCTGTAGACAAAACTCCAGGCCCGTTTGTGACCCGTGCTGGGGTGGAGCATCTCCTCCCGGGGCCAGAAATACCTGACCCTCCCAGGGAGCCGCACCTGGCCCAGCAGGTCCTGGCTGGGTGCCCTGGAGAGGGCACCCCATCCCTGGGCCGGATGCCCCAGGGGGATCATGGCGCGATCGCGCTCAGGGGCCCCCAGCCCTGCCCTGTCACCCGCTGAGGGCGTCAGGCCCCATAGGCACAGAGGGCCTGGGGGGACGGCCAGCTGCAGCCTGCAGTCTGCTGTCCGCCTGAAGGCCCAGAGCCGCTGGGGTTCTCAGTGCGGACAGCCACCCTCTTTCTTGGTCACGTCTCCTCTGCGGAGCGGCCGCAGAAACCCTTCATGTTTGATTTTGCAAGCTAGACGCTATCTACCCCTGCCCAGGGGAGGCCACAGCAGGCGGACATCTGTGAGCCTCTCAGAATCGCCACAGCCGCCCCCATGGCCAGAGCGCTTTCCCACTGCCCGGAGCTATTCTTAACAAGCAGAGCCCAGGGCTCCAGGGCTAAAAATACCCCCTCAGAAGGCCTGTGGGAAAGCTGCTGGGCTATTTCTGTGGTTCAGCGCTCTTCTCGGGGTCCTGTGTGCTGCCGGGGCACGGACAGCCTCCACCCCCTGCGCTGCCCGGACCCCCGCTTGGCCCACCTCAGGGCCCTCCTGTCCATGTCAGGGGCCTGGGGTACCCGATGGCAGTGGCCGTCTGTCTCCAGGGGGGTCAGCAGAGCCTAGGAGTCTTGAACCCCTCATTTCACAGCCAGGGAAACTGGCTCCAAGAAGGAAACGAGTCCCTGAGGTCACAGTGCGGGCTGCCACAGGGACCTGGCTGTCCTCTCTCGGCGGGTGGCCTGGTCCCGCTCCCCCCACCCCCCAAGGGCCTTTGGAGGCCGTGAAGGTGGCACTGAGGCTGTAAGTGGCCTGCAGGAAACTTCACTTTCTCACTGCACTGTGAAGTTCAGGGGTGATTCCCATGCTTCTGGTCTTGTGCTTTTCCCACAAGCCCTGGGGGAGGCAGGGAGGCAAAGTGGGCTGTGGGCCCATCACGGGGGTGTGAAGACTGAGGCTGGGAGGGGTCGGCTCAAGGTCACAGGGGGGAGGGGCTCAGTGGGGCAGCAGCCAGAGCTCTGGAGACCTAGCCCCACTCCTTATCCCGTCCCACTCTCCCCGCGCGGGGACCCAGTGCCCGCACCATGCTCACGGGGCCCCTTCTCATGCAGGTCCCCCCCACCAGCTGGAGACCGAGGGCCACTGTGTCTCAGACCGGAGGTCATCGCTGCTGGGGGTCCAGAGGTGTTGGTTTATAAACCGGCCCCGTACGTGGAGGGCCAGGAGGAACGGAGGAGGAGGCAGCCACCCAGGACGGGCGGGTGGCAGGTGGGATAAGCAGGAAACTTACATGGGAAACTTGTCTCAGGTGCCGTCAGACCAGCAGATGGTCGTGTCCACACACCAAGTCTTGGCGTTCATGAGAGGCCTTAGCGGGCTTCAGTCACGTACTCCAGCCAGATGGTCTCAGTGCCACCTTGCTCTTCAAGGCCGCGTCCTTGGAACAGTTCCCGCTGTGGGAATGGTGGGCGGTACGTACATTCCAAGGACAGGGGACGGGCGAGGAGACTCCGATGCCCGGGTCCCGTTGGAGGGTCAGCTGGCGGTCATGTCCTCCTGATTACCTCCCCCATCAGAGCCCTGCATCCCCCCTGTGTCGGCCCACCGTGGTGGCCACCGTGGGTTCGCACCCATTAGCTGTGTGTTCCCAGTGCCGGAGCCCTGATGGGTGAGCACGCTGATTGCCCCGACAGGCTGCACAACACACCATTGTGCTGGGCCCACTTGGGGCGGGTTCGTTAGTGCCTCCGTCCGGGGGCCGCCCAGGGGGCCCGGACAACACCACGGACGGCTCTGTGAAGCTCCCTGGCCTTCCTGCGGGGCTGGACAAAAGCCCTTCTCTGCGCCCTCCTGCTGCCCTGGGAGAGGCCATGGGTACGGTGCCCACCTTGGGGGTTGGAGGGGCAGCTGACGGCTTCCCGGCATGGCCTGCTGCAGCCCAAGAGGCCCGGGCTTGAGGGTCAAAGCGGCTCGAGCGCCCGCTGGCCGGGCCTTGGGGTTGGTTAACCTCTGAATCTCAACACTCACTCCCTCCTGCCCCGATCAAGGGGCCCGGACCCGGACCTCAGCACGAGGCAAGCCCACGAGGCAAGCGTGGTCATGCTCATGAAAGCCGTCTCGGCCAGGGGAGCACGGGGTCACGGCGCTCTGTGAAACTCACAAGCAAAGCTTCCTGAGCGAGGGACCAGGCCAGGGAGGGGGAGGGTGGAGGCCCGCACTGCGCTCCAGCATCAGTAGGGAAGGGGGGCCCAGGAAGACCCTCACCTGGGCACTGGGCAGGGGCTGGGGCCCTGTCTGGGAGGCTGAGGGGCTGCGGACAAACGCCCTCCACGTCCTAGCCTCAGTTTCCCCCCGCAGGGTGCTCTTCTCTGAGGCTCTTCTGTCTGGACCGTCAAAGGGAGCTGGGAAGGCAGGGGGCACAGCTGGCTGCCAGGCTGTCTCTGCAGGGAGGGGCCCGGGAGATGGGGGGCACCAGAGCTTCTTGGGGCGGCCTCTGACAACATTCCGTCTGACCTGGATTTCTGCCCCTGGCTCCCCCTTGGGGTGCACCAGGAGATCTGGCACTGTGAGCCATGGGCAGTGGGACCCCGAGAGGAGACCCCAGGGCCAGCACGCGGGGGACGACAGAGGACGAGGCCGACAGTGCCGTCCTCCTGGCCCTGCCCCGCGTGGGCCTCGACGTCCCGTCCTCGAGAGGAGGCCCAGAGAGGTGAGTGGCTTCGCCGAGGACCGAGGCCGACCCGGGAGGGACGTCTCTGTGCTCAGGACAGCTTGGACGCCGCTCGCCGGGTCCCCGCTCCTTCCAGCGTCCCGCCTGGTCCCTCTCCCGTCCTCTGCTCCTCTGCTGGCCCTTCCCTCCCCCTCCTGTTCTCTGCCCGCTCCAAGGGCCGCACCCAAGCCTCAGGGACACGGCGGCGCTCGGCCTCCAGCATTCCTGCCCTGTTTTCATTCAGGGGACGTCCCCCAAAATACCCAGCCCGCTGGAGGCAGCAGCAGCCTCGGAGGCCCCCTGGGAATGCACTTGAAAGCCTTGGCCGGGCCGGGGCCTCCAGGGCCGCCAAACCAGCGGCTGGCGGGAGGGCGTTCCAGGGACGAGCCGGCGGGGAGGACAGGGGCGGCAGGACAGGCCAGGAGGGAGACCTCAGGAATGTGGCGTCGCGGTGCTGACACTCACACTTTCCTGCTGCCTGGCTCCCCGCTTGCGGGGACAGTGGGGCGGGGCCGGGAGCCCGGGCCAGGGGACACAGCCAGGCGGAGGTCCCGCGGCTAGCTGGGGTCCGGAGCCCTGCCATGGAGCCCAGGCTTCCCACCCCCGCCCGGGGTCCTTCCGACCGGCCGGAGCAGCCCCCGGCGCCTGCCCCGCAGGCTGTGCCCTGCCTTCTCATCCGCAGGGAGCCTTCACAGGATGGCCCGGGAAGGGCAGGTGCTTCTCTGGGCCAGGTGGGCAGCTGGACATCGTGGTGCTCGGAGGCCGAGGGCGGCGGCCACTGTGGGCCAGCTGTGGCCTGGCTGTCCGGTGGGTGCCCCCCTCCCAGCCACCAGAAGCCAGCCCAGTAACTGACTCTGAGATGGACTGAGTGGGGTTAGGGGCATGGGTCCCGTCCCGGGCAGGATCGCTTCCCAAATCTCTGTCGCCACCCGAGTCACCAGCGGTGACAGTCACATCTTCGGCAGCAGACTTAGGTGACCCAGTGGTTCTCACGGGAGCTACACGCCCGGAGTGAGAGCCCGGACCTCAGCCTGGGAGGCCCGGAGCCACGTTACTCTGCGCAGAACTTTCCCCCTCTCTGGGCCTCAGTTTCCCCACCTGTCACGTGCCTGCCTGTGTGGCTAAGAAATGGGTCCCCGATGAGGGTCCCGATGCCTCTGGAAACTCAGACAGCACCACCCTGTTGCAGGGGGCCTGGCGAGCTCCACGCTGCGGCTGGGGATGTACAGCAGAGCCTAAAGAGGGGGCCGTAGCACCCTGTACCCTGCAGGTGGGTCCGGGAGAGCCCGGCAGCTTCAGGGAGGAGAGCGGTCGGCACGTGGCCCCAGAGGGAGACCCCACTGGCCCCGTGGCCCGCTCACAGACGCCAGCTTGCCTCCTGACCTCAAATATTGGCTCTGGTAGGTGGAGGGGTCAGCGGTGCGGGCCGGGCAGCGGGCACCGGTCAGTCTGCTTCTGAGTCACCTGATGCAGGTGCCGCAGGGGCCAGCCTCCGCCCCCTGTGCTTCCCTGGGGACACCTCTGCAGGAGCAGAGTCTGCTGCAAAAGCCTGTCCCCTTCCCTGCGACCCCCTCCGAGGGTCCCACCTCATCAGCAGGGACCTGGGGTGAGGGGTGGAGACCCCACGGCTCCTCTGGCATCTGGGATAAATGTTTGTCAAATGAATGTTATTGAAACCCAGCCGGTTCAGCGGCACCACCGGTCCCAACACCAAGACCCCCCCAGCCCCCAGCTCATTTGTTCTCTCGTCCAGGTAACCTTGACAGAGGAGCGTGGAGGCTTGGACTCATGGGTCTGGGTTATTCCCGGCTGCTTCATGTTCTGGGGGCCCTCAGGAGAGGCCCTTTACCCCTCTGACCCTCTGCTTCCTCATCTGTGAATGGGCATCCGTCATACCACCTATTTGCTTGGAGGTCAAGTAAGATCCTGTGCCCGGCGTGAGCAGCGCCTGGCGCAGGGGACCTGCCCGTGAACGCTCCTTTGCCTCCCCTGTCCTTGCTGTCCCACAGCTGGCCCAGGACAAGACGGGGGCTCCGGGATTTGGGTACAACCTTCTTTCTCAAGTCGCTCCCCGTCGGCCATGGGAGATAAGACGTGGACGCAAATCCCTGCAAATCACGCCACAGTGGAAGATTCTTCCCACTCAGAACAGAGGAGCCGGCAGTACCCTCGGGCACTGTGGAAGGCTTCACGGAGGAGGTGACCCGGGGGAGGCCGAGTCTGAGGTTCGACCCAGCAGGTCAAGGACAACGAATGCACAGACCGCAGAGGCTGCAGGAGCCGCGGGACCCGCTCCCGGCCACGCCCCCTCCGGCTCAGCGTCCAGCAGCAGTGCCGCCAAAACCACACAGGGCTGGCCCACCTGCGGAGTTGGAGGGCGCCCTCTTCTCTTCGCAGAAATTGCCAGGTCTTTCTTATTGCCTGAAACACTCACATCCCTCACAGTGATGTTTAAAAAGTGTTCCATGGTCAGGAAGACTTTATGAACATACCTTAGGTAAATACCCCCGGGAGGTTGGAATCAGTAACTTTGTTCTTCAGTTGGGACGATGGCTAGATCATTCTTTATCTATTGATTTGTTAATATATTGTTGGATTCGTTGGTTCATTCATTCATTCCCTCATTCATTCCTCAGCAAGTATGTGCAGAGACTAAAACTCTGCTGGAAATGGACAAGGAGTAGGTGTTTGGGGCTCTGGCCTGAGGGTGCGGCCCAGGGGCATCGGGAACCCGGCTGTTTCTAGCCCCACCTGCACAGACCCTGGGCCCTTGGGCCCATTCGCTCCCTTCTCAGAGCCCTGGGGTCCCCATCCCTGGGCAGCTGGAAGGGCAGCCTGACACTGGGGGCCACGCCCCAGGGCCCCACTCGCTCACAGCTAACTAAGGGCCATATTGTGTGAGCATCTGCTTCCTGCTCCGAAGCCTGCAGAGCACAGGTGACACCCCGAGAGGATCCTTCCTCGGAGACACAACAGGGCTGGGTGGCAGCACGCACGTGGGTGCCTGGTGTCCCCTCACTGTGTGCTCGGGAAACTGAGGCCCAGAGAGAGGCAGTGCGGAGTCGGCAGCGCCCCGAGCCCCAACCCGCCCGCCCCCCGCGGGGCCCCGGCCTCGGCCGCCCCAGACAATGGTCCTTCTTTGAAGCGCCTCAGACAGAGCCCCGGCTTCCGGCACCAGCCCACCGGGAAGCACCCGCCAGGCAGCTGTCTTCATCTGCTGCCCCGCCAGCCCGGCCGCCCGGGCCTTGGTTTACTGTCAGCTTCCTTGCCAGAAATGTGCTCGAACAAATGCTGTAAACAAACGGAACAATCGCAGACCATCACGCTCGGATTTCTCTCTAATGTGTATAAAATGGGGTGTGGCTAGGGCTGCCCGCTGAGGGCCGCGTCTGCGGCAGCCCAGTCGGGCGAAGCCCCCGCGGGCCTGGCTCTTCCCTGCCTCTGGAACCCCGGGCCCCTGCTCCAAGGCCAGAGACAAGCCCCGGGGCCTCCCGAAGGGCTCCTGGCGAGAGGGAGCCAGGGTGAGAACGCGGGGCCTTCCCACTGAGACGGTTTCTTGCTTCATTTAGCAAACACGGCCCTGGTGCTGATTACGCCCCTGACAAACGTCTGCCTTTTCATCCTCACAAAACCTACGCTCTAGGGACTATCATTATGTCATCTTATAGAGAAGGAAATTGAGGCACAGAGAGGTTAGGTAACAGGTCCAAGGACACACAGCTACTGAGTGCAGGAGCTGGGATTCCACCCCAGACGTGGGCCCCAGAGCACCCATCTTGCTGGAGGGACGCTTGGGAAGAGGGACCGATGGACAGATGACCCAGAGTGCTGATGAACGAATGAAGGGTCCTCCAAACCATGGCCACGAATGGCTGTCCTCCCGCACACGGTCCTGAGGCTAGCAGTGTGTTTGCTGGGCCTCAGGTGTGCAGTCAGAACCAAGGCTCTCTCCTTCCATGGATCTTTGCTGACACCTGGACCTCGGGTTCCAGCCTTCAGGACCGGGAGACAATGTACTTCTCTTTCTCAGCTGTCCGTCTGCGGTACTTTTTGTTACAGCAGCTACAGGGACTAAGACGGTGGCCGCCGTGCTCTTTCCAGGAACACCCTGGGTTGAGGGGTGAACCCCTGGATCAAGGGAGCCGGGGAGGGGGCAGTCTGGTGTCGTCTCAGAGTGGGGCAGGTTTTCAGGTCTGTCATGCATGGCTGGGGCAGGCTTTGGCTCCTGACTGGGGCCTGTCTAAAGACTAAGGTCAGGCTCATTTCTATATTTTGTGTTACAGATACAATCCGGCAGACACAGGGAGTTATTCACTCAAAGGCTACTGAGCTCATACTATGTCTCCGGCACCAACCAATATGCCTCTTTCAACAGTGTTGAGAACCTAAACTATGTAAGTCAATCAATACATTTTCTTCCCTTCCTTCCTCCCTCCCTCCCTTCCTTCCTCCCTCTCTCCCTTCCTTCCTTCCTCCCTTCCTTCCTTTCATCCTTCCTCCCTCCCTCCCTCCCTCCCTCCCTTCCTTCTTTCCGTTCACTCATCCATCCATCCATCCTTTCGTCCATCCATCCATCTACACCTTCCTCCCTTCCTTCCTTGTATCCATTCACTCACCTACCAATCCATCCTCTACCAATCTACCTTCCTCTCTTCATCCCTCCTTCCTTCCGTCCTTCAGTCTTTCCATTCATTCATCCAACACCTTCCTCCCTATTGAAAGAACTTAGAATCTCAGAGCTGGCAAGGACCTCACTTGCTGTGGATGGCGCCTGGCCCAGGGATCTTCCCACTACAGGGATCTCCCACAGGCCGCCCCATGGCCTCCTTCTGAGCCCCTCTGCTAACAGAGGAGACGCCCTGGACTGCCCCTGGGCTGCAGAGTTCTTTTCTCCTGCCCTGGGATACCCACTGGGCTTGGTCCCCCTGTGTGGGACAGTAGCTGTCACAGGTATTAGAGTCACGGGCAGGAGCTTGAGTTCCTGCCGACAGCCTTCACGAGCTGTACCAGCCTGAACTGTCAGAAAAGCCCCCTTGGGGTGACTGTGGGGTACACAGGGGTGGGTCTGGACCCCCTTACGCAGGAGAGCTGAGGAGTTTGGCCTGGACTCTGGCCCTTTCAGCCCCTAGCCTCCCACCTAGGACACATTCAGAAGTCCCAGGGTGAGACCTCTGAGCTCCTGGTAGAGGCCCCCCAAACTGAAGTGGGAAGGGGGCCGGCACAAGACCCTGCCCCCTGAAGAGGCAGCACAGTGTGGCCAGTGGGTCCTGGGGCCTGACTGCCTGGGAAGCAGCCAGCGTGACACACAGTGGAGCCTAGGCTGAGTGACACAGACTCCTGCTGCCTCAGTCTCCCCATCTGTAAAGTGGGAATCTAGTAATATTGACAGCCTCACGGGAACTCTGCAGACTGAATGAGGTTGAGCTGTGTCCAGCACGGGGCATGCTGGGTGCCTGTGGCCACCATCGCCACCCCCGGCCCTGGTCCCAGCACAAAGTCGCTAGTGGACCCAGCATTTGAGCCGGGCCCTTCTCCTGGGCTGGGTGGCGTTGGGGTTAAGCTGAGGGCTCGCCTGGGAGTCCAGGCGGCCCGACGCTACGGTGGACCCCCTCCTCACCCCACAGTGCCTGCTATCCCTCGGCGACCCCTGACCTCTTGGACTTCTGTAAAATGGGGCTGAGGAACACCTGCCCGTGGGGTTGCTCAGGGCACACAGCAAAGCCACTGCACGCCAGCCTGGCAGGTCAGTCCAGAGTCAGCACTGTGGTGGCCCGGACACGTCGGTCGGCGATCAACAGCGAGACGCGGGAACCGAGTCAGAGCGGCTGGCTGCGCTCTCCTTTCCTGATGTTTCTCTGTGCATTACATTTAAGGGCCCAGACTCAGCCTTAACTGAGGCCAAAGGTGGTAGTTTTGAGTGGAGGGTGGCTTTCAGAGAACGTTCAATTTTCCCAAGATTAGGACATTCAGGGAAGAGGAAACAGAAGGTCCAAGAAGATCCCTGCAGATCTGTCCGAGGAATTGTTTCTCCAGCCTATCAAGGGGACATGGACGACGTGGGCTGGGGCTCTGGGTGACCGTGACTGCTGCAGCCACGTACCCAGGGGGCCTGAGCGCCTCTCTAGTCCACTTTGGACTCCTGGGAACTCTCCCTGGTAAGCTCGCTGGGTCCTGGGATGCACTTGGGGTCAAACCTGCGGAAGGGCTTGGGCCGGCCGTGGGACCGGGCTGCTGGTTCCAGCCTGGGCATGTGGTGTGGCATGCCACCTTCCAGTCCCCTCCTCTGCCCGCCCCTGGGAGAGAGGCAGACAAGGACCCCTCCCTGCCAGATAAAGCCATTGATTCAGACTCGAGTGGGACCTCCAGACAGGGGAGCCCTCGCCTGAAGGGGCGTGACGGGGACTGTGGACGTTCACTAGGCACCCAGCGGGTGCCCAGCTGACAGCTGGGGAGGAGAGTCAGCTGCCGACTTTGTCCTCAAAGTTCAGAGATAGCCACACCTGGATACTCCTGGAGCTCTAACTCAGGGGAGATAGGGTGCAGCCTCAGTAGAGAGGCCAGGGCAGGCGGTGTGGGAACCCAGGGGATGGTAGGGTCACCCCAGCCGAGAGATCTGAAGGGGTTTCCTGGAAGAGGTGTTCTGAGCTGGGCCCACAGGCTAAGAAGCCGGGCAGGAGGTGGTGGCTGGGTGGGGACACAGCACAGGCAGAGATCTGGAGGTGGGAGAGCCAGGTTGAAGCAGGGTAGGTCAGTGTGGGCGTTGAGGGCGGGCGGCTGGGGTCGAGAGCCATGCCCGCTGGGCACGGGCCAGCCAGGCCAGGAGCGGAGGACTGAGGCCATGCTGGGCAGAGAACTGGCTCCGTCTCCCTCCTGGCTTCACCGAAGCCCCTCTTACCCCAAATGTGAGCTGCGGGGCATTTTCTGATTGTAAAATTGACACCTGTTTATTGCGAAAACAATCAGAAGCGTTGAAGAGTGTTGGCTGGGGAATACACATCCTCCACCGAACCTGCCCAGAAATAATCCCGGTTAACATTGTGACGCAATTCCTTCCAGTCTTTTTTCTGTTCTCCCGCGGGCAAACTTCCCTGCTGGGTTTTCATTCCACTGTATTATTTCGTAACTTCTTATTTTTCATGTAAAAACATGTTATGATATCTTGCCATCCGATTGCTTTTTTAAGCACCTTTTTGAAAAGGTAAAACGTATCCATTTGGGATGGAAAGATCCTAACCCAACCCAAACCACAGTGAGAGGCAGTTAGGATGGGGAAGGGTGGTCCCCAGGGGTTCCCAGGAGCTCTGGGCTCAGTGTTGGGGTGGACGCCACCAGGAAGGTGTTCCAATATCTCTTGGGAAACCAGGCAGCAACATTCTAGCATCCTGTTTCCCTTCCTGCAGGGTCAGCTCTCAGTCACTCTTGGGGCTTTGGTTTATCTGATCATGCCCTGCACGGTGGCCTCCCCCAGCGACCTCCTACCTCCTCCCCCGCCCCCTCCCCGCGGTTTATTTCCTTCAGAGGAGTTGCAGTTTATTTTTTATCAGTTCCCACCCGCCCCCTCGCAGGAGCATCCCAGGGGGAAGGGAATTGTGCGGGTCCGGAGCAGGTGCTGGTCAGCCAGGTGTCGAATGAATCCCACTGCGCGGCCCCTGTGCTCAGGAGGGCCCTGCCCTTGCTTTAATGCTCTGATCATTTTGGAACAAAGGTCCTGCCTTCTCATTCTGCGCTGCCTCCACACACGATGCTGCCGGCCCTGCTGTTGCCCGTTCAAGTCTGGGCTGCTTAGCAAGGTGGCTTCTCGGGGTCCTCCCGCCGAGGAGGGTGCCTCCCTGCTCTGGGCTGACCCTTCCCTGGCCCGGGGTCACCCTGCTGCAGTCTGGGATGGCTGGATCCTTGTCGTTCTGACCCGTGGCTCCCTGAGCTAGGTGAGGGCTGGGGTAGGGTAGGGGTCTTCCTTTCAGCTCTTCCTGGGTGCAGACCAAAGTGAGATAGGTCAGTGGGCCCCTCTCCTGCCTTGGGGCCTCGGGCATCGTGGTCCTGTGCAGGGAAGGGGTGGAGTGGTGAGACCTGAGTTCTGGGTCCATGGGCCTCTAATGCACCATGTGACCTTGGGAGAATCCTTGAACTTCATCTGGAAAAAATGACCTGTTGCAGAGTTCCAACACAAGAATGGATGAAGGATACATTGTAAACTGTGAAGTGCTACCTGCGTCCCAAAGGCTGGGGGAGGGTCGGAAGGCACTGTGAACCTAAACCGCTTTGCAGAGAGCAAAACAGTCCGGGCGAGGCAGGAATGCTTACTTGGTCCCCACAGACACTTCTCCAGAACGTTCTCCAGGCGAGTCCCTGCCTCGCCCCTGCAGCATCAGCAGAGGGACCCTGGGCCAGAACCCAGGACCCCTCGGACGTGTGGATGCCCGCAATGTGCTTCCCCGAGGAGCACCCCCGTGGCCTAATTTGAGGAAACAATGGGCCTCAATCCATATTAATGATCCTCCGGGGACCTGCTTGGCGCCTTTGTCTTTGGTGTGCACTGGCTGTCATCAGCGGGGCTCTGGGGGCTCTGGCCTAATTTGGAGGGACAGGTTTTATCATCACCCTTGATTCGGGTGGCCCAATCTGACAGGCCTACGACCTCCTGTGTAAAAGGACTACGTCAGAGATGGCCTTCTCCCCAAGCGGCTCAGCCTGGAGGTCCGGGGAAGAGGGAGGGGGAGCACGGGGTGAAGCAGGGGCCGCAGCCAGCCCCCTGGGGCAGGCCCACACAGGATCCAGGAGAGGAGGGCGCTGCTGATTGGACCAGAGAGTGGCGAGGGCGCAGGTGCCCCCACCCGGGCACATTTTCCAGCCACCCACTAGTAAGCCAGGGGACCGCCAGGGCCAGGGCTAGGCTCCTGGGAGGGGCCGGGCAAGAGCGCGGGGGCCTGGCTCCCGGGAAGGGGGAGGGCAGCATTTGGCCGGCTCCTGCCTGAAATCCTCGAGTGAAGTGTTTGCACGTTTGGGCCATGGCTTCCTAACTGTACATGTGAGCATCTGACAGGTGCCAGCACGTGACAGGTAGTCCCTGTTTACTTCCCTCGACCGCAGGAGGATGCCAGACTGCTGTCCCTACATTCCAGGTCAGGAGGTGCACTTGAGGTCATAGGGCTGGAGAGGGTCAAGCTGAAGAGACAAACCCAGGGTCCAGCGCTGAGTCCTGCGACCTGGCCTTGCCCACCCAGAGTCCACCGCAGCTCCCTGGGTCTGCACATGTGGCTGCCGTGTCCACTTCCCAGAAGATTTGAGTCTAAGTGCTGGCTGTGGACTGAATGTCGTGCACCCCAACATTCATATGTTGAAGCCCTAACCCCTAGTGCAATGGTATTAGGAGACAGGGCGTTTGGGAGGTGATCAGGCCATAAGGGTGGGGCCCTGTGACGGGATCAGTGCCCTTACAAGAAGAGACCAGAGAGCTTGCCTCTCTGTCTGCTCTGCCCTGTGAGGACATGATGAGAAGACTCCTATCTGCAAACCAGGAGGCTGACTCTCTCCAGACACTGGATCTTGGATTTCCAGCCACCAGAACTGGGAGATACAAAAGCCCCCCAGTCTGTGTATTCTGGTGTGGCATTCGGTGCTAAGACAGTGTTTCATTTGGAAAGTGATCCCAGTACACGTCAGAGGGGAGTGGAGCAGGTGTTCTACTGGGCAGGGCTGGGCTAGCAGGCTGGGCTCCAGGTCTGTTCAAGGACCCCATCCTCCTTGGGCCAGTGGGCCACCTGGGCCCCTTCTTGTGTGCTGGTGGAAGCTTGGGGCAGGGACACCCAAACCTCTGCTCATCCCACGGTGCGGCCCTGCCTCGGCGGGGAAGGCATATCCTGCCCTAGGGTAGCACATTCAAAGCCGCATGGCAGAGGGTGTGGAGACCGGGATCCATGGGGCAGTTACCACAGCATCCTCCTGATTTCCTGTTTGCTTTCAGGACAAACTCCAATGTTTCACCAAGGCCAGTGAAGCCCTGGACCATACTGCTCTGGTCTCTTCTTCCCTCATCCGGCTGCCCCATCCCTGCACACGGGCTCTGATCTCCCCTCTCCTTCAATGGGGTTCCCACCTCTTCCAGCTTCCTGCCCAGGGGCCCCGTCCTCCAGGAAGCCTTCCTGGACCCAGGTCCGCAGCTGGGGCTCCCCTTTGTACCTCCATCTTAACTTCTGCCATCTCTCCCTCCATACCCTCCTGACACGTACCCGTGCCATCTCTTCTATTGGACGACAGTCTCTCAAGGTCAACAAATGTGTCATTACCCTTCTCACCCCCAGAACCCAACAGAGTTTCTGCCACATAGGAGGTGCACCCCCAAATAATGGAGGGATAAACGGATGAAGGAGACGAATGGACCATACCTGTTGTGGAGTTTTCTGACCGAGAAGAAAGGCAATCTGTACAAAGATGATCAGCTGTCTCAGCAAGAACTCCTTTTGCTTGCTTCCCAGTCCTATGCCCGCCCTGGGGGTGGAGACCCAGAGGGAGAGAAAAATGGTCCCCATCCAGAAATCATTGTTAAAGATGACGCCGTGCCCCCAACCCAGCGAGACAATCGAGTGTTGTTTATTTGATTAATTTAGTTCATTTCAGTTCAGTTCAGTTCATTCAATTCAGCTCATTTCACTCTCATCCCGTCCAACCCAGCAAGTGCTTTCTGAGTACCTCGAGGGGTACTCGGAGGGGTGGTGGGCCAGCCTGGCCCTGTCTGTATCCTGGGATACAGGAAAGTGGGGCCCTGGGGGCCGGGGCTCAGAGTTGGCACTCTGCTGCTTCCACCACATTCTGTTGGTCAAAGTAAGTCACCGCTGGTCCAGATTTAAGGGGTGGGAGACCCGCCCCCTTCTTGATGGGAGGTGCTGCCGTCTCCCATCGCCAAAGGCGTGGTGGTAGGTGTTGGTACCCAGTCAACCACAGGATACAGAGAATTGCCAGGAGGAGGTGGCAGTTTGGGGGTTTCCCACCTGCCCTGTCGCCTCTGCGCCGTCACCTCAGCACCTCCCAGCCTGCAAGCGGCCTCACTGACCCCATTTTTCGGGCAGGGATGAAGCTCTAAGAACATGCCCTGTCCTGGTGCCAAGGCTTAGGTCCCACACTGGCTGAAAGGCTCTGTCGTGGTTCCAGGTCCCCCAGGAGGAGGATTCCCGGTAGGTGGGTCCTCAGGGGAGGCGGGGGCCTCCCCGTCCCAGCCCACTGCTCCTGGGACGTGAGGTTCACGGGGGTGCAGCCAGCCTGGCTCCAGGCCTCGGTCAGTTGGGGTGATCTCTGAGGCCTCTCTGCCTAGCGGGCTCTGCAGCCACCGGTGAGGGACCGAAATGCCACAGCCGACAGCATCGGGGGTGACAGCTGACAGCAGGTGACCGCTCAGACCAGGCGAAGTGTACTGGCGCGGGGCCGGGGCTTTGGGCTGTCTGGTTGACCCCCAGTTTCCCAGCAGGCTCACATACGAGTGTGTGAGTCCAGCCTCACTGGCCAGGCAGGGGCAGGCCTGTGATGCTCTGGGATCCATGCTTTCCTCCGGCCCAGGTCCCCGAGAGCAGGGCAGCCTCGCCGGCCAGCAACCATGTGATCGCACAGGGCAGCCGTCCCAAGGGCTCTGTGCCGGGTGCCGTGCCGAGCTGTCCCGTCTAGAATTGGTCATCGTTTTGGAACTGGGGCTGCATTTTCATTTTGCTTCGGCCCCTCCGGCTACGTAGCCAGTCGTGCTGTGAGGGCTGTGTCAGGTGGGACCCAAGCTGCTGGCAGACTCCCCTCCCCCAACCCCCTGGAAGCCACAGGTAGTAGCACCCCCTTACCCACCCATTAAAGCACCGGGCAAAGGGGCAATGAATGAATTGCGAGGGAAGGAATGGACGAGTGAGTGGTGAACGGACACCAGAACAACGTAATCAGCTGGACTGGGCTTTGCTAACTATGCACTTCCAAGTAAAGGACTGTAGGATTCAGACCTATGGGAGCTGCCACTTGTCTGTCCTGGGCCTGGCAGGGCAGAGCCCCATCTGATTGCTGACAGTGCCTAAGGAGACCCCGCTTTCCCCTCCAGCATCCCTCCCCCAACCCGCCCCGGTGCCCACCCTGCCCCAGCCCTCCAGCCCCCCGGTAGCCCCCAGACCGACTTGGGGAGGAGGGGACGGCCACCAGCCCGGCCGGCCAAGTGTCCCCGTGGGGCAGGTGGCGTGGTGGCGCCCTGGCCGTCCGACGCGGGCAGCTTTCATCCCGGCCGAGGGGCCTGAGAAAGCGTGGGGACGGCTTTATCCGGGCCGCAGCTCGAGCAGCCTCCTGAGAAGTATTGACAGAGCATTACTCAGACTGACACATTCTGTTTCCCTCGGGCGCGGACAATGAGGAAGAGCCAGTTAAGGATATGGCTCCGGCCTTGTGCGCGGCTGAAGGTTTTTTGAGAAAAATGTAATAGATGACAATAGAGCAGTTTGTCGCGGTCGAGGGCATCGCGGACGGGGCCGGAGCGGCGGCTTCATCATCACTTATGATGAGAGGAGATTTACTGCCTTCTTTCTTCCCTCTGTCAGGGAGAACAATGTCGGGGGAAAGCGGAGGTTCCCCATTATAAATCACCATAAGCCCCATGGAAATCCCTCCCCACCCCGGGGTGTGAGTAGGCAGACGCTGAGCCCTCGGCCGGCTCGGGCCGCCTGGACGGCGGGCGGGCGGGCGGGCGCAGGGATGCTGCCCGGGCCCCCACCCGTGGGAATCAAGGCTCCAGAGGCTCTGATCTCCACCCCGAGAAGCAGGCACATGCCACGGAGAATGAGAAAGGCGAGGCCTGCCCACCCCTTCAATTAGAGAAAGGGGAGCAGAGACACAGGGGTGCTTGCAGCTCCATCCTGGGGCCCGGCGGGGGGGTGTCTCGGTGGGTAGGGGGGCGACTGAGGGAACTTTGTCCAGCTTAGCGTGTCCTAGATGGCGCGATCAGGAAGGCCCGCTGGGCTTTACCTCGGCCTGCATCTTACAAAGAGAAAATTAAAGTCCAGAGAGGGGCGGACACCTGCCCAGGATCACACAGCAGTTTGGTGGCAGAGCTGGCCAGGGCTAGGATCCGGGCCTCCTGCATCCAAGCCCACTTCCCGCGGGCTAGGGAGCCCCGCCCTCGCTAAAGCGCCGCTGGTTCCAGAAATGCCGAGGGATCCCCAGCAGCTTGCCTCTGTGTAGGGGTCTCCTAGTTCCCTCCCAGCAGCCTCACCTGGTGAGCAGGGCAGCTGCTTCGTCTCCCATCCCACTGCCCGGGAAAGACCTGCACCGACTTGAGCCCACACCAACAGGGAGGGGCAGGGCTGGACCTAGAACTGGGGGCTCCTGACCCCCAGGACTGACAGCAGGACCTCCCCAGCAGGACCAAAGACCACCCTTCGCCAAAAGACAAGACTTTGGGGATTTTAGAAAGGTAATTGGGTATGAATCCCATTCTATTATGCCACCCTCCCAGCGGGGGCCGGAGTGGTACCCCACTTTTAAATCTATGACATGTAGGAATACCCACCTCGAAAGAGACAAAGATTTGACCGGCCAGGTGAAGTTTTGTTGCCGAAAATTGCAGGTCAATTTTTGATGCCAAGAACCGCATGAGGGAACTCTGGGATTCAGAGCTTTCTGGATTTTGGAACCTGGATCAGCGATGCGGGTCGGTATTCCTGTCGGCACAGCTGTTTATTCCCCGAAGCTCCACCCGCTGTGCTGCATTTCTGCCACTCTTCGGTGTCCCCCCACCCTGGTCCCCTGGCCTCTCAGACACACACAGGGCAGCCACCACTGTGTTTCCTGGTTTTCTTCCTGGGTATCTGATGGAAAATAAAATCTAGCCTCTGCTAATGACTGCCCTGTGGTCTTGCTGGAGCCCCAGTTACTCCACCTATAAAGTGGAGGTGATAACCGCACCCACCTCACAGGGCTGCGACAGGATCAGAGGCAGTCAAGGCTTGGAACTCGTTGAGCGGCCAGCCTGGACCGCTCAGGAAACACTTTATTATTATTGTTGCTGTTTTGCATGGCCCCAGCCCGGTCACAGTGAATTCACCAAACAAACGCCTTCACGCTGCAGCCCCTCCCCAAGTCTGGAGGGGCTTCCGTGGGTCCCCAGTTTATTTCCCAGCCTTATCTCCCCCTTCAAGCCTTCATACCCTCTGGGCTCCCGTCACTCCAAAGGTCCCTGTTCCCATCCCTGGTCTGTGAGTTCTGCCTCCAGAGATCATGTTTTTGGCTCATATGTTCCCCTCAGCCTGGAATTCTTGTCGCCAGCCTCACGTGTTCTAGAACTTTCTTCCTCTATCAGGGAGCAGCCCACCTGTCCTCCCTGAGGGTGGCTCTCATGAACAGTCACTCAGGGTCCATGGTGTCCGGGGGGCAGGAGTGTCTCCGTATCCCTGTGGCACACAGGTTCTTGCAGTGGGGTAGGAGCAGGGCTGGGGGTGGCGTGTGTATGACAGAGTTTAAGGGCAGCCAACGCTGGCCAGGCACTCCCATCACCATCTTGAAACAAAGCACAGCCTGGGGACGTGTACACAGAGAGGGGGCACCAGCGGCATCACCTTTCAAGCAGATTAAGCCCCTTCTGGTGGTCTGCCCGCTGGCCACACCACCTCCCTCCTTCCCTTCCCCACCAGGCTCCAGCCGCTCTGGCCAAGCTTGGTCCCACTCAGGGATCTGGCCACCCAGAACCTTCCCAGGCCTGAGGTGTCGGCCCCATGAGGGTCTAGATCTAATCTGCTCTGGGTGCGGTCCAGGCATGAGGAATCTTCAGAGCTCCCAGGTGATTCTCCCATGCAGCCAGGTTTAGAACCTTGGCTTCAGGTAAGCTGGATTACCTGTCCTCCGTGCAAAACCCGGGACTCAGAGTTTAGCAAGTGTCCAGCAGCAGAGAATTGGGGTGGCTTTCCCGTGGAACCCAGTCCCAGGGGATGGTGGGGAGGGAGGGCAGCCCCATAAGCCTCAAGGCTAAAAGGAAGGCGACCCATCTTGGAAAGGGGGTTCGCCAACGGCCATGGGGGTCCTCTAAAAATAATTCAGGCTCTGCTCCAAGCCCTGGTTAAATGGGCGATGAGACCCCTAATTTCACTCTTCAGGTGAACTTCTCCCAAAGCCGTTGTTCCACACACTTATTTCACGGCTTTGCTGGCAGAGAGCGTTCCCTGGGCAAAGCGGTTAAGGAGCTGGTGTTACCGGCCTTGAGCAGCCACCCCCACTCAGCGCCAGGGATGATCCTGCAACACCATTTTCACAAAGGCACGTGCAGATCGCCCCTGATTCTCTGGCCATAAAACTCTGCCTCCCAGATGCAGTGTTTTTCAGGAACTGGTTTCATGGAGCTGTGTTCTGAGAAAAGCTGCTGTCATCCTTCCTGCCAAGCCCAATTATTTTAAAAAAATCATTTCTTAAAACAATCTCCGGGCCAGTGCAAGTACAAGATCCAGCTTTGAACACTGAAACTGCCCCGTGAGCCTGCCGAGATGAAGTGGTTGAAACAGGTACCCACAGGTAATCAAGCAAGTTGAAACAGATTTGTTAACGCTCAGTTAGTGACACGTCGAAAGAAGTATGCTAAAAATGACGATTCCAGTTGCAGAAACATTGGATCTCTGTCCTTCTTCCTGACAGCAGTTAAATCCTAGGGCCAATCACCTTTTAAGGAGATTTCCAGCTGGTAACCAAATAATCACGTCACTAGAAGGGTTAATATTTTTGACACATCCGCAGCTCTGAAAAATGAATATAGCAAAATAATATAAGTCAATAGAAAATTACCAGGGACGTGAAAAAAACTGTTGAAAAAATAAATACAGGCTGCTAACAGATGCATAGTCTGGGTTATGCTGTCATAACAAACATCCCCCAAATTTCAGGGGCTTAAAACTATAAAAGTTTATTTCTTGCTCATGCTACCTGTCAAGTGGAAAGCAGCAGGGTCTCTGCTCATTGTCAAGATCACTGGGGGAAAGGGTGGCAGAGGAAGGGTATAGAGACCCTGGCTCTCAGGATTGCATCCATGGGAAGTACAAGCCCTCCCTGAGCCCAGGAGGACAAACCCACCATGTGTGAACAACCCCACCATAGACCATCACCATGAAAAAAAATGCAAATCAGCGGCAACATGGATGGACCTAGAAATTATCATACTAAGTGAAGTCAGGCAGAACAAGACGAATATCATATGATATCACTTATATGTGGAATCTAAAAAAAACCCTACAGATCAACTTATTTACAAAACAGAAATAGACTCACAGACATAGAAAACAAACTTCTGGTTACCAAAGGGGAAGTGGGGAGGGATGAATTAGAAGTACGGGATTAACAGATGCACACCACTATACACAAAATAGATAAACAACAAGGATTTACTGTATCGCATAGGGAACTATATTTAGTATCTTGTAATAACCTAGAATGGAAAAAAGTCTGAAGCTGTACACCTGAAACTAACACAATATTATAAATCAACTATAGTTGAATAAATAAAATAAATTTAAAAAAAAATGCAAGTCAGAACAACAGGGAGACTTAACGCAATTGTTTGCCAAAGATTACAAAAACAAAAGCAAAAGCGAACTAAAGCTTGCCGTTTCCCTTTCGGCAAACGCTCACCTTCTTTAGTGTACAGGGATGCCTCATTCTCAATCAGGAGTTAGCAAACTACAGTTCCTGGGTCAAATCAGCTGCTTGTTTTTGCACAGCTGTGAGTGAAGATGGATCGTTAAATAATTTTTAATGCTTGAAAAACATTCAATTAAAAAAACATCAAAAGAAGAAGAATCGTTTGTGACACACGACAGCTACAGAGAATTCCCAGTTCAGTGTGCAGGGATGGGAACACTGGCATGCCCCTGCGCCTACAGCTCCTTCCAACAAAGGCAGAGTTGAGTAGTCAGGGACCACGTGTGGCCCACAAGATCGAAAATATGGACGTTTGAGGCATATGCTCCAGGATCCCAGCAGAACTGGGGGTGGATCCAGAGACGGGTCTTGCAAACTTGTAGGTGATTCAAGAGTGCAGCCAAGTGTAAAGGGCAGGTTCCAAGGCAGTGCCTCCCACCCACTCATGGCGCACCTGAGCACTGCGGTTGGGTCCCATCTGCAAGGGGGGCAGGGGCTTTGTAGAACCTTGTGGGTATGGGGGTTGCAAGGTTTGCATTTAGCTATGCCCTACTCCTGCTGAGAAGCTGTGCTCAAACACAGCTTGAAGAAGCCTGGCCAGGAGACTGCTGCCTGCCTGTCTTCCCAGGCTTATCCCTTGCAGGAGGTCTTAGCCATACTACTATCCCCAGGGATACTTCGAGACATCACCTTGTGCAGGGATGTTGTCCCGCTGCTATGCCTGCAGGCATCATCAAGTCAATCTTGACAAGAAACTCCTCTTCTTTTTCACAAGTAGCTGTAGTCCAGCATCTCCCAAGCAGCTTGTCTGTTTTATCCTGCATGTCTCATTGACTGAATGGCAGAATGGTCTTCCCTTTTTGCATTGGCTGCCAGGGAGCTCAGAATCAAATTTGCCACTGTAGCCAGCAGCACATACAGAGGACCTCATGACATATATCTTGACCACTAACTCTACCTCTGTTTTGTCTTATGTGTCTCCCCCGTGTTTTCCTCACCGACTAAAAGTTACATTGCATTGTGCCCGCTCTGGTCCCGCCCGTCAGCCACCCGCAGGTTGGCCACTTCCCGTGCCTAGTCAGCAGAACTGCATTTCCCGCTGGCTGTGGTCTGCCTGGTCTCCCTGGCCTCCCAGACTCCTCAGTCTCTATACATCTCAGGCTCCACACTGCTTCCAGCCCTCGAGCCCCTCCTCCAGGAACCATCCTCGTTGCCACTAAAAGCTCTCAGGGTCACACAGATGACATGGTTTGTGGCTCTGTGGCTGCTGTGCACACGTCTTTCCTACCCTAGATGGTGAGGTCCTGGATAGCAGCAGCTCACTGCAGTTTCTGTGCACCTGCCCGGGCCCCCAGCTCAGGACTTACCTGACCTCGGGGGCCCCAAGGGCAGTCTGCAGGGCCTGCTCCCAGGCTCCGGAGTGGTTGAGACGCTGCGTCCCCTAAAGTTCTGCTCTGTCCTGGGGTAGGGCCTGTGGACAGTCTGGGCATCTCAGGATTGAAGGGGCTCCTGGAGGCGTGAGTCACACCAGTGTCCACAGGGCCACCATGAGGGCATCTTTGGTACGTGTTCTGAGTCAGTCTGGCTCACACCTGTGTTACCGACCAGGGCTCTTGGCCCCCTTAATCAATAGAAATGGATCAGAGGCCAGACAAGAGATTCAGGCAGGGCTGTACTGGGGCCCCTGCTGCAGGAGGAGGGAGTGAGAACAAGTAACAGGTTCCCTCGCTCCCTTCCCGAGGTGGGGCAGCTGGTTCCTTCTATGGGGGGTGGGTAGGGGTGTGTCCTGGGGTGACTTAGGGGGTTCGCCCAGCCCTCTGGTGGTGCTGTGTGCAGCAGGCACGCGCAGTGCCCTGCTTTGCTAACGACACCCTGAGTGGCAGTCGGGTTTTTGGTCTTTTTGTATCTTCTTGTCCATAATTTGCCCCAACTGCACATGCACGCAGTTATTTTTAGTCCCTTATAGTTTCTCTGTATTTTGTTGCTCAAGGAGACGTCTGTCCAGGTGCCAGCACGGCAGCACCACAGCCAAGGGTCTCAGGTCCCCGCCTGTCTCACCGAGGCCCCCCCACTTAGGAGTTGTGTGACTCTGGACAACCCCCTTCCCCTCCTTGAGCCCCCCTTTTCTCCTAAGCAGGATAGGTAAGAAGAGCACATCCCCTCTCAGGGAAGGAAAGAGACAGGGCATAAAAAGCACCACGAACCGGGCATCGCACAGCAAGCCCTCAGGAGACACCAGCTCCTGTTATCCCCAGGGGTCTCTGGGGGCAGCAGCCCATCCTCTGCTCCTTTAGAGGCTGGCCAGGCAGAGGCCCCTGGGGGACCCACACTCTGGGAGCCAGGTGAGAGGGAGCCGGCAGCCACAGATCGAGACACGAGCAGAAACAGGATCTGGAACCAGAGGCGAGCCACGGATTCCCGTCGGGCCCCTGCTTGCCCACCTGCCCAGTGGGGCCGCAGCGGGACTCACCTTGCAGGGTGCGGAAGCTGAGCTGGGAAGGCACAGGTGACGCCTGTGTCATGTGCCCGCCCGAAAGGCGGCCGATGTGATGTGTAATGACGGGGGGTGGGGTCGCTCTGCGATTTCAGACTTCCCTCTCCCAGGCCCTCGTTCTACTCACCCCGTGGCCGGTGGGTTTCCAAGATCCTCCGGCCCAGCCTCCTCTTGGAGGACCCCAGCCTGGCGATTCCGAAGCCAGAGTGGACCCGTTTCCTCTGCTCCAACTGGAGATGCGGGCTGGCCTGGCCCTGCGCTGTCAGCTGCTGGGACAGCTGGCTCCAGAGGGTGTTGCCGTGGAAACCCAGACTGATGTTCTCCTAAACAGCTGAATTATTTGTGGTTTCTCTGCCTAGTGTCCCAGCTGAGCAGGCCAGCACGGTGGCTGGGGGGTGGCGGTGGAGGCTAAGAGCAGCCTCTGGGAGGGAGCCCCCTTCTGGGGCCCTCAGGCCTGCCTTGGCCTCTCCACAGGGAAATGATCCAAAGGCACTGAGATTTTGGGAGAGGGGGGAAGGGTGTGAAGGGGAACAATGTGCTGAGGTCATCAGGTTTGCTTCCAAAAGCGCTTCTGTGGGAGGGTCTGGGGCCAACATACTCCTCTGGGGTTGCTGGGGGAGGCTTCCCTTTGCCGACGGTGCCCACTCCCAGCTCTGTCGCTGGCGCTCAGTGCCCGGAGGGCGCCCTGGGCCCATGTGCAGGACACAGGGCTGAGGCTGATTTTCTCAGCTCATCCCAGCTCTGCCTCCGATTCACTGTGTGACCAACAGCTCCCAATGCTTCTCAGAGCCTCGGTTTGCTTATCTGTGAAATGGGGACAGCATTCCTTGCGCAGCTTGGGATCGGGTGAGAAGGTCTGAGCTAGGGGGTTCTGAAAGCCAGAACAGCTGCCCCCTCTGAGGGGCGAGGGATTCTCCCACAATGGACCAGGCCTTTTGGGGGTAAAGAGGGCTGTGCAGCATCTCCACTGCTTTGCTTTTAAGCTCGGAAAGTAACTGAAACCAGACTTATTAAGACCTGGACACCTTGCACCATAGACAGTTGAGCAGAGCCTGCAAAGGGCATGGCCACTGGGAGTGAGTCAGACGGTGAATCTCCTCGGGGGAGGGCGCCCACATTGCCGGCTTGGAAGCCTCCCTGGCCCCTGAGCAACCAGGGTGGCCATGGTGGGCTGGAAGCCAGACCCCATATTCGTCTCATCCGCATGAATGCGGGAGTGGTGGATGGCTGACTGGCACGTGCAGAGACGGGCTTATGAGCTGCACCATCTCTTAGAAGCCCTTCCAGCAGGGAGAGAGAACGAGGCCTTAAATGGCAGGAAACTAACCTCACATTCTAGCCAGGAGAGCAAATAAAGCAGACGTGGCACCCCCGCAACCCCCCCCCCAGCCCTGGCAGATATCACTAATTTATCACAGCGCTCGTCCCTGCAGATTCTAGACTCCCTTCTCAAATCACCCTCAGCCCAGGATGCCTGGCTAACACCCATCGACCAGGTTTGCTCGTGAGATAATCCTATTGGCCGTCCCCGAGCTGGACGCTGCATGAGGTCCCTTCGGCATCACTGTGCACAGATGACACCGGCCTCTAGTGTGTGGGGCTGGCATCGCCCCAGGTGCCTGCTGTGATTGCCGTGTAGGTTGTCCATGCTCTGAATTTCCCCCTGGGGCTGAGCGTCCCTCTGCTTCCCCAGGGAGCTGAATTTGCCGATGAGTCAGTGCAGAGCAGACTTTCTCAAACTCTGCGGAGCCAGCAAATCGCCTGGGGAGTCTTGTTACATTCTGAGTTAGCAGGTTTGGGTCTAGCAAGGGTCCCACCTTTCTAACCAGGTGCCCGGCCATGCCAATGCTGCCAGATGGAGGACCAGATGTGGAGCAGAGAGGATGCAGATAACACTCAAATAATGCAACAGAGTCAGAGAACGGAAAGAAAGAATGCAAGAAGGCAGAGGCTGCGACCAAGGCTCAAATTTTGATTTGACGCAAGCATTTGGGAGATGCTCTTCCGTGCTCTGCTGGAAGAGGTACCTGTAGAGAGCCAAGGCCCCTTCTTCTTCACCTCCCCAGAAATGTGCTGGCCTTTGCTCCTTCCCTGCACTTTTTGACTCCAGTTGGTGCAGGGGAGAGGAATGGAGGGTGTGGTTTGGACCCCCGGAAAGCATCCATCCCCTTCCCACAACATGGGGAGGGTCGGGCCCGTTGAGGGTTGGCCTTCAACTCCAGGTGGCCTTTCTTGGTGTGCCTCCTGCCCCGGGTAGGAACTGGATTTCTCCTGCAGCTACACCAGGCTCTTGATTCTGAGGACCACTTCCCTTTTCCGATGCAAGAACAGTGACTTGGGGTGTAGAATCTGTTGCAAAGCCATTGTTCTAGTTCCTATGGTTGTATAACCAATGAACCCACACTCAGCTCACCATTTGTTAGGCCCAAGGGGTCTGTGGGTCAGGAATTTGGACAGGGCATAGCAGGGAAGGCTCACTCACTCACACTTCGGGCAGTTAATGTGGGGCTGTCGGCCGGAACACCCACGTGTGGTCTCTTCACATGCCTTAGGCTTCCTCACAACATGGTGAGTGGATTCCACGGGTGAGCACTGGAGGGGACAGATTGAGGTGGAAGCCGTGTGGTTTTTATGACCTGAACTTAGAGGTTACACAGCCTCACTACTGCCGCAGTCTGTTCAAGACAGTCACAGTTTCAAGGGGAAATGGACTCTGCCTCGTGATGGGGAATGGCAGGGTTCTGGAAGAAGAGGTGGGCTTGGAAGTATTGCTGTGGTCATTTTGGGAAAATATGATATGCCACAGGCAAGCCTCTGGCCTCAACAATTGACATTCCTCCCACATGCAAAGTATCCTCCTCATTTCACCTGTGATGTCCGCCTCCCCACAACTCTCACTCCATCACAGCATCAGGCTCAAGGTTCAGGATCCTGTGCTCACCATCCTCTCCAGGTGAACAATGCTACTCGGATGTAGCTTCCTGGGCACAGCTCCTCCGTACAACTCCACAAGGAGCAACCAGGATCTGGGGAGTTATCTGGTCCTCACACCCAAAGAGAGGAGTGGGACAGGCAGAGGAGAGCTGCATAGAACTCCCAACTGACAACAGGGAAAGACGGGAGCCATCGGTCCATAGCAATTCTGAGATCCAGCCGGAGCACATGTCGTCTGTTTGGGGGTCAGTTCCACTGCCTGGGGATGCATCACTGTGGCTTTAGGCTCTGTTCTCTGAGCTCTGAGTCCACCATCCTCTTCCATGGAAAGCAGTTGTGTCCTTTTCTCAGCTCACCTCTTGCCCATAGAAGTTTGGGGGTCCAAAGACCTCTTTTTGTTTTGTTCTGTCTCTGTTAGTCTGAGTTGATACAATTCTTTTAAAACTTTGTGGGTTTTTTAATGAATCAACTTACAACCCATTCTGTTAGACAAGATAAGGCCAGACAAATCTCTTCAAGATAAGCTCTTTTCGGGCTTCCCTGGTGGCACAGTGGTTGAGAGTCCGCCTGCCGATGCAGGGGAGATGGGTTCGTGCCCTGGTCCGGGAAGATCCCACGTGCTGCGGAGCGGCTGGGCCCGTGAGCCATGGCCGCTGAGCCTGTGCGTCTGGAGCCTGTGCTCTGCAGCAGGAGAGGCCACAGCAGTGAGAGGCCCGCGTACCGCAAAAAAAAAAAAAAAGAAGATAAGCTCTTTTCTACCCCAAGCTTCCTATGGCACTGCCGTGGGAAATCTCTCTGAAGATTTATGAATAATGTTTTATGTCATGGAGTGGACTTGTGAGTGATGCACGTAAGATCCGTAGAGGCCCTCTTGGTTGTTACACAGTTCTCTGGGGCACCACCTTAGACCTTTTGAGATCTGAACAAAGGCTCTTGTAACTCCAACCTGAATTTGATCTTAGCTCTAAAGCCTTTTCTTAATCTGGGAATATCGGAGACGTTGGTGATGAGAAATGGTTTGATATTCAAATCCAGCAAGCCTTGGTTCCTTTATATTTAGCAGTCCTTTCTTTAGCTGGTCTCTATTCTCTTACTTTTATCACAGGCAGCAAGAGGAAGACCAGCAGCATGGTTAACCCTTTGTCTAGAGAGCTGACAATGACATAGAGGTAAGGTCTCCACTTTTTATAACTCTGCCTCCCAGGTGGGCTGCAGTCTCAGAGCAGTGTGGCATGGTGGCTAAAATGCTGAGAGGATCCTCACCTTTTTGGCTGGAGGAACAAGTGGAAGGAGCCCAGGCAGCCATGCCTGCCATTGAAGAGAATCCAGAGTGGGGGTGAGGTGCAGAAGAATTCTATGAATGAAAACACACAAATCTCATGCCTACCCAGACCACACGAACAGAGGAAAGAGAACAGCAGAGCAAAGGCTTAAAGACTTGAACAGAAATTTTAATCATCGTCCACAGGAGGGAAGGCAGAGCTTACAGTGTGAGTCTAACCAGGTTAACTGCCAGCTTCAAAAAACAATCAGCATTCTTCCATGGAATGTAATAAAACCCAGAGTCAATACAACACAATATTTACAATGTCTAGAATATAATTCAAAATTACTTGACACACGAAGAACCAGGAAAAGGTGACCCATTAATAGTCAATAGATGCCAACTCCCAAATGTTGGAATTACCAGACAAAAAATTTAGAGCGCTATTGTAATTACGACCAATGAGGTGAAGGAAAAAACTGATTGAAAAACTTACAAACCTCAGTGGAGAAGTAAGAAATATAAAAGTGAACAAAAAGGAAATTTTAGAAGTGACATATGGAATACTAAAAAGTATTCGAATAGTCCAAAAAAAGGCAGAAAGGGGGAAATGAAAGAATAAAAAATAGAGGGTACAAATGGAAAGCAAATGCTAGCGTAATAGACCATTTCAATAATTACACTAAATATTAATAGTACAAACATTTTAATTAAAAGGAGTTGTCTGAATAGAAAAATAAGACTCAATGTTATGCTCAACTCTAAGCCCATAAGAAATGAACTTTAAACGTAAGCACAGAATGAAAGAAGGCTAGAGTGACTATATTACTGTCAGGTAAAACAGACCTCAAGATAAAGAGTGATAATTGCGATAAAAAGGGATGTTGTATGATAACGAACAGGATAAGTCACAACACTTTAAAATACATCTCCACCTACTAGTAGAACCTCAAAAATGCATGAACAAAGATTGGCAAAATTAAAAGGGGAAATAACTGGACAATCATAGTAAAGTATTCAACTTTCCCTCTCTCTATAATTGATAGAACTAGACCCCCATCCTCCCCCCCCAAAACCCCCCAAATAAACATATAGGAGATTTTAAAAATCTCCACCCTGACCTATAAATTAATGTTTACAGAAAATGCTTTCAACAGTTACAGAATAAATTCTTTTCCAGTGCCATTGTACATTCACCAAGATAGACCATATGCTGGTCCATAAGATATGTCTCAATAAAGTTAAAAGTTTTGAAATCCTCAATAATAATAAAAACATATTCAAATGTGTGGGAAGCAGCTAAAGTAATGCTTAAGTGGAAACTTATACCTTTAAATGCTTATATTGGAGAAGAAAGGTCTAAAATCAATGACCTGAAGTTCCTCCATATAAGATGCAAGAGGGAAGAGATATGGGAACATATGTGTATGTATAACTGATTCACTTTGTTATAAAGCAGAAACTAACACACCCTTGTAAAGCAATGATACCCCAATAAAGATGTTAAAAAAAAAAAGTCCCTCCATATAAAGCTGGAGAAGGAAGGGCAAAGTAAACCCAAGGTAAGCAAATGGAAGGAAGTAATAAAGATAAAAGCAGAAACCAGTGAAACACACAGCAGAGAGATAATAGACGACACAGAGAGAGCTAAAGTCTGTTTCTTTGAAAAGATTAACAAAACCGATCAAGAAAAAAGAGAATGCATATCACAAACATGAAGACTGAAAAGAGGGGCTATCACTACAGATCCTACAGACATCACAAGGATAATATAAAATATTATGAACAACTTTAGGCCAAAGAGTTTGCCAACTTTGATAGAACTGAAAAATTCCTTTAAAAATATAACTTATCAAAACTGACATAAGGGCTTCCCTGGTGGCACAGTGGTTGAGAGTCCGCCTGCCGATGCAGGGGACACGGGTTCGTGCCCCGGTCTGGGAGGATCCCACATGCCGCGGAGCAGCTGGGCCCGTGAGCCATGGCCGCTGAGCCTGCGCGTCTGGAGCCTGTGCTCCGCGGCGGGAGACGCCACAACAGTGAGAGGCCCACGTACCACACACACACAAAAAACTAACATAAGAAGAAACAGAAAATCTGAAGAACCCTACATCCATTTTTAAAAATAGAATTTATTATCAAAACCCTTCCGCATTAGTTTCTTATTGCTGTTGTAACAAATTACCATCAACTTAGTGGCTTAAAACAACATAAATTTATTCTCTTACGTTTCTGGAGTTCAGAAATGTAAAATCAGGGTATCGGCAGTGCTGTGTTCCTTCTGGAGGCTTCAGAGGAGAATGTTTCCTTGTCTTTTTCCAGGTTCTAGAGCCCACCTGTGTTGCCCCTTCCTTGCATGGCTCCAGCTTCTTGGTTTTGTCGTCAAATCTCCTACTAGTCATTCTGATTCTCCTGCCTCCACTTATAAGGCCTTTTTTGATTAAACTGTGCTTGGGTGGTGAGTGCAGGGTAATCTCCATATCTCAAGATTCTTAACCTTAATCCCACCTGCAAAGTCCCTTTTACTATGTAAATTCACATTCACAGATTGTGGGCATGAGGACTTGAGCATTTTGGGGAATCACTAATCTGCCTGCCCCAGTGATGATCATTGGTTCTGTGGGTCAAGTATTCCAACAGGGCACAGTGGTGATGGCTTACTTTTACACCATCATATGTGAGACCTCAGCTGGAAGACTCAAAGACTGGGGGCTGAAATGAGCAGGAAGTGCATACACGTACTTGTCTAGTAGCTGTTGCTGGCTCAGCTGAGAGTTTTCTGAGGCTGTCAGTGCAGCACCCACATTCAGCCTCTCATGTGGCCTGTGCTTCCTTACAAGATGGTGGCCGGGTCCCAAAGGTGATGGTTCTCACAGAGAAAGAACTAGGAGGAAGATGTATCACTGCTCGTGATCTAGCCTTGGAAGTCAGGCGGCTTCACATCTGCCACATTCTGTTCAGCAAGGCGATCACAGAAATCCCACCCACTTTCAAGGGAGGGGAAAACAGACCTTAGTGGAGTGTGGATGAGCACATGGGGTCGGAAATATCAGAGTGGCCGTATTTGGAAAACCCCATCTACCAGTGCCTTTTAGTGATCAAGATTAGGACTTGCTGCACTTTTGTGAGAACTTAGTATGTTCCAGGGATCCAGAGATTGTGCGGAGTGGGCTGCCACCCCACAGCACAGGGCCACCTTGTAGTGACCAGCATCAGGGGTCCACCCACCAGCATTTCCCTCCGTAAACTGTCCTGATTTGGGTTCATGCAGTTCACATGTGAGACACAGCAGACCATCCCATCCTGTTTTCACGGGTGGACCTTCTGCCAGTGCCTGGTCCAGGAAGGAACTGAGGAAGCCGCAGTTCAATGACCAACCAGCTTGGTATAGACCAGTGAGATGCAAGATAAAAGTTCATGGAGATTTGGGGGAGAAAACCTTCCCTATCTCTTAATTGAGAGCCTTGGGAGGAGACAGCTCCCCTCTCTCCTTCTGGAGGTTCCATGTGCAGATTTGGGGCACGGTGAGCTGTAGCCACTTTGCACCCAGGCTAACAGCAAAATCACAGGGCATAGTCAGGACTCCTCTAGAGGGGCAGGTGGGGTGCCCTGGGCTACACTGACCCTGCCAGGCCCTGGGCTCTAGTTTCAGCACATTTCTTGATTGTTTAGGCCACTTAGAAACAGCCTTTATGTGACGTAGAGCTGCGGGGACTCTTCCTGACATCGAGTATTTTCCCTTTTTGCAGCTGAGCGTAACGAGGCTTAGAGAGCTGAAGGCCACGCTTACCAAGTTTTCAAGATGCCCTGGAGAGCCTGCTAAAATGCAGCTCCTGGCTCAGGAGGTCTCGGGTGGAGCCTCAGACCCTAGGAAGCCCCTGTGATGTGGATGCTGGCTCCGAGGACCACCCTGGAGTAACAAGAGGGTCCAGGATGTGACCGAGGCCACACAGCTAGGAGTGACAGGTTTTAAACCAAGGTCTGCCTGCAGTCAAAGCCCATCTTCTCTTCACCGCACCCTCGGAGCAGTCCTTCTGTGTTCACACGTCAGCCTGCGTGACGCGGGCAGACTTGGGTCGGCTGGGAGGGAGGCCCGGGACGCCTGCCTCCTGGTCCCCAAGGGGTGCTGGGGCCATCTTATCCCCAGAGGACACTGCCTGCCCTCAAACTTCCTGACACCTTGATTCGTTTTGTGCTCAGTCCAAGCTGATGGGTGTTTCAGGCTCTGCTTTTCCCCTGGGTGGCTGAATCCTGAAGGCTTGACCTCCAAATTCTCTTTTCATGGCTTTGTGAAAATGCAGATTTCCCCTTGCAGTAAGGGTGGGGCAAGGGAACCAGTCTGGTCATAAGCATGTCAGGAGTTTCTTGATCAGACAGGCTTGGGGATTTGGGACTTTGGGGGTATGGGTGCATGTTCATTTTTGCCTAGGATGTGTGGATATTTTTTTGTGTTATGGTCAATATACCTTTATGTTCAACCCTCAGAACAAGCCTCGAGGTGGGTGGGACTATGATTCCTAAATGACAAGATAGGAAACTGAGGCAGGTCCCACGCTGGAAAAGGTGCTGGAATTGGGCCTCGGGTCTCTGGCCCCGGAGCCTGGACTGACCTGGCTTCTTCGCAAGGCACTTAGAGTAACAGACACGGACGCTCCAGCATTCCTGAGCTCCTGGCCTGGCCATCAGGGCAAGCATCCCGTTTGTGTAACATGGGCCTAACCTCCGCAGTAGAGAACCAGTGTTGATTTCGGCTCTGGTCTCTGTGTAGAGGGATCCAACACTGACATCCTTGCTTTTCTCCCAAGTCAATGGTCTCAAAGGAGAGGTGGCAGTGGGTCTGAGCAATTGTCCCGCCCAGGTGGTACCCATGGGCTTCCGGCGATCTCCTGGCATTCATCCCTACGGACTTGGGATGACAGACAAGGCCTCTGAGACCCCGGCTCTCTGATGACTTTTTTTTCCCTTCCCAGCAACGATCCAGGCAGTTTGCGTGTGTGTCTGGCTCTGTGGTCTGCTCACACCGGCTTCCTCTCCTGGGAAAGTGCAGGGATGGTGTCTGTCTTGTCACCAGACACTGCCGGGGGCTGACGCCCGGGACACGGCCTCTTCCAATGCTCTCTGCTGGGGCACCTGTCGACAGGACCCCAGGAACACTGATGTCCCTTGAGCTGGTGTCTCATGGCAGCTTGTCTACACACCAAGCCCCATGGGCTGCGCTTGAAGATGACATGGGGGCACCCATCCTGCTCTGAACGCGTCTATGCCTGGGGCTCACCCTTTTTTCCTGAGTTAGTCAATTTCCAAACTGCGGTAAGGTGTTGTTTCCAGGTGGGGCGTGTGACCCAGGGCCAGCAGCAGCTGGGGCACCACCTGGGAGCTCATGGCAATGCCAGGCCCTGCACCACACCCACTGCATCGGAACTTCCGTGTTCAAGGGTCCCCAGGTAATTCAAGTCGGAGCAGAGCTGTGTCAACTGGGGCCAGCCCCGTAAAGCGCCAATGGAGTTACGGGGTCCTTACTTCATGGGACTGTGACATCTCAAATGCCAAAGGTTAACGCCACTAATTCACGCTTCGCTCATGAAGGACCGAGGATCCTTCAGCCCAGGGAGGGCTGAATTTCTTTTGCTCTATTAATGAAAATCTGCTCAGCAAATCAATAGTGTTTAGACTGCAAAGAAGATCATTAACTCAGAGAATGCATTTTCATAGGATTGAGAAGCACAGTTTATATGTAAATAATGTCCCCCGTTACAAAGGAAGGCAAACTTGGTGTGTCTCAGCAGGTGCTTTGCCTGATTGCAGAGACCTTTGCTCCAGGTGGGACTGAGTGCACGTGTGGACGTGCGTATATGTGAGCATGTGTGTGCGCGCGCGTGCGCGCCTGTGTGTGTGTGTGTGTATAGCTTCTGAAGGGCTGTTGGGAAAGCTAGGAAGGAGAGCTGAGGCACCTCATCCGTCTGATTTCGGGACTCCAGGTAGGGGACTTTCATGCAGCAAGCAGGGGACAGACAGGTCCAGAGGACCTCCAGAATCAGGTAAGACTTCAAACCTAATTCTGTGATACCAGATGAAACAGGCACCCTTGGGGGCAGACACAGACTGGGAGGGTCCCCTTGAGGGTCTCCCAGATCTGCTGGCCCTGTTGGCATTGCTGGGCCCCCCTGTGGGCCAGCTCTGGTGTTCCAGGCTAGCTGGGGCAGAGGACCAGATAGGCACATGGACCAGAGAGACATGCAAACTGGGCCCAAGCCCAACCAGAGAGTCCGTTCTTTCCAAATCCAGGAGTGAGTGATGTCGGGGGGCAGAGAGAAAGGCCAAGAGATGAGCCGGCCAGGGGTACCCAGGCACGGAGCTGGAGGGGAGACCCAGGCAGGAAGGGAGAGGGCCTGGGGGATATTTGCTCTGAGCAGGCTGGGCTGCCAGGAGGAGCAGGCAGTGCCCAGGCTGTGATACACATCCCAGCAGCAGCAGTGACTTGTCTCACATCCAGCTCCCTGGACCCCCCTCCCTTCTCCACTCCCTCGCTGTGCTCTCTGGGGAGGAGGGCGGCCCACCCACTGAGGCTGAGAGTTCATCAGGGGTGGGATGGCTCCTGGGGGAGGGGGCTCAGCACCCCTGAGTCAGTGCCCTCCTGCCTTCAGAGCCTGTGGTTGGCAGCTGGCAGCCTAACTGCCTCCTTCTCCTCTCTCTGTGTTGATTGTGTTTCTCCCTCTTTGTAGTCCTTTCTTGTAGCAAATATTTCCTGAATGTCTAATGGGGCTCAGGTATTTCGATGAACACTGGAGATTCCTTAAGTCAGTAAGACAGTCACAGACTCGCCCTCCACATCTTTCAGCCTCGTCGGGGAGATAGACAGGGAATCCATCAGTCACAGTTCAGTGAGTCAGGACTAAGTGCCTGAGCTTTCAAAGCCCAGCAGAGAGGACCTTGAACCCAGACTTTGGGGCTTTGTGAGGGCTTCCGGGAGGAGGCGGTATTGAGGCCACCCTCAAAGAACATGCTCTATAAGGAGGCGATTAGGGGATTCCAAAATAACCTAGGACGTGCCCATCGCTGGCAGAGGGTGCCAGAGGAAACAGGCTGGTGGGAAATTTAAGGCCACGTTCAGAGTCATCTGGGCAGGGAGGGGGCTGCGTCTACAGGAGAAGGTGACCTGAGTAGCCACAGACCATAACCCAGGCCACCCCAGAGGGACAAGGAGAAGTGCTAAGGGAGACTGGCTGCAGCAGAGAGCTCCACGTGGCCGGGGATCCACGCAGCCTCCCTCTTGGGGGACCTGCTCTCGTTCCCCTCAGGCAGGTGGTGCCGGGGACAACCTGCCATTGGCTTTTACACTCAGCTTTCAGCTCTGCCCCCTGCCCAGATGTTGGCATTCCTGCAACAGTGGGCGGGGCCCTCTGCCTCTGGCCTTCCCTGTGGGACCCCTCAATCAGGGGAGCCGCTGGGAAGAAGGAGCCTCAGCCCCTAAGGCCTCTGTGACTTTGGGGTGGCCTGACCCTGGTTTATCTGGAAGGATTATAAATGATGTGCCTTTGACTTTCACTGATGGCCATAACCGCAAAGGGGCACATTTGCCTGCAGGTAACAGGAACCACACCACAGCAGCTTAAGCAGGTGGTTTCTTTGTCTTCCAGGGGCTGGCGGTTCAGGGCAGGTGTGGCAGCTCCTCCCGGCCGCCACTGGTCCAGGCTCTCTCCGCCTTCCTGCCTCGCCATCCTTGGGGTGGTGTAGCTTTTATCCTCATGGTGGCAACGTGGCTGCTGTGCGTCCGGGTGTAATTTCAGCTTTCCGTGCAGGAAGAACAGTGTGGAAGGAGTAAGGAGCAGTGTCTAGATGAGGCAAGCAAACCTTTCCCTGGGAACCCCTGGCAGCTTTTGGCTTTTCATTGGCCAAAGCTGGGGCTCGTGGCCACCCCGACAGCAAGGGAAGCTGGGAAGTAGAACATTTTAGTTGTTCGCCATCCTGAACAAAAGCTCTGTTCTGTTAGCAGAGAGAGGAACACTGGGGAGCTGATCAGTCATACTGATTGTAGTAGGTAATGAGCAGACAGTGACTTTGAACCTGACCCAGAAAATGTCTTCAAAACCCCCTTTAAATAGTTCCCTTTCCCTCAAAGTTGCTCCCCGTGGAATAGCTCCCCACCCTCTTCCCCACCTCTCTCCGTCCCCCCGAAGCCCTGCCAGCCTCCATTTCTGCCTCGATGTCTTGCTTTCCTTCCTGGCCACGTGTAAGGGGCTCGGCCCAGGGTCTGGCGCACGGCATCATTCGGTACATGCAGTGTCTGTTATTATTATTGTTGTTGTTGTTGTTGGGGGATTGGGGTTGTGTGAGGGGCTGAGGCTGGCAGGGGCTGGGGCTGCAGACGAGGCTGGTCAGTCCTCCACTGAGAGGAGCTTGTGGCCGGAGATGGGCCCGGGGCCGCCTGGAGGTGGGGCAGAGAATGGCAGTGTGGCCCTCTTCTGTAGCCTCGCGGGCTGGACCTCTGGATAGCTGCTGCCTCTCGGGGTGGGCCAGCCCCCTTGTCTGCTTGAGAAACAGGCTTTCTAGACTGCCGGCTGAACTGTAGCAATCAGAGGGTTTCCAAATTTACTTTTGTTTAGTTTCTTCCTTTCTTCTCTCAAAAAAAAAAAAAAAAAAAAAAAGGAAATGCCCTAAAAAAATTCAGTCTGGTGCTGCCTGGCTGGCTTCCTTCCTTGCTTCCTTCCTCCCTCCCTCCCTCCCTCCCTCCTTACTGTCTATCCACACATTCTCCATCTGTCTGTCTGTCCATCCACCCGTCTCAGTCTATCTGTCCATCTGCCCCTTCCTTCCTTCTTTCCTCCTCCGCTTGCCTCCTGCTGGGCTGTGAGTACTGGGTTTCTGGGCTTCCCCCAGGCAGCCCTGGGTCACAGTAATCCCCCTGCTACGGTAGCACGTGAGCTGGGGTCCAGCCTGAACAGCTGTCCCCTGGACAGAGGGCCCCAAATGCACCCTGGCTGGCAGCCGGAGCATCACCCGGAGCGGGCAGCCTGTCCCTCCCAGAGGTAAGGCAATGCCACCCTGGCCGGCCCTGCTCAGCCGTCTTCAGAAGCACGGATGGGGGCCTTCCAGGGACACCGTTTTCCCCCAAATGCCATGTAACGATCCCACTTCCATGAGCAACCGCTACGTCATATCCTCACAAATTGTCCAGCCCCAAACAGAGCCTGTCTTATCTGGTTTCATCTCAGTCCTGGAGAGGCCTGTCAACTCCTGGCATCAGCAGATCCATCAGGAAATCACCTATTGTGCCTAAAATTCGCCATCAGAGGCCTGCGCGGAGCAGCAGGAAGCAACGGCCGGGATGCCTGGAGATGTGGTACACAGCGCGGCCTCACTGCCTGGCCGGGGGCTGCATCCCCACAGCTCCGACCAAAGGGCTCGTTTCCAGGAGGCAGTGGCCACGAACAACCTTTCCAGCCCAGGCTTTTATCTCACGCCCTGCATCACTCAGTGATCCCAGGGGAGCCCAAGTGGAAGTCCCCTCACGTGTCCCCAGGCTAGCCCCGAGGCCCCCAGGGCTCGTCCTGGCCAGCTCCAGTGGACATTCCCCCGAGGGCCTTGGGTTTGCAGAGTGGACGGGCGTGCCCAGGCCGGGAGGGGTGGCCTGGCCCTGGATCAGGTGCCCCATCGGCCGCAAAGCCAGGCATCCTCTACCACCGGCCAGAGCAGATATGGGACTGAAACATGTGGCTTGCTTGCCAGGGAAGAGAAGCCCAGGCGGGCCCTGCATGGGACGGGGGCGGGGGAAGGATGGGCTCCCGTGGCCCCTCTGGCCATACTTCAAAACACTCCTGCACCTTCACCTGCCCATCCTCCCACGGCGGGGCTAAGCGCGGCTCACCCTGAGTCTTGGAGCAAAAAAAATAAATAAATGAGCCTGAAAAAGGACCCGATCGGATGCCAAAAATGAAGATAACATGGGAGGAAGTTTATTTGGATGAGGAAATCCCTAAATGCTGTTGAAACTATGCTTGGAATTGCTAATTAGTGCTTGGGGGGCTTTGAAGGAAGCGCTGTCTCCCCGTGTGGCCCCTCCCCTGCCAGGTCCCCCTGCACTTAGCACTTATCTGCAGGAAACGGGCTCCAGCTTCTGAATCCGCAGGGCGCTGCCGAGAGCGGCCGTGACTCATGCCCGGGCAGACAGACAATTCTCGCAGGGAGGACGGCCTTCCCAGGGCAGTGGCCACAGGCTCCCAGAGCAGTGCAAGAGAAAGTTCTGGGAGGTTCGCCTGTGTCATGGCAGAGGGAGCTGTCCCTGGGGTGCCCACCTGCTAGTCCCAACACATCCAGATTCTGCCCTGACTCAAGCTCCAAAAATGTACAGCCTTCACCCAGTGAAGGGGACAGGAGCCCCGGGGAAGCGAGGGCCCTGTGACGCTTGGCTGTGGCCTGACCCAGGAGCATGGGGCCAGCTACCGTTTCCAGATGCTCCATCCGCCTTGGAAACGTACATTTTCCTGCAGGGCCCGTGGCGGAGCCCTGGACACAGGAAGAAAGACCTATTTTTGGAGACGAGCTTTGGGAGCTGAGGCTCAGATGACCCCATGCCGTCCTGCCCTCTGACTCGGGCAGGAAAAGCTGTCAGAAACACCTGACCTGGAGGCATGCGGAATTCTGCCTCTGTTGGCAGGCGGGGCTGGGAGCAGAGAGGCTGCCCCAGCACCGCGTTGGCCTGGGAGCGGACAGCAGGCCATGGCTGTGGCCAGACCATGGAGTCGCCTTGTATTAGCTCAGGCCTCAGGGCATTTCCTCTGCTGCCTTCAATGAACAGGCCCTGCTGTGCCAGGAGCTTTACACTGAACTGAGCGAGTCACATGACAGCCCCGTTCTTCCCGAAAGCCACAGCCCAGTTTGTGCTGGGGACAGACCATCTCCCAATGCCAACAGTGATACACAAGGCCCCCCCTGGGGCCATGGCCCAGGCCTTTCAGTGCCCAAGAAAAGGACACGGGCAGCCGGCTTTTCTCCTCTGAGTGGCAGCTCACTGGGTCCCTGGTGCAGTTGCCACCCACGCTGACCATCGAGCCACCGACCTGCACCCCCCGCGTCTGCACTCGGGCCCCACAGTTGGTGCCCGCTGGCTATCTTCACTGGGCTACAAGTTGATGCAATCCTTCCCAAAAAAGGTGCAGCATCTGTTGTTCTGACCGCCCTCTCGCCTCTGGTGCATCCACCCCAACCCCAAAAGTCAGCAGCGAAAGAGATGGGGTTGAGATGCGGGGGGTGGGGGGGTGGGGCGGGAACCACGAGAGCCGGGGGGAACATGAAGAAAGATTTTCACTTCCCTACCTCCTGGATTCTATGTTTAGAATTTCCACTTCCACTAGCACAGATTTGCCTCTTTATAGGAGTTTACTCTTGGCAAGAAGGGTCGCTGCAGGCCTGTTAGATACTGATTTCTGTGATTTTCCCACAACCTCCCCAATCCAAATTTCCCAAAGAGAATCTCTTCAAACTCCAAAAGGCACCTTTCTTTATCATTCTCCTCCATTTTGAATTGTATGTTGACTTTCCATGATTCCATCTATCAAGGGGATTGGGGAGCTGTGGGAGAGTTCCTGCAGGGAACCCTGGAGGAGTCCGCAAATCTGCAAAACCAGAGGGTTCGTCTTTGGAGGCAAAGGAATGGGGGGGGGCCCTCCAGACCCACCAGAGGGCCTGCTGCTCCCCGAGGGGACCTGTACCCCACATGGCCAGGGTGGGCTGGGAGGAGACCCAGCGCAGGCGTGCAGAGTGATTGCACACACAAGCAGGCTTCCACTGGCTTTTCCGAGCTGCCACAGTGCTTCTGAGGCAGATGCTAGGCGTGATTGGGCCTGGGATGTGTGTCCTCCTCTGAAAGCAGACTCAGAGGTAGGTAGGTAGAGGTAGAGTCTCCTTAAACGGGCACTAATCCTGTCAGGGGAGCCCCACCCTCATGACCTCATCTAACCCTAATCACCTCCCAATGGCCCCACCTCGTAATATGGTCATTTTAGGGGGAAGGGCTTCAACATAAGAATTTGGGGACATAAACACCTTGGCTGACACCTTGTCTTTTCTTCTTAGATGTGCAGCAGAAATGAAATCATTGTCCCTTGCCTGGAAAAGGGGTGTCCGTGGTGGTGGTGCTGCTCCCAGGCCTGAGAGGAAACTAGAAAACACAACTCTGGGGACCAGAGACAGGAGGGGACCCGAAAGAGTCACAGAGTCAGCTGGTAGCAAAGGAAGGAACCGGAATCGAGGTTTCCTAGTCTGGAGGTAACACCAAAGATTCTCAGCTCCCTGCTTTCTGGGAAAATGAGATGGTTGTTCTTCTCATCCCCCTTCAAGTCAGTGTGGCTGAGTGACTTGCTTGGCCAATGAAACTTGAGCAAATTTTTTTAAAAACCAGCACACGAGTCTGGTCTCAGTGATGGTGGAAGTGTGGTTGGAGATGGACCCTCCATCCCTTGGGTCCCTGGAGCATGCACTGCACAGGCCCCACTCCACCTCAGAGGTGTGGCACAAGTGAAAAATAAGTCTTTGTTATTTTAAGCCAAGAATCAGCAAACTACAGGCCTTAGGTCAAATCTGGGCTCACCGTCTGTTTTTGTAAATAAAGTTTTATTGGAACACATTTATGTTCTGTCTGAAGCTGCTTTTGTGCTACAGTAATTGTGGAGGAGTTGCAACAGAGACTGTATGGCCCACAAAGCCTAAAGTATTTACTATGTGGCCCTTTACAGAAACCTATTGCTGACCCTGATTTAAATCATCGAGATCCGGGGGGCTGTTTGTTACTGCAGCATGACCTACCAATACACTTTCTAGTTATGCTGACAACTTCTGAATGCCATGTCACATGCTATAACCATCTAAAATACCCAATATTCGCATGGCCTTTAAGGTTTTTCCGACCTGTTTCCACTGGCTGGTTGCTGAGCGTCCACTATGCTCACCATTTTGCATATGATTAAGACAGGCCCAGGGAGATAAGTGGCCAGTCTGAAGTTACCTAGGGCTTAACCAGGCCTCTGACCCCACATGGAAATAGGTCACTGAGTCTTTGTCCGTTTTATCTGCATTGCCAAAGCCGGAACAAGAGCCAGATTAGGAAACCCACGGGCCTTTCTACACCCAACACCTGTAGTTTAAGGAAACAGATGAGAAGAGAAGCCCACTCAGCCCAGAGCAGAAGTGAGAAGTGGTGAAATCTGGCTCCCCGCTCAGCCCAGATCCTCTTCTGCTTCCTTTACTTGCTCTTCACATGGCCTCTGGAGGGACCAGCCTCGGAGGATGGGTCATGCCGCCCATCCCCAGGCCTTGGTTTCCGCATGCCCTCTTGCTGCATGGGTGCTGCAGAGCCGGTCATGATGGGCATGGGGTGGGTGTGGGCACCCTTCTCTGCCCACCTCAAATGTGGAAGCTGCTGGGGTGAAAGCTGGGGTGCTGCATGGGGGAGAGGCACTAGCTGCTTAGAAAGGCCTGTGAGAGGCCCGCCCTCAGCCTGCTCTGCAGTCCTGGCTTCTTTGGCATCTCTTTCCCAGGTTTCATGCCTCACATTCCCCAGCCTGGTCCTGACAGGCCCGAAGCGGGGAGTCCTCTCAGGCTGGGAAGGTGGCTGAAAGTTTGAACAGCTGCAGAACCTGCCCGCCTGCTATCTCAAGCTACATACTTTTTTTTTTGACCAACCTCTTAGGCTTACGTAACACACTTGGAAGTCAAGAGGCCAAGATTCATTACCAACAGCCCAGAAGGAGTTTGCAAAACACTTGCTATGAAGAAATCTTTCCATTGAGAAAAATTCCCCTCGTGCTCATGCTCCCAGTGGCTCCAGCGTGTCGTTGAGGGTGTGAGCAGCTTGAGAAGGGCTGTCTCCAGGGCTCCAGAGCCCCCTGCTCTCTGCCAGCTCTGTGTCTCGATTCTGGTGCCCGGAAATGGAATTTGACTCCCTTTTTTGCCCTCTACGTTAGTCACCGCTGACCTCACACCAACAGCCGATGTCAGCGACAGAGTTTTACCACGTGCCGGGTCCCTGCGTTACTTATTTTACTGGATGCTCACAGTGGCCGAGGGCTAGGTATTCTTATGCCCATTTTACAGAAGAGAACACTGAGGCTCAGAGAGGAGGCCAGGTGGCGGAGTCAGGGCACAGTCAGCACGCTCCTGCATGGGTAAGCGACAAAGCAGACACTGCCCCTCCCCCCAACTGGTGAACAGCCATTCCCACAATATAACTCAACCCATGAGTGTGATGTTTAAGCCTCTAGCTGTATCACAAGAGGAAATGAGGGGCTCATCCTGCAGGAAGATGAGGCCAGCATTCCACTTGGCCATTTCCCTTTTCAGAGAGCAGATGTGTGGTGTTTTGGACCTCTCTTTGGCCACACTGTCATCTGGGGCCCCTGGAATCTGAAGGGCCAGGGTTGGGGGACCATGGCCAGCCGGCAAACAGCCCTTTTAGAAGCATCCCCGCTGAAGCCAGGGCTGCTAAAGCCCACCGGCTATCGCTCACACAAGTGCTTCTTTCACCGGGTCTCTGGAAACCAGAGCCCATGTAAATCCAAGAAGATGAAATTGTGTGGGTCTGGGCGACAGCTACAGATCCAGACTGTGCAGCCGAGGGGCCCCAGCCTCAGAGGGAACTCAATGAAATTGTCAGGGAACTGAAAACAGATGATTTCAATCAGCAGGGGGAAAAAAATGACTTCATGGCCACAGTTGACTGAAGGAGGCAGCCTTTGGCTGCCATGCCTTGCCCGGGAGGCACTTCCAGAAAGCCGGACCTGTTCCTGAGCCTCTAGCTGGGTCTCCCCTGCAAGGGACCCGCGCCCTGTATGCCGCGGGAGGGCCAGGACTGAAGGCCCGCCGCCCTAATGGGGCACCGCTAGGCACACCGATAACCCGGTGCTTCCCCGCCCCAGCTTCCTCTCCGCAACCGCTTTCATGAATGGCCAGCTTCCCAGACAGCGGATTGGCTGAGGCGCCGGCGGCCAGGCCCAATCAGCGGCCGCGCAGCGCCTAGGCTCCATGTGGGGCCTCGGGCCCCCGCAACCATGAATGGCGCAGCCACGCCTACCTTGCGGAGACCCCTCCCCCAGGGAAATAAGGAGGAGGGGATTTTTTTTTTAAATTCCTTAGACCGGTCAGGGTTCTGGTACAATTGTGTCACTCTGAGGCTTGGCTGGGGCTCCTGACAATAGCCCTTGGGCTTCCCTGCGTGGTCAGTGTTGACATTCAAGATCTTGTGACAGTGAAAGGGCTTGAGCGGTTAGAAATGCATTTCTTTGCGTATGGTTCTGTCTGACTCCAGTCTCAGGGAAAGTACTGCAGCCCTCCAGCGTGAACAGGCAGGCTGCCAGGGGACAAAGGCAGGGGGTGGGAAGAGGTGGGACCCTTTCGCTGGCCAGTACAGGGGGACAGGGGGCTCCGAACATGTGCAAATGCTGGGAACTTGTGCAAACCAGAGGGCTTGGTCACACACCCCCTCCCCCGCCCCCTTGGTCACTGGCCTTGTCCTAGATGCATGTGCCGCATGCATGTCAGGGCTGGGGCCACAGTGGGGGAACCCAGCCATTCGGCTGCATTTCCTGTTAAGTAGGAAAACACGTTCTGTTTGCTGTGTTATAAAGCAGGCATGTGTTTACAAATGCTCTTTGGGGAGAGCGTGGTTAAGGGGCCTGCTTCCGGCCTCCCCTCCCCAGACAACGCGATCGTGTCGCTGACAGAGCAGGGCTTGCTCTTCAGAGAAAGACCTTGCTTGGGAAAGTCAGACTTCGCAGAATTCAAAAGTGGGACAGAAAGCTCTCTTGTAACGTGGGTTGAGGCCGTGTGCGGAGGGCCTTGAATGCCAGAGTGAGCCCTGGGGAGGCATGGAAAGCTGGTGAGCGGGGGAGTGGTATTTCTCCCCTCTCCTCATACACCTACGCTGTGCCTGGCTGGGACTGACCATCTCAGGGACTGCAGTATTAACCCTGTGCAAACTGCTTTCTGGAATTCCTGGTTACTCCTCCGGACTGACAAGGCACTGGGGCATCATCCCCATTTTAAAGATGAGAAAACTGAGGTCCGAGTAATCTGCAAAAGGAAGGAAGTGGCACAATTCAAAAGTGGCAAGCCCCGAATGGAGCCCAGCTCTGCCTTTTGCTGGAGGAAGTGTACTTCCACTGGGCCCCAAGGCTATAGGACCCATGTGAGGATTTAATAACACAATGCAGGTAGAGCACTGAGCTCCAGGCCTGACACTGAATCACCGTTGCAGCAACTAGGATTCTAACTGGTAAGGAATATATCTGTTCCCAAATTTCCAAGAGCCAGACCCTGAACTCCCAGGTGGGTGCATGAATCCGTGAGCCGGCAGCAAGGGCTGGGTCTGAGGAATTCTTGTAGGTTGCCCGTTGTAGCATCTATTCTAGCTAGCTGTCTGCCCGAGATCTGTTTTTTATCTTCTGGGTCAGCAGTTCATAATTTTTTGCTCTTGGGGCCCATTTGCATTCTAAAATTTATTGAAGACTCCAAAGAGATTTTGTTCATGTGGGTTTCATCTATCGATATTTACTGCATGAGAAATTAAAATGGAGAAAACATTTTAAACACAAGAATATAGAAGCATATATTCTATTAGCTATCAGAAGTGACGATATCATCCCATTTCATGTAGCCTCTGGAAAATTCCACCATATGCTCGGGAGAGGATGAGGGGAAAATAGGCAAATAACGTCTCAGTGTTATCGTGAAAGTAATTTTGATCCCACTGACCTCCTGAACCCACACGTGGAGAACTGCTGTTTTCACCTGTAGGGAGAAGTTTGAGGCTGCCCGGTATACTTGTGGTGGGGTCTGGCCACATGGTACCCTGGCCGGCAGGCTGTCACCAGTCGGCAGTTGTGTCTCAGGGGTACGTGGAACACACGTGATGTGCGGACTTGGACCGTGCAGCGTGACAGCCCTGGGAGCAGAGGCGATGTGTGCAATGGCCGTGTCCTGCCTCTGGAAGGAAGGCGGTGAGCTCTCCCCTCCCTCTCCCCTGTCCACAGGCTGGGATGGGTATGAGGATGTGAGTCAGCTCAGGTCTTGTAGACCAAGGGCCACCCTCAGGAGGTGGGAGAGCCTGGGTCACCAGTTCCATCACGCCTCCAGATTCATCCTGGATTGCCTACCTGGGCTCCGATGGGGAAGAAGAATTAACCACCTGGCTTAAGCTACTCCCTTTTGGGGTCTCTTATCACAGTGGTCTAACTTGTCCCTTGATGAAGCACATCTATCATCTTTACACACCTGGGCCCCAGCCCTGGGCTTTCTGGTTTCATTATGTTTGCAAGGATGGATGAACTTCCTATTGGTTGAAGGTTGAATATACACCCTTGGGAGGGGTCGGAGCATGAGTGGGTGAGAGACCCAGTGACAAATGAACCATGGCAGGTCATTGCAGAAAGCGGGCTTTGAGGCAGAGCGAGGAACCAGTGAACTTGTGCACACCTTGATTTTTACCCATCTTGGGCCCATTGCCCCCACCTCTTGTTCTCCTCAAGAGGCTTGCTGACGATGGAGTAGGTGGCTTGGGGAGGTGAGCCTGCCGCCTGAGTGGGAGAAGCAGGCGTGGGCCCTGTGGGGTGTGGGCAATGGAGGGGAATCAGGAGTCTCTCCTCAGGGCTGGGGACGGTCGCAGGGCGAGAGAGCCAAAGCCCGGCACATGCTAGAAGCCCAGGATCACCAAGTTTTGCCCGGCCTGGGGATGGCTCTCCTGTTCCCAGTGGGGAGTAGGGGGCTGAATCCCCCTGTGCCAGGACCCAGGCAACTTGTACACACTGGGAATGCTACTGCGGTACTGTTAAGGGCAACTGCTAGATATTTACGAGTGTGTGAGTTATTAAGGGCCCCCAAGAGTTGGTGTTTATAAACAAAAACCAGTACGGTGCTTTAAAATATATATATTCCTGGGCTTCCCTGGTGGTGCAGTGGTGGAGAGTCCGCCTGCCGATGCAGGGGACACGGGTTCGTGCCCCGGTCCAGGAAGATCCCACATGCCACGGAGCGGCTGGGCCCGTGAGCCATGGCCGCTGAGCCTGCGCGTCCGGAGACTGTGCTCCGCAACGGGAGAGACCATGACAGTGAGAGGCCCGCATACCGCCCCCACAAAAATATAAAAAATATATATATATTCCTCAGTGGAGGAGTAACCCTGCAGGACAGGAAATCAGTGATGTACTAAGAAGCCCAGCTACCCTTCAACTTTGCTCATGGTTGGTGGTCTTCTTGCCAAAAGAAGGCTTGGGCAGGGTGGGTGAGATGTGAGGCTTAAGGATTCATTAAGCATGTTGGAGAACCCTGGGGGAATCCAGTGAGTGCCAAGGATGCCCTTGGCAGAAAGTATCAGATGCTGCCACTGTCCCCTCCCCCATTTCCCCGAAAAGGTGGGTGGGGAGGGCCGGAAGAGACTTGACTCTGATCTGTAAAGCAGGTATGGAGGGGAGAGCGTCGGATCTGAATCTTGAAGGATGGGCAGGATACAGGCATCTGATTCTGATGAGGAAGAGCCATCCTTGTGGTAGGAACGGCAAAATGAGGGCCCAGAGTGGGGACCTTGGATCTGCTGTTCATCGCTGTGGCCTGGGGGCTGAGTGCGGGTCTTGCACTGTCCCATGTACGTTTCTCTCATCTCCCAGACTGGAGTCCCTGGAAGCTAGGACCAGATCATATATGTAAGGGGCCCCCAGCCCCTGACAGACTGGCGAGCAGCAGACAGTGCTCAGGTAACGACAGTCCCTGCACTGAGTGGGTCAGGCATGGGCGGAGGAAGGAAGGAACAGTTGAGAGGGCGAGGTGCGTCCCGGAAGGAGTGGTGTTGAGTCCCTCTTGACAGAGGCCTTTCTGCCCCCCGGGAGCCTAGCCGACTTCTCGTTCCTTCTCCAGATGTTGGGATGTTCCTGGACGTGGTGCAGCATAGCACCACGTGTGAGAGAGAAGAGAGAAGCGTGTGTCAGCTGTGGGCATGATGTAGCCACTCGGCAAGGCTAGGGTTTCTGGAAGAACCTGGGCTTTCATCCTTGAACTCCTTTACTTTTTGTTTATTGAGATATTATTGCTGCAAATCAAGTAGCATCCACGCTGTTGAGGAGCCCGCAGTCTGGGAGGAGAGGAAGGTGAGATCTGACGGGGAGAGGGCGGCTGTGGGACAAGAGCTTGTATCCGTGTCCTGGGGCTGCTGTAACAAGTTGCCACACACCAGGTGGTTTCATACAACAGAACTGTAGCCTCTCACAGTTGTGGAGGTGGGAAGTCCAGGATCAAGGTGTCGGCAGTGTTGTTCCTTCTGAGGGCTGCGAGGCAGCAAACGGCCCAGGCCTCTCTCCAGCTTCTGGTGTTGCCAGCAATCCTTGGCTTGTGGCTGCAGCCCCTCCAGTCTCTGCCCTTCATCTTCACATGGCCTCTGCTTTGTATGTTTCTCTTTGTCCTCTCCTTTCCTTCTAAGGACACGTGTCATTGGATTTAGCTCCCCCTGCACCACCCCAGATCCAGGCTGATCTCATCCTGAGATCCTTACCTTAATTACATCTGCAAAAACCCTTTTTCCAAATAAGGCCACATTGCCAGGTTCTAGGTGGACATATCTTTTGGAGGGAGATCACCATTTGACCCCCTGCAGGGCTCTAAGATGAAGGGGAGAGGCGGGAGATGCTGCTGGGCACAACTGGAAGGCTTCCTGGAGGAGGGGGTGCTGACCTAGGTCTTGAGGGGAGTCACTGCCAGGCGGAAGGGGAATCCAGGTAGGAGGCTCAGAACTCAGAGGTGCTGGGCCTTGGCTGGCCGGAGGAGTCCAGGGGAAAGGTGGGGACCCTGGTGGAGGGAGATGTGTGGGGCATGGGGGGCAGAGGACTGGGTGTCCCAGGGTGAGGCTGGGCGGTGGAGGTGTTGTCTGAGGGCCAGCAGGGTTCCAGGGGCAGTAGGAGTGTTCCCTGCAGGACAAAGGTGCCAGGAGCAGGTGACCACCTCAGCAGACACAGGGCCTGGCGTGGGAGTGGGTGGAAATGTGTGACCCGCAGGGGTGGAGGGGGAGCTGGGGCCTTGGGGTGGTCCCTGGGAAGACCCAAGGGGCAGCTTAAGACGTCTGCAGAGAATGCAGCGTGAAATTCGGTTTCTCTGCTTTGCTGTGTTCCTAAGGAAAAGAGGCGCCCCGAGGGGCACCTGGCTTCCCAAACTCGGTGCCCGGTTTGCCTGGGTACCTGCAGTGGACCCGGGAGCTGGTTTCATTTGCACGCCTTTGTCTCCAGGCCTGGCGGACGCTCAGCTGCCAGGACCTCCCCAAAGCTGTCCTGTCCTGAGGACACATTTCCAGGTCCCGAATACCTGCCCCCTCCCTGCCTAGGACAACGGGGGCTGTCAGGGCCGTGGGCAGGGGCGCCCCACCATCCAGACCCTGCGGGGGCCTCGCCCTGGTGTTGGAGCCAATTTCTGGCTCATCGGGGAACAAGAGGAGCCTTCAGCACCGCGATTCTAGAAAGGCTGAGGTTTTCACACTGGGCCACACCTGGGCCCCCAGGGTCCCTCGCAGCGTCTCTCTCTGGCATGGCCAGGGCTGACTTGACCCCACGCTCACCCATGGACGGCGGGGGTTTCTTGGTGCTGTCACGCTTTTGTATTCAGTTTCCTCTAAGTGTCGGAGTGCACAGAGGAAGGAGGCTGACTCCACCCCTGCCATGTGGCCTTACCTTCAACTTTTAATCTCTCCCTGACTCAGTTTCCTCATCTGTGAAATGGACTCATCTGGCTGCTTTATAGGGTTGATGGAAGTCATAGTGAGGAGTGTGTCTGTCGGTCCAAGTCCAATCTGTCTGGGGGCCCCACTGTGATCAGACCCTGAGCTTTGGGCGGGGGGGCACAAAGGCAGATGCGACGTAGGGGAGGGGGCTGGAATCCCTCTGCCCAGCAACAGTCTTTATTTGATGGTCTCCCTGGCGTCCAGAACTCCCCCCTGCTCTCTCCAGGGGGTCAGGACACACAGTCTGGTTTGTATGAGGAAAGGGGGGCCCCCTGGACCTCAGTGCAGTGGGGGAGGGGCAGGAGGTGGTACTCAGAAAGAAGCCCCACCTCCCACCCTGCTGGCCCTCTGCCTTCAAAGGAGAGCTGTACGCCTCCTCTCTGACCCCAGACCCACCAAGAGGGCCACTCTGTGGCCTGTGGTGCAAGGCCTGCAGCCTCCAGGCAACCACCCCTTGTCTGGCTGTGTCTCTCGTCTTCTCTGAGGGATAAGCAGGAAGCCAAAGTCGTCCCAAGACGGGGTGGAAGCACCCACAATTCTCCGGTGGGTTTTTAAGGATGAGTCACTCCAAAAACAGAGGCACCTGGGCTTGGACCCCCTCCCCTTTCCAGGGGATCCTCCAAACTTCAAACTGGAACAGAACGTTTAGGTTGGAGAATTGTCCTGTCTCTGTCTCTCTCTGTGTCTTTCCCTCTCTTTCTCCCTCTCCCTCTGTGTCTCCTCCTGTCACTCTGTGTCTCTTTCCTCTGAGTGTATAGCCGCGGCCGCCAGGCTCTTTGAATGCAGCCCTGGGAAGCGCGGGCCCCTGCAGCCCCCAGCCCAGGCTTTATTCATCCCCCGGTTAATTAACAGTGAAGCCGTGGCCCTGGGAACCGGCGGCTGAGGGGCTGCAGGGAAGGGCAGGAGGGCCCAGGCAGACACAACAAGCCGGGCTCGGTTGGGTGGGGGTCAGCGGCATGGGTGGTTGATTACATTCCTGGGACGCCGGGCCGGGGGGGGCTGGCCGGCCACTTGTCTACACCTGTTGCGCCTCTTAGCTGTGAGAACCCCCCAGGGACCATGCCATGGCCTGACGACACTGCCCCCGTGTCGGAGGTCAGCGGTTGGACGGAGGGAGGGATGGGCTCTGCCTCCAGACACCACTGGCCTGGGTGCTGCCCTGTGTATGCCACCTCTGTGAGCCTGAGTCCCCCTAGGAAGTGGGGAGCAGGGTGCAGGGGGACCCCTGGGCTGGGCCCTGGGCAGCTGGGTATGGAGGAAGGGCCTGCTCTCTGCTGTAACCCTGGACATGGGGGCCACATGGCCCATGTGTGGAGCTGGGCTGGGAGGGTGTTGGATCCCTGACTCAGTTGTTTCAGGAGCACATCTGTTCAACCGAGCGTGACTGTGGGAAGGCCGGCCCCAAGCTAAGCTGAGCTGGGGGAATTGCCACCCCGCAGGAAGGAAGATGGCAAATCATAATAATATTCGTGTGTGAAGCATGAGGACCCCCGGGGCTAAAGTCTCGGGCTGCACGATCGAGGCAGAAGAACCAGAGACCAGAGGGAGGGGAAGATGGTGGGGGGCTGAGGTCCAGGGAACATGGTCTGGGTTCAAAAGCAGTTCAAAACCCAAAGAAAGGCTCCCATGGCCCTCAACCCCATAGCTACAGGAGGGCAGGTCTGGTGGAAGAACATTCCAGAAAACCATCACTCTTGGCTAAGGATGGCAAGTGGGCTCTGACCACAAGTCGGTCCCAGCTGGGTGGGGTCTGCCTGGCAAAGACTGGCTCCAGAGGGGGTGGAAGAGGAGCCGACATGTACCCTGGGTCCAATTCCCAGGGCCCGCAAGGCCCCCCGACTAATTCCCTGTCTCCCCTGCCTCCCTGGACCCTCCCTCGCTCTGCCGCATCCTTGCTGCCCTTCGGCTAGTTTTGGGGGGCAGGCCAAGCTCTTCCCCATTTCAGGACCTTCCCCGTTCCTCTGCTCTTCAGGGCTGGCTCTTACTTTTAATTCAGCTCAGAGAGGCCATCACAGGCCACCCATTAAGTCCCCAGCCCACCATCCTCTATCGCCCTCTGCCTTCATTTGCTCTGGCTGCCGTCATAAAGCAACACAGACGGGGTGGCTTAAGTAACAGAAATGCATGGTCTCAGAGTTCTGGGGGCAGAAGTCCAAAATCGAGCAGTCGGCAGGGCTGGTTCCTTTTGAGGGTTTTGAGGCAAGGGTCTGTTCCAGGCCTCTCTCCTCGGCGTGTAGACGGCCGCCTTCTCCCTGTGTGCTCACAGGGTCATCCCTCTGTGTGTGTCTGTGTCCTGACCTCCTCTTCTTGTGAGATTAGGACCCACCCCTGTGACCTCACCCTCCCTTGATTACCTCTGTAAAGGTCCCATCTCCAAATACAGTCACGTTCTGGGGTCCTGGGATTAGGACTCCAACGTGAACTTTGGGTGTCACAACTCATCCCAAGTTACCTTCCTTTGTCTTATCTTCTGGGTTTGTGTATTTGTCTTGTTTTCGGTCTCCTCCACTAGAACGTCAGCCCCACAAGGATGCCGTCAGTTCCTACAGTGCTGGCTCACTTTAGTCATTTAGCAGATGGTTGCTGAATGGCTAAGGAATATATATATATATATAACATGCAGATCCAGCAGGCCAGGCAGGACGCATATGTCGCCTGCCGGTGGTACAGGGTGGCCAGGGTTTCCAAAGCTCCTCGGTCGCTCAGCAACTTGGGTGACCAGAGCTCCCGGCCCAGCTGGTCTGCAGCCCCAGTAACCCTCTGGCTGACGGGCTGCCTGGAAGCCCAAACGACCCCACACCTAGAAGCATCCAGAAGCCACAGGGCGGCTCAGGCCCACATCCTCTGACGAGTCACTGCTCATTTGGGCTTCGGAGCCCAAACCCAGCTTTGCTCGGCGTGAATGGATGCTTCAGATAACCAGGGAACGTCTATCCACAGGGCAGCTTCAGCCAGACCCCCTTCTTGCCCGGGGAACCTTCTTTCCCTGGTTACCTATTTCCCAAATTAACTTCTAAGCAGCCTTTGTCTGGCAGATTCCAGTGGATTATGCAAAAGGGGTTTGCCAGGGGATGGGGGGCTGTTTGAAGACTTCTGAGCCAAGCAGCGAAGGCGCTGCCCGGAGGACAAAGGCCTCGCCTCTTCCTCCGAATGCAGAGACCAGATTAGCGTCGGCTCGCGGCTCCAAGCCCTGCCGCCGGCCCAGTGTTTAGCTAATTCGGAGGCCCAAGAGCCACGGAAGAGAACGGCAGAAGAAAGGGATGGACACAAAAGGGGAAGGACAGGAGGGCAGACTGTAAAAAACCCTCAAGGATGCAATTTGCTCCTGGACGCACCCTCCCACCCCACTGCCCGCCCGGAGTGGGCGGGATTCTGCAAGGGGGCAGCTGGGAGCTGGCCCCTGACCTGGGCCTGCAGCTCGAATTCCTAACATCTGCCCCGGATAAGGATATGACAACTACTTCGGGAGTGGGCCCGTGCCCGGTGCGTTCCTTCCTGGAATCTGGCTTTGCAGACAGGGCAACAGGTTCCGAGAGGGCAAGCGAGGTGCCCACGGTCACACAGCCCAGGCCTTTTGATGCCCACATTTCCTGCTAGATCCCAGGCGAGGGAGTGACTCAGGATGGAGACCTCTGGGAAGGCTGGTCTACAGGGGACCCCCATTCAATGCAGGGCTCCCAACCTCTGGGGTGTGGCCCCCACGGCCAGCAGGCTCCAGGTCCTGACTTATGAGTTTGGGATCTCATCCCTCTTTCCTATCCCCTTCCTCTGGGGAGTGTTGTGAAGGGTGTATTTGGGCCCCAGGGACCCCTGAGGTTGGGCATCTGTGATATGACAGCCCAAGGCCAACTCTGGCCCCTCCCCTTCGGGCCCGGCAGCCCACCCTCCCCGGAGCCCCCAAGCTGCGCCCCATTCCTGAGCCCAGGCCTCCTGCTGGGCGTCTTTGTCTGGCCTTGGGTTTCACAGGCAGCCCTGGCCTTCTTCTCGCAGGTCTCAGGTTTCACCTCTTGCTGGGAGGATCCTCCAATTCCTGAACCAGTGACCTCCCAGGAGGTGGGACTGCCCACCCTGCACCATCAGGCCCTAGGAATTCGTCCTGGGGCCCGGAAGCAGGGGGTTGGGAGAAGGGCAGGGACTGGGGAGTCCAGAGGTCCCTGCTGGGCGGGGTTGGGGTGGGGGCACTGGCCAGGGATGGGGCGGGAAGAGGACATTTCGTTTTCAATCAGAACGCCAGAGGCCCGGAGGTTTCCTTGTGGGAAATTCAGAAAATAGAGGAAAGGAGAGAGGACAGCAGAAGCCCCGGCTGGACCTCCAAGTCGCATGGATCCTGGAGGGCAAGCCTGAGTGCACAGCCCAGCCCCCCACCCACGACGGTGAGGTGACAGGCCTGCTGCTCCCCAGCCTCAGTCTCCCGGGCTGTGAAATGGGCTGATGGAGGCAGGGTCCTCCTGGCCTCAGCTCCTGGCTGCCCATCCCGTGCAGGTCCCCGCCCCGCTTCCCAAGAGCTTCTTGCCCCTGGCTTCGCCCTCCTCACAGCACCCACAGTCTCTTCCCCTCTGTTGAATGGGTGCCCTTGGCCCACAGACCACCCAGTTACCTCCCATCTGAGGGGTCGTCTGTCACCTCCTCTCTCCCCACAGCTGCTCCCACCTCTCTACTGCCCCTGGCCCGCCCACCCCACCAGCAAGGGCCTCATCAGTGGGGACAGCCACCTGTGTGTTGCCGAATCCCAGCTGCTTCGCCGTCCTCTTCTTCCTGGGCAGAGGGAGTCCATCCGGGAGCCACCCCCTCCTTCCAACACTTTCTTCTCCAGGCTTCTCTGCCTCCCCTACCCCTCTTTTCCTCCTGCCTCAAGGCTGCTCCCCTGCAGACCCCCTAAAGGTCAAGCATTTAGTGGATTTATCAGGAGCTGGGGGGACTGCACGCCTGAAACACGCAAGGTCCGTCACTCCCTGGGGCTTACGGTCCTGAGGGTTCCTCGGGGGTTGGACCAGGGTTTCTTCTCCTATCTCTCTACCCTTCTCCCTGGGTGATCTCATCAGTTCCCATGGATTTAAATATCCTAAAGCTGATGGCTTCCAAATTTGTCCCTGCAGCTTTGATCTCTCCTTTGAACTTCGACCTGCATATCCGGCAGGCCACTTGACATCTCCCTTTGGGGTCTCCCAGACATGTCAGACAGCTCATGGCCAAGCTGGACTCCTGGATTTTTCTCCCCATCCTTTCCCAGCCATCCCCACCCCATCTTCCCTGTCTCAGCAAACCCCACTGCGAACCCTCTGCTGGCTCCACCCAGAAGCCTCTGCATTCCCCTGGCTTCTCCCCTTCTATCCCCGCTACCAGGAATCCATCCACAGACCCTGAGCATCTCACGTCTGTAGGACCTCCCACTGTCACCACCTTGGTCCTGGCCATTCCTCCCGTAATGAGACTTCATGGAAGTGAGGCGAAGGGTCGCTGATAGTGGGATGCAGGGTTTGGGTGAGAGCTGCTCTTTAGGAGAAGGCGGAGGGACCCAGAGCTGCTCCCCCTTCCCCAGAGTGGCTGCCCCCCCCCCGCCCCAGGCCTTGTGCTCAGTGTGAGGTCGGTCCCCTGGGAAGTGGGGGGCAGAGGGTGGAAAAGACTTACAGAGAGACAGGTCGAGAGAGTCGAGACCCCCCGGCTCCTGCACAGGTGGCCGTGATGGGGAAGTCCCAGCGCATGGCGCCAGCCTTTGGACGTGGGGAGCATGTGTGATCAGCGAAGAGTAAAACTGTGCCTTTTTTTTCTGAGACTGGGCTGCACCTGCCTGTCCTTCACCTGGTCGTGGAGCACACTGAAGGGGCTACAGTGATGCCCACCTAAGGTAGGGGCATGGCTTCATCCCTCGTTTGACAGGTAGGGAAACAGAGGCCCTGGGTGCCCCAGCTGCGAGCAGCCCAGCGGTGCCAACCAGCCTTGCTTCCCTGCATCACAGCAGCTCCCTCCCAGCCTCCCTTCCCGGCCCCACAGCTCCTGGTCCAGGTGGCTCCCTGCAGCCCTGAGGGGGTCTGCTCCAGAGCACAGCAGAGTTCTCCAGGGACTGCCACCAAATGACACCCAATGGAGATCACACCTCCTTCAAGTGAGGGCCCCGCCAGGCTCAGCTTCTCCAGCCACTAGCAGGGTGTGAGGGGCTGCAGGGCTGGCTCCCGTCCCAGCAGGTCAGGGATCCTCCAGGCCACACCGTCATCCCAGCCTCCCTCCTTCTTGCTTCTCGAGGCACACACAATGTGGCCTGCCGTCTGGCCCAGAGCACTGGCCCGGGGTGGGGATGGGGTGGTGGTGGGGGCGATACTGAGGCTTTTAGCTCTTTTGCAAAGAGGAGCAAAGTACACACTGAAGGCGCTGGTGAAGCGGGGAGAGAACTGGACGAGCTGGGGCATCTCTGCTGTGACCTCAGCTTTTAGGGTATTTGTCCTTTCAACAGAATATTTATTGAGCACCTACTGCATGCTGGATACTGTGCCAGGCGCAGGAAACAGAGCTGGGAGCACGACTGACAGGACTGAAGGATGTGCTGTCCAGTGGGAAAGACCGACAATGAACGGAGCATGTGCTGGGCCGCACTATATCCATTTATTTCATCCGTGAGAAGCCGAGATTCAGTGAGGCTAATTGATTTGCCAAAGGTCACAGAATAAAGGTGGGAAAGCCAGGATTCAAAGCTATTTACCCTCCATCCATCCATCCATCCATCCGTCCGTCCATCCGTTCATCGATCCATCCGTCCATCCACCCATTCATCCACCCATCTATCCATCCATCCATCCATCCACCCATTCATTCATTCATTCATCCACTGAGCACCTACAGTATGCTGGGCCCTATACTATGTGCTGGGAATGAAACAGAGAACAAAAGAGAAACAATCCCTGACCTCAAGAGGGTCACATCCTGGTGGAGATGAGGAAAAAACATCCATATTAATCAGACGAATAATAATACAATTACGAAAATGATCAGGGGTCACCTGAAAGAGGAGACGGAGCAGCCATATGAAGGGCAGGCACACGTGTGTGCACGTGTGTACATGTGTGGGTCTCTCTGTGTATTCTTGTGTGTCTCTGTGTGCACATGCGTGTGCATCTTGCATGCACATGTGTGTCTGTGTGGATGCATGTGTGCGTGTCTATGTGTGCACGTGCATGTACATCTTTGTGTGCGTGTGCATTCACGCGCATGCACACGTGTGTGTGTGTGTGTGTGTGTGTATTGCACTCCTGACAGAGGGATGAGCATGGACGGAAGCTCGAGGCAGGAGGGTGCGGTGGGATGTGGTCTAGGAACAAAAGGAAAACCTGTGTGCTGGGAGGTGCGGACGGTGAACAAATGGGGGGAGGTGGGCAGGAAGGGGTGAGTTGAGGCTGGGCTGTGAGAACCTGTGAACACGACCAAGAGTTTGAATTTTATTTAAAATGCAAAGGGAGACGTTGGAGGCATTTCCATGAGGTTAAAAACAGAAAACCCCTCTGGCTTCTATGGGGAGAATGACTTGAAAGGGAGCATTCGTGGAAGCAGAGGACACTGTATCTGCCCAGGTGAGAGAGGTTGGAGGCTCCAGAGAGGACCCCCTCTGAGCTTCTAGCAAGGAAACTACATCTAAGAGAAAAACAAAACTGGGGGGTGGGGGAAAGGGGGGTGTTAACAGCAGATTAGCCACTACAGAAAAAAAGAAAAATGAACTTGAAGATAGAGCAATAGAAATTCTCCAAAATGAAAAGAGACAAGAAGGGAGCACAGAGCATCTGCGAGGTCTGGGACAACACCAAGTGGCCCAACATTCGTGTAACTGCTGTCCCTGATGAGCCCCAGAGATGCCACTGCCTGCCTAGGAGAATGTCTAAAATCCCAAAGCCCGGCCATTCTCAGGGCTGGCGTGGAAGTGGAGCTGCTGATGGTGTGGAACTTGTGAAAGTGCAACCACTCTGGAGAGCTCTTTGGGATGTTCAAATTTGCACATGCAGCTACCATGTGGCTTGGCCACTCCACTCCTGGCATTTACCAAAGGGAAATTAAATCACACAGCCTCCTAAAATCTCGCCCACAAATGTTCACACCAGCTTTATTTGTAATTGTCCTGAACCGGAAAAACCCCAGTGCCCATCAGCAGGTGAATGGGTCAGCACAGGCCTTGGGGTCACGGTTGTCCAGCTGTTGAGGAAAGAACAAAGCCTGGGTACCCAGGCTCTGGTCTGACCCCCACTGTCCCTCTGAGGGCACTGAGCGAGTTGTGTCCCCAGTCACAGCCTTGATTTCTCCCGCGGGGTGGGTCTGTGAGTCTGCCCGATTCACCAGGATCCGTGTGACATGGCTGGGGGAAGCCTCTGGAAGCTCCGATACCAGGGAGGTTGGCGCAGGCCTGGGCCAGCTTGTTGAGCGGGGAGGACACAGAGGCCGCAGGGCCTGTTCCCTGCGGGGCTCTGTGTGTTGAGTCCAGCGGGGCAGGGGCAGGGGTCATGTTTAACCACGGGGGAGCTCAGGGCAGTGCCTCTTGGCCACACAGCCATCCAAGCGGCGTGGGCGGGCGGTCCCTTGGATGGTCCTGGGACAGAATAACAAGGCCTGGTCACTCACCTGACCAGTCACGCAGGGGCAGTTTGAGAGGACAGAGAGGCAGAGCTGACCCCCGGGGAGGGGCCGGGGCTGGAGACGATTGGGGGAGGGGGAAGCCCAAAGCCTGCAATTGAGTCTGGGCAGGAGAGTGGACAGCTTATACATGGACCTGAGTGGGCAAGGGCCAGCCGGCCAGGCCCTAGTGCCCCTGGGACCTCCACCCTGGAGGCCAGTCCTGGGAGACCCAGCCCAGGCTCTGCAGCCAAAGCAGGGGCTCGCCTGGGTGTTTCTGCGAGTGTCCACTCCACGTGCTGCCTTGTACCTGCATTCATGGTCCCCATGGAGGTTTCCCCACCCTCTGGGTTCCAGGGGGGCAGGGCTGCATTTGGTCCATTGTGGGAGCCCCATGCCTAGCACGTGGTAAGAACTCCTCCACTGTGTGTTGGATCCATAGCAAATGGGTGAATGAATGAATGAATGGATGGATGAGTGAATGAAAGCATCTCTCTGCCTCTCGAGATTATGAGTTTCTCCAGAGCAGGATCTGTGCCTGGTTCTGGAAAGTTATTCCCCCTGCTGGTTTTTGTGTTACAAATTACCACCTATTTCAAAACCTCAAACACCATGTACTTAACCAACCGTCTTACAGTTTTGGTGGGTCAGGAGTCCGGACACAGCTAAACTGAGTCTTCTGTGTCGCAAGGCTGCAATCACGGCGTCCTCCGGGCAGAGGCGCCCTCTTCCCGATGGAATTACTAAATTCAGGTACTTAAGCCTGGAGCTGCTGGCCATCACGCGGGGTACCTGCCTGAGACTGAGGCCAATACAAGGAGAGCAGATGGACAGACGGAAAGAGTCAGTGTCCTGACCACCTACCTCATTTTCACCTCTGGGTCGTTCAGTATCCAAATTCTGCCACTGGACCATCTAATTACATGGGCCGGTCAGTTCCCATTTTTACTTAAGGGTGGGAGGGGTTTCTGCCACTTGCAACCCAAACTCCTAAGACGAATGCATAGACATGAACATTTTTAATGTCAACAAATTAGTATGCATATAATTTAAAATATATAGTAGCCCATTTAAAACATCTTTATTAGGGTAACTTTTGTCTACAATAAAATTCAGTCTTTTAAAGGGTGCAGTTATGTGAGTTTGACAAACACAGTGGTGTAACCACCACCGCAAGACACAGGCCAGTTCCGTTGCCACGAAAACCTCCCTGTGCTGCCCCTTTGGAGTCAAACCCTCCCTGCCCCAGCCCCTGGACAGCACACATTGGTCCCCCGTTCCCGCAGGTTTGCACTTTGAGAATGTACCACACGTAGGAACCTACAGCGTGTGAGGCTTGGCGTCTGGCCTTTAGGATGTTTTGAGGGTCATCCCTGTTGGTACCTGTCTCAGGAGTTTGTTTCATTTTGTGGCCAAGCAGTTTCCATAGAACGTTTGTTCCCAGTTGAAAGGCATTTGGCTTGTCCCCAGTTTGGGGGGGATTCCGAGTAAAACTGCTGTGTATGTGTGTGCAGGTATCCGTACCTGTGTCAGTGAGTTTCCCCAGCTCCAGGAAGGTGTGAGCACCTTGAAGTCAGGGTGTTCCGGCCCTTGAAGGGTTCTCCTTGACCTTGCTCCAGACCCAGAAATATTCTAGGGGTGAGAAAGAGAGCTATGAAAATTCTCTCTACCGTTATCTGAGAAAGGGCTCTGGAAGGGCCCACCCCATTCCTCCTTTTCAGCACAAAGCCCACCCTCAAGTAAAGGGATTCAATGATTCCACAGGGCAGGATGGTCCAGAGAACCTCTGGCGATGGAGATAATGATGAAGATGATGGTGATAACAAGGGCGTAGGGACCCCAAAGCGTTGAGTCCCCAGTGTGGCTCTGATGTCCACGTGTGTCACTTTTTCCAGTACTCACAGAGGCATCCCAAAGTACGTGCAGTTTCCCGGCACGACTGGGCGACACCTGAAGTTTGCCCACGTGCTCTCGGGCAAGGGGGGTCATGCCTTCTGCTCCTCCACGACCCCACATGCTCTGCCTTGGCCCCGATCGGGCATCTGCAGGAGTTACCCCCGAAGAACCCTGACTGTCGCGTTGTTAGTCTTGCGGCCCCGTCCCATTTGGTGCCTCCGTCTGGGGATTAACTCTGGGGCTGGCCCAGCGTTCCCGGAATGCCAGCCCCTGTGCTTCCAGCTCACCACAGGCCCCAGGCCAGCCCCTTACCACCACCCTCCATCTAACCCCGCCGCCGGCTCAGCTCAAAGGAAGGCGCCTACGCTGGTGAACCTGGTTAGAACTGGAAAATACTTTGTTTGGAGGCCGTCCAGTGGGAGGAAGACTGCAGCATCGACTGGCCGGGACCGAGGCACCGCGGGAGACAGACGTGGCCGAGCCGGGGACAGAGGGACGCACGGTGGGCCGCTGGCAGGGCTCTGCTGACGGCGGCTGCCCAGAGGCCGGCCCAGTCAGTCCCATGGTTCCCTCCAGCACAGGAGCAGCATGTGGGCGGTTAGGAGTGATTTCATGGCTTTACCGTGTGGACGGTTCCCCTTGGCCTTTCCAGATTTCAGCGAGAGGAAGGGAAAAATGGGTAGCTGTCCTTGCTGGGCCAGGGATGCCAGCCCCTGCCCCCTGACACAGGGCAGGATGACTGTGTCTTTATAAGACAAGAAAAAACTGTTGACAATTTTCATTCATTACCACAATGTGATTTTGCACCCCTAGTTTTCCCTCTTAATGATTTTTCATGTTTCCGAAGAGTGTCGGGGGTAATCGACCCTCTGTGGGTTGGGTGTCTGCACCCCAACTTGGATTAAACATTTGGATAGTTTCCATTCATTCATTCATTTATTCAACAAACACTGGCAGAGCGTTCGCTATGCGCGCGCCAGACACTTTGAGGTGCGGGGACGCGGCAGGGAACAAGTCCCCGCCCCTGCGTAGCTGACATTTTGTAGTTCAGGGAGACGAGCAATAACTAAATAAACAGTAAATCATTTAAAAGTTATATTAGGAACCTATAATGGCAGTAGGTGCTCTGGAGAAAAGTTCTTGGGCGAAGGAGACGGGGTGTTGGGGAGTGCGGGCAGGGCCGCTGTGGATGCGCTGGGCAGGGACCAGCTCTCTGGGGAGGTGTCGTCTGAGCAGAGACAGAAGCATGCAAGAGGGGGACACATGGGTGCCCGGGTCAGGGGACATGCCTCAAGAAAATGCAAAGCCCGGATGAGGGAGCCTGACTGGTCGAGAAACGCAGGAACTTCCGCAGGATGGGCAGGTGAACAAGGGTAGAAATTGCAGCCGCGGGACCATGATGATGACGTAAGGACGATGCTGACAGCCAACCACGATGATGACAGCCCCAGCTAAGAGCCGTTATCGAGCTTTTCCTTTTTGTAAAGCTGCCCCCAAATCCTTTCCCTGCCCGACTGTCATGGGTTGAATAGCGTTCCCCGTCCCCCAAAAGATATGTCCAGATCTTAACCTGTGAATGTGACCTTCTTTGGACAAAGGTTTTTGTAGATGTAAGTCAATGAAGAATCTTGAGATAAGGAGCAAATCCTGGGATTATCTGCGAGGGCCTTAAATCCAAAGACCGTGTCTTTATAAGACAAGAAAAAAGGAGACTGAAGACGCCGACACACAGGAGAGGCCATGGGCAGACAGAGGGAGACGCGGGAGGGATGCAGCCACAAGCCCAGGGGTGCCTGGAGCTATACTTCAATTAAAAAAAACAAAACAAAACAGGCTGCCTTATCCCTGAACACTGTCCCTACCACTTCTTTAGGTGTCACACAGGTATCTGATGTCTTGGGGACTTCGTGTCATCTCACTTAACCCTCACAAGGATGGATTCCGGAGTGAGTCTTACCACCCCCATTTTATGGAGGAGAAAAGGGACTCTGGGGCGTGAGCGATGGCCTGTGACCACACAGCCCACAAGGGCGGCGCTGGTGTGACCTCAGGCCCCCCTTACTCTGCCCTTTCACCCTTGACACGCCGGGGTAGCAGAATGGGCAGGTTTTTAAATTCAGGGTTCTGGTTACATGCAGTTTGTAGTTCTGGTGGCTTCCATGGAATCACAGAACCTTATTTTTAGAAGGGATTGGAGATCATTTTGTTGATACCTGCTCCCATGGATGAGGAAACAGGCCCAGAGGGGAAGGGACAGGCCCCGGGTCAGCCAGTGGGTCAGGGCACAGCTGAGCCGGGAGGCCCCAGGCAGCCAGCCCTGTCCGTGTCTCATGCCTGGCCGGGACGTGGACCTCGGCACCAGCCACTTGCCCCCTTGCTCACTGGACACACATTCCCACAGACGTTGGTTCTGGGCGCTGGAACCCCACGGCTGCACCCCGGGCTGAGCCGGCCTGCCCCGGGGCGGGGCGGGCTGGGCCTTTCTGCTGAGTCACCAGGCCTGACCACAGGACATTTTTGAGATTCCAGGTCTGGCTCTGCAGAGGCTTTGGCCCTGCGGCAGGTCCGGCCTCACCCGGCCCAGAATCACTGTGGGAGACAGACTGGGAGGCACTCTCTCTCACTGCCCCCCAGGGATGCCATGCCCACTGGGGTCCGAGCCTACAGCCCATGGGAGGAGACACGCCTTAATGGCTGGACTTCAGACAGAAGAGGGATCAGTCGAGATTGACGGGGCCCCGAGCTGCCCTTTTACGTGCTTTTGAATTTTCTCAAAGAGGACTAATTAAAAACATTTTTAATCTGTCATAATTCGTTTACGTGGTTTAAAATTCGAAAAGTATCAAAGAACAAGTACATGGTAGAAAGTTTCCTTCCCCGGGCCCTCCAGTCCCCCACCGTTTTCCTCCAGACAGTGCTGTCAGTTTCCTTTATATCCATGCAGATATTTTATGCGTATACAAGCAAATCACCTGCACAGACACATATACAGAGGCATGTGTATAGGCACACACACATGCATATGCATATATGTGCACATAAATACTCATATAGGTATACTTGCGCATACAGTCGTCCCTCGGTCTCTGTAGGGGATGGGGTCCAGGACCATAACCCACGTATGCGCAAGTCCCTTATGTAAAACGATGTGGCGTCTGCCTATAACCTCCCTACCGCCTCCCGTATGCTCGAAGTCAAGCCTAGATTACGTACAATAACCTAATACAATGTAAATGCTATGGAATAGTCGTCAGGGCAGCAAATTCAAGTTTTGCTTTTCTGGAACTTTCTGGAAAATTTTTTCCTGAGTATTTTTGATCCACATTTGGTTGAATCCGCAGATGTGGAACCCGCAGATGCGGAAGGCCGACTGTATATTCTTTTAACCCAAGGTAAACACGTTTTTGTCTCCGAAGCGGGATTTAGCTTCTGGAAAGGGCTGCTGATTTTAGCTGCCGGGGAACGTGGCTAAAAGGTGAGAAGTGCTCAGGAAGTAGGCGCTTGACGAATGTCTCTGAAACCCCTGCAAAGGCAGGCAGGGCCCCTTTCTTGGCAAAGAGTTTCCAGGACCTGAGGTTATCACGAAGGGAGGGTGGAGCTGACATGTACAGCCCCGGGATCCTGGGGTGCTTGACTCCTCTGTGCCTCAGTGTTCTCATCTGTGAAATGGGAATAAAGCCAAGTCCACACCCAAGGTGGACATGAGGACCAGCAGTGCCCATGTCGGGCACTGAGTGAATCCACGTACAGAATCCCAGGGACCGCCCTGCCCCAGATGTCCAGATGTTCAGGCTCCTCACAGACCGGTAGCCCCAAGAGTCCCAGGCTGGACCACTGCCTGTCGAGTGAACTTTCTCTGGACGTTCTGTGATTAACGTGCATGTGGCAGGGTGTGTCATGGGCCGTGGATGTCTGAACGACAGGACAGAAGGAAGCCCACGGATTGGGAAGGGTACCACTTGGATCCTTGAACATATAAGGGGCCTCAAACTGTCTGGTTTACAGTGGCGTGACTGCCATGAAAATTCTGCTCTTTCCCATCAGGCAAAAAGCAGGACCACGTTCTGTACGCAGAGAACGTGTGTGTTAGAAGAACTGATTTGCTGAAAGTAGGCGTGTGTCACTCAGATCCGCTTTGGCCCCATCCTCTCTGTAAGTCTGAGAAGGTGCTGTCGGACCTCCACCCTCATCGCCTGGGTCCTCGTCTGCCTCCTCTGGTAATTGAGGGTTGAGTGAGGGGAGGAGTGCCCTGCAGTGCCTGGGACCCGGCACCAGGTTAGATAATACCTGCATGATGTCACTCACTAAAGGAGCCTGACCTGCTTAATAGAAGGAAGAGCTTTCAACATGAAGAACCGTGCTAGCATCGTTCGTAGGTGGCAGGTCAGACAGAGACCTACTGTGTGCAGGGCTGTGCGTGAGGTTGTGATGACCTCGCGGGAACAAGCTGCCTTGACGCCCAAGTGTGTGGCTCAGGGTGTCCAATCAGTAAAACCAAGGCAGCCAACCCTCCTCAGCGAGTGCTGGGGGCAGCTTCTGCCTTGGACGGCAGGGCGAGAGGACCTCACAGTTTGCTCCCACGGCCCCTCCACGCCTGTTTGGGGTGGGCGGGGCTCAGGCTCCAGAGTCTCTCAGGTGGAGATCCTGTGGCCTTGGGTGGGTCCAATCTCCTCGCCAAGACCTGAGGTCCTCCTCTGTGGAATGCGGGGGGGGGGGGTTGGGGACAGGGGTACACATCTTAGAGGCTGGTATGCAGCTTCAACACTCCCAGCGCCCTCACCCCCTGCGGCCAGCAGACCCCTGGGCGAGGCCAACCTGTCGGGGAGGCCGGGGCGGCGGACAGTCAAGGACCCCAGGCTATGGCCATCTCCCCTTAGACCACATTTGCAACAGGAAGATCACGCCAGCTTCATATATCATTTTAAAGCTTCCAGTGGCCACACTGAGAAAAGCAAAGCAGAACAGGTGAAATACGTTCTAATAATATACTTTATTGAACCCAATATATCCAAACTATTATTACAACATGTAATCACGATCATGATTATGAATGAGATATTTTGCATTCCGTTTTTCCAACTACGTCTATTCTGCTTTTCCAGCACATCTCAGTGCAGACCAGCCACGTTTCAACTGCTCGGTGGCCACACATGGCCAGCAGTGGCCATATAGAGTGATGTGGAGAGTCCCCAGGTGGGCCCACAGCAAGGAGATGGGACGATTCCAGCTGGTCGCCTCGGCCAGCAAGTTCCCACGTCCCCAGCTCCTCTCCCGGGCAGAAGAAAAAGTGACCCAGGTACCTAGAGACAGGCAGGTATGTGTCTGGGAGAATTCCAGCAGGGCCCAGGCATCGGGGTGTGCCTGCGGCCCCCAAAACCCACGCAGTGACTCCTGCTGCCTGACCGCTGCCCTGTCACTAGGCCCTGCTCAGGCCCCCTTCCTGCCCAACGGCCGACCCTGCCTGGGTGTGGAGGTAGGCCTTGGGGACAGGCCACCCGGGCAGCTGCTCGTGAAAAGCCTGACGTGTGTGCCCGCGTGCGCCTTGGTCGCCGGCAACGTCACCTGAAGCCCCTTCTCGTGAATTCCAATTCTGAAGTTTGCGGTTATCGGGAGGAAGTTTCCAATTGCTGGCCCACGTGTGGGAAAATACATACGAAGCCGAGAGGCCCTTTTGTCTGGGGCTCATCTGGGGCTCGGAGGGGGCCGGTGGCCAGGTGGGAGGTGGCCCATCCTGGGCGGCCAAGTTTAATGAAGCCCCATGAATCATTATCACCCAGTGGAAACAGGTTCTGTCAGTCGCCTGCAATGCACTTGGTTCATTCATTTTTTTCTCAGGCATAAATGTGGATCAGGGCTGTGGACCCCGGGAGAAGCTGGGCCCCAGGGGAGGGCGTGCTGGGAGAGAGCTAAGAGGGACCTACCCAGGCCCAGACCCTCAGGGGCCTGGCCATGGTGAACTCAAATCCTGTTCTTTTAATCTGTTGGCTTTACAGGAAGACCAGGCCATGAAAAGGGAACTTGTACTAATAAAACCCCCAAGATTCCCAAGGAGGAGAATGCAGCTCGGAGACTGTTGGTTCCCGGCCCTGAAAGGGAGTCTGGGGAGATGCTCATTTTGAACTTTCCCTACACCCTTCCTGCTTCTGGGTGCGGAAGGCTGTCTCGAATTCCTCTGCACAATCAGTTGAGGGGAAAGAATCGCGTCACTTCAGGACAACATAAGCTCGATTCTCCCTGATGAGCGGAAAAGCATGGGCTCTTTTAAAAGACACATCGCATCATTTTTTACCTTTCTTCTTTTTATTTTTTAGCATTCCTGAGTGAAAAAGGACATTTGGGGAATCTGAGCTCAGCCCCTCATTTGGAAAGACAGTGTGATGAACTTGAAAAAACAGGTCTCGATCTGTGTTCTAAGAAGATGATCAATTTCATCTCCTCTTGGGGACCCCACGTAGAAGGGGCTCTCTGCTTCCTGGAGCGAGTGGGGAGAGGGGTGGTGCTGGCTCTTGGTGATCCTTAAGGGAGGGTGACCGGGCCCCCGGGGGCCTACCTGTCCCCTGCCTGCTGCCATCGCTGCCTGCCACCTTTTGGGCAGGGTCTCCGCAGCATCACATCTAGAGAGGTTCCCGTGGGTGTCCAGTGGTGGATAGGGCGGCCCCTCAGGGGTCTCTGTGTGTGTCCCTGATGGGCACCAGGTTTCCTGTCCTCCTCTTCTCAGGAGTGAGGCCAGGAAAGGGGGGGTTTCTTAATTGCACTGCCCATGTCCCAGCCCTGCCTACACACGCCACCTACCCACCCTGGAGCAGGACGCTGTGTGTGAGGGGCCAGGCCCGGGGCCAGGGTCTTGTCTGCCCACTGCCTGCTCCATACAGGCTCACAGCCCAGAGGAAAATGGCAGCGGGGGGGACCCCGCTGTGGCCTCTGCCACAGAGACCCCTCAGCCAGCCTTCCCAAGGCAGGGTGGTTATCCTCCCAAGGCACCCTGACTGGAAGAGGCCTCCGCCAGCCCCGCCTAGGGGCTGAGAGCTGAGAGCTGGGGGCGCTCAGCTCAGCGTGGGAAAGCAGCACCCCTCCCCCTTCCCAGGGCCAGCTCAGTACCGTGACCTGTGGAGTCAGGGTCCCTGCCTGCCTGGCCCTGCCCCACCCCCAGCTGGCTGCAGTGAGGTTGAGCCCAGCAACACTTCTGGGGCTCCATCTGTGTTCTTTTTTTTTTTTTTAATTTTTGCTGCATTGGGTCTTCGTTGCTGCACGCGGGCTTTTCTCTAGTTGCGACGAGCGGGGGCTACTCTTCGTTGCGGTGCGCGGGCTTCTCGCTGCGGCGGCTTCTCTTGCTGCGGAGCACGGGCTCTAGGCGCGCGGGCTTCAGTAGCTGTGGCGCGCGGGCCTAGTTGCTCCGCGGCATTCCATCTGTGCTCTTGATGTGAGGATGCAAGCAAAGCCAGGCCTCCCCGGGCCTGTCCACAAGCTGGGCCGGCTGCACTGTAATCCTGGCACCCCTGTGGGGTGTGTGGAGTCCAGACCCCCCGAGCCGTGTGGGAGGAGCCTGGGGCTGGGAAAGGCAGTGACTTTCCCCAGGACACCTGGCCATGAGGGCAGAGCCCAGCCGTGCCAGACCGTACTTCTCCCCCTCGACACCTGTCCCCTACTGTCTTCCCACACCCCGGGTCTGGTCACGGTGGCCAGCCGCTGGGCGCTCCGTCTTTGCTGGGGGTTAGGGCTGATCACAGCTCATTCATTTATTCATTTATTCAGTGACTGTGGATGAGCGCCCACTGTGGACCCCAAGCTGTCCAGGGTAGCAGGTGGCTGGGAACCAGGTCTGCGCCCTTGGCGTGCCACTGTGACCTTGCAGGCGAGCAGCCCACAAGGGAGCGCGGAGCAAAGCGCATAACTTCAGCTGCGCTGCCAGCCCTGAGCATGTCCTGGAGGCCGCTGGGTGGGGGCTGCCGAGGGGGCGGCAGCTGTCCTGAGAGCAGAAACAGCAGCTACACAAGGGCCCAGAGCAAGGAAACAATCTGCCTTCTCAGGTCCTTCCGCTCTTCACCTCTGTCAAGCACCGGAGCCTCAAGCCAGCCTCAGAGACAGACAGGTGTTCATGCCTCCTACAGCCCAGGAAATGGAGGTTCAGAGAAGTTGCTTCCCCTGTCTGAAGCCACACAGCAGGTGAGGGGAGCAAGGGGCAGAGCTGGGGCCTGAGCCCAGCTCTCCGATACTGACGCCAGTGGGAGGTCTTGAATCCAGGCGCCCCTCTTCTGCTGCTGGTCAGGGAGCTTCTGCATGGAGACCTGGGTGGGCAGGCCAGACAGGGGCTCCTTCCAGACCCTGCTGCTGTCCCACATGACCAGTGCCATCCAGCCACGGTGGGGCTTTTCTGGGGCTGTGGGCCTGGAGGGGGGTTTGCACAAGGCCCTCCTGCGTCCTCCGTACTCCAGCTTCCGGTCCCTGCAGCCCCCTCAGTAAAGCCGCCTCACTCTGACCTGGAGCGGGGATGGGACCTCCGGGGGTCACACGAGGGAGCTGCAGGCCCTCCATCCTGGGGCTGCTCCCGGGGCCTCGGGCACGGACAGGGTGGAACGAGGCCATCCCGGGCCCGTGGCTGCACACCCTCCTTGGCCGGGTCCCTTGGCCATGCTCTTGGGGGTAGGACCCTCTGTCTTTCTGTTTGCTGTGAAAACAGGAAGCTCAGAGGGCAGTGGTGGGGATAGGGATGTCTGGGCGAAGCTGCCCTGAGAGAGTGGCGGGTATCCAGTCAGGTCCTGGGGAACCAAACCACCCAGAAGCTGCAGGCCCCGGGGGGCTGGACTGGAGACCCCTTGTCTGGCCCAGCCTTGGCCTTCTGAGCTGAGCCTGGGGCCCGGCCCAGCAGAATCCCCGCCTGAGTACTTAATGACCTCCCGTGGGCTCTCAGGGCACCCTCAGCCAGTTGGGGGCAGGGGCGGGGGTGCAGTCAGGGGAGGGTCAAATACCCCAGCACAGCTCAGCTGGGGCCCTGGGAGGCCTCCACCTTGGAAAGGTCTTGGGGGCCGAGGAGGCTTCAGACTTGAGAGCGGACAGACCTGGGTTCTATTCTGGTACCTCCCTGGGCCCTGGTTTCCCTCTACACCTGCCTCTTGGGTGGCCGGGGAGGTGATGCGGGCGCCACCATGCAAAGCCTCGGCCCCCGCCCGGCCCAGCCCCTGGGAGATGCAGTCCCGTTTCCGTCAGGGAAGGGGAGGTGTGCTGGGTGTGGTCGCGGGTGCAGGGGGTTCGGGGCTGGCGACTCTGCTTTCCCTGGCTTCCCCTGCATCCTCTCCTTTGCCCCCCAGCTCCCCCCTCCCCTCCGGCCCCCGCTTCCCATCCTTGCAAGGCCAAAGGAGCTGCTGCGTGGCTATGCGTTTCTATTTCTGCACCTTCCGCTTCCTGCCCCGTGGCCGGCCAGCCACTGCGGAAAGTTCTGGAATCCGCAAGGCCAGCTGGCCCCGGGGACAGGATGTGGGGCCTCGGATTTCCTCCTCCTAGAGGCTCTGCACGCCTCCCAGGGCCGGGCACCCCGGGTGTCAGGGAAGGCCTTGGATGACCGAAGGAGGGCATCTGGTGGAGCCTGGGCCCCGGCTGGCCGGCACCCATGGACAGGGCCGCTGCTTTCAAGGTCAGCCGCGCACCCAGTGAATCCGTTCAACGAACCCACCTCACGCCAGGTGCCGGTCCAGGCTCGGGATACGGTGTGAACGATCAGGTTGTGCTTTCTGTTCCCTTTGAAACAGCCCACAAGGTGCGCACCTTGAATTCAAGCGAGTCTTGAATGATTTGCTGAAATTCACAATGACGGAACACAGGCCGGAGGCTGGAGGGTCTGTGCTTATCACCCTGTGAATAAGTGGACAATTTTGTGTGTGTGTGTGTGAGAGAGAGAGAGAGAGAGAGAGAGAGAGAGAGAAACAGAGACAGAGACAGAGACAGCAAGATATATAGAGAGAGACAGGAGGGCAGCCTGGAGCTGTAATTGCATACGACCTGAGCGGGCGGGCAGAGGCCGCCAGTGCTAAGTGCCTGGTCGGGAAGGCTTGCTCAGGGCTCCGTCTGCAGTGTTTCCTGAGCGCTTCCTCTGCACCAGGCTCCGTGGTTAGGAGCTTCCTTGTGGGCCTCAGGGTTGACCTCCTCCGCCCTCAGTGTTGACCCCCTCCACCCTCAGGGCTGACCCCCTCCGCCCTGGTCGGGAGGATTTGGGGGAACACGGAGTGTGGTCAGCGGAAGTCTGAATTACAGAACACTTCAAGAAAGGGCAGGACTCCTTTGTCCAGGTGTGAATTCCCGACCTCACCTTGGGGGCCGGCCTTAGAGCCCAGGTAAAGACCATGCAGGTGCTGAGCCGATGGCTTGGCCTTGTTAGAACCCGGGGCTGTGAGGTCGAGGGTGAGCCGGGCTCTGAGCCTAGCGGCATCCAGACCCCGGCCCGGGTGCTGACGGAGGTCTGACTTTGGACAAGTCACACCCCGTTGCTGGGCCTCCAGGTTGCCACTGTGCAGGGAGCCGCTGGTCCCCACTGGGTGTGCCTGAACTGGCATCCCTACCTGGAGGGCTAGAAGTCCCTTTCTTCGTTTCCCACCTTGTCCCCCTAAAAGTGCCTCCAGATTACTTTGTTGCATCTAAATTTGACTGAATCGTATCTTTCATTTGTTTTGAAATTAACTTTTTCTTAAAGTAGCCTTATGTTGTTATATAAAAATGAACTAGAGCTCATTGTAAAAAGCAACTGAAGAAGCAAAAACACCTTAAAATGCCACCCTCACCCCCCAGAAATAATCCTTTAAAAATATTTCCCCAATTCCCCTCGCAGCCTCCTACCGCTAGAAACACACGCTGACAGAGACTGTTTAAAGATGACATTGTTCTGGACACACTTTTCTGTAACCTGCTTTCCACAAACTGGTACAGCAGGGGCATCTGTGCTTGTTAATAAATAAGCAACGTTGGCATCATCGTTTCAATTGCCTCAGAGTACCCCTTGCGCGGTCGTACAGTCATTCTATTAACGATGTTCTTGTTGGTGGAGGCGAATGTAATTTCCAGTTTTCCCGTTACAAACACCCCTTTGGAACAACCTTGGGCACACACTCTTTACACTTGTGGGAACTGCTCTATGGGGTAAATTCCTGCAGGGGGGATTTCTGGGTTAAAAGGTTTGCAAATTGTGCATGTTGACACCTATGGGAAGGGTTTCTGCATTTTTGAAGAAGGCTGAGAATTCCTGGCGGATGGACTCTTAAAGTGACACCACAGGGTTCTTTATGAATTTGGCCAGCACCTCCTTTATTAAAAATAGCTTCTGTAAGTGATTACAAAAGTAATACATTTTAAAGTAGAAAATCCGGAACATACATACATGTATAGTGAAGGAGATTGAAGTGATTCGATAATCCACACAGACTTAACCTATCAACCCATCTATTAACCAGTCTATCTCGTTAACATAATGCTTGTTTCACCAAACGTCATATCATAAGCTTACCCTATGTGGTTAAACAGCCTTTGATAAGTCGATAAAAACACACCTTTGGGGGCATCTATCCGGAGAAAACTCCATTTCGAAAAGATACCTGCATCCCAATGTTCATGGCAACACTATTTACAATAGCCAAGACATGGAAACAACCTAAGTGTCCATCGACAGATGAATGGATAAGGAAGATGTAGTACATATATATACAATGGAACACTACTCAGCTAGAAAAAAGAATGAAATAATACCATTTGCAGCAACATGGATGGACCTAGAGATTATCATACTTAGTGAAGTAAGTCAAAGAAAGACAAATATCATATATCACTTATATATGGAATCTAAAAAAATGACATAAGTGAACTAATTTACAAAACAGAAAAAGATTCACAGACATAGAAAACAAACTTATGGTTACCAAAGGGGAAAAGGAGGGGCAATAAATTAGGAGTTTGGGATTAACAGATACACACTACTATAAATAAAACGGGTAACCAACAAGGACCTACTGTATAGCACAGAGAACTGTGTTCAATATCTTGTAATAACCTATAATGGAAAAGAATCTGAAAAAGAATAGAGATATATATGTGTATAACTGAATCACTGTGCTGTACACTGGAAACTAACACAACGTTGTAAATCAACTATACTTCAATTAAAAAAAAAAAACACTTTTTGTTCACTCATGGTCATTGCAGGAAACTTGGAAAATTCGGGTCATTCTAAAGGAGAAAACACAGAATACGCCCAAACTTGGTGTCCCCAAGCCAGCTCTGTTTACATGCTGGTATATTCACTCCGGTCTATTTGTTATGCAGACGCAGATTTACTTGTTTTACATAATTACTATCAGATTCTTGTTGCAGCTCTGTCTCCTGCCCTTTCACTTAACAGATCGTGATCACTTCCCCATGCTATGTTAGGCAGTCTATGAAAACACTATTTTTAATGGCTGAATACTATTTTATGGAGCAAATTGTTTAATAAATGATCTGTTCTTTGCTGTTTGCAGATTTTAGGCATTACAGGTAGTGCCGGGATGTCCATCCTGGTACCTAAGTCTTTGCACATACGTGGGAGGGTTTTCTCAGGGTGAATTCCTAGAAGGGAGATTGCTAGCCCGGCTACACATTGTCAAATTGTTCTCCAGAAAGCTGCTAGCAATTACATTCCCAGCAGCGTCGTAAGACAATTACCGCCACCAACGCTGCAGAGCAACATTTTTTGTCTCTGATGGCTGCAAATGGCATCAGGATGTTTCAACTGCCATTTCTTTGCTTACTAGTGAGAACAAGCACCTTTCTGTAGGATTATCGCCATGCATATTTCACGCGTGAAATTCCTATTTGTCTTTTATCCAGCGATCTAGTGCCTTGTTCATCTTATTGATTTGTAAGAGCTTTTTGTATATTAAGATTATGTTAGTCTTTTGTGTGTTGCAACATTTTCTCAGCGTCTCTGGACTCCATTTTTTCCCTTAATATTAAGGAGCTTGTCTGTGATCAAATGGCTTGAGCTTCTTTATTGTTGCTACTTTGGATTTTTTAATGTTCAGAAAGGTCTTTCTCAACCAGAGATCAGTGCACCGTAGCGTTCACTTTTCTGCGACAGGGGCCCAGCAACACCTCATCAGGAATTGCGAGTTTTTCAGGGAGTGGAGCAGTGATGCACTTCCAGCCTCCAGGTGCGCACCTGCTTCACTGGGAGGAGGGGCCTGCTATGGGTGGATGCCTGATCCCACTTGGAGTCTACACCAGAGCCTGCGGAGAGAGAGACTGCTCTACCGTTTCTCTGCAGAAGGTGGCACAGCTCAGTAGATTCTGTGTGCGTGCTGTGGACCCAGGGCTACCACCCTGGACAGAAGGCTAGAGCCTTGGCCCTGCAGAAGTGACCATCACCCAGACAGCTGGCTGTAGCTGTAGAACCAGAGAGCACTCTTCATGCCCAGGTGGGAGATACCCAGGGTGTCTATTTACACCTTTACCTGGGAGGCTTTACCTGGGATGGAGGGGTTGTGACCAGTTGGTGGAATTTGGGTGTTACACGCACCTGTGGCCTCACGCACCACAGGCCTCACGCACCTGTGGCCTATCCATAGACAGGTGAGTCCTGGGGATAGGCAGAGACATTTGTTCTAGTTGACATACGGTTCTATACTTTACAACTATTCAGGGAGCCATGTATTCATTCATTGACTCATTCAGTTGTTCACCGTGCCTGGAGCTGGGGATTCAGTGGCGAATCAACTCAGGGGTCAAAGTATATCAACTAGCAAACTGGGCCGGGGACAGAGCCGATGGGACTGGATGCGGGACCATAGACGTGGGGCGGGGGGATGGGGGAAGGCCTGTTCCAGAAGACATTTGACGAGACTCTGGCTGAAGTCATCAAGCCATGCAGTGGCCCAGGGTCAGCATTCCAAGCAGGGGTCCATGTGGGCAGAGGCCCTGGGAATTTATTCTGGAATTGGTGATGAGACTGGGACTTAGCTTTAATGGATCCCAGGCCCCCTTATTAAATGGTTCCATCTTCCCTGTGAATCTGAAATGCTGCCTTCATAACATGCTAAATTAGTATATGTAGCAGGCACTGTTCTGGGGCATTCCATGGGGGTCCACGTGAAACCTCATTTAAGGAGCTATGGTGGGGAGGGGTCTGGGCAAGGAGGAAGACTGATGGGTCCTTGGGACACATGAGAGGAATCCTCAGACTCTGGAGACCCCTATCTTATAGGTTGTGTCTGAAAATACATGGTTTTTAGCCCCACAGAGAGCCAAAGTCCAGTTCTCATGTTACGGTTTGAACTATTGTGTAAGAATTCCTTGAAAGAGCAAGTATTTCCTTTTGCCTCTGGCCCCATCCCCTGCCACTCTCCTGACCCCAAAGTTTCTACATGTCTGTCCCAGGGGGAACTAACTGCTTGGGGAAAGTGGATTCCCACTTGGAGCAGCCCACATGCCCCTCCCTTGACTCTAGGGTTTTCTACGTGGGCATTGGGGGAAGACTTGCTGGGTGGGGATCCTGGGGAGTTAGAAGCAGGGTTGGAGTGGCACCCCTTCCCCGTAGGGTGGGCCTCCCAGGGATGAAGCCCCACCTCCATTTTGGAAACAGTGCACATATGCGTGGAAGGCCAGGGCCCTCCAAGGGCCCCGCCCCCCTCAGTGGACCAGATGGGGGTCCAGATGGGGCAAGTTCCTCCCAAGGTCACCCAGCAGTACTGGCAGAGGTGCCTGGGTCTGCAGGGAGAATAGAAATAGAAATTGAGCATGGCTGACCCAGGTATGTGTCTGATGGGAGCAAACTTCACTGGCTTGGTTCAGGGAAGAACTGTGTTTTCAGTGGTGTCAGTGGGTAAAATTCAAGTTATTTCTCTTCAGAATAAAGGTGGATTTACCAGGACACAAATAGGTAAAGTCAAAAAGGAAAATGGGGGCATTCTACCAACCTTACAGAGATAAAAGGATTATAAGGTAATACTATGAACAACTGAACACCAGTGAACTAGATAACCTGGAAGAAACGGACAAATTCCTTGAAACACATAAATTCCCTAAACTGACTCAAGAAGAAATAAAAAATCTAAATAGATCTATAATGAGTAAGGAGATTGGATCAGTAATCAAAAACTTGCCAACAGAAAAAGCCCAGGATCAGATGCCTTCACAGGTAGGTTCTACCAAATATTTAGAGAAAAATGAACACCAATCCTTCTCAAACTCTTTCAAAAGATTGGAGAGGACGGAACACTTCCTAAGTTATTGTACAAGGCTAGCATTACTCTGATACCAAAGCCAGATACGGACATCACAAGAAAAGGAAACTACAGACCAACATCCCTTGTGAATATAGAAGCAAAAATTCTATGCAAAATATTAGCAAATTGAATCCAAGAGTATATTAAAAAGTTTATACACTCTGTCCAAGTGGGATTTATCCCAGGAATGCAAGGGTGGTTCAACATAAGAAAACCAGTCAATGTTAGACATTACAATACTAGAATGAAGAAAAAAATTACACATGATCCTCTCAGTTATGTGGAAGAGACATTTAACAAAATCCAGCATGCTATCATAATAAAAACTCTAGGAAAATTAGGAATAGAGGGGAAAATACCTCAATATGATAAAGGGTATTTATGGAAAATCCACAGCTAATGCCATACTCAGTGGTGAAGGATGAAAGCTTTCTCCCTGAGATCAGAAACAAGACAAGGATGTCTGCTCTCACCACTTCCATTCAATATGGTACTAGAAGTTCTAGCCTGAGCTACTAGGCAAGAAACATAAATGAATAAGCAAAAGGCACCAACTTGGAAAGGAAGAGGTAAAATGATCTGTTCACAGAAGACATCATTCTATACATAAAAATCCTAAAGAATCCACAAGAAAGCTATTGGAACTAATAAACAAATGCAGCAAAGTTGCAGGGCAAAAGATCAGTTGTGCTCTACACAGCAGCAACCTAAAATCTGAACAGGAAATTAAGTAAGCAATTCCATCTGCAATAGCATCTGAAAGAATTAAACACTTAGGAAGAATAGCTCTAACCAAGGCAGTGAAAGACTTGGATGCTGAAAACCACAAAACATTGCTAAAAGAGATGAAAGATAATCTAAATAAATGGGAAGACATCCCATGTTCATGGATAGAAGGACTTAACATTGTTAAGATGTCGCTACTACCCTAAGTGATCTATGGGTGGAACACAATTCCTATGGAAATTCCAAGAGACTTCTTTACAGAAATGGAAAAGCCAATCTTCAAATTCATAAGAGTTGCCAGGAGCTCCAAAGAGCCAAAAAAATCTTGAAAAAGAAGAAAAAAGTTAGAGAATTCCCATAGGATGAGAGCAACTTCCAAACTTACTACAAAGCTACAGAACTTAAAACAGTGCAGTGTGGTACTGGCGTAAGGACAGACATATAGACCAATGGATTAAAGTAGAGAACCCAGAAATAAACCCTCATATATGTGGTCAATTGATTTTCCAAGGATGCCAAGACCATGCAGTGGAGAAACGACAGTCTTTTCAACAAACATTGCTGAGAAAACTGGATATCCATGTACAAAAGAATGAAATTAGAACCTTACCTTACACCATATACAAAAGTTAACTCAAAATGGATTAAAAACCTAAACAGCTAAAATTTTAAAACTTGAGGAAAATATTTATGACAATACATTTCATGACAGTTTTATGGATGTGACACTGGTAGCACAGACAACAGAAGAAAAAAGTAAATTAGACTTTAAGAAATGTTGTGCATCAAAGGACACTATCACTATCAAGAAAGCAAAAAGATAACCCACAGGATGGAAGAAATATTTGCAAATCATGCCTCTGACAAGGGTTTAATATCCAGATTATTTAAAAAATGCCTACAACTCAACAACAACAAAAGGAACAACCCAATTTCAAAATGAGAAAAGGGCTTGAAGAGACATTTCTTCAAGGAAAGTGTAAAAATGGCCAATAGCACAAGAAAAGATACTCATCGTCATTGGTCATTAGGGAAATACAAATCAAAACCTCAATGAGATACCACCTCACGCCCACTAGGATGGCTACTATTAAACAGAGTGTGAGGGAGTGAAAAGTGATGTGAGGACGTTGAGAAACTGGGGCCCTTGAGTATTGCTGGTGGGAATGTAAAATGGTGCAGTCACCGTGCAAAACAGGTTAGTGGTTCCTCAAAAGGTTAAATGTAGAACTACTCAGCAATATGACCCAACAATTCCACTCCTAGGTATACATCCCAAAGAACTGAAAGCAGGGGCTCAAGCAGATATCTGTACACTAATGTCCATAAGCAGCATTGTTCACAAAAGACAAAAGGTGGAGACAGCTGAAGCGTCTATCGACAGATGAATGGATAAACTGTGGTCTATATCTACAATGGAATAATACTCAGCCATAAAGAGGAAAGAAATTCTGACACATGCTACAACAAGGATGAACCTTGAAAACGTTATGCTAAGTGAATTAAGCCAGACACAAAAGGAAACATATTATGTGATTCCACTTATATGAGGTCCCTAGAATAGGCAAATTCATAGAGACAAAGGCCCCAGGGGTGAAGGGGAGTTTGGGCTAGTAGAGGAGCTGGAGGGCGCTCAGTGGGGCTTGAGGGTCCTGATGGGCAAGGCCCTGGGTTGGATGCATGTCACGGGGACCCAGAATGTTCTCAGGTTTTGAGTTTTCATCCCCCACCCTCCCACCCACCCATCTACCATCATCTACCAATCCTCTCATCCCCCCTACTCATTTATCCACCCACTCACCCATCCACTATACCCAGCTACCCACCCACTCATCCACCCATGCACCCCCATCCACCTCCCATTCATTCTCTACTTACCTGTCATGGTTACTTTTGTGTGTCAACTAGACTGGGCCCCAGGGGACCCAAACATTTGATGAAACATTATTCTGGGTGTGTCTGTAGGGGTGTTTCTGGATGGGATTAACATTTGAATCCATAGTCTGAGTAAAGCAGATTGCCTGCACTGGGTGGGCCTCATCTAATCAGTTGATGTAGAACCAACTATCTGAATAGAACAAAAGGCTAATCTTCCTCTGACTAAGAGGGAACTCCTCCCGCCTGAGTGCCCTTGAGCTGGGACATCAGTCTTCTCCTGCCTCGAGCTGAACCATCGCTCTGCCTGGGTCTCGAGCATGACCTCCTTTGGACTAGAACTACACCATCAGCTCTCCTGGGTCTCAGGTTTCCAGACTCAGACTGGAGCTAAACCACAGGCTCTGCTGGGCCTCTAGTCTGCTGACAGGAGATCTCGGGACTTGTCAGCCTCCATAATCCCTTCCTGTACATATACCTCCTATTGGTTCTGTTTGTCAGGAGAGCACTGACTGTCCCCATCCATCCATCTCTTAGCATCTCTGATGCCTCCTCTGTGTGCTGAGTCCCATGTTGTGTGCTGGGACTCTTGTCAAAATGCCTCAAACACATACATAGAATCCCACAGAAGCTCTCATGGATGACTGTGCTTGTCTGCACACCAGCAAACAGACTTGTCAGCCCCCCACACCATTCACAAATGCACAGACGGTCACCGGCTGGACGCACATCCATGCAGAGACATGCACACTCTCACACACGTTCCCAAGGCACACAGACACCTGGGACAGGGGCAGACAGGTGCCCAGGTGTGTGAGCTCAGCCCACACCTGCCCAGAGTGGCAGGACTTGCCGTATAAACATCGCACGCGTCCAGGTGCACAGGGGCAGCCTTGGGCATATGCACACATGCAGGTGCACAGGGGCAGCCTTGGGCATATGCACACATGCAGGTGCACAGGGGCAGCCTTGGGCATATGCACACATGCAGGTGCACAGGGGCAGCCTTGGGCATATGCACACATGCAGGTGCACAGGGGCAGCCTTGGGCATATGCACACATGCTGGTGCACAGGGGCAGCCTTGGGCATATGCACACATGCAGGTGCACAGGGGCAGCCTTGGGCATATGCACACATGCAGGTGCACAGGGGCAGCCTTGGGCATATGCACACATGCAGGTGCACAGGGGCAGCCTTGGGCACATGCACACATGCAGGTGTACAGGGGCAGCCTTGGGCATATGCACACATGCTGGTGCACAGGGGCAGCCTTGGGCATATGCACACATGCAGGTGCACAGGGGCAGCCTTGGGCATATGCACACATGCAGGTGCACAGGGGCAGCCTTGGGCATATGCACACATGCAGGTGCACAGGGGCAGCCTTGGGCATATGCACACATGCAGGTGCACAGGGGCAGCCTTGGGCATATGCACACATGCAGGTGCACAGGGGCAGCCTTGGGCACATGCACACATGCAGGTGCACAGGGGCAGCCTTGGGCATATGCACACATGCAGGTGCACAGGGGCAGCCTTGGGCACATGCACACATGCAGGTGCACAGGGGCAGCCTTGGGCACATGCACACATGCAGGTGCACAGGGGCAGCCTTGGGCACATGCACACATGCAGGTGCACAGGGGCAGCCTTGGGCACATGCACACATGCAGGTGCACAGGGGCAGCCTTGGGCATATGCACACATGCAGGTGCACAGGGGCAGCCTTGGGCACATGCACACATGCAGGTGCACGTTTGTGCACACTCAGACAAGCACACTCACGCGCGCTGGCAGACTCTGAGGCACACACACACCCCCATACACGCGCTTGTGCACACACTCACGTGGACCCGCACGCGCACCCCCAGGGCCCCAGGGCCACCCGTGGCGGTGACTGGTTTCCAGGTCCCACTGCTAACCAGCTGCCATTTGGATCCTGCTGAGTTGCTGCCGAAGGGAAGGACCCGTCAGCAGTTTCAGACTCGCACCAGCTCGCAGGGTGGGTGCCCTCCAGGGCCTTGACTACCTGGTAAGGAAACCCAGGCCGGCTTCAGGAATGCAGACAGCGGGAGGGAGAGGGGACAGTGCATTCACCCCATAATGTCAACTTCTAAGCGTGGTACCCAAGCCCAGCTTGGCACTGCTGGCACTGTCTGCTGTGGGCACATGAAGGGCAGGTGGTGCTGGGCCCTGTCACCCATCCAGCACCATCTCTGGCGGCCCCCTCCCTGTTCTTCACATCCCCCCCTCCCAGCTCCTAGGAAGCCTTCGGAGGCTGGAACCCTCCCACTCTCTGTGCCCTCTGACACAAGCACCATCCCGGGGGCTCTGCGGGTTCCCTGGGCCGTCCCACCCCCATAGTCCTGAGCTCTGTGGGCCCCTCGGCCTTGACCCTCCTCAGCTGGACTCGCCCCCTCGTATCCGCCCACCCTCCCGTCCTCCATCTCTTCATAATGTGTTTGCTCTTTCCATCACTCCCAAGCTGTTTCGAGCCAGGCCTGGTAACGGGGATGCTGGGGAAGCCGACTGGACTGGCCGGGGCTCTGAGGAGGGCTGATGAAGAGGACCCTGGGAGGAAGGGTGGGGATGTGGAGGAGACCTTCTGCGGCACCCACGTCGGATTGACGAGGGAGTGTGGTTCTGCAGCCGCCTTCACCCCAGTGGGCGGGTCAAGATGTGCTCGGAGGGATGTCTGTGAGCCATGAAGCATGACCCTACAGCTTCCCACTGCCCTCGACTTAGAAACAGGGCATCCTCAGGCTCTGCTCCCCCTGTGGTCCCACCCGTGTCTCCCCACTAACGCTGACCCTTCTGGCAGTTTCCTGGATGAACCACGTTCCCCCACCATGGGGCCTTGCATGGACGGTCTCTGCTATTCCCTCCACCTCCGGCTGCAGCCCAGAGCCCCAGGGCTACATCCTCCGGAGAAGTCTTCGCTCAGGTCCCCACCAGGCAAACCCACTTACGACAGACTCCCAGGACTCCGCGAACACGTCTCCTTGCAGAACTTCGCGCCGTGGACATTCTCTGTGCCTTTGCATTTTTAATTTAGTCTCTGATGAGCGTCTCTCCCTCGCTAGACTTAGACTCCATCTGGGAAGGGACTGTGTCTGTCTTTAGTCACCACCGCACACCTAGAGTCTAGCATACAAAAGGCGCTCAATAAATAGTTGTGATGTGAATGAAAACAGGGGAGGGGGTCCAGATTGGCTCGGGGGTGGGCCGAGAGCCACACTTTGTATGGAGATGACCTCGGTTGCGTGCCACTTTTTCACTCTAGTCAGACTCCTTCAGTGGTGGGATCCCACATCCAAGGAGGCGAGTCCACGTGCTGGGCCATTGCCTCCCCACCCCGAGGAGGGCCCCATCCACTCCCCTCTGGCCACTGCCCCGAGCAGGCCCACATGCCGGCTTCCCGAGGCTGCTGCCCAGGGTCCTCCGGGATCTGCCGTCGCAGCCCCTCCACCACTGGGCTCCACCCACCCGAGCTCTAAGCTCTCAGGCCAGATGGAGGTGCACACATTGCCCCCCCACGCTGCCTCGGGGCGCATGTGGGCACCCTGCCCTCTCCCAGCTCCCGGGCCCAGGTGTGCAGGAGGTGCTGAGCTGCCCTGAGTCTCTCTTGCTGTCACTGTCCCCCCAGGGGGCCGGCGGGCCACAGGGAGGAGTACGGGGCGCCCGCTTGTCCTCCCCCTGGGTTCCTCCGCAGAACACCAGGGGCTGCAACCTCAGCAGGGTTCTGGAAGGATGTTCTCGAGGGTCATGCTTTGCCCCCTGAACACCTTTCGCCTTCAAAATGAGTTTTCTGGGCTCTTTTTCTTGGGCTCTTCTGGAGCAGAAGAGGTGCCGACGCCTCTGGGCCTTAGGACGGGTGGGACTCCGGCTGCTGTCAGCAGGGCTGGGGGGAGGAAGGGCTCCCCTGGACTATATCACAGAGGGGCTTAGAGTCGGCGGGTCCGGCTGCCCCACCGCAGGGGATGCTGGGAGGGGGTTCAGGAGCGCACAGTGGTCTCTGGCTGCCTCTACCCTGCTGTCCATCCCCAGGACCCCTGCTCTGGGTGGTCCTGTCCCTGGGAGCAGGGGTTTTGTCCACCTGGAGCCTTGTTCTCTGCAGCGAGGCGGGGGCCGGGACCATCACTGCAGGCAGCAGGGGGTGGCAGAAGAGTGAGGGTCCCGGCTTTCTCCCCAGCTCCCTTGCCGGCTCTGCCTGTCGGCCCGTTCACACGCGGCCAGCTGCCCGCCAGCCTCCTCCCGTGCCTCTGTTCCTGCCCATTCCTGCCTAAGCATGATGGCCACACTTTCGCCGGCTGCCGTGGCTGCAGTCTGCAGGACCCACGTGGAAAACGGCCCGCCTACCGGTCGGGGGTTTTGGACCTAAACTCGGGGTTCATGTCCTCAAGACCCCCGGCCTGCAGAGGGACCCCCCTTGCCCTGCTCTGCCGCTGCCTCCTGGCGGAGGGGCTCTGACCCTGCTCCCAGGGGCTGCTCAGGGGAGGCACAAAATCCTTATCTGGTGCAAGAAGCCGCAAGGATCCAGTCAGGGCCCCGCGGGACTCTGCTCTTTCCCACAGCTTTCCTCCCCCAGCCCCGTGGCCCCCGAGGCCCCTGGGGGATGGGAGCAGAAGCGGTCTCCTTTCCCAGGCCCGAGGAAGGGCAGAGGCTGTGGGCGGGCCCTGTGGTGTGCACGGCCTGCCAGAGTCTCTCCTCCCTTCCCCATGGCTCCGGACTCGGGGTTCGGGCAGGGCCAGAGGGCAGGGGCCGAGGCAGGCAGTCCGGGGGATTCCGGCGCTGGCCCCGCATCGCCCCCTGAAAGTCCACGCTCCCTCTGTGTTACAGACATCAGGCTCTCCAGGCCTCTCCCTGCTTTCAGATCGTCCAGGGAGCCAGGCTACCCCAGACCCTTTGCATGGAGTTTTCCTGGGATCCTCATCTGCATCCCTTTTGTACCTGCTGTCTCTCCCTCTTCAGGCCACTCCCAGACTCAGGTCAGAGTGGTCCCCAACAATAAGCTCACCCACTCCTTTTTGGAGCCCTGGAATTTCGCCTTTGTACATCATTTAAGCCAAACTGACTTGCACCGACTGGCAGGCTCCTCGAGGCCAAGGGGACGGCTGTCCTGCCCAGTGATGCACCCGTGTCACAGGGATGGACCTGGCCCTCGACCCTCAGAGATGGTGGGAGGACAGAGAGCCCCCACTCACGAGTCCAACTGTCTCCTTCCACTGAGCCTGGGACATGGCCCTCCCTCCGGGAGGTCACCTCATTGCCATTAGATCTTGGGGCCCAGGCCACCAAATGTGGTCTCCATCAGCGTCCCAGAGCCAGCTGCTCTCTGACCACGGACACAGCATCCCTGTCACCTCCAGGTATGCCTGTAGGTCTGGGGACAGATGAGCTTTAAAGGCCTAGGTGATGGCGTGGACCCAGGGTCTCTCCAGCGACAGGACTGGTAGGACCTGGCCCTCCTTGATCCCTCCTGGTGGGTCTGTCTTCCACACCTGCCAAGATTCTGATAGCACACGGTGGGCCTCAGGGAACCTTGCTAAGCCCAGAGGCGGACCGAGTCACACACTTCTAGGACACACGGAGGAGGCTGGCAAACCAGATGAGCCATGACAAACAGTGGGGCCACCAGCTCGGGAGATGATGGAGCCGGGGCTGGCAGAGAGAGGCCGGTGAGCTGGAGGAGGGTTGCTCTGTGTGTGCCAGGCCCCAGGTCTGGATCAAGTGTGACTCCCTTTTACAGATGTGGGAAGAGAGGCACGATGAGGGGAGTAACTTGCCCAGGATCACATAGCTCGTGATGGGGACAGGACCTTAGCTTCCTCTGGGGCCACAGGCCAGAGGCACCCAGGCTACACGCTGGTGGTCTGCCTGCCGCCTTCCTCGCCCCTCACCCCCATCTTCCCATTGGAATGAACTGACTTCTTTTTGATTCAGGTGTAACTTACACGCAGTCACAAGCCCAGGCCTTACGGAACACCACGATGCCGTCCTCACGTGTATATTTCTCTGTCACCACCACCCAGATCAAGACAGGGAATGATTCCATCTTTAGGAATGTGCCGCTTCTTAATCAACACTTTGCTCACCTGGGATTAGCTTTGCTCTTCAGCTTGTGTTCATGGGATCATGTACCACGTTCTCCTCTGCGCCTGGCTTCTTTCGCTTCCTGGGACTCCTCGACACAGGTGCCTGCACCCGTGGTCGGTCCTTTTCCACGGCTGAGTCACACTTCACTGTACGGACACCACTTGGGCTGCTGAAGGGCGTGTGGGTGAGTCCAGTTTGGTGCCGTGATGGATGAAGTCGCTCTGAGCCTTCTTGTACGGGTCTCAGCGTGAACATACTCACTTCCTTCTCCTGGGTCGATACCCAGGAGAGGGTCTGCTGGGTCATAGGGTCGACAAAGGGGTAACTTGATAAGAAACTGTGATTCAAATGCCTTTAAAAATTATTGTGGAGAATTGTAAACATTGACAGAAGTAGAGAGAGAATAACAGAATGAACTGTAATCACCACTCCCAACCCTACATTTCTGGATGCAAACTCCCAGATCTTTCTACCTGCAAACATTTTATATATCTATCTATCTATATATATGGCAGCACTGACTTCTGCAGATAGAGCCTTTGGGGGCTGGGAGCCCCTCAGCCCCACCACGCTGGGACACCAACATTGGCTAGTGTCCTCCCTGGGCTGAGGGGTCCGTAGAGGCACCACCCACGCTGAGAAATCCCTAAGGGGACACAGTGTTCTGGGTGGGCCAGACTTGGGGCTATTTGGCATGTGATGGGGAGACCCCAGGTCCCTCCCGTGTGGTCCAGACACCTGGACCCACTTCAGTATCCCTGCCCTGACCTTGGGCTCCAGCCCACTTGCCCTTCCTGATTTTTCCCACTTGCTGGTCTAGGACAGCCAGTCCAGTTTTCCAGGGTGTTCTGGGTCACACTGGGACCCAGCTCTGTGTGTGTGTGTGTGTGGGGGGGTGATGCACATGAAAATGCACACTCAAGCCAGACCATCTCCCACACCCTCAACAAAACTCACATCCTTCCGCCCGCCGTAACTGCGGACACCCAGTCAGACACCACACCATCCAGGGCTGCGTCCCACATCCCAGCCTCCACCCCGGCTCTGGGGGCTTCTGGCTACACCTGGCCACCTGTGGGGTTTTGCTGCCCTTTCCAATCAATTTAGCAAGGAGCCCAGGACTGTGCCTTCAAAGGCCTCTCCTCAAAAGGCATCCTTTTCACTCAACCTCCCTCCAAAGATGGTGGCGCGAGTTTCTTAGATGGATAAATGGGGCTGCTGCGGTCGAGTGCACGAAGCCTGCCTCAGGATGCTCTGTGTGGCCCCCTGACCCCAGCCGCCAAGCCGGGACCCTGGCCCCCAACAATGCCCGCCCAGCCTGGGTGGCACTGCACGATCCCACTTGAAAAGGCCTTTCGCCGGGGCTGTCTTTATGAGGGGACTATTGGCAGGAGGCCTGGGGCTTATTCATGCAGAACCGCAGTGAAAAGTGCTCGTCGCCAGTGTCAGGAGTGGGCAGCGCCCAGAGCAGGGGGCCCGCCAGACTGCGGGAAGCCGGTCGCTAGGAGACAGGGCCCCCAAGCATCTCCCAGCGGCCTCTCAGAGCCCCCAAGATGGCCCTGTCGTGGCCCCACTTGGCGCCCAGGGGGGAAAACCGGGGTGCTTGTGATGCTGGTCCCTGTTTCTCTGTCAACTTGACCTGGATGGGCTGGGAGATGAAATTTAGCCATGTGCCCTCTCTGGGGCTCCTTCAGTGATGGGCTGCACGGGATATTCCCAGCATCATTTGCTGCTCAGATTCCTGGAGGGTCCATCCCTCTGAGATGGGCCTCTACCCCCATCTCACCCTGCACTTCCTGGGTGCCCTCCCACCACCCCACCTTGACCGCCCCCAGCTAAGCCTCCCCCGACCCACTTCATGTTTTCTCAGATTCCTCGGCTCGAGGGATCCCGGGCCACTGCTGCTGGGCAGTCCTCCGGCGCATCTCCAGCAGCCATCCCACCCTTCGCTCCCAACCTCCTTTGAAGTGGGCCTGGCCCTCAGCACAGAGGGTGGGGGTAGGGGCTGGAAGGAAAGGGGCCAGGCCCCAGGGTCTGGTCTGGTCGTGCCTGGACAGCTCTCCGGGCAGGAGCTCATCTTTGATGTGGGCGGAGCTATTTGGTTGCTAGGAAGAACCTCTGCCCACACACTCTGATTCCTGGATCCTCCCTCTGTCTTCCACCATCCTGATAACCTGACATCCCACCCCCAACCCCAGGGGATGTAGCTCTGGGATGAGAGCCCTGGAGAATCTCCTGGAGCCCTTGGCTGGCTGGAGCGCTTCTTGGTGTATCCTGGATGAGGGCCGCCACCTTCTCTCCGTCCAGTCTCAGGTCTGGGCCACGTGTCTCACCCCTCGCAGATAACAGGCTCCCAACACCCCCCATCGTGTCCCTTCTCATTCCCCTCCTTCTGCACCTCCCCCCTCCTTCACCACCCCTCCCCCTCCTCCTTGTCTGCCCCTGCTGCCCCTTAGCCTTCACACCCATCCTACGTTTCAGGCTCTGCCCTTGGCCACCAGCCTGAGCCCTGGACCTGCTCCCTCTGGCCACAAGCAAGTCCCTGTTTTGCTGTAGGGGACATGAGGCTGAAGGGGTCAACAAGACCCGTCTTTCCAGACACCCCCAGATTCAGCAGGGGAAGGCCCTGATGCCTGCTGAAGAGAGACCCGGGGGCCCAGGGCTGTGGGACAGCCCAGAGTGGAGGTGTGTCACCTGCACGCTCCCATTTTCTCATGGAAGGAACTTGGGCCTTGGAGCCAGGAGGCAAGAGGGGGCAGGTCCAGCGTCCCCCACTCTCTGCCCCAGCAGACCGGCTTGAAGAGATAGAATAGGATTGAATGGTTGCATTAGATTGAATTGATGGAGACCCGGAGGGTGACGGGAGCCGGGGGAGGAGAGGGTGAATCCCACCTTCACACCAGCTCCCAAGAGCTGAGTACTAAGTTCTCGGGAATCTGGGGGGTTAGCTGTTAACCATGACCATGATGGAAAATTAAATTATACAAGCTCACAGTTGCATAAATTCAATTAAAAAGTAACTGTCGTAACTACTCAAAACTCATCACTTCCTAATTATTCTGCTACTACCTATGCTCTGAGCTTACATGGTCTTCATATCCATAGGTGGAAATACTATACAATGGCACTGCTGTATGTCCCTTCCCAACTCCGCTCAGTGATTTCACTTTGGTAGCTAGCAACTGGCCATCAATGGGAGTATTTACACCATGGAAATTGGCAAACATTGACCGATGGCTTTGTTGACTGTCTGCATTTAAGGATGAGCTGGAGAAAAGGCCAAAGCGGGTTAAAATGAAGAGTATCATTCTGTAGCTGTTTCACTGTGAATAGTATAGGAAATTAGGGAAATATTCTTCCAGGATTCAAAACTTATTACCCCATTCAGCAAAGAAGTAGCTCCCGTTCTTGACAAATGAGTAACATCCCAACATTAGGTCTTTGTTACTTTACTTAGGCGTTACTCTTCAAGGTGAATGAAGATGTCCACCAACGGGACTTCACTCATTCATAAATTGCAGCGGTAAGTTGGCGATGGGTGCAGAGTGCAGTAGAATCAACAATAATATTCTGTGAGGTTCAACTGGCCGTGTGGAATTTACAATAGAGTATCTTGCATTTTATTTGTAAAATTATGTGTAAATTGGGTGTCCACTTTGGGGAGGTTCCAGGCAGAACTGGGCGTGAACTGGAACAGATAGCCTCGGAGAATTGTATTATTTTTATTACCGAAGGAACTCACACCTACAGAAAAGTGACCTGTTCTGAGTACACAGCTCACTGAATTTTTACCAACTAACGAGCTGGACCTAACGAGTCCCCAGATGAAGCAATGAAACATTTTGAGAAGCCCTGGCGCTTGCCTTGACCCTTCCAGTCACAACTTGCCCCAGAGGTAACTGCTCTCTTGACTTTTAACCTGGTGGGTGCACTTTACCTGCTTTCGACATACAGTGTCTAGTCTTTTGCACCTGGCTTCTTTCGCTCCAGCCTGGTGAGGTTTGTCCATATTGCTGCATGTACCTGTTAGTCATCCATCCTCAGTGCTGCATAGTATTCAATTGGGCAAATATTCCACAGTTTATTTATTCATTCGGGTTGTTTCCAGGTGGGGTTACTATGAATAGCGCTGCTCTGAACAACTGGGGATGTGTCTTTTTACGAAGGTAAGCTTTATGCTTTAGGTAAGCATTGACGTAGGGCACACACATAGGAGTGGAATTGCTAGGTCATATGTTATCACGTGTTCTGCTTTAGCCAGATTCTGCCAAATAGTTCTCCAAAGTCACTGCACCAATTTACACCTCTGCCAGCATCACATGAGTGTTCTAGAAGCGCCACATCATCTCCAGCACTTAGTATTATGTCTTTAATTTTTTTTTAGCCGTTCTTGTTAGTGTAGATGGTATCTCACTGAGGTTTTAGTTTGAATTTCCTTGACTAATACAGTTGAGGCCTTTTTCATATGGGTATTGGCAATTTGGAGGCTGGTCAAGCCTGTTGCCCATTTTTCTGTCTTTTTTAAATTATTGATTTGCAGGAGCTCTTTATATATTCTAGATATAAGTGCTTATCGGACACAAATAACTTTTCCCATGAAATGAGGGTTGCATTTTCACTCCTATATTATATTATATATTATTTCACTCAATAACGCTTGATGGACAGTAATAATTCTTAGTAATCTTCATGTAATTTAATTTGTAAACATTTCCTTTTACAGAGGGCCTGCTTGTATCCTGTTTAAGAAATCATTGCCTACTCCATCGTCATAAAGATCTTTTCTTACGTTTCCTCTATGACTGTCACACTTAGATCTGGGATCCATCAGGATTTGTGTGCTGTGAGGTGAAGGTCAAGATACATTTTCCTTAGGAGGACCAGTTGACCCAAACCCACTTAAGGAAAAGGCCTGCAGCGGCATCTTTGGCCTGGCATGTGAGCCTCTGTGAGGGTCCATGATCCATTGGTGGACAGGGCTGCCAGGGTCAGTGTCACACTGTCTGAGATATTATTGCCCCGCTACTGCCCTTGAAATTTGCCATCAGCCCTCGGCTTACATCCTTCAAGAGAGTTCGACTCTTCTTGGCTCTTTGCAATTTCCCATGAGTTCTGGAATCTGCCTGTCAATGTCCAGCAAGAGAGAGTTTGCCAGGAAAATATGGAGTGAAGCAAAGCACGTCCCCGGAAGAGGAAATCGCTTCACGCGGCAGTTTTTCCACACATGCAGCACCTCCTTTGTTCCAGACCCTGGGAATCAGAGCTGAGCAGACTGGCATCATGCCACAGCCCTGGGAGGTAGGTCCTAAGGCTACACACGTGACACCGATGAGGAACTTGAGGCCTGAAGGGAGAAGGTATCTCACCCAAGATCACAGAGTAAGTGCAAGTGAATAAATGCTAAAGCCCATTCATTCATTCACTCATTTAGTTTTCATTCCACAAACAATAATGAAGCACCTACTATGTTCCAGGCACTGTGCTAAGTGCTGGGGTCCTTGTCCCTAACCCTTTACCTCTGCCCAGTCTCTGGACCCAGAGAGACCACAGGAAAGGGAAGAGGAAGAACCAGAGGGCAGAGGTGAGAGAGGTGGGGTGGGGGGCAGGCCGCACAGCCACTGGCCAGGTTGCCCACAGGATAGAGAGCCATTGGCAAGATGGAGAAAGGGGGGGTCTTCCCAGGATGTAGAAACAGCACGTGCAAAGGCCCGGGGGCACGAGAGGGCCTGGTGCGTTCGGGGACCCCATGTGAGTCCTTGTGACAGAGCAGAGGAAGGAAGGGACTGTGGGTGGTAGGAGGTCGGATCCAGAGTGAGGAGCCGGGCTCTGTCCTGGCGATGCAGAAACTGGTGGAGGCCCCAGACGTGAGGCTGGAAAGGGGCAGGGGAGGCAAGAGTCCCCAGAGGGACCCAGTCCTGTCCTGTCGGAGGGGACAGTGGCCTGCACCAGAGCAAAGGAGAGGGGTATGGGAGGAAGATCACAGAGCAGTCAGCGGGACTTAAAGAGTGGGAACAAGTGGGCAGAGCTGGAGGCTAGCAGTGGGCTGTGGGAGGACCTATGGGTAGGGTCACTTGGAGTGGGGGGCAAGGAGGCAGACACCCCACCCAGATGCCAGAGGACCAGGCTTAGAGGACGTGCCTGCAGACGGTCAGGCCCCTGGGCACAGAAGCTGGGGCAGCGCGGAAGGTGGTGTGATGGGGCTCGGGGTCAGGGATCCCCAGGCACCTCTGCCTGAGGTTCTGGCCGCAGCACAGGCTCTGGTACACATCACGTGCTCACTGAGCCTTTGGTGCGTGGATGGATAGATGAATGAGTGAATGAACAAATGAATGAGCAAAAAAGCAAGATTCTCCATTCACAAGTATTGAGCCATGCTCATTTCCAAAGCCCTTTATGTTTTCTTTTCTTTTTTAAAAATTTTTTAATTAATTAAGTTATTTATTTCTTTACTTATGGCCGTATCGGGTCTCAGTTGCGGCGCATGGGCTCTTTGTCGTGGCACAGGGGCTTCTCTCTAGTTGTGGAGTGCGGGTTTTCTCTTCTCTAGTTGTGGCGCACGGGCTCCAGAGCACATGGGCTCTGTAGTTTGCAGCACGCGGGCGCTCTAGTTGAGGAGTGTGTGCTCAGTAGCTGTGACGCATGTGCTTAGCTGCCCTGCGGCATGTGGGATCTTAGTTCCCTGACCAGGGATCAAACCCGCGTCCCCTGCATTGGAATGCAGATTCTTTACCACAGGACCACCAGGGAAGTCCCCTTTTCTGTTCTTTCATCCCTCCATAGCCCTGGAGAGAGGTGGGGTGGTCCTTGGCCACATACCCAGGCCCCTCCTGTGGCCTCCCCACTCCCGAGATCAGCCCGGTGCCCCTTCACTCCCGCCCCCAATCCCACACGGCTGCGGCAAACGGACCACTTTCTTAGGGTGTTATTGCCACTAAATGGGGGAGGCAAGCCAACACCCGGGCATCCCCAGGCGCCAGCCCCCCACTCAGCTGCAATCCTGAGCAAGCCTGGACGGAGGCTAACTCTGGGGCCAGGAACACTGTGGGCAGCTCTGCCCTCCCTCTGCCCGCCACACCCCTGTTTACAGCCGTGGGAACGGAGGTCCAGAGAGGCGAAGGGCCAGCCCACGGGCCCAACTCCTCCCCCTGCGGACAGGGCCGGCTTCCAGGGCTGGCGTCACGGGGGCCCACGCGGGGCTCATGCTCTGCAGTCACCGTCTTGAAATTCCTGATAGATTTAGGGGCACCGTGCCCCTCGTGCGCATCATTACCCAGCCGGTCCCGAGCCCGGGCACCTCCTCCTGCGGGGGCAGCTGGGCTTTCCTTTCACTTGAAGACAGTTGTCCATTCCAGAACACAATGCCCTCTGATTGCATGCCAGGAAGTGCATGAATAAAGGGCAGGAAAAAAGGAAACACTCGAACCTTTCCTGGTGAAAACGGAGCCTGTTTTAGCTCCGACGTCAGGGCATCCATGTGCCTTTGCCAGCACAGGGGAGGAATGAAGCCACTCAGGAAGGGGGAGGGGCCCAGAAAGGGCCCTCAGAGCACAGTGCTTGTGAACTCTACTTGGGGACTCCTCGGAGAAGTGGCTGGGCCGCTGCCTCAGGCCCCAAGGTGGGAGGTAGGGCCAGAGCACAGCCCTGGAGCCCTGGCAACCCTGCTCCTGCTGGGGTCCGTCCCAGCAGGCCTGAGGCCTCCTGCTGAGGCCGTCCCGGGCCTCAGTTTCCCATCTGCAAGCCGGGCTCTCCAGAGCGCCCACCTCTCAGGGGTGGTGCTGTTTTCATGGGATGGTCGGAGCGAAGTGAGAAGACCCTTCCCCGGAGCCTGGCTCGCACACATGCTCCACGAACCACAGCTTGTTATCTGAGCGCTAACACCCGGAGCGCTCCATGGGGTACCCGACCCCGACCCCATGTCCCCCAGCGGGGGCATCTCTGGAGGGGCAGACTGGAAGCTCGTGCCTTGGAGGGCATTTCTGCGATGAGGCGGACGCGCCTGGCCCCAGAGGGGCCGCCATCTTGTGGTCTGACCCCTCTGGCGTCTGTCCCCTGGCTTTGCATGTCCGCTCTCTCCCCGCAGCCTGGGTGCAGCCTCAGGTGGGCTGTGGGAGGGGCCCTGGGTACAGTGTCACTCTGCAGTCCTCAGGGTGTTTCCCCAGTGGACCCCTTTCCAAACTGGAAACCACAGGCCTCCAGTCACTCGATCTCCCAGAGAGCATGTCATCTAGGGTGGGGAGGGGGCACTTTTCCTGAGTGTTGGAAAGTTGAGGACCACCATGTTGGACTCCCTCCTCTGAGCAGCTCCCATTGTCTTCCTCAAGGTGGGCTGCAGGGTGGGGGCTGCTGACAGCATCCTTTCCCTCGGGGCCCAGCCCGGCACCTCCTTGACGTACAGCGGGGCCCTTGGTCTGACCCGATGTTATGTGGGGCTGTGGGCTGACTGAGGTCCGGGGACAGGAAAGGGGGACCTGAAATTGGCCAGTTAGGATGGGTCTCTGGCCTTTCTTTGCATGTTAGAGAGCATGGCTGACCAGTCAGCGGAGGTCCTTGCAGACCTGTGATGAACATACTGTATGAACAAGAAATCAGCCTTTGCTTTTTTGAATTTCTTAGATTTGGTGTCATTTGTTACTGCAGCATAACCTGCCCTAGCCTGACTGCTACACAACCCTACTCTGCTCTGCCGTGTGAGGGGTCCAGGGCAGCTAGGGGTCTGAGCCTGAGTCTGCTTGCCAGACACAGAGCCTACAGGCTTTGAGATGGATCACATCCATGTCTGTGCTGGCGGCCTTCACTCCTCTCATGATCTGATGACAAGCTGACGGTTCTGCGATTTCCTCATTGTTCATCTTTAGCATCACCTGGCTATCTTCTTTCTTGCCCTCCCTCCATCCTTTCCTTATTCTTTCTTTTTCCAAATGCCCAGGACTCTGAGATACCTGCCATCAGGTAGGTAGGGCCTCCTGAGATGCTTGGCACTTGAGGCCCCCATTCTGCAGACAGTGACCTGAGCCCCCGACGGGCAGCTATGAGCAGCTGTGAGTGTGTGTCCTACTTGTCCTGGGCAGGTGGACCTCTGCGTCCCAGGCTGGACCCTCCGGCTGCTGCCACGCCACCAGCCCAGCAGTCTGGTCATCCTTATACGTGACCCACCCCCGCCCCCAGCTCTGGCTCTTTCAGGATGAACCTCAAGAACTTGGCATGAATGAAACACTCTATGCCCGGCAGTTCCCCCACTGTTTCCGAGACCACCCATGGGGGTCTTGGTGCCAGTTGTGGCACATGCTAGGTGTGGTGTCCACATCGTGGTGTCGTTGTGGTTTTGGATGGGGACAATTTAAAGCAGTCCCAGGGCAGGAATCCAAAGCTCCACTCTGACTCTGGAGGGCAACAGGGCTTGCGTGTGTGGTCGCTGGGCCCCTAAGTCCTGTGACTGTGTACAGGCCCCAGAATCCAAGATGGTAGCCCAGCGTCTGTGGCCCCGACACGGGCCACCCCTTGCTGGGTGGCTCTCCTTGGGGTCTGAAGTTGGTGCCATCAGGCCAGGGGAGGCCAGTGGCCAGAACCTCTGGGTTGGCCTGACCAGCCCCTGGGGTGAGCTAAACATTCCAAGGCCTCCTGGCTCCTCCCAAGGGGCCCCCGTTTCTGCTGGTGGCAGCGCTCTGGTTCTCCCAGCTCTGAGAAGGGTGCGTCAAGAACTGAGGAGGTCACGAGGCTGAGAAGGTGTCCCAGTGGCTGCCCGACCTTCCCAGACCTCGCTCCAGTCTCCTCTGGGCCGGCCCGCCTGTGGCCTGGTCTGCCGGCCCAAGTGTGGTCTGGCTCTCTGGCTGACCGAAGTTGGTCCCCACACAGCCCCACGTTCCAGGCAGAGCCACCCAGGGCTCCTTCGTGGGCTCTGGAAAGATCAACAAACAGCTCCAAGCGGTGGAAATTTCTCTGGCTCTCCAAGTCCAGACAGACAGGGCTGGGACAGAGAAGGCCGCCTCGGCAAACAAGCTGTAGCCTGTGTGCAGGGAGCTGCCCAGACGCCCTCAGCCGCCGGGAAGCCGGTAGAGACAGATGGCGTCTGTGCTAAATGGGGCAGAGCCCGCCGGCCGCCCACCCGGCAGAGAGAGGGAGGCCAGGAGCTGGGAGACAGGCCCCCGCCTTGCCGGGTGACTCTGGTGGGTCCCTCCCCTGTGGAGCCTGGGTCCTCACCGAGTGGGCAGGGGGCCTAGCCTGCTCCAGGTGGCTGTGACAGAAGGTAGACGACCAGGCACCCCTGCGCAGGCCGTCCTGGCATGGGGAGGTGAGCTGGGCTGGCTCGAGTTAGAATCAGAGTCTCAATCTGGATCCTTGGAGAACAGAAAGAGCTAATGTGTATCAGCACTTGTGTGCCAGACACGCCTCTCAGGGCTTTTCCTGCCGTGCCATCTCCTTGCCTGCTCTCCACAAATGATGCATTAGGCCATCATTATTCCCATTCTAGGGATGGGGAAACTGAGACCCAAAGAGGCTCTGTGGCAGTGCCAGGGAGAAACCAGGTCTCTGGCCCGGCTCTCCACACTGCAGTGCTCTTGCTGAACTTTGGGGAGGCCCCTCCAGGGATGCCTTCATCGGGAGTTTGATCATTTCTAGGCATCGTGCTTTAAGAGGAAAGAAAGAGAACTTTACATAAAGCTACAAGGGCACCTACTGCGTACTAGTCTCAGATTCTCCTCCTCTTTCCGCTCTTTCGCCACATCCAGCATCACCTCCAGCATCAGCACCAGCATCATCTCCAGCATCACCTCCAGCATCACCTCCAGCATCAGCACCAGCATCACCTCCAGCATCACCTCCAGCATCACCTCCAGTAACACCTCCAGCATCACCTCCAGTATCACCTCCAGCAACACCTCCAGCATCACCTCCAGCATCAGCACCAGCATCACCTCCAGCATCACCTCCAGCATCAGCACCAGTACCACCTCCAGCATCAGCACCAGCATCACCTCCAGCATCACCTCCAGTATCACCTCCAGCATCACCTCCAGCATCAGCACCAGCATCACCTCCAGCATCACCTCCAGCATCACCTCCAGCATCACCTCCAGTATCACCTCCAGCATCACCTCTAGTATCACCTCCAGCATCACCTCCAGCATCACCTCCAGCATCACCAACATCACCCTTATCACATTTACTCGAATTTCCTGGGGACCCACTGTATGCAGGAAGTGAGGCCCGTGCTTTCCGAGCAGGGCTCCACTCATCTTCCCAGCACTGCTGGGATTTTTGTTTAGTTTTTACAGATGAGCAAAAGAAGTCTGGAAGCTCTTCGCCATGCCTGTCTGACTTTAAAGCGATGAGGGGAAGGGAAGGCAAGGGAAGGACGGGGAGAGGACAGTGACGAGTAGGGCTGTAGACGTCACCTTGCTTACACCTCCGCCGGGAAGGGGCCACGTGGCCAGGGCCTTGAGTCGCAGCGACCAGCCTCGGCGGTTGTGCTGTGGCTGGAGCTTTGAAATGGGCAAGGGATGAACGCTGCACCCCTTGTCGCCTGGTGTCTGCTCCCAACCGAGCTCTGTGCTCCTCGGGCAGCGGGGAGTGTCTTCCTCACTTCACTTGCTCCAGGCTCAGCCCGGCACCTGTGCGTGGCGGCCATGGGCTCCCCTGGAGTGGAAGGAGGGAGAAGCTCCGTGCTGCCAGGCTTTGCCATGAGAGCAACACCTGGTAGTGGGCACTGCCTCCCCGTCGAGTCCAGGCTGTGCCAGGGCCGCCGAGGGCTCCAGCTCAGGGCCTAATGCTCCGTGGAGGGGAGCGGGAATCACGGTTCAGCAGGGGTGGGGGCAGGGCCCCCCGCACAGCACCTCAGACTTTTTAGACTTCACCAGGACCCCCTCAGGGAGCAGGCAGGCTTCCTGCCTCACCCCCCAGGTGCAGCCCCTCAAGTCCAGATTGGGGGCTGCCCAAGCTCACCCAACAGAGCAGGTCTAAAATTCAGGTCTCCCCGTGGCCATCCGAGGGCCATTCCCACCCAGCCTGGACTTTCAAGAGGGGACCTTGGTCCCGGGACAAACCCTGGGTCCCAGCCCTCGGCTCTGTGCCACTCCACCCTGCCTGGGGTCCCCCCGTTGACCTCCAGGGGCCCGGTGGCAGCAGGGAGGCACCCATGATGGCTGGAGCCTTGTGTCTTGTAGAAAGGGTTGTGTGTGTCCTTCAAGTGTCCCTCTATCCACGCCCACCCTCGTGACAGCCGGCCAGCAGAGTGGATGGTGAGAGGCGATGTCCCACCGCTAAACGACCCCCCCATTCCTGGAGCCCTCCTGTTGTCCTTGTCTGGACATCTCCAGGGCATGGTCGTCTCCCAGAGAGCACAGGGAAGGCAGCGGAGCCCACATGCTGTGTGGCTGAGGGAACAAAACCCCTAGAATTTCCAAGGAGAGCCACGTGAAGAGGGTGTTCTGGAAAGAGGGAGCCTCGGTGACACGGGACCTCAGGGCACCCAAGTCAGGCAGCCCTGGGGGATGGTTCCGGCCCACCGCAGATAAGCACATGATGCCCCCTCTCCAGGGCGCCACCTCCTTTTCTGAAAAGAAGTCGAGGTCCACAGTGGCCCCCTGCTCTGGCAGGTGTGAGGATCTGGGGTAACCGTGCCTGTCAGGGCTGGACAGATGGAAGTTACTTTTCTGGAAAAATAGCCCCCCCCTCCCTCCACCCTGCTTAGAGTCTCCTGGGGCTCCTCGTGGCCTGAGGGGGTCCCCGTCACTGTCCTGGCACTGAAAGACCGCTCAAGGCTGATCCCCACCTGTCCCTCTGCTGTCCCCCCCCACTCTTCCTAGTAGGGTGATGACCGATTTGTCCTGGTGTGCCCTGGACTTTCCCACATTTAGCTCTGCAAGTCCCATGGCCAGGAACCATCTTGGCCCGCACAGACCGGGCTGGCTGCTCACCCTATGGTTGTATGGACTGTGCGATGCTGCCCTCACAACCTGCTGCAGGGCGAGAGCACTTTGCCCCAGCGCTCAGTGCACCCCGGCTTTGGTATCTGAGTTCTGTGGTTAACGCAGCCCCACCCCGCCTATTTTCCGTTGCCGTTTCACTGCGCCCCCTTTTCACACTGGAGACAGTGGAGGAACGCATAATGGGGTTCGCTGGAACCCAGGTGAGCAGAGGAATAAGTGGCTGTGAGCAAGGGTCTGGGGTCCTCTCCTCTCGGCCAGCGTGGGGGGAATTGGGTCCCGTGTAGATTTTTACCCAGATAAAATCGTTTGCAGCTCAGACCCCAAATGAGAAGTTGCACGTTATTGCAAACAGAGCTATACATGGCGCCCTCCGTGTACAGGGGCCGGGTACAGGCAGGTATGGGGCACGCCAGCCACAGGGGAATGAGGATTCCACCCATCCCTGCCTGTCCCCCAAATCTACATTGTCTGCAAGGCCTTCGTCCCGCCTCGTCCTGCCAGCCCTGCCCCCTCCCCTCCTGGTCCTCAGCTCCACCTTCCTGCGGCCACTCCCCAGAGTGTAGGCTGAAGCCCCGATGCGTCCCCTGCATCGGATCCCTCCCAGACAGTGGAGAGCAGGAGCCTTCTGGAGGTGCAGTGTCCCCATCCAGAGGAGTCCCACTAGCAGGGGACACTTTGAGGACAGAGCCGAGAAGATAGTGATGATGACGCCAGCAGCTCACGTGCATTCGGGTTTTGGAGTTTCTGGTCCCATGGGCCTCACAGCAGAGGATGGGCACAGGTGACAGGTAAGGAAGGAGGGGGTGCCCAAGGGACGAAGTGGACCACCCTAGGTCACGCAGATGGGAGTCCTGCCACTGTAACCCAGGCCACTTTTTCTTTTTTTCTTTCTTTTTTTTTTTGCAAGGTTTAATTTGGTATTATTTCACATTTGCAGAAAAGTTGCAAGGATGGCTCAAGGGCCTGCTGTATCCCTCCCCCGAAACCCTAATACCCCGATTCCCCAACGGTTTACATTGGTCCCATTTGCACTCTGACTTTCTCTCTATACATAGACTGTGTGTACATATGTTTATGTTTATATCTCTCACATATATCACTCCCACATTCCCCCTCTGACTCATTTGAGAGTGAGTTGGGGACATGATGCCCCTTGACCCCCAGACACTTGTGTGTGCCTTTCTAAGGACAGGGACATTCTCTCACACAACACAGGACGGCTGTGGAAATCAGGGCAATTGCATGATGCCACACTGTTCTCTCACCCACCACCCCTGTTCAAATGTCTTCGCTCACCCCACTCTGTTCTCTGTGGCCATTTTTCCACCTGTGCAGCATCCTGGCCAGGACTCAGGTGCACTCAGGCTCTCTAGTCTCCTTGGGTCTGGATCAGTCTTCACTGGGGCAGCCCCGGCGTGTCCATGCAACTCCAGGCCACCCCATTGCCCCCAATCTCCTCCTCACCACTCCATCCCGCAGCCGCTGACCACCAGCTGGCCCCGGGTGTGAAGGTGGGGCCTCCTACCTTCTCAGTCCTTTGGGGGCCGTGATGACACCCCTGAGACTTGTGGGTGCTAACGTGGACCGCGCCCATCGGTACAGGACTCCAGCAGATGGGAGTAACTCTCCCCAGATCTGAGAACCTTCAAAGGCTCTGCTCTGGTGCAATACAGGCAGGGCCTTGAAGGGGTCCTCAGAGCCCTCGTACCCCCTTCCCCACCTTCTGCCCGGAGGAGATGCTCAAGTGTCCCCAGGCTCTGCAAGGACCATCCTGGGGCCCACTGGACACCACCCCCCAACTCTACCCTAGGGTCCTCAAGGCCACCCCCGATGGGGCCGGAAGAGGCATCCAGGTTCCAGGCTGCTCTGAGAGGGGCCAGGCTCAGCATGGAGCCCCGCGCGCATGGAGGAAGGGCAGGAAGGCTCCCGCTGAGGTCACTGTGGCTCCCGGGACCCCTCTGCTCGCCGCTTGTTCTTGGGTTCATTCGTTCATCCATTCATTCGCGTGCTTGGTCAGTCAGCCCGTCATTATGGAGAAGCGTCCCCGTGAGCCGGCGCTGGGCAGGGAGCTGAGGGTCCTGAGCCGGGAGGACCGGGCTCTCTGAGCTCACACTCTCGTGGGGGCAGCAGGCAGGCAGGCAGGGTCCGCAGCAGGCTGGGCCACCTCGAGGGAACCTGCGGCCTCCCCGCCCGTCTCTGCCGTCCGGCTGTTCCTCCTGCCTTTCCTGCGGGTCCCTCTGGGTCCACAGCGTGCGCCGTCTCCGCCCCAGGGGGCTCAGGGCCATCTCTGGACATCCACAGGCTGTCCTGCTCCCCATACAGCTTCCATCCAGGTGTTTCCACGGAACCCCCTTGAGGCTCTGGAACTTGTTCAAAGAGTGAGTGTATGAATGAGTAAATGAACGAACGAATGAGTGAGTGAGCCCTGGGGAGTCAGGCAGCCTGGCTCTGTCTTGCGTCTGCTGTGTCCCTGGGCACGTTGCTTCCTCGTTCAAGCCTCTTTCCCAGCTCCCGGCCACGCTCACAAGGTTCAAGGCCACGCCCTCCAGCCCCTCACTTGCTGGTGGGCCTGGGTCTTTCCCGCTGAACTTTGGATGTGGGTTTTGGCAGAGGCGGGGTGGGAGGAGCTGGGGGGGCCCTGTGGGGCGGGGGCAGCAGACCAGGGGCCAGGTGGGGCGTGGGCTGGGGCTGGGGGCTTGGTTGGGGCAAATTACAAAGACCTAGGAACATGGCTTTTATGATTTCAAACAGAAGCTCGTTTCCCACTTTGGTTTTGAAACAGCGTGGAGATTTGGGGCGATTCCCTACCCAGGGCCCTACCGCCCACCCTTCACGCTGGCTTCTCTGTTGAAAGACTGGGTCAGTCACTGGGGTCAGAGGCTTAGGCCCCTTGGAGCGGCTCCTCCCCCCACCAGAGGTCGGCTGGGAAACAGGAGGCTCGTCTCTGCTGCTTCTGCGCCTACTGAGCTGCGGGACCCACAGCTTTGGGGGCGCCCATCCCCGATCAGCCAGTCCCTGGATGGAGGCCCCGCCCCACCTCTTCCGGAACATGACCTCTGCCAGCACAGACAGCACGAATGGTGGCCGCCCAAGGAAGCCCCGAGATGCTGGTCCATTCCCTTGGCTCGGTGGGAAGGAGGGTCCAGAGCGGGACCCTGATTGCCCCAGGTCACCCTGTGCATCCCCACAGCACTGAGATGGGCACCAGGTCACTCATCCCCGGCCTGAAGGTCACCCCCAGCCATCGCTCTCCCAGGGGTCTCTGGGAAAAGGCCCCAGCCATGGGAGTCCCCGCGGGCAGGGAGAGCCCCGCCCTTTCCGTGTGGCCATTGCAGGACATGACCTCATCCCTCACGGGGCAGCTCGGCCCCAGGCCAACAGATTGTGCTGGGAATGTGCTTCCTGCCGCTCAGATCCATCACAGAGGAGCTCAAACCGGGCCCAGAGGAGCGGGTCCCACGGCCTCGGCCTCGGCCAGTGCCATCCTGGGTGGCCGGGGGGCTGGGCAGGCCCTCTGGGGCCAATGGTGCTGACCCACCTTGGCCCTGGCTCTCTGGCCCACCACAGCAGAGGCGAGGAAGGGCAGTGGGGGGCGTGGGGGCCTCTGCTGAGCTGCAGGAGATCTGCAGGAAACAGACACACCCAGTGGAAGCGGCTGGGGAGAGAGCATCACCGCCCCCCCCCCCACCGCGCCCCACCCCATCCACAGCGGGTGCCCGAGGGGCGGGGCTGGGGGAGGAGCCTCATGGCCTGAGATGCCCTTTCCTGGGCACCAGGGGCTGCTGGGGAGAAGCCCATAGTGAATCTGGCCAGGTTCCCCCCACGTCGTAAAGGTGCTGGGGCCTGTGTCACAGCCAAGCGAACGGGTGACAGCAGGAGTTCCATCCTTCCAGGGCCATCCGGCCACCACCCCCAGAGGCAACATGCATGCTGTCTGCTGCCTGGTCCCGTGTCTCCAGGATGGGTGTGGGCCCCAGGAGATCAGGGTCCTGCCCCAGCTCAGCCACTAACTCCCGGGGGCTGGCCTTCAGTGTCTGTTTCCTCCCTTGCACAGAACATGCCCTGGCCCTCGTCGCTCCCTGTGTGAGTCTGCTTGGGGCCCTGTAGTGAAGGCCCACCGGCCAGGCAGCTCAAACAGCAGACACTCACTGTCCCCAGTCCTGGAGGCTGGAAGCCCAGATCTCGGTGTGGGCAGGGCTGGGTCCTCCCAAGGCCTCTCTCCTCGGTGTGCCGATGGCTGTCTCCTCCCTGTGTCTTCACAGGGTCGTCCCTCTGTGTGTGCTTGTGTCCTGACCTCCTCTTCCTATAAGGACACTATTCCTATGGGATTTGGGCCCACCACCCATGACCCCATTTTAATTTTGCACCTCTTTAAAGACCCCATCTCCAAATACAGTCACATTCTGGGGTGCTGGGGGTAAGGACTCCAACATATGAATTTGCTCGTAACCTCCCCCCCCACAAAAAGCAGAAGACAGTGCCGTTGGCTCATCCCTTGTGCATTTATCCCACAGATGTTGGTTCAGTGCCCTCTGCATGCAGTGGTGAGGTGTCTACAGTGGTGGACAAGATGGAAGGAAAGGTGGAAAGAGACAGGAAACAACGAGCCAAAGGTCACGTGTCTGGGGTCACCTTGACCCCTTTCTTCTCTTACCTCTCACTTCTGATGTGCACACCCAGCCAGCCCTGCTTCCCGGACTTGGCCGCCTCTGGACGCTGCCACCACCCAGCCCACCATGTCTGGAGCCCGACCCCTGTGGGAACCCCTGCTGGCCCCCTCAGGCCCTTCTCAGCCCAGCGCCAGGGGTCCTATCACATCTGCATCAGATTATGTCACGTCTCTGCTCAGAACCCACCTGCGGCTGCTTATTCCCGCCAGAAAACACACCCAAGTCCCCACGATGACCTCTAAGTCCCTACGCGGGTGGCCGCTATGACCCATCTGTCCTGGTCTCCACTGCTCCCGCCCTCTCACCTGCTCCAGCGCACTCACCGCCTCCTCGCTTTTTGAACTGACAAACGCGCTCCTGCCCCAGGGCCTTTGCACTGGCTCTTCCCCCTACCTGGGATGCTCTTTCCTCAGACGCCACCTGGCTCTTCCCCTCACCTTTTTCAAGGGAGGCCGTCCTTGACCACTTGATTTAAATTGCCCTCCCGACCCTCTGGATTCCTGTTCTAACACTTATCACCTGCAGGTCGTGTCATTTTCTTCATTATTTTGCTTGTTGTCTGTCTCCCCAAGGACAGAAAGTTTCATCTGTTTTCTGTACTGCTGGATGCCCAGCACCTAAAATAAGCCTGGTATTCAATCAATAGTTATTTGTGAATGTATCTGTCAAGGAATTATTTTGCTTTTCCTCAAGGGTCAGCAAATGGTTTCTGTAATGGGCCAGATAGTAAATATTTTCAGCTTTCTGTCACACTATCTCCGTCAAAACTAACCAACTCTGCCATTAAAAAGCAAAGCAGCCAGAGGTAATGTGTATATGAATGGGCGGGCCATGTTCCAATAAAACTTTACAAAAGCAGGCGAAGGGCCGGATTTGGCTGTGGGCCGCAGTGTGCAGAGCCCTGGTGTATCTGGTGAGCCAGTGACTGACCTGTACTCACTCACATACACTCTCCCTGACACCCACTCCCATCCTGTGCACAGTACAGGTGTATTCTCCCCTCCCCCACGTCTGTGCCATCCATAAACTTCCAAGGCCATTAGGGCATTCACAGCCCTCAGATCTTAGCATCTTTTGAGTCCCCAGGGAGGGGGCTGGCCAGGGATGATTGTCCCCACTTTGCAAATGGCAAAGGTGAGGTGCAGCAAGGTAAGTGGGCTCACAGGGCCACAGCTGGAAGGCGTGGTGCGCTCTCCCCTCCCCACTCTTTCCCTGCCTTCTGATGCTCCCAGACCACCTCCCTTTTCTTCCCTCTCGGCCGGACCCAGCCACCCCTCTGGGATTCCACTCAAGCCCTGACCCCATCGTGTGCCCTGAGTCCTCTGTCCTCCAGGTGGGCCTGCCCAGTCCCCCAGAGCTTCTAGGAGAGATGCTGAGTCCTGAGCCTTAGAAGAAACGGCCAATTCATACACGAGCTGCTGTCGAGTCCTCTCGGTCTCCTGGCTGGTGCTGGGGCCCCTTCTGGGGCTGGACCTTGCCTGTGACTTGGAAGGTCCCAGTTACATGCTGGACACAAGTGGTGTTTGCGCGGGGCCGCCCGGCCTCTGCTCCTCTCTCCACGTCACCCCACTCTGCTGTTTCTCTGCTCAACCTTGTCCCACATACGGCCAAGGGCGGGTGCCCAGCCCTGACTCTCCACAAGCTTTTCGTGGAAGTTCCACGTCACCATCGGCAACTGCCTCTGTGTCTCTTAAGTTCAGATTCTTAAAGAACCAGCCCAACAGGCCACCGGTCAGCCACAGTGTTCACTCGGCTCACGTGTCCCTCTGTGGCCCAACCAGCCTTGGCCACAGAGCAGGGTGGGTGACATATCACTGAGGGGTCCCTTAGCAACCGATCACACATGGCTAATTCCAAGACCCTGGGTGACTGGGTGGCCTAACACCAGCCTCGGGGTCAAGAGATCAGTGGCATCAGACATCTCCTAGAGGGATCCCAGGGCCATAGGAGCTGGGGACCCTGACACGTTCTGCTGACATGACAATGGCCAAGAAGATCTCCCTTATCTTAGTTTTCTGGGGCTTCTGTAAACAAGTTGGGTGGCTCACAACCACAGAAATTTATTCTCTCATGGTTCTGGAGACCAGATGTCCAAAATCGGTTATATTGGCTAAAATCAAAGCATCACAGGGCCACGCTCCCACTAGAGGCTCTAGGGGAGGGGACTTCCTTGCCTCTCCCAGCTCCTGGGGGCCGCAGACATCCTTGGCTTGTGGCCGCATCCCTCCAGTCCCTGCCTCTGTCTTCGTATGGCCTCCTCTGTGCCTGGCTCAAAATCCCCCTGCCCGTCTCTTACACGGACACTTGTCATTGAAGGTAGAGCCCGCCTGCATAATCCAGGGTGATCTCATTCCAACTCCTTAATTTAAGCAGGGAGCCCTTTCCTCAAGGGAGATCTCAGAGTCCCATCTCCATGACAACTGACAAAGTATTAACATCCAGCATAGATGACATTCGACAAACTGTAAGAAATCCCACTGATAAAATAAGAAATGTAGAGAAGCCGCGTGGATGGCCATGTCAGCCGAAGCAGGGACGCGCAAAGTCAAACAATGCAATGTCATTCGCACCTCCCATCCTTCCTCCCAGATTTACAGAAAGTGAGTCTGTCTGACAGTAGCAAGTGTGGCAAAGATGGAGGGAAATGGGAACTCACTCACGCTCCACCAGAGTGATGGGTGTGGTCACTGTGGACAGCACTGTGGCCTTGCCTGGTGGAGCTGGGACTGTGTCGTCCTCTGACCCCGCAACTCCACTCAGAAACCCTCGCCCACACTCACATGGAGACCAGCGTGAGACTGTCCACTGCGGCATTTTTTTTATTGTTGAAGTCTAGTTGATTTATTGAATACAATGTGTTAGTTTCAGGTGTACAGCAAAGTGATTCAGTTATACATATATGTAGATATATTCTTTTTCAGATTCTTTTCCATTATAGGTTATTACAAGACACTGAAGGGACTTCCCTGGCGGTCCAGTGGTTAAGAATCCATGCTTCTACTGCAGGGGGTGCAGGTTCAAACCCTGGTCAGGGAACTGAGATCCTACCTGCCACACAGCCTAAATAAATACAATTTAAAAAAATTAAGACACTGAATATGCTCCCTGTGCTATGCAGTAGGTCCTCGTGGTTTATTTTATAAATATATAGTAAAGTGTATCTGTTAATCCCAAGCTCCTAATTTATCCCTCCCCGACCCTTTCCCCTTTGCAAACTATAAATTTGTTTTCTATGTCTGTGAGTCTGTTTCTGTTCTGTAAATAAGTTCATTTGTATCATTCTTTTAGATTCCACATATGTGATATCATATGATACTTGTCTTTTGATTTACTTCACCTAATATGATCATCTCTAGGTCCATCCATGTTGCTGTAAATGGCAATGTTTCATTCTTTTCATGGCTGAGTAATATTCCATTGTATATATGTACCACATCTTCCTCATCCATTCATCTGTTAATGGGCACTTGGGCTGCTTCCATGTCTTAGCTCTTGTAAGTAGCGCTCACGTCATTTTTAACGTGACGTGTGGAAACAGCCCAGATGTCCATCCACAGGAGAACTGGGCTGTTTCCACACAATTACATACGATGGAATAGTGGAAAGGAAGGAATGGGAGGCCCCGTATCAACACGGGTGACTCTCACTGAAGTAAATGGAGGCTAAGGGGATGTGACCTCGAAGGCAAGGTGTGGTCCTGGACGGCATCCTGGAGCAGAAGGATATTAGTGGAAAAACGCAAAATCTGATAAGGGTCTGAGATTTAGGTAATAGTGTTGTGCTGATGTGAATTTCTTACTTTGGATGAGTGGACTGTGGGTCTCTGATAAGATGTTTACACTGGGGGAAGTTGGGTGAAGGGTATAGGGGACACCGCCCTGCTCCCTTGCCCCTAGCCAGCCCTGAGCTCTCATCTCCAAGCCCCGCCCTGAGCCCCCTGGACCTTCTGCCCTCACTTAGAACCTTGCTTGTACCCAGCCCCACGTCCTCGCGCTCCTGTCCCCTGCCCTGACTTTTGCTGCTAAACCAGGTGAAAGGGCAGCCACGTAGCGCATGGGTAGGAATGGCCCTCTAAAGGTCGGGGGTGTCCATGGGTGTGTGGACGGGTGGCCACCTGGGCATTAGTACCCAGGGGAGATGCTTCCTCTGCTTAGAGAGGGCGGGTGGGAGATGGTGCAGAGGCAGAGAGGTCCACAAACACTGCCCGTTCTCCTTTTACAAAGCGATGCAGCTCATGAAAGAAAACGTGAAAAATGCAGAAAAATTTTAAAGCAAATGAGAACAGTAACCGCAGCCGCCTCCCCCCTCTCCCCATTCACCACCAGTGGCTCAGACCCTGAGGTTTCCTCCGTTTCCTTGAAGGGCAATTACTAGGACAAAGTGGACGAATAATTAAAGGCCCGGTGGCCAAGGCTTGACCCAGTGTGGAGCGCGTGCCCCTTTCCCTGCAAGGGGAGGGGATGCTTTCTGTTTCATTTTTTGCAAGAATCCTATAGCGCCAACATTCAACAGCTCTTGACCCAAGTCACTCTGCCCAGAAGCGCATCACTGGTTCTGAGACTGGGTTCATTTCCCCCGCGTGCTGGTCCTCTCTGCAAGGAGGCACGTTCCCACTCAGCAGGGACGGCGGTGACAGCCCCTGGAGACTCAGTTTTCCCCGTAGCTGATCTGATCTGATCAAACTGCCGTTGTCTTGTGACCATCTGGGGAGGAGCAAACACCTGTAGGTGGAAAGGACTTAAGGTCCCACGAGAGGAAGAAATGCATCTGTGGGGGTCAAGGGCCGGGAGCAGGGACTCCCTGTATCAGGGGCTTACGGCCCTGTTCCTAGGCCTGATGTTACTCTCACAGCTGATCCTGCAGTGACTGCCACATTTCTGGTCCGTCCCCTCCGTTGGATCTTTTCTGCAGAGAAATTCGCAGCTCAGGGCTGCGTTTCCTGGTGCTAGACATGGAATGGGCAGCAGTTCGCCTGGCAAGGAGCTAAGGTGGGAAGCAAGTGCTGGCTGGATGGGGAAAGTGTCCTAGCATCCCCTCTCCAAGGCTTCATTGCCCCATCTGTAAAAAGGAGCAAGTAACCCCAACCTCATAGAGCTGCTAAGGGCAAATTTTTATAGAGGCCTTAAGGCTTTTAATCCTGGAAGCCCCAAACTTCCTTTGCTGCGTTCCACTACTGGGAAAAAAGTTGAGCCTGTATCCCCCCAAAAATATGTATTGCTTTGTTTTAACGTGTGTTCATGTACTTCTACCAGACCAATAAATGACAGAAAATTAGAAAACATAAGAATATGGAAATTTTAAAGAATGAGTTTTTAAAACTCTACCAGTTCAATTTCTTTAAAGGTTAAAGGACTCATGAAGTTTTCTATTTCTTCTTGAGTTATTTTTGGATACCTTGTATTTTTTTTAAAAGACTTGGCTGTTTCCTCTGTATTTTCAAATTCATTAGGCATGTAGTTTTCCTTCAGATGCACTATTTTGTAAACAATTTCTAGTATACCTGATTTCTCCCCTTTTTTATCTTGTTCTTTTTTTATTTTCATCTTCTTTCCCTAGCACGTAGTCCATCTTGCTAAAGCGCTGTCTATTGTCAAAAAAGTTACTGGTGGGCTTCCCTGGTGGAGAAGTGGTTGAGAGTCCGCCTGCCGATGCAGGGGACGCGGGTTCGTGTCCCGGTCCGGGAAGATCCCACATGCCGCGGAGCGGCTGGGCCCATGAGCCATGGCCGCTGAGCCTGCGCGTCCGGAGCCTGTGCTCCACAACGGGAGAGGCCACAGCAGTGAGAGGCCTGCGTACCGCAAAAAAAAGGAAAAAAAAAAAAAAAAACAGTTACTGGCTTTGTCAACCCTCTCTGTTGTTTCCTGTTCTTCTATTTTATTAATGTTTCCTCTGATTGTTACTTCCTTCTTTTTACTTTCATTGGTTTTATGCTTTCTTTTTTCTGTCTTGTTGAGTTGGTCACTTAACTTTGTAAAAGTTTTGTCTTTCTTTTTTTCAATGTTAGCATTCTGGACCTTAATTTTTCTCGATCTATCACTTTTGCTGCATCCCACAAATGTTGATAGGAAGTATTGCATCATCTTTTAATTACAAATATCATGTCATTTCCATAATAATTTCTTCTTTTTTCTTTGAGTTATTTAGAAGTATGCTCTAAAATCTTCACCTGTATAGGGGTTTTTGAATTATCATTTTGTTATTGATTTGTAATTTAATTTCATCATGGTCAGAGAACATGTTCCATGTTATATCATTTATTAGAATTTGTTGAACTTGCTCTTTGGCCTAGCACGTTCCCAGTTTTCATAAATATCCTACATGTTCTTGGATGCAGAGAATTTGTATTCTTTTCATTGTTGGAGGCAGGTTATGCTTATGCCTATCAGTTCACAGTAGTTTATCTTATTTTAATTTATTTAACAAACCCTTGGAAAGTGCTAACAATGGACCAGAAATTGTCCTAAGTGGTTTATAAATACTGAGTCATTTACTCCTCATGGAACCCCTCTGAGGGCAATACGGTTGTTACATCATTTTAGAGATAAGGACATTGAGGCACAGAGAGGTTAAGTAATTTTTCTGAGGTCAAACAGACAGCCTGTAAATGACAGAACTGGGATCTAAACCAAGTAGCTTAGCCAGAATTTATCCTCTTGAACACTAGTCTATGCTATGATATTCTAAACTCCTATATCCTCGTTAATATTTGTCTGCTTGGACTATCAAATATTGAAATTGGAACATTAAAATATCTCTCCATAATCATGAATTTGTTTCTTTTTGTAATTACACCTGTTCTGCTTTAGATATTTTTAAGACCATACAATTGAATGCAAATAAGTTCAGAATTGTTATATCTTTCTGGTAAATTGTGCCTGTCATTCACTAGTATTTTTTATCTTAAAAGCCATTTAGTTTGACATTAATGTAACTACATTAGCTTCTTTTTGGTTAGTTTTTGTTTGATACATATTTTTTTCAGCCTTTTAATTTCAGTCTTTCTCTATCCTTATGTTATAGACATCTTTTGTAAAAGCATAATAGCTAGATTTTGTTTGTATCTAAACAGTTCTCACAAAATCTGTCATTTAACTTATGTTTTTGATTCATTTACATTTATTGTAATTAATAGGCTGCTAGGAATAATTGTTACCATTCTTATTTTGGGCTTTTTGGCGCACTTCCCGTGATTCTTTTTTCATTTCTTCTTATTTTAAGATCAGTTGAAATTTTATTTATTCTTTTCTTACACCTTACTCACTTGGAAGTTATATAAATAGACTTCTAGTCTGTTGGTGGTTAACTTACAATTTTTAACATGTATGTTTGACTTAATTAAGCATAAAATTAATATCTCCACCAATTGCTGAAGAATATAAGGACCTTACAATGCTTAACTCACAGTCTTCTCCTTATTTTGTAATTTTGTATCCAGTATTATTTCCATATCTTTCAAAGTATATATTTTATTATACTAATTATATTTTATACAGCAATGCTTACTTAGATTTACTTGTGTGCTCATCAAATTCTATCTAATTTTTCCAGATTAGTATTTCTTTCAGCAACAGTCTATAAGTGGTAAATTCTATTTTTTGTCCAAACATCTTTATTTCACCCTCATTATCTTAAATGATAGTGTATCTGCTCCGTAAGGCTCATTCGACCATGATTTTCACTCAGCCTCTCTAAGTATTATTCCTACTGTCTTTGGCTTCTCTTGTTACTGTCAGCTTAATTGGGCTCCTTTGTATGTGACCCACTTTGTTTTTCTATCATATTTCTGTAACTTCTGAAGTATCAGCCTCTGGAATCCAGAGTTCTGGCTTGCTAACTCCACAAGACCACAGCCATGCTCCTACCCTTGCTCCTTCTGCTCTCTGGACAGGAATCCGGGTGATTGAAAGGCTCAGTTGGTTTGCTTCTCTTCTCCTTCTCCTTGGCATCACGGTCCTGTGCTGCCTGGTTTCAATGTCTTAAAAACCATTGTTTCATACATTTAGTCCCATTTTCTGGTTGTTGCAATATATGAGTAAATCCAACCTCTTTTCATCACCACGGCCAGAACAGAGAATTCCTGAACCCTGAGCTTTCGTTTAATTTTTTATTTCTAGTAATTCTATTTTGGCTCATTTTGAAATATGTCTGTTTTATGTTCACGGTGGCTTGTGATTTTCTTAGGTTTCAAGTCCTTCCTGTAGCTCCTTGAACAGTAAAAACGTATCATTTTATAGACTCCACCTGAGGCTATGGTTTCCTTTAGGGTTGTATACTTGTACATACCGATTCTACTCCTGGTGGATGGTTTCCTTTGTGTTTGCAATTTTCAATTGTGAACTCATCTTCAGTGGGACTTTGTAGAAATCCTAAATGGCCTTGAAGTCTCCCTGGTGAGGCTTTGGGTCTGATTCATCTAGATGGCCCAGGGGGTCCCTGGTTCAGGCTCACTCACTGTGGTCCTTCCTTGGCTTGAGGGTTTCCAAGCCGTAAGGTAAATATATTGAACTCTGAGCACGCTGTGAAGACAGAGCAATGCTTATGCATTCCCCGTGGAGGTGTTTTTCCTCCTCTGTCGGCTCCCTTTTCACTTCCCCCAGGCAGAGGGTGAATGCATCTCCCACTCTCTTCTTGGGAAGGAAGCACTTTGGGAACCTCAGCTGCATGTGGGGTCCACAGTGCCAGCTCTCTGTCCCATGTGGGATGGGAGCCTCATCTCTGGTGTCTTCCTGGGTGTTGGAACCCGGCCTCTGGGTCACCACGACCAGCTAACCCTCCCGGTTCTGCTACAGCATCACCTCATGAGCTACCAGCCCTGGTTTCAGTTCTGTCTCCATTTCTGCACCCCTACCCCCTGCCCCAGGATTTCCCTTGCTTTCTTGTGCTCTCAGCTGTGCACTTAAAAGTGTATTCATTCTCATTCACACAACACTCTGAATAGTGCATAGAGGAGAGCTTAGCGCTAATCTATATTCCACATTGCTGAAAGCAAATGATTTTCATTTACTATCCACTATGCTCTCATGAGGTTGGTGCTATCATTGTGCTGTATTTATAGACAAGGAAACTGAGGAACAGAGAGGTTAGGCAACTCATCCCAAAGTCCACAGCTAGCAGAGGTAGAAGAAACGAGGATTTGAACCCAGCTGCCTGGTGCCAGAGCTCAGGGTTTTTCCACCGGGCTTACTGCTTCCAGGGCCCCAGGGTGCTGTCAGCGAGGGCTGCCAAAAAAAATAAAGGATGCAGCTAGGTGTGGCCTGCCACCAATGGAGATAAGAAGGAAAGGACATCTCACAGCTTCTGGGAAACTTCCTCAGAAGGCAAGTGACATGAACCTTCTCGACACTCCATCCCAAGCGGTATTTGGGACATACTAAAAATTAGTTGTTATTTTTCTGAAATTCTAATGTACCTGGGTGTTTTGTATTTTTCATTTGTTAAATCTGGTAGCCCTGCTGCCAGCTGAGGTTGGGACTGTCAGGCTGACCCCAGTTGGGCTGATGCTCACTTCTGAGCCCTCTCGGACCTGACAGCTCAGCCTTGGTGGCTGAACTCTCTCCATCCATCTGGTCAAGGGGCCAGACCCCGTCCCCCACAGGCTGTCCACCCTACCCCTCATCCAGGTGCTCAACTTGCACCTAAGCAGCCCAGGCATCTGTGAAGGCTCCCGCTCACTGCTGCCTGGAGAGGGCAGGACCTCACGATCAGCTTTGTCCAAGCGGGGGCTTCTCCCTGGAGGAGGGAGGACACTCCCCACCGTGTGGAATACAGGGGAGAGCCCTGGATTCGGAGTAGTTATGAGAACCAGCCCCTGTAAGGAGAAGGAGCCAGGGTGGGGTAAGGGGTAGGGTGAGCCTCAGTCTGGGCACATTCCCAGCTGTACCCTGATCTCCCACACATGACCAAAGCCAGGGCAATGTGGAGGGAGTATAAACTGTGCTGGCCTTTCTAAAGCACAATTTCTCAATTCACATCCAGGGTCAAGTGTATCCCCTTTGACTCAGCATTTCTACTTCTGAGAACTTATGCTACTGAAGTGTTCCAACCAAGTTCAGAGAGGCTTAGCTCAGGGATGCTCACCCCGGCATGGGTTTTGATACCGGAAGACCGGCAACGGTCTAAGCGTCTGTCGATCCTGGTGGAACCATCAAACCTCTGTGTGAGGCCATCTTTAAAGATGATCTTGTGAATCTCTATGGACATGGGATGATACCTGCGATCTGCTTTTGAATGAAAAAGGTGAGCAACACAAGAGCAAACATCCTGCTTCCCTACGTTGTGACATTGTTTACCTGTGTGTGAGGGTGTGTACACTGACGCTACAAGAGGGTGAAGGACGCATGTTCACAGAGACGGCAAATGTAGTATTGGCGGGACTGCTGGCTGCCCCCAATATCCATCCGCCCTTCCTTCTTCTTTGGTAATGGAACCTGCACTTTGTAGCTGAGCAGATGGCTCACCTATAATAAAGGCCTTATATCCTAGATTCTCTTGTAGCTAAGTGTGGCCATGTTACCAAGGGGAGATAAAAAAAGAAAGAAAGAAGTAACATATTGCAGCTTCACGAAATCTTTCTCAAAAGGCAAGTGGCACGCACCTTCTCTGTCCCTTCTTCCAACCTTCTGACTGGAACATGGATGTAATGGCTGGAGCTCCAGCTGCCATCCTGGACCAAAAGATGAGGGCCACACCTCCAGGGTGATGGCTCAGGGAACAGGAAAGGGCCTCACTCTCTGAAGGCTTTGTAGGGAAGATCCACCTCCCATCCATTTCTAGACTTTTGCATGAAAAAGAAATCAATTCCTATCTTATTGAAGCCACTGCTCTTTGGGAAGCTGTCTGTTACTCACAGCTGAACTAATGATTAGTCACTCACCCTGACTAACCCAGATAGTTATTTCGGCTGGTGAGACTTCTGGGGATTTCAATTTTCTTTTTAAATTGTTGTTTTGGTTCTTTTAAGTTTGTGCCTTGGACATTTGCATATCATTTATGTGATTTTTAGAAAACTTTTACTTTTGAAGCAAATAAGAAAGAAGGAAAGAAAGCTGATATATATACAGCCTCTATGAACGCCAAGCAGCATTCTGAAAACTTTACATAAACTATCTTCTTTGGTCCTTGCAACGTCCCTGTGGGGCGTGTCACTACCCCCACTTTACGGAAGGGGAAACCGAGGCACGGCTCAGGTGAGTTTTCCACGCTCACTCAGCTAGTCCGTGACACTGGGCAGGCAGCCCGGCCACAGAATCCATGACCTTCAACACTACTCTGCCTGCCTCCCTGGGGTGCTCCAGCCTCAGAGGCTACACTGCCCCCACCCCTTACTCTCTCCTTTGCCACCATCTGAGGCTCTTACCTGGAAGGTGCCTCGACTTGGGCCTTTGCTGTGCCCACCGGGCTGAGGAGCTGGGGATCGAGACTTTGCAGGCCTTGCTTGTTCTGCTCTCATCCAGCAGGTAGGTTTGAGTGCCCACCCTGGGCCTGGCTCCGGGCTGGGCCCTGAGAGGCAATGGCGATCAAGAAGCCATGAGCCCTGGGTACCCAGCCTACTGGGGAAGATGATCATTAAATAGATAGTCCTATACATCAGTGTGACGTGGCAATTCCTATAGAAGAGGGTGCAGGGGGGCTGTGAGGGTGACCCCGGTCAAGGAAATCAGAGGAGGCTGCTCTGGGAAGTGACACATGACCTGGGACCTGAGGCAAGAACAGGAGTTACCTGAGTGAAGGGGTGAGGAGGAGAGATCCACTAACCGGAAGGAGTGGAGTGTGCAAAGGCCCTGTGAGAGGAAGAGCTCCAGGCGCACCCACACGTCTGCTCGTTAGATGCCCGACACAGCCCTGCCTCCCCCGACCCCCACCCATGAGACGGACAGTCCTACGTTCTCCCCTGAGGCTGGAGGTCACAGGTCTGTCGCTGGCTTCCCGCCAGGGAGCCCTGAGCCGTGTCTGGCCTGGGGCCACCTGCAAAGAGGGAGGGAGATCCAGAAAATCAGCCCCCTGTCCTCCCACCCACTGAGTGTCTCCACCACCCTCGGTGCCTTCCAGATGGGGGCTGGGCCATCAGCCCTCTCGGCTCTCCCACTCTCCCACTTAGGCTCCAAATTCCATGAGAAGCAGACATAGTACCCGTTTTCCGAAGTGAAAAGACTAAGGTTCCTGGGAGAACAAGGGGCTGGCTTGGGCATGTGGTCCCAGGATGAGAAGTCACCCTGTCCCCTATGTGGCCAGTTGCCCAGATTCTGGGGCCAGTACTGCCCCAAGTCAGAGGGAGACCTCCAGCCCAGCCCTGACTCTCACTCTTCACTTCATTAAAATACACAGACACACACGGACACACACATTCATACACAAACACATAGAGACACACACACAGATACATACAGATACAGATACACAAACAGACATGCACAGCCACATAGAGACACACACACACAGATACACACACACACACACACACACACACAACGTATGGCGGTACCCTTACGGCCTCCTGGTCGGCAGGGGGTATGAGCAGAACGTCTTGGGGAGGGGGCTGAATCCTGGTTCTGCTCCCCTCCTGCAGCATCCCTACCAGCCAGCATCCCCCTTCTGCTGGGTCCCCAGTTTCCTCATCTGCAGTGCGGTGCCCCAACGGTCCCCCACTCCTGGGGTTCCCTAAGGAGGACACAAGATGACACAGGAGGAGTTCTTGGAGCCAGGCCCCTGGCCCAGGGACAGCTCAGGACGAGGTCACTTGAAGTTATCACCCTGCCCTGTGACCTTGGCCCAGCCCCCATGGGGTCAATGCCCCTCCAAGCCTGTCAGGGGCCACTGTGCCCAGCTGTCCTGGACCCTCCAGAGGCAGCAGGCTGAGGACACGGCTTCCCTCTCCCCAGTTCCTCGTGCCCCTGGAGGCCGACCAAGCTAGGAGAGGGGACCACAGAGGCTCAGCTCCCTGGCCACCTGCATCCTTCGAGCTGCAGGACAAGATCATGCCGGAACTCCAGGGAAAGCCTGTTCTCGCCGGTGGAGGATGGGGAGGGGGCTTCTGCCGGCAGGGACCCCTTGCCCAGGGCTCAGCATCGCTGAGGGTGAGAAGCAGCAAAGGCAGATCCTGACTCTGCTTCCGTCTTCCACCGCTGCCGCCATGGAAGTGGCAAGGGCCCTGCCCCGAGCCCTCTGCCCTTCCGGCGTCCCCAGAGCCTCCCATAGGGGCCCCTGATTCCTGCCTTCAAAACCCCGGACGAACCCACTTTCTGGGGCCTTGAGGATGACCTGGGACCCCTTTGGGCCTGAGTCTCGCTAAATCCATGGATTCCTATTTAAAATGTCACATTCATCACCCACATCTTGCACCTAATTCATCTCTGTTACCCACTGCGTTATCTTTCTAATGCAGGCCACGCTGCCCAAACTTCCTGAAACATTCCTCTGATCCAGGGACCCTCCCTCTCCGTCCTTCAATGGCTCCCTGCTGCCCTCAGTCTAAACTCCAAGAACTCTGCCGCCCCAGAGGGGTTGGTGCCAGGAGATCATCCCACAGGCGGCCTCGCCTGTCGGGTTTCCCTGAAACTTCGACGTCCACCAGCCCCCAAGGGAAGGGGCGAGACTCTCAGTCTGTGCTCCCAGGAGCAGTTTCAAAAGAGTTTGTTTTCTTTCAAAACAGAATGTATTGAGCGTCCAGCTGACCAGTGAGTCTGAGGCCAGAGCAGAGGGAAGAGCTGTGACCACTGGGTGCGCTGAGTTGACATCATGGACGGGGCAGTGCCCGCAGGAGTTTGGCCGGATAATGAGCAGCTGGCAGCGCTGAGCCTGCCCGGCCTGGTCCACTCCCAGCCAAGTTTCCTGGGCTCCCAGTGGGTTCTGCTCATCCCGGGGCCATTGCTATGAGATCAGTGATGACTCGGTCTGTGCCCTGTCTGCACTCCACTCGCCAGGGCTCTCCTGGGCAGACCTCCTCACTCCACACCTCCCAGCACGGGGGTCCTGGGGGCAGAGAGAACAGTAAGGTAGTTCCCATCTCTTGAGGGTGTATACTGTGCCCCAGCCATTTTCTCTTCTAAGCAACCCTCACTACAATTACCCTCACTTCACAAATGAGGAAACTGAGGTTCCCAATGCTTATTGGGGCCCGATAGTCCTTCCTTTCCTCCCGTTCCACTGCCAAGTAACAATTGCTGAGCTGGGCACGTGGCTTCCCGGCTAAACACTACATTTCCCAGATTCCCTTGCAATGAGCCATGAGTTCCGACCAAGGCAAGGTGAAATGGTATGTCTCCCCTCCTTCCCCATCTGGGACCTGAGATGGAAGCTACTTGCTGAGGACGGCTGAGCAGAAATGTGGAAGGAGTCTGGAGGCCTGCCTGACATTTTTCTGAGACGTTAATTTCACAATGGAGCCATTGTGTCTTCAGGTCTTTTGTTACACAGCTGTGTACTGACTAATACAGGATTGCCCACAGCTTCAAGCTGGGGTGCTCACACCTTCCATCACTGTGCGGTCCACCTCTTGATATGTTGCTTTGGCAGATGGAGCCTGAGATGTCCTACCATCAAAGTGAGCCACCATGGTGTGAGTGGCTCTGGGCACTGTGTACCAGCCTAGGACCTGGTCCCAGAGGTGACTGGCATGGCCTGGGAGCCCAGAGCCTGGACCTGGTGGGGGTGTTTTGGGAAGCACAGAATGAGGAGAGACCAACTTTTACTGGGTGCTGACAGGGGCAGGATGCTGGACGGGCACCTCTCTGTGTTGGTCCTGATTCAGTTATTATTATTATTTGTTCTCTATTATTGATTCATTTCTTTTTTGCCTACAAGGAATAGAACACTGGGCTAGGCACTTCCCACGTGGTCTAGGTTCCTTTATCTTTAACAACTTTGTTGAGACATAGTTCACAAACCCTGCAATTTAGCCATCCGAAAGTGTGCAATTCAACGGTTTTTAATATATTCGGGGTTGTGCGTCCATCATCATAATTAATGTTAGTACATTTTCATGCCCCTTAGCTGCCATCCCCCAAATCCCCTCAACCCCATTATCCACCACATCCACCCCCTGGCAACCACTAATGTGCTTTTCATCTCTGCAGATTTCCCTGTTCTGAACATTTCGTATCAATGGACTCATCCAGTGTGTGGGCTTGTGTCTGACTTCTTTCACTGAACATAATGTCCTCAACGTTCATCCACGTTGTAGCAAGTGTCATTGCTTCGCTCCTTTTGGGGGCTGAACCATATACCCTTGTATGAATAGATCACATTGTATTTACCAATAGTGGACTTCTAGGTTGTTTTTATTTTTTGCCTGTTATGAACCATGCTGCTATGCACATGCGTGTACACGTTTTCGTGTGGACTCGTGTTCTCCTTTCTCCTGGGTCTACACCTAGGGCTGGAATTGCAGGCAACCCTGTTTAAGCAAATTAGGTTTATATTTGCACCAAGATGGTGGTGGGGGGAGGTGGCGAGTGGGGGGAAAGGGAGGGACGGACAGCCTGGCTTTTGTTCTGTCTTTACCATTTGCAGGCTGGGTGGCCCTGGGCATGACCCCGGGCTTTGCTCATCAGTAACTGGGGGTTTCGGGGGTGACAACGGCCACTTTGCAGTGGGGGGTTCCATGGTTGTTACGTGGCACGCAGACGTGCGGGACTTAGAGATGCTGGCTGAGCACCAGTCCACCTCTTTAGGCTGAGAAAGGGCGGGGGGACAGGACAGAAAGCGCCTCCCCCCACCCCCATCACACTACCCTGAACCTCGCCTCCTAAGCCCTCTGGGCCTGGCCTGGGCATGTGCAGCTCTGCCCCCCAGCTCCTGCTTCCCCCATCTCGACCCCGAGCCGCATCCTGTGGCCCCAGGTTGATTGTTGGGGGCCACAAAGCCCTCTGCTCTCTCCCGGGCCTGACCCGGAGCAGCTCGGGGTCCTCAAGAGGGGCTGCTGCCGCCTGGGGTCCTCTCCGAGGGGAGAGGCTGAGCCTCACTCACTCATCAGGGACTCTGTCCTGCCTCCACCCCCAGTGCACCAGCCCTTCTCTGCAATTCCAAGTGACCTTAGCCCCGCTGCGACGTTGGAAGAGACGTCAGCCTGTGTGGGCGGCGGCTGGTATGTGGGCCCAAGGCCTTCGGCACCTCTCAAAGGCCCGCGTGGCCCCTGGACATCACTGGTGGCCCTGCCCTGACCTGGCCACCTCGGGCATAAACACGGCCAGCACTGACCAAGCAGTACCTGGTTAGTCTGACTCGGTCCCCACCTGGACCCCATGAGGCAGGTACCATCCTCAACCCCACTTTGCAGATGAGCAAACCGAGGCACGGAGAGGGAAGAAATCCTCCCTAGGTCCCTTGTGGGAGGATCCAAACACAGCCCCAGATGGTGTTCTCACTCAAAGACCCCAGACTGGCCTTCACCACTCAGAGCTCCTCCCGGGACCAGCACCCCATGCACCCTTGGGGCCCCATAGCCGGGGTGGGCCCCTCACGAGTTTCTGGGCACCTGCAGACCAGCTGATCACCCCACCACCCCCACCCTGGATGCCCTGGGCAGGGGGAGGGAGGGCAGAGCCCAGCCAGCACCTGGGCATCTGGGCAGTGCCTGCGGCTCTAGCCTCAGGCTCTGGCACTCTGGCACCGCCCTGTGCCGGGCAAACCACAGGGCAAGCTGGATGTCCGAGCACAGAGGAAAAGGCCCAAGCAGCTCCAGGGCAGCGGGGCCCCCAAGATGGCAAGAATAATGTTGCCCCGAGAGTTGTTCAGTGCACGACATGCACATCGTGCAGTGGCCTGAAGCGGACCCAGGGCCGACCCGAGGGCAAATGGGCTGGGGGACACTTTCACACCCGCCTTGGGTTGGCCAGGAGACAGAAGCCAGGTGGGCACAGGCAAGTGGGGAGGTGACCTCTACTACACCCTTCTTGGATATCCAGGTAAGGCTGTGGATGCGTGGGACAGTGCCCTCAACCCAGGGGAGCTGAATCCCCCATTCGGAAGGCAGTGTGGACTGGGCAGGGCTCCAACCTGGACCCTGATGCCAGCTGCCCCTGGTTCCCACTGTGTGGCCTGGGGATTCCCCCTTGTGTCTCTGAGCTATGAGAAGCAGTTCCTTTCTCTATGAAACTGCAAAGATCCTGACAGGAATGTTATAAAGGTCATTAGCATTTAAAGTAGCAGATATCAATAATGCTAATAAATTGTGAGCTATTTGCTTAGCCTTAGACTGTGTTTGATAACAATTGCCTCATTCACGCTGAAATTTGAATCCAGATCAGATCCCAGAGCCGACCTTCGTAATTGTTCTCTCCTCCCGCCAATAATATATTGATCAGTGGCTGGCAGGCAGCAGGGGAAATGACTCTATGTGCCTCATCTTATCTGACTGTCACGACAACCCTGTAGGTACTGTCCATGCGATCTCCACTTCACAGATGAGGAAACTGCAGCTCAGAGAGGGCAAGTGACCTGCCCAAGGTCACACAGCTGGTTTGTGGCAGAGCCAGGATTTGAGGTAGGACTGTGTGACTCCAGGAGACATGCTGGCAGCCACTCTGCCTCCTAAAAGGCTCAGTCAGCCTAGTGCCCCCAAACCAGAAACTGCAGGTATCCGTCAACAGGGAAGGAGACAAATAAATGTGGTATGTTCATATCACACGATGTGCCGTCACCCAGCAATGAGCATGATGAACCTGCTCTACATGGAACAGAGTGGATCCCCCTTACTGTCATTATGTTAAAAAAGAGCTGGGCACTTAAAAGTACATACAGTATGGTTCTGTTTATGTGACTTGAGAGCGGGCAGAACTAGCCAATGGTTAAATAAGTCAGAATAATGATTACCTTGGGGGAGTAGGCACTGCCGGGGAGTGAGACTTTTGGAGGAATTAGAAATGTTTCTTATGCTGATCCGATGATGGTTACATGGACGCACACATAGGTAAAAACTCAAGGATCCTGGTCCGCTGTGGTGGGGTAAACCCCCTACAGCTCAGCCCCACGTGGGCTACAATTATATACTCCGGGCAAAATACACATTGTGAAGGTGCTCAAACTTAGAGCAGAGACCTGCATAAAGGGTGAGTTTCCCTCCTTTTATCTTGTCTTATAACTTTGCCCCAAGGGTGGACTCTAGTCCCTAATCAGTGCTGTGTGGGGAGCTAAACCTATGATAGAAACCCCGCTGTCTTCCTGGCTGGAGAAGAAGAGCCCAAACTGGCTGGAGTGCGAGGGAGAAATCCTGGAAGGAGAGAGCCGAGAACTGGCTCCTGCAACTCTGTGCAGGAACGCCCACAAGTCCCAGCCTCACCTGAGCCCCGAAATGAGACATGACCCCCTCCCCCCAGAGAAGGTGAAACAGAGCTCAGGGTCTGAAACCCATTGGGTTCATTGCCACTAAAACAAACACATCAGCATTCCTCAGAGGATTTTGACAGAACCCGGAGTCCACACAACACAGCATTCACGTTGCCCATGGTGTAATCCAAATCGCATGCAAAGGAACAGGAAATTTCAGCCCACGATCAAGGGCTGAAGCAACCAGCAGATGGAAACAACAAGATGATTCCAACATCGGGATGATCAGGCAAAGAGTTCAAAGCCGTTACTACAACGCTACTCAATAAGGTAAACGAAAACACATCTGAGATGAATGAGAAGATAGGAAATCTTAGCGGGGAAAGAATTGCAAGAGGATATTGAAATGTTAGACCTAACAAATAAAATACGGGAAATTTTAGAAAATCACTGGATAGACCCAACAGCAGAACGGAGATGACAGAGGCAAGTCCGGAAACTTGCAGACCAGTCAAAATTACCCAGTCTGAAGAACACAGAGAAGAAAGAACAAGAAAGAAGATGAACAGATTATCAGGAATCCACAGGACAACATAAAAAGGTCGAACACATTCTAACTACAGTCCAGAAGGAAAGAAGAAAGAGATGGAGTAGAAAAATCTTTGAAGAAATAATACCCCCAAACCTCCCATATTTGGTAAAAGATCTACATTTACGGATTTCAGGCGCTCAGAGGACCCCACACGAGATAAATCCAAAGAAACCGTACGTAGACACATCATAAACAGACCGATAAAACACAAAGCTGAAGAAAAAAGTCCTGAATGCAGCCAGAGAAAAATGACACATTTCATACAGGGATGAACCATTTCAATGACCTCAGATTTCTTATTGGAAACCGTGGGGGCCAGGAGACCGTGGAACAATACATCTGAAATGCTGAAAGGGGGACAATCTCTGTACCTACAGAATTCTTTATCCCCTGAAGATATCTTTTTTCTCTTAAGTTCTTTAAAATACAGGTGAACGTTTAAAGCAAAAATTATAACACTGGCGGGGTTTCTTTGGGTAAGGCGACCACAAACATTTAAAAATGGGAAGGTTGAAAGGAACCTATAGAGTTGAAAAGCTTCTATGTGTCACATGAAGTAGCACAATATTAACTCTAATTAGGCTGAGAAAGGCTAGGTAGACACACTACAATTCCTAGAATCACCACACACGCAAAGAAATATAGCCCAAAAGCCAGCAGGTGAATTGAAAGGGGATGCTAAAGATATTCAAATAATCCAGAAGCTTGCAGGGAAGAGAGGACTGAGGAACAAAAGTTAAAAGGACACATAGTAAGTTGTAATTCTACACACTCTAATTAAAACTAAGAAACTGACTGAATAGATTTAAAAAAAAAAAAAAAAGTGAGACCCAAGTATGTACTGCCTATGAGAGATTCATTTTAAATATTACGACACAGATAAGTTGAAAGTAAATAAATTAAAAACAATAAGCGTAAGGTGGCCAGGTGACATATTAATATCAATTAAGATTTATACTAAACAGTAAACTTCAAGACCAAAGAGAGAGAGACATTTTATTATAATAGCAGGGATGATGAAGCAGGAAGCTGGAACAATTATACATTTGTATGTGTCTTGTAATAGAGCCTCAAAACAAGTGAAACAAAATCGACAGGATAAAGGAAAAAATGGACAATTTCACAGTCATAAAGGGAGATTTTAACACCCTTCTGTCAGCAATGAACAGGACAAATATACAAGAAAATCAGTAGGGCTTCCCTGGTGGCGCAGTGGTTGAGAGTCCGCCTGCCGATGCAGGGGACACGGGTTCGTGCCCCAGTCTGGGAAGATTCCACATGCCGCGGAGCGGCTGGGCCCGTGAGCCATGGCCGCTGAGCCTGCGCTTCCGGAGCCTGTGCTCCGCAATGGGAGAGGCCACAACAGTGAGAGGCCCGCGTACAGAAAAAAAAAACAGTAAAGACATGAAAGATACAAACAGCTGTATTAGTCACTTTGATCTCATTGATATTTATAGAACACTACACCCAGCGACTGCAGGGTACTCATTCTTTTCAAATGCACATTCACCAAGATAGACCGTATGGTGGGTCATAAAACAAGTCTCAGTAAATCTTAAAGGCTGGAAATCATGTAGAGTGTCGTCTCTAACAATTGAATCTAATTAGAAATTAATAACAAAACATCTAGGAAAACCCCAAATATCTATAGGTGATTCATGAATCTGCAAATGATTCATGAATTAAAGATGAAATCACAAGGGAAATTAGAAAATAACTCAACGTGAATCATAATGGAAATCTATCATATCAAAATCTGTGGGATGTAGCAAAAGCAGTGCTTACAGGGAAACTCAAAACTTTAAAGACTTTTATTAGAAAACAAAAGCAATCTAAAACCAATTACGCATGGGTCTACCTTGGGAAGCTAGCCAAAGAAGACCAAAGTAAAGCCAAAGGAAGAAAAAAGAAGGAAATAACAAGAAGAGCAGAAACCAATGAAATAAAGAACAGGCAACAGAGAAAAAAAACCAAAAGCTGAGTTTTTGAGAAGATTTACAAAATTGATAAACTCCTAGCTAGACTGTTAAAGTGAAAGAGAAGGAGTGATGGCAGGGATACAAGTACCAGTACCAATATCAGAAGGTGGAAGAATACCAGTATCGCAGATCCTACAGACTATTAAAGGATGTTGTGAACATCTTTATACCAATAAAGTAGAACATTTCAATGAAATGGATAAATTTCAGGAAAAATCAAAATTAACAAATTGGTACGAGAAGAAACAGAAAACCTGCATAGCTGTACATCTGTAAACAAAATTTAATTCATTATATTAAAAAAAAATTCCAGAAAGGAAAATGCAGAGATAGATGGTTTCACTGGTTAATTTTATCAAACATTCGAGGAAGAAATAAAATAATCATACACAATTTTTTTTCAGAAAGTGAAGGAGGAGGAAACATTTTCAACTCATTTTAAGGCCAGCACAACCCTAATATAAAAACCTGACAAAGATATTTAAAAAAAGGAAAATTGTGCACTACCATTCCTCATGGATATAGACAGAAAAATCCTTTAAATATATTAGCAAGTCAAATCCCACAATCTATAAAAATAATAACGTGTCAGGACTAGGTAAGGCTTAAACCAGGAATGTAAACTTGGCTAAACATTTGAAAATCAATCAGTATAACTCAAAATATTAACAAAATAAAGGAGTTAAACCTCATGAATTTTAAAATAAATATAGAGAAAGCATTGCATCAAATTTGATACCCATTCTTAATAAAACAATTTCAGCAAACTAGCATAGGAGGGAACATCCTCAAACTGATAAAAAGCATCTACAATAAACCTACGAGCAACATTATAATTAATGGTGAGTCTGAAATTTCTTTTCCTTAAGATCAAGGAAAGGGCTTCCCTGGTGGCGCAGCGGTTGAGAGTCCGCCTGCCGATGCAGGGGACACGGGTTCGTGCCCCGGTCCGGGAAGATCCCACATGCCGCGGAGCGGCTGGGCCTGTGAGCCATGGCCGCTGAGCCTGCGCGTCCGGAGCCTGTGCTCCGCAACGGGAGAGGCCACAACAGTGAGAGGCCCGCGTAATGCAAAAAAAAAAAAAAGATCAAGGAAAAGTAAAGATTCCTGCTTTTCACCATGTCTACTCAACACTGTACTGGAAATCCTAGCCATTGTAATAAAGTAGAAACAAACAAACAAACAAAAGCTCTAAAGGGACTAAAAATTAGAACTGAAGACATAAAACTGTTCCTATTTGCAGCTGATATAATTATTTACATAAAAAATCCCAGGAAACCTACAAAGCAACCACTAGAACTAATAAGTGAACTTAGCAAGGTCACAGGATACAAAGTTAATATACCAAAATTAATCATATTCTTATATAAACAGGGGCAAACAGTTGGAAAAGAAAAAAAAAGTTCTGTTTAGAACAGCACTAAAAACAAACAAACAAACAAAAACCCCTTAGGAATAACCTAACGAAAGGCAAACAAGACTCCACACTGAAAATTACAAAACATTGTTGAGAGAGAATTAAGAACACCTAAATAATGAGGAGATATACCATGTTCAGAGATTGGCAATTGTTCTCAAATTTACCTATATATTCAACACGATCTCAATAAGAATTGACAAGCTCTACATCTAAAATTTATATAGAAATGCAAAGACTTAGAGTGAGGAAATATTTTTATAAAAAGAACAACAAAGTTATTTGTACTTTAATTGCAAGACGTACTTGAAAAGCTACATAATTTGAGACAGTTAGTATTGGTGTAAGGACACACAGATCAAGGACACAGAATTGAGAGTTCAGAAACTGACCCATACATATATGGTCAATTGATTTTTGACAAAAGCTGCCACGTCAATTCAACGGAGGGAGAAAACAATCCTTCTCAAAATATGTTTGGATCAACTGGATTTTCAAATGGAAAAAAGAATGAACATCAACCCTTACTTAAAACTGTATGATTTCCTGGGTGGAAAGAGATGAGAAAATCTTTGTGACCTTGGGGTAAGCCAAGATTTCCTAGATAGAACACAACAAGCGCAAACCACAAAAGGAAAAAATTGGTAAGTTGGACTTTATCAAAATCAAAAAAGTTTGCTCTTTGAAAGACATAAGTAAGAAAATAAAAAAGCAAGCAATAGACTAGGGGATAATATTTACAACACATATAGCAGACAGAGGATTCATATCGAGAATATATAAATATTTCTTACAATTCAATAAGAAGGCAGGCTACTAAAGCTTTGAATAAATATTTTATTAAATAAGGTATACAAAGGGCTCCAGGAAAAAAAGACTTTGACCTCATTAGCTATTATAGAAATGTGGATCAAAGCTACGGTGAGATACCGCTACACGCCCATCAGGATGACTAAGATTAAAGATTAGGCATTCCAAGTCTAGGCATAGACTCTCACCTAGGCTGGCAGGAGTTTAAAATGGTGTAACCCGTTCAGAAAAAAAGTTTGCAAGTTCCTTAAAAAGTTAAACAGATATCTATCATGCGACCCAATTATTCCACTCCTAGACATTCACTCAAGAGCAATGGAAAGCTACGTTCACACTGACAGTTGTACATGAATGCTCAGGGCTACTTTATTTGGAATAGACTGAAAGTGGAAACAACGAGAAGGTCTGTGAGCGGGTGAATGGCTAAACAAGGTGTCAAGTGCCCACGAAATGGAACTTTACTCAGCAACAAAAAAGGAGTGAGTTGTTGAGACATGCTACCACACGGATGAATTTCCAAATAATTATGCTAAGCGAAAGCAGCGAGGCCCAAAACAAGGAGTATGGACTTTGTGATTCTATTTGCATAAAATTGTAGAAAATGCCAGGGAATTTATAGTGAAGGACCGCAGATCAGCGGTTGCCTGGGGACGATGGTGGGGAGAAGGGTAGATTACAGGAGCACGAGGACGCTTGGGGGTCAGTGGATATATATTCATAGAACCCTGCTTGTGTCAGCGGTTTCACGTGAGCTTGTGTATGTCACACATGAAATTGTACACTTCACATATGGACCGTTTGTTGTACATTTATTATGCTTCAATAGAATTAAATTTAAAATTCATTGAGCTGGACACTTAAATTTAATGTCTACTTCAATCAAAAAGCAAATAAAAATTTTAAATGAGTATGTGACCATGGAATCCCCGTCCCCCTGAGCTCTCTCTGCTGTCCCCCCAAGGTCATCCTCCAGTGACTCCTGTTGCATTTGGGATGATGTCCACATTTCACCATTCTCACTGGGGGGCTTCCATTTCCTCAAAACGCTGTGTCCTTTCCCGACTCCAGGCCCTTCTCATTTAAACACATGGGACCCCAGTGTGTTAGTGTGTTAGGGCTTCTGTTGTGACAAAATCCCACAGACAGAGTGGCTTAAGCCACAGAAATGTCTTGTCTCAGTTCTGGAGACTGGAAATCCAAGATCAAGGTGTCGACAGGGCTGGTTCCTTCTGAGACCTTCGTCCGCAGCTATATTCACAGGGACTTCCCTCTGGGTGTCTCTGTGTCCAGACTACCTCTTCTTATAAGGACACCAGTCCTATTGGATCAGAGCCCACCCTAAGAACCTCATTTTAACTGGATTACATCTGCAAAGACACTCTTTCCAGTGGGGGTTAGGACTCCAACATACGAATTTAGGAGGGGGACGTAATTCAGCTCATTACTCCTTCTAGAACCGTCTCTTCCTTTCCCACCATACTTCTCAGCTCACTCACTCTTTCACCAGGAGGCACTTCCAGGACCCCCAGGCCAGGTCAGCCCCCAGTGGAGGACATGAGTCTTGTTCTCACCTCTGGCCTCCCCTTGGCCTCCGAGGCTGGTGTCTGCGCTCATCCAGGTCCTGGTGAAGCGACAGGACCCAGCTGTGCTCAGGTATTTGCTGCTTTGCCACATGATGGATGGATGGATGAATGAATGAATGAGTGAGTGAGTGAGTCGACCTGGCCACGCCGCCGCTCCACCTCCCCCAGACCCAGAGGGCACCGAGATCTCTGTAGCCTGTGGCGTTTTAGTAAGCTTCTCCCGGGCCCCCAGGGAAGTCTCTGGAAGCCTGAAATTGCTGTTTTTTACCTTGGGCTGGAAGGTGATCAAACAGACTTATGTTTAGCAACAAGGCTGACTAGAGGCCACTGCCAGATAGACGGGCCTGAGTTCTGGGTTCCTGGCGACCAGCCTTCATGCTTCCCCAGCCCTCCCTGCGGCCGCCCTGACCCACTTTCCCCTGCCAGGCCCTCTGGGTGGGCAGGACGGCTGTGGTGCCTCAGAGCCGTGTGCTGTGCTATGCTGTGCGGGCAGGAGCCCTGAGACCTGATTCCTGAGTGATAGGACAGGAGGGGGCAGAACTTGACTGTAAAATGGGGTGGCAGCCCCCGCTTTCTGGGGATCCCCGGGGGCTGGGGTGCACCATGCTTGTGGGTGCTGCCCAGGGGCAGCAGGTACCGCCTGCCCCTGGTGGGGCTGAGCCCTAGAAAGCTGGGTTGCGCCCTGCTCAACCCCATGTTGGCTGGGGGCTCCGGGAAGCCAGCTTGACATCGCCCAGCCTCAGTTTCCTCACCATAGCCCCCTCCCAGGGGTGCTGCCATAAGTGAGGTGAGTGCCACGTGACCTGAAGGCTGGGGTCCTTAGCCCTGGGGTTCTGCAGACCCGGTGGACATGGAGACCTGCGATGGAGGCAGAGTGGCCACACAGCCGCTGTCCTGCTCTGACCCCTGTGTCCCACAGCAGCTCCTGTGTTCTTTTCATCAGAGGGCCACCCTCCAGCTGCCGGCACCAGAACCCAGTTAGTGGAATGGCCTAGAAAATCCGTCCCCGGGGGAAGAGTAATGGACAGGTGGGGAAAGGCACAGGTGTGCCAGCTCCCCGCCCTTGATTGGGGCACCTTGAGGTGTGACCCACACGTCTCAGGGCCCCTTTCAGGACGGGGCCAAGCTGCCCTCCATGGGACTCTGCATAAAATCACCCCCTCTGGGCTCCCTGCTCCCTCTGCCCTGCTGCCCCACCAGCCCTCTGTCTTCCCTGGGTCACTTCCTAATAAACCCCCTTCACAGGAACGCCTCTCAGGATCTGCTCAGGGAACCCTTCCTTGGATGGGTGACCGGCGGGGTTTGGGGAGATCAGGGCAGGCCCAGGTGGCAGAGGGTATGTGGGTGGCAGGATTCTGGAGATGAAGCCCTGTCCCAGTGTGGGCCAGTGGTGGCAGGTGGGGTCCTTACTGTCTGCAGAGTACAAGCCAGGCGGCCCTGCGCCCTCGTGCTCCAGCCTCAGGCCTTCCCCAGCCGCAGGGAGCAGTGGGCAGCTTGGTATAAGTCCTCCCTCTGCAGTCTGAGCCACCGCCAGGGGGACGCACATGTGACCAGGACCCCGACCTCACGATCCTACTGCTCCGTTTTGCCTGGTTGGTACAATGAGATGATAAAGGTCCCACCCCAAGGGATCGCGGAGCAAAATGCACCATCAATAAGAGAGCATCGAAGGGCCTGGCACGCGGCTGCCCCCAGGCTGGGCAAGGCCCTGAGGGCATGTATATCTTTGTGGGGTGACAATCTGAGTCATCCTAAATCAGCATGGCAGAATTGTTCCGACCCAGGCCTGCTCCATCGCACAAGAGAACCCCCAGGCCAGCCAGGGGGAACCATTGACTTGTCAAGCTGCACCCTCCACCCTGGACCCAAGGCGTTGGGTGACGCCACCCGGACGACCCCCATGTCATCACGGCACCTAGATGACCCCACGTGTGCATTTCCTGGGGCCACCACAACAGACTGGGTGATTTAAACAACACAAACATATCCACTCACAGTCTGGAGGGCAGAAGTCCCAAATCAAGGTGTGGGCAGGACCGTGCTCCCTCCTGAGCCCCAGGGGAGGGTCCTTCCTGCCTCTTCCAGCTTCTGGGGGCTCCAGACATCCCTAGGCTTGTGGCCGCTTCCTTCCCAGTCTCTGCCTCTGTCTTCACGTGGCCTCCTCTTCTCTGTCTGTCTAGTTTCCTTCTGCCTCCCTCTTAGAAGGACAATTGTCATTGGATTTAGGCTAATCCAGGGTGACCTCATCTCAAGATCCTTCACTTAATCACATCTGCAAAAGCCCTTTTCCCATAGGAGGTCGGGGATAGGTTTCGGGGATTATGATGTGGACGTATCTTTTGGGGGACGTCACCATTCATCCTTCTACACCGCACGTGTGAGGCGGCTCGGGGCAAGGAGAGGAGGAAAACCCAGAAGGGGAGAAGCAGGAGTTGAGGCTCCTGTGGTTGAGCCTGGGCGACCCACTGGAGGGGATTTTAGGAAATTTCCAGAAGCACGGAATCCCCGATACAGGGCACGGGGAGGGGCGCCCTTGCCCGGGTCTGAGGGCTGGTGTGGCCACCGCACAGCTGGCACCTAATCACGGTTGGCCCTTTTCACACGACAAACGTGGAGCTGCCCAGGAAACGGCCCCAGAGTTTGGAGACGGCCCGGACCCTGGAGTCGGCCCAGTGTAGAAGCTGTGTGAACCTGGCAGAATACTTGTCTTCCTGAAGCCTCAGTTCTTCCACCTGTAACACAGGGATGATGGTGGTCCCAACGCCCAGGGCTGCCATGAGGTCTGAACACGACGTGGACCAGCCAGCACCAAGCCCGGCACCCGGTCCCTCCTCTCTCAGGCGCGAGGCTGGTCCACAGAAGGGCCTGGGGACCCGTCCGGCTCTGGGTCATCGGTGGGTGCCTCAGGCCCTCGTCCACGGCCAACCTGCAGAGACCCGGGGGCTGGGGAGCTGTGTCCACACACAGATTCCTACTCTTCGTCCAAGGTGAAAGGCAAATAAATATATAAAAGGTGGGCAAGGAAAAATGTAGACTGTGTACCGTTTACGTGAGTGATTAAAATTCTTTGGCTGGCATGTTTCATCTCACCTCCAGGAGAGAAATAGTCCTTCTTATTAAGTTCAAATGTAACGTGTCAGGTGGGGCTGGTTGTTAGGTGCTTTTCTCCCTGTTAGGCTGAGCCCAGAACGAGGGCGGCTTCTTCAAAGGGGCCTGTGGACCACCGCCCGATCCCACAGTGAGGCCGGCAGCCCCAGCCTCCCCAGGGCTCAGCCTCTCAACCCCCAGCATGAGGCCCGGCCATTTGGCTGGATGCCCTCCTGCAAGTCGGTCCCAGCCTCCCTCCCGTGAAACTGCATTTGGGCTGTGTGCCACATGGCCTCAGCCCGCCTTGTGTGCTCTTTCCTGCACCCTCTGCCCTAGACTTAGCCCCTGACCCCTATCGTATGGAGACCAAAGTCTGGGAACGTTGGAGCAGTTCGTATTCCGCTTCATTGCTTCCCACGTCCCCCACCACATAGGCCGACAGGACATCCAGGCCGACAGGACCCAGGTCTTGCCCGTCCCCGGCCTCACGGGCCGTCCTTGTCCCATCGTGCACTCTGCTCCAGATGCACGCCCCACCTCCTGTCCCTCTGGAGACCCCACACTCAGTCTGGCCTTCCCTTTGCACATGCTGTTCCCTCTGCTTGGAATGCTTCCCCTCCCCCTTCTGGTTAATTTCCATCCACCCTCCAGGTCTGTGTGAGTCTGCTCCGGCAGCCATAAAAAAGTACCATGGACTGGGCGGGGGGGGGGGGGGGGGGGGCGGTGCTGAAACAACAGAAATGTATTGTCTCACAGGCCCCGGAGGCTGGAAGTCCGAGATCAAGGAGTCAGCAGGGCTGGTTCCTCCTAAAGCTTGTGGAAGGCCATCTTCAATTTCATGTGGCCTTTCCCTCTCTATGTCTGTCTCTATATCCAAATTTCCCCTTTTTATAAGGACACCAGTCACACTGGATTAGGGCCCACCCTAAGGACGTCACTTTAACTTGATTACCTCTGTAAGACTCTCTCTCTAAATAAGGTCACGTTCTGATATCTTGAAGGTTAGGACTTCAACATACCAATTTGGGAGACACAATTCTGCCCATAACAGGGTCTAAACCCCAGTGTCGTTTCCCGGGAAGCCTTTCCCTGACCCCCTCCTCCAGAACAGATCAGATACACTGAGGACCTCCTTTGCTTCCCCTTCATGGCCCACACATCCCATGAAATTGCTTGTTCAATATCTACTCATCCCCCTCCAGACTCCTAGAGGACAGGTGTCCACCTGCCTTATAACCACCACCCACCTAATGCCTCTCACAGAGCAGATGCTCAGCGAGGATTTGTCAAAAGACAGGCAACCCTTTGAAGCCATGCCCCATGTGGTCCAGGCTTAGTGCCGTGGTGCACATGCACACAAACACACACAATCACACACATGCACACACAGTCTATGTATCACTGAGGAGTGACATCAGTAACAAATAACAGAGAACCCAACTAACCTTGACTTAAGCAAATAGGATTGTTGTTTTTTTTCCTCACACAAGAGGTCTAGCAGTAGGACGCAGCTGTGGTTGGCTCTGTGGCTGGCATCTCTGCAGTTCTCTTGGCTTGCCATTCCTGCTTGTAGCCTTGCCATTCCTTCTTGTTGCCTCATGGCTACAAGGTGGCTGCCATGGCTCTGGGCATCACCTCCATCTTCAAAGTATGAAGACAGAGGAAGGACAGTGCCACATGTGTTTGTCTTGCCTTTTCTTCTTAATCAAGAAAGTGAAAACCAAAACCAAAAATGACACCTTTCTCCAAAGTTCCTAGAAGATTTCTGTTTATTTCTCAATGGACAGAAATGGGCCACACAGCCACCTCCATGACTGAGGAGGCTGGGAGCAGGAGTGATTAGTTCTCCTATCCTCTGTAACGGGAGGCAGTGCGTCAGAAAGTGTTTAGAGTGCGGTTGGGTCAGCCCACCAGCGGTGTTCACCCCCCAGGCAGAAGTCCACAACGAATTTTGAATTTCGGGATGTCTCTGGTTGTTTCTTTGCACTTCCCGAACCTCAGGAAGGGCTCCCAGAGCCTGCACCAACGAGCCTCAGCTCCCCTACAGCCCCTTCCTGGAAGGCGCCCAGGCTCCTGCCTCCTGCCCTCCTCCCTCTCCTTCCTGAATCTGCATCCGCAAGGCCCAACACTCAGAGCTGCAAGGATGGAAACTTCCTCCCCAGGGGAAGGAGAGAGAGGAAGAAATGCAGCAGGGCAGGCAGACGGCGGTGGGACACTCACAGCCAGTTTTGCCCCAACGCGAATGAATGAATGAATGAAGCTACCTGTGCATCTCAAATAGTGTACACAGGTGATAAAAAGGCCACGTGGGGCAGTGGCCATGTGAGCAGTTGGTGTCAAGCCCAGGAGTCAGCCCTTTTCTGGGTCTCTGTCTGCTCATCGGAGGACAGAGTGACTGTCCAGGTCACGCCTTCCTCCTGGGTGGTGTCTCCGTGTCCCCTGTATGTGCATCAGTGTCACACCTGTTGGGAGGGGCAGGTGCACTGTCGCCAGGAGCCCCTTGCAGCCCAGACACAGAGGCTTGAGGCCTCCAGGACGGGTTCTGAGCAGCAGGGGAAGCCCAGCCAGGGTGCTGCGCTGCTCTGGGGAGAGAATAGGAGATACAGAGGTTTCCCCAAAAACAGTGAAAGAAAAGGCCCTGGGCGGGGCAGCTCTAGCCAGCACCGCTCTGGTGGTCTCTCAGGCGGGGACCCCGTTGTGAAACTCCTCCTGGGTGACAGCACCGAGCTTGGCTCTTCCTCAACTTGGGGGACCCGTGCTCTTGCCTGATGCCCTCCTGGAGCCACGCCTGGGCCACCCTCCCACCTGTCCCCCTTGCACCCTGTGGAGAGGATCGCCTTACCTGTCCAGGGGCGTCTGCCTTTGGCTTGGAGTTCTCAATAACATCCAGTGAATCTATTGAAACAACTCGAGGCAAATTCAGCTTCCAGCTCTGTTGATGTACCTGGCACCGGGCTGACCCTCCCCGCCAGGGATGGCCACACGCCTGGACAATACGTCTGAGGCAGCCCTTGACAGCTTCTGGATATAGCCAGCCACGTGACACTGCAGTGCCCAGAGAAGGAAGCTCGGGAAAGGAGCAAGATCCCCTGAGACAATTCCCACCATGGCTCCGCAAGCTGGCCGGCGGGGTCCTCGGAAAGCGTGCTGGGCCCACCAAGCCGAGGGGACAAAGAGCAGAGTTCGGGACACCGATGCTTCTGGAAGCTGCGGGGCAGGGCAAGAGACAGGCCCCAGACTTGGGGGTGGGATGTGATTCCAGAGGTTGGGCATTGCTGGGGCACATGGTCCAGCCAGGGTACAGAGAGTCATTGACCCCTGCACATCCGGCTGAGTACAAGAAAGTCTTGCCTTAGCAGCAAGGATGCCATCGTGAGGCCAGACCCACCTTAGACTCCCCCGAACAAACTTACATCAGCCCTGATAGGATCTACAGGAGACAGTGTGGGAGGGGGATCTCCCTGAGCTAGAGGGTCGTGGGAACACCTTGGGCTCCCCCAATACCCACCAACAAAGTACGAAGTCGAGGACGTACAAGTTCGGAGAGCAGAGAGAAATGGAGAACAAATGCCAACACCCTCCAGAGGGAGAAAAGAGGATGAGTGTCCCCACGATATACCCTTCATAAGCTTCAGTGTGCAGCAAAAAATAGGTAGATTAAAAAAAAACAAACAGGAAAATGGGAACCGTAGTTGAGAAAAAAGCAGTCAATTAAAACGAACCACAAGATGACTCACGGGCCAATAAAATAATCGCGAGGGCGCTAAGGCGTTAACCATGAGAATAAAAATTGGATGAATTGACTTCAGCAAAATTAAAATATTCTGGGCTTCAAAAACCACGGTAAAGAAAACTGAAAGTCAGATCACAGACTGAGAGAGGAGATTCACGCCGCACATCTCTGCCACAGGATGTTCATTCCGAAGATATAAAGGACTCTTAAACTCAACCATAAAATAAACAACCCAATAAAAATGTGGGCACAGGTTACGAACTTACACTCCCCAAAGGAGACATCTAACTGGCCAATAAATACGTGAAATGCTTCTCACCGCCATTAGCAAGCATGGGAATGCAAACTCAAAGCGCCGTGAGGTGACACTTCACATCCACTAAATGGTTTGTGTTAAAGATGGGCGTTACCAAGTGTCAGCTAGGATACAGGGCATCTGGTATCCTCATACACCGGTAGGGCAGCATGTGAAGTTGTCCATCCACTTTGGAAGAAGTTGGCAGAGTTTATTTATGTTTTTTGATGTAAAGATGTTCACTCAGACATCCAAGGAAGAACTGATCGACATAAGGAAAAACCTTTCCAGGGGAGACTGCGAATGTCTGGAAAGTTGGCGGTTCCTTTTAAATTAAATATACGGTTACTGTACAACACCGTTGCCCCACTCCCAGGGATTCACCCAGGGGAAAGGATAACCTACACCCACAAAAGACTCAGACACTGAGTTCACGGCAACAGGAACCGGGGCAGCCCACTGTTCATCAACACGTGAATGATAATCCAGGGTATGTTCGAAGTGAAAGGAACAAAGTATAGATCCACACAGGCTCCCGAAACCTCGTTAGTGCTCTGCTGACCAAAAGAAAGATGGACCCACAAGAGTGCCTGCCACATATGCCACCCGCATCCCTGGCAAATCTGAACTGTAGCACCAGATGGTCACCTGTAGACAAGGAAGGTCTGATTGATGAGAAAGCGGCAGAAGAGACCTACCTAGAAGCATTCTGTATTCCAGTAAAGGTGATGGTTGCCCAGCTGTGTACATGTGTCCACTCGTTGAACTGAACACTTAAATTGGTGGGTTTCATTGTGTATAAATTATACCTCCGTAAAGCTGATTTAAAAAAAAAAAAAGTCTGAGGCATTGGTGTTTGCCTTCCTTCTCTGCCCCAGACTAGGTAGGGTAACTAACGGGGACCGTGTGTCCAGATCCAGGTGTTCTGTTGGTGGGCTTGGCGAGGGCTTGATTCCCGGGAGCAGGTGGAAGGGGCAAGCATTAACCCAATGGCAACCCAGCACGTGAAAGCCACGTCCCCCGGCAGGTTTGTCGTGGCAACAAACTACCCCCACCCCGTCCATCTCAAAGGTCTACAGCAGCAAAGGTTTGTGTCCCACGTGCTTTACATGGCGCCACAAGTCGGTCCACATTCTTCACGCCAGGGTCCAAGCTGAAGACACAGTCCCGGCGAGGAACACGCTATTCTTGTGACAACACTCAACGGCACCTCAAACTCCTCCCGGGACGGGTATCCTGTCGCATTCCGCTGGCGCCAGGAAGCAGATGGCCTCGACCAGCAGCACTGAGGCAGAGATGTAGGCCCTTTCTGCACGAACCACTGCCATGTCACAAGGTGACTCTGGGGATGTCCTGTTCTCATACAGGAAGGGGACACAATAGCTGGGAACAAAACCTCCACCTGCTGTGTCTTCCAATCAACACACACACACAGACATACACAAGACCCTTGCACAGAGTTTCACACTTTGCAAAGCCTTTTCATAGCCACAATCCCATTTGATGACGTCAGTGACTTAAAGGTGAAGGGTGACCTGGGACGGGAAAGCCCACTGTAAGCTCTAACCATTGTCCAACCCTTGACCTGACCCGTTTTCCTCAGACGCTCCTCACTTAGTGGTGGCCCTACAGTCCCCCGTCCCCCCAGGATGGAGACCTGGGTTGCATCTCTGACTCTCCTCTGTGACCCTCCACATTGACCAGTCAGTGTGTCATGGAAGACGCTTTCATTACAAGGAACAGAACTCCTGGCTCAAGCTGGATTTAAAAACACAGGGACTTCATGGCTTCAGGCACAGCTTGATCCAGGTCAAACCACAGGGCCGGGAATTGGGTCTTCTTCCTCTTTCTTTCTTAACTCTGCTTCCTTAAGGTTGGTTCCATTCTCAGTGAAGAGCAGCCATCGGCACTGTGCAGGGTGCGACCTGCACCTCTGTCCATGGTGGCTGCCCACATCTGTTGGGTTAATGCGGGAATGGAAGCAGACAGCAGGTCTCTCCCATTTCTGGGCAACCAAACTTTTCAAAGGCATGGGAGGCAGGCCGGCTGAGGTCCACCAAACAAGGCAGGCTGCTAGCTTTTAGTGACTCATGTGAGAAAACAACCTAAGGGTGGGGAAAGAACCACCCAAAGGGATGAGAGGGGACAGAGCCCAGAGCACACAGGACTGGGGATTGAGCCTGAAACAGCCAGAGGAGAAAATCTCACCGCTCATGGGGCATTCATTAGAATACTGAGAATAATTTTGCCTCAGTAGTGGGGGTAAAACTAACCCCAGACAGGACACTGTGCTGTTCCCACCCAACAAATCTTAAAAGCAAGACCAGGGCTTCCCTGGTGGCGCAGTGGTTGAGAGTCCGCCTGCCGATGCAGGGGACACGGGTTCGTGCCCTGGTCTGGGAAGATCCCACATGCCGCGGAGCAGCTGGGCCCGTGAGCCATGGTCGCTGAGCCTGCGCGTCCGGAGCCCGTGCTCCGCAACGGGAGAGGCCGCATCAGGGAGAGGCCCGCGTACCACAAAAAAAAAAGAAAAAAAAGCAAGACCAAATACAGATCAGACTGTCTCCAGGGAACCTAACTGCACCCAAGAACAAGGTCAAGAAGACTTTTTTTTTTGGATACCAAAAAATATATGGCCCCCAGCAAAGTAAAATTTGTAAAAATGTCAGCCATCCAATCGGAAATTACCAACATACGGGGGGGAGTGGCCAAGATGATGGAGCAGAAGGACCCTGAGCTCACCCTCTCCCGTGAGCACAGCAGAGTTACAACTACTGACAGAGCAACTCCTGATGAGAAAGACCAGAAGACTAACAGGAAAGATCTTCTACAACTAAAGATATACAGAAAAAAACACAAGATGGGTAGGAGGGGCGGAGACACACAGTCTAGTCGACACCCACACCCCCAGGTAGGCGGCCCACAGACGGTAAAGTCATCACGATTGCAGAGGTTCTCCCCAAGGACCAAGGGGTCCGAACCCTACATTGGACTCCCCAGGCCAAAGGTCCTGCACCAGGAAGACAAGACCCCAGAACATTTGGCTTTGAAGGCCGGCAGGGCTTACTTTAGGGAGAACCAAAGGGTTGTGGGAAATAAAGCCTCCACTCTTAAAGGACACACACGAAACCTCGCAGGCTCCGAGACCCAGGCAGAAGAAGCCATTTAAAGGAGCCAGGGTCAGACCCACTTGCTGACCTTGGAGAGCCTCCCTCCCAGAGAGGCAGGAGACGCCTGGAGCTCCACCTGAGGACACAGGCACCGGAGGCTGCCATTTGGGGGGCTCTTCCTACCACGTGGACACCGGTGCTGGTGAGCGCCATCTTGGAATCCTCCCTCTAGCTCATTAGCACCGGGACCCATCCTGCCTACCAGTCTGTTGTCCCCTGTACTGGGACGTCTCAAGCCAAACAGCTAGCCAGGCAGAGACACAGCCCCACCCACCAGCAGCCCAGGTGCCTTAAGATCCCCTGAGCCCACGGCCAATCCCCCAGACCCAGCCCTGTCCTCCAGCATACCAGTGAGCTAGCATGAGCCCCGGGACCCCCGGGGCCCCACTGCCAGAGACCCCAGGGTGCAAGTCCGCCCGCCAATGGGCAGGTACCAACCCTGGGATCCTCTGAGCCTTGGCCCCACCCACCTGCTGGCAGACATCAGCCCTAGGACCACTGCAGCCTGCCATGTTAGGACAGCAGGCCAGCACCAGCTCCAGGACCTTCTGAGTCCCACTCACCAGCAGGCCAACAAAAGCTCCAGGATCCCCATGGCCCTGCAGCCAGAGACCCCTAGGACCTGACCTGATAGAATTAGCATATGATCCAGCAATTCCGCTCACGGATATTTACCCAAAGAAGACAAAAACACTGATTTGGAAAGATATATGCATTCCTATGTTTACTGCAGCATTATTTACAATAGCCAAGACACCAAAGGAACCTAAGTTCTCATCAATAGATGGATGGATAAAGATGTGGTATACACACACACACACACACACACACACACACACACACACACACACACACACACAATGGAATATTACTGACCCATAAAAAAGAATGGAATCTTGTCATTTGTAACAACTTGTATGGACCTAGAGGACATAATGCTAAGTGAAATAAGTCAGACAGAGAAAGACAAATACTGGATGATTTCATTTATATGTGGAATCTAAACAACAAAACAGATGAACAAACATAACAAAACAGAAAAAGAGTTATAGACACAGAGAGCAAACAGGTGGTTGCCATAGGGTGTCGGGGGAGGAAAGAAATAGGTGATGGAGACAAATGGGTCGTGGGTATGAAATGCTCAGTGCAGGGAATATGGTTAATAACTAGGTAATATCTCTGTCTGGTGACAGACGGTAACTAGACTTACCGTGTTGATCGTTTTCAAATGTATAGTAATAATAATGAATCCCTCTGTAGTGTAACAGGAACTACCATAGTATTACAGGTCAATTCTACCTCAGAAACAAAGAAACAAGCAAACTCATAGAAAAACAGATCAGACTGGTAGTTACCAGAGGTGGGGGTGGAGGGTAGGGGTAGGGTTAGGGGGAATTAGATAAAGGTGGTTATAAGATATAAGTACCAGAGATGTAATGTACAACATGACAAATATAATTAACACTGCTGTATGAAAGTTGTTAAGTAAATCCTGAGTTCTCATCACAAGGAAAAACTTTTTTTTTAAATTTCTCTAACTTTGTATCTATATAAGATGATGGATGTTCACTAAACTTGTTGTGATCATCATTTCATGAGGTATGTAAGTCAAATCATTATGCTGTACGCCTAAAACTTTTACAGTGCTGTATGTTGACTATATCTCAATAAATTGGAAGAGAAAAACAAAAAGCAAAAAACAAAATTATCAGTACGCAAATCAACAGGAAAATACAACCTAATACGAGGAGAAAAATCTATCTACCAAACTGACAAAGAAATGACAAATATGAGAGGATTAATAGGCAAGAACGTTAAAACAGATAATAAAACTATATTCCTGCACCACGGTAATATCATGTGAAAGCACGAGCAGGAGTCTGAAACTGGGTGAGAGGTGTAACTTTGCACATTTTCTATAAACCTGAAGTTATTCCCAAATTAAATGTTTATTTGTTTTAAAGCTAGAGGAAATCCTGAATGTGTTAAGTAGAAACATAAAAGATATAAAAAGACCCAATGTGAATTTCTAGAGATGAAAACGAAAATGTCTCAGATCAAATACACACTGGTGGGGTTAATAGTATATTAGACGTTGCAGAAGGAAGGAGAAGTGAGCTCGAACACAGAGAAACAGAAAGTATTCAAAATGAAACACAGAGCAAAAAGACTGTCAAAGAAACGCATGGTGACAATAAACTGTGAGAAAACTTCAAATGCCCAAATGCATGCATCACTGGAATCCCTGGAGGAAGGAGGGGAGGCAGAAAAAAATATTTGAAGAAATAATAGATAAAAAGTTTCTCAATTTGAGGAAAACTATAAGCCTACCGGTCCAAGAGGCTCAATGAAACTCAAACACAAAAAACATGAAGCAAAATGTACCAAAGTACGTCGTCATCAAATTGTTTAAAACAACAGAGAGCTTTAGTAATCTATTACTGTGTAACAAATGACCCCAAATCTTAGCAGATTGAGAAGAGCAGACATTGATGATCTCACAGCGTTTCTGAGGGTCAGGAATCTGGGAAGGGCTTTGCTGGGTGTTTCTGGCTCGTGGTCTCTCGTGAGGCTCTAGTCAAGATGTCGACCAGGACTGCAGTATCTGAAGCCTGGGACATCCAAGCCCACTCACAAGGCTGTTGGCAGGAGGCCTCAGCTACTCACTGTGGGGACTGAGGGCACCATCTTGGAAGCTGATGCTACAAAGGTGGGATCTTGAAAACATCCAAGATGACAGCAGATTTCTTGGCCTAAATGGAGACGCACAGATCAATGGAACTGCATAGAATCCAGAAAGAGACCCACACACTTAGGATCAGTTGTTTTTTGACAAAAGTACGAAACTAAATCAGTATGAAAAGATAATCTTTTCACTGGTTCTGAAACTACTGAATACCCATATGCAAAAAAAAAAAAAATTTCAATTGACCCTTTATGCCATGTACCACAACTAACTCAAAGTGGATCACAGCTCTAAGAGCAAAACTTAAAACTGTAAAACTTTTAGAAGAAAACATAGGAGAAAATCTTTGTGACCTTGGGTTAGGCCAAGATTTCTAAGATACAACACCAAAAGCATGATCCATTAAAAAAAACTGATAGTGGCTGAGAGTCCGCCTGCCGATGCAGGGGACACGGGTTCGTGCCCCGGTCCGGGAAGATCCCACATGCCGCGGAGCGGCTGGGCCCGTGAGCCATGGCCGCTGAGCCTGCGCGTCCAGAGCCTGTGCTCTGCAACGGGAGAGGCCACAACAGTGAGAGGCCCGCGTACTGCAAAAAAAAAAAAAAAAAAGATTTCTTATGGGATGAATAAAAACCCAGCATTGTCATGATTATGGAGTTAGGCGCCTTCGTCCACCTGAACCGTAGACTCCTTGGGAACCCTTAGGCAGAATATACCAAACGCCTTTCAATTATTCATATTCTTTGACTCTGAAATTCCTTTTCTAGGAAATGCCCCCACCGAAATGCTCAGACATGGGAAATCTGAACGTATACATATGTTCACTGCAGTGATGTTTAAAATAGTAAAAAAAAAAAAAAAAAAAATTGGCCACGACCCAAATATGCATCGCTGGGGATCGAACAATACATCCTCGGGATTCTGCTGAGCAGCTCAACTCTGACAAAGCGGGAAGCTGTGTCCAGTGGCCAGAGGTCGCCACAGTGTTCTGGTACCTGGATTAAGTTCCAGAGCAGCAAGTATTTGACTCACCGACAGGAAGTGGAGCCTTTGTACCTGCGGAGACCTGGAGAGAGGTCTGCAGGTGTCCCAGGGTTATCTCTGGAGGCAGGGGTCACTATCATGTGGTTTTTTTTACTTTTTCACTTGTGCTTTTCTATATCGTTTGAATTGTGTTAGGTGAGACTTTGTTTATATAATCAGCAAAAGTAGTCATGGCATTTTCCAGTTGATAACAGGGCTGCCCGACAAAGGTATCCCCTGGGGAAGTGGCGGGGGATAGCAACGGATCTCAACCTTTGTGCCCCGATATCTGGAAGCTGGGTCAGTCCCAATCTGTTCCCTGAAAAGAGGGGGCAAAGGAGCCAGATTGGGTCTGGCAAGACAATAGTCTTTTGTCCTCAAACTTGGAAGGCAGACTGTCATAAATTTTGCTTTCTTGGAAAGGTTCTGGGGATTCCAGGAGACTGAGGACATTAGAGGTATAGGGAAGGACACTTTGGTTTGCAGAGTACAGACATCCAACTCAAACTCCCGGAGGTTGTTAACATGACCTGTATAACCTGGAGGTTCAGGGCCAGATCAGGCTGTCTTCAGGTATAGCTGGATCCAGGGGCTTAAACAAAGCCCCTGGGGTTCTCTTCCTCCTCCCCTTTCTCCCTACCTTCTACTTTCAGTTCTTCTCATCTCTGCTGCACTTAGCAAGCCCTAGCAAGAACTCGGCTTGCCCAGCCTGGACCACAAGCCCATCCCTGTGACCGGGGGACGTGGGGTATGAATACTGCCAGCTCCCTCCAAGCCACATTGAGGGGGAGAGAAATTGTCGAAATTTTCCAAAGGAAAGAGCGTGCTGCGCCTGAAGGAGAACCCTGCTCCACACACAAAAAAATTGCAGAAGCCAAGATCCGCTGTAGCGGCGTTCTACAGATTCTAGTACTTGTCTGAGCGGGCACGTGCTCAGAGCTTTACAGCTTTCAGCTTCCGGGTTTTCCACGTGATTATGAGTACTCACAGGCCCTGGTCGCTCTGATCCCCAAACAGTCCAGAAAGGCAGATGGGATCATTCTCCCTTTACTGATGAGGAAACAGAAGTTCAGGGACACCGGGTAAGTGGTCCAGCGCACCAGGTAGTAAGTAGCAGAACTAGCTCCAACAGTTAGGTTCTCTGATGTCCGATCTCGCTGTACTTCTCTGCTCTCAGGCTCAGGCTGTGAGGCATCACCCCCATCACCACCAGGATCCCCACTGCCATCATCAACACCACCATCACCATAACAATCACAAAAACATCCCTAACACCTTCCCCTGGGCAATTCATCACAGAGCCGTAGTTCACAGCTATAGGCACTGCCAAGGAGCTGTGAACCTAAACCGAAAAGGAGAAGTTGATTGAATCAGATTTTCCTAGTGGGAACTCCTTTCTCGGCGGCCAGGCCTGGGCCTGGCTCTTCCGTGGCCGGGACCCAACATTGCACTCACAGCATTGCGATGCTTCTCCCAGATGACTGGGCTGATCCCAAAGGCCTGGGATGGTGTTTAGGGATCAACACACGTGAGTCACCGAGCCTGACATTCTTTGGAATCTGACAAGGTTTCTACTTTGGGAACCTGCTGAGTTGACTCAGCAGTGGTTCACCAGCAAGCAGGCGGTGAATGTGGGAGCACGCCCTCCTCGTTAGTTGCGCTGGGGCTGCGGGAGGCTGGGGTGGGTCCTGCGGGCTGTGCTTTCAGGCTCTGGTTGTCTCCTTTGTGGAACTTGGGATGGAAATTAGGTTCCGAGAGATGAAACGCTGCACCCCAAGGCTGCACGGTAACAGGAAGAGGCAGAGCTCGAGCCCCGATCTGTGAGACGGCAGAGCCCACAGACATCATTGCCCCGCACTGTCACCAGCTGGCCCTTTGTTTCTGCCATCCGTCCCGCTCTGCCATGGGCTCTCTGTGGCTCTCTCCCAACGTTGGGGGAGGATGGCTGGGTGGTTGGTGCTGGGTGAGGCCGAGGGTGTGCCCCACCTCCCTGCACTGAGCGGTGGCACGTCAGGAGCCCCTTGGGGGTGCAGAGTGCCCCCCTGGGCTGCCACGGGTTGGGGTGACTGTCAGTCTGGGTTCCACCAGGAAAGAGAGGACTCACGCTGAGAAAACTGCAGAGTGGAGGGAAACCACGCAAGGTCGGCAGCCTACCGCACCCCAGGCTGCTGTCACCCTTAGGCCGAAGGGATAAGGGGAAAGTACCACTGCCAGAGCCTGGGAGGAGGAAATCCCGGAGAGAGAGCTGCCGAGGGAGACGTGACCTTCAATCCAGGGACACAGCCTGCCCAAGGTGACAGCCCAGGGGAGATGCTGTGACATGGACATTCACACCTCACCCGCCTCCCCTCTCTTACCTGCAGCCACAGGCCCAGGGCCAAACCCAATGGGAAGCCAGAGAGTATGGGAGCCCAACAAAGGGGTCCATCAGGCTCAGCCCCTGGGGCAGAGAGTGGGCGTCTGGTCTTGTGTCTCCTATGATGAAGAGAAAATGTCCTCAGCCTGGGGAATCTTAGGATGTGTCTGAGGCCAGAGGTTGAAATGTCACAGGAAGTAGAGGTATCCGTTGGAGTTTCCCTACGAAAAATGGGGGGACATTGGGAAGGGGAGATAGGCGGCCAAAGGGAATTTCCCCTCTGTGAAGCACGCAGGTGGAATAGGACATCCATCCAATGCCAGGTCTCACAGTGCGTCTGCAGGTCCTCCGGGGCCTGCAGGGGGTCTTGGGTGCATCATCTGGGGACAGGTGTGCACACAGCCCTGTCTGCAGTACCTTCTCATTCTGGTATGTCCACAATTCCTACAATGAGCTCTCGCTATCTCTTTCCCTGTGGGAGACCCTCAGGGACCAGAAACCCCCAGAATCATTGCCAGGGGCAGTCAGCCCGTGGAAATATCCTTTCTCTCCCTGGGGCTTGCATCCCCCTGGAGAAACCCCCAGGCTCCACCTCCAGCCTCAGGATGCACCAACACCTCCACTCACTGGTCCCTCCACAGTCCTGGACACTGGCTCTTTCATCACACGGTGATGGGGCAGGTCCCCCAGCCAGGCTTTGGGGAGACACAGTAAAAGTGCCATTCCTCTGGTTTTTAAAGATTTGAGAGCCGGCTATGATGGAGGAAATGCAGATATAGCGTTTATACATAGAAAAAGCATCTAACTCAGGCTTGGAAGACCAGGGAAGGTCACGTGAGCTAAGATCTGAACAGCTGTTATGCAAAATACCCAGGGCATGGCATCCCGCTTACCCACCAACTGAGGGCTCTGAGATAAGAGGTGATGTCACCTGAGAGCTGCAAATAGGCCCGTGTGGTGGGAATGCAGAAGGTGGCAACAAAAGGGGGTGTGGAGATAGGTGGGGACAGATCTCAAGAGTTGCCCCCCGAGACAACAGCAGCAGTGCCCAGGCCAGATGGTCAGGTTGAGAAGGAGCCCTCTGCTGCTGGGTGGGGAATGGGTTGGAACAGAGCGAGACTCGCGGTCAGGAGGCCAGTGAAGAGGCTGTCAGAGTGGTCCCAGGGAGGATAGCCTAGGGCGATGGGGGTGGAGAAGGACATTTCGTCAGACCCAAGAGCTCCCATGAATGTGAACGAGGCCCCTAGGGCTGATGGATCCCCCACAGGGAGTGATTAAGAGGGTAGCACCGAAGATGAGTCCCGGGATTCTGTGTTGGAGAAATGGGTAGATTGTAGTAAGTCTTCAGATGGAGACATGGGGGAGGAAGGTTTGGGGTAAGATGCTGGGTTCCTCATTTCTGGTCACAGCACAGTAACTGGAACTGGATCAGTCCCTCTGTCATAAACAATCATAAAACTGCACAGAATATATGAGGCCACTGTTTTCAACATTGTATCAAAGGCAGGGCAAGACTGTGAACCCCAAGAGAAGAAAATAACATGAAGTGAGCCTTGAGATCTCCCTGGATCTGTACTTGGGGATACTTCCTGGACCGCGGTGCAGCATGTGGGCGTCCATGTAGAATTCAGAAATCCCACTGAACAGACGGTGCAGAGATGAGAGTTTGGTATTGTTGAAGCAGCTAGAATCTTCAGAGCTGGAAGCTGTATGGGGAGAGGGGAGAAAGTCCACGTGAGGGTCCCTGGGTTCTGATGAGACCACCTGAGTCTTGTGTTTTGATAAATTTATTTATTTTATTTATTTATTTTTGGCTGAGTTGGGTCTTCGTTGCTGCGTGCAGTCTCTCTCTAGTTGCAGCAAGCGGGGGCTACTCTTCATTGCAGTGCGCAGCCTTCTCATTGTGGTGGGTTTTCTTGTTGTGGAGCATGGGCTCTAGGCGCGGGCTTCAGTAGTTGTGGCACGCAGGCTCAATAGTTGTGGCTCACGGGCTCTAGAGCGCAGGCTCAGTAGTTGTGGCGCACGGGCTTAGTTGCTCCGCAGCATGTGGGATCTTCCTGGACCAGGGCTCGAACCCATGTCCCCGGCATTGGCAGGCAGACTCTTAACCACTGCACCACCAGGGAAGTCCCCACCTGAGGCTTAACAGGTGGTCTCAAGCCCTAAAGTTTTGAGAGTGGAACAGAGATGCTAGATGTCAAGCAACACTAGGGGACTTTGGGGTTCTTTTCCAACCACAGTGGAATAACCTCATTAACACTAGGGCATCTAGCTGTGACACCAGAAAGGCCTCATCTTAATAATTAGGTTCACACCTTGGACTAAAGCCTATTGTAGACCTTCTATAACAAGAAGCCTTAATAAGATTTGCTTGGAGCTTGATTCTCACCAAGTTAGAGAAGTTTGAGAGATGCCTTAGGCTTTCCACAGATCTGCCATAACAAATAATAAACCAAGACCACCCACATTCAGGTAATCAACCAGTAATTGAAATGCCTGCTAGAACAAAAATCAACCCTTTTCAGAGGGAGATATTCGAATCCAGAGTTTCTACGATATATCACTCACAATGCCCAGTATATAATCAACAATTACCAAGTACACAAAGAAACAGAAATGTGACTCATAGAGAAGAGGGGAAAGCAACAGTCAACAGAATCAATCCTGAAATGGCCTGGATAACAGATTTAGCAAACAAATCTTTCAAAGCAGCTGTAACAAATATGTTCAAATATTTAAAGAAAAATTTACTCAAAGAATTAATAGAAAATATCTTCATCATAAGGGAGCAGATAAGGAATCTAGGCAGAGGAATGGAAACTGTAATAAAGAAACAAATGGACATTCTAGAACTGAAAAGAACAAAAAGTGAAATAAATACACGGGTAGGAATCATGAGTTACTCGGTTTGAAACATCCCACGATGCCTCCACTTGGGTATCCACTTGGGCATAATGTCTCCACTCGTGTATCCATCCCACTTGGGTAGGATACCCAAGTGGAGACATTAATATATACGATTGGAGATATGGGTCTGACATTCAGGAGGGAAACCAGGCTGGGAGATAGATATTTGAAAGTCATCAGCATGGAGATAAAGATGGACGAGCTCACATCTAAGGCTTTGGAGAGTGGTGTAACTCTCAATTCAGTCAAAGTCTTCAATCTCACTGGGAAGTGAAAAAAACCAAATAAACAAAAACACAAACACTGAGCTCTAGAGAGCTTAGGTACCTGCAAATAACACCCACCCTTTCAGTCCCACATCTCAGAGGACCCTGCCCCCCAAGAAGAGCCTCAACTAACCTTGCACAATTTGATGCCCAGCTACTAATTACAAGCTCCTTATGAAGCAGAGAGGGGCCTTGGGGATCCTTCTCTGCCAATGACAGCTGCTTTGGGGAAATTGCTGTGAATGGGGCTCCTTGCTGGTGCCTAGCAGACCAGTTCTCCTGCTCCCTCCCACTCTTGCAAAACCTGCTCTGTGATTTGCTTGATCCTGGAACCAACAGCGTCCCCATGGGCACCCCATACCCTTAGGCTCCGGAACCTGAGGAGGGGAGTGGGGGCGGTGGCAGCTGTTAGGAGCTGCTCTTGGCAACCCAGTTTCTAGGGTGTGTTGAAACAGAAAAATAGGAACAGGGCTGCTGAGGTGGGCATGAGGAGCTCCCCATCCAGTGGAGAGGTAATGATTAATAGTAGTCTTTATCTGAGCTTCTACCTTCTGCAGGCACTGTGCCACGCATGTTACATGAACTGTCACGACGTCCCCATTTTCCATGTGAGGTCACAGAGGTTGAGAGAAGTTCAGCGACTAACACATAGACAGTGGTAGAGCTAGGATTTGAACATAGGTCTCTCTGTTTCCAGAGCCTGTATGTTTAGACTGAGGTGTGTGCCCACCTGTTTTTTAGACCTATTTCTTAGAGTCATCCTGGTCTCTGAAAACGGCTCATCGTCTTCCCAGTTTCTTGGTCCAAACACCTGAGAATCACACCACTTCCCTTCTCTCCCCAGACAATTCACAAACCAACTCTGTCATCTCTACCTACAAAATATGTCCTGAGCCTGCCCCACCTCTCCAGCTGTGTCTCCACTGTCCTCTCTAGCCTGGTCTACTGTGATATCCTTCTCACCACCTTCCTTGTTTCCACCCCTGCATCATTCTGTACACCCCCACGTGGGAGCCAGAGACATCCTTTGAAAAACTTAGACCAGTCATCCTCCTCTTAACACCCTCCCTTGGTTTCACATGCTGCTCAGAACACAATCCATAGTTCTTACCTGACTCCTTGTCAGGTCTCAATTCAATGTTACTTCCTCATCAAGTCTTTCCCTGACAACTGAAGTACACCTTCTCTGCTACAGAACTTCCCTGAGTCACCATAGGGATTTATTTGTTTTCTGTCTGTTTCCCTTGCCCCCGCCCCCATACACACACACACTGGGAGTGCCACCAGGGCAGGAACAATCTGATCATTTTCTAGAGCCCAGCAGAGCAGGTAATTGAGTGCAAATTTTGTATGGATGTTGGATGGATAGATTGATGGGCGGATGGATGGATGGATGGGTGGATGGATGGTTGATGGATGGGTGAGTGGGTAGATGGATGGATGGGTGGATGAGTGGATGGATGGATGAGTGGATGGGTGGATGGATAGATTGATGGGCAGATGGATGGATGGATGGATGGATGGATGGATAGATGGATGGGTGATGGGTAGATGAGTGGATGAGTGGATGCATAGGTGGGTGGATGAGTGGATGGGTCGATGGATGAATGGATAGATGGATAGATGGATGGGTGATGGGTAGATGAGTGGATGAGTGGATGGGTGGATGGATGGATGGATGGGTGGATGGATGGTTGATGGATTGGTGAGTGGGTAGATGGATGGATGGGTGGATGAGTGGATGGATGGATGGGTGGATGGGTGGATGGGTGGATGGATGGATGGGTGATGGGTAGATGAGTGAATGAGTGGATGGGTGGATGGATGGATGGATGGGTGGATGGATGGTTGATGGATGGGTGAGTGGATAGATGGATGGATGGGTGGATGAGTGGATGGATGGATGGGTGGATGGGTGGGTGGATGGATGGATGGATGGATGGTTGATGGATGGGTGAGTGTGTAGATGGATGGTTGGGTGCATGGGTGGAATGGATGGTTGTCTATAGAAAGGGTCCTCACACCCTCCCTTTCCTCCAAAATGGTTAGTTTTGTGGCTGTCTCAGTGTCACCCATTGAAGAATGGGTGCCAGGGCCAAGGCTTGGAGGCCTGGAGGTGAGGCCCAGGCCCTCCCACCTTCCTCCCAGACATTCTTCTTTTCTTCATGGCCCCTCCCCAATTAGGCCTAGTACTCTGACACCCCTTTGAGGGGCTCAGCTTTCCAGGAAGCTCCGCCAGAACCGAATCGCCATGATCCCCTCCATGAACCACTCACTGCAGATGCTGCTGGCCTTGGCCTCCCCCCCCATCTTCCCAAATCCAGCCCCTCTGCCGACCCCCACCCCCAGCCCAGAGCCGCCCCCATGGCTGCAGCTGTCCACACTTACAAAGCCCGACTGTTCGATAAGGCTGTGCCAGCTGGAATGAGACACTTCCCGTCCAACGGGAGGTTCTACACGGAGCCTGGGGGCAGCTGTCAGCTTGGGGGGCGCAGGACCGGATCTGGGGCCTCCTGGGGGCTGGCCCCCTCCCGGGCCTCAGGGGAGTCTCCACCGGGCCTGGCCTGGCTTCGGGTCCCTGAACTGGCTCCGCAGAGTGGAGGGCTGGAGTTGAGGGGGCTGGGGAGCGGGGCTTCAGCTGCTGGAACCCTCTGAGATCCCACGTCCAGAGCCTTAGGAAACGTGCCCCTTTAGGAGGCATGGGGGTCAGGAGCTGCCCTGGGGTCAGGAGCTGCCCTGGGATCTGGGGGCTGGCAGGATCTGCTGGCCCCCCACCCCGCGGTGACGCTGTCCTCCTTGGTCATCAGCCACCAGTGACTGGGGCAGAGGCTGCAGGAAGAGGTGAAGGTCAGTATACACACCAGGCAATGCAGGAAGGTCCCCCACTGCTGGGATGGACACTGGTTGACCACCACGGGGAACAGAGCTACGTGTTCTGGCAGAGTCTGGCCCCAGCAAGGAGCTGCTGCTTCTCTTCTGGAGAAACCGTCAGCCGAGGGTCTTCGGGGCAGCTGAGACTGTCACTCCCCAGCCCTTCAACTTGACTCCACAGCTATTTCTTGAGCACCTACTGCGTACCAGGCATGGGGACACCACAGGCCCGCATCCCTGCCCTCATGAAGCCTGTGTTGCCCTGGCCTGGTCCCCCCTCCGCCTGGGGCCGGCCCTGCCCACTCACTGGCCCGGACCCCAGGCCCAGACCCAGGCCCACCAGAGCCTGTGCCTTTTCTGGCTCTGATTCCTTCTCAAAGCCTCTAATTTCATCCTGGGAGAAGCAATTAGAATGAAACTAAAGGTTTTTTTTTTTTTTCTGTCTCTCTCGCAGGCCAGGCCTATTTAATAACTTAATTAAATAAACAGAATTATAATTATAATGTTAATATTTCCTTTCTGTAATGCCGACACCTTCTGCTGGAGAAAGCCTCTCTTGGGAAGGGGGGCTCCCCGCGGCCCCCAGCACCTCCCTGGTCCGAGGCTGGCTGCCCACCGCCCCAGTCGGGGCCCACCCGGTTCTGGGGCCCCGCGGAGCTGGCAGGAACCCCAGCCAGGGGAAAAGCCGTGTCCTCTCCATCCTGAGTGTTTACAGTCGAGCTCAAACCACACGATGGAAATTCCTCTGAAGCTCCTAATTGCACATTTCCTTCCTCCAACCATTTTCTTTTGACAGTCGACTTTGAAAACATTCACCACTTAATTCTCCCCAGGCGGGAAGGGGGAGGGAAGAGGCTGCTGCAGTAGGAGACAGTCCTGCCCCCCACCAGGGGCCGGCCTCATGGGGCCAGGATGCTCGGGCATCTTCCGTGGGGACCCCAGGGTTCCGGGCGGTGAATCTCTCCTCCCTGCCTCCCGTCCCCCATCTCTAGCTGACCTGGAGAGCAAGGAAGCTCAGTATCATCTCCTTGTCTATAAAATTCAGAATATTCCTTTGCAGAGTAACGGTAGGAAACCAGCCAGCACACAGTAGGTGCTGGTAAGCGTTGGATTCTTCCACCTTCTGGGAGGAAACGCAGCGCATGAAAACGGGACTCTCCCAGCTATTTTCTCTATGTGTGTAGTATAGACAGAGGTTAAGAGCAGGCTGCCTGGGTTCACACGCCAGCTTGGCCTCTCAGTAGCAGAGCAGTGAGGCCCTGGGAGAGCGTCCTGCTTTCTCTGGGGCTTGGTTTCCAGGTGTGTAAGAGGGGACCTTACGGGGTCTACACCACTGAGTCGTCCTGAGGCCTACGTGACTGTACCTCGTAAAGGGCGAGATGCAGAGGGAATCTCAGCTGGTATTGGCAATGACCCCCATGGCTCACTCTGGAGGTGGCTGGTGGGCTTTGGAATCAGACTGACATGGGTTCCAGTCCAGGATGTACAGGTACTTGGGAAAGTCACCTGAGTTCCCGCACCTTCCGCCTCCCCGCTGTGAAATGCGTGTGAGCACACACTGGGCTTTTTGCAAGGTTTGAGGCAGGCATTGGGCGTGAAGACCTCAACAGGGTGTGGCAGGACTCCCGCCCCAAGGCTGGGGATCCTGGGGGACCTCAGTCCTGGGGGTGATGAAAGGGAGAGGCTGCAGGGTCAGGAGATACCTTCTGTCGGGGTTGAGCCACTGCCGAGGGAGCACCTGGGACCTCCATGTCTCACCCTGCCCAAGACTCAGACCCCCCCCATCCACGCCAGGCCCTGGAGCCAGGCGGCTTCAGCCCTTACTCGCCGTGTGACACTGAGGAAGACACGGAACTGCTCTGAGCCGCCATCTCTACACCTGCCAACTAGGAGTAATAACTGGGTTGCTGGGACACTTGGTGAGTGAACGCATGTCAAGAGTTGCCCAGGGCCTGGCACACCGTAGGCGCTCAATAAATGTTATTTATTCATCCCCAAGCTCAGCGTCAGCCCTGGGCGGTCCCAGAGCTGGTGGAGACCCAGCCAGCTCCCCGAGCATCATCACGGGCAGAGGTCAGGATCCACTCTCTCTGCCTGGCGCACCTCTCACACCCCCACAGCCTGGACTCCCGTGTCCTGAGGCCCCACTCTGCAATCACCCTCCTCTTGGAGGCTTTCCACAGGCTCATGCCCCAGGACCGGACTCCACTCTCCCCAGACCCTGCACTCAGCACGTCACAGCTCCCTGGAGTATTAAACTTATTCTAATGTCCCATTGGACTCAAGTCTTGGAGGGCAGGGACTGGGGGCTTATCTCTGCCTAACTCTCAGCTGCTCTTCTCCCCTCCCCGGGTGCCGTGGGAAACCACAGGAGGCTGGGGTAGGACCTTGACCTAGAAGCTTTCACTCTAGTGCGCGTGGGGCATCAGAGGGCCCGTGGGGATGGAGGGAGGGACCTGTCGTGAGGCATGACAGTTGAGTGAAATACAGGGGAGGTACTGGAGATGAGGAGAATGAGATGGATTGAGATTCGTGGAAGGAGCTGGAATGCCGGAATGAAGTGAAGAATCTGAGAGCTGAGTCCGAGAAATACGGTGGATGGAATGGGCTTTGGAAGGACTTGTGGGCGGTGATGGCCACGTGTGAGGCTTGGCACCGTTCCCTGAGATGCGGAGCACCCTGGAGGCCCAGGTTGGGGCTGGTCACCAGTTTGGGGTGGGGTATGTTGAGTTGAGGGAGACTCTGAACACCTAATTGGTGGTTGGGAGATAGATTTGGGGGTGCCTTTGTGCACGTGGTGATGACATTGAATAGGTGATTCAGAGATAGGTCTGGGGGTGCCTTTGCGCACCCAAGGGCGGCATTTTGATGGTTGGAAGGAGGGGATCTGGGGTTCGGAGGAGAGATTGCCACGGGGAGATGCCCGGCCATTACTGTTCGTGTTTTTGTCCCAGGATCACACAGAGAGCTATGAGCAGAGCTGGGACCAGGACCTGGGTCTCCGTTACCCTCCAGCCCAGCCTGGAGACCCTTTCCAGCCCTCCTTGTGGCTTCCCAAGAGGAAGCAGGGTGGACAAAGCCCAAAGAGGAATGTTCCCTTGAAAACACAAATCCTTTCAGCTGTTTTCCTCTTGAAACATTGGCAAGAGCCCAAAATCTATACATTTTTTTTCTGGTGAAAAAGAAGAGCAAACCTGCCTTGGTCACTCACACTGTGAAATCGGAGGCAGCACAGAGGACCCTCAGAACATCCCCAGCCCTGGTGGTCTCCTGCTTCAGAGCGAGCCGGGCGCCAGCACCTCCGTGCCCATGCACAACAGGTGCTGTGGTGGGAGCACCTGGCAGCGGCCCGTGGGCCTGGAGCTGAGACAGCTAACTGCCCTCTCTCTTCCAGGCGCCCCCTCCTGGAGGAACCTCATGCCTCCATCTGAAGTCACCACATGAGCACTAGGACCCCCAGATCGTTTTTTCTGGCCAAGACCTCTCCTTGGGTCCAGAGCTGCTAAGGAAGGAGCCCAAGGCTCTCCCTTGGCCTTGAGAGACCACAAGCGGCAGAACCACAGCACGCCCCAAGCCAAACCCACCTCTTCACCTCCTGTCCCCTGATTTCTCCTCCTGCACCCAGTCACCAGCCCCCAACCTGGGGATGCACCGGCCCCTCCACGGAGCCCCACTGAGGGCAGAGGAGGGAGGCTCAGTGGGGCGTTTCTCCCAGGCTGCTGCTTCACCTGGCTCCCTTCCTGATGCACCCTGCACCTGTCACAGGAGTCTTTCAAGCAGGACCCTGCCATTATCACCTCCTGTTCCCACGGGCCTCCAGGTGGACTTCTGAGTCTCTCTGCCCGTGCACCTTGCCACCCCTCAGCCCTCCTCCAAGCCGTGTCCTGAGGTCCCCACCACTGCCCCCTGTGTGGGACCCAATGGGGCAACCCAATCTTGCTCTTTGCTGCCTTTGCACACACTCTTCCCTCTCCTAAAGTGCTCTTCCCACACCCCCAGCTAAGCCAGATCCCTCCTCCCTGTCACCTCCTCAAGGCTCAGCCCAGGGGCTCCTGCTCCGGGGATGCACCCCCAGGAGCAGCTTGTATTCTGGGTGCTGCCTGGTGACTTCCTCCCTCACCAGGAGGGGCTCTCTGTGCGAGCGGGGAGCAGCGGGGGCCTTGGTGAAAAGCCGGGTCTCGCAGTCAGACAAAGCCAGGTTCAAATCCACACAAGAACAGGGACACCCCAGGCAGGCCGTCCATCTCTGTGATGACAGGCAGCTTCTCCACGTATGAAATGCAGGCAACAGCATGACCTGTCCGGCAGGGACCTTCCCTCATTTGTTCAGTGAACCTTTATGGGCATCTGGTACATGCCAAGCATGGTTTAGGTGTAAGGGACAAAGTCGCAGATGAAACACCAATGTCCCTGCTGGCAGGCTGCTGACCTCCCAGCAGAGAGAGACAGCTATCAACACGATAAACACAGAAACTACCTCGCGTGTCGGGTAGTGAGTGTCACAGCGTCAGGGGCAGGGGGTGGCGATTATAAATAGGGGGTCGGGGGAGGCTAACGGAGCCGGCGAGTGTCTGGGAAAGTGTCCCAAGCTGGGGACACAGCAAGTGCAAAGTCCCTGGGGTAGAAGGCGGCCCCCGAAGTCCGAGGAGCAGCAAGGTGGCCACTGTGGCTGGAGCCCTGGAAGGGTCAGGGAGGAGGCCAGAGAAGGGACCGGAATGGGGCGGGGTGGGGGGCAGGGATGTGTGGCTGCAGGTCCAGGGAAGACTCTGCCATTCCCTCTGAAATGGAACGGTGGGAGGCATGACCAGGCTCAGATTCTAACAAGATCACTGGGCAGCGGGGCTTCCCTGGTGGCGCAGTGGTTGAGAGCCCGCCTGCCGATGCAGGGGACACGGGTTCGTGCCCCGGTCCGGGAAGATCCCACGTGCCACGGAGCGGCTGGGCCCGTGAGCCACGGCCGCTGAGCCTGCACGTCCGGAGCCTGTGCTCCGTGACAGGAGAGGCCGCAACAGTGAGAGGCCCACGTACCGCAAAAAAAAAAAAAAAAAAAAAGATCACTGGGGGGCCAGAGAAGACCTCTGAGGAGGCCAGGGGTGGAGGCCGGAGGGAGGGGGCAGTGGCAGGACCCAGCAGACTCTGAACGTGCACGGACGGGGCGGACCAGGACACGGAAGGCGCTTTGCAGTGTGTCTGGCATGAGTTATACTCTCAGGGCGCGAGAAGAGTTTGGTCAATAAATAACACACACATACAGGGGACGATGAGCACAGCTAAAGCCAAGGCACAGGGTGTGGGAGCCCGATGGAGGGGAAGGTGGCTCTCCTGACCTGGGAAGGTGGGGCTGGGGTCCGGCGGCCCTGATGGGAGAAACTAGAGGCTGCTCCCTACTCCTGCTTCGCCTCATCCAGTCCCAACCCTCTAGGCCTGGCTGGGCAGGACCTGGTATCCCCCGGGATCTTGGAGTGAGAGGAGCCCCCAGGACCCAAGGTCTTCTGGAAGACACGGCCCGTGGCCAATGGGTCCGGGTGCTGGGGAGCTGGGTGCCCACTGGTTCCTGAGCCAGCACCTTCCAACTCAGCTGGCTGCTTGTGTGACCCTGGCCCTGCAGCTAACTTCCTGGTGACAAAGGGAAGTGGTGTTTGCAATCATGCAAATGCTCCCTGAAAGGGAAGGAAGAACATTCTAGAGTCAAGCACAGCAGGGGTTGGTGGAGAGCGGTCCTGCCCGTCAGCAGTTTTAATTTTGACGTGTTTCTTTGTCCGAGAAGTCGCGGGGTGACCCCAGTCCCGAGCCCACCATGTGGCAGCAGCAGAGGGGGACCTAGGCTCCTGGGGTCCTCCCAGTAACTGGCTCTGTGCCTCTGGGCAAGTCCCCTTCCCTCTCCAGGCCTCCGTGTCCCCTGCTTGTGTTGTTGGGTATATTCCTGAAAGGAAGAGTCCTCATATGAGATCTAACATCCCCCACTGATCGGAAGAATTCCAATCCCAAGCTTCCCGGCCTCAAGCCCCCTCCCTCCACCTCTGTCTACACTACCGGCGCCCAGCACATGGTATGTACTGATATATCACAGTGCCCTCCCCGACCCTGCATCTTCCTGGCTCAGTGCTGGGTGAGTTCCAGGACTGGCAGGTGCCCCGGAGGCCCTTCCTACACCAGGACGGCCAGCAACGGCTCAACTGTACACAAATGTGTCCTAACCACACAGATACGTCCAATAAACCCAAACTAAACAGATCCCCAGCTCGATCTCCCCCTTAACCGAATCCCAAACATGCCTACGGCCATGCCAATGTCCCCCAACGCAAGGGGAGGGCTGACAGAGAAAATGTGATGGACACAATGACTGTCACCATTTGCAGCTAAAATATCTTACTTTAGCAAATTCTGTGGATACACAGGAGCAGGACGCCGGGCCTTGGAAAGGGTCCGTGCGCGGAAGGGGCCAGGATCTGACCGTCATCAGCTTCAGGAGGAATCACGCTGTGGCTGGCTGGGGTCTTTTCTTAGGCCTAAACCCCACCCTCCAACCCCAGATGCCCTCAGGATGTCCATCGGTGTCCCTGTTCCCTGACCACGCCGGAAGCAAGAAGGCCTTGGTGATACCTATTGCCAGGTGCCCAGTGTCCCAGCAGGCCAAGCCCATTTCAAAGATCCTTCTGGGTTAGTTCCATGTTAAGAGGCCTCCGGGCATGGCACTGGACATGAGAACATTCAGGACTTCTTTCGGGCTTCCTGCTACCCGTGGGACTGTAAACCCGTCCTCGAGTCTCCCCGTCTGTGAGATGGGGCCCCGCCTCCCTCACTGCTCTGACCACGCAGACCTCTGCTCTGCACGGAATAGTGGGGGTCACCTGCAGCTTCTGTCCACGGCCCCGGCTCTGCCCCACACAAGGGGCCACTTCAATAAGAAAGGAGCCCTGCAGCTTCTGTCCACGGCCCCGGCTCTGCCCCACACAAGGGGGCCACTTCAATAAGAAAGGAGCCCGCAGGGTGGCAGCTCTCGCTGGGTGGCAGCCGCTCTACAAATATTGCATATCTTACATCAGCTTGCGTAGATTAGCCCATTCAATTCTTCAAACAGCCCTGCGAGGGAATTCTTATCACCATCATCATTTTACCGATGAAGAAACAGAGGCTCCAAGAGGTTGCCCGAGGACGCACAGCTAGAAAGGGGCAGCCTGACCCCAGAGGCCCTGTTCTTAACCATTGCACCACACTGCTTCCCTTCCAATGAAGCAGAGAAGGTCCAGAGAGGCAAGGGGCCTGCGGAAGGTCACACAGCTGGTTACTGGCTGCACACAAACCCAGGATCCTTGGACCAGGAATCCCAGGCCTCTGTTCTTGCTTCTCCGCCCCTAATCCGTATCTTCTGGGAGTAACCTGGGCCGGTGTTTCATGGGAGAGAAACACAAAAGAAATTTCTCCTTGAAGGAGGTGCCTCGTGAAATTCCTGTGAAAGATTAATAAAATCTTATCCAAGAACACAATGATTCATGCCAACCCACCGAGTCAATCAGGAATCGGCAGGACTGTAATTTCTATCAAACTATAATTAGCTGAATTTCCTTTTTGTAATCTTGGGAATCTGAACAGACTGCAGCCTATCATTGGAGCCGTGGGTAATGACCAGCAACCTCGAGTACAGAACGTTTAAGAGTAAAAACGTCCTATGGTTCCCTTTGATGTTTAAAGAGGAATCATGAATGCAAAGACACGAAAAAATTAGTGGAATTTCAAATACAAAACAATTGTAGCCTTGTTGGGATACATGGTTTCCCAGGGGGAGGGATGTTGGCAAGGATGTTAAAGCAGGTTGGTGTTCTGGCCGTGACCACCCCCTCCTTGGGCAAGATCTGCAGAGAGTGGTCAAGGGGGGTGGTCAGTGTTTCTCCAGGGCTGTGCGCTGGGTAGACTGAAGGCGTGCAAGAAATAAGTAGGGAATGAATGAATGAATGAATGAATGGAGGGCAGGAGAAGGGTGAGGGGAGCAGCTGGGCCATTTCCCTCTCCTCGGCCCCATGAAATCCAGTGAGCTGGGGGAGGCCCAGTGTTCCCAGGTCCCCAGATCTCAAGGTGGCAGATTCAGGTCTTCACAGCAGCAAGGACCTAGCCAGTGAAACACAGAGGATGTCTACCCCCTTCCTGGGAAGTCACACTGTCTGGTCCTCTTTCCCTGCCAGGGTTCCAGGGACCAAGCCCTTGGTCCATCCGGCCGGGGCAGGCTAAGTGCCCCCCACACCCTTGGCAACTGCCCCAGGAGATTCCAGGGAGGTGGCCTTTGGATGAAAGAATGTGTGGTAGGAAGTGACAGTGGTGACTCAGGGTTGCTCAGCCTGGAGCGCGCCAGGGGCCTGCTGAACGGCCCCTCCTCTGTGGCCTTGGCAACCCCTCTTCCTCCAGCCTCGGGGCAGGGGCCAGGGCTCCTTTCCCCAGGGCCTGTCTCTCAGCTGGCTTTGTGCCCAGAGTCCTGGAGAGCAGTGGGAAAGAGGGAGCACAACAGGTGCCTGGACAGAGTCTGGGAAAGGAGCGAGGGAGAGCCTGTGAGCTGGCGGGGGAGGGGCTGAGCTGCTGCCCCCCTCCCACGGAGGACCCGGAAGCCTCCGGGGCCTTCCTCGGAAGCCCATCTCATCCAGCATCTTCACGTTGCAGACAGATAAACCAAGGCCTGGAGGGGAGGCAACTGACCAGACTCAAGGAGCCAATGAAGCTGAATCAGGAAAGGATCCAGGCCCCCCTCCCGTCCTAGCTTGGGTCATTGATCCCCAGGCTATTGCCCAACTGGTGGAGGACGTGGGCATCATGCTATGCACGCCAGTACGCCCTCCAGGAGGTCCTGCTTGTCCCAGAAAGTTCACATGGCCCACATTCCCTCTTTGAGGTGGACTCACACGTTCACTCCACTGTCTACCAACTCACCAATCCAACCGTCCATCCATCCACCCACCCATCCATCTAGCCACACTGTCATCCACCCATCCATCCATTCTTCCACAGCCCACTCCCTCTTCTCCAGCCATCAGACCCTGTCCATCCCAGTAGCCTCTGTGACTGGCCATGGCCCATGACCTTCAGGAGCTTACAGTCGCCAGTTTTCTGGGATCTGGACCCAGAAGGTTCTAGCCCAGGCAAAGCTGCCCCGTCCTTGCCTCCCTGCTGTCTGTGGAGCCTAACCCTCCTCCTGCTGTAGCTCATCCTCACCCTTCGTGTGGTCAGAGCTGGGGCAGAGGCCTCCAGTCTCCCCCCCCTCCTGCCAGTTTGGTCAGGAACAGCAGGCTTGGGGCCTCCGGAGGAAGCCAGGGGCCCCAGACTCCAGGGCAGCAGTGAGCGTGAACAATGCTCGCTGCTTCCTGTCTGGCCCCGGCCCACCCGTCCCCGCGCTCCTAGGTGCAGAGTGCAGTCTTTGGCCGCAGGGCCTAATTAATTCTGGATGGGCCCAGCACTCTGAGATTGCTGGATAAGACGGAATTCCAGAGGGGCAGCTCAGCCTCCTAAAACCTTAATTGGTTGTGTTTTGAATAATCCTAATCGTATCTTCCAGCCTTTGCATCTCAAAGTGCTTCTCTCCTAGGATTGGATTTAGCGCCTGCAGCAGCCATGCGTGGGGGGGGGGGGGGTCAGGGGAGTGGTCGAGGGACCACTGCACCGCATGGCCCTTCGTGACCCTAGGTTGGAACGTCCTGCAGAGCTTGTCTCCTCCCACCTGGCCAGAGGGGCACAAGGTCAAAGTGAAACCTCTACTGGAGAACCCAACCCGGTGCCCTATGGGCTCGTTACAGGAGGCTGTGGTCAGCTGGGTGAGGGTGGCAGAACGGGATGGGGCCCTCCCACCTGGCACTGGGACTGCTCGTCCCCTGGAGTGGTCCAGAGGTGCCACAGACACGAGGATTCATGGTAACCTCCGGCACCTTCTTCATCCGGTCACGCCCTGAGGGTCAGTTCTAAGCATCCGCCAACCTCTTTTCTTTTCCCTGTTACGTTGACTTTCTCTGTTATTAACTGTGACACACAAGCAAGGTACCTGAACTAGTCGCTACAGCTAACAAACGGCCACGGCTGACAGATGGGACCTACAGGGCGGTCGGGAGCCCACGTGGCCAAGCCCTGCCGCGGACGCAGCACCATCGGCCGACTGATGGCTGCGCTGGGCCATCCTTGCCCCCCTCTCCTCTGGGTCCCAGAGCCACTGGAGCCTGCAGAGACGTCTCTGGGGACACTCCCAGGGATACTGCTCTGCTCCGGAGAGAGGGGCCCAGGCCCTGGGTGGCCGGAGCAGGGCTGGCTGTGCCTCTCACTCATAGGACTTCCTCTTTGGTTTCCAACTCAGGGCTGAGGCCCACCCCACCTCCACCCTGCCTCAGCTCCTCCCAAACCGACCAAGGTGCCGGGTCTTAGAATTCCCTCTGCCTGCCGGGCCTGGGGGTATTCCTGGCACCCTTCTGGGGCAGCCCCAGGGCTCGGGCAGGGGCTTGGCAGGAGGGGTAGGGCTGCCTCGCCTGCCTGCCCCTCCCCCAGGCACCCCCTCCCCCATCCACCCTGCCCAAGGAGGCATCCGGAAGCTCCCGAAGCAGACCAGGCCCACGACAGCCCTTCGCCACCCTTGGGAAACGTCTGAGCTGCTCGGTTCGGCCTTCTAGTTCAGCAGGGCCCCCGCCTCGTCCCAGCCTGGGCCCCATCCCAGAGCACTCTGCTCAGCTGCCCTGACGGCTCTCGAGGCCTCCAACGCACCCCAGGTCTCTGCTCCAAGCCTTTGTCCCTCTGCCTGGGGCCCCTCCCCGCCACCTCCCCTCCACCCGCACCCCCTCACCCTTCAGGGGTCTTCCCAGGCGCCCCCTCCTCCTGGACGGCTTCTCTGACCCCCTGGCGGGGCCGGCCCCCTTCTCTGCACGTCTCCTGCTTCCCACCCTGTGTTCTCACCGTCTAGCTGCCCATCCGCCTCCGCCCTCAGACTGGCAGCTCAGGAGGTCGGGATCGCATCGAGTCACTGATGCGCCTGGAGCACCCTGGCCCTGAGGGGCTGCAAGACGAACAATGTGTGATGCTGGCAAGACCCCAGGGCTCCCTGCAGGTGGCTGAAACGCTGCCCGGGGGAGGAACACATGGCAGAGTTTGGGAGTTTGTGCCCCAGTGGCATCCTTTTCTTCTCACCCCTTTATCTTCCCTCATCCTTCTCTCCAACCCAGCCTGGGAGGTGGTGACCACAGAGGGGACGGGCGCATCGGGCAGGAGGCAGACTGCCCCACAGGGGCCCTGGCATCCTGGCTGCCTGGGACAAACCAGTTTGTCTCCTGGGGAGGACCACGGCCCCTGTGACCAGTCCCGACCTCCCTTCCCTTTTCCCTGTCTCTGCTTTGCATCCATGCCCCCACCCCCATCCCTGCCCCAGCCACCAGGAAAGATGAGCCAGGAGGCTGGAGGGAGAGGCCCAGATAGACGCCAGCCGGGTGGATGCACGAACTCGGGCCTCTTAAACCCCCAGGAGCGCCCCAGCCCCAGCAAACCTGCAAACACCACGAGCCAGCAGCACGTGGGAAGCAGGCAGGTCCTATTTTTGTGAATGAAACAGTGGCCTGGCTCTTGCCGTTGCCCAGGCCCTGCCGGCCTCGCCTGACCACTCTGTAACCTCGGCAGAAACGCTGACAAAAAAGGGAACTTCAAGACCTAAGTGTGAGTCAGACAGAGGAAGAAAAGAGGGAAATTCTTCTTAAGGCTCCACTAAAGCCGATTGGAATTACGCGCCCAGCCCCTGTGGGAGCCCCTGGACTCAGGATTGCCCACAAGTAACCTTGGCCTGTCCCCTGGTGCTCTGTCTGCAGGGAGGAGCCCCCCATGCTCTCGACAGCGGACGGCCGCGGAGGGCCCTGCGGCTGCCCACCCGTCCATCTGTCCGCTCTGCAGATTCCTATTCCCGCTTAGTATGTGCCAGGCCTTGTGCTGTAAGCAAGACACACAGTGTCCCCCTGCCCTCATGGGGCTGACGGTCTCGGGCGGGGGAAGCCAGTGAACACACACTCAACAGAGCGGTGGGCTGTTACTCACGCTGGTAGAGCTGGCAAGCTCTGTGACAGGGCCTGGCAGGGCCACATCGGAGGAGGGGGCAGGAAGGAGACCTGAAGGAGGGGACGGAACCACGAAAAGCAGGGACGCGCATTCCAGGTGGCCGGAGGGGCTGCCCGGGAGGCAGCTCGGGATGTTCTAGGAACGGTGATGAGAAGAACGCGGGACAACTAGGGCGGCTGGCGAAGTTCTGTTGGCCTTTCTGAGCTTGGGCAGGGTTTCTGGCCAGGCAAGAAGCAAGGCTGCCGAATGCCCGGGGGTTCCCGCCCTGCAGTCGGTCAGCCCTGGGGTGAAATCACAGGCTCCGCTCCCCAGGAGAGGGCAGGAAACCCCCTCGACCTCCAGAGAGGGGGGATGGAGGGATGCCGCCTGCCAGAGAGCCCCAAGCTTCTTCCTAACCCCCTCTTCGCCTGCCCGCCCGGAGGAATCAGCTCTGCTGTCCCTTTAAAGGGGTCTGAGTCAGAGAGTTAAGAATGAAACTGACTCATGATGGGATGGGGGGTCACTGGGCTGGCCGGGTGCCAGGGCTGCGGCAGCAGAGGAAGCCGGGTGACCGCAGCTGCCTGTGTGTGCTCTGCTGAGAGGGGCAGAAACCACAAAACCCCATTTGAAATTCCACCGTGCGGCGCAGCTTGTGTAATGAGGTTACCCCTCATAATGGGGGCATTCAGGGCCCACGCGGGCCTGTGGGGCTGGGGGGCCTCTGCCCCCCAGGGCCAGCTGATGATGATGTCACCTTCCGTTAGGAATCTCCCCAGCTCCCCCCATGAAGGACTTAAAAAAATGCACCAGGAAACTAAAGTGAAAGAGAGCCAGAACGGAAGCCTTCACTTTATTTATAGTTGATAACTTATGTCCGGCCTGCTCCACGGGAGGCCCAGCAGGGAGGAGAAAGAGCCCAGAGGAGAGGGTGACAAAAATGTCCCAAAGCCTAGGCCAGTGTGGCACCTGGGAGCAAGCTACAGCTCCATTCTGAGCTCCCCAGCAGCCGAAGCAAAGAGGGGAACGGGGTATAGCAGCATGACACCACAGAAAACTGGGATCCTTGGAACCTGGGTTCAGATCCCAGCCTCTGCTACAGATGAGCTGTAAGACCTTAGAATCTTCTTTCTCATCTTAAAACGGAGGGAAGAATCTGGAATTGGTTTGGAGGGCCAGGCGAGGCACCCAGCACTGCCTGGACGCATATTAGGGGCCCTGCTGATTTGGGGTCTACAGGTAGACAGCACAGTAGCCCCCGCTCCTGCACCTCCGTTCATGGCAGACATCACTAATGGATTGCAGCACACTTTCCCAGAGCCGGATTCTGCCTCCCAACCCCCTTGCGCACAATTCTCCAGGGTGCCGCCGCCAATGCACCAGAGTCAGCCTGGGGACTGACCTGCGTGTCATCCAGCAGCTGAGGAGAGGCCCAGGAGGGCCTCGGTCACCTTAGTCTTCCCAACAGCCGGCTGGTGCCTGCACACAGTGGGCGCGCAGTAAAAAACCGTCCAGTAAAGGAGGGAGGGAGAGAAATGGGAGAGAGGAAGGGGGAGGAGAAGGGGAGGGGGCAGGACAGCAGGAGGGAGGGCAGCAGGGGCTTGGACTTGGGCAAGTCATTGGGCTTCTCTGGGCCTCAGTTTCCTTATCTGTTAAAAGGAGGCTTTTCGTAACTAGCTCTTGGAGTCGTCCCAAAGATGAAATGAGGCCAGGCCTGAGGACCACTTGGAGGCCCCCCCCGCCCCCGGGGGCAAGGAGGAAGGTGACAACGACGGGCAACGTTGTCACCACCACGAAGGGCCTGACGGGGGGAGGTGGGAGTGGGGTGACCCTGCCGGCCAGTCCTCTCAGCTCCCCCGCCCCAGGCCCCAGGATCTAAGCACCCAGTGGGCGCTCGGCAGGCACCCAGCGCCGCCAGGGCAGGGCCCAGGGCTGCAGCTGTGAGGGGTCGTGGCGGGGTTGTCGAGCCTGTCACAGTCAGAGGCAGCTCTGTTCGGGCCACAGGCTGCTGCCTGGCCCCCTCCCAGCTCGGGGTCACGCTGGGTACCCTTGGCTCAGGCCGGAGGACGCAGCAAGGTGACAGCTGAGTGCTGTGTTCATGCGGGACCATGTCATTTCCGTCCAGAGCCATTTCCTGTGGACCTCCTCACACCAGAGTTAATGGCCTTTTCAACTTCCCCTTGAAAGGCCGATCTCAGGGTGAGCAGTGCTGGGCCTGGCGCCCGCCACCCTCGCAGAGCCGTGTCCCAGAATCCCTGCGTCTCATCCCACGCGGGGCTCACGGTGGCATCCGTGGCCCCGAGGCGTGTCCGTGTCCCGGCCTCCTGGCTATCGTCCTCCTTCCTCTCCCTCTGTCCACTCCCGGCTCCAGGGGCAGGTGTCACCCCGAGAGGCCTTCTCCCCACAAGGCAGAGGGAAGGATGGGGCTGCGGGGGCCCAGCTTTGGATCCCTCCACGGAGCATCCTGCCCTGTGCTCAAGGGGGACAGCAGTGACACTCCCAACCATCAGCAGGCTGTGCTCATTGCCACAGAGGAGAGCGACGCAGGCGAGTCAGGGAAGCACCACCGCTGCCCGGGGCGGTCAGGAAGGCTGGCCAAGGGGGGGCCCGGAACCGAGGACCGAAGTCAAGGAGGAGGCAGGGAGGGGAGGGGAGGCTGTTCCAGGAGGAGGGAACGGGTGTGCAAAGGCCCAGCTGGGGAGAGTGCATTGTGGGGACAGGCTGTGGGCAGCGCGCACCGGCGGGCCGGCCCTCCAGGGCGTGTGGAGTAGACACCGGACATTGTCCTAAGAGCAGGGAAGTAAGTCACTGGAGGCGGTGACTAGCTTGATTTACGGCCTCGGGCGGCGCACACCTGCCCCCACGGGATCCTGACTGTCACGGCTGTGCGGGGCTGCCGCCCTGCAGGAGACCTGCCACCAATGTGTCACCTCCTCGGGCTGGGCGCTCCCACTGCCTCCGTCAAGCCGAGGGCCAGCGGACGGTCCGGGCCTGGGTCCCTCGGCGTCTGGGTCCCTTCACATCTGCACTCGCCAGCCCGGGACCTGAGAGGTGGAGAGACCTGCCCAAACCCACGGGGCGGTCCCAGCCCAGGAGTCCCTCCCACTGTCCTTGGAGACAGTGGGTGAGCAGCCTTACCAGCCCAAAGTTACAAGGACACTGAGGTCTCGGCCCTGGCTCTGGGGCCTTGAGAAGCATCCTGCCGTCTTCACGCACAAGGCAGTGACCAGACAGAAGCCGCTGGTCTATCTTGGTGGGAGCTGGAGGCCTCGCGCCGCGTAGCAGCCTAGCCCCACCACTGCCTTGGGTGGGAGGCGTGCCCAGCAGAGGAGGACCTGGGCAGCTCAGCAGTGGCCCCGGCCCTTCCCACAAGATCTGTTGGGTTCACTTCCAAAATACCCCTCCGTCTCTACCTGCAGCCCCACCTGCCTGTCTGAGCGTGTCCGGCTCTGCGGGGATGACCGCCCCAGCCTCACAGTGGGCCCCTGCTGCCCTCTGCCCCCTCCAGCCAGCTCTTCACAACAGCCAAAGGGCTTGCCTAGAATGTATCAAACACGCCGCCCCCCCCACTCACACCCACCAAGGCCTGGCCGCCTCTCTCTGAATAAAACTCAGCCTCTCCCGCTCGCCTGAAGGCCCACCTGATAGCGGGCAGTTGTCTGTCCTCCAGGGGGTCCCAGGCCAGCAGACGGACCCAACAACTGCACCACCAAAAGGTATGAGCCCGAGGGAGGCTCCCCGTTCACTCTGTCTGGGAGACACCCACCGTGATCTCCCAGATCTCCACGGGGGCGGGGCCTGAGCTGAGCTGGCCCCCTGCCCCACCCTCCCCCCACCCCCCGGAAGGCAAGGCCGCTGGCAACGAGGAGAAACATCCAGAAAAAGTAGCTTATGGCTCCAAAGCTGGTGGAACTCCCTGATACAAGCTGCCCAGCAGCTGAACAGGCTGTCTCTAAGGTGGTGAGCTCCCCGGCCCCAGAGGTATGAAAGCTGGGACCCTGGATATGGGGGTTGGGGGGGGAGATACAGCTGGTGGACGTGCACGATCCAGAAGTGATGACACCAGAAGTTCCCTCCCTCTGTTTCCTGGCACAGGAGAGGCAGAGGGTGGGGGACAGTCACAGTATCAGGTGGGAGGGAGCCCCGGGCACCTGGCTTCTAGCCCAGCCGCAGCCCTGGAGCACCAAGTCACCTGCCTCCTTCCAGACTTACCTTCCTCCTTTCTAAGAGAATGGGCCGGTAGATGGGACCCGGACAGGAACAGAAAGAGAACAGAACCAAGACCTCGGAAGTGAGGTGGGCGGAGCAGCCTGGGTGGGCGGGGCTTTCTTCCCCCGACGGATTCCTTCCCCTGGGTTAAGGTCAGGGTGGAGCGACACCCAACCCAAGACCTGCCCTGGGTGAGTCAGGCCTCCCTGGCTTGTCTGGGTCCCCCCTGTGGGAGATCTACACGGCCAACTCCTTCAGTGATCCTGGAGGCCCCAGGGAACCAGGGGGTGATGTAGCCGAGTACCCTTCCTTCCTTCCTTCCTCCATTCGTTCACTTTCCATTTATTTATTCACTTCCTCACCCCTTCCTGGGCAATATCAATAATATTCGTAACAACAGGTGTACAGATACAGAACATTCTTGAGGATTTCCCATACACGAGGCGTCCCATAAGCGGACACACAGTAACTCATAACCCCACGCGGCCCCCCCCATGAGACAGATGGGTGGGAAGAGGGGGGAGAGTGAGTGCACAAGGCCCAGAGAGGAGACAGCCCCGGCCCTGCTCAGGGTCAGTTCCGTGTGCCCGGACCCTGGTGGCAAGCCGGCCCTCCACCTGAGACAGAGCTGCCGCCACCAGCCACCAGCCGGCCCCAGAGCTCACGGGGCCTCTCAGGCCTTGTCAGGGCCTTGCACTTTATCCCGTGGCCGGGACCCTGCACGTGACAGGAACAGGGCCTTCTCTTCCACTTTAGAAGCTTCTTCTTGGACGCTGCATGGAAGGGGGTTGGAAAGGGCAGGAGAGGAGGTGACCATGGTCACACAGGTCCCTAGTGGGAGATGGTGGTGGGACAGAAGGTGACTCTGACAGGGCTCAGGGACAGAGTCAAGGTGAGGGGGTGTCCAGACAACTCCTGGGAGGACAGAGTCACCATTTGGTGAGATGTGGAGGCTGGGGTAACGCAGGAGGGACTTCGTTACCCCTCATTTGGTTTACACTGAGCTGCAGATGCCTGTGGACAGCTGCTGAGACGTCCCAGCAGGGTCTGCGCCGCCACTGAATGGAAGGGAAGAGCTTCTGACAGTAGCCAGCACCTCAGTTCGGGAATTCCAGGGCCCCTGCAGCTCGTCCACACCCATTGCCCCCCTGCCACCTGCCCCCGGGTGGCTTTCACGCCCATCAGCACCATCTATGGGCTACTCAGGGCAGGCCCCCAGTGGTGTCCCAATGTGTCCCTCTCTTAGAGAAGAGGAAACTGAGACCAAAGGGGCCTGTCTGAGACCATCCAGCAAGGGAGAGGCGGAGGTGGCGTGAGACCTCTGGGGTCCTGCCAGGCAGCCCCTCTCCACAATGAGTCCCTTCTGAGGAGCAGACGGAAGGAGGTGGGTGCCAAGAGATGCCTCACCCCACTATAGTTTGCTATCAGCAGCCCAGCAATCCTAGATACTTCCAGCACCCAATGCTGACCCAGACTCAGTCCCACCGGAGGCTAGTTTTGGACAACGAAGTTCATTCCTTTGGGCCAACGTCTGCTTCTGTGACCACCACTCCCCAACCACAGCCCATCTGAGCCCCGCTGGGAGGTGGGGAGTACCATAGAATTGTGACCTGTCTCGGCTGGATTCTCTCCTTCTGCCTGCAATATTCAGGGTGCAAACCCACCTGTTTAACCAATGATGAGATGGTGATGGTGTGGTGATGATGATGATGATGGTGATGATAGTGATGGTGATGATGATGATGATGGTGATGATAATTGTGGTGATGGTGGTTGTGGTGATGATGATGGTGGTGGTGATGATGATGGTGATGGTGGTGGTGATAGTGATGGTGATAGTGATTATGATGGTGATGGTGATGGTGGTGGTGATGATGATGGTGATGGTGGTGGTGATGGTGATGGTGATGGTGGTGGTGATGGTGATGGTGATGGTGGTGGTGATGGTGATGATGATGATGGTGGTGATGATGATGGTGATGGTGGTGGTGATAGTGATGATGATAGTGATTATGATGGTGATGATGATGGTTGTGATATAGATGGTGATATGGTGATGATGGTAATGATGGTGGTGATGGTGGTGGTGATAGTGATGGTGATGGTGGTGGTGATGGTGATGGTGATGGTGGTGGTGATAGTGATGGTGATGGTGGTGGTGATAGTGATGGTGATGGTGATGATGGTGGTGATGGTGATGGTGATGGTGGTGGTGATGGTGATGGTAAAGACAATGATGATGACAGTGATAATGGTAATAATGACGATGGTGATGAGGATGGGATGAAGATGAAAATGGTGAGGCTAACTTTTATGGAGCATTCATTACACGCCAACTGCATTCCCACACTATTTCATTTCATCCTCATGACAACATTTTGAGCTCGGTCCCCCACTATCTCCATCTTACAGAGGAGGAAAATTAGACTGACCTCAGGGAGGTTCAGTCACATAACTAGTTAGTAGTAGAGTTGAGAAGCTCACCCAGGAGGTTGCACCAGAATCTGCTCACTAACCATTACCTACCCTACCTCTGTTACGAAAGAGCCTGTCCTTGTGGCCCCTCATATGATACTCCTTGTCTGCCCCCAAAGGACAACACTGTCCCCATCAATACCATTCTGGCCAAACTTCCCCAATAAGACACGAGGAGGAAGCTGAGGTCCCCGAAAGGTGGGACACAGGGTTGTGGGTGCCCCTCAGGGCACTGCAAATGAGGGACCACCACTCCACTACCGTGGGAACACGAATGTTCTACCTGCCGTCACTACCCACCCAAGGTTCCTGCTCTGAGGGGATATGGCTCTGTAGCAACTGGACAGTGACAGGGCCAGGCTGCAACCACCAGCCGGGGCCGGCACTGGTCAGCACATGGCACGCCTCTCAGGGACCCCATCTGGCAACCAGGCCCTTCTCTGGCCACACTTGGATTTTGAAAGATGCCTAAAGTGTACTTGGATGTGTTTGAGCCTGAAAACATGCTTTATCATCAATCACATCCTGCTCGAAATGAAACGGAAGGCTGGACTGTTTAAAAACCACGACACAGCCGCCTCATTCATCGCACAAAACCAAAACCCTTGTCTGCTTGACTCATTCAGCTGTCCAGCTGCCCCACCAGCGGCTGTCATTCCATTTTACAGATGAGCAAACTGAGGCCTGGAACAATTAAGGTGCCTCCTTGAGGCTCTCAACCATTAGAGAGGGAGCGGTAATTCCAGCCTGGGGCTGCCTAGAGCCAAAGGCAGCACACCCAGCGCAGCCCTGCACCTGCTGCCCCCATGGGAAGGCAGCACCTAGGACCAAGGTGATGCTGATGTCACTGAGTGCGTTGTTACGTCGTGGCAGGCTGAATTCTAGGATGGCCCCCATGATCCTTCCTACCCTGTACACGCCCCATGTACTCCCTGCTGCTGTGAATATGATGGATTCCACCCCCATAATAGCTTGCGTCACATGGCACAACTTGTTCACTGTACAAAAGGGACATCACTCAGCCAGGGGGGCCTGATCTAATCACGGGAGCCTTTAGAAGCAGAGGGTTTTCTCCAGCAAGGAAAGGGGGACATCAGTCCTACAGCTTTGAGGAATGGAATCTGGCCAACAACCTGAACGATGTGGCAGTGGAATCTTCCTGGAGCCTCCAGAAGGAATGCAGCCTGCCCAGCACCTGGATTGCAGCCACACAAGACCCCAAGTGGAGGACCCAGCTAAGCTGTGCCTGACTTCTGACCTGCAGAGCTGTGAGCTAGTACATGAGTGTTGTTTGAAGCTCCCAAATTTGCAGTGGTTTGTTACACAGCGTAGATAGCTGATACAGACAGACATTCAGGTGGCCTAGGCTGTGAAGAGAGAGAGGGAGGGAGACCTTGGTCCAAACCTCCACCTTGCCCCGCCTCTCTGGGCCTCCCACTTCTCAGATCTATGCCAGCAAGTTGCGGCAGGATGAAATAAGAGAATGCACTGAAAAGTGCTTAGCTCCGTGTCTGGAACACAGTATGTATTTAAGAACTCACGGGTGGTAATACTATGCTAATATTAACAACAATTGTATTATGATTTTCACGCAGATGGAAGAGGTGTCCCAGCCAAGTCCTGTAGCAGTAAAACAGGCTTTAGCATCTCGGCCTCGCTGGTCAGAACCCCAAGTGGGAATCTCACCCTCAAGGGGAAAAAAACTGGCCGGCTTGTGCCCCCCGCCCCAGCTCCTGGGGCAGACAGGGACCCTGCCTGTCCAGTGGAAAAGTCCACATACTCACACCCTCAAGAACCTTTCGGAGGAGTTTAAGAAAGTATTTATCAAACAATAATAAAAAGTAAATCTTAAAGACCTGCAAGGGCCTTTCTCCTGTGTCCACAGACTCAGGACGAATTGGACACGGGCCCTTCGCTGACACCATTAGGACCAAAATGAACCAAGTCACTGGTTCCGTGAGCTCTGGGAGAGACAGACTCAGAAATAATGGCCGACACAAGGCACCAGGAGGAGACGTGACCGCACTGTGACTCTCGGAGGGCACCTGCCATGTGGCACACCCCAGGCTGGACTGTGTCCTGGGCCCCTGGAATCGAGCAGTGAACAGAGACCCAGCACACATGTTGTTTACCACATGGTGTGTTCCGTGCGAAGCCCAGGTCTGCTGGGAAGGCTGCAGAGCTCAGGGAGGGTGGGCCAAGGAGGGCAGGAGGCTTTCTCTGAGCCCCATGGAGCTGAGAAGTGCTTTCCAGGCAGACCAGGTGAGGAAAAGCATCTCAGACAGAGGGAACTGCCTGAGCAAAGGTACAGAGGCCGGAATGGACGTGACTTGTCAGGAAACTGCAAGCTGCCGGGCGTGAGGTGGGCCATCTCCTCCGGGAAGCAACCCTGGGCCTCACTTCTCGAAAGGAATTCCTTTGCTTCTATTCCTTCCAAGACTGACTCAGATGATTAATTAACCAAATGTACTACTTTCCCAGGAAGCTTTGCAGATGGCAAGCCAGCAGCCAAACAGGGCACAAGGAAGTCCCCAGAGGGTGAGAGCAGCGGCCATAAAGCTGGTGACTGTGGGCGCATCGGGTAGAGGTTTAGCCCTCATTGGTGTCTAAGGCCATCAGGTGACCCTGGGCAATGGACGGGACCAATGCGGGAGTTCAACCTTAGACCATGTCACAAGGGACTCCAGGTCCCTGAGATAAAGTTCTGTGGCTTTGTCCAAGAGCTTTTATGATTTTTCCTCAAATGCTACTTCAGTTTAGAATTTAGAGCAGGGTCAGCACCTGCAGAGCACACGTGCTGTCACTCTCTGTTTCTGCACTCATGGCAGACAAAACTAATCAATGGTAGAATTCTCAGTCCAGTTAGGCAACTGATCCTTGGGGATGTCTGGGGTCTGAGCCACTGTTCTCAGTGAGATGGACACCCAGCTTCGTCATGAGCCCACTAGGTTCTGACTCTCCTCTCCACACTCTGACCACTTTTGGCCAAGACAGTTGGAAGATTGTAGAAACCAGTACAAAGGGAGAATGAGACAGCTTCCTCTGTCTCTCTGTCTCTGTCTCTCTCTCTCACACACACATGCACACACACACACACACACACACACACACACACACACATGCACGTAGGAACATAGGCAGAGCAAACCCACGTGCGTCACAAATGATCTGAAGCAGAGTGCAATGTAAGCCACGTGGCAGACGGCACCAGTCAGGCCCATCTGTGGCTCTGTCCCAGTGTCTAGGACAGTTCCTGGTACACAGGAGCTGCTCAATTAATGCCTGTTGAGTGAAGGAACACCTATGGGTCCAAGATGTCTTCAGACCAGCCCTGGCCTCCCCAGCTCTGTCTCCTGGCCGCATCAATGTCTCAACTCCCTTGTCCTAGCGCCCTGATGGTCATTTCTCCCCCCAGGAAGTGTTGGCGGCCTAGGGACAGCACTCCCATTAAACAGTTGATGAATTAGGGCCTGGAGAAGTTTTCCTGGAGTCTTTAAATTACTCTTGAGATGAAGTTCTAGATAAATGCAGAATGAGTGACTGAGGTGGGAAAACCGCACTTTCCAAGGGGTCTCTGCCTCCCCCCCACCATACCCCTGCTCCTTCCTCTGGGAAATTAATTGGTATCAAGCGAAGATTTTAGGAAATGGCCGTGTTCTAAAGGCCCCTGCTTAACGTTCCCTTTAATTAGAATGGGTTTCACTTGACGTTTCTGCTGACCCGCAGGGGGAGGGCGGCCCTGCCCGAGTGAATGCCCATTGACCCAGGAATTCCTGCGTCTCAGTTATGCCCCGTTCGTGGGCTCACTTAGCAGAGTTCAAAAGAATGGCTTTCTCTGCAGCAGAACAACAGCCAGGGCTCAGAGTCACTCCCCTGGTTCGGGCACCTCTGTGGGAACCTGGGTCCAGGACATTCCTCGGGAAGGAAGAATGCACACGCGGGGGATAGCTGGGTCCCTGCCAAGGCCGGTCTCCCAACAGGCTCAGCTGGCAGAGCCGGAGCCCCAGAGAGGATGGACTCTGAACTGGGCCTGGGGACAGAGACGTGGGCAGGGTGGCATGCACCTGCCTCAGGGTGTCAGGCCAGGAGGGGGTCCCGCGAGCTGGCGGCTCCAGCCAGGTGGGAGGTGATGGAGAAGTCCAAGGTCAGGGAGCCCAGGAGAGGTGTTGAACCCACCCAGCGCAGGGCACCATCTCCCCAGGGCCAGTTCTGGCTAAGGTGGGACCTTGAATTCGTCTGGACTAGCGAGGCTGGGCTGCCATAACATAGAAACCCAAACCTTGAATCCATTCTGTCCTCTTCTTGTGGTCCACTGAGGGTCTTCTCTGTGGGTCTCCTCCAGCAGGGGTGAAGGAGGGAAGGGCTTAGGTGAGGGGCTGGGTGTGGGCCATATGGGCTGGAAGCACTGACGAAGAGGCTCTGGCCTTGAGCCCCCAGGTAGAGAGGGGTGCACTTGCTGAGCGGGAAAAGCAAGGACAGGAACGGGGGGCAGGGAGCTGAAACCCAGCGCCCCTGGGGGACACGCCAGGTGTGCAGTGCCACAAGCAACCCTAGTGGGGATGCTGGCAGAGGCTCGGATACACAGAGCTCAGGGGCATGGGCTGACCCCAGTATGGAAGAAGCACATTGGAAACACTCCCTAATTCTGGAAAGATGACTTGGCCAGTTTACCAAATCTAAGCAGTGGGGGCGGGAGAAAAGTGATCAACAAACCATTCTTACAGGGCGAGGGGGAGGACCTCCCCATTTTACAGGCAGAGGCACCAAGGCCCAGGAGGGACACAGCCAGGGTCTCTCAACATGTGTCAGGCACACCCCCAGCCTCACTGTGTTTGGTCCACACCCAGAAAATGATGGGAACCATTAATATCCCCATTTTCCAGATGGAGAAACTGAGGAACAAAGCAGTTCAGCGAGATCCCCAAGGTCACCTAAGAAGCCAGTGGCTGACCTGAGGTTTAATCCAGGCCGTCCGACCCCACAGCTCATGTTCTCACCTACGCAAAGCCAACTTTCCTGATTCCTTTGCCCTCTCGTCCAGGGTCAGTTGGAATTCCAGAGCCTTTAGCCCCCAGAGAGTTATCAGCATGTATCTAAAATTGCACCTTGTGTGAAGCAAATTTGGGTCTAATTCTTCCCCTGCTATCGTTTTCACCGGCATTCCTGGGCATAAGACGTCTCAGCTTGGCCCTAGGGTCTTATCGATGAAATGACCGGGTATGGAATGTGGGACCCACCAGCTTTATCTCAGAAGACAGGTGGTAATTAAAGTGTCCTGTGCTGCTGAACCTACAGAGAGGCCACCACGCCCTGCCCCCTGCTGAGTGGCAGTTGGGTCAGGCTGGGGTCAGGCAGGGCAGTGTCACCGTTTCTGACCTTAGGAGTCGAATCAGGAAGCATCTACACCCCCCTCACACCCCAATCATCACATCTGACCCCAACAGCTGCCCTGTGAGTCACCATCCCCATTCCATAGACGAGGAAACGGAGGTTCAGAGAGGGCAAGCCACCTGCTGAGGCCACCCAGCCAACCAGTGGCTGAACCAGGACACAAACCCAGGCATGTGGACCTTAGTCATTTCTTCCATAAATGCATCTTGAGTAAGACTGATTCAGGGCCAAGTTCCAAGATATGTGCTGGGAACAAGCAGATAAGTAAAACTTCATGCCTGACCCCAACAATCTCATGGTGGTGATGGGAGCAGAAGGGACACAAAACAAGAAACCATTCACTGTGGAATATTACTCAGCCTCAGAGAGGAAGGACACATTCTGACACATTTTCCAACGTTGGGGGGGGTGGGGGCCTGGAGGGCGCCATGTGCTGTGAGACAAGCCAGGACACGTGCTACATGAGTCCACGGACGGGAGGTCCCTCTAGGAGTCAAAGTCACAGAGACAGAGAGTAGGATGGTGATGCCAGGGACTGTGGGAGGGCGATGGGGAGTTGCTGTTGAACGGGGTCCGTTTAAAAAGAGGAAAAAATTCTGTAGGTTGGTTGCACAACAATGTGAATGTACTTAAATACTACAGAACTGGACACGTAAAAACGATTGAGAGGGTAAATTTCACGTTCCTAGCATTTTGTCACAAAATATTTTCATTAAAAAAAAATCCCTCTTCATTCATTAGTTCTGCAGCAGTGCCTGAGAGCCCACTTCAGCCCTGGTCCAGGCACTGGTCCAGGTGAGTGGGGGGGGGGGCATAAGAGGGATGTAAGAAGGTGGCCCTGATCACAGGTGCTGACACCCCAAGCAGGGAGGTCAGAACCCCACACAGGCACAGGTGGCTGCAGCAATGATAATAGCAGCCCGGTGGCCCCTGGGATGCCAGGCACAGTGCAGGCTGCGTCCCATCCGGCTCTCAGCACAGTTCTCTAGGGAGTTATGATCAGCCTGTCTTGTAAAGGACGAAACCAGGGCTCCAAGCTGAGTCACCTGACCCAGGTGACTTAACTCATAAGGAGAAGCACACCATTCAAAGTTCAGGTATTAATTATCTCTTGCTGTGTAACAAATTACCCCAAAACGTAGTGGCTGGAAACCACAAATATGTCTTACCTCCCACTGTTTCTGTGGGTCAAGGATCTGGGAGCCGCTAGACTGGGTGGCTCTGGACCAGAATCTCTTAGGAGACTACAGTCAAGACGGCAGCAGGGGCTGCAGTTATCTGAAGGCTTGACCGAGGCTGGAGGACTCACCTCCGAGACAGCTCCTTCACCCGGCTGTTGGCAGGACGCCTCAGGACCCTGCCACACGGGCCTCTCTACAGGGATGCTTGTGTGTCCTCGCAACGTGGTGGACGTCTTACCCCAGAGTGAGCAGTTGAAAAGAACGAGGTAGAAGCCACAACACCTTCTATGACGTGGCCTTGGGAGTCACACTCCAGCATCCCACAGCATTCCGCTGGCTACCAGGTGAGCCTATTCAAGGTGGGAGGGAACTACACAGGGGTTGAATACCAACAGGCAAGGATCGTCGGAGGCTGTCTTGAACTGGCTGCCACCCCAGGCCTGTCTGACTCTCCCACCAGGCTCCTGCATTCTGCTATAAGACCAGTGGTCAGTGGTACGGTGGTATCTGGTGTCAGAGGAGTTTCAGAGACAGCTGGGATTGGAGGAGGGGGGCGTGCCAGGTGGGGGTACCATACTGATTGGAGACAAGACCTGTACCATAGAGGCAGTTGTGGGCCTCTGTCTCAGGTGAGGGGAAAAGCTCACACCAGGCCGTCATCACTTTTGGGGAAACACGATGGACGCTTGGGCCCAGGAGGCACCCTTCTCAAACACAAGCCTCCTCGGAAGGCCCTTGGGGAGAGGATGACCAGGTGAACGGCAGCACCTCTGGCCGTGGCAGCCAGAGCTAGATGTTGGTTTCAGATCTGAAATGTGTGTGACCTTGAGTAAGTCTCCCATATGCACTCTGACCCTCAGTCTCCTCCTCTAAAATAGAATAATGAATCATTTCTCCCAGGCAAGAGAGAGAATAAAGCTGCATGGGCCCAGGGGTCTGGCACGTACCAGAGCCTGAGGTTCAGCCTCTGACACAGCCCAGACCCAGCAGCAGGCCAGCAGCTGACTCAGACAAACACACCGCCCCGTGGAACACGAGTGTCCCCGTCCCCCCAGTTCAGCCAGTGAGCCAGGACCCTTATGCCCGCAAATCCAGATTAGCCAGACTAGTGGCTCCCTCCGGGCTGTGCTTAGGAGAAAAAAGGGCCAACACTGCTCGTGGTTATTAGAATGTCCCATTGATGAGAAATGATCTGGACAAATATTTCACACCTCCTTTGTCACATTCCAGTGGGAAAATAACATGGGCTGTGGAACGCTCCTTCCCAGGACCGCTGACAAAGAACACGGACATTCCTTTATCTCCGCTGGAAGTTTTGTTTTCCTTTTATCAAAAAGGTGTTATCAGTGCTGCTTAAATAAAAAAGAAATGTGCAATTGGAAACGAGACCCGGCCAGCTACAAAAAGGAAGGCTTGGGTGAAGGAAAAGCTGCAGAAAGAGATGTTTTTTCACTAACCTGGCATTCGGGAATCCCAGCAACCTTTCTTTCTAGTACCATCAGATGAAATTGGACAGTGCAGCCTCTGTCAGTGATAATTAATTATGGCAATAACGCAGATTACTTACGGTGGGCATTTCGCTGTTACAGTGGCTCAGCAAAGACGTGCTGGTGTAAATCTTCACGTCATACAACATGGAAAAGTTACCAAGTCCAAGGTCACGCAGCTAATAAATGGCAGAGACCCAAAGCCCACGCTTCCCCACCCTCCATGCCTTTTGACTTCTTCCCAGGAGAAGAAGGGCAGGTGTGGCTGGAGGGAAAGCCGCAAAGCCAGTGACAAAGTGTTTGCTTTGAACCAACTTGGTTTTGGCTACATCACCCGGAATTAATGCCAGCCAACCTTGCCTTGTGCCCACGGATGGCCTCAGGCCTGGCACTAGGGGTTTGAGGGAGTGGACGGATGTGCAGGTACATCAAAACGTGGACAGAGGGACAACTCAATGGGCAGGTGAAGGCTAAGTGAGTAGATGGACAGTCAGTGGAGGATGCTGGTGAGTCAATAGGTGGACCGGTGGTCAGATGACAGGATGGACGCCTGTGTGAACGGCTGGTTGGCGGGTGGGTAACCTGATGGGATAGCTGCGTACCTTTGGACGGACGATGGTAAGTGTTCGTTAGAACGGTGGATAAGTGGATGGGCAGTGGAACAAGTGAGTGGGCAGGGCTGTCCCCTGACTCCAGGCCTGACTCCCCATTCCTGCGGGGAAGGGAAAGCCGGCCCTCAGAGGACGGGTCATTCTTAAGCACGTGCCCTTTGGCCACAGCGTCAGTGGTTCCTGACCTTGCGAGTCTGGAATCTGAGAGGTGAGAGGGGCCATACGGTCCCACTGGATTCCTGGCTGGGGGCCCACGATGGGGAGAGCCTCGCTTCACCCTCCATCCCAGGCTCTCAGCTCCCACCCTCATCTGGGCTCCAGGAGCCGCTGCTGTCCCAAACTCCAGCCTGAGAGGTGCCCTTTGACCCAACTTAACCTCGTCATAAACATGGGCTCTGAGGTGGCATGATGAACCGGCAAGATGGTGCTCTGTTTGGGGGTACCGGCAGCAGTGTGGTCCCCGTGAGGCAGCTGTGTGGGGTCCTCCGAGACCTGAAGACCCTCAAAGCCCCAGGGACCCTTGGAAGCCTTTGTCCACAGGGGCAGCAGCGACAGCTGGTGACCCAGCAGTGGCCACAATCATTCAGCTGGCTCTTCCTGTGCACCTACTCCACGCCAGGTCTGTGCTGGGTGCTGAGGTGGTGGTGGGGCGGTCTGCACCTCTGGGACCCCCGAGCCTGCCCACGGCCAGCCCTGGGTCAATGTCCCTCAAGCAAAGGGGCAGCCCTGCCCTCCAAGAGCTCCAGCCCGGGAGCACCTCTGAGCGGCTTGGGAGGGGTGACCCACGTGTGGCCGTGGCCTGGGCTCCCTGGTCAGTTTGTCTACTCCTTTCGAAGCAGGTGCTCATGGGGTTAGAGGAGCTAGCTCTCGGTCACCCCGATTTCAAGGGTAGGGGGACACCCACCCCAGGCCACCCAGCCCAGCCCAGAGATCAGCAGAAGTAGCACTGGAACAAAAATCTAGGAGTTGAGGCTGTTGTGTTCCTCCAGCGCCTTCTCCCCACAGCTGGGTGTGCTGTCCTATCACCTAGCATATTCCACTGAGGTCGGTTTAGGGACCCACTCACCCTTTGCAGATGGAGCCCTAGGTCACTGCTAATGTGGACTTTTGCTGTGAAATGAGACACGAGGTTGCCCACGGGACCATGGCCCTGGTTACATTTCCATCCTGGCCCCTGGCTAAGAGCCTGGCACACAGGAGGGGGTCAGCAAAGGTTTGCTGAGTGAATACATGACTAAAGGGCACAGACTTCGAAACCAGAGGAGCCTGAGCCCAAATCCTGACTCTTCCCTTTTGGGGCTGTGTGACCCAAAGGAAGTCACTTAACCTCTCTGGGTCTCAGGTTCCTATTCTGTGAACTGAAGACCATAATGTTAACCTAGCAGGATTTCTGTAAGGACTCAGGGAGGTGGTGTTTGCAAAGTGCAAGTCACCGAGTAGGTGTCAGCGCATGTGCTCAGCTGACCCCGCCCCCAGGCTGTGGGGCTCCAGGCTCACCTGTGGGTGGCTGAGGCCCGGCCCTCCTGGCAGCCCCAACCCCCAGCAGGTGACTGCAGAGGCTCCTGGGCGCCAGTCCTGGGAGCGTGGGAACTTCCTGCCACCCTGTTTGTCTTGGGCCGCCTGGGAGGGGCTGCCACCCTCTGTCAGCTCCAGCACACTCCTGCCGGGTCGCCCAGCGTGAAAGGGAGGAATTGTTCCCGTGACCTTTGCTTTCCTTGTCAAAGGTGATTTCGGCAAGTCCCGCCCCTCTTCCCTAAAGGCCAGGCCAGCTTCGGTTCCCACTGCCACAGGGGCTGGAGGGACCACCTGTGCACCTGGGGAGGAGGGGCACTGGGGGAACCTGTAGCCTCGTTCCTGCCGGCAGGTGCGAGGCCCTATGCCCCTCTGCCCCATCCCTGAGCCAGCAGCTGGCCGGTGTTCCTTCCCTATCCCAATATCCTGCCACCACTTACCTGGTCCTCCTTCCTCTGTGGCCCCCAGGACCCAGCACGGGACCCAGCCCAGGGTCAGAGGCTCCGGCATTTTGGATCAGTCAATCTCCCCAGCGCAAAAAGACACCCCCGCCCGCCGAGAGCAAGGCATCCTCCCCTACTCCTGCCTCCACCCCACCCTGCCCTGGGAGGGTGTTCCCTGTGCCGGTCTCTGGAGGTGGGCCACAGGTCTCTACACAAGTTGGAAACGCTTTTTTCTCCATCAAGTTTTTATGACTCTGCCCCAGCCTCGTCCTCCCCCTAGTTATGTGGCCAGGCCACTGCCTACTGCCCACTGTCCGTGCTTTGGCATGGCTGGTGGCCTCAGGGTGTAACCCTGGCAGCCACGGAAACTTTGGTAGATCAGCCATGCGGTGGCCACTGCAGGCAGCACAGCTGGGGTTAAGGGCAGCCTCGGATCATGAAGGCTCCATTTCCTATTTTCCAGAAGATGCTGATTATTAATGATCATTGTTCTTTCCTTCTGGGGCATGAAAAAGCAGGTTTAGCTCACAACCGGAAAGCAGCAGGTCAGGGTTCCCAGAGTATGAAATGTCAGCCTCTGGCGGCAACGACATTCACCCAGAGGCACTAAAAATACATGCAGAACAGAAGCACCAGGTCTCTGGAGGCTGAAGAAATCAAGTGAGCTGAGGGCAGAAACAACACTCGCTGAGTATGTGTGTGGCCGCATGGCAAGGGTTTTACTTTTTTTTTTCCTTAGAGACAAGAAAGTGAACTTGAGAAGGGTCAGCCCAGAAGGACCTTGCTCTTTCAAGGCTGACCTTGCCGTATGTAAAATTCAGATGGAAACGGAACCTGCAGTGAGATGTGACCCCCGGGCAAGTCTGGTGTTTGGCAGAATTCACGCCTTCTTGGCCCAAAAAGGCAGAGGGTTTGTTGTCCTTCCCAGCAATGAGGGCAGCACAGTCCAAGAGAACATCTGTGATGACAGAAATGTTCTGTATCTGCTCCGGCCAACAGGGAGCTGCTCTTCCCATGTAGGTGTACAGCCCTCGAAATGTGACTATTGCATTTCAGCAACAGAATTATTCATTTGATTTCATTTGATTTGATTTAGATTTAAATAACCATTTTTAAATGATGGCTGGTGGCTACCATATTGGGCGGCATGGTTTTAGGCTCTAGGGGAAGGAGAGCTGCAATTGATTAGCAATGTCTACCAGAGACACAGGATGGTAAGGTAAGATACGAGTTCTGTGTTGCCAAATGACCAAGGGAACTGGTGTGACCCAGGTCACCCGAGGCCCAGGTCATTGATTCTGCTGCCTGCACAGTTTTCACATTTAGAAGAAAAAATATCTGTGAAGTTTAGTGTCACATTCCCCATCCCCCACCATGATCTCTAGTCTCATGATCTTTACTCCAGGCAACTACCAGTCTCCTAACTGGTTTCCCTCCCTGTGGGACCCCATTTCTAATCCACAGCAGCCAGAAGGGTCCTTCCAAAATACTAATCCAACCATGTTCTACCCTGCTCAAAACCCATGATCACCACGGCCATCAAGACCTTTCCTTACCATGCCTCTCTGGTTTTGTATCCTTTCATTCTTCGTTTCCACCCCTCTGATGCTGGCTGGGTCTTTTTCTGCTCCACTGCCCAGAAAGCCCTGAAGACCAGGGCTAGCTCTTGTCCCATCTTGGCAGCCCCCCCCCACCCAAAGCACAGGACCTGAGTACCTCCTACTGGAAGGCTCACGTGGTTCCAGGAACTCCCTGTAAATTTTCTTACCGTGCCCTCAAAATAATAAGACAAGTACCATTACTGCTCTGTTTCACAGATGAGGAAGCTGACGCTCAAAGAGGGGAAGGGTTTAGCCAAAGACAGGAGTGAAAATGGCAGATGTGAGACCCAGACCTGGGTAGGTGTCACTCTCATACCTTGCTTTCTGCACAGAGCACTCAGCTTCAACACTGTGGCCGTGCTAAGACTAGAAGCCAGGTCACAAGACTCTAGTCCACTATTTCTTCCACTACTAACTCAATACATGGTAGGTGAAAGAAGGGATGGATTCATGGATGGGTAGATGGGTGATGGGTGGATGGACGAAGGATAGATGGATGATGGATGGATGGATGATGGATGGATGGATGGGTGATGGATGGATGGATGGATGGACGATGGATGGATGAATGATGGATGGGTGGGTGGGTAGATGGATGATGGATGGATGGACGATGGATGGATGGATGATGGATGGATGGACAATGGATGGTTGGATGATGGGTGAGTGGGTGGGTAGATGGATGATGGGTGGATGGACGATGGATGGATGGATGATGGATGGGTGGGTGTGTGGATGGATAGATGGGTAGATGGATGACGGATGGATGGACCATGGACTGATGGATGGGTGGGTGGGTGTGTGGATGGGTGGATGGAGGGATGAATTGGTGGATGTGTGGATAAATGGATGGACATGTGGATGGATGCATGCATACACTCATGAACGAATGTAAAGTCAACAAAACATGGTAAGAAGTGAAGTGAAAGGTCATGACTAAGGAAGTGGGTGGAATAATGGGCTGCCTTTTTCTTAACCATTTTTCAGGTTTATCAGAAAATCAAGTCATGCAAAAAATTCTTTGAGGCTTTTGTTTTTAAAGAGATCAAGTGAATGGTAAGTCCTGTGTGTGTATCAAGAAAGCCCGGGGCTGTGCCAGGGCCTGCTTCCCTCTCTCCTCCTCCTCTGCCACCACTCCCGCCTCCCCTGCCGGTTCACTGAGCTCCTCCCCTATGCCGCTTTCCCATGGGAAGGCTGAGTAACAATAGCAATTTCTTCTGAATGGAGCTCTTCCCTGAGCCAATGAGTAAACCGGAGCCAGGGAAGAGCTGGCCGGCGTGGAGCTGCTCCGCGGTGATTACATAACCAGGACATACCTGGGAGAGGCGCTGATCCAGGGGATTTTGACAGGGGTGGGAGGACGCGGGGCACGCCCGGCACAGGAATGGCCGGGCAGGTACCGGGCCTCGCTGGGAACTGGAGCCGGGGTGTCCGGGAGGAAGGAAACTTGAGTGTCATTTTCCGAGTGTCATGTATGAAGATAGGTCCCTGCATGCTCGTTTTGTTTAATCTCCACAACAGCGTGCCGGGGTGGGTACAGTTATGTTCCGTTTTCTAGATGCAAATAATAGAAATGAGACACAGGGAGGTGATGTCCCCAACCCGTCACACAGCTGGGATGTGAACTTCATCTGACTCCAGAGCCTGTGGGGTTAACGGAGCTGGACCACCTCCCACCTCTACTTTCTCTCCATCTCCCCTCTTCCTCTCTCCCATTAAATCTTGTGTCCATTTATTCGTCCCATTTTCCATCCATCCAACCGTCCACTAGTCCCCAGCGGTTTTCCCTCCCCTCAGGACTGGACCTGCATCAGGAGGAGAGCCGGAGAGAAGCCGGACACAGCTGCCGCCTGAGAAAGACTGGGTTACTGAGATGCATCGGTGCCCATCTGAGCTATGATTTTAGAACTTCTATGTGTTGGGCCCTTTCTGCGTGTGAGGGACACGGAACGAGCTTTATAATAGTTTTCTCGCCTAATCTGCAAGGTGATTCCCGGGATCACTCTCCCCTGTGGCAGAAGAGCCTGAGGTCCACACACCCCCAGGAGCCTCGCCCTGGAGACTCGGGGGTCGGGGAGGGCTTCCCCGAGGGGCAGCCTGAGTGGGCTTGGGCAGGGCACCCAGGGGTTCCTCAGGCAGAGGAGGAGGAAAGTGTGGGTGCATTTCTGGCCCTGAGCCACGTGATCAAGAGGAGGCGGTGGGAGGATGGGGTCTGTCATAGCCTGGCCACCTCGCCTTACCTGGGGGCTGCGAGCCTCGGAGCTCCTGAGACAGGAGCTGGGGAAGACCCCAGGGACCCCAGGGCTGGCCAAGCTAAGGGCAGGCTGCCCAGAGCAGGGGTCTCAGCCCTAGACCAACCCTTCTCTTGAACAAGCATCTCTCCTCTCTGGGGGTCAGCTGCCCCATCCGTAAAGTGGGGACAGTGGGAGGATTCCGTGAGAGCACGTGGCGATGCCGGCTGGGCAGCGGTGAGCCTGCAGACCTGCACAGAGATGCCTTGTATCTGGACGTCCTGCTGCCTGGGCCATCCGCGGCTCCTGGATCAAACAAGTAACCCCCGGGGTGGGCAGCAGGGTACCAGCCACATCATGAAGGAGGCCTCCCTCTCCTGTAGCGCCCAAGCGCCACGCTGCCGTTCTGTAAGCTGCCTCCCCCGCCACCGCAGACCGGCCACGTTGCCACGTAACTAGACGCCTGTATTTACCTACCGTGGGGAAGGGACAGGCCTGCCTGGTCGGTCGGGCAGAGATGAGCTCAGAGGGCTTTGGCTCGGTTCCTGCTCCACGCTGTGTGTGCACGCCTCCTGGGCCTGGCAGCTGGGCTGGGGTAGGGGCACGTCGGCAGGGACTAGAGGGACACTATGACCTGGGAGCACAGGCCATGCACCTTTGGGTTGCCTGCTTGGGTTGCAGCAGCCAGCCTTGGCCGGGGGAGGCCGGGCCCAGGCCACCTCTGGGTGGCAAGCGTCCGACGGCCCCCCACGGCTCCGAAGCTCAGGCTGCTGTTGGCGTCACCCAGCTGCACTGGATGAACAGATGGCCATCTGAACGGGACGGCAAAGAGCTCTGAGACTAGAGGAACGAGCCCTGGGCACAGCCTGCGTTCAACGGTTGTTCCTCCAGGGCACAAACTTTTATTAAGGACCTACTATGTGCAGCCCTCTCTCTGTCCTCCACCGTGTGAGGACACGAGAGGATGGCTGCCTGCAAAGCCAAGAGGGCTCTCACCAGGCACTGGATCTGCCAGCACCTGGATCTTGGACTTCCCAGCCTCCAGAACTGTGAGAAATTAATGTTTGCTCTTCAAGAAAAAAAGAACCTACTATGTGCAGGAAAACGTTACACCTTTTATCTTTAATTCCCAGAACAATCTCAATGTTCATATTCTTGTTTTACACAGGAAGAAACTGAGGCTCAGAGAGGCAAATGACCGACCCAAGACCACACAACTCAAGAGAGGATGGAGTTAGGGTTTGAGCCCATGTCAGTCTGACCGTGAGTCGTTATTTCCAATATATATGCTGCCTCCTATGCCTCAGTGTTTTCACCTAAGTAGGGATCGTCATACAATCCAAGAAATGGTGTCACTCTGCGCTTTGTGACCAACATGGCAGACTTGTGTGACGTTATCTGTTCATGGACTTTTGGCTGGATCAATGAATGGACAGGTGGATGGACAGTGGCATAATTGGACAGATAGATGGATAGGTGGTTGGGTAAATGAGAGCCACATTTATAAATAGGGTGGGAAGACAGAGGGACAGATAGACGGTTAGATGGATGGATGGATGGATGGATGGATGGATGGATGGATGGATGGATGGATGGATGGATAAACCTGTGAATGGATGGGCCAAAAGATGGATGGATAGATGGATAAATAAGCAATGAATGGATCGACGAGCCAATGGATGGGTGGCTGAGTACCTGGAGGATTCGAATGAAGGATAGAAGTCTGTCTGGATGGAGAGATGGATTGAAAGTTAGGTGGGTGAGGGGACAGATAGGTCCCACCTGCTCCAACTCTAGCTGTGCAAGAGATTTTCTCAAATACCCAAAACCCATCCCAAGCTGAGGTCCAGCTCTGTGGTCCAGGTGCTGCCTGGGGAACATCAGAGTCACCTTATAGAACCAGTGTCCCTGCTACTGTGCCAACAGCCCTGTGGCAGGCAGAGGGGAGTCAGCTGCCACTTTCCCTCCCAACTAGAGAAGCTGGAGGGAGAGGCCTGGGCTGGAGACACACCTCCAGCCTTGACACTGACCTGACGTGTATCCCTGGAGGGCCCTGCCCATCCTGGGGACTCTGCCACAGGTGGGCAATTGGACAGAGTGAAAACCCAGGCAGGTATAGGTGCAGCCGGCGGAGCCCTGGAGGCCCCCTTACAGACCCCGGCGCTACTTCTCAGAGGTGAGGGGTCTCCGGACACATGGGCTGGGACTGTCTCCGGGGCTCATCCCGCTTCAGCAGACTGAGATTCAGGCCAAGAAAACCCAAGTCACCGGAGCCCGCACTGGAAAGGTGGCCGGTCAGGGCTCTTAATCTCACCTGGCCGAAGGTGTCTGCCTCTCAGATGTGCACTGGCCAAGGTCAACCCCTCTTCTGGGATCACCTTCTCATCTCTATCCTGAGTCCGTTTGGAAGATGGGGTACGTGAGGAACATGGGGATTTTTATGGGGCAGGAGTCTGGGAGGTCCTGGGCCTGGTGGGGGGGGGCTGTGGAAGGAGTGGAGGGGGTTTGGGAGCCACGATGAGTCACACGTGCCCCAGAGCGGTGGGGGGGGGGGCAGCGGAAGACCTGGGCAGGCGGAGGGAGCCAGGGTCCCTTCACAGGCACCCTCCTCCCCTGCTGTGCTCACCACGGCCTTGGCAGGGTGGCTGCCTGGAGCTGACCTCCCGCCATAATGCAGCCACCGTCTCAGGGTCGCCGTGCGGGGGCCCCAGCCCTTCCCTCCGATATCCAAACTGAGGGGCCAGGCCTGGGAGGAGTGGGAGGGGCGCAGTGGAAGTCAGGGGCTCGCTCTTCCCAGCACACCCCGCCCGGGCTACCCGCCCCCCACTGATCAGCCGTCAATCCTCTCTCCCGGGAGGCAGAGCGCAGGCCCTGGACCTTGTCAATCTTCGGGAACATTCGCAGCCTGAGCCCGAGCGTTCCCACGCTGCGTCGGCTGCCGGGGAGGGGCCCTGACGGCAGGATCCCCGCCTGGCACAGGCCCGGGGCCCCAGCTCCTCCCAAGGCTCTGCGCCTCCCATTGCACCACTCAGCAAACTGAGCCCACCCAGGACCCTCGCAGCCGTCCAGCCACAGAGCACGTGGGGCTGGCTGTGGGCCAGACTCCCGGCTGGCGCTCCCCGTGGGTGTGTGGAGGGGTTGCCAGCCCACCAAGGCCAGGAGAGCAGAGCCTCTGCCGGCTGCTCCTCGGGAAGCTCAGATACTTCTGGAAGTCTCACATGAAGGCTGGGGTGGAAAAGCTGGGGAGGAGGTGAGCCTAGGCAGGGGTCCCCCTTTCGTGCCCAAACCTGCACTCTGCCGCCTCTGGGGATCCCCCTTGGGCTGACCAGGGGCCTGAAATTCCCTTGATCCCAACCCTTCCCAAATGGCCTTGCACCCGGCCGGCTCCCTCGCTGTGACCTCCCTGAGTGGCTCCCTGCCACCACGTGCTGACCGTCCATGTCCACTGGCTCCTCACTGGTCTCTGGTCAGCTCCGGGTTGTCCAGCTTTGGACCAGAGGTCTGGGAAGCCCCTCTCTGCCCCGGCATCTCTTTCCCAGCCTCCACTGTGCACAGCCAGCATTGCTGGGCCCCGGGGTCCTCTCTGCCCTCCCATCTTTTCTCCCTTTCCTGGGCAGGATTGGGGGGACCCCCTGTCCCCAGACTCTCCAGGGGCCAACAGCCTGAGGAGAGACCCGCTCTGATGGTTTTTGTAACAGTGTGGGACCCCCAGCACCCAATCAGGACAGAGCTTTTCCTTCCCACCAGAGAGGCAGAAAGGTGTTCCTTCCCGAGGGAGCAGACGCTCCGCTGCTCCACACAGTGTGGAGGATTCTGGAGGGTCGCTGATGCCTATCCCTGCCCCACCCCGCAAGGGGAACGATGCAGCATCTGCAGTGTGGGGCAAGGGCAGCACCTGACCCACCCTGCAGACAAAATCCACTCGAGAAAATAAAGATCACAGCACTGCAGACACCCGCTTAGCTTGGAGAGAACACAGATACACGTTTCCCAAAGCCACCTCTAGTTCCACGGGACATCAGTAGGATCAAGGAAGTTTGGGAATCACAGGACGAAGCAAAGTCTTTACTGAGGACTGGTCAGAGCCTCTACGATGAGCCTCCCACAGGAGGACGCAGAGTTTTTCAAGCTAATCTGACCCCGGAAATTCTTTCCCTGGAACATTTTATGGGACCAGTGTTCCTTGAAACCCTCTTTAAGAAACACTGCCCAAGTTGCCCACAAAGCCCCGAAGGGCTAGGTTCCTGGCTCCGGCCCAGCCTGGTGTGGGGTTGGGGCCAGAGGAGGTTGCTTAGAAAGCTCCAGGTACTGGGCGTGGGCTCCTGGCATCCCCCCACCCACACTCAGTGACTGACGCCTGCCGTTGTCTCCCTCCTCTGAGGATTAACGTGGTATCAAAGCCCACGAACCACCACCAAGGACATGGGAGCCAGACGGCTTCCCCACCTGGGCCCCTGGAGAGACAGCTCAGTGCCCCACGGCCCGGCAGAGGCTGCAGCCCGCAGCCCGAGACAAAAGCTTCAGGAGGCATCGGGAAGGCCTAGACAGGTGGCTGGGTCCCCTGGGGAGGAATAAAGCAGGCGGGGTTTGCCCTCTGAGACCTCTTCTCGCCCCGCTATGCTCTCCCCCAGCCAGGAGTCTCTGGGGCCCCCAGGGTCTAGGAGGTCTGGCCACAGAGCTGGCAAATGCAGGACCCAGCTCGAGGGGCACGGCAGGCATCCAGGTGGGCACCAGGCAGGTACCAGCTGGCCCAGCTCCCCAGCCACATGGCACCCTCCTCCTTCCAGCCTGACCCCGAATAGCCATCCACATCCCCCAGAAGCACCTTTGATCCGGCTGGAGACTCTTCAACTGATTCAGCATCTAATCTGCTTCCCATCTGATTTGTGAAGGGCCCTCCACGCCTCTCCTTTCCGCTTGGTGCTTTCCTAATCCCCTGGGCACTGCTTACTTACTGCTCCTTCCTGAGTGCCAGCCAGCTCCTTCTTCCCCTTGACATTCCTGCCCCATCTCCCTCCCACCCTCCCCCCCAGCCATGGCCTTGCCTCACCACAGGGCCCGAGCCTGGCAACCTTGCATCTGGGCGCATTGCTGGAGCTCATACCACCCATGTGTTCTGCCTTCCTTCATGTAACCGGCTTTCCTTGAATGCCTCCTCTGTGCCAGCACAGGGCCCGCATCTGTGGTCCTGTCCAAAAACAGCACAACACTGTGGGCTCTCACAGGCCTCCCAGAGCAGTTACGACACCCCACCACCCCCAACCCTGGAGACCGATGAGATTACACCCACTGCGCAGATGGGAAACCTGAGGCCGGAAGTTGCTCTCAATGGCTCCGTTCACATGCAAGGAGAGCCGGGACGGGAGTTTAGGCCCCTCTGGACGAGACGACAGAAGGCTGTTCTGGTTGGCATTTCATTGTCCGATACTCACACTGACCTGCACCAGGTGGCCCTGTGACAGCTCTGAGCCTTGGGCCCCAGGGAAGCCATACTTTACAGAAGGTGACCCAGGCTCTGACACCGTCCTGGCTTGAAAAGTCCGTGCCCATCCCTTCTGGGTACCCTCTGTTCATCTACTGCAGGCACCCCGGGCGGCACCCCGGCTTTGTTGCCCTCGTGAAGAGAGATGATTTTGCTCCTGACCAGCGATTGTCTCCAAGCGGGGGTGGGGGGGGCACTGGAAATGCACGCCTGTCCATCCCTGACCGGCAGAGAGGGCAAGTCCCAGCCCCGAGTCACCCCCAGCCCTCCTCCCACACAGGAACACGGGGGCGTGGCCTGAGCCAGGGCTCCCCAGGCTGGGCTTGGGTTCCTGGGCAGCAGGACCATGGGCAGGACCCGCGGGGCCAAACGCAGGGGCTCTTGTTCAAAAATGATGAAGAGTTTCCAGATAGCTACTGCAGAGCAGAACCAAGTGCGTGCCCTGCAAAACGTCGGGCCAAACTGCACGACTGCTCGCCGTGTTGCCGGCCCTGCGCTGGGTGCTCGGCGAGGCTCCAGGATCAAGGTGCACAGGACAGTTGGTGGTGTTTAGGGGAAGAGGCTGAACCAGTGCTCTAGCCCCAGCACGGGTGGGAGAGAAGGAGCCACAGAGGCCCAGGGACCCCTGAACTCAGAGAGGCAGGCCTCGTGCTCAGTGGCGGGCAACCTGTTCCATGTGTGGCAGAAGTGGCCCAGTCCCAGCAGGGGCCTTGGAAAACAGCCAACCCGGTCCCTTCACAGTGTGGGCAGCGGGGACCAAGTAGGGGGACAGCAAACTGCTTGAGGTCGTGTGGCCAGTCAGGGAGGCAGCTGGGGCCTGTGTGGGCTTTGAGTGCCCTGGTCTCAGCCCAGATCAGGCACCTTCTGCCTCCTTGGAATCCAGGAGGAGCAATTTGGGTGTAGAGGGTAAAATGGGTCAGGTCAGCTACCTTGGAGATGCAGCCCAGAGCAGAGAAGGCGTGTGGACTCATGTTTTCAGAACCCAAGTGGGAAATGTTCTCTCTCTTGGCCCTAGATATCCAGTTGTCACTGTCTGTTTACTCAGCTGTCTTCCCACCAGACAGAGGCTGACACGGCAGGTGCTCACTGAGCGCTTGCGGGGTAGATGGAGGGTCGAGTGGGTGGGTGAGTAGGTGAGTGGTGGGTGGGTGGATGGATGGATAGCTGGGATGAGAGGGCAGATAGAAGGATGCATGGTACTATAGGCTAAATGTGTGCGTTCCAAAATTCATATGTTGAAATCCTAATGCCCCACGCCCCCCACAGGGTGATGGTATGAGGAGGTGGGGGATTTGGGGTGATGAGGTCATGAGGGTGGAGCCTTCATGGGTGGGATTAGTGTCCTTATAGAAGAGACCCCAGAGGGCTCCTTCCCCGCTTCTGCCATGTAAGGACACAGCGAGAAGTCTGCCATCTATGAATCAGAAAGAGGTCCTCACCAGACACTAAATCTGCCAGCACCTTGATCTTTGACATCCAGCCTCCAGAACTGGAGGGAATAAATAAATTTGTATTGTTTATAAACCACCCAAGTGTATTGGGTATTTTTATTATAGCAGCCTGAATAGACTAAGAGATGGATGGATGGGTGGGTGGATGGGTGGGTGGGTGGGTGGATGGGTGGGTGGATGGATGGATGGATGGGTGGGTGGATGGGTGGGTGGATGGATGGATGGGTGGGTGGGTGGGTGGATGGGTGGGTGGATGGATGGATGGATGGGTAGGTGGGTGGATGGATGGGTGGGTGGGTGGGTGGGTGGATGGATGGGTGGGTGGGTGGGTGATGAATGGGTGGGTGGGTGGACGGATGGGTGGGTGGGTGATGGATGGGTGGGTGGGTGGATGGATGGGTGGGTGGATGGATGGATGGGTGGGTGGATGGATGGATGGGTGGGTGGATGGATAGACGGATGGATGGGTGTGTGGGTGGATGGATAGACGGATGGATGGGTGGGTGGGTGGATGGATGGATGTGGGCAGGCACAAGCTCATTGGTGCAAATGAACTGTTGGGTGGGGACCACACAGTGGGAGGAGAGCCCACTACAGCTGAGGTTCTGGTGGTTCCAGGGAGCCAGGGGCTATGGGGGTGCTACAGGGATAGTGAGGGCAGACCTTCGGCTCCTACTCTGGGGATGGGGGGCTGTAGGAAGCAAGGAGCCAAGGGGACCACAGCCAGGCAGGTGGGACCCTGAGCAACAGCGGGAAGGAGGAAGGAGCAGGTAAGATGCTAAGGAGCCGCCCCCCCACCCCCATCCCCGAACCTGAGTCTCTTTATTCTAGAAAGGCAAGTCATGGCTGGGCTATTCTTTCTAACAGCTTTATTGAGACATAACTCACATACCATACTATTCACCTATTTAAAGTATTTTTAGTATATTCCCAGAGCGGTGTGCCCACCACCACAATCCTTTTTAGAACATTTTAATCAATCCAAAAAGAAACCCTGTACCCATCTGTCATCAGTCCCCATTTATCCCCATCCCCTCCAACCCCAGGAAACCACTAATCTACTCTGTCTATAGATTCTCCTATTCTGGCACTTTGTCCAAATAAAATCATGTAATAAGTGGCTTTGGTGGCTGGCTGTACTCACTCAGCATACTGTTTTCAAGTTTCATCTATGTTGTAGCGTGTGTCAATATCAGTACTTTACTGCTTTCTAAACAATATTCTATTTAATATTCTATTTAAACAATATTCTATTGTATCTGCCACATTTCATCCATCCGTCAGCTGATGGACATTGATGTTGTCTGGCTGTTACGAATAGTGCCGCTGTGAACACTCATGTACCAGTATTTGTTTGAGGACCTGTCTTCATTTCTCTTGAGTATCTACTTAGCAGCGGAATTGCTGGATCTTATGGTAACTCTGCTTTTAACCTTTTAAGGAGGAGCCAAGCTCTCTGGCTGCACCGTTTCACATTCCCACCAGCAGCATTGGAGGGTTCCCATTTCTTCCCATCCTCACAGACACTTGGTATTGTCTGTGGTTGAAACTGGAAGGAAGCCAGGAGTAGGTCATCTTGAATGGGTCCCTCCTGCCCAAGAAGATGAAACCACCACCCTGAGCCAGGTGGGGACTTCCTGGAGAGGAGGCTGGGGGAGTCACAGGGGCTCAGCTGGAGGGCTTCTACCCGGGCCAGCGATTCATGCCGGGGTCCCAATGAGGACAGCCTGGTGGCAAAGGCACAGCCAAGCAGGGGCTGGTCATGTCTTCCATCCCGCCAAGCTGGAAAAGGGACCTTCAGAGCGGCCAGGAGGGTGGATCCTGGGAGGAAGGAGGGGCCGCAGGGCCATGGAGTAGGAAGGGGCTGTAGATGGGATATGAGACTGCAGTTCTGATTTAAATCCGACCAGAATCTCTACCCCCCGAGAACAAGACTATTTTTAATACGTAGAGGGGACACTAAGGAGGGCTACAGGGACAGACTTCAGGGCAGGAAGGAGGTCCCCCGCAGAGGAGGTCTGGACTGAAGGTCTTCCAACACTTCAAGTCACCATGTCCAAGCTGATGTCTGGCCCTTTAAGTCTTAAAGGGCCCCAGCAGTTTTAAACGTGTATGCAGGGGGCACAGGGGAGGGACCCACCCCTTAATGTCACCATCCACCTGGCAATTTCCAGATGAATCCTGGTATCACAAGTGTGAGCTCCAAGGAGTCTGGGGGAACATCTTGCTCAGAGATGAACATGGCTCTGAAAATCTCCTCAAGCTGTGCTTGCAAACTGGTACAGCCACGGGCCCCACAGAGTAAGCGCTTTCTAGACACTCCCTTTGCCATCACATGTGATTGGTTTTGCCCTGCTTCCCCCAGGCCTGTCACATCCTAATTCCCTAACCTTGGTAAGCGAGCCATGAAATACTTCAAAATCGGTTTAACAAAGGTAAGATCTCTACCGTGAAAATGACAAAACGCCATTGAAGAACTTAAATCAAGTCCTGAATCAATGAAGAGAAATGTTCTCTAAGAAGAAGATTTGACTGTAACAATTGGCCAGGTCTCCAAGTATTAATATACTTATTCTAGTCCATTCAGAATCCCAGCAAGGTTCTGAGTTTGGGTCTGAGTCATTGCTTTAAAAACTAGACCAAATCTTCATTTTTTAAAAATTGGACCATATGAATCTGATATTCAGGTGGAAAAATCAAGCTGCAAACATTGTCAAAACAACTTCGGAAAGAGACCCTTCAGGGGATTGTAACCGACCGGATTTAAAACTCACTCTGCAGCCACGGTAATTAAACCGTTCCTGCCATGGGACAGACAGAGCAGTGGAAGAAATAAGAGTCCAGAAACCCCTCTACGTACATATAGGAACTTAAAATATGACAAAGGACAGATTCTTTATTCGAAAGAGTTGAGACAATTGACGATCCATTTGGAAAAAGTCGAAGTTAAATCCCTACCTCACACCATATACAAGAGTAATTTCCAAATGAATCCAAAGTAAAGGAATTTTTTTAAAACTCTAAACATATGGAAGATCATAGAAGCAAATATTCTTATAACACCACTGTGCAGGAAGTCTTTCTAAGCAAGATAGGAAACCCAGAAGCCATTAAGAAAAAATAGAAATAAAAATTGAGTACACAGCATACATATTACATACACATACGTACACAACATAAAAAGTCTTACAAGGTTGTGCTTTAGGAAGGCCACTCTGGTGGCAGGTATGGGAGAAGCATTGGCAGAGGATACCAGCTGGAAATTTAGGAGAAGTCCAGGGGGAAGAACGTGCCCTTGGTCCTGAGAGGAGATATCAGAATGAACCAGAGCAGTGGCCAGCAGGGGTGGCCATCTCTCCTGAGAGAGATGCCAGGATTACGTTAGAGCTTAAATACATATGATAGAAACAAGTGTTATTCCTTGTCTTTTCCCCAGGCAATCCTTGATGCTAGAGAGAACGTCATCTCCACTGGATCAGATTCGCTCCCTCCCCTGCCCCAAAAGGGACCTTGGGGTGTGTTTGATGGAGAATGGAGGTGTCAGCTGTCAGGTGAGTCAGGCTGAGTGGAGCCCTTGAGGCTTCAGTCCAGGTAGGTTGATGAATAAAGACCAGGGGGTGGGATGGGCAAGGGATCAAAGACACCGCAGACCACTGCCACCAGGAGAGGACTGCAGGGGCCCCTGGGGGCGGGTACACAGGGGCTCTGCTAAGGAGGGGGCCTCAGGACACGGCTCTCTCTGCACCATCACCCAGCTTTTTCCTCCCGCAGTGGTTCTCAGGACTGTGCCCCAGACTCACCCGGAGGGCTCATTAAGACAGATGGCTAAGCCTGCTCCCCAAGTTTCCTCCTTTTTCAGGATTCTGTTGGCCGCTCTGTTACCCATACCTTTCTGCCTAGATTTTAGAGTCGTTTCCTTGATAGCTGTGAAGCAGTTTTGCTGGGATTTTGATTGGACTCCTGTTGAATCTAGAGATCAAGTTGGGAAGAACGGACATCTTGACAATATTGCGTCTTCCAATCCATGAACATGGAACGCCTCTCCACAACCCTCTACCCTGAGTTTCTGACGCAGTGATCAGGAGGGCCTGAGGCTTTGCAGTTCTACCTCGTGGCCAGGTGACCCCACTCTGAGAACGACTGTCCTAGGCCCCCGAAGCCCTGCCTGGCTTGGGAGTTGGGGCCATTCTGAAGACTGGGAACCTTCCGGGCTGGGCCACAGAAGGAGCTGTGGTTCCCATGCAAATCATAGCAGGCCGGTTCTGCTGGGATTTGCATGCTAACAGCTGACTTTTTTAGATTTTTAATCTCCAGCAGATAAACAGTGAGTGCCAGGAATTCACAGGTGTGGAGGTTCAAGGGGACACAGCCACTTGTGGGAAAGGGTTTTTTCTCTAAGTATCCAATTCCTCAATTTCCTGGGTGAATTTCTTGCCTCTTGGGACTCTCCCTTCCCCCAGTAAATACCTCCCAGGCAATCTCAGAAAATCAACCCCAGGTCTAAAACTAGCAGGGTGTGGGGGTGGCCTCTGGCTGACCCTAAGGTGAGTCCAGCTGGGTGGCCCGAGGAAGGGACTGAGCCATCAGAGGAATCCTTGCAGGACAGAACACGATGCTGTGAGCAGAGTGCTGGCACACAGCACACCCCACTTGCCTTCCCAGAGGAGTCGAGGGTCAGCCGAGGAAGGACCAGGCCTTCCAGGTGGAAGGAACAGCCTGGGCGAGACTCAGAGACCAACCCCAGGCCTCCACTGGGTCACGCAGGTGGCTCTCTCAGTGGCCACATTCCTGCCTGCTGTGACTCTGACCCCAGGCACTCACTCAACCCACCGCCTTCCCTTCCTCCCGGACCAGCCCTCCTAGGTGCTCCCTCGCTGACGCCAGCCACGCAGAGCCCCAGTCGGGGATGCTCAGCGACATGATGGCGTGTCCCACGGGGTGGTGGCTCTGGCCCTTCTTCCCGGCTGGCAGGGTTGGAAGGGCGGCCTCAGTCTCCACTGGGGGTCCTGACAGCTCTGCCTGCTTCCCAGTGTCTGCAGGGGCTCAGAGTCCTCATGGGACCAATCCAGAGCCTGCCCTGGAGAAGCAGGGACCCCAAGAGGGGGGGGCCGGTGGCCATGGCTCCAGAATGCAGGACAATTCACTGCCACTTGTGTTGTGATTGGGCTGGAACAGGGCACACAGAAGGCCAAAACTGTTTCCATGGATCCAGCTCTGTGGGCCCTCAGAGACCACAAGCTAGGCCTCGCGGCCAGCAGAGGGGTCATCCTGGAGACCCCAGGCCCTGAACCCCACACCTTCTCCCTGCATCAGGGTCCTGGTGCCCCAAAGCCCAGGTCCCAACACTGGGGGTCGAGGGGACCAGCTGAGATGCACGGGGCCCGGTCTGGAGCTGCCGAGGGTCCCACACCAGAAACCGCATGGAGTCTTTCGAAAGTGGCCAAGAACTGCCCTTGGCTGAATGTCCACACGCAGCCAGGAATTGAGTGGCCGGGGGCCTGGGCTTCAAGTGGATGTGGGTTCAAATCCCAGGCACGCCACCCAACAGCTGTGTGGTCCTGGCTTCCCGGGACCTTCCCAGGCTCTGGATAGCGGGGTGAGGACGTCTGTCCCAGGCTGCAGTGATGGTTACAGGTGATGCGGAAGTGCACACCTGCGTCGGGGCCAGGCCTGGAGCAAGCGAAGCGGGGATGCGGTCCCTGCTATTTGTGTTCTGGGGTCCTGGGCACCCAGATGGGGAGCGTCACAGAGGGGGCGCTTGGGAAGTACACGAGAGGCATGGCTCAGATTTCCTAAAGCCGTGCAAATCCCTCAAAACGGGACTCTCTGCAATCTCCAGTGTGGCTTTGACCTCTCTGTGTTCTGGCCCAAGGCCAGGCGGGTCCATCACAGAGTCCCCAGCACGCACGCTGTTCATCAGCGTCTGCAGGTAGTGGGCATTTGCCTCTGAGTGTCCTGCCTGCTTCGTCCCTGTGTCCCCAGCACTCGCTCTCCCCTGGCCTGAGCCTGGAGCCTCTCTGCAGACCCCCTACTCTGCAACCAGGCGTCTGTACAGTCAGCTTGGACTGCCTTTCCAAAGGTCCCATCCACTAGGCAGCTGAACAACAGAAACTTACTGTCTCCCAGTCCTGGAGACTGGAATCCGAGATCCAGGTGTGGGCAGGGCTGGTCCCTCCTGAGACCTCTCTCCTCGTGGTGTAGATGACCCTGTTCCCCCTGTGTCCTCACAGGGTCGTCCCTCTGTGTGTGTCTGTGTCTTGATCTCCTCTTCTCATAAGGACACAGGTCCTATGGGATTAAGGCCCCACCCTAGTGACCTCATTTTACCTTAATTATGTCTTTAAAGGCCTTTTTTCCAAATACGATCACATAGTGAAGTGCTGGGGGTTAGGACCTCAACATAGGAAATTGGTGGGACGTAACTTAGCCCATAACATCTGTCTCCAGGAACCTCTGTTAATGTGCACACGTGTACTGGAGTGGAGACCCAGCACCCCCTTGCCCTCACTCACATTAGATGGAAGTGGGAAGGGACCCAGGACCAGTAGGCTTTGCCCCTTCCCTTCCTTTTTTCTCCAGTAAGCAAAGCCTGGTGTTCCCAGGAGGCCTTGGGGTTGGATGTCCAGTGTTGCTGGTTATACAACAGTCCCCTGTCGGGTCTGGAGCCCAGCCCAGCCAGGTTTGCAGCCAATGAGGCCAGGATCCCAGCAAAAGTGCACCCATGGGTGATGCTACCCACGTTTTCTGGGTAGGATCCCCCCACCCATCCCATGGAGTCTGTGGGTTCCTCTCTGGGCAGCCCACACATCAGGTTGGGAGGGTCTGGCATCCGTGGGCAGAGGGGAGCAGTGTGAGGGTGCAGCTCTCAGGAATGAGGGGGTGTCAGCAGAGGAGACCCAGACAGAGAGCCAGGTGCATCCCTGTCACTGTCCATTGTCTTGCCCTCAAGTGGCCAAAGGCAGCAACTACCAACACCTACTAGTGACAATTTTCCACCCTCGAATGGGATTTGCTTCTTTAAGGTTTATTGATTCTTGTAAAACTATTTGTCCCGCACCAAGTGGCCCCAATGAGTTCACAGCGTTCCTTTATCTCATCTCAGCTGCTACCCTTCCTGCTCTTCTCCTTCCAAATCTCACTCTCTGTTTCTCTCTCTCTCTCTTTCATACACACACACACACACACACACACACAGCCAATTTACAAGTCCCTAATTTACTATTGAGTAGAAACAGAAGTTTTAAAATCTGTTACCACTTTGTGTAAAGTAAGAGTCATCAGGCTATGACTGAGGGGCTGCATATAGTGGATGGATCAACACAGAGCCTTTTGGGAAAAACTTGTGCTTTATTTGCTTCCTTCCCACTTCTTGATTGGGGTCGGAACAGCTGATATTCTCCAAGTTAGGGCTTGGTGATTCTCCTAACCCTCCCCGCTCCCTTCGTCTCCTGCTTGCCCCAGCTCCTAGCTAAGCTAAGCTCCACTCTTAGCTCTGAGCTTAACGGGTACTCAATCAGCCCCAATTCGGCTATTAGGACAACCCCCTTACCTCTGGCCATTTTGCCTTGTCCAACCCATACTACACCCCAGAGCAGCCGTCGAATTCTGTCCACAGCAGGAATCAGACCAGGCCCATGTGCTTGAAACCCCTCAGTGGGTCCTACTGCTTGAGGGATAAACTTCAGCTCCTTAGGCTGACGCTCAATGTTTTTCCTGGTATGATTCTGGTTCCAACTAAGATACTGACACCAATTCTGATGTGCGTGTCGTTCCCTCACACCGAGCAATTCTTAGACGCGAGCTGGGAGTCCTATAGTTCAACTCAGGTCTGACACTACCGACCTGGAGATGATAGCACAGACCCCACAGTTACGGGCTCCGTCCCACAAGAGCCCTTGACCCCACTTCAGAAGCCAATAGCAAATCCAAGTTATCACCTGTGCTTCTGACTATAGTTTGGATGTTCCCACCACCCTTGGGTCCGATTAATTTGTAGGGCAGCTCACAGAACTCAGGGAAACATGCTACTCACTAGATTACAGGTTTATTATAAAAAGATATAACAGGAACAGCCAGATGGAAGAGATGCCCAGGGCGAGGTGTGGGGGAAGGGCGTGGAGCTCCTCCACGTTTCCAAGCACCACTCTCCCCAAATCTGCACGTGTTCACCAACCCGGAAGCTCCTGGAACCCCATCCTTTTGGGGTTTTCTGGAGGGTTCATTGCACCAGCATGACTGGTGAAATCATTAGCTATTGGTGGTGGGTTCAACCTCCAGCCCCTTTCCCCTCCTTGGAGGTGGGACTGAAAGTTTTCACCTCTGTTCGTGTGGTTGGCTCCTCTGACAACCAGCCTCCATCCTTAGGTAATTTCCAAAAACCACCTTATTAACATAACAAAGACACCTTTATGCTCTCTCCACAGGAAATTCCAAGGGCTTTAGGGGCTCTGGACCAGGAATGGGACAAAGACCGAATATATATTTCTTATTAAAAATCACAATATCGCACCTGGCCAGACCTCAGTTCTGCCTAACCAGCCTCTTCGGGCAACCATGCCCATCTCTGCCCTGGATGCAGAATGCTCTCCAACTTCTCCAGCGTGGAAGACCCTGGCACGTGTGCCCCTGCTAATAGATGGGGCATCACGGTGCACTGTTCCTTGTGCATTGGCGCCCCTCCCAGTGCAAGCCTCTCTCAGTCCATGAGGTTCAAGAGATGCAAAGGATGTTCCCCAGACCAGGGGTTATCAATCCGTGTTTCTTAGCCCCCTGGCTATTGTGGTTTATTTGGAAATGGGCACGTGACCCCAATCAAATCAATCACAGCCCATCCAGACATTAGAGCCTTCTCAGAGGAAGACAGAAATGAGAAATGAAGAAAGTGAGATTGAGTTCTGATGATATCATTTGAGCCGCTGGATCCAGCCGTTCCTGAAGCTGAAATCCCTGGGCTTCTCAACAAATGCATAAGCCACTTACACTCAGAAAGATTCTTCTGACTGACTGGCTCTAGTAACTGGCTATAGAATCTTTCTGAGTGTAAGTCATGATACTCAGAAAGATTCCTGTCCAGTAACAGATACGAAATGTGAGTACGGCTCCTGTGGTCTTTGGAGAACAAGGGAGGTCACTCAGTCAAGGGGCAGGCCTCGTGCTTCCAGGAGCTTGGGCACCTGTGGTCTGCCCTTCCCCCAGTCATGCCGCACTGACTGGAGAGGACAAAGTGCTTCTGGGGGCAGCACCCATCAGTAGTGAGCCAAGGTCCATGGTCCCTCCAATGGACTTCCCAGTAAAAGAAGGAACCTCTGGGTGACAGAATTCACAGACTGACAGATGAGCAGTGCCTGGAAAGGGGGATCTAGACAGCGTGGCACTGTGATCCACCCAAAACCATGCCAGCACAGGAGTTAGGCTGGTCCACACTGTGATCACGGCCAGCTCCCTCCGTCAGCTTGGTTCAAGTCACCTCCCTGCCCAGGCACCGTTTCCCTCGCCTCTAAAAGAAGATTGGATCTTACCATGTGTGGCAGGGACCACATTCTACACCCGGCAGGATCCCATTCACACCCCTCCCTCCCAGAGTCTCGCTGCACTTCCAGGGAGCAGGGAGGGCAGAGTGCACAGGAGTAGCTCTGGATAATAAGTGAGTCGAAGTACCAAGTCACTTCCAGGCTGAGGCTGTGAAGAGCCCCGTGTGCCCATCCTCCCGCAGAACCCTGAGATGAAACAGCCTGGATACAGACTCACCACAGGGAGGACAGATGCCCTGAGAAGTTGCCCCCTTCACTTTGGATTCTGTGTGAGAGAAAATCAAACCTTTGTGGCATGAAGCCTTTGAGATTTGGAGGCTTATTCTTTATTGCAACAAAACCTAGCTTCTCCTGACTAACACAGAAGAGCCGGGGCGCACACACTGTCACCAAGAGACTGGCTCCTGGACAGACATTACTAATCCATCAGGGCGCCCTTTCCTCCCCCAGCTCAGCACGTGCACAGGCAGCCATACCAATGGATCTACGGACCGTGAGATGTGACAAGATCCCTCGAGCTCATACATTGCCCCTCGGGTAGTTGAATCATTTGATTGCCCCCCTCTTTGGGCACAAATGGTGGGACTTGGGAGGCTCTGACGCCTTCCTACCGGTCTGTGTTCCGTGCTTGTCAAAGTGTTCCTTCCTCCTTGCCTGCTCTCCAAGGGGTGCCGAGCTGGGGCGGCCGCCCCCAGCCCCTTCCTGCTGCCATTCCCCCATCGCCAGCTCCGGCAGTGATGCCAGCATCGGTGACATTCTTCTCCCCCTCTGAGCTGCTACATGCAGAGCCAAGTCAGAGCTTGCTGCTCTGAAGACACTGGGTGAGCTGGGCTGCCCCGAGTTCTCATTCTTCGTCAGGGTGTGCCTGGCCTCAGACTCAGAAAAGACAATTCACTTTCGGTGGGACCCCTTCCAGAAGGAGTGCTGGAGCTGGAACAGGAGCCCGGTCCCGGGGGTCAGCTCCCGCCCTGCGTCTGAGATGAGGGAAGGGCAGTCCCGGGACACGGGCTCCAAGCGGACGAACAGAGCGAACACAACTGTTGACAATGGGGCTTTGATCTGCCTAATGTCACAAGACAGCCGGGGACAAACGCCAGGCGCTGGGTGACTCCCGGTTCCCACAGGAGATGCCCTGTGCAGGTATTCACACGGGGAAATTCTTGGCAGGACTGGGCCCTGGGTCTGTGCCCATCACAGACACAGCGCGGCAATTAGGTTGTGGAAAATGGTGGGCGAGGCTCGTTTGGCCAAGGCTGCAGCCTCCGGCTTGAAGGTAGCATCAGAGGGAGAGAAGGAAGGAGGGAGGGAGGGAGGGAGGCCAACCCCGGTGGGAGTGGGTGCCTGGCTGGTGTGAACGAGGGTGAGCTCGAGGAATTCCTGTGGTTGGGGCAGCCAGCAGGCACAAAGGCCGGGCTGGCGCCCTTGACAATACACGCTCTGTCCCCAGCTGTTGGTGACCTTCGCCAAAGCGCTTGGTGAATGGGCCATGCCGCTCCCAGGTGTGTCCAAGCCGCCAGCGCTGGAAACACATGAAGAGGCCAGAGCGTTCACAGGATGTGTTGTAACTCGGGTGCCCACAAGGGCCGCCCTGGGGCTCGAGCCAGGCTGGCGGGGCCGTCCTCCAGGCTGTCAGGACGCATTATCCCCACCCGCGCTCCAGAACAATGGCCTCACCTGTACCTCGCTCTCATCCCAAGGTGCATGAAACGGCCCACGCCTCCTGCCAGCAGCTCTGGTTTCCCGGCCTGCTCCCCTGGGAAGGAAGTGGCAGGAAGAGCCTGGAGCCCAGAGAGATAGCGGCTGGAGGGACAAGGCTTCCTGAGAGCTTCCTGCTCTAGCCTCCGGATCACTAACTTCCAAGAAGAGTCCTGCGTGGATCACTGACCTCAGGCCCGTGAGGGACAAAATCCCCATCGACTTCTGTGTCCTCGGTCTTGGCCTCTGGGCGCCGTGATACCAGCCGCACGACCGGTGAACACACAGTTATGTATTAATAAACACCAAGATGCATTTGCTGGAGGCTGTCTTGCGTCACACACACACTCGTTCATTTAATCCACGCAACCACCCCACGGGCAGCTGCCTCCAGCACTGCCTGCGTCTCACATTTGGGGAAACTGGGGCCCCAGCTGGTAATGGGCAGCCTCGGCTGTGAACCTGGGTGTCTGGCGTCCGTGTCCGTGACTGTGGCCACCTCACTGCTCTGATTGTCACCTCCAAACTCAGGGCCCTTTGGTGACGCCTAGAAGGGATTCTCTGACCACACTTTTCCTGTTCACGACCTTCCCACCGCCCACCCCACTGAGGCAGGGACCCCCACACCCATGGCTTCTTGAATCAGTAAGAAAAGCAACTAGATGAAACAGGCAACGTTTCTTGAGCTCCTCCCCAGGCCAGGCACGTCCCAAACGCTTCCCATTCCCAACATCCCAACGTGGGGATGCAAGATCACCATCCCCCTTTTACAGATGAGGAAACTGAGGGTCCTCGGTAGCTGGCCGAGGACCCCCCAGCTCATCGGTGGGGTGATGGACTTCCGCCTCTAGCCTGGATGAAGGGGGGCGGGGGTAGGAAAGACGGGAGAAGGGATGCTGGCTCCCTCGCAGGCAAAGCCTCCAGCGTGTGCTCCATCGCGGTGTGCTCCATCCTGTCCCTGCCTGTTGTGACCCACGGCAGCTGTGTCCCCGGGACGCCCAGGTCGGCACTGCGCTCTTGATCTTTGGGTCTGGCCAGTTTCGGGGTTTTGATGACCCCACTGGGAAGTCTTAACAGCAGGTGGCATTTCCGGTCCCGTGAGAGTGTTCTCAGAGGTGCCGAGGGGTAAACAATGACCACGGAGGAGGAACCCCAGCCCTGCGCAAAGCTGTCGTGTGCAGATGGACGTGACCCTATGCGTCCTTAGGGGTAAAATATTTAGATACTAGAGAGCCCGCTCGCATGTCAACAACAGCCCCTTTGTCCCAGGCGGAGGAGACAAGGGATGGATGGGAATTTGCATTTTTGAACTCATCCTCCGATTCTATGGACGGCCGAGACTACCTGGCACTTGGAGCCCCCCGCGTCTGGGCGACCCGGTGCAGGCGGGCGTCTGTGTGCCGGGCACTGAGCCAACGTGGGAGCCCCGGGAACGGAATAATGAAGAATTAATTTACCCAGCAGGGCCCTTTCAGTGTCTGGGAAGCTCTCGCACCTTCTCGGAGGGGGCAGACGTGTTTCCTTGGGAGGAATGCCGTTACACAATCGGTCTGTCAAGAGGCCGCATTAAGAATCCAGGCGAGGTTGCTTCAGCTGCGGCCGGTTCCTTTGATTCACACACTCCCCACGGGCAGACCCAGACCCCTGGTTCCCTGCTGTCCTGAGAAGGAACGAACCACCCGCAAGGGACCCCACACAGGAGCCAGAGAAAACACGGTGGGAATGCACCATCCCCCGACATGCAGAGAGCTTATAACCTGAGTCCCCTGGAGCCCACAGATACCTGCTCGGCAGATCTAACACCCATTGTGCAGATGGACACACTGAGGAGCACACAGCTCCTTGACCACCAAGGAGCAGAGCAGTGATGACCAAGCCCACAGGACACATGCAGCGTATCTCACAGTACAGGTGGGGACATGGTGGGGGGCTGGAGGGGCAGCTGATATGCCAACACCGGAAAACAAGAAAATAAAAGATCAACGTAGAGAACAAACTTATGGTTATCACAGGGGGAAGCAGGGGTGGGATGAACTGGGAGATTGGGACTGACACATATATACTACTATGTATAAAATAGATAACTAATGAGAACCTCCTGTATAGCACAGGGAACTCTACTCTATGCTCTGTGGTGACCTAAATGGGAAAGAAATCCAAAAAAGAGGGGATATATGTATACATATAGGTGATTCACTTTGCTGTACAGCAGAAACTAACTATACTACAATAAAAATCAATTTTAAAAAGATCAACCAGCTACAAAAATGGGAAGGAAAGGGAACCCAGTGGGCTGTTCATAGGTTGAAGGAGGGTGTTGCAACCTCACCAGGCTGGGGACCCTTTGAAGAGCCCAAGGGCTCAATCCAGCTCCCCCGTCAAATCACCAGAGGCTCTATAAAAGGATTCCCACATTATTCGATGATAAAAAGAAACGATCCAGGTATTCAGAGTAATCAAAATCATGAAGACAGGAGGTAGGATGGTGGGTGCCTGGGGCTGGAGGAGGGGAGGATGGGGAGTTAATATTTCGCGGGGACAGTTTCCAATTCACAAGAAGGAAAGTGTAATGGGGATGGCTGGCAGGGATGGCTGCAGAAGGTATTTCATGAAACTAAGGCCACTGAACTGTATACTTAAAAAAGGTAAGATGGTAAATTTTGTGTTATGTGTATTTTAACACAATGAAAACAGAGGACGGAGAAAAATGCTTCTCTATGTATGAAATCATCTTCAGAAGGATGTTCTTTCAAGAAGTGTTAATATCAGTTACCTCCAAGGAAGAGAAGCAGGTGCCTGGGGGATGGGATTAAGAGGGGGACTCTGGTACCTTTTGAATTTTGAACCACACGAATGCATGGCAGTCACAAAAATATCATTCGTTTTTTTAATTATTTTTTTTCCACATCTTTATTGGAGTATAATTGCTTTACGACGTTATGTTCATTCATTTTTTAGAGAAAAAAAGAAACGAGCGAGCAAGCCACAAAAGACACAGAAGAACCAAAAATGCATATTGCTAAGTGAGAGAAGCCAGTCTGAAGGGCTGCAATACTGTATTTGGATTCCAACGACATGACATTCTAGAAAAGGCAAAATTATGGAGACAGTAAATAGATCAGGCGTTCAGTGGAGCACAGAGGATTTTTCTTTCCATTGGAGTACAGTTGCTTTACAAAGATGTGTTAGTTTCTACTGTACAGCAAAGTGAATCAGCTCTCCGTAGACATATATCCCCTCTTTTCTGGATTTCCTTCCCATTTAGGTCACCACAGAGCACTGAGTGGTGTTCCCTGTGCTATACAGTAAGTTCTCATCAGTTATCTATTTTATTCATGGTATCAATAGTGTAAATATGTCATCTTTTTTCTTTCTTTTTTATTGGAGTATAATTGCTTTACAAGGTTGTGTTAGTTTCTGTTGTACAATGAAGTGAATCAGCCATATGTATACCTATATCCCCTCTCTCTTGGACCTCCCTCCCACCACCACCCCCCATCCCACCCACCTAGGTCATCACAGAGCACAGAGCTGAGCTCCCTGTGCTATAGAGTAGGTCCCCACTAGCTATCTATTTTACACACAGTAGTGTATTTATGTCAGACCTAACCTGCCAATTCGTCCCACCCTTCTCTTCCCTCCGTGTCCACATGTCCATTCTCTACGTCTATGCCTCTATTCCTGCCCTACAGACAGGTTTATCTGTAAGATCTTTCTAGATTCCACATATATGCATTAATATACGATATTTGTTTTTTTCTTTCTGGCTTACTTCACTCTGTATGACATACTCTAGGTCCATCCACATCTCTACAAATGACCCAGTTTCGTTCCTTTTTATGGCTGAGTAATATTCCATTGTATATATGTACCACATCTTCTTTACCCATTCATCTATCATTGGACATTTAGGTTGTTTCCATGTCCTGGCTGTTGTAAATAATGCTGCAATGAACAATTGGTGTCAATCCCCATCTCCCAATTCATCCCACCACCCCCCTTTCCCCCCTTGGTGTCCATACATTTGTTCTCTACATCTGTGTCTCTATTTCTGCTTTGTAAATAAGATTGTCTATACCCGTTTTTACTGATTCCACATGTATGCATTCATATATGATATTTGCTTTTAGCAGCATTATTTACTATATATATATATATAACATTTGGGACTTCCCTGGTGGCACAGTGGTTAATAACCCACCTGCCAAGGCAGGGGACACAGGTTCGTGCCCTGGTCTGGGAAGATCCTACATGCCACGGAGCAGCTAAACCCATGCACCACAACTACTGAGCCTGCGCTCTAGAGCCCGTGGGCCAGAACTACTGAGCCCACATGCCACAACTATTGAAGCCCATGTGCCTAGAGCCATGTTCTGCAACAAGAGAAGCCACCGCAATGAGACACCTGTGCACCGCAACGAAGAGTAGCCCCTCTCACCGCAACTAGAGAAAACCCGCGTGCAGCAACGAAGACCCGACATGGCCCAAAATAAATAAAAATAATAAAATACTACTCAGCCGTAAAAACAATGACATAATGCCATTTGCAGCAACACGGATGGACCTAGAGATGATCATACTAAGTGAAGTAAGTCAGACAGGGAAAGACAAATATTATATGCTGTAATATACGTGGAATTTTAAAAAATGATACAAATGAACTTGTTTACAAAGCAGAAATAGACTCACAGACATAGAAAACAAGCTTATGGTTACCAAAGGGGAAGATGGGGGAGGGATAAATTAGGTGTTTGGGATTAACAGATTACACACTACTCTATATAAAATAGATAAACAACAAGGACCTACTGTATAGCACAGGGAACTATACTCAATATCTTATAATAACCTGTAATGGAAAAGAATCTGAAAAAGAATAGACGTATATATATATGAATAACTGAATCACTTTGCTGTATACCTGAAACTCCCACATTGTAAATCAACTATACTTTAATAAAAAGTTGTTTGTTTTTGAAAAAAAATATTTAAATTAAAAAAAGACGAAACTTCCCGAGGCCCACATCAGGGCTGAGTACCACTCAGGCAGGGCCCACCCTGGGCTGAGTATTGATACTCAAAGCTCTCTCCCTGGACCCTAGTGAAAAAGAGACATGACAGCAGGCCAGGGTCTCAGGCTGACACAATCACCGCTATAGCCGTAGCTCCCAGCAAGAGCCTCGTACACAGTAGGTGCTCAATAAATATTTGTTAAATTAATGAATGTTTAGGGAATGAGAAATCCAGGTAAGGCTAGGATGGTGGAGCCAGGTGACGGAGGACTGGAGGGAAGCGTGTGGGGACTCTGGTGACCTTGAGGGGAGCTGGAGGAGGGAGCTGGCATCACTGGTCCTTCCCATGGGAAGTTGTCCCTAAGGTCTGCCAGGCAGCTGGGCACACAGGGAGGTCATGTTTCTTCATCAGGGTTGAGGGATACGAGTGTTAAGGGTTTTAAAATCACATATCGATTTGACAAGTTGGATTTCATATGTTAGCATAGAGCTGGAGCGTAGGAGGGGAGATCGGGTCTGAGCCTGGGGCCCAAGCCCATCACGTTCCACCTCAGCCCTCGGTCTCCTTGTCAGGAAAGTGACTGGATCGGGGTCCTCAGTGTTCCCTCTGCCACCCAGGACTTGGGTGGAAAGGGGTTCTCTAACCAGGCTTCGCGACAGCCTTTACTGCAACCTTGAGATTTGAGACTCTCCACTGTGTCTTGCTTGAAGTGGAAGTAAAAGCCATTTCCTTACTTTTATGGGAGGGATTCTGATTCTTCCTTGAATCTTTTGTACATTGAGAGCCACTTCCTTCCCATCTCACCCAAAGATCTCACAAGCTTAAGGAAAAAAAAACATTAACAGCAACTGTGTTCCATTTTAGAAGATCAATAAATAGAATTCAGTCAGTTATAAAGAACAAACACAGCTATGCGCCTGGCACCTCTGCCAGGGCTGGGGGAGATGCTGGTAACATCACACAGTAGGAACTCAACCCCAAAGGAGGAGAATGCTTCTCAGGCTGGGCGGCCACACAGCGCAGAGGCAAGGGGAGGCTCAGGCAACAAGGTGGGCTCAGGCGGAAGGGGAGGCCAGACACATGAGCTGGAGGTGAACTCACAAGAGCCTCAAACTCCAGGCTGAGGGAGTTGAGGTTTATTCTGGAGGAAGTGAGATGCAGCAACATGGCTGACAAGAGGCAGAAAAGGCAGTTCCCCCCTCCACACCCTGAAGCTAACGCCAAAGCTGGCTGCAAGACACATGGAGTGCTTCCTGCTGGCCATAACCCAGCTTGGGGCCCTCAACATAGATCCCCAGCTGAAGGGTGTCCCAGAGCCTTCATTTGTGGCTTCTGTCAGCCAGTGGCAAAGAGCTGGGAGTGTGAGAACTGCTGGAATAAGTCCCCAGGCCTGGAACCAGCCCCTGACCTTCTCCAGACACATCACCGTGGCCTGCCCCCCACCGCCTGCCTTCACATCTCCCACTCAGCCTCTCTCTCACTTTGCTCCAGCGTCACTGGCCCGTTGCTGTTCCTTTAAGAGGCCAAGCCAGCTTCTGCCTCAGGGCCTTTGCACGTGCTGTGGTTGCCTCCACCTGGAACACTATTTCCCAGATACCACAGGGCTCACTCTCAGACTTTTCTCAGGTCTCTGCTCAATGTCCCCTCATCAGTGCAGCCTGCCTTGACACCCCCTAATGAAAATAGCACCCACACCCGTATCCAGACGCTCCCCACCCTCTCATCCTGCTTAATCTTCCTTCACAGCACTCACCTCTTCATTTATTTCTTCATCGTCTGTCTTCCTCCAGACAGAGGGCTCCAGGAGGGTGAGCCCTCAAAAAATTATCCATTGAATGAACGAATGAGCAGGAAATTACTTCTGGAAATTTCTTCTACCTGGCCCCTGGCCCTGGGGAGAACCATTCATGGTAGCCAGATTCCTTGTCCAGGTGGCTGGCACAGGAAAGGAAGGGCCAGTGCTAGGGCTTAGCAGCTTTCTCTCCATGCCCTCGTATTAGTTATCTACTGTGGCATAACAAATTACCCCACCCATGGCGGGGCAAAGCAGTCATAAGCATTTGTCATCCTCATGGTTTCTGTGGGTCAGGAATGCGGGAGGGGTGGGGTTCAGCAGTGCCATGTCTCCCAAGGCAGCAGGCAGTTGTGGGCAAGGGGAAGTCCTCTGAAGGTTTGACCGGGGCTCGGGGATCTGCTTCCAAGGCTGGTAAGTTGGTGCTGCTGGTAGGAGGCCTCAGTTCCTCTCCACAGGACATGCTAAGTGTCCTCATGTCATGGCAGCTGGCTTGGATTCATGAGAGCAAAGTGGAACCTACAACGCCCTTTACAACCTAACCACACACTGTCATCTTTCCTTCACTTTATCCATCACCCAAACAAACCTTGATTCAGTGTGGAGGACGCTACACAAGGGTATGAAATCTGGGAGGTAAGGGACATGCACATCCACTTAGAGACTGTCCCTTGAGGCTGAAGTAGAGGTCTGTCACTTGGTCTGGAATGTTCTTCTCCATCTCCCTCCACCTGAACCCCTTGGGCTTCCTCAGGACCCAGAGTCAAGGTCTCCTCCCCTGGGAAGACTTCCTCGGTCTAACTCCAGCTGAGTTAAGGCTCCTTGGGTGCCCACTGCCCCGGCCTCAACCAGAGCATGGATCCTGTCGTGTTGCAATTGTTTCTTCCCTAATCTTTCCACAGAATAAAGCTGAGAACTCCTCAGGGCAAAGACCATGTCTGATTCCCTTGTGTCCCCAGCACCCAGCAGCCAGAGCTGGTCTCAGCATTATGTGGGGTTCATTGAGCATTGATCAGATTGATGGATGGATGGGTGGATGGATGGATGGATGGATGGATGGATGGGTGGGTGGATGGATGGATGGATGGATGGGTGGATGGATGGATGGATGGATGGATGGGTGGGTGGATGGATGGGTGGATGGATGGATGGATGGATAGATGGATCAATGGGTGGATGGATGGATGGATGGATGGATGGATGGATGGATGGATGGGTGGATGGGTGGATGGATGGATGAGTGGATGGATGGATGGATGGATGGATGGATGGATGGGTGGGTGGATGGATGGATGAGTGGATGGATGGATGGATGGATGGATGGATGAGTGGATGGATGGATGGATGGATGGATGGATGGATGGATGGATGGATGGGTGGATGGATGAATGGATGGATGGGTGGATGGATGGATGGATGGATGGATGGGTGGGTGGATGGATGGATGAGTGGATGGATGGATGGGTGGATGGATGGATGGATGGATGGATGGGTGGATGGATGGATGGGTGGATGGATGGATGGATGGATAGATGGATGAATGGGTGGATGGATGGATGGATGGATGGATGGATGGATGGATGGATGGGTGGATGGGTGGATGGATGGATGGATAGATGGATGGATGGATGGACAGACGGATGGATGGATAGATGGGTGGATGGATGGATGGATGGATGGATGGATGGTTGGGTGGATGGATCAAATGGATCAATGGATTGATGGATGGGTGAATGAGTGGGTGGATGGGTGGGTGAATGGATGGATGGATGGATGGGTGGATGGATGGGAGAGGAGGATAGATGGATGGGTGGATGGCTGTGTGAGTGGATGGGTGGATATATGGATACCTGGATGGTACATGAATGGCTATATGGATGGATAAATGGCTGGCTTTTCCTATATTTCTTCTACAAAATAATTACTTGGGACTCTTTGAAATCCCGAGCCAAGAGGGACCTTAAAGTTTATCTACAGACATATCCCCAGAGTCAGCAAGGCCAAAGAGCCACGTTGAACAGGTCTGGATTCCGAGTGCTGGTGAGAAGAGTTCCTTACTCTTGGCATGATCTGCCTCCTGGCGGTGATGCCTCTCCCTCTCACGACGTGCGCATGGGGACCTACCCACAAAGGTGCACAGGCAAGCCCCAGATAGCAGGGCCTCTGCCGTCATAAAGCAGCCCACATGCCCTCGTGCTCAGCGGGGGCTGGCCAGCTCTCACTGGGGGTAGCAACAGCACACAAAGCGAGCTTCCTCTGGCATCTTGTCCTGGGCTGGGCAAGGGTGGGGCCTGGAGATCCAGGGGAAAGGGGCAGGGGAAGGGTATCCTGGAACCCTGCTCACCTGCTCACCTGTTCCTGCCATCTGGCCTGATCTGGATCTCAGAGCCCTGCCCCCCACCCCTGTCTGCCCCCCTCACTTCCTCTTTCACCAGAGGCCTCCGTGGGGACCCAAGATGCCCACAAACCCCGGGATCGGGGAATTGAATACCTGCAACGGCTTTCGCCCCCTTCAAGGGGATGGGACATAAGTCCCTAAGCGGGTCTCCTCGTGGGAAGGGCAATACAACAAGGGGGTGGGACATACTCTTCTAAGCGGGTCTCCTCGTGGGAAGGGCAATACAAAACCTGGGCCTCCACCCGGAGCCCCAGAGAAAGGAAGAGTGAAGCTCAACTCTGAGCAAATGGCAAGACTGGGGCTGGGTGGATCCGGACTTCTGGGGCCCAAAGCTTATGCAATCTGGACGCCCATTTAAGAAAAATCATACTACATTGTAAATACAAATTAAGTCCCAAAATGGTCATTTCGAATGAGAAAGAAAACACAACAAATGACACATATTATAAACATCACCAAATGCAGGAAAAGAGCATATGATGGCATGGTTAACTGACTGCCTGACCCTCCCCTATTACACTTGTTTTCCTACATGTTTTTAGGGCTGCATTCTTTTTGGTTGCCTCTTCGTGTGACAGTGATTTTATAATATGATTTTCTACTTCAAAAATGAAAGACCCATCCTCAGCAGGTTTGACTGAGATTTGTTTATTATTAAGGCCAAATCAGAAGTGTCCCCTGCAGTTTCCTGTGTATGTGTTGGGGGGGTGGGTATCTGCTGGGGGACTCTAGCCCTTTGGCATCACTCACGCCCCCAGTGACCACAGGGGAGCAGCCAGGCCAGCTCAGGAAGGTCCTTGCCATCTCTGGTCCCAGAAGGAACAGGTAGCCTCGACTCCTGGTCATTGTGGTCCCAAGCAGGAATCTCCATGAGGTCCACCTGGGGCAGGCTGTCCTGGGGGCCAGCCCCCAACCCAGAAACAAGACCTAGGGGCAGGGGTGGCTCGTGGGCTGGGGCAGAGAAGCCTGAGCCGAACCTTGGGCCGGACCCAGGTAAGTGAAGGGTCTGGTGCTTAAACTTCATTATCCTCACTGACCATGTGGTGATGCCTCCTGCAAGCGCCCAGGGGCTTGGCTGCCAAAGGCACCTCCAGCCTCCTCCTATAACCAGGCCCACAGGCCAGGCCGGGGAGTCAGGCCAATGCCTCACAAAGGAAGCAGCCTGCATGTTCTGTTGGTGGGAGGACAGAGAGGGGACAGACAAAAAGGCATCCAGAGGAGGGATGTGGCCATGCCCACAGGCACTGGGATTTGGAGAACTGTCAATCATTGCCCTAATCTAGGCTTCTAAAACCTGCAATTCCAGACATCCCCACGTGGAGGTGCTCAGTCCCATGCTTGGAGACACAGAGGCCTCATTGTATTGCAAGTGTCTCCCCTGGGTCTCTCAGGGAATCCAGGGTTGGGGGAAGGGGCAGCCTCCCACCCCAACAACCTTTACTGAGCACAGAGGAGGGGGTTTTCACCAAGTGGGGGAACATGTAAAAGGCTCAGTTTCATGGGAGTGGGAGAAGCTGCCCAGCCTTAAACCCTCGACATCAACCCCCATCCCACCCGCGCCACACACAGACCCCACAAACTCTACTGCCAAGGGAGAAGCCAGACGTGTGGGCCGGGCCCAGGTGCAGCCCTACCTTCTAGGAAAGGATGGTGCCCTTGGCAGTGTGAGAACCAGGAATGGAGAGCCCACCATGATGGGGAGATTGGCAGTCTCATCTTTGCTTGGCCATTTACTCAGCTGGTGCTTCCGGAAAGTCCTTCACTCCCCCTGCACCTTGGTCTCTTCGTCTGTAAAATAAGGCAACATCCCTGCGTCTCATCCAGCCCCACGGAGCTAGGACAGAGGTAATCTTAGTAGGAGGACAGCTATGAACCCATCATGCTGGACTCAGGCCGTACCTTGTCTGGGATTCCAAGCTCCCAGCACAGCCCCATCCTTATCCAGTAACTCATCTGCCCAGACCCTGTGGTCTGTTTCCATTGGGCCGTTTGCTGGGTCCCAGACAGGTCTTGAGCTAGCCCGCTTCCAAAGCCAGCTTCCCTGTTTGCTGTGCAAGAGAAAAGCCCTCCAGCCTCACCCCAGCCCCACCTGGCCTCGGAGACACAGGCGCCCTCCTCTGAGAGGCCTATCTTTGCAACTGTGCCTGAAGGGACCCCCAGCCTCAGCTTCCCCCGCTGAGATGTGAGGTAATAAGAACCTGATGGGGTAGCTCCGGACGAGCCAAAGAGACTGTGTGTGGAAAACCGGGCTCCCACAGGTCAGAGGGGCGAGATGCTTACAAGCTCTTTATCCCTTTCGAACGATAGATACAAGCGCTCACCTCGTCCATGGGAGGCAGGCAGCAAACCTGCCTCCCATGGGGCATATCGGCCGTGTCCCGTCAGCACTCCTCAGACCTGCCTCTGAATCCCTTCTCTGACCCCAGAGCCCCCGCTGTTCCCACTGTCACTTAACAGTTAGTGCTGTCCTGGAGTCCAGGGGACCTGTGTCTCGCGTCCTAGCCTCAGGAGTTCGCCCTCATGTGTCTCCACCATTTACGAGCGGGTGGCCCAGGCTGAGCTTGAGGCTGGCTCCCATGGGGCCTCGCAGGGACTCCCCACGCCAATCAGGAGGTACTTGCAGATTTAAATGCCTCTCGAGGTTTGGAAAATCCCGCGGAGGCATCCATCCCCTCCTGATTTAGCTGGACAGATGACGTGTGTACCTGCAGACGTGTGGAGGGTTTCCAGGGCTAACCTGAGCCAGCAGAGAGTGGGCGGAAGGGAGCAGATCGAGTGACCTGGGAGTGGAGGCCTTCCCCATCCACCACCTCGCGACTGCGCAGGGGTCCAGATGGGGCTCAACAAACACGACACTCTCGGGAGGGACTGCCACCTTTGATATTCAATCTCCCTGCTCAGGCAAGCTCAGTTTCCCTTTCTGCCCCATCTCAGCCATATGCCAAGCAGAAGGCCGCGAGGTTTTCTTTTTTAAAAAATTACTAAATCTCTTTCAATTATACTCATTATCCCAGCATTGAAGATGTGGGCAGAGGTTTACAAGAACCTTTTTTTTTCTTTTTTAACAATAAGTACAAGGTGCCAATTAATTCTAGGGCAAACCTACGTCCTGTAGTTTCTGGAAAATTCACTTCAGTGTTAAGTGGGTTCCTGATCAATCCAATTTAAATGCACAACAGGATTTGGATCCACTTATTTGTGTAAACAAGGAGAAGCTCCTCGTGGCAGCCCACAGGGTCCGTTCAAGGCCGCCCTCCTGCCCCGCAGCTGCAGCCGCCACGTGGACAGGGGCGCTGGAAAGTCTGGTGGGAGGGGCTGAAGCGCTTCACACCCGCTCCTGGAGTCTGCGCATCCGCATCTGTAAAATGGAAGTCATTCTCCGTGCTGACCAGAGAGGACCGATTTAAGGCGAGGAATGAGAGGAAGACACACTCTGGGTCCCTGAAAAAATGAGACATGGGGCATGTGGTGGCAATTTTGAGTCAGAAGAAAGTATTTAATCACACTCAGAATTCTTCCTGGATACTGTCAGACTGGAAAAAAGATCAAGGCTCGGACTTCCCTGGTGGCGCAGTGGTTGGGAGTCCGCCTGCCGATGCAAGGGGACGCGGGTTCGTGCCCCGGTCCGGGAAGATCCCACATGTCGCGGAGCGGCTGGGCCCGTGAGCCATGGCCGCTGAGCCTGCGTGTCCGGAGCCTGTGCTCCGCAACGGGAGAGGCCACGACAGTGAGAGGCCCGCGTACCGCAAAAAAAAACAAAAGATCAAGCTGCAACTCCAGGCTATATACAAGAAACCCACGTTAGATATAAATACACAAATAGTTTAAAGTAGAAAGACAGAAGAAAAGATATAAGGAGGGCATTTTATTTTACGTTCGGTAGTGTATATATGTCAATGCCACTCTCTCACTTCGTCCCAGCTTACCCTTCCCCTCCCCATGTCCTCAAGTCCATTCTCTTAAGTCTGTGTCTTTATTCCTGTCCTGCCCCCAAGGTTCTTCAGAACCATTTTTTTTTTAGATTCCATATACATGTGTTAGCATACGGTATTTGTCTTTCTCTTTCTGACTTACTTCACTCTGTATGACAGACTCTAGGTCCATCCACCTCACTACAAATGACTCAGTCTTCTTTCTTTTTATGGCTGAGTAATATTCCATAGTATATATGTGCCACATCTTCTTTATCCATTCATCTGTCAATGGACACTTAGGTTGCTATAGCTAGTGGGAAGCAGCCGCATAGCACAGGGAGATCAGCTCGGTGCTTTGTGACCGCCTAGAGGGGTGGAGTAGGGAGGGTGGGAGGGAAACGCAAGAGGGAGGGGATATGGGGATATATATATATACGTATAGCTGATTCACTTCATTATACAGCAGAAACTAACACAACATTGTAAAGCAATTATACTCCAATAAAGATGTTAAAAATAAATAAGTAAAACAAAATTTTTTTTAAAAAGAGGGACATTGTACAGTGCTAAAAGAGTCACTTAACCAAGACGTGGTCATCCTCAATGTGTGTGCTGAGTAAGAGAGGATCGAGATACTCTAAGCACAAAATGACAGAACTGAAAACAGAAATGAGCACGTTGACGGTTACAGTTGAAGGTTTCCTTATTCATGCTCCTTTACTATTTTCTAAATTTATTAACTATTGATATCTTTAGTTCGTATGCTTACAAAACGTTCCTCTTTATCTCAGCATTACACTTTGTCTTGAAGCCTATTTTATTTCATTAATAAAACCACTTCAACCTTCTTATGCTTATCATTTGCCTGGCTTAACATTTTTCCATCTATTTACTCTCAGTCTGTCTGTGTCTTTATATTAAAGTGTGCCTCTTGTCCAGAGCAGGTTGGACTTTGCTTCTTTTTTTAGAATGAAGTGTTTAATTCATTAGCATATATACAATTTTTATGTAGCTGGATTTAGGTCTATTTGTCTCCTCTGTTTCATTTTCTCCTGTGTTCCTCCGTTCCTGCCTGTTTTGTTTTGTTTTTAATTGAATATCTTCTGGAATTCTATTTCTCTATTGATCTTTAACTATACCTATTTGCCCTTATTCACTGATAAATTATTTTCTCCCAAGAAAATCAGAGCGATTCAATTACATTCCTAGTCACCAACAACAATCATAAAAAGTATCTTTAAAAAGGTAACATTTAGGGCTTCCCTGGTGGCGCAGTGGTTGAGAGTCTGCCTGCCGATGCAGGGGACACGGGTTTGTGTCCCGGTCCGGGAAGATCCCACATGCCACGGAGCGGCTGGGCCCATGAGCCATGGCCGCTGAGTCTGCGCGTCCGGAGCCTGTGCTCTGCAACGGGAGAGGCCACAATAGTGAGAGGCCCGCATACCGCAAAAAAAGAAAAAAAAAAAAAAAAGGTAACATTTAAAATTGAGTCAAATAAAAAAAAAACATCAAATAATGAACATCACCTACAAACAAGTCTAACAAAAGACATGCAAGACTTATGGGGAAAATTACAAATCTTCATTGAAAGATATAAACTAAGCTCTAAATAAATTACAAGGTGTGCCACGTTCAAGCAAACTCAACCGTGTAATGATGAGAATTCTACTCAAAACGATTATGGATTCAAGGCAAATCTAATCAAAATTCCTGTAGGCTATATCATGAAACTTTCCAAAGTGATCTGAAAGCTTATATGGAAGAGTAAGGTGCTAAAAACAGGAAGACGGTCTTGAAGGAAGACAGGAAGAGGTAAGGAAGGAAGGAGAGAGCAAGGAAGAGCTGTGTCTGAGATGAGGATTCCAAGTAAAACTATTATCATTAAAACTGTGTGTTATTGATGTGTGAATAAGTAGACTGATGAGACAGAATAGAGACACAAACTTCATGGAAAGAATCTATAAGAATAAATATTTCTAAAAGAAAACAAAGAAAAATGATACAGATGAACTTTATCTTTGCAAAGCAGAAATAGAGACACAGACGTAGAGAACAAAGGTATGGATACCAAAGGAGGAAGGGGGGGGATGAATTGGGAGATTGGGATGGACATATATACACTACTATGTATAAAATAGATAACTAATGAGAACCTACTGTATAGCACAGGGAACTCTACTCAGTGGTGACCTAAATGGGAAGGAAATCCTAAAAAGAGGGGATATATGAATACGTATAGTCGATCCACTTTGTTGTACAGCAGAAACTAACACAACATTGTAAAGCAACTATACACCAATAAAAATTAATTTTAAAAAAAAGAAAACAAAGAAAAACCATTCAATATGTGAGTCTGGGACAACTGGCTTTAGAAAGGAAAGCAAGGTAAAATTCGATCTTTTCCTCGTACCCACAAAAAGAAATAAATTTCAGTTACTAGGAGACCTAAATATACAAGGATTATCCATACAATTTTAAAACAAAACCTGGGAGAACATCCGTACGACCCTGAGATGCGATGTAATAAACCAACACAGAAAGCACACTTAAGACAAGATCAACTGATTTAACTAGGTCAGAAGTAAAAAAAAATTGAGTATGACAAAAGATACCACAGGAAAAACGAAAAGACGAGCCACGGATAGAGAGAAGATGTATGCAGTGTTTACACTTGACAAAGGATGTGTATCCATAATATGTAAAGAACTTCTACAAATCAAAAAGTGAAGGAAAAAAATGGGTAAAGGATACCCATTTGATACCAAGAAAGACTCAAAATACCGAGAAAGAATCTGAAATAGGCATCACACCTCACTGGTAATTAAGGAGATGAAAATGAAAACAGTTAGTGATGGCGTGTTTCATCCATCAGACTGGCAAAAAAAAAAAAAAAAAAAAAGGGCTTCCCTGGTGGCGCAGTGGTTGAGAGTCCGCCTGCCGATGCAGGGGACAAGGGTTCAAGCCCCGGTCTGGGAAGATCCCACATGCCGCGGAGCGGCTGGGCCCGTGAGCCATCGCCACTGAGCCTGCGCGCCCGGAGCCTGTGCTCCGCAACGGGAGACGCCACGGCAGTGAGAGGCCCGCGTACCGCAAAAAAAAAAAAAAAAAAAAAAAGGAAGAAGTCTGACAGTGTCAAATATAGACAATGATGGGAGGATGGGATCCCACCACATGTGTGTTTGGGGCAGGGAGTACGGGGAAAGGGCAGAAGGGGCCGCTTAGCTGTTAAGGGATCTCCCCAGGAGCCCCTTCCAATAACCCCCATCATATGTCACTGGCCACTACCGTGTCATGTACTCGGCACATTGGTAAAGAAGGCTGGGTCAGTGTTTGTCCAAATCGTGGTTTTGACAGTAATGAAAGATGGGGGGATTGGTCTCTGCCACACTCCACGATGCTCTTCCTACTGGACTAGTCCATGGTCAGAGACCCAGGGTTCAAAAGCATCTGCTGAAACCCCTGACCCTTTTGCTCATGCTCTCCATGCTAGCCAGAGCCACCATCCCCAGCACACGTGGCGCTCAGATTCGTGGCGGTCTCCAAACCCGTGAACTCCTGACTTGCAGAACACTCATCCCCTTCCAGCTGAAAGTCTTCCCAAAGAGAAACGCCAGGGAGCCATGGGCAGCCCATCTGCACTGCGGTGAACAGGAGGTAGCACGATGGCCACGGGGTGACAGAATCCCAGGCTGAAGCAGAGGCACGTGCCTGGGTTCCCGCCTCCGAGCCACCAGCTGCCACCATGACTCTTAGGTCTGTGGGACGAGGGGGATGCCTTTGGTTAGAGACCATAGCCAGTGCCCTTGGTCTGGCTACCCAGCGTCCATCACCCCCTTTCTGGGAGCCAGAACCCACTTTTCCCCTGGGGAGCACTCCCCTACCCCACAGTCCCTTTTGGAGGTGGGCTCACTGCCTTGACCAGAGGCAGGGCACACAACCCAGGCCTGGGATTGATCAGGGATGGTCACGTGGCCTAATCCCAGCCAATGAGGCTCTTCTTAGGGAATGCTGGGATTGGTCAGGGAAGGTCATGTGGCCCAGTCCGAGCCAATAAGGCTCTTACTAGGGAAAGCTGGGCAAGGACCCTCGCTCAGTCCTGATAGACAGGAACCTGAGGCGCCAGGCTCCAGCGGCTGCCGACATCCTGTGACCACCAGGAGGGAGCCTGGGGATGGTGGCCCCCGAGGATGGGGAGAGAGTGCAGCAGAGTCCTGGGCCGGTGGAGGCCCGAGCACGCCACTCCCCCGCTCCAGGGCTTCCTGTGCCTGCCAGTGCATTTTGGCCACATCCACTTGGAGTTGGGTTTTTGGCCTCTTGCAAACAAGGCTGCTAAGTAGCTCGAGGCCAGAAGTCCAAGGGGATTGGTGGGCTGTGCAGGGAGGTTGGTGCCCATGCCTGGCGGCCTCGGTCCAGCCCGCTCGTCCCAGGCGAACGCGGACCCTCCGCACTGCAGCCAGGCCGGTCCTCCCTCCACCACGACCGGGTGTGATGGGTTTAATTTATTGTAGGAAACCCTTAAAGGCGCAGGAACTTTGGAGAGCCTGTGACAATAGGCATAAAGCATGCATTTAACCCGTCTGAATGGAGGCTAGATTTACTGTCTGGGCCAGACGGGATTTTTGTCCCCAAGTCATCTCGGAGTACATTGGCCACTAAAGATCTCAACAGAAGACGAAGACGGAACAAAGGAAGTAAATTCTAAAAGGAACTTTGTCAAGGAGGTTTAGATGTTCACCAGATAGAAACCGCGCTGCCCTCACCGAAATGACTGTTGGATTTGCCGAGCGGTTATGGATCAGAGGAAGATGCTAATGAAGGCGTTTAAATGCACGTTTGATGGACCCTGGAGAATGGGGCCAATTTCATACAAGCCTGCAGCAAGATTGAGGAATCAAAGAAGGTGGCTGTCAGATTTGCTGCTGGAGACAAGGCTCCATTGTCTGGGCCCCTTTCTCAGCCGGGAAGCGTGTTTTTAACTGCAGTGTTTACCAACGTGTACATCCTAGCCCGGCCGACTGGGCCTGCAGAATTTATGACCAGGAACAAACCTCTTACGGGGGAAAAGAAAACAGCTCCTACCAGCTGGGGAAGGGCTGTTTATGAGGGCCCGCCGAGCTGCCTGGGCTCTGCGGGGCTCCATGGGGGGTGGGTGGCATTTGCAAAGCCAGGGACCTAGCCTTGCAGATGGAAGGGGTCTTGCCTTTTGGGAACAATCACGGGAGGGTAGAGGCTCCCTCTGAGGCCTCCTGGCTGGTTTCCATATGGCCTGTGTATCAGTTTTGTCTCCTTAAGACAATCTGAAACTGGACCCCCTGCAGCTGAGCTCGCCCGCCAGCCCCAGTGCCAGCGTTCACAGGCTGGCGACCTTGAGAAACTCGCAGACACCCAGTTGGGTTGACGGAGATGCTGTTGGTGGGACTGACGTTTATGAACTGGCTCCCCCAGCCCGAAGGTGGGGGGCCCTCTCTGAATGTCCATGGCAGCCACCAACCCCTATGCTCAAGAGCCTTGACCCAAGGCCCCAACTGACCCACTTGGCCCCCCAAGTCTCATGCTCTCCTGTGTATGCCTGGTGCACGCATGGCTCCCCTTCCAGGAGCAGACCCTGGAGCTGGCATCCTGGCCTCAGACACGCCCCGACCCTCGTGGACGTGCGCCGTCCCACCTGCACGCCATCATCAGGCGTTCCCAGGTGGGGCCTCTGTGCGCCACGCCTGCTGGGGTTTTCCTGCCCACGCTTCTGCTCCAACCCCTCTTGTTGCCTGACCTCTGTCCAAGTTGTTGCCTCTGCCTAGAACAGTGCTACTCAGAGTGTGGGCCCCAGACCAGCAGCATCAATGTCACTGGGAGTGTGTGAGACACGCACGTTCCCAGGCCCACCTCCCACCTACTGAATCAGAACCTCTTGGTGTCGGAGCGGGGGAGCAGAGGTGCCCAGGGATGTGTTTCAAGCCCTCCAGATGATTCTTATGAATACTGAAGTCTGAGAGGCCCTTCTTTCTCCATCTGGGTTCATTCTCTCTCTCTCTCTCTCTCTCTCCTTCTCTCCCCGCACCTCCATCTTGGTTTGAAGCCATCTTTAGCTCAGGTCAGGCCCTAGAGGAGCAGGTGGCATCATGGAAGTTTCCTGGGAAAATCAGGCAGCAGGAGGCGGGGTCCCTTCACTCTCCCACTCAGGTCTGGGTGCTCAGGGTCTTTCCAGGCTTGCTGAGTATCTGGAAACATGGGGACATCTGGCTGTCCCTGGAAGGGGCTTCAGAAGCTGAATTAATGTCTTAGGGCTGCTGTAACAAATGACCACAAGTGGGGTGACTTACTACAGCAGGAATTCATTCTCTCCCAGTTCCAGAAGCCAGAAGCCCTAAACCAAGGTGTCGGCAGGCCCTCACTCCCACTGGAGTCTGTTCGTGCCTTTCTGCTTCTGGGGCTGCTGCTGGAGGTCCTGGACATCCTTGGCTTGTAGCTCCTTCACTCCAGTCTCTGCCTCCCTCTCCACTTGGCCTTCTCCCCACTGTGTGTGTGTCTCAAACCTCCCTCTCCTTTCTCTTCTGCGGACAGCAGTCATTGGCTATAGAGCCCACCCCAAATCCACCATGATCTCAAGATCCTTAACATGGTTACATCTGTTTCCAAATAAGATCACATTCCACACTCGCAAGTATCAGGAGTTGGACATATCTCTTGGGGGGATACAATTCAACCTGTCACAGGTGCTTAGAGCCGTCAGGTGAAGGGCGTGTGCTCCAGGCAGACTGCCCAAGCTCACAGCCAGCTCCACAGCTCCTAGCCCTGTGGCCTCCCGCAAGCTGCTTCACTTCTCTAAGAATCAGTCTCCACATCTGAGAACAGGAAATGACGTATCTCTCTGCTGTCACCTGGCTCCCCCATTCCATTCTCTATACATTGATGCCGGAGTTCTGAGAAAATGTCGTTTCCCTGATTAAACCCTTGGGCTCCGTACTGTATAACCCCCAGGACGTCCCCGTCCCCCGCTCCCTCAGTGCCACCGAGGCCTTCATGGTCCCCCACCTTCTTCATCTGCTGCATCTTATCACTAGGGCCCTAAGCAACATTCTGGAACACCACAGGCTTTCTCTAAGCTCTGCAGAACGCTTGTTCCCACCCTCCTCCCCATTACCTACCAACCCCACTCATCCCACACGTCCTCTCTCTGTCTCCTTCTCTCTCTTCTTCCTCCCTCGCTCTCTGAGGGAAGCGAGCTGCAGTCCTATAGAAATGCCCTGTCTTAAGGGACTGAAACCTCTGACCAACGATCAGTGAGGACCTGGGGCATCTTAACAACCCGTGAGTGAGCTGAGAAGGGGCTCCTCCGGCCTCAGCTGACCGCTTGACTGCAGCCTCACAGAGGCTGCAGACCCTGAGCCAGAAACACCCAGCTAAGCTGCTTCCAGATTCCTGACCCTCGGAAACCGTGTGAGATAATGCCATTATCTGTTTACCATTGTTTGAAGGTGCTGTGTTTGGGGACATTCTGTTACATAGTAATGGATAACTGACACCGTTCCCTTGGGCACACACCCAGACTTTGGATTATGGGGTCATTTCAACAAGGCAATGATGTTAACCCTCAGTGCGACAACTAGCACTGAGGGCTGTAGACAGAGAAGCCTTCTCAGGCTGGCTTAAACAAGAGAGCCGCTTCTACATAAGGACACGGGGCATCTCTTGTACCCAAGCACAGGGCTGTCTGATGGCCTTCATTCCTCTGTTCTCTGCTCCTTGGGACACCTGGCCACCCCTCCAACATGGCCCATTTCAGTTCTTCTGGTCAAGAGACCAGCCCAGACACAACATGGTCAACACAGGTGTGGTCAGGGGCCCATCCTGGCTCCATCTCCGTGGCAGGTGGGGAGGGGCAGAGGACATAAGGGTGGGGTGCCCAAGCGAGATTACAAGAAAGATGCCTGTTCTAAGAGAAGGGGTTCTAGAGAGGCATTCCGCCAAGTATCTACACTTAGCACATCCTTCCTTTCAGACAAGGCAGTGGTCAGAGCACGAGTGCAGCGTCCATATTTAGAAGGCAGAAACTGAGCAAACTATTTCCCCATGCCCCCAGGCACTGGGGAGATCTGTGTTTACAAATCCACCATCGATGGGTGTTCATCGCCCTCCTTGCTTATCCGATCAGTCTCTCATGTTCCCTCTTGACCTGAATCGTGTTCTGTCTGCTTTGCTTGAGTACCACTGGGCCTTGGAGACAGCAGCACCTCCCTTACATAACCGCCTTATACCTCAGCTGTCTCCCACATCAGGTGGCCCCTTTGCCCTGTGCACCTGTGGTCAGCCTCTGTCTCTGTGGTGAGAGGACTGCTGTCAGGAGATCTGGTATCCACTCCAGGCCTACTACCAGGATGTCTGGCGAACCCACATTAAAGCCCAGTTGCTCCTTCCCTGGCCTGACAATCACCTGACTGGTGGGAGCAGATGCCACCCATACCCCCTTCCCCAGCCCCATGCCACAGTGTGACTGGTCCCTCATCATCCCTGAGGACCATGGCATCATTCTCCTGATGGGTCTTTCAGCCTCTAGCCCGGCCTTTCCAGTGCATCCTCCCCTCTGTCCCCAAGGATCCTCTGACCATGTCCCTCCCCTAGGTGCCCACTGCCTTCAGAGTAAATCCCAAGCTGTGTGACATGGTCAGTCGTGCCCCAGGGATTTGCCCCCATCAACATCTCCAGCCTCATCTCCAGAAATTTTGGCTCCTGCAGAACTAAACTGCTAACAGCACCCCATGGACAACACGCCAAGAAACAGATGACTCTTTTCTTTTAATTAATTTATTTTTTATGAATTTTATTTATTTATTTATTAGGCTGTGTTGGGTCTTCATTGCTGCATGCGGGCTTTCTCTAGTTGTGGCGAGCAGGGTCTACTCTTAGTTGCGGTCTGTGGTTTCTCATTGCAGTGGCTTCTCTTGTTGCAGAGCACGGGCTCTAGGGCATGCAGCCTTCAGTAGTTGTGGCACATGGGCTCAGTAGTTGTGGCTCATGGGCTCTAGGGTGCGCGGGCTTCAGTAGTTTTGGCTCACGGGCTCTAGAGCGCAGGCTCAGTAGTTGTGGCGCATGGACTTAGCTGCTTCGCGGCATGTGGAATCTTCCTGGACCAGGGCTGGAACCCACGTCCTCTGCATTGGCAGCTGGATTCTTAACAACTGCGCCACCAGGGAAGTCCCAAAACAGATGTTTCTTGACTCTTTGTAGCTATGGTCCCTTCCTTCTGGCCTGGAGTGTCCTTCTGGTGCCATACTCTTCTCTTGGACAACTCCTACCCATCCTTCCACACATGGCTCTGGGATCGTCACCTCCAGGACACATTCAATGATACTACACCCCACTCCAGATTAGTTTGCGGAGCCCTCTGCTGTGCCCCTGTAATACAGCTATGAGTTTATTCACCATTACACTTACTCCCTTTTTCAAGATCATGTCTTTATAAGCATTAAGTCCGTGAGGTTCTTGTTCCTTGCCTGGATTCTGGCACACAGTTGACACTTTAACAGTGAAGCAGTGAGTCTAGAACTGACCCACACCTGCACAATTACCTGGTTAAGTCACAAGGACCAAGGGAGGAAAGGATGATCTTTTCAATAAATAGTCTAGGTTGATAGTCAATGTGGGGAAATTAGCCCTTACCTCTAACTCACACCATGCACAAAAATTAATTTTACCTCCACCTGGCATTAATGAGGCAACATCCCCCTTATACCGCCAGAGTTGTGTTCAAAAAGCCCAGCTAAACCAGAAGCTCTGAATATGATCCAGAGCCTCAGAACATAATACAAAAATGTCCGAGTTTCAGTTGAAAATTATTTGAAATACCAAGAACTAGGGATACCTCAAACTGAATGAAAAATGACAATCAGTAGATGTCAACACCAAGGTGACAAAGATATTAGAATGATCTGACGCACAAAGATGATAAGATACTTCAATAAGCCATTACGAATACATTAGAAACAACTGAAAAAATATAAATCTTCAGCAAAGAAACAGAAGATAAAGAAAAATCAAATGGAAATTTTAGAACTGAAAAATACCATAACTGAAACTAAAAAGTCACTGATGGATTCAACAGCAGAATGGAAGGGACAGAGGAAAGAATCAGTGAACTGGAAGATAGAATAATAAAAATTAACAAATCTGAACAACAGAGAGAAAATAGACTAAAAGAAAGTGAACAGAACCTCAGGGATCTGTGGGGAAAAAAAAAAAAAAGAAATCTAACATTCACGTCATCAGAGTCCCAGAAGTAAAAGAGAAGGATGACAGGACTGAAAAAGTACTCTAAGAAATAAGGGCTGAACATTTCCCAAATTCGTAAAGAGACATGAACTTACAGATTCAAGAATCTGAGTAAATCCTCAATAGGATAAGTCAAAGAAATCCACACCAAGACTCATAACAATTAAACTTCTGAAAACTAAGCATAAAATCTTGAAAATGCAAAAGCAAAACCAATAGAACTGAGAGGATAAATAGGCAAAGACAGAATCATAGTTGGAGATTTCAACACCCCTCTCCCCATTATTGATAGAATGACTAGACAGGAAATCAACAAGGAAACAGAAGCACTCAACAACACGATCAACCCATAGGATCTAATCCATATTTACAGAACATTCCACCCAGCAACACCAGAATATACATTTTTTTTTATGGAACATATACCAAGGTAGACCATATCCTGGACTATTAAACAAACTTCAACAAATTTAAAAGAATAGAAATCATGCGAGTGTGTTCTCCAACCACAGTGGAATCAAACTAGAAATCAATAACAGAAAGATAAGGGACTTCCCTAGCAGCCCAGTGGTTAAGACTCCATGCTCCCAATGCAGGGGGCATGGATTCGATCCCTGGTTGGGGAACTAAGATCCTGCATACTGTGTGGCATGGGCAAAAAAAAAAATTTTGAGGAAAAACACAGAAAGATAACGGGAAAACCTCTAAACATTTAGAAACTAAACAACACAATTCTAAATAATCCTTGAGTCAAAGAGGAAATCTCAAGGGAAATTTTTTAAAAATACAGCTTATAAGCATTAGTGGGACACAGCTAAAGCAGTGCTAAGAAGAAATTTTATAGCAGTAAATGCATAAGAGAAAAGAAGGAAACATCTCAAATCAGTAAGTTAAGCCCCCACCTCAAGAACCTAGAGAAAAAATAGCAAAGTAAACCTAAAGAAAACAGAAGAAATAATAAACATAAGAGCAGAAATTTTTAAAAATTGGAAACAGAAAAACAACAAAGAAACAAAAAGCTGGTCCTTTGAGAACAATAAAAGGGACAAACCTCTAACAAAACTGACAGAGAAAAACAGAAGATACAAACTGCCAATATCAATAATAAAACAAGGGAATATCACTACAGATCCTGGAAATGTCGAGTGGATATAACAGAATACTATGAACAACTCTTCACACCTAAATTAGACAACTTAAGTGAAATTAACTTATTCCTTGGAAAATGACAACTCACCCAATGTGAAATAAGTGATTTGAATACCTTATTAAGGAAACAAAATTTATAATTTTTAAAAACTCCCCTCCAAAAATCTTCATGCCCAGATGATGTCACTGGAGAGTTTTTCCAAATGTTTATAGAAGTATTAACACCCATTCTATACAATGTCTTTCAGAAAATAGAAGAGGGGGGAACATTTTCCAATTCATTTTATGAAACGAGTATTACGTTGATACCAAAATCCAACAAAGACAGTACAAGAAAAGGAAAGAAAAAAGGAAATTACAGACCAATATCCCTCATGAATACAGACAGAAAAATCCTTTAGAAGCTATTAGCAAATACAAGTCAACAATATATAATGTGAATTATACACCATGACCAAATGATTGCAGGAATGCAAGTCTTGTTGAATATTCAAAATTTAATCAATGTAATCATAGTAATAAGCTAAAGAAGAAAAATCACATGATCATATCAACCGATGTACAAAAATTTGACAACATTCAATATGAATTCATGGTAAAAACTCTGAGATAGACAGGATTAGAGAGGACTCTCCTCAACTTAATAAAGAGCATCTATAAAAAAAAAAACAACCTTAAGCGAACATACTTAATGATAAAAGAATGACTGTTTTCCTTCAAAGATGGAGAAGAAGTCTGCTCTCGCCATTCTTACTTAATATAGTGCTGGAGGTTCTGGCCTGAGCAATAAGGCAAGAAAAGGAAATGAAAGCCATACAGATGAGGAAGGAGAAATAACTGTCCCTATAAGCAGATGGCATGTTGTCTATGTAGAAAATCCTAAGGAATTGCCACACACACACACACAAAACAAAATTCCTGTAACTAATAAGTGAGTTCAGCAACAACACTGGATACAGGATAAACATACAAAAATTTATTGTATTTCTATATAGTATCAATAAACATGTGGATAGCAAAATTAAAAATACAATACCATTTAATGTGCTCAAAAATGAGTTCTTAGCTGTAAATATAACAAAACATGTATGGGACTTATAGGCTGAAAACTACACAACCCTGATGAAAGACATCAAAGATCTAAATAAATGGGGAGAGATACCATGTTCATGATTGAAAGAATCAACATAATAAAGGTGTCAATTCTAACTAGACTAGTATAAAGGTATTGATTGATATACAGCAATTCTTATCAAAATCCCAGTCAGAATTTTTTACATATAGACAAGATTATTCTACAATGTGTATAGAAAGAAAAAGGAAGTAGAATAGCTAAAATGATTTTGAAAAAGATGGATAAAATGGGAGGAATCAGTTTACCTGGTTTCAAAACTTTATAAATACAACAATCAAAACTGTGTCCTCCTGGCAGAGGGATAGACAACTAGATCAATGGAGCAGAAATGAGAACCCAGAAATATACCTACACAAATATGCCCCACTCATTCTTGACAAAGGTGCAAAGGCAATTCAGTGGAGGAAAGATAGCATCTATCACAAATGATGCTGGAGTCATTGGACAGCCATAGGCAATACGATAAGCTCGGGTCTAAGTGTCACATCTTTAACAAAAGTTAATTCAATGGCTCATGTGCCTGTCCAACAAGTAGAATTATAAAATTTTAGAAAAAAGCATGAGAGAAGAGCATCAGGATCTCGAGCTAGACAAGGAGTTCCTAAACTTGGCACCAAAAGCACCATCCATAAAAAGAAAACTTGATCAACTGGACATCATCAAAAATAAAAACTTTGGCTCTGCCAAAGACCCTGTTAAGAGTACGAAAAGGCAAGCTACGGACTGGTAAAAAAAAAAAAAAATTGCAATCTATATATACGACAAAGGACAAGTATCTAGGACATATTTTTTTTTAAAGCTCTTAAAACTCAACAGCAGGGAAGCAAACAATCCAATTAGAACATGAGCAAAAGACATGAAGAAACATTTCCCGGAAGAAGATATTCAGATGGTGAATAAGCACATGGCAAGATGTTCGTCATCATTAGCCATTAATCATGCACTTTAAAGCCACAACAAGTTGGGCTTCCCTGGTGGCGCAGTGGTTGAGAGTCCGTCTGCCGATGCAGGGGACACGGGTTCGTGCCCCAGTCCAGGAAGATCCCACATGCCGCGGAGCGGCTGGGCCCGTGAGCCGTGGCCGCTGAGCCTGCGTGTCCGGAGCCTGTGCTCCACAACGGGAGAGGCCACAACAGTGAGAGGCCCGCGTACCGCAAAAAAAAAAAAACAAAAAACACAACAAGCTACCACTACCCACCTAAGAAAAAAAATTGTGAAAATGTCAAGTGTTGGTGAGGATGCAAAGTAGGTGGGCACATCATGCATTCCTGATGGGAATGTGGAATGGTACAGCTACTGAGGAAAACAGTTTGGGGGTTTCTTTAAGAGTTACTCACGCACTGACAATGTAACCCAGCAGTTACGCATTTGCGCCAGAAGAAGGAAGACTTATGTTCACACAATAACCTGTATACAAACGTTTAAGGTAGCTTTATTTGTAATAGCCAAAACCTGGAAACATCTAAAATACCCTTCAACAGTTGAAGGATCAAACAAACTGTGGTCCATCCACCCCATGGAATACCACTCAGCGCTACAAAGGAATGAATTATTGACACATAGAGCAACTGGGTGCGTCCCCAAAGGCGTGTGCTGAGTGGGAAAAAAGCTACCGTATTGTTCTATGTATAACACATTCTCGAAATGACAAAATTATAGAAATGGACAGCAGATCGTGATTCTGTGTTGGTTCCGATCGTGGCAACAGGGGTGGCCAGGAACTAAGGAGGGGGTTGGGATAAGAGAGAAGTAGGTGTGGCTATAAAAAGGCAACATGAAGGATCCTCCTGGTGACGGAACGCTCCGTAACTTGACTGTATCCACGTCAGCGTCCTGGTTATGACGTTGTACTATAGCTTTACAAGATGTTACCACTGGGGAAGCTGGGTGGCAGGGAGATGCGATTGCTCTCTGTTATTTCTTACAACAGCATGTGAATCCACATTTATCTCAAAATAAAAGTTAAACAAGCGTGAAGCTCTGGCCCAGCATCTCCAGTCCAGGAGAAATGACTCGTGTACCCACCAAAGACATTCACTAGAATGCTCGCAGAAGTTCTGTTAATAACTTCCGGCCTGAGACGGAAACGAGTCACGTGTCCACTAACAGGTGAGTGGACGAACTGCGGAAGGTTCCTACAAAGGTAGACGTTTTAACAATTAAAAAAAAAAAAAGCAAATCATTGATCTACACAACAGTATGGATGAATCTCAAAAAGATTATGCTGATCAAAGAAGTTGATAGAAAAAAATCACATGCTGAAGGATCCCATTTTTACGAAGTTCAACTAATCTACGGTGACGGAAATCAGGTGACTGGTACCTGGAGTGGGGGTATTGAGGATACTGTCTGGGAAAGGGCCCAGGGCAACCTGGCAGGGGGTGGGACTGTACTTGACCTTGACCTAGGGTAACCTCACGGGTGTAGACATACGTATGAACCCAGTGTGTGCTCCACGTGAGGTGTGTGCATGTTACTTAATCATATGGTAAAGCTCAACTTAAAAAAATAATTTTCAATGGTTTTTCAATGAGTGAGAAAAGAGGGGAGAGGCTGAGGAAGTCTGTGATTAAGGAAAAACAAACCCAGACCAGGAAGTGACTTGGCTGCTGGGACCCGTACCTGTTTCCAGGGCCCCAGGAGGCCCCAGAGGAAAGGAAGCATCCTTCAGATTCCCAGGCAAAAGTCCCGGCCGGTGACAGGGCAGGCGGGGCAGTGAAACTCCATCCGTGGACCAGGCCCAGCCTCCCCGACCTGCAGGAATGCCCAGGCTGCCACAGGTCTCGGCCTGGACTTGCAAGCTCTCGGGGTGAGGCCAGGGTGGGGGAACCCAGCCCACTAGGGCTCTGGATGGACAGCCGGCAGCAGGAGGGGGCTCCGTGGGAAGGAGAGGAAAAGCTAATCCCTGGAGAAAAACCCAGGTCTGCCTCGGGCTGCTGGCACGATGCACACAACTAATAAATGTCTGCTGAACTGCAGTGAATTCCCAGAGCACGGAGACATTCAACGGCTCAGCCCCGTTCTGGGGGAGCTGCCCTGTGCATTGACTCACTGATTGATTAATGATCTGACTTTGTGGAATAGTTTATAAAGCGCTCTAACAACTAAAACTCAGGGTTCAGATCCGGCTCCGCCTCTCAATAGCTGTGTGACCTTGGGCAAATTACTTAACCTCTCTGTGCCTTCATTTCTTCAACTAAAAAATGGGAATGATGATTAGGTGAGTTAATACACGTAAAGCTCTTAGAACAGCGCCTGGCACACCGTAAGTGTAAGTTACGTAGCCAGCTGGCGGTACAGGCGGGTCTCAAACCCATCTCCATCTTGAAAGCTGTGCGGTCCACTAGGGTAGCCAGCAGCCGCCCACCACGATTGGGCATGTGGAATGTGGCTAACCCAAAACGGGATGTGCTGGATTTCTAAGACTTCCTATGAACAAAAAGTGTAAAGTATCTCACTCAGGATGTTTTAGATGGATTACGCATTGAAATGCTTATATTTGCATATATTGGAGATAATGAGATATATTATTAAAATAAATTTCACCCGTTTGTTCTTTTTTTTTTTTTTTAAAGTGTGACATCACACCAGCAGCCCACGTTTGTGGCCCGTCTTAGATTTCTGTTGGATGGCGCTGCCCTGGAGAATTCTGTCCCTGACAGCCCCTCTTCTCCAAATCTGAACTTTATTCTCCCCTATTTAAGGCTCTCTCTTTCCTCCACAAGGAGCTCAGTCCCAGAACTGTCACATCTACCAACACTTGCCCCTCTGAATAATAGTGCCCCAATTTCTGGTGATAACAGGGTGTCGTTCCCCAGAATAAGGGGTTCGGCCAGCAGTGCCTTCTGCCCACAGAGAAGAAAGGGGAATTGGTGCCCTTGGCAGGTAGCTGGGAGGACAGTGGCCGCGCAGGGGTCGTCTGTTACACTTGAGTCTCGGAATGTAATCTTGAAGTTGGAAGAAACCTGGCAGGTCATCGGGTCCAAACTCCTCATTTTCAGATTGAGACTCAAGGCATGACGAGGTCTCAGGGAGAGTCAGAGCTGGAGCTGGGAGGGCCGGACTCAGCACTGCTGCTCCCGGGCACGGCTGGGGACAGGGCTGTGACTTTCCACTCTCCTCTCCTGGCACCTGTCTGACCTCTGAGAGGTCCTCGGTGGCCAACTAAGGCAGACAGAGAAAACGCCTCTAGTCGTGCTGCCTTTCAGGGCCCGACAACTAGGTGGGGGGATTTGCACAGGGAGCGAGAATGCGGTTGGCTCGGAGCCGCAGGCCCACCTCGAGGCCACCATGCGGGCTCCTGCGGGACAGCCAGGATCGCCTGGGGCTTCCACGCCCGTGTCTGTTCCCATCCCTGCAGACAGCCTGGAGAGACCAGCCCAGCCCGTGTTCTCGGCCCCCCTTAGGGATGAGAAACCGAGGTGGGGAAGGCCAGTAGCTCAGTGGCGCCCAGCACAGGCCATTTGGAAGGTTGGGACTAAAGCCACGTCCTCCAGCCAGACCACGTGGGAAGAAGGAGCTCCCCTGAGCAAAGCCAGGGCGGGGATGCCGGGAGAGGGCAGGGCTCTGCTCCCACCCCTGCAAAGTCTCAGCTGGGCTCTGGTTCCTCCCACCACACCCTCCAGCCTCACACCTTTCCCACCGTCCACCTGTCACCCCCCTCTCTGTAGGCCGCTTTTGGGTAGCACTTGAGAATAGGAACCACCTGGGTTCAAATCCCAGCTCCAGCTCAACTGGCTCTGGGAGCTTAGGCAAGTTACTCAACCTCTCTGTGCCTTCATGTTCTCATCTGTACAATGGGAGGACTGCCTGCCCCCATTACGGGGCTGCCATGAGACGCTCACCCGCTTTGAGTTGTGCCAGCACAGGCTTGGGTACATTTCAGCTGTCACTTCTCCTCCTGTTGTTACCATGGTCTCCACAGGGCCGCGTCACAGGCAGCAGAACTCCCAAGCCCCCCTCCTGGACTAGTCCTCCAAGGCCGCATCAGGAGGCCGGGCCCGGCTTTGCTGGGTCCTCTGCTCAGGGCCACACACGTGGCAGACGGAGATCCGGGGAGCTGGTGAGCTGCTCCCTGCCGTCGTGTGTGCACATATGTTGGACCCCTCCATGTGCCAGAGAGGCGAATGCGGTGGGGGCCAGAGGGCCCGTCAAATACAGCAGCCAGCAGAGGTGGCTGCCCCCACCCCCGGGAGGGCGGGCGGCTGGCCCCACGCCCTCCATTCTCACCAGCCCTAGCCCCTGGCTCCCTTGCCTGCTGGGCAAGCAGACCCCTTGACAGAGCGCAAACTGACCCACGTGATCCCCAAGAGGTCCCCTCCCTGTTCCAGCAACGACTCCGCATGGACAAGGGCTTCTGGGGACAGCAGTTTAGCCAACAGGGGCTTGGGAAGACCGCAGGACTCCACTGAATTCTGCCACTAAGCTGCCCCTTGGCCTCTCTGTGCCTCGGTTTCCCCATCTGTGAGGGACGGGAGTCTGGACCTGATGCTCTCTGAGGTCCTCACCCAACACTCACCGATTGGATAAAGCATTAAAACAAAGAGCTATGGATGGAGGTTGGTGCTTCCCAGGCTGCTGCCGGGCCCTGGGCCAGGGGATACCCGCCAGACTCCACAGGGAAACAGATGGGGACAGTCCAATGGGCCGCGTGGTGAGGGCAGGCCAGACGAGGCCGGGCAGGCTGGCTCCAGGCAGGACGGCCTCATGGTCAGCCGGGCAGCCGGGAGCTGTCAGCAGGATGGGGCATTCAGGGGGACCCAGGCCTCCAAGTCTGAGGTGCCCCTCCGCCCCTCCCCTGGGGTTCTCCCTCCCTCCAGGAATGAAGGCCGCGGCCGCGGGAGGACCACGTCCCCGAGTGACCCCACCCAGCCTCAGGACCAGGACTGCAAGGCGCTGGCAGCGCATGAAACTGTGCAGCGGGGCAGTGGGCCACCCACGAACCAGCAGCCTCAGAGGGTTCCCTTCACGCCCCATCTTCAGCCGCAGCCTCGCCCCTCCGTGGCCGAGAGCTGGCAGGCTAGCGGTGGGGTTCAGAGGGCAGCCGGAGAGCCCACGTGGGAGCAGAGGAAAGTACGGTGCGTGGCCGTGCAGGCTGACCCCCTGGGCCCTAGTCCCGGCCCCTCTGCTCGCAGCTGCATCACGTCCAGCAAGACACTTCCCTTCCCGAGCCTCGATTTCTCCATATGTAAAATGGGCTGATGAGAGTACCTTGCTCTGAAGGACGATGTGAGGCCGACACAAGGAAATGAGATGGAAGCTTTCACTAAAGGATGGCTGAAGTGACCTGATGATAAGAGAAGAAAAAAAAAAAAAAAAGAAAGGTGATCTGATCCTTCTGTTCCTTTAAGAATGGCAACCCCCCCGGAAATCAGGAAAGACCCCTGGTTTGGGGGCCACGAGTCCTACCAGAAGGAGGTCCTTCCCTGGGCCCACGGAGGGAAGCCTATAGGTACCCCACCAGGTGGCCCGCCCTTTCGCATGTCCTCAGAAATCAGGTGTTTTCCTGCTGGAAAGTTTCCATTATCTTTAAATCCGATTCTGGGGGCGCTAACGTCGCACATTTAGCCTCTGTGACTCACGAGCCGTCGGCAGGGAAGCGCTGTTGGGACTTGAACGAGGGCGGGCAGAGATTTCCAAAGATCAGGGTGGGTTTCTTTAAGCCTCTAAAAAGTTCTCATTTCATAACCAGCTGACATACACATAAAGGAGCGATATTTTTCCAAGGAAACGTCTCACAGCCAGGGCGAGGCTCTCTGCCCTCCCGATACCTTTGATCCCCACGTCAGGCTGCTAGCGGCGGCCTCACCGGGAGGGAAGGTGCCGTCCCCTCCTGGCGACCAAGATGTTTGTTTCTTTGGGTTCCTACCGACGAGTCATGGGCTGCTGATTTTCTTGGCCATGTCCAAGCCTGAGGACGGTGCTGGGTAGCCTCGGGGACTAAGGAAGGCCAACGGAATTGAGGTGCCAGGTGCCAGAAATCCGACCCCACTGCCCGAAGCTGCTTACACCCACTCACCATTGGCGACAGCCAACGCCTCGCCCTGACACAAGCTCACAGCACGCCAGACTCCGTGCCTAAAGCAGGAGGTCTGGTCGCATCCCCACAGAGACCACTCAAGTAGGTATTCTTATGCCCATTTTGCAGATAGGGAAACTGAGGCTCAGAGAGGTGAAACAGCATGCCCAAGATTTCACTTCTACAAAGCGGGGGAGGCAAGATCTGAACCCATGTCTGTCTGGCTCCAGCATCTTCCCCTTTCATCACGCTTCTGCCTCCTCAACTTAATTCACCAAGAGTTATTCAGCAATGATGCTGCCCAGTCACTATAGGGGACAGAATGAGGGCAAGCATGGTCCCAATCCTAAAGGAACCTGCGACCGGCTGAGGAGTAAGAGAATGAATGAATGAGCGAGTGAATGAATGAACAAATGAAGAGTGAGAGATGGCAGGAGGATGAACCAGTCTGAGGATGCGCCGTCGGGCTGACACCACTCTGGGCACCAGAGGCTGCCGCCAGCTGGGGACCTCTGAGAAGCCGCATGGAATGCAGCTCTCGCGAGTGTCAGCCCAAGACATGGAAAAGGGGGAGGTTTGCCCACCAGCTGCATCCCCCATCCCCATGGTCAAGGGTGGCCTTCACACTTCTAGGCTTGTGCGTGAGTCAGGTGGCCGAGAAGCCCAGAGCAGAAAGGGCAGACATGGGGGCAGGCAAGAGGAGACACTGACAGGTCCCACGTGCATGCAGCTGGTTGAAAAAGTGAGCTGAGACAACGGGAGGCAGGACACAAGAGGAATCCGGTACAAGACAGTCCACGTGTACATGAAATCGGACTTTGGAAACACAGGGATGGGCGTTCTCTGCACTTGTTTTCATGTCCTCTCTAGTAAATCTCCTCTCTCAGCATTGAAGGTGAGTAGACCTAGCACATGCAGATGCTCAACAAATAGATGGGGGAAAATGGATGGATGGGTGGGTGGGTGGATGGATGGAAGGATGGATGAATGGGCATGTTGGTTGGTGGTTGGGTATGTGGGTGGATAGGTGCATGCATGGCCATGTGGATAAGTGAAGGGATGGGTAGATGGATGGGTAGATGGATGGGTAGGTGGATGGATGGATGGATGGATGGGCATGTGGTTTGGTGGATGGGTAGGTGGGTGGATAGGTGCATGCATGGCTGTGTGGATGGGTGGAGGGATGGATAGATGGGTAGGTAGATGGATGGGTGGGTGGATGGATAGATGGGTGGGTGAGTGGATAGATAAATGGGTAGGTGGATGGATGGATAGGCATGTGGGTGGGTGGGTGGGTAATTAGATGGATGGACGGTTGGGTGGTAGAGCCCAGATTCCTTCTGCTGCTACTAGCCCACCCACTTCTTCACCGGGAATGGATCCAACAAACAAGATGGGATTCTGAGCCAGGTTGGAGCTGAAAAACCAGCCAGACACCCTGAGACAAGCCTTTGTGTCAGATGTATTGGGGAAGCTGGGAGGTGGGAGGTGGCGCCCAGCCAGGAGACGCAAGCTGTCTCCCGTTGGCCTGGCAGGAAGCCTCCCAGCTCTGGAGCACACGAGCCAGGCTTTGAATCCTGGCTCCCTTCCTTCCAGGCTGGCTGAATGACCTTGGGCTAGTCACACAACTTGGGGTCTTGGTTTCCTCACGTATAAATAAGAATCAGAGGAACTCACACCCTCAGCTGTCTCTGCTGTGATAGTGTCACCCTAGGGGGAAACTGTCATAATTGATAAACCTGGAAGCTTATTCTCTGGGTGAAGAAACCAGACCTTAGAATGGAGAACGTTCTCCGACGTCTCAGCCAGGGCTAAAACTTCCAATCATGGTGGCGGAACAGGGCAGTGGAACTTGGAGCCCTCTGCCGTGACCCCTGATATAACACAGACTAGGCCAAGGTGTTCGTGTAACGTTCAGGGAGACCCTGAAACCTACTGCAAGGTTTGGCTGGCCCTGTGTTCTGAGAACACCTCCGGAGGTTGCCTGTCTGTGGACGGAAGGGGGCTCAATCACCAAGGGGCACAACCCAGGGACGTTCTCAGAAAACGGGGAGAGCCGTCCACTCCCCAAGTGGAATATGCCAAAGGCGCATTGCAAGGGGAACAAGGTACACCTCCCATTGAAGGAAGAAAGGGAGTGGTTGATTGGATGGTTGGTTGGTTGTTGGTTGGCTGGCTAGTGTGTCCATCCATCAGTAACTTAGTGAATGACTAGCTTGTAGCCTGGTCCACCAGGCAATGCTAAGTCTCTCTCTGAGGTCCCACCTCCAATATGTCCCTCTGGGTTCATCCTCCCTCAGGGCCAGACTGAAACACATCACTGCCCTGCCCTAACCTTCAAGAATCTCCAGTGTCCACAGGACAAAATCCAAGGGCCTCCCCTGGACATGCAAAGCTTCCTGCAAAGGAGCCCCCCAGCCCCCTAGTCCACCCCCACGTCAGCCCTACTTCAGGGTTCCTGGCCTTGGTTCACACTGTCCTCTCAAGCCAAGTGTCTTCTTTCCGTCCGCCACGCGTCTGAGTCCTTCTTACAGAATGAAACGCGTCCAACACGAGTCACGCTTCCAGGAGTAGCTGAAGGGGGTGAGACCACTGAACTCCTGCCATTTCTACCACAACGATAGGCGCATAGCGACCTGCCCGGCACTTTGCTCGCAGCTTTCTGTTTCTCAACTATATACACGTGCAGAAGACAGGGAAAAAGAAAGGACCAAGTTACGAGTGGTTATTAACCCTGAAGTCTGCCAGAGTGGCTTCATCGAGCCATCCGTTCCTTCACACCCAGGCATTCAGTCATTCATAGAACTCTTACTGCTTCCTGGGCAAACGTGCTGGTAGCAGGAAAGTCCATGGGCTCCCACCCCAGCGGCCCCACGGGTACAAGCACCATTTGGAGTCACAAAACCGGCGATGGGACTTTGGTTCTGGCTCCCTTCCATCACGCCAGGGCCTGGGCAGGTCACCGGGGGCAGGGGCCACAAGCCGGAGATAAGCCAGTGGTCAAGCTCTGTAGCCGTGAAATGCACCCGCCGCTCTGAGCCTGTTTCCCACCGGTGAAGGGGTGACAGCAGCCCATGTCTCCCAGCAGTGATGGGAGGACAGACCTCCTCGGCTCAAAGAGGGAAACCTGCCAATTGAAAACAGCCACCTGCTCCTTCAAAAAGGATTCTTAGTCTCCTTGGCATTGGGTGTTGTCTGCGCGTCCGGGGGCCACGACAACAAAGGGCCACAGACCTGCTGGCTTCAAACAAGAGAAATCGATTCTCTCACAGCTCTGGAGTCAAGGTGTTGGCAGGGCCTCGCTCCCTCCAAAGGCTCCAGGGGAGGGTCCTGCCTGCCTCTTTCAGCCTCTGGGGTCTCCAGGTGTCCCTGGCTGTGGCCGCATCCCTCCAGTCTCTGTCTCCGTCGTCCCATGGCCTCCTCTGTGTCATCTTCGCTGCTTCTGTCCTTTATAAGGACACTGATTGGATGTAGGACCGTTCCTCTTCCAGGAAGGTCACATCCTGAGATCCTTATTTTAACTACGTCTACAAAGACCCTATTTCCAAATAAGCTCTCATTCTGAGGGTCCAAGTATATATGAACTGGGAGGGACACGATTCCATCCAGCACAGACACTCAGGCAGAGATGGGCAAGTGGCCCCTCTGCGTGTCACGGAGCCATCGAGGGACCCCCGCTCTTCCACTGGTGCTGAGGCCCCCTCCTGGCCCACCTAGACAGACGCCTCCAGCTTCGCGGCTCCCCGAGGCCTGTGCAATGCACATGCACCATGCCTGGCGCTGCCTTTCACCCTAGACGTTCCTCTAGGAACGGAGCCAGACAGACTCAGAGTGAGGAGACAGGTGAAAGAGCCAGGCAGCACCAGGTGGAAACCGCAGGATGGGGCGAGCGCTGGCCACACGCCCACCACCGAGTGCCAAGGGGAATGACGGCCGCTGCCAGGCGTGGGGGTGGGAAATCAAGGCAGCATCACAGCATCGGGGACCCTTGGGGCCAACCCTTAAGGAAGACTGGGGTTCCTCCTGGTGGGCCTGGTGGGCGAGGGTCACCCCAGGCGCCAAGCCATCTGAGCCACATGCTCAGGGCTGGGATGGTGGACGCAGAGCACGTAGCAGGGAAAGGGCAGGAGAAGACAGGCTGCTGCTCAAAGGATGTGGGCTTGATCTTGGGAAGAGGCTCAGAGCCTCTCGCACCATCCCTCGGCTGGCCACGATCTGGGGATGGGGACAGCGCCGGGGGACTGTACCAGCGGCAGCGCGCATGTGAGCCGGGCTGGTTGCCCCGTGCTCTCCAGTATCCAGCGGGGAGGTGAGGAGGGATAATCCCCTCGGGGGGACCGGAGTTGCCTGCAGCCGGGATGCGGGTCCTCGAGCGCTGGGCAGAAGGTCGCACACGCATCATCTCCTGGACACAGGCTCTGGCGCAGAGACACGGACCCCAGTCACACACGGAGCCCCGCCATGACAAATATTTCACCAGGAGACTTCCTCTGGGAGGGGGAGAAATACCCAAAGCACGCTTTGTCTTAAAACATTAATGTCCAATTCTAAATTGGGTCGGGGGACGGAGGAGGAGAAAGGAGGAAGGCAGGGGTGGGGAGCCATCACTGGGCATCATTCATAAGCCACACACTGGGCCCTTCATCAGGCCCCAAACTCACCCTTGTGGCTACGCAAAGATTTATTGAAGCCCCAGCATGGGCTCATTTATTTTCCTCCAAACCAATTTGAAAAGACCGTTTGCATCTGCCCTGGAGGAAAAAAAAACCACACACACACACACACACACAAAATGTGCTTATTTGGCAAACTTTGTTTGAAAAACCTGCTTGTCCCCAAAGAAGTAGCCGCATGTTTGGCGAGGCCAGGGGCTGTGTCTGTGGGGAGGGGATGGTGGTGGTTCGGTTCTTCCCCATCATCTGTTGGCCAGAGAAAGAGACAGAGAACTTGAACTCAGACACCATTTCTTGCACCTGGGGACCCAGAAAGGCGGGGCCCTTTGCTCGGAGATCAAGGTCCCCTTGTAGGTCTCTCTAGCCTTGCTTGTCAGGGACGTCTGTGCACAGACAGCTGCAAAACGCAAAGAAAAGTGTAAAACCAAGCGGAGAAAAATGGACAATGAGAATTTCAAACATTAGCTAATTTTGAGGGGTGGGGTGAAAGTTCTGTCTGTCCTCTCCAGAAAGAAGAGATGTCACCCATGAATAAACATTCACCTTTCTTCCTATCTACAATATACAAAGAGTTTTTATGAATCAATAAGAAAGAAAAACACAATAATAGAAAAATGGGCCAGGGACACAACTGGGTAATTTGGAAGAGGAAAGTATGGTCCATAAATACGGGTAACAAAATGCTTAATGTTGCCAATAATCCGAGAGATGCACAGACAACTAACATCTTAGTTTGCACCTACCAAACCGGCAAATATGCGCAAGAACGTACCAGCAGGTTAGTGAGATGGAGCAAGCAGAGGTACAGCTGGTGAAGCCCCCCTTGTCACTTTGGCCACACGCATCCCCGCCCAGATGGGGGCGTGCTCTTTGACCCAGCAGCGCCACTTTTATGAATCCAAAGAAGTGCACAGAGGCTTGGCTCTGGGGGCCCAGGCACTGAGCCTTATCTGAAGTGTCAGCAGAAGGAGGATGGCTCCTCCCTGCGGTCTCCAGGCACACGTCTGCCCCTCGGCACAGGCAGCCTGGACTTCCAGGAAACTGTGGACGTGCGCCTCGCGGCTGGAGCGTGCGCTCCTGGTCTGGGAGCCACAGAGATCTGCGTTAGAAGCAGTGGGTGGCAGCCACAGGGAGCAGACCACCCATCAGGACCTGCTTTTAGAAGCAGAGAGCCTGGTCCTGGGGGGGTCCCAAACAGAAATGTGTCCAGGCTTCCTTCGAACCCTGGGGCTACTCCTCAGCACAGGCCCCCTCCCCAAAGCAGACTTGTTCCCCCCAGACCAGGGCAGATCTGCCCAGCTATCACCGGAGCCCCCCACCCCTGGAACAATGAACTCAAATATCAGAACTGGAAGGTTGCATGGGGAATGCCCTGGTTGACAGATGGGGAAACTGAGGGCAGATGTTCTCCCAAGGTCATCCCGGCTCAAACCAGAGCTGGCGCCTAAGAGTCCCAGACCCTCCCCGAGCTTCCCAAACTGGGTCACCAGAGACCACGTGTGTCCCTGCTGTGAACGGGTGAGCCTCAGGCGATGGGCTCCTGCCACAGTGGGGCCCTACCCATCAGTATGAATGTCACTCAGGACCCCTCTCCTTTGTGTCAGCAAGTCCCCAGCACTGCTGGAGAGCTGGGGACATGCAGGGCAGCCAACAGGTTCCTGCCTGCGGAGAGAAGAGGTGGGAAACGGTGTCTGTGTCCAGGCCGGGGGAGCAGGATAAGGGTCTGTCCTGCTCCAGGAGGTCAGAGAGGCCTTCCCTGGGGAGGGGCTGTGGGGCTGCCTTTGAGGGTCAAGGAGGAAGCAGGTCGGGGAGACAAGGGCAGAGCTTTCTGGGAAGACACCTGTGAGCCAAACTCCAGGACCAGGTTTCCACTTCCATGCAATGCCACCTGACAGGCTTCCCTGCACTCCTGCTGAGGGTCCCTGTGCCGACTACCCCGGGAGGAACAGCCCTGGTCCTCGAATGGCCAACACTATTGCATTCTTGCTCTGATCTAGGCACTAGTGACACCTCAGAGCCTTTATCTTATAAGACTCTCGTTAGACCCATTTTACAGAGGAGAAGACTGAGGCACAGAAAGGTAAAGAGGTTTGCAAGGGCCACCAGCTGGTAAGGGGGGGAGTCAGGATGTGTCTGGCTCCAGAGGGTGTTCTTACCACCCCTACACCCTCTGCCTCGTGGTCCCTGCCCGCCCCCCGCCAACCTGAGCCATGGTCTATGGACCATAGTTCCCAGGCTCAGACTGGCCTGGAGTGGGTATGCACCTAAGCCCTTGATCTTCCCCATCACCCTGCTACATCCTTCCCATGCTCCCAGGCCCAGAGAAGGGGACCCCCTCCAGGAAGCCCATCTGGATGTCAGTCATTCAGGCCCCAAGGGTGGAGCAGGCTGAGGACCACCTGGGGCCTTGGGACGACTCGCAGGTACCTCACCAACAGGCTTTTGACTTTTCCTGTTGAAGTAGTTGAGGAACTTGGCGGCCCAGGGAGGGGTGGGAGGTACAGCCGGGAGGGTGGAGTACAGACGAATGAGGCAGCTAGAAGCAGCTCCCTGTGCTCGGCTTGGGAACACAGTAGGCATTTAATAATGGCTTGGCAACTGACTTGCGATATCGTCCTGCCGTAAGACAGGGACACATTCGGGGTGTATGTGAAGGCAGGGGCACCAGCTGACCGTCCCCATCAGGTAACCAGGAAAGGTGCTCGCCCCCGCCCCCTCCCTCGGAGGTCAGGGAGGAGCCCGGCAGAGGCCACAGGGTGGAGGTCAGATCCGAAGGCCAGGCTGTGGCCCCGGCGCCAGGTGCTTGTACACAGAAGGCACTCAGTCCTCGCTTGTCATACGAACAAGTGTGCTGGCTGCACCTACCCCGCCTCAGCAGAGGATGGCGGTCTGCTCACCTCTGAATCCCCATCCGGTGCCCTGTGCGGGGCCTGGACACAGCGGGCACCAAAGCTACCCCCGACGGCTGAAGGGCCCCGCTCAGGGGCCTCTGCGCCCAGACCTGCAGCCACAGATGAAGGGCCTGGGCCTCGTGGGTAGGAGAGGCCCGCCCCCTGCAGCCCCACCCACCCAGACACAGGCCCGTGGAAGAGAGTAGTTATCCTAAAAAACAGATCTGCCAACAACAGATGAGCAAAATGTGGTCCAGTCGTACAACATAGTGGTTTGGGGCTGGCCAAAAGGTTCCTTCAGGTTTTCCATCAGATGTTATGGAAAAACCCGAATGAACCTTTTGGCCAACCCAACAGTATGCCTTATAAAGGGAGGAGACTCTGACACAGGCTACAGCGAGGATGAACCTCGAGGACAGTGTGCTGAGTGAAGCAGGCCAGTCACAGAAGGACCATCCTGTACGCGTCCACTCATCTGAGGCCCCAGAGGAGTCAAATCCGTAGGGACAGGAAGTAGGACTCTGAGCGCCAGGGGCTGGGGTAGTTATTGCCTAAGGGGCACAGGGTTTTAGTTGCAGACAATGAACATTTTAGGTCCAGACAGTGACGATGGTTACCTGACGTTGTGAATGTATGTACTGCCACTGAGTTGCACGCTTACAAGTGGTTCAAGTGATAAATATTACATCGTGTTCAATTTTACTACAATTAAAAAGAACCCAGCTCTGACCTCAAATGGGCCTCCACCAGCTAGGAGCTGTGTGGCCACAGGCAAGTTGCTGGCCCTCTCTGTTTTCTGTGTGTCTCCTCCCCTGCAGGGCTCCTGTTACCTGAGCAGGTGGGCACTAAGCGTCCACAAGTGGCGTCTAGTCTGATGACCTCGGTGGGCCTTCTCTGCATCCAGGAAGTGTGGGGTGAACCATACCCCGATCTGGGCTCCCAGGGCAGAGGGGCAGTTCTGGCCACCCCTCTGGGACCTGTCCCTCCGTGCCTCTGGGCCTCGGTTTCCTTGACTGTCAAATGGGAAGCTTAGCATCTGTGCCGTCAAGGTCACGGGAATGGCAAGAGGTACCGGCCTGCTGCCTCGGGTGAGAAGCTCCAGAACCAGGCCCGGTGCCTCCCTCAGGGTTACAGCTCCCCGCTGCCCAAAGGCAGGGACCTCTCCCAGCAGGTCATGACCTCACTCTTACCTGTCCGGCCCTCCACCTCCTCCCTCAGGCCAGCAGCTCCTTAAGGACGGGCAGCCTGTCTGACCCACCCCTCTCTCCTAGCTCCTGGCTTACACTTGGTGCTTAATAAATGCTTGTTGCATGAACAAATGCCTCTTTTAGTTCAGCCACCCTGATCCTGACGCAGAAACACTGTGAGGTTCAGGCAGAATCCCAGGGTCCCAGCAAAGCAGGTCCCTTCCCTCAACTGGACAGTGCGCCAGAAGGTGCAGAAAGGAAGTGTTTCTTGTGCCCCCAAACTCCCACGATGGGCCAGAAGGAGAGGGCGCCCTGTGCCTGTGTCTCCAGGTGCAGACGTGGTCGGTGCTCACTGTGTCTCACTTTCCCGTTCTCCTCAGCACAGATAAACGACACTCCAAGAGAATGACCCCCCCAAAGGGAAAAGAAGCAGAAGGTGGGCAGGGAGGGAAGGAAGAAGAAAGGAAGAAAGAGAGAGAGGAAAGAAGGAAGGAAGGAGGGGGAAGGAAAGAAGGAAAGAGAGAAAGAGAGGAAGGAAAGAAGGAAGGGAGGGAGGGGAAGAGAGAAAGAAAGAAAGAGGGAGAGGAAGGGAGGAAACAAAGAGAGAGAAAGAGAAAGAGGAAAGAAAGAAAGAGAGAAAGAAAGAAAGAAAGGGAGAAAGAAAAGAAAGGAAGGAAGAAAGAAAAGAAAGGAAGGAAGAAAGAAAAGAAAGGAAGGAAGGAAGGAAGGAAGAAAGAAAGAGAGAAAGAGAGAAAGAAAGAAAAAAGAAAGGAAGGAAGGAAGGAAGGAAGGAAGAAAGAAAGGAAGAAAGAAAGAAAGAGAAAGAAGGAAAGAAAGAAAGAAAGGGAGGGAGGGAGGGAGGGAAGAAGGAAGGAAGGGAAGAAAGGGAGAGAAAGAGAGAGTTAAACTAGAATGAACCCAGGGCCCTCCCATCAACATGTGTTTCCCTGTGTCATTAAAACACTTTGTCTTTACAACTCAGAAAATTAAAAAAACTACCAGACCCAGGCCGTCCACATCAGTATTCATGACATCTGTCTTTTCCTATAAAACGCTCTGAATGAAACCTCCCCAGTAGAAACGACTCTCCTCCCGGCCGGCTCTCTCCTTCCCCCCTTCAAAACAGATTGCGAGACAGATGATTGCATTGTCTGGCCGCATTTCCATCTGAAAACTCCCCTTCGTGTTGGCCACTGGGCGCCCCTATTAAGGCCCGGGCACCACGGGGCCACGTGGGGTGGCAGAGCCTGTGTCTCCCGCTCCCTGGGGCCTTTCCATCGGAAGAGGAAAAAGAACCGGGCAGACAAAGGTGCGGGATATAAATTAAGCCCCGGCTTTTTAAGTTCAAACTGAATTTTCTTTATTTTTCCACAGCTGTCAGAGGAACGGGGTAGAAATCCAGTAATGCATGTTTAATGTATTAAAAAAAGGAGGGAAAAAAAAGCAAGGCGTCCACTCCGAGTGTTCCGTCCGCCGACTTGCATTGGGGACATTATTTCGGGCCAGTGAACTGTGAGCAAGTCAAGTGTGGAGACGTGGACCGCGGCCAGGGACCCCCCACCAGTGGCTGTCATATCTACTGAAAGCCCACTTGTCATCGGCGGCGGGGGCTGGGGGCCGAGGGGGACAAACGGCTCGCAGAGCAGGGGAGCCGCCACCAGATCACCAGCTTCTCCGGGGCCGGCTGGTCGGCGCTGGCCTGGCCCAGACAGCCTGCGGGGCACGGGGACCTGCCGCCAACCCTGGCCACGCTGGGCCCTTTCTCGAGCCCGTGGGGAGCCAGCCAACCCGTCTTGATCCTGGGTCTGATGAGACAGCAACGCAGGCCTGGCTCACGAGCTGAAGGTCACGGCTGCAGCTACAGATGAGGAAACTGAGTCCAGAGGGCCAGGGTTCTCGTCACTGTGCCGCACAGGCCCAGGCTCTTCCTTCACGCCAGGGCACCCCAGCCAGCCGGTCCTCACCAAGCACCCAGCCCGCTGGGCCCCAAATGTAGCCTCTTTCCTGGGGCAGAGAACACCACCTCCACGGGTGAACACACGGACTCAGGGATCAATCCCTCCCTCCCTGCCCCCATCACGGTGTAGAAGAGGGGCTCTCTCCCGCCACGCTCCAGGCAATTTTCCCCATGCAGACTGGTGTCCCCCACCAACACGGTCAAATGATTCCACTAAAGAGGAGAGGCACCTGTCCCCTGCCAGCGCCGGGCACAACGCAGAAAACTTTGCCAGCATAAACCCACTCATGGGCGGTTTTATTATCACCCGCCTTTCAGATGTGGGAGCTGAGGCCTGGGAAGCTAAGTGACCACCCATGCAGCTGGGACCGAACTCCGAGGCCTGAGTCCCTGACCGTTTCCTCTGCTGCACCTTCAGCAAATTAGGCGAAACAATTTGCCCCGAACGTCTGTCTGCACCGTCGGAAGTCAACCAGTCCGTCCACTGTCATCCCACCCCACAGGGTCATTACAGTTCTAAATGAATAAAGCAAAACTCACCAGAAAATCATCGTGTGACCCGGGTGCAGAGCAGTGCTGCCCCCCATGCTGAGCCCGGAGCACCAAAGAGCAAAAGTCCGTGCACCCCCGGCGGGCATCCCCGCCCGGGTTCTAACGCAGCCCTGCCCGCAGCCCCAGGACCCAGGCAAGCCCTTTTCTCTGTGTCTCCGAGTCTGTGCAGAGGGGTCATTTCTAATGACCCTTCCAGCTCTAAAATTCTGTTTTCCTGTGATTCCAAACCCACTGGAACCCCTAAAGAAGCCACTTGCTGCTGCCTGGGGTCAATTTCCATGGGATTTGGGGCCGTGGCTGGTTCTACTCAATTTCTATTATGAGTGAGGCATGGTGGCTTTTACCCTTGGGTTGGTCATCCCTCCAAATGCCCAGTGGTCTCAGCAAGGAGCTTGGGCCAGCAGCCAACACGGGCAGAGGGCGTCTCAAAGAAAAACGAGGGTGACGAAGAGCCCTTCAAGGGAGCTCTGGCCTCATTCACAATTCCTGGTATAGGTGCCGACCCTGGGGCCACCCAGCCATTAGGTGACCCTTGCAGTCAAGCCACATTCCTGGATCATGGAAGCAGCAGGGTGAGGAAGGAAAGGGCCTTCTGGGGAGTGGATGTGAAAAAAGACACAGCTGTGAAGTCCCACAGATCTGACCTTGAGTTTGGTCGGGTAACATGCCTTTCAGGGGTTCCATCTCTTTGTCTGTAAAGTCAGATAATGGTGCCTTTCCTGGTGGGTTCTTGTAAAGATCAGGTGAATAGATGTTTGTAAAAATCCCCAGCATCTATCGTAATCAAGATACAGAATTATCAGTACAAACATCTCTCTTATTCTCCCCTTTCTAGTTACACCCACTGGTACCTGCCATCCACCATACCTGGCAAATACTATTCTGTTTTCCATCTCTGTGATTTTGTCGTCCAGAATGGCATGGAAATGGAATCCTACAGTCTGGGACCTTTTGAGGTTGGCTGGATTCACTGAGACTACCCCCTGTGAGAGCTGGCAGGGAGGGGCTGAACCGTGTCCCCCGAGGTTCATGGGGTAGAGTCCTAAACCCCAGTACCTGATGGTGGCTGTCTGTAGATTGGATCTTTTTTTTTTCTTTTTTTGGCCATGCCACACGGCTTGCGGAATCTTAGTTCTCCGACCAGGGATGGAACCCAGGCCCCCTGCTGTGGAAGCACAGAGTCCTAACCACTGGACCGCCAGGGAAGTCCTGAGATATAGGGTTGTTAAGGAGGTGACTGAGTGAAAATGAGGCTGTTGGACGGGCCCTGGTCCAGTCTGACGTGTGTCCTTAGAAAAAGAGGAAATCTGGACCCACACAGAGATACCAGGGGTGTGTGTGCACAGAGGAAAACCGTGTGGAGACAGCGAGAGGGTGGCCATCTGCAGGCCAAGGAGAGAGACCTCAGATGAAAACAACGCAGCCGACACCTTGATCTCGGACTTCCAGCCTCCAGAACTGGGAGATGATGAATCTCTGTCCTTTGAGCCGCCCAGTCTGTGGTGGTTTTATGGCGGCCCAAGCAGACGCGCACAAGGACGGTTCCAGCTGTGTATGTCGATCGCTTATTCCTTTTGACTGCTGAGTAGTATTTCACAGTGTGGACTATCACGTTCTGTTTAATCACCTGTTGAGGAATATTTCGGTTATCTCCAGTTTGGGGCCTTTACAAACAAAGCCACTATGAATAATCCTGGGGGAAAATACCCCAGCACAGCGCACACACACGTGCGCGCACTTGCACACCGCTGCTGCCGCTCCCGTGGGTGGAGGGCCAGTTGATGTGCTCCTGGGCTGCTTTCAGCTTATGCTGCGGTTTCTCTCCCAGGGAGGAAATAGCTGGAAGAGAAAACACACTCCAGGCTTGCCCCTCACCCACCTAAGCTGACATATTCCTCTGGAAAATTCTGCCTGTGCCCCAACTCAGGAAAGAACGTCAGGTCGAAGCTGGGCATTTCCTACAGCAGGTCTGGTTGTAAAACTCTGACACTCGGAATCGCGGTGCTGTTCAAGGCCAGTTAATTGCTTTTCTGAATGACATTTTTAGAGGCCAAGTCCAGGGCCGGGCAGGGGCTGTCAGGATGAATGGGGCCAAATCAGCTCCTTGGGTCCTCCCCAGAGAACAACAGGGCCCCCAGCCCCAAGCCTCTGCCACTGCCGAGCCGGGAGACCCCCGGGAGGGCCCCCGTGCCCCAAACAATAACAGCACCTGCCAGGCCCTGCTCTCCCTGGGGAGTCCCCGGCCCGTGCCAGAGGCCGGGCGCCTGGCATGAGCCCCATTGTCTGCCTCCCGCCCTTCAGGGTCTCGTCCGTGGAGTAACAGGGCAGCCCCAGAGGTCACCTCCGGGGCGCTCACGGGGGGCTCCCGGGCATCTGTCTCAGGCCGGGGGCAGCAGGAGAGGGGCTGGCCCCGGCCTATTGTTTGGGGCCAAGCGGCCCAGCGGCCCATGCAACAGGACAGGGGCCCATTGTCCCAAGGCAATCTGCCACACTCCCTCCTCCCCATTCCTCCAAGAAAAGGGGGGAGACTGCCCAGCACAGCCAAGAATCTTCAGTGAGATGTAACACCAGCGCCCATGCTGCCCGGGCAGGTGGCAGCCCTTGGTCCCTCTCACGCCATGTTCATTTTTAGATTTGAATACTAACATCTAAGACTCCTAGCCCTTCACAGTCTTGTGGACGGTGTTCCAGCTTGCGAGCAGGCATTGCTAACCCTAAATAGGTCGGGACAGAACCACTGCGAAGTTTCGCCTACTTATTCCCACATGACATGATGTGACATCTCCACCACCCGGCTCCGGATGACTTCTCTTGCCAGGTGGAAAGGCTCCTGGATGGGAGCAGCAAAGGTTCTTTCCTTGTAAGTCTTGAAAATTCCTTTGCAGACGATAAACAAACAAACCGACCAACTTTCATTTTTTCACAAATGTTGCTAACAAGGAGATTAGCCAATCAGGTGTATTCTCAAATGATATCAACCCAGACCGTCCTGGGCCAAGGATTAAGGCTTCTGGCCACAGACCCAGTCTGGTGTTTCAAAACCATCCAGAAAGTCTGCCGGCAAGAAAAGCCAAAGTGGGTTATTTCTATCTGCATCTCGGTGGGCCTCCACGGCCTGCGTCATCACAGGCAAGTGGAACAGACAAAAGGCCGGCGGTACCTGGACACTTGTATTCCTGCTGATCTGGAATGTGTGTAGCTTAATTAAACACAGCAAGCAGAGAGATGAAAGTTAGCTGATTGGCTGCAGAATTTGTTGGAGGGTTATAAAGCAAGGGGAAATCTGCACTCCTGGAATATTAAGAACTAAAAGGGGACTCTTCACCTGGAGGTTTACATAGTGATTACAGGTAAAGTCTTAAGAACTAGAGGGATGAAGGGACGCAGAGATGGAGAGATGGAGGGATGCAGGGGTGGAGGAGTGCAGGGATGGAGGGATGCAGGAATGGATGGAAAGCATGCTGAGCTCATACATCACTCATTTGTTCCCCCTCCTTTGAGGAACACCCAAATAAAGGCTGGTCCCATGGGAAGCTCAGCTGCAGAAAGGGCCCACTGCACGCAACTGGCCTTGGCAGTGACCTACTTCCCTGAAGACCGCATTCGACCCAGGTCCTCCGTGTACAAGAACCCTCCTGCTGTCGCGCTGTACTTGGTGGTCCCGCCCACATCATCTAGCAAACTCTGCTGGTCGCCCACGCCACGGGTGCCCCCTCCCTTCCTTGCCAGTAGAGCCCCAATTTTGTCCAGGTGCTTGCTGCTCTGTGCCTCACGGGCCCCTCCCCAGCCTAGAGGCTGTCTTAATTCTGCTGTGGCATTAGCCCTGGGCAAGTGACGCAACCCTGACCCGTGAGACACAGGGAAGGCAGCTGAGGTTGGGGAGTGCCCCTGGAAGTTGCCTCACTTGCAAAGGAAAATGGGGAGGTGCCCCTTCCCCACTTTGGACGTTGTAATGTAGGGACATCATGCTAGAAGAGGCTGCCGCCATCTTGCCTCCAGAGGAGGCAACCAGGTCCCACACCTCGTGGAGCTCTTGGGTTAACTGACCCTGGGGCCATCTTCCTCCAGACCTCCGGACCACAGGCCGGGTCTCTGATACCTGCGGCCATGAGCTGCCCACCTCAGTGCTGACTGGGCGGGGCTCCTGGACCTGCCTCGCTCTGCTCCAGTGTCCCCGTGGGTCAGCCCATCTCTGCCTCCCCTGAAGCCACCCAATCTACAAGGTGCAAACAATGTCCCCGTGAATATGGCTGGGCTGTGAAGACATAATGCAGAGTGAGAGAAGCCAGACTTCAAAGACAGCATATTGTGTGATGCTTTTGACATGACGTTCTGGAAAAGGCAGAAGGAAGGAGACAGAAAACAGATCTGTGGGAGCGGGGCCTGGGGTGGGCAGGAATTTTCAGGGGTGATGGAAATACTCTGTGTCTTGATTGGGATGATGGCTCCCAATCCATCCTATCTACAATATACAAAGAGTTTTTATGAATCAACAAGAAAGAAAAACACAATAATAGAAAAACGGGCCAGGGACACAATTGGGTAATTCGGAAAAGGAAAGTATGGTCCATACTTTCACATACTCCACACATCTGTCAGAATGCATCCAACTGTACACCTGGAAAGAATGAATTGCACTGTATGTAACTTACACCTCCGTTAACCTGACTTCAGAACAAAAGAAGGTAAGGGCCCCCCTTCGCCTGGTCGGGGCTCTGGGGCCTGACGGGATCACTTCCAGGAAGAGCGAGGCCCTCCCCACTCGTGGAGGAGTAGTAACCCTGAGGTCAGCAAACTGATTTTGATCAATGAATCTCTTCCTTCAAATGAACTATTCACAAAACACCAAAGTACAAAGGAGAGTGAGAATGCCTTCTCCTCCAACAGAAGGTGCTCCCAAGAGCCGTGGGACGCTAGCACCGGGCTGAGAGACATTCCATGCAGCCCTGCCTGCCGGAAGAGGGGAACCTGCGTGCCTGGGGGCCACTCAGCCAGACACAGGGAGGGGACTACACTTGGGGACCCTGCCAGTTGGGACCACAGTGAGAGAGGGAGGCACACCACCGAGCTGGGAGCATCACTGCCATGAAAGGACAGCCCTGTGCCCATCAGCAGCTTCCCAGCCACGGTCCAGACAGGTGGTCAAGCGTGCAGCCTTCAGACTTAGATGCCACGCCTCCCACCCCTGCTGGCCAGCACCGGGCGGGTCACTTTGCCACCCTGTGCCCAGGTTCCCTCAAGTGTGAAATGGCAGGGCACCTCCCTCACTGGGCTTTTGTGACTGATCAATGAGGAGATGCACGTAACAAACCCAGCAGCACGTAACCGACCATCCAGGCATGGGGCGGGTGGCGAGCAAGGGGCCACGCGGGCGCCCCTCCCCCTCAGTCCAGCAGTTTCATCTGGTTTGTATCGAGAGGTCTACACGTGATTGGGTGTGAAAGGAGAGCTCTGATGCTCAATGAAGTTTGAAAGCCCTGGTCCCCAAGGCCTTCCCATCGGTGGCCTGGGACTCTGACCACCCCTTGCCTCGGGCCTGGAAACAGGCCTAACGCTCTCCAGGCATGCGGAATCAAAGCCCCTCTGTCGGGCACACATTTTCCAAGCATTTGGAGGGTCTGGGAGGTCCTGGGAGGTGGCAAGGATGGAGGTTATAATTGGGCCTCCCCTGGGCCAACACCACCTCTTGAGAAGGGGCCGCTCAGCGAGGGTTCAATTTCCCAACACGGGGAGGGCATGTGTTTAATTAAGACCCATAAAATCGTAGCCGGCCAAACGAGAGAACTATTTCATCTTTCACAGTCAATACGCGTGTGTGTCTTACCTGGAAAAAGCGGTTTATGCAGAAAGAATTTCCCAAATGGGTTCCATATGCCCCTTTCCCCCAAGTGGGGCCCTCCACGGGGAAGGGGGCCGGGGCAGGGGGCTGGGGCCGAGTCCCCTCCTCCTGGACGCCCGGCCTCAGCGCACACCCTCCGCCGGCTGCCGCTGTTTAAACAGAAGACGTCACGGCCAATGATATACGGTAGATTCCAAAGATTGTTTCATCCAGGGGAAATTGCTCCTGGAGCCAGCTCGTCTCAGGTAGGCCACGGAGAACTGCTGCGATGTGAACTGGCTGACCCTCCCCAGGGCCCTGACCCACAGGCGCCCCTCATGCTTTCCATTTATTGCCAATCGCTCCGCGGCGGGTCCAGGCCATGAGCACGGGATCCCAGAGATGAAAGGGGCCGAGCGAAGTGTCTGGCTGCAGCCCCCGCCCCCCGACAGGTATAGATGGGACCACCGAGTCCCAGAGAGGGGACAACGGCTAATCCAAGGCCACAGATCTAGTAAGCCACAAAGAATGTCAGAGATTCAGTTTCCCAGCTGAGGGTCAAAACGGGCCAGGAAGGGCATAGAGGGGAAGAAAGGACGGGAGGCTGTCCTTAACACCTACCCCTCCCACTGTACCCAAATGTCACCTCCTCCAAGGGGCCTGCTGGGGTACCCCGCCCATCACATGGCTCTCTAGCTTGTCCTTTCGACACGATTTTATATATTTATCAGTTTATTCAAATATATATTTCTATTTATGCATTTATCAGTTCACAGGCTGTACCCTCGTCAGGTTGCATTCCCAAGAGAGAAGGGACCACGTTTGTCTTGTTCACTGTGGTATCCCTGTGCCTAGGACAGACCTTAGAATATAACAAGTGCTCAGTTCATCACCGCCACCATCATCATCACCAGCATCACCACCACCATCATCATCACCATCATTACTTCCAACACCATCATTATCACCATCACCATCACCATCATAATACCAGCAACAGGTAACCCACACTGAGCACCAACCAGGCACTGTTCCAGGTGGTTTATGTGGATTAATCCATTGCACAGCTCCCCCCAGCCCTATGAAGTAACACTGTTACTGTCCCATTTCACAGGTGAGAACACTGAGACACAGGACTTTAGAAACTTGTCGAGAGTCAGACAGTTCATGACGGTCAAAGCTGGGACGGCCCTGAATTGATGGAAACAGCCCCTGGGTTGATGGACCAGCCTCTCTGCATGGCATGGGGGCAGCCCTCTGTCGTGATACTCCATTTCAACTGTTGGTACTCAGTAAAGCAGCTATGGTTCTACAGGGGAAGAAAGCAAGGCCGGTAAAGGTCTGGCCCACAGTCACCAAATGGCATGAGTTCTTAACCACACGACCCTGGTGACGAGATCCCAGCCACTGTGGTCTTAGGGGAGAGTAGTCACTGACCACCCTCGGTCTCGGGGCCTGGACCTGCTTGACCAGCCGCCTCTGGCTGCCCCTCTGTACCCTAGCCCTTCCTTTGTCTTCACTCTCAGCATCCTGTGATCTAACTGCAGCCCTGACGGACCCGATTCCTCTCTGAAGGGAGAAGCCCCACCTGCTTGGCAAATAAACCTTCAGGGCCTCTAGGAGTCATCTTCCCCCATCAGCCACCCGCTCCTTCATCCACTCGACATTGCACTGTTTACATCCCGTAGACTCAGGAATTATCCAGCAGGAGCAAAATATTGGGAGAAATTCTGGCTGACATCCGTAAAGAGGCTCTGACTTCAGAATCTGAGGGAGAGGAGGGAAGGCAAGCACGCAGCGTGGGCTTCACAGAAAGAACCTCAGTTAATATCTGAAGACCTGAACTAGATTGAACTGCATTTTCTCTCCACCCCTGAACGGCCTCTGTTTCCCCATCTGTACAAAGTGGTCCATTTCTACCATCACAGGGCACCCACACCCCTCACCCCAGGGACTGGGGTCTGCAGTGCATACCTTCAGACGGATGCTTTTAATTCTCAAAGGGTCCCAAGAACCCCTTCAAGTATTTGAAACAGAAATACACGGTGAAGGTGTGTGGCGAGGTTTTAAAAACTGATCCAGGGCTTCCCTGGTGGCGCAGCGGTTAAGAATCTGCCTGCCAATGCAGGGGCCATGGGTTCCAGCCCTGGTCCGGGAAGATCCCACATGCTGTGGAGGAACTAAGCCCGGGGGCCACAACTACTGAGCCTGCGCTCTAGAGCCCGTGAGCCACAACTACGGAGCCCGCGTGCCACAACTACTGAAGCCCACATGCCTAGAGCCCGTGCTCCACAGCGGGAGAAGCCACCGCAGTGAGAAGCCCACGCACCACAACGAAGAGTAGCCCCTGCTCGCCACAACCAGAGAAGAGCCTGCGTGCAGCAACGAAGACCTGATGCAGCCAAAAATAAAATAAATAAAATAAAACAAATAAATTTATTTTAAATAAAAAACAAAAAATACTGGTCCACTCTGGTGCCTTTCTTCAGGATTTCCGGGCAGACCGCCAGCTTCTCTTTCCAATTAAACGCCCCATTTGGCCAGCTGGTGGGCCCCTGAGCTGGAAGGGAGAGATGCCTGCTACTGCTGCTGTCTGGATGTAATTTGGGGGACAGGAGATTTCATAAGCCGGGGGAGGGGATACATCTGAGATGTGATCACAGCAGAAGCATCCCCTCACCAGTTGCCCGGAAAGGAAGAGAATCCACATGTCCCAGCCCCCAGCGCGGGGTCTCGGGGAAGGACACACTCCATGAATAACTGGGGCTGGGGGCTGAGGGAGAATGGAGAAGGGTCTATGACAGCATCACCCCAGGAGGGGCAAGGAGAGCGGGGACCCTCCATCTCCAAGGCACCTCTCCAAGAGCTGCTTTATGTGATGCTGCGGACAAGACTTCAGGAGTGGAAATTACAACGCCACCATCAGAACCGATAGTACCACGAAGGGCTCACTGCACGCAGAGCTCTCCCTGAGTGCTTTACGCGGATGCACAAGGACCTGAGGCAGAGGCGCTGTGATGCAGATGGGAAACTGAGGTTCAGGAAATTGAACGAGCCGACCAGGTCAAAGGCTGGCAGGTGGGGAGGCTGGATCTGAACGGGAACTAGAAGCGCTCCAGGCTTTCATCAGCACTGGACCGCACGGCCTCCACCTGGATGAAGAGTCCAGGACAGCATACAGGCGGCCAGCCGGCTAGGAAGTGCCCTGCGCAGGCCAGGGAAGACGGCCGTGGGGTGCATGTGCGCACACACACGTGCGCAAGTGCGTGCGGACATTTGCACATGCATGTACAAGTTGGGAAGAGCCTTCGAAGAAAAACCGTCATGAAATGACTGCGAGCAGAGCCAGGTGCCCAGAAAGGAAGCAGAAGCAAGATGAAAGGCAGGAACGGCCCCAGCCCTACCGCCTCCGGAACTTTCCACGGGATGGGAGGCCCCCTGATGGATCCCATTTGCGGAGGCCGGACCGCTGGAGCCACCGCGACGCTGGGGCCGCGTGGCCGAGGGGACACGTTGAGTGGGGGGCTCGTGACCTGAAGGCGGCTATCTCAGCCCGCGATCTGATCACCAGATGGGCCCTCTCTCGCTCCCTAAAAAACAGGAAATCCATATGAAAAGCAAGACAAATGGCTATCCCTGCCCTCCTCCCATCTGCCGTGATATGTGAACACGGCGGCTGTCAGCGGCGGCCACTGATTGATTCCGGGCATTTGTAGCTGGGGGTCTGTTATCAGCTGTGCTATCAAAGGCTTCTCTGGGCTGGGCTGACCCCACCAGCCATTTCAATATGCCACTCCTCTGAGACCTAAGTCTTTAATGCAAGGTGACAGCAATACTATTTCACGTCAGGCCCAAAGAGACCACTTCCTGTTTTGCAAAGGACTTGTGCCTGATTTCAAGGCAAAGTAAAGATAACTCGGAAATGTCACCCCCCACCCCCAGACACAGGCCAAGGGTGCTGCAGGCTTTACTCTCTGCTTGGTATTTCACCTCCGAGGCCGCACCTCAGATCAGAAAGCTGTTGGGACAGCTGGCCCATCAGTACCCGGAAGACCGCACAGGGTTGAGAAGCAGGATGCCCGTTCTTGTCCCGGTTTGCCACTAAAGCACTGTGTGACATTGGCTAAGTCACTTGCCCTCTCTGTTTCCCATGTCCTTCAGCTGCATCACCAGTTCTTCTGTGCTATGATTTAAATTTTAAATCTCTTCAGCCTGGTCTTCCAAACCCCCAACAACGCTCCAGCTTCTTCTCCTTTGCCCCACACTCCCACTGTCCTGAGCACCTTGCTGGTCTCAGAACCAGGCCCACATCATGGCCAGCAGCCAGCCCCTTTCAGTGCTGTCTCTCCATCCACAATGCCGCCCCCTACCGCATTTGCTGAGGGATAATGCGGTCCTCGCTCTGGCCAGATCCCCCTCTGGTCCTCCCACTGGCCAGGTCCTCCCTCGCTGTGCACCCCCATTTTACAGATGGGAGGGCTGTGGTTCCGGAGAGTTGACACCACACTGGTGGTGTCAACAATCAGATTCAGGGTCTGCTCAGTGGCAGACCCTGAGACCCTCCTGAGGGAGTGGGAGAGACCCCAGAGACAGAGGTGTGGCCGTGACAGCATCTCACCCCTGGACGGCCAGGCAGAACACAGTGGAGCACCACGGAGGAGCCCTCTGCACCCCTGGACATCACAGAGGAGGTTCCAACCTGCAGGGAACAGCAGGGGCAATTTCCAGGTGGAAACTGGAGATAACGTGAGCCTGGGAGGAAGTCCGCCGCTGTGTGGCCACCACCCAGGAACCAGCCCCCTCCCCCTGACGCCCGGGGCCCCAGGTGCTCCCACCAGCCCCTCCACCCCTAACACCCTCCCGCCCCCACCCCGGGGCGGCACTGTGCGGCTAAGAGCATCGTGCACCTCTTTCTTTGCAGATGAAGAAACTGAACCTCAGAAAGGCATTGACACCCTCCCAATGGCACATGGCTGGTCAGGGTTGAGACTCAGCTGAGAACCCAATTCCAAGCCATCTGTGTCCACTGGGAGGGACCCTGGACACCCCCAACCCAACCAGAGCACCCCAATTTTTGTTTTGTGTTTTCTATAAAGTTGAGTTTTCTATAAAATATAGACTCCATTCAATGAAAAGTTTCTATAATACATCCATTTAAATTATTATTTTTGTTTACATTTGCAATGACTAAATTTACAAGCTTGCAAACTTACTGTAGTAACAACGAAGATTCCCATATTGGGTTTGCTGGGTACCTCCTACAAAGGCCAGGAGAATACTCACCTTCTCGGCTCCAGCCGCCACCTCCAAGCCCGTGGAAGGGCTGGGGGTTACACAGGTTACCCACAGATACCCACAGATACGCACTCCCCTTGACCACACCCCACCCATCAACGAGCATTTAATGAGCACCTACTATGTGCCAGGCACTAAGCAGGATGGGGACAGCCTTCCCACATACCTCCCTGTTCCCAGCCAGTGCTGGGAGCATCACTGCCTCCCGAGCTGCCTCTGACATCCAGCATCAAGTCCAGCAGTGGCTGGGTCACTGAATCCTCAGGCAAGACCGGAGAGCAGCCTCTGGCCACAGTAGTGGGCAGCCACCGTCACCGGCCTGTGGTCTTCTCTCCACCTGCCCGGGGCTCAGGGACTTGGAGTCCCAGAGCGGATGTCCCTGGTGGGGTTTGGGCCCATGGAGTCTTGTCTCCTGACTCTTGAGCTCTGTACCACCCCCCAACCCAAGCTTGGAGGCCTGCTTCCATTCCTGCATGAAAGAGGACAGGACCACAGAGCGCTGAAGCTGGCCAGTGCCACCAAGCTTCATCCCACGCCCTTCACTGCTCAGAGCCCTCTCCAAGCGCTAACTCACAGCCTCCATAGGGCAGATACTACAGTCCCCACTTTACAGATGGGAGCACTGAGGCCCAGAGAGGTTGAGTAATCAAGATTACCCAAATCATGGGTGCTGGGGCCAGGATTCAAACCCGAGCTGCGGGCTCCTGTAGTCTTGTGCTGCTTGTCAACAGTATCTCATGGGGGAAGACACCAGCTCTCCCCGAGGGATGGAAATAAAGCAAGAGAGAGAATCCAGAGGGTTGGTGGATGCGCCCACGGCCAAGATGGCGTCACCCCACCAGCCCCCAGGGAGTTGGCCCCCATAAGTCCTGCCTTTCCCTCCAGGCCCCGTCCCCCGCCAGCCCTTTGTGTCGTGGGAAAGAGGGGCTTGAGAGCTGCCAGGGAAACGCTCTGTCCTGATGGGGCCACGCTCCCAGGTCCTTCTCTGGACAGTCCTCTCTGCAGGGGTTATTCTGCCGATGGAGACGATGATGCCATCAGATGACTACCACTTGGGTCCCGGACCCCAGGTCCGCTCATCCACCTGAGGCAGTTCTTCAACGTCCCTCGCCTCCCTGTGTTAACACCGTCTTCCCTCCACTGGGCCGTTTCCAAGAGCTCACAGACTCGCATTAGCTTCCTGCTGCTGCGGCTGTAACAAATTGCTACATAAAGTAACATCCATTTATTACCTCACAGTTCCCAACGTCGGGAGTCTGCCCTCCGCAGGGCTGGCCCTTCCAGAGGCTCCGGGGGGAACCTGTCTCCTTGTTTCCAGCTCCTGGAGCTGCCCACTTGCCTCCATCAGCCCCAGCTCCTTCTTCCCAAGCCCTTCCTCCGACCTGAGAGCCGGTACCCACCCCGCCCCCCACACCCGGGGCTGCTCCGGGGCTTCCCTCTCAGAGCCACCATCTCTATGCTGGTGACCCCCGTGCCCTCCCCAACCTTGGCTCCCCCCAGGGCACACTGCCCACCCAACTGCCTTGTCAGCTGGGGGGGGTCTTCGGGGGGCGGGGGGTGGATTGGGCAGGGGGAGAGCATAGCAACTGACCGCAGACCTAAGAGAGCGCAAATTTATTCTCTCTCCATCTGGAGGGCAGCGTCTGAGATCAACGTGTGGGCGGAGCCGTAGGGCAGGCTCTTCCTGCCTCTTCCAGCTTCTGGGGCTCCAGGTGTCCCTGGCTTGCGGCCACGTCACCAATGTCTGCTTCTGCCCTCTGATGTGTTCTCTCCTCTTCCGATAAGAACGCTTGTTGCTGGATTTAGGGCCCACCCGCATAATCCCGGGGTGATCGCATCTCAGGATCCTTCACTTGATTACACCTGCAAAGACCCTTTTTTTTCCAAATCAGGTCACATTCCCAGGTACTCGGACATATCTTTTGCAGGGACCCCAATTCAACGGCGGCCTGGGATTTTCCTTCCGAGAGTTCTGAATCATTTATGATCATGAGTGAGCTCCGCGGACGAAGCACTGAAACGTTGCCGTCATCCCTGACGAAGCTGATTTCAGATCACTTGACACATAGATCCGAGGGAAAGTGGCTTCCTCCTACTAACCCCCAGATCTGTACAGGCCTACCCACTCTGTGAGGGTCACACCGGCAAACACACAGGGCGACCCCCACCTAGCACGTGGCAGGTAATGAGCAGAAGGCACGCCCCCCGTGACATATTCCAGAGCGGGGCTGGCACCTGCCCGCAGCTCTCCCTCTGTTAGCTCATCCCTGCGGAGGAGTAGCGAGGAACCCACAGAGGCCTAACAGGTGTCCCTAACAGGTGATTCTAACAGGTGTCCCTTCACCCAGACACTTCCTCCTACCCGCGAATTCCACGCGTTCCGGTAATCACCACTTATCATCTCTCGTGGCTCCTGGGGGTCAGGGATTCAGATGGGCACAGTGGGGACAGTCCGCCTGTACTTCTCTTCATCTGGGGCCTCAGCTAGGCAGCAGAAGGCCGGGGGTGGAGGGTGCTGTTGGCTGGGGCCTGGGGGGGCGTGGGGGGCAGTCTTCGGCCGGAGGCGCACGTGGCCTCTCTGCTACTTGGGCTTCCTCACAACATGGAGGACAGAGCCCCGGGTGAGCCCAAGAGGGAGAGCCAAGCAGAAGCCAAGTTGCCTTTTTCAACCCAGGCTGGGGAGTCACCCGGCCTCCCTTTGGCCGCATGCCCCATGGGACTTACACAGATCTGCCCGAGTTCTCTGCCCAGGGAGGGAACAAGCCCCCTCCTCTCGCACTGTAAGGAGAGCAGGTGGGATGGGTGTCACCCTCTTTGGGCAGTGCCACCTTCCCTAGCATCTCAGACTGAAGCTGGCGCGGGCAGAACGCCTGGGTTTTCCCCCTAACCCGGTCTCCTCTTTCTCATCCCCACGGTACTGCAGGGCAGAAGCCTCACACTGTCCAGCGGGTGGCAGGCCACGCAGGTGGGACCCTGGGAGGGAGCCGGATTCTCCCTGTTGGAAGTCGCCCCGACCCCAGGGACCCGGGCAAGCCGGCAGGCGCTACAGGTCCTGCAGACGGGAGACAGCAAGGCAACAATCGTCTCTGCCCGACAGTCTCATCCCCCAAAGGGCTCTGATAAATGGAGAGATAGGACCACTAATTCTTGGGCACCGCCGGGGAAGGACGCCCTGTCACTGTGAAAATGGGCCCGGATTCCTTATCACGCGGCCACTCCGCAAATCACCAAAGACAAGCTGACGTCACCCCCTCGGCGGGGCTTCCGAGGGGCTGTTAATTCTAATGGATTCGCCCAAGTGGAGATAAAGGACCTTCTTGCTCCTGCTGCATTGGAGTAATTCATTTTACAAATAGATTCAAGGAAAGTGGTTGAGGCGGGGTGTGGAGCTCACCGGTCGGCCGCACAAAGCACCCAGCCTTCCCGGGAGGCCACGTTCTGGAACCGTCCCCACAGGGGCGCTGACAGCGCCATCCCGGGGAGGCCACAGTCAGCTCCAGCTGGTGGGCCCCTCCTACCGGTTCAGACACATTCTTTGTGGAGCCCTGTGCAAAATGAAAATAGTGAGCCCTTGTTCAAGAGTTTGGAGAATTTCACAACAGTGACAGAGCGTTAAGCCCAGCGTGGGCCCCCCCGGGAGCCATGAGTAGCCCGGCCTGGGCTGGAAGGTCAGCATGGATGCTGGTGGCCCCAGAGGTCCACTTCCAAGGGCCAGAGTTAGCCTTGGGCCACTAGAAAGGGCCCATAAGTCTGAGATCAAAGCCCAGCTCTCCCTGCCTCTGAGCCGTGCCGCCTTATGTGTATCACTCGACCACTGTGAGCCTCGATTTCCTCACCTGTGAAATGGGGTGATAATTGTATCACCTTCCAGCACAGCCGTGAGGCTGAAACGTGGCCCCATAGAAGGCCCATAGGAGGGAATTAATAAATGGTGCCCGTTCCTACTGATGGGAATGTTCGCCTCCTTGGTGACAAACCAGGGAGAACACCGTAGCCCTGGGCTGCAGACAGGGGCTCTGGGGCCAGAACCCTGGGTTCAAATCCCACTTCTACTGCGTAGTGGCTAAGAAGCTCTGGCAAGTGACTTCACGGGGCCCTGCCTCAAATTCCTCACCTGTAACCTGAGGTGCCCATCATCCCGCCCAGCAGGTTGTTATGGGAACTAAGTGAGGGATGCATGTGAGGGATTGACCTGTTTGAGGTGGATAAGAGGGCAGAGGGGAATGGGGTCCAGTCACGGAGAGGGCCACCCCATCCCGTGGGAGGAAGTGGGACATCCTGGGTGGCTCCAACACCCCCAACACCCCCACCCCACCCCCACCACCCCCCACCCCCGGTAAAGCAGAAACCTTGGGTGTGGGGAGGTAAGGAGGAAGGAGCGAGGCCCATTGCCAAGGTGTCTGGAGGTTAAACAGTCAAGGAAAGGGGAGCGCTCTGTAAGAAAATGAATACAAAATTGCAAATACGAAACTAGATACACGTGAATGTTGATTAGAATGAGGAAAGAAACCGCAATTCAAAAGTTAGAAAGCTCACAAAGATCTCAAACTCCAGGAAACACAGAAAAGTACCAATGTTCTTATTTCTGAACTGACCCCTCCCTGTTAACACCATTTTTCTCTATTTTGGGGTGTATACTGTTTTATCACCTCTCAGTATGACAATACTTTTGTGATTATACGATTTTTTCTATAAAGAGACTAGAAAGATAACTCCATCTTGTTCTGACATGGGGAAACGAAATTTGTTTATCATTGATGGATAAGCACAGTTTGTTTTTTTTTTAACATTTTGACTATCAGAGTTTTAGTTTCTATTGTGATATAACAAGAGGGATTTTGCTATTTTGTCAGCCTGCTTCCTTTTGGTTTATATTTTAGGTTTCCACTAGAACACTCCTTCTCATCATGTTTATTTTATTTTTTATTTTTATTTTTTTGCGGTACGCGGGCCTCTCACTGTTGTGGCCTCTCCTGTTGCGGAGCACAGGCTCCGGACGCGCAGGCTCAGCGGCCATGGCTCACGGGCCCAGCCGCTACACGGCACGTGGGATCTTCCCGGACCGGGGCACGAACCCGTGTCCCCTGCATTGGCAGGCGGACTCTCAACCACTGCGCCACCAGGGAAGACCCACATCATGTTTAGTTTTGAAACCATCAATAACTCTACAAAATACGGAAACGGTGTGAAATTGACAAATACAATTCAAATGAATCTTTATCTTCGTCTTTTTTTATTGTGATAAAATACACGTAACATCAAATCTACCATCTTAACCACGTGTAAGTATACAGTTCAGTGGGATTAAATCCATTCACTTCATACAACCATCACCACCACCTATCCCCATAATTCTCTGTATCTTGTAAAACTGAAACTCTGTACCTGTTAAACACTAGTTCCCCATTCTCCTGCCCCCAGCCCCTGGCACCCACTTTTCTACTTTCTGTCACTGCGAATTTCCTCTAGGGAACTTCTGTAAGTGGAATCATAGAGTAATTGTCCTTTTGTATCTGGTGTATTTCACTGAGCATAACGCCCTCAAGGTTCACCCACGTTGTAGCCTGTGTCAGGATCCCCTTCCTTTTCCAAGGCTGAATAATATTCCATTTTATGGATGGACCACATTTTGCTTATTCATCCATCCATCAGTGGACACTTGGTTTGCTTCCACATTTTAGCTATTATGAATAATGGTGCTATGAACACGGTGTACAAGTATCTCTTTGAGACCCTGCTTTCAATTCTTTTGGGAAAATAGCCAAAGGTGGAATTGCCGGATCACAGGGTAATTCTAAGTTTAATTTTTTAAGGACCCTCCATACCATTTTCCACAGTGGCTGCACCATTTTGCATTCCCACCAACAGTGCACAAGGGTTTCGATTTCTCTACGTCCTCACCGTCACTTGTTTTCTGTTTTCTTGATAGTAACCATCCTAACAGGTATGAGATGGTTTCTCACTGTGATTTTGATTTGCATTTCCCTAACTATTCAAATGCATTTTTCAATGTGTCGCTACATTGTCCTGAGCTGCATAGTTCTGTAAGCTAGCTTGTCTTCTGCACAAAGCAATCAGTTCTCCATGTATCTGTGTAGAAGTTCCTTCCTGGTGTCCTCAGGCCATTGTCCTGCACAGGGGCATTTTCTGTTCCCTATTATCTAGAGCCACCAGACTTTGTCAGGACAAGATGCATCTCACACTCTAAGAAGTGATCTGGTAGCTTGAGATGCAATAAAGCCTGTTTATTCAGACAGAGATCTGTGTTCTCGTTGTTTGTACGCTCCGCTCTGCAAACCCAGGAATCGGGCTAAGGATTTGCCATGATTCCCACCAAAACAAAAAAAGGACAAAATGTGTATATGGTCGTGTGGTCTATTTATAATGATATGCCTTGTACTATCAAGTCAACTCCTGAAAGAAGAGACCTTTCATTAGGACTGGATTCAATGAGAACTGAATCCCCCACGCACAACATGACACTTCGGGCGACTGGATGAACTTTCCACAGACTTGCTTCTGCCTCCATGACTGTCACGCTTCATTTCTCCTGCCCACACACACACTCAGGGCCGGAGGCCAGAAGATGGGCTCACATCACAGCCCATAAGATGGGCTCAGCCCCACCCTTTTACCGGGCACCAGGGTGTCTTCCCAGCGGACTCAGGTGTATCCCTGGAAGCCAGCCTGTGCTTAGGGCCAGTGACGACTGGACTCTATACAAAAGTGACCGGAACCACACGACCCCAGCCCACCAAATGCACTGTCCCTCACCTGGACCCCAGTGACTTTGGTAGCCTCCCCTGCACCCACACACACACCTGTCCCCAAGGCGAGGGCAAGTCAGAGGAAAGGGACGGCGGCTTGACTTGCTCCCCCTGTGATATCTCCCTTTTGCAGCTCTGAAGAGCTATGCACGACCAGGTGAGCACCTGGGCGGGCCCTCGCAGCGGAAGCCCTGGAGCTCGAGTCTCATGGTGAACCACCAAGGTCAGAAGCACCCCCAGGTCCGGGGTGGATTCCAGTGGGCTGAGTTCTAGGGTGCCTTCTAGTGAACCAAGTGGGTCTGCTGAGAGGCCAGGAGATCCCTCAGGGATGGCAGGTCCCCATCCCAAGCCTCTCGATGACCCTGGGCCAGATCCCTGAGGGGTCAGCCTCAGTGGGGAGAAGTGTGTGGCAGCACCCCACTCCCACCCATCCTGCGGCCAAAATCCAGGGTCACCCCAGATGCCTCATCTCGGCCTCACCTGTCCCAGCTCAAAAGCCCTCTTCCCCACAGCTGTCCCGGGACCTTGAACAACTTGAGCCAGAAAAGTCACCAAAGGGACCCCTCAGACTCTTCCGTGGATTCACACTGCCCACATCACCTGGCCCTCGATGACCCCAGCCCGCGACTGTCACCCTCCACCTGGTTTCCTGAGACTCCAGTCGAGCAGCTGGGAGGAGACGGGGTGAGAGCTGTGCTGTACCCCCCACCAGCCTCCAGAGGAAACCCCTTTCCTCCACCCCTGTAAATTGTCGGAAACGCAACAAAACCATCAAATCACTTTACATCAGCCCCAGGGTTACAAAACTCGGGCCAAGGTTCTCTTTGTTCAGGGGCAGTGTGAAAATACCGGACTCTTCAGTGAGAGAGACATTGAGACAAAAATAAAGCCATGACGTTGGGTCCAACTCAGCTGGCCTTGACCCTCCAGTGTTCCGGTTCAACCCACCGCGTCTCTCTACCTTCAAGTTTTCCTGCAGAGCCCAGCCCAGCCCAGGAGCAAACTGTAGAACAACCACCAGCTTCTTTATCATCAGTAATTCATCGGGGTTTATCTGGGGTCAACGCAGATTCAGAGAATACCATTTCAGTTAGAATCCAGCTCAAGTTGAAATTTGAACAAAAAAGTGGTGGACCATGGCCACCGCCATTTCCCCTCCAAGGGCAAAAAGTTCAAGGCGAATTTCTGCCTTGGGAAGACTTTTCTTTCGTTTCTGATGGTTGGAAGATGACTTTGTAAAGAAAGGACATCTTTTCCTGTCACTGCAGCTCATCATCCCGAGAACAAAAATTCAGTTATCGGGAAGAGTTGTCTGCAACCCACGGAGCTTCTCATGACCAAAGAAGCTCTGGAAACGATCAGAAAACATTAAAGAAGCAAAATGCATTTGGCGCTGCTGCAATTTGGGAGTGAGCGTCCACGTTGCCATGAGCCGTGGCAGATAAAGCATCTGCTCATTCAATTAGGTCGAGGAAAATGGAAAATAGCTGAAATTCAGAGTCGAAAATATTTCATTTCTTAGCAAACACTGTTCAGTGTTAAAAGGGGGAAATGGTCTGCTCTGTCTGTGAATAAAGGCAATTTGGGGAGATCCTGGGTACCGGAGGGAAAGATAAAAGGGAAGACAGATTTCGACATATGAGTTCACCAGCTGATTCCTGCAAAAACGCAGAGATTTGCAATGAAGTCATGAACTAACAAAGATTGAGATGTTGCAGGACATCACGAATGACATGATGTGTCCCTGGCTCCGACGGTAATAGGTAATGAGCCCGCCGATAATGCAATCGGAGACCAGCTGTCGGTCTGGGTGGTGAGATGCTCTTGGAAGACGTCTGCACAGCCAAATCCAAGCTCCCTCCTGGATCATGAACGCTGTAGAGATGACAGGACCCACTTGCTGAGGGTTCTGAGAAAACCTACCTGCAGCAAACTAGGAGCCCCGTGGTCTGAAATTTGAGGTCTCAGTTGGGTAAAGGCCACTGTCAGAGAGACGGCCATGCCGCTAAACAGACTGACAAGTTCATTGGTGTTTTAATGACGTTGAAGAAGCACAAGCCGACGTCTGTGGTGGCTCCAAGCTGGCACTCGCAGCGTTGGGGTGTCTACGTCACGGGGTCGCGTGAAGAAAGGAAAAAGACCCAAGATGCTTTCAGGGGTGTTGCTTCTTTGTGTCTTGGCGTGTGGCTCTGTTCACAGCTGGGTGACTTTCCCCACCACAGTTAGTGGAGCGAAGACTCACCTGAAGGCTTTTGTGTGGATTATACAGAAACCCTTTGGGCTGTGCGTCAGGACACGGGGGAAGCCAGGCTCCCCTGTGATGGAGAAGGGGCGTAGGTGGGACGTGGCAGGGGTGGCCATGGCGGAGGAAGAAGGAGGGATAAGCAGAGGCCAGGAAGGACCAGAGTATTGGGTGAGCCGTGAGGAGCCAGGCTTGGGGGATGAGGAACATGGCTTGGTCAGCCCCAACGTCCCCAGGGCCTGCCCTGCTGGTGGGGTGGCCACTGAGAGGACAAAGGGGAAGTGGAACACCCCCAGTAATGACCCAGGCACCAGGACCCCTGAGTCCTGGCTCAAGAGGACTGGTGTCTCTTCTCATAAGGACACAAATCCCATTGGATCAGGGCCCCATCCACGACTTCATCTTATTTGAATCACCCTCTTATTCCAGGTACAACCACACTACACCTGAGGTTTCAACAGACAAAGTTTTGGAGGACACAATTCAGTCCAGAGCAACCCTTAAATATTCCCGGGTGTATTTTTTAAGAGCCAGAACATCTTCTTACACAACCACAGTACAATTATTTTTTTAAGAATGAATAGGAATTTTAATGAGGTTTACCACAGTACAATTATTAAATTCAGAAAATTTACCATTGAAAAAATAATGCATGACCTTTATTCCAATTTTTCCAATTGTCCCCATAATGTTTTTCATAGCATTTTGTTCCCAAATGAGATCCACTGTTGCATTTAGCATCATGTCCTTTTAAGTTTCCTTATTCTAGATAATCACCCCTTTCTTTGTCTTCATGAAGTTAGCATTTTGAAGAGGACAAGTCACTCCTCTATTTGTGTCTGTCTGGTGTTTCCTTGGGTTCAGATTTGGGGGGGGGAGGTCACACGGAACAGAGGCTGTGTTCTTTTGGGGACCTGCCATCAGGGGGCACGTGATGTCACTCGGTCCCCATACTGGTGATGTTGACTTTTATTGCTTCTCCATTTGTCCCTTTGAATGCAATAAATCATCTGTGGAAAGATATTTTAAGACAACGTAAATAACCTGTCCCTCATTAAACTTTCACGCAGCCATGTTCACATCCATCCGTGAGTATGATGTGTGCCCCTTTCACTTATTACTCACTCTGATGGTTGCAGAAGTGCAATTTTCTAAGCCTATCATTCCATCAACATTTGTTAGTTGGCATTCTACTGTAAAGAGCTTTCTCTTGGCTGCCGTTTATTTATCTATCTATCTATGAATCCACTATCAGCACAGACTCACGGATTCACATTTTGAGGGGTGCATTATAATCCAGCCTCCATCACTGGCTTTACACACACCATGGTCCTCAAATTCCCCAGCATCGTCCGACAGATGGGAGCCCTTCAAGTGACTCCTGTCTCCTGAAGTGCCCCTAGTTGGGGTTCTTCATCTCTCCTGTATACGCCGGCTTCTGGGAGCCTGGGAACTGCTTAAAATTATACCCATAAGATTACATGCCTGCGTGTTTTGTAATGGGTGAAGGTCCAATAGCATCCGTCAGATTCTGCAAGGCACTGTGGCCTCCCCAAAAAGACAAAGACGGGCTTCCCTGCTGGCGCAGTGGTTGAGAGTCCGCCTGCCGATGCAGGGGACACGGGTTCGTGACCCGGTCCGGGAAGATCCCACATGCCGCGGAGCGGCTGGGCCCGTGAGCCATGGCCGCTGAGCCTGCGCGTCCGGAGCCTGTTGCTCCGCAATGGGAGAGGCCACAGTGGTGAGAGGCCCGCGTACCGCATAAAAAAAAAAAAAAAAAAAGACAAAGAGACTCTGGGACAGAGACTTGGGTGGACCCGTCCATGTGTCCTAGCCACCTCCAACTCACAAACAAGAACACATTTTGCTTACAATCGTGGTTCTGGAGTCCCTTAAGCCTCCTGATAAGCAAACCTTTCTTCCCCAGCTCTGTGCGGAGTCAACAAGATGGTAGAAGGAGGCTCTTGTTGGGTCACAGGGAAGCTTCCAGAACTGACCAGCAAGACCAGGGGCCGTCAGTCCCTCTGCATACTGATGTCCAGAGGACTTCGCTGCTGAGACCTTGCCGTGACACTCATGATGGCTGTCGTGTGGCTGGCTGTGCTGTGGTGTGTCCAGCTCACTCAGTTCTCACTACAAGCTTGGGTGTGGACTAATATCACACCCCATTTTACGCAGGAGGAAACTGAGGCTCTGTCAAGCTTTGCCCAGGGTCCCACAGCTTGTAAGTGACCAAATGGGACTTGAACCCAAATCCACCATTTCCAACTCCCAAAGCCCCAGCCCCACCCACACTGACAAGCACCCTTCAATCAGGGCAGAGTTCAGCTCGAAGCCCTTAGAAAAGGACCATGGTAGACAGCAGCATGGTGCCCATTCTTCCCTCTGTCCTGCATCCCTGCCCCTTGCCATGGCACCCAGGGAAATGATATCCTCCCCATGAATGGTAGGCTTGGCCACGTGACTCACTTTGAACAATAGAACATTAGCTGACAGGTACAAGAAAAAGCTCGAAAGATGCTTTGAGGACTGGGCTTGTCCCCTACACTGCCAAGTGCTGTGAGAAGGCCACGCCCATGGGGGCCTGCTGGTCTCTGAATCGGCCAAACCCCAGCCAATCCACAGCCTCGCCCCTTGGAGCAGAGCCACCCCACCAACCAGACACTCGAGCAAGAGATAAAGTCTGATGCTTCTGTGCCACTGAGTTTGAGGAAGCTTTGTTACACGGCATTATTGGGACAATAGCTGACTGATACAGAGATGGTACTGGGGAGACCTCACCTCTCATTTCACCCTCACTTTTTAGAATCAGTACAATGGTGACACTAGAAATACATCTTCCTTTCTTTCAATCTGGTGTGTGTGCTTCTGCCTCTGAGTGTGAAGTTTCATGGTCTTTTATGGCGGTCCGGGGAGAGTTTGGGGGAAACAATTGGGTGAAAATCTCACCAGTGAAAGAAAGGATGCTCTTCCTCTCTGAGTAACATGTGATTCTGTTTCGGAGCCTGAGGCCAGGTTTTCACAGGCGCTGGCAGAGGAAGGGAAGCAGAAGGAGTTGGGCCAGGGAGGGCACGAGTCAGGGGCCCTCCTGATACATCTTCTATGAAAGCAGCAACCCTGAGCCAGACGTGCAGTAACCGGTGCAGCTGTGGGAACTGGCGGAGGGGGCTGGTCCTGTTTGTTGGTCTGACTCTAACTGGAGGCCTGGCGGGAAAGTGAGAAGAGAATAGGACAGAAACCCCTGGAATCCTTCTGCCTCTCCTGCTTCCCCTGGAAGGAACTCTTTCCACAGGTCCAGTCCCCAAGGGACGAAGCCAGGACCCTGGCACCAGGCAGACCCAGCTCCAGGCTGCAGCCTCCTGGCACTCAGCAAGATGCTTCTCCTACGAGCCGGAGGTTCTCACTCACAAAAAGTGGGTGATGGGGTGACACTGCAGCACCAGTGAAGGTCGGACGGGCTGGTCCATGGACACTCACCCCATTAGCGTTGCCCTTCTCCATCTCCAGGGGGGACTGGGTCTAAGTGCAAGTGGGAGTGCTGCCGTGGGCTCTCCTTGGGGTGCCACGGCTGCCGTGCCCCTGCACTGCTCTTCCCTTCTTCAGAGCATGCTCAGTGATGAGGAAGGGTCATGGGCTCACACCAGGGCCACTGTGGCCTGGGCACCCACGTTGGCCTCCTGGGCATCATGTGGTCAGTTCTCAACTCGGCACCACAGGGACCATCACACAGGGCTTCTGGTCAACCCCCAACAGGTGATTCCTAATCATTCACCCATCATTGCTGTGTGCGCCCTACCCCACGCCAAGCTCCCTGGGCCTCAGCTCCACAGACCTGGTGATTCAGGGAAAGATGGTTCAGGCTGAGCCAATTGTACCAATACCCCCAACTCGGAGCCTTGGGAGAAAAATCGTCCTCTCCGAGAGGTCCCAAAATGGCCAGGGGTTTGGATACGAGGGGAACCCCAGGCCCACAGGGATGGCTGCGAGAGGCAGGGGAGCTGTGATCCGGGCCTGTCGGAGTCTCCTGACCCAGAGCCCGGTGGGAATTCCCAGCCCAGGCCGGCCCTTTGTCTAGAGGATTCTTATCAGCAAAGGCAGACGGCTCTTTTCACAGACATCTGCCAACCCTCGTCCCAGTCTGGAGCTTGGGTTTCCACGGGGAGGCGAAGGCCCGTGTCGGGAGACAGGGCCACACCAGAGGGGCCAGGCTCTGTTTACACACAGCAGAGGTGGGCGCTGGGTCCCACGGGATCGTGTGTCTGTGTGCACAGGTGGCGGGAGGGCCGCGCTCTGCTCTTGCAGTGCCCGCCTCCCTCCCTCCCTCCTTCCTTCCTTCTTTTCTTCCAGCAGATATTTGGGTGCATTTTCTGCTCCACACCTGTGCTGTGCAATAGGATTTTAACAGTTAATAAGACTCCGTTGCAGCCCACAGGTTGCTCCCGGGCCAGAGGGAGGCTCAAACAGGCAATCACAATGCACAACAGACGATGCGACTGGAGGAGGTACAGGGGCCGTGGGAGCCCATGGGGGCCACCTGACCCAGCCTGGGGCCAGGGGCTCCTGGAAGGGTCACCTGTAGGGCCCAATAGCATCCTGGTCACTGCCCTTCCCGAGATGGAGTTACGGCCAGAATTGCTCCAGAAGCACTGTGGCCTGGCGGGCCTGCACCCAGGCCAGGGATTGACTAAAGTTACCCTTGGATATCCCCAAACATCCCAAACTATTTGACCCCAGAACAACTTTCATCCTCGGCCAACATTTCACAGAACACACTTTTGGAAAGAGAAGGCTCCCTTGTTGTCTCACCATGAAAATCATCGTTGTGAAAATCAGACAGTGAGACGAGAAAACAATGTTAAAGGGGGACAAACAGAAGGTGCTCCTGAAGACAGGTGACTGATGGGTGTCTGTCTAATCCTGCTCCTTCCCAGTACATGACCAACGCCACGGTAAAGGGATTCTGAAGACATAAACACACAAAGACGCAGAGAATGGAAAAGGCGCTGCAGCCACCATATTTTAGAGGGAGGACAGAAGACTAGGGGGTGAACACTGACTTAGCAGAATGACTTTTAAAAGCTGGGTCCCATGGGTGGCCCCTGGGAACGTCAAGGGCTCGGGGAAGAGCTGATTTCCACAGCAGAACCCTCCCAGAATCCCCTCTGGAACTGGGATGAAGAGGCCACCATGATGAAGAGGACTAGATGAGAGATTCTGAGATACAGTTGGAGCCCCAGACCCTTCCCACAAGTGGGAGGACACCACCACCCCCAATCCTGGAAGAAGAATTTTATTTTCTGGACAAATTAATACAGAGGCTTCCAGGCTAGGGGATGCCAGCCCAGTTGAGGGCCTTGATCACTTTGCCAAGACCAGGGAGGCAGGTTGCATGACCCTTTGCACCCTCCCCCTTCACCAGGTAGGTTCTAGAACACCAGCAATCAGACCTTGCCCCTCAGTGAGACCTAATTCAGCCCAATAGGAAAGGTCTAAGGGTTCTGACATCAGGGAATCCTCAAAAACCACAGCGAAGCTTATGTAGCTTCAAGAGTGGTCAAGCTCCACTCCTGGATTTTCAATGAGTTCTGTGCCCACCCCCTCCCCCCACTTAGTCATGAGTTGACAGCCAAAGGCTATGAGACATCTGCTAACAGTCTCTTACATGGGAGACAGAAACCGAAACAAACGACAGAAAAATGCAACTCGGAGGAAACTGAGACTGTTCAAGGGAAAGAAAGCTTTCACAACTGTATCGACAACAAGAAGCTGTCCTCAACATCCCCAGAGAGGTAGGATGTCACACCCAAGAACAAGAACAGGGTGCTATCAAAAAGGACCATTCAGAGGACAAAAAGGAAAGAGCTCCCAAATTTAAAAATAAAAATCACAGCAGAAGGGATATCTCAATAAAAGAGTTTAAAAATGAAGTGGAGAAAATATCCCAGGAAGTAAAATAAAAAGAGAAGGAGAAGAGAGAGGATAAGAAGGATAAAAATATAGAAGATCCAAAATGCAGGCACTGCAGAGGTATCTGAGAGGAAGAACAGAAAATGCCATCAATGAACTCATTCAAGACAGTTCCCAGCACTCAAGGGCTTTGTTTCCAGATTGAAGAGTCCCACGAGATATCCAGCATAGAAAATAAATATAGACCTGCACCGTAGCACATCGTTGTGCAATTTTAGTACACTTGGGACAAAAAGAATTTTCTACAAGCTTTGGGGGGGTGGGGGAAGCCGATTACATACCGATTACATCAGTTCTCAGAGTGGTTTCAAGATTCTCAACAGAATTTCTTGGGTGCAAGAAAACAGTGGAGCAATGCTTTCAAAATTCTAAAGGAAAATTATTTCCTATCCAAAATCCTATGGTCAATGTATCAATCAAGTATAATGACGGAATGAAAACCATTTCAGACATGCAAGGTCTCAAAAAACTTTGCCTACGAGTTAACAATTTCTCAAGAAGCTACTGAAAGATGTGCTACCCCAATGTGAGAAAATAAACCAAGAAGGAGACTGGAGATGGAAGAAGTAGCTCAGCCACCACGGGTGAGGGGTGAAGGAGGTCCCAGGAAACCTATGAAGGGAGATCCCAGGATAGCAGTGCGCTCAGAGTACCGCCGGTCCGGGTGACAGCCATGTGACTCAAGATTTCTGTTGCCACTGTACCACTTTCACCCGAGGCAGGTTGCTGGAGTGAGAATCTTATCCACTGGCTTACCTTGACCAAATGCTAATGATGTTTCTGTACTTTCTCCTGCCCAGCAGCCTCCATCAGTTCAGAACTTACGTTTCATCCCCCAGAAGTGTTCTACTCTGACCTATTCCTGTGAGCGGGAAGTTGGCCACAGCAAGCATAGAAGCAGATGGTACAAAGCAATCCACTCTCTCTACCATCCTTCTACGGTGACCAGACACCCCGGCCACAGTGAGCCCTGTGCCTACCCCATGCTCGAGGTCAGAAAGGATTTGGGCAAACTCGGGCCAGCAAGCAGGCTCTGACCCAGAGTTTCCCTTCGGCTTGCCCTCATATTGTATATTTTCCTGGGAGTCTTCAACTCTTGGTGAAAATATTGCCTTTTCCTTCCACCATTTGGTTTGTACCTCCTACTCCACTTTTCAGAACTAAACGATGTATTATTGAGGGATTGTGGCAGACACTGGGCAGATGGTCACCACACCTGTTTCTCCTTCCTTCTGGAGGCCCACCTAGACCACACACATCGCCCAGCCTCCCTCGCAGATAGGTTCAGGTGCATCACTGAGCACCACCCAGGGAGGTACAGCGCCTCCAGGCCTGGCCAGAAAAGCCTCCTGCTCCTTTTCTCTCTTTATCCTCTGCCAGCCCAACAAAGGGCACCAAACGGAGGCTTCCCAGGTTCTAGGGGATGGTACGATCTCTGGGAGGGAGGGTCCTGGGTCCCTGCATGACCGCATGGAGCAGAGCCCCACCCCAACCTGCACTGCAAAGTCACAAGTAAGAAATACACGTTGTTTGGATTAAGCCACTGTAATTGGGGGGAAGGGGTTGGTGGTTACAGCAATTAATATACCCTGATTAATGAGGGACATTTACATAGGTGATAAAACTGGAGAGAAAAATCTAAGAAAGATTTGTAAGAGCACCATTTCTGACACAAAGTAGGTAAGGTACTTGGTCAACTTTTCTCAGCAAATCAATGAACAAACAAGTCTGTTCTCGGAAAGGTGGTCTCTGCATCCTGTCTGCACAGGCATGCGGCCCAGAGGGAGCGTGAAAAGTTTAGAGCTGATTTGTTGGTGTGGTGGGGATGTGGGTGATTATTTCTTCTGTTATTCTTAGGATAAGATTGTTTTGCAATAAACACGTAGGGAATGTGGGCCCAGCCTCTCCCACGTTACATACAGCGTGCATAAAAACATCTATGTGCACAGCTCTCCAGACAGCTGTTTCTTTGCAAGCAAGAGCTCATTTCTCCTCCAAGCAGGCAGGATCCAGCCACCGGGCATCCCCCTTCCAGCAACCCGGCTTTCCAAACCCACCCTCCCCTGGCGCCAACACACAAGGTCCGCAGCCCTGCCTTCCCTTAGAAAGCACCCCCTTCCAAACATCCTCTACAGCCTTCGAGGCTGAGTCCAGGTGTCCCCAGGCTGGGACTCCTCACCCCTCCTGCATCCCCCCAGGACTCTCTGCAGCAGCATTTGTCCACCCACAGTGCCCAGAGGACAGCATGCCAAGGGTAAGGGGCTGGGGCCCACGGTAGTCAGACCGCCTCTGCCCACAGCCCGGGTGCTCGCTTGCCAAAGGGATGGGGGGCAAATTGCTTCGAGGCCCAGGGATGGTGGCAGCACCTGCCCCAGTGGAGGTCTGTGAAAAGTACATGAAAGGATGCACAGAATGTTGTTAGGAAGGTGACTAGCCCCATGGGCCATTCAGTAAGCCCTGACGTAGAGGCTGCCTCTTCGTACAGCTCCCGCAATGGCCCCTCAAGGGCAACACCCACACCCTCCTCGCCGGTAAATGGGCCCATGGGCCGTGGGGAAAGACCTGCAGGCTTGTCCAGCATCCGAGGAGTCGAGATGGAGCCGTGTCTGCTGATGGAAGCTGCAAGGCTAGAGGCAGGAAGCCCTTGACACTGGCCCCTCCATCGGTCCAGCCTCTCCCAGCTGTCTGGACTAGAAGGGGCTGCGGCACAGGGACCAGAAGCCAGAAGCCAGGCCCCAGGGCATGGCTGAAGGAATGGGGACGCGTAGCCAGAGGAGAGGATACGCAGAAGAACCAGGCAACCCAGAAACTGGGGCTAAGCTCCTACTAGGCGCCAGGCACCGTCCTCAAGTGAGCAAAACAGTGACACAGGTAGGCCAACCCCTGCCCTCCGGGTCTTGCACTCCAGACAGTCCATTAAATAAAAAGACGACCCAGATAAGACAATTAACACGTAAAGCTGCATCCGCTGGGACCAAGTCCTACGGCAGGAAATAAAGGCAGGTAAGCAAGGAGATAGGCTGCTGAGTGGGTGGGGGTTGGGGCGTCAGGGGAGGCTTTCTCAGCGCGTGACGTGCCAGCAGACACTCCCATGAGCCTTAGGGGTTTCTGAGTGGTCTGCTCTCAGATCCATTGCAGTCCTTCCCCGGGCACTGTAGAAACGGGACTACATTTCCCAGAGCCCTTTGCCCTCAGGGTCTGGGTGGCTCGGCCAATGGAGGCCCCAGTGGAGGAGTGGAGGGCGGGATGAGTGAGAGGCTGAGGTACTTCTTCCCTCTCTCCCTCCTCCCTGTTCCCAGCGCCCGCCAGGTGAGCCCCAACACGGCTTGGGTTCTGCTGGACGCCTGCACCTCTGCGTTCTGGTGACATGGCCTCCTGCCTGTGTCCCTCCAGCCCTAGGGACACCAGCTCCCTGCTGTTGCTGGTCTCCAGCAAGAGTGACAAAGGAGTGTTTCCCCCATAACCATCACACAAGTGCTCTAAGGGGAGGCAAACTACCATTTCTCCGTGGCTATTTCTTCTTTCTCTCCTTCCTGAATCTGGGTGTTCCCCACCCCCCACCCCCGCAGCTTCCTTCTCCTTTACCCCCTTTGCTCCTTTAAGTGAGAAGCAGTTTTTTGGCTGACCAGAGAAGCTGACGTTTCCCCATCGGCATTTGCCCGAAGCTGTGTCCTTGAAATCACTCTTATCACCAGATCCTCACGCATCTAACATCCCCATGTGCTTCTTTTCCAAACTTGACCCCTCTGGTTAAAACAATAAATCGATGGCAATGTCTCACGTCTGCCTGGTCAACAGTCTAGTTGGAGAATCTCAGATGTACACCAGCCCTGGAGATGGACTGTGGCCAAGGGGAAGTGGGCTTATCCCTCCTCCATGAGAACCGTGGCCTGACCCCCTTGAGTGCTTCCTTGAGTTGCATCTGGTGGCCCTGCCCGATCAGTACATGACTACACTTGTAGAGATGGGGGACAACACTGACCATCACCGGGATGGTTCATTTTATGTGTCAACTTGGCTGGACCACAGGGTGCTCGGATAATGGATCAAACATTATTCTGGATGTGTCTGGGCCGGTGTTTTTAGATGGGGATAGCATGTGAGTTGGTAGACCCGAGTATGGGTTGCACTACCTGCGTGGTGGGCCTCGTCCAATCAGTTGAAGACCTGACTAGAAGAAAAGGCCCAGCCTCCTCTGAGCAAGAGAGCCTTCTCCAGCAGACGGCCTTCGGGCTTCATCTGCAAAATCAGCTCTTCCTGGTTCTACGGCAGAGTGTTTTCAGACTCTAACTGAACATTGGGCCTTCTGGGTCTCCAGCCTGGAAAGTCTGTATTTGCCAGCCTCCGTGATCCTGTGAGCCGATTCCGTATAATACATCTCTTTTTATATATATACACACCCTGGTGGTTCTGATTGTCCGGAAAACCTTGGCCAATACAATCACCAAATGTCCCAGTAATGTTTAGGTGAAGCCCCTGGTGACAAATTTCTTTTACAAATAAGTGCTAGGGAACATCTACTGTTCCTGAGGAGTGGCATATTTTCTCCAATGGCTGTGCAAATGCTAAACCTTTCATTCTTTCCCTGCTCCCTTTGGCTGCCAGGAATTTGTAGCTTGGCCAGAGCAACCAGAGGGAGCCTGTTTCCTACCCCACCTTGTCCTTGGATTCCCCTTCCTTGTTTAGCGTCTATTTTCCCATGATCCTGACTTCTCGTTTTTGGTGTGTGGGACTCTTCCATCGCTTGTTCTTCCTACAAAGTGCTGGGAGCTGAGGATGGATCAAAGTGTTTTCTTTCCCTCTCCGCTGGCCCCCGCCCAATCCGCTGGGAAGGAGTGGGTTGCCAGGCATGTGTTCAGGGTGGGGTGAGACCACAATCAGACAGCTGTCCACACTGCTGTGGTGAGCGCTCACCAGATACCTCGGGGGACCCGGGGATGTGGGTGAAGACAGCCAGGGAGGTGGGGGAAGAGCTCCCACGGGCATCTTGCGAAGGGGAACTGCCATTGGCTATGTTAGGATCATCCATCTGCTTGCCCATCCCCAAGATCAGATAGAGACAGCTCACTCAACCCCAAGACCTTGGGGCTCTAAGGAAACTTCCTCACCTGCCCCCAGCCCAGAGCAGTTCCAGAAATGGACGAGCCCACCTCGGCCGGCTTCAAATTCCCAAAGCACAGGCCTTTCTTTGCCAAACAGATTCCAAAGCGTGAGGCGACGCACCACACACCGAATCCAGAAGATTCCAGCGCACACTCCCGCCAAGGCTACCCCCATCGTTATCAATGGTGAGAGGAAGTGGGTGGGAGAGGGTGGCCATTTCTCTCTGATTCTCCTGCTAATTTCTGTCTCTCTGAGGTCATGACAAGAACAGCTGACGTCCAAAGGGTTTGTTCTCCTGACAGGCAGCAAATGCTTCTTAGGAGGATGAAAATGGGGCATCGTGTTAGGCCATCGTCATGGGTCTTGGCCTCAAAGGCTTACAGGGAAGTGAAGAGAAGGTAAGCCTTAGAGGAAAGGGCAGCACAAAGGTGTTCTGTGTGTCCTGACACTTCCTGGCTCTCTGTGCCGTAGGCCAGGCAGTCAGGGTCTATCTTACGAATGAGGAGGTTGAATGTAGCAGGTTTACTGAAAGGGTGTACCAGTTAGGATATGGACCAAGCTGTATAACAAACAGCCCCAGAACAGACAATAGCTTTGTCTCCCTCCATCCACGGCTTCACACATGCCCAGTGACATCTCCTTCACCACCCCTTCCTGCTGTTTCGAGTATGATCCCCAGAGCTTGTCAGTCATTTTCTTGTATGAGAACATAATTCAGATTCATTTCATCATTAAGACTCATTTTGGGGGTATCAATAAATCCAATCAAGTCCAAATCAGCTCCATGTTCTCACATCTAGTTCAACATTCTTTTACCTTGTCTCCCCCAAGTTCAGCCCAGCCCCATGGCTCAGGTAGTGGGGGGGGGGGGGACCTCAGTCTGTCCCTTTTCTCTCCTTTCCATCTCCCCCTCTCTAGGAATTGGGGCCTGAAAGGAGGGGTGGGGGCAGAGGAGACATTTCTACCTGGTTGGGAGGATTATAATCCAGGCTGTGTGGCAAAAGCAAGATGCTAGCCCTCCGTCTGGAACCTCTGTGGGTTCTTTGGGGACCCACGTGAGTGCTGTCTGGCTGACCTCTTGTGACCCTCCAAGCCCTCCTCATCTCCTGCCCCCAAATCTCCACCCCATAGACTCTAACTTCTGGGGGTCATCTCCTCCAGCAGGCTGCCTGCAGGAGTGGTGTCCCTGAAGGATGGCTCCAGCCTTCCACCCACTGCCTTCCTCAGTTTCCCTTGGTCCACAAGGAAGTCGTCCTCCCTGTTGTATTAGTCAGGGCACAGGCAAAGCTGCTGTAACAAAGAGCCCCAAAATACAACAGCACACATACGGTGGACTTTCAACTCTCTTGGGACAATCTAGAGTTTGAGGGTGGTCCAAGACAGGCCAGGGGCTCCACGCGATGAGGCTGCCCAAGGAACTGGGTTCATTCCATTGCGTCGCTCATCCACACCCAAGGGAATCACTTCCTTTTCAAGGGGGTCGCTGACAGCTTCATCCATCCCTTTCCTGCACGTCCTGTTGACCACAGCCCAATCTCATGGCATGCCTGCCACAAGGAGAGCTGGGGAAGTGGCCTCTAGCTGGTGACGCTGCTCAGTTGAGCCTCAGGGCTCCTATCCGTAAGGATGATGGGGGCAATGACTCGACCCTATGGGAAAATTCGGAGTCTCTGCCACACTTACCCATAACTGAGGGGGTCCGTGCAGGTGGCCCCTCTGCCTCTCTCTTCATTCTGCCATAGGGGCAGCTCCAGCCAGCCTCCAGTCCCCTGAATTTACAACAGAGAAGCAGGTACCAGTGATTACGTTCATGTGTGACCCCCAGGTCCAGGGAATCCCAGACGAGCTCTCCCCGCCTTTACCCTCCCACCACTTTCTGAGCCCCCAGCGACCCTCAGCCACGATTCCACATCACAGAAATCATCACCCCCTGCTCCCTGCAGGCGCCCCAGGCTCTGAGCAGTTTTACCTCCCAACTTTGGCTTGGCCAGAAGAAACAGCATCACCTGCAATGTCACAGCACCCACTAACCGATGACCCCCAGGCACCCATTTTCCAGCCCCATTGAAGCTGGAGGTGGGTGATGGGGGTGACAGCTGGGGACATTCTGTTCTTTCAGTCAGACGGAACAAAGAGCCTCGCACCTCTCCAGAACACAGGGCTCTTATCACCTTGTCAGCTGCATGGCTTCAGCCAGATTCCTGAGACAATGAGAAAAGTCCCATCCGACACACTGGCGCACACAGCCCCGGGGACGCTTCTGGGCTTTCCTGCAATCTGACATGGACAGGCTGTGTGCATTGCCTGTGCTCTGAGAGCTTTGCAGAAGACAGTTGTCCTGTCCCCGTTTTGCAGACAGGAACCTGGTCCTCATGAGGGTAAAACCTGTGCCCAGGTCACGTGGGGAGAGGAGAAGATAAGGGATTCAAAGCCAGGTGACCGGTGGCTCAGAACGTAGCCCTGGATGGTCACCTCCCCACGGGTGGATCTGTGCAGAGCTCCCTCCTGCACCTCCGACCTCTAGTCCCTCCTGGCACGTCCAGCACCAGGTGCTGATGTTCTCTCCAAGGATTTCCCCAAACGCCCCTAAGTCCTCCCACTCCGTTCTTTGCCCCTGACCACTGGGCATCTCCAGAAACCCTCCGCCCCTGGCTTCTGGGGCCCAGCACTCAGCTCTCGCCCCGCTCCCCCTCCTCCAGTGATGATGACAAGCACGTAACCCCCCGTGACTGCTAACTCTGCACATGCTTCCCCAGTGACCATCACAGGATTCTCCCTGAACCCCCGGGGGTTAGGGAAGCGGCCCAAGCCCTGTCCCTGCTATGTCTCAGACCTCCGACCCTTCCTCTCACATCATTTCCATGGTCCAGCCTCCGTGACCTCTGCCCAAGCTTCTGTCCCCTCCCCAACCCCTGGACCTCCTACCCCATCAACCCATCACCCTCATTGCTCCCAGGAAGCATCCTCAAGCACAGATCCAGGATCATCACTCCCTTGAAGGCTACCTCCTGTTTGTATGCTAAAGTCCTAACTCCTAGGTAAAAGTCAAAGCCCTCACAATTTGGACCCAACCTACCCTGCACTGTACATCTTCACTCCCTCCTCTACACATCCAGCACCCAGACCAGTGGATCTCAACTTGAGGAGCATGGGAAGCCCCTGGGGTAGCTTGTTAGCCCTATTTCGGGGGCCCACTCTCAGAGATTTAAAGCCAGCTGGTCTGGGGGGGTGCCAGGAATCTGCACGTGTAACCAGGTGACCTGAGCAGTCCTGACGAGGATCCTAAATGTACCACGACATCCAGCCTCCCAGCCCTTACTCACACTGTCCTTTCTGCCTAGAACACCACCCCTCCTCTATCTGCCTGTCAGAGCAGCCCAAGCCTTCCTTCCAGTGACACCTCCTCCAGGAAGCTCTCCCCACACCCTGAGAGAGGATTAACGCCCCTTCCCTGTGTGTATCTCCGTGACGCTCTGCCCCGTGGCTATAGCCCTTAGGGCTGTCTGCCCGATGTGGGCATTATTCTCAAGTCATCTATTTTCCCCACTCAACCAAGAGCCGCTGAGGCAGGGACCACCTCATCCACCTATCCCGCCGTGTGCCGAGCCCGTGCAGGTGCTAATTCCTGTGGTGGGTGTGAGCGCGTGAAAGGGAGTCTCCAGTGGCCCGGGGCTCCTGGCCCTCCCTGCCGCACCAAACTGCTGGGGATCCCTTGGCAGACACGTCTGGCTTAAAAAGGAAATACACTGTTTCATGACTTAACTCTTTTTATTTTTAGACCCAGTGATTCATCTCCACCACGGGGGCTCCGCAGGCTGCTCTCGGGGGAGTGGGTTGAGGCCAAGTGGGTGCTCTCAAGACCAGGCCAGGCCGGGTAGGGGGCCAGGGGCTGGGCTGCTCTGCCCGCACCCGGGGGCCGATGCCTGGCCGGGTGGTGAGTTGGTCACTGCCACCCACCTGCTCCCCCAGAATAGAGCGTCTCAGGAAGCCCGGGATGCACCTGCAAAAGAGGCAGCTGGGCAGAGGGTGGCACCTGTCATGTCCCACCTGGGGAGCATGAGGCGGGGATGAAGGAGTTGCTTCTTGAGGTCTCAGCACCCTGTCCTGTTCCCCCTCACACACAGACTGGCTGCAGGGGACTGCCCTGCTGCTGCACCAGCCTAGCTGTGTCCTCCTCGCTAACCCGCCTCCTCCGGGGGAAGAACCTGGTGTCCACTCCCCCCTGTCTCCTCCATCTCTGGGGTCAGAAGAAATACCTGCTCCCCGGCTGCGCAGCCTTTTGGTAGGGAGGTAGGGAGGGCAGTTCTAGTGATGCCGTTGGTGCACAGACGGAGGGACCACACGCCCTTTGCCCTGCTTCCCCCCCTCCAGGTGCCCCTTCCCTACTCACCCCACTCTAAACACACAAGGCAACATCTGCTCCCTAAACGCCCCCCAGACCCTCATCCCTTGGCGCCCCCCTTGCTTCACTTTTCCAAGATGTGTAACCCACCCATTTCTTCATTTGTTTCTTAACAAATACATGGTCGTTAGAGAAAAAAATAGAAAATTCACAAAAACTGACGCAGGACAATAGGAAGAGTATGAGGAACGTGTTGCCAGTTGTGGCGAAAGTGGGGGTGACGGGCGGGAGAAGACATTTGTATTTGTTCACAAGCGCTCGGAATAGCTCCAGACCAGACGCCAGAAACCCAGCCCAGTGGGTGCATTTCGGGAGGGGGTCAGATAGCTGCGGGGAGAGGTGAGAGGCAGACTCGCTTTTCACAGGATGCCCTTCTGCACTTTTCAAGGAGGAGGGAGGAGAAGGAAGATGCCAAACCCAGGATGAGTCCCCAAGACCACCCTCACTTCTGACCCCAATTGCAGGTTTGCGGGGTCCCCCGGTCCTCAGTTTCCATCATTTGTTAGAAAGATTCCAAACTCAAGGAAAACTGTTATACTCATAGTTGTGGTTTATTACAGCAAAAGGGGACAGATTAAAATCAGTCTCGGGCAGAGATGCATGGAGCTCTGGTCATCCTTCCCCGTGGAGTTAAGGATGACGCCAGCTCTTCCCAGCAGCACACTCGGAGTATCGCCAACCAGGGAGCCCCCTGAGCCTTGGTCTGCAGAGTTGTCACTGGGCTCCATGCCCCAGACACACTGGACCCCTCATCAGTCCCCAGCCCTTCCGGAGAGCAGACACTGCATATGGCCCAGAGCCCCCATCCCAAGGCACATCCTTAGACTGTCTAACGTGGCCCCAGGTCCCAGGTAAACAAAGGCACTCTTACCAGGCAGAACATTCCAAGGACCCGGAAATCCCTTCCCAGAAGCTGAGGGCAAAGACCAGAACTTTCTCTGGGTAGGTTCATTCGTTACTACCCAGAAGGTCTTAGAAATAGGATGACCAGCCATCCCAGTTTGCCCAAGACCTCCTGGTTTTAGTACTGAAATCCCATGTGCCCTGGAGCCCCCAGATCCCTTAGTCCTAAAACAATTAGCTGCCCTGCATGTAAGCACCCCTCCACCCTCCCCATGAAAAGGTGGCGGCTGTGTTCTGTGCTGTCTTGGCTAAGCTGCAAGAGTGCACAGCCCAGGAGGCCACTCCAGGGGAACCATCAGATTTTGTGCCGTGAAGGTCCACGTGCAGCCCCAGGTGCCACAGTGGTCATGGCCTCTCTACGCCCCAGGCCACAAGCGTGGGCAGCAACGTGGCAAAGGTGCCAGCTTCTCCTGAAGGTCACCGGGCATCCAGGTAGGAAGCGAGAGAGATGGGCGTGGTGGGATTTCTCCTGGAGGGTCAGGTCTGAGCTTCCTCGGCCCAGGCCTCTTCCTTCCTGATGGCCAGCCTCGGGCCTCATGTCCACAATAAGTCTCACCTAGGGCACCTAAGGAAATAACAGAAACAGAAAAAAGGGAATAACTTGACCACCTACCGTGGCTAACATGTGGTCGTGAAGTTTGCTCCTGGATATTTTGTTCTTTACGTTGCTGCTATAAATGGGATTTCTCATGCCACCACGTCTCCTGATAAATTGCTGTGTGTGTGGTTTCGGCATATTGATTCGGACCCACCCACTTTACTGAACTCTGTTATCAATTGTTTTCATTGATTTTCCTTTGTTTTTCCAAGAAAGTCAGCCATCTCACTATAAATAACGATGCATCCTCTCCTTTCCAGTGTTCATACCTCTAATTTCTTCCTCTTTCTAATTGTGCTGGCTGTGCTTCCAGAACAAATTCAGACAGTCGTGAGCATCTTCCTCCTGACTCCAGGCTTTGACAGAAAAGCTGCTGGTATTTCCCTGTTAATCATGCTGTTACTTTTCCTGTTAAGAGAGAACTATTTTTTCAGGTTAAAAACATGTCAGTATATTACCTATTTCTGTTTTATTCAGAGTTTGAGATTGGATGTGAATGTTATCCAGATACCTTTGGAAATATATCAAAGGAAGTTATCAAAAAATTTTTTCTCTTTGGGGCTATTAATATGGTAAATTACATTAACTGATTTTCTGATGTTCAACCATCCTTGCATTCCTGGAACACTCTCCACTTGGTCACCATGTTTTATCCCTTTAATATGATGCTTAATTCAGTGGTTTATATTTTTTCATCAATATTCTTAAGTGACACTGGTATGTGTTTTCTCTTTCTGTACTACCTTTGGTGGATTTGGGCATCAATGAATGTTTACTACATTAAAAAGAAATGGGAACTGTCCTTCTTTTATGTGCTAGAGCAGTTTAAGTAGTGTTGTATCACCTGTTCTTTTTTGGCGTGATAAGGGGTCTTCCTCTGAGACATTCTGGACCTCTATGCTTTTTTTTTTTTTTTTTTAAGGAGGGTAGACTTGGACAACTACTTGTTTCTCCAAGGGTAATCCATTTGTGTAGATATTACATCTCTTGTGGGGTCATTTTTAACAAATTGTGTTCCCTATGTTTTCAAATTCTCAAAACCCTTCAAATACACCAGAACCTGTTTCCTGGGAATTGAGTTTTCCGTGTCTCTGTAGTTGTTTCCCCATAGGCTTTTTAATTTTGTGTGTGTTTTCTTCTCCTTTTTTCTTGATTGGGTTCGTTAATAATGTCTCTTTTATTGTTGGGTGTCTTCCCCTCAAAAACACCGCTTAAAAATGGCTAAGATGGGGGCTTCCCTGGTGGCGCAGTGGTTGAGAGTCCGCCTGCCGATGCAGGGGACGTGGGTTCGTGCCCCGGTCCGGGAGGATCCCACATGCCGCGGAGCGGCTGGGCCCGTGAGCCATGGCTGCTGAGCCTGCGCGTCTGGAGCCTGTGCTCTGCAACAGGAGAGGCCACAACAGTGAGAGGCCCGCGTACTGCAAAAAAAAAAAAAAATGGCTAAGATGGTAAATTTTATGTCGTGTATTTTACCACAATGAGGAAGAAGAAGAAGAGAGGAGGAGGAGGAGAAGAAAAGGAAAAGGAATGCTGAAGAAATGTTTAAAAAAAAAGAGAGAAAGAAATCCAGGATTTGGACACATTAGTTGATTCTATCCATGTTGATACATTAATTTCCTCTCTTACCTTTATTTCTGCCTCTGTTTCTCTCAGCTTTGTGCCACTGTTCTTTTTTAAATTTATTGCGTCGTATGCTCCATCCATCAATTTTTATTCATGTTTATTAATAAAGGCGTTTAAGGCCATAACTTTTCCTCCAAGAATTGCTTTAGCTGCATCTCATAGGTTCTAGTATGCCGTAGTTACGTTATCACTTAAGACCCCTCCTCCAGGAAGCTCCCTTCTCTGTTCCTATAACACACAATCCACTCACACATCATAGCACTTTCACTACACTATAAAGGTCTGCTGCAGTGCTGTGCAATATAAAAGAAAAAAGAAATGTCAGCTACATATGTAATTTTAAATTTTCTAGTAGCCACACTAAAATGCATTAAGAGAAACAGGTGAGATTAATTGTCATATTTTATTTAACCCAAGGTGTCCAAGATATTATAATTTTAATGTATAATCAGTAGAAAACCATTATTAATTAGATTTTACCTTATTTTCTGTGCCAAGCCTTCAAAATCTGGCGTGTGCTTTACACTTATAGGACAACTTAATTTACACTGGTCACAGTCGTAGTGGTTAATAGCCTCGTGTGCCTTGTGCAGGTCTAATACTCTAGTCTAGCTGCCCATTTCTTGCCTCCCAGACTGCAAGCTACCTGAAGAGCAGGAACTTCACTTTCAACATTGTATCCATGATGCCTCCCACGTTGTGAGGCTGTGAGCACCCAGTGAGGCTTACTGAGTTAGTGACTCGCGCTACCCCTCCATTTATCCGTCTGCTACTCATCACTGTCATTCACTTAGCCATCAGCTATTCACAGTCTACCTTCCATGTGCTACAGTCTTTGTCTGTTGCTACCAGGTGTGAGTAAAGAAGCAGCTCCAGGTATCTCTAAGAAGGCATAAGTCTCTCTCATCCTTAGACTGTCTTACTGGAACAAATTCTTAGGAACCCCAAAGAACCATGAGAAGTTCCACCCTCTGACTCCAGGGTGGAGCTGCCAAGCACAGGTGAACACAGCTGATGTCTCTCAATGGCAGACAAAGCTGGCACATAAGGATGCTACTAAAGACACACAGATACCCAAGATGGTGTCCTGGATAAAGACTGCAATGACTGCAAAGAAAGGCCAAGGAACCACATCTCAGCATCTAGGGATGCCATGTGACATAATTCTAGTTTATGGCATGTAAATTTCAGGGTTTCTGGGAAGCTTTGCCTCCCTGATATAGATATCTGTCCCTCTCTATCACCCTTTTCTTTCTCTTCCTGCCTGGAATTCACTCAAGATGCCTGGAGTAGCTGCAGCCTTCTTGTAACCATAAAGACCAAACCTTCATGCTAAGGATGGCAGAGCAGAACTATGGAAGGATCTGGGTCCTTGATGATATGGAACTGCCATACCACAACCTGGGGATGTCAAATGCCAGACTTCTTGCTACATGTAAAAGAAAAATGCAAAAAAGAAAAAAAAAAAAACTTCTCTCGTCTAAGTCACTGTTTGTCTACGTATCTGTTACTTGCAGCTGAATACAACCTCTGTCTATGTGGGACCGGGACACAGCCTCTCTTGACTCAGCCGCAGTGTTTCGAGTGGTCATGTGTCAGGAGGCTATAGACGGTTGATGTGTGGATGCAGAGGGCTTGTGCTCTGATGAGGAATTCTGACAAAATTTTGACTAGTAATTTCATCAGTTGCAAGTGACAGAAACCAATGTAAACTGGCTTAAGGAAAAGGAAAAAAAAATCTACCGGTCAATGTAACTGGGAAGGGGTTCAAATAATGTTGGCAGAATCCCATCTTCTCCCATGGTTCCAGGCTGGCCACTTCCATCCCCTCTGCTGGACAACCCCAACAGGAGAGTATGTCCCCTCCCCAGTTCCAGCAAGAGCCCCCAGATTCTAGCTCGTGGACCAAATGGTGAACCTCAAATCTACATGCCCATGTGGACACACAGGTCACACACACTCAGCCATGGGCCAGACTTGAGTGTGTCATGTGAACCTCTGACTTCTTCCTCCATCCAAGGGGCTGCTTTGCCCAGGACAGAGGGGTTTCTCAGGTCGTGGGACTTTTAGTTTTAAAACCTGGCAATACCAGGCAAACCTCCCTCCACTAGTACATGCTCATGACAGCGAATGTGATTCCTCTTCCTTAGAGAGATCAGCAAAATCATACGTGGTCATTTTAAAGAAAATCGGATGACATTTTCCCTAGAGAGAATGAGAACACCCCCTCCCCGAACCCGGCGATCAAGAGCCCTTAGGACCCCGTGGCCAGTTGTCCTTACACAGGGGGACACGAGTGCTGCTTGGCCACTGGCTGTCACAACTGCCCAGAGGACAGCCATGCACCAGGCCTCAACAAATCCCGCCTGTGGTCCCTTCTGCCAGGATGCTGCAAGGCGGACGGCTCCCGGCTAAGGGGGGCCCAAGTGTCCGCTCACTGACTCCAGCCCCCTAACGGCCACCTAAGACTCCAGGCTGACCCAAGTCCTTTTGGAATTCATGGCATCTCCAGGCTCCGGCCTCCCAGGAACGTCTCAAATCAGCTGATGCTTCTCGGTCCAGGGGACTTGGCCACTGGTGTTGCCAAAATCTCCCAGGTGATTCAGATCTGCTGCCAGGTCAGGAAGCACCGAGCCACCACGTGCTGCCCCTTAAGTCAGGTGTGAACCGGCTGGTGTGACAGGAGGGGGCACCTGTCAAGTCTCCCTGCCTGTCCGTCTTCTCAGGGGTGTCTCGGCCACACATTTTCCCAAAGGAACAGTGGGCCCTGGGTCCTGTGACCTCTCCATTAAATTGTCCTCCACATGTCCTGTAGTTTGCATCTTGTGGGGGGGATGGCTCACCCCACCCCTTACCTGACCCTCCTGATAACCTTCAGTGGGGGCTGGGGGCAGGGACTATTGCGTCCATCTAAGAGATGGGGAAAGAGAGTTTGCCCACGGTCAGCCAGAGCTGGACTTGAACTCAGAGTCTCATGTCTGTCTTGAGACCCTCCGAGTGGTCTTCTCTGGGGAAACCAGGGCACTGTCTGCGCTTACTTATCCCTGCAGGAGACTGAGTCAGAGGGTGGCTTTTGGTGGCAGGGCTGGCTTTGATGTGGTCACATCTGTCCTTGCAACCCCTCCACCAGCCCCTCTGGCTCACACCCGCCTCTTCCTGCAAACACATTATAAAGCATTGGAAGCAGAGAAAGTATTAAAGCAAGACCCACTCCCAGGATCACTCACTTCAACACAGGACACCAGACCTGGTGGAGAGACGGGCAGGGGCCCCCCCCTCCATCCCCCAAACGGGGGGCGTGACCAGGACAGCCCTGGTCAGTCCAGGTGGGGCCGGTCCATCTCTGCCCCGTGGGCGGGATGCAGGGAGTGTTTCGCCTGCTCTGCTGCCCCTCCCTGTGCCCCCCCTCAGCCCCAGGACAGGCCGTCTCTGGGACAGCGCCCTCCTGGAGGGACGGCCCTTGGGCGCCGGGAGCTTGAGGCCCCTGGCCGGCAGAGGCCCTAGTCCTCCTTGGGTTTGCGGGGCTGCCGCCGGGCCAGCCTATAATCGATGTAGGTCCCAAGGCAGGCCCAGAGAATGAAACGCGCCAGCAGGATGATGGCCAACACGAACATGAGCGGGTCGGAGCCCGCGCTCCCCCCGGACCAGGAGGCCATGCCGAGGGCAGGCGCACCCCAGAGCGCAGTCCCCCACTGCGTGGTCAGCGTGTGGACCGGCCAAGCACCGGCTTCCAGGTCCAGGTCTGCCAAGTACCAGCCGTGCGGCCAGGAGCCTGGGCCGCGAGCTCAGTCCAGCCGGGGGTCTCCCACTCTGACCGAGCCCGTTCGCTCTGAGCCCCAAGCCAGGGGCCTCCCTGGCGGGAGAGGACAGATCGGGGACGGCGAGAAGCCTCCTTGGAGAAGAGGCCCCGCGCCATTCATCCCGAGCGGGCGGCTCTCGGGGCCGACAAGGGCCGCATTGTCAGGGCCCAGGCGGGAGGCCCCCCCTGCCCAGCGCTGACGTAATCTCCAAACGTCTCCGGCGGCAGCTGCTGGGCGAAGCTGGCCACCTTCTCCGGGTGCTTTCAGCCGCCCACGCCCGCTCTTCCGGCCCGCCAGACAATCGGGCCCTTTCTCTGCCCAATTAGCTATCACTTCTGGAGGCCGGCGCTGTCCAGCGGCTGCGGGCCCTGCAGCAGCAGCAGGCCCGTCGGGAGGGGCCGGGGAGCCCGGCAGGAGGGCAGGCGGGAGCTGGGCGGATGAAAGGGAAGGAGAGGGGAGAGAAGGTGAGATCAGTCGCTCGGAGCCCAGAGGCGACCCCAGGCGCGGCTCAATTAGCACACGGGCCGCCAGCATCTCAAAGACCCACACTACCCGCGGGGGTGGGCAGTGCAGGGCTGGGGGCGGGGGCAGAGCCGGCTGCCCAGGAGGGGAACCTGCTTAATCACCCAGGAAGGGCAGCACCAACCCCCAGATCACCGCCCCCACCAGCCCACCAAGAGACCTTGGAGGACACCCACAGCCCAGGCTGGACGGGTCAGTCCTGCGGGCCTCCCCTCACACCCCTCATGGCCTCAAGCCGGGGCCCACCGTGGACCCTCGGAGTGACCGGCTCACCTTTGGGGCCACAAATCTCATCAGAAAGGGAGGCAAGTGACAATTCTGCTTTGAAGGGCCATGATGCAGACTAAGGGACAGTGTCCACACGGGACCAGTAAGGTGCCTGGGCGTGGAATCACTGGCTGCCTTCCTGTCCCCCGAGAGGAGGCCCTCAGAAATGTCCCCACCACACTGCTGAAATAGCAGCATCTGCCTGCCACACACACCCCCACACACCAGAACACGTGTACACACACACACACGCCTGCACACATAACATGCACGTGTTTGTGCCCATGCGCACACATGCGTGTACACACACCAGAACACATGTACACACACACGCCTGCACATATAACATATACATGCACATGTTCGTGCCCGTGTGCACACAAGCGTATACACACACCAGGGCACACACACTCCTGCAGGCGCTGCCCACCCCCAAGTTCATCTCTGGCCTTTCCCAGCCAAGTTTCCCTGGGGTGAAGAGACAGCCCCTCCGCCAACCCCAGTTCCCCGGTACTGCAGCGCAAAGGGGTGCAAGCTGGAGGTCAGGTCCCTGGATGCTGCAGGAGGCCAGCCGAGTTCTCACCGGGAAATGGTCCACCCCCAGGTACCCGAGCCAGGGAGAAAGCTGAGCGGCCTCCAGGGATGCGGGCCACCTGAAGCCAGTTCCTGAATGTCTCCCTCATCTACAAAATGAGAATGTGCTCCCACCCAGCCTTTCCAGAAGGTTCTAGCTAAGGAGTGAATGCAAAGCCTTTGACAGGGAGCCCAGCGTAAGATGGACCGTGGGAAGACGGCGTTCGCTCGCGGTCTCCTAACAACGATCCGGTAAACGTGTGTGGACGCTCCCCATAAGCCAGACCCAAGGTGAGCCCCGACCTGCACCGTCCCCCCAGCCCTCCCCCCTGGAGCTCAGGTATCACCCCGACCAGCAAAGGCGTCTCGAAAGTGCCCAGTGCCATACTGTGCCCTCTGGGGGGGCAAACAGCCCTTTCCACCTCCATCCACAGAGAGAGCCGCCAGCCGGTGGTCTGGCCAGGCGTCCGGTGCATCTGCGGAATAGACTCTCAGGTAACGTTCAGCTCTGGGCTTATTGGCCCTGACAGAGGATTAAAGACCACTTCAAACACACGTGGGAATTCAGATCGTAGGAGCCCGACATGGAGTCAGTAATCAAACAGATTCAGGACGTGGCAACTGGAAAAGGCTTCCAGAATGTTGCAGAAAGTCCCCAGGAGCGTTCACAAGTGCCCACCCACCCAGCCACTGAGAACCCACCTGCGTGGGGAGTGAAGGTCCCAGGGGAGAGCGGCCGAGAGTGGGGAGGGAGAAGAAGCCTTTCCTCGGGTTTCTCTTACCTGGAAGGTCAGCGTCTCCCAGTGGGCACCCTGGGGTGGCCGCAGGCAGGGACGCACGCCAGGCAGGGCCCGTCTTCCTGCTCTCAGCCTCCCACCCCGCAGCCCCTGACCCAGCAGCGGGGACAAGGTGGCCTTGGATAAACGTCTCTGTTTGCGAGCACACAATCGACACACAAAATCAACATTGCCCCGGTCATGTGGCGCGCACGCACAGAGACTCTCCAAGGTCACGGACGCCTCCCCCTTCCTGCTCAGACGTCCCCAGGCCCCTGGAACTGGGGAGGCCAAGGTCAGCGCGCCCTTCGGGAGAGGAAGCGCATAGCCCCCCTCCCCCTGGACAGGGTACAGCTGACCCAGGGCCGCCTTCTCTTGGGAAAGGTCTACCTGACGCAGGTGCAGAGGACGCTAGAGGGGCAAGGTGGCCGTCGCCCACAAGGGGAAAGTAGTAAGCTGATGATAAATGTGCAACGCCCACAGCCTCCCGTGGGGTGGGCGCTGGGGTCCCCACTCACAGGGAAGCAGCCAAGCCACCCCACGATTGACAGGGACGGTGAGCTACACCCTGCCCCTGGAACCCTTTCCCCTGTCTCCGTGCACTCTGTCTCTGCCTCCCATGTCCTTTGGCTCCCGACTCTTCTCCAGGGACATTCTTGGTTATAGGAGCTGCCCCAGCACCCAGGGGTTTACATCCCACCAGGCCACCCTTCCCCAGGGACTGACCATGGGGGGATGAAAGCCCAACTCCCGTGCTGGGCGTCAGGACAAACTCCAAGGTCACACAGCCCCCAGAATTCCCCCTCGAGATCACAGTGAGCTTGGGACGGTACCCAAAGTCACGGCTCTCCTTGGCTTCTTCCCTCCCTCCTCCCACCATCCCCATGCCTCCCTCCTCCTCCCTCCCATTTCCCCAGGGCGCATCTCCTCTTAAATCACCTGCCCAGAAATGCCATGGCAAGATGAGCGTCCCATCCCTGGGAGCTGGAGTTTGCCACAACTCCCGAGCCCAGCAGGTAGAGGCTTGTACCTGGGTCGCCGAGGACGGACTGGGGGATTTTCAGGACTGCCAATGGCCAGGGAATCTTCCTGCACCCAATGTCCAAGCACTGAAGCGGGAACCGGCAAATCCTCCCTCATCGCTCCCTTAACAATACCTGGCAGATGACCCCAGCCCCCAGGTGAGGTCTGTGCAGGAGGGCTGGGAGTGGAGGGGCACAGCTGTGTCCCCACCCAGGACCTGCTGTCCCTGGAGGTCACGGCCCTGGAATGAGCCCCAAGTGCGCCACTCAAGCTGCTTGCCCTAAACAAGCTGTGTCGTCATCAAGGTGTCCCGGCAGGTGCCCTGGGCCTCAGCTTCCTCCTCCGTATAAGGGGACCATAGCCCCTCTCCCATGTTCTGCAAGCAAGGCCGGGGATCAGAGTACTTTGCAGGTGGTGAAAGCACTGCTCAGATGTCCCAAAGACCCAGTGGACTTCCCCGACTCAAAGGCAGGGCCCCATGAGAGAAGCTGAGTCCTCACACCCAGGCACCACCCGCATCTCACCCTGGTGCTGGGTTGGTTACTTTTGTTTGTTACTTTCATCACAGGCCTAACGTGCTCTGAACTCTTGTATGCGTTTCTAGAATGTGAGCTCCCACCACATCCCCCAGGGCTGAGCACAGTTCCTGCCCCTAGAAGGCCCTCAGTACGAGCGTCTTCACAGGCTGGTGTCAAGAAGTGAAATTAAAGGAAGCCCAGGTTTTATTAGACTGGATTCTGCCGAAACTGGCCGAGAGTGAGGTTCTCCAAAGCGTTGGAGTCTTGTTGAAAATCCTTATTCATTTTTTCTTTTGGCCAAAGCAAGACACACTTGTTATTACCAAAAACATAAAAATAAAAAAGCAAACATCGTATACACGTGTGAGTTAGAGAGTGAATGTCAACTCCTATTTCCGCCAAGATGGAGCGAAAGATGCCGGAGGTCCCTAGGCTGGATGGAGACCCTGGAGTTAACACCCTAAGGAGGTTTGCGGTCGATTTACTTCTTCCCCTGAGAATATTGCATCTCAAAACCCAGCCGGCATGGGCAGCTGAAATCAACAGAATATGCATTGCAAACCGGCTCTCCGCTGAAATGCTCCCTACTTGCAGACGGGGAGAAAATTAATTTTCTTTCTTCCTGCGCCACAAAAGCAGCTTAGAATGCCAAACAGTGGGACAAGTGGGGAAAAGTGGAAAGCTTCCTCATTGAGGGAGACCCCTGCGCGGGCCGGGTTTTCTCCCTAACAAGGGACGGCCCCCGCCGTTTGAAACATCCCCCTGCAAACATAAAGCCAGGCCCAGGAGAACGCACTTGAGAAAAATCACGCCACTGCCCTTCCAGCATTTGAAAGCTGGTATGTAACTTTGCTTGGGGTGATCAAACAGCTAGTCAAGGACGCTGTCAGGAACAGAATGAAATTCCAAATAAATTAGCCATGTCCGAGAAGCCAATACAACACCGGATTAAGGCTCACAAAGAAAACACAATTTATTCAGCCTACCTTGTCAGAATTCTTAATAACCTTCCTTCGTTTTTCTCACCTCGGGCCCAGAGTCCCCGGCCAGGAACGGACAAAGTGAACCCCCCTCTTGGATCCTGGGGCCGCAGAGACATGCCTGCATGATAGATGCTTACGTCTGGGTGAGCCCTGAGTGTTTATAAAATTGTACTTTCACAAACATTTCAGCAGGGACCATCCATGTCGCCCAGAGAAGGCAAGCTGTCACCAAGCCCCAGACGCACATACGGCTTGCTCACTTCTGAATGAGCGTTCATACATTAGAATAAGGGACGAGGGGGCCAAAGAGAGGAGTATTAACCGTCGGGGCTTAACTCTTTGGGGTTTGGGGAGAAGCAGCATCCTGCCGGCCGGCTCTGACAAGGGGGCGGGGAGGGGGGTCTCTACCCAATCATTTCATCTTTTAAAGCAACAAGTAGGTGAAAGGGAACTCAGCCCTCTGCAAATACTGACCATCCCCTGATACAACCTGTTAATACAAAACAGCCCTAAAAACAATAACTTTTTTCTTTTTTTCTTTTTTTTTTTGAAGTGTAGTTGATTTACAATGTTGTACCAGTCTCTGCTGTACAGAAAAGTGACTCAGTTATACACACAGAGACATTCTTTTTTTGGTAGATGCAAACTATTACATTTAGAATGGATAAACAACAAGGTCCTAACGTGTAGCACAGGGAACTATATTCAATATCCTGTGATAAACCATAATGGAAAAGAATATATACAATACCTTTTTTGGTAAAAAAAAGAACAATACCTTTTTTATCAATGAACCCAGACAACTTTCACACACCAACAAGTGTTCTTTGAAAGAGTTAACAGGCAGAGGTTGGTGCAGCCCAGATGAGGCACGTTTGAAGGCACTAGAGGATGTATCTGGGTTGCCTGAGGACCTCACTGAGAGCCGGGGGCCTTTTCTTTTTCACAGAGAGGGCGGTGGAGAGACAGGGTTGGGGGGGGGGGATTTGCTTTGCAGCACTAAGGCATTTGCAAGAGATAAAACCAGCAGGAATTTTGAGAGGGGCTGGAAGGAAGTGATCCGGCCATTAGTCTCAGACGGAATGTCAAGATGCTTGAGAAATACACAAAATGAAGATTTTTCCCAGAAACAGAAAAAAAGGAGAGCAGAGTGGAGGGGTGGAAATGACCTAATGGTATTAATTTTTTTTTAAGATAAAAGAAATGTATTGAGTAGAAGAGGGGAAAAAATCTCAGCAGTTTCCCAAGCGTGACCTGGCCTAGATTCTCTCTCTTGATTTCTAAATTAAAAAAAAAAAAAAAAGGGAAATGATGGGGGACAAGGATCAGGGAGGTCCGCTGCACAAAATGATTTTTTGATGTGAGAGTGTGTCCCTCGCAACAGGCCTTGTGCTGGGGGCGGCAGGCGTGGGGACTTGGGGACAATCATGGGCTCTTGAAGTTGGATTGAGCCACAAGACAGTGCCCCATTGGCACCCAGTGTGTGGCCTCAGGGAAGATCACCTGTCCCCTCAGAAACACCACATTCTCACTGCCATCAGAGAGGCTCGTGTCCACACACCTCCCACATCTCCACTGTCACCGGTGGGTGACAGTGTCAGTTATCAGGGACAGGAGGCTGCTCAGGCATGTCCCCTGGCCATGAGCTAGCTCAGGTGTGTTCTCTGGCCTTGGGCTAGCTCAGGTGCGTTCCCTGGCTGTGGGCTGGCCCAGTGTGTCCCCTGGCCATGGGCTGGCCCAGGTGTATCATCAGGCCATGGGCTACTCAGGTGTGTTCCCTGGCCATGGGCTGCCCCAGCATGTCCCCTGGCTGTGGGCTGACTCAGGAGTGTCCCCTGGTCATGGGCCGGCTCAGGTGTGTCCCCGGGCTGTGGGCTGGCTCATGGAAGATGGACTGGAACTCTGTCAGGAAGCACAGCTGCTGGGTCTCACCTCCACTTAAGGCCACACATCCTCCAAGGTGAGGTGTGTCCAGCTTCTTGCACATCCTCTCTCCCTGCTCACTGACCTCCTCTGCTCTGCTTGGTCTGCCCCCTGATAACCGAGGAAGAGAGTCGGAGGTGAAATGCAGGCCATAGAATGAGAAGACAGAATAAAGGCTGTATCTAAATGGAAAATAGCTGAGAAAGTTCAGAGCTGATGAAAGACGTCAATCCACAGATCCAGGTGTCCTAAAGAATCCAAGGTAGGACAAGTGAATTCAAGTGTACCTGGATTTTGTTTTAATCAGGTATATTAAGATAGATGATCTCATTTGCAAAGCAGAAATAGAGACACAGATGTAGAGAACAAATGTATGGATGCCAAGGGGGAAATGGGGGTGGGATGAATTGGGAGATGGGGATTGACATATATACACAACCGATAATATGTATAAAATAGAAAACTAATGAGAACCTACTGTATAGCACAGGGAACTCTACTCAGTGCTCTGTAGTGACCTTAACAGGAAGGAAATCAAAAAAAGAAGGGATATATGTCTATGTATAGCTGATTCACTTTGCTGTACAGCAAAAGCTAACACAACGTTGTAAAGCAACTATACTCCAACAAAAATTAATTTTAAAAAAAGATGGCAAACACAGAGACTACTGCCTCATAGAAGAATTTATGATTTATACTTCCCAAAAAGGGGGAGAGGAGGGCATATCACACCAGGCAGGGCCACATGAGGAGGCAGAAGGAGGGAGGGGAAAGCATGGGTGAGAGCCTTCGTTACTATAGTGATGGGAAGTTCTGGCGGGAGGGTGTCCCTATTGGGTAGGAAGCAGAACACAGAGGTTGGGCTTTGTGGAGGGTTTGTAATGTGACTTTCACTCACCCATGATAACACAGGGATGGTATGGATGTAAGCAACTTTGGCCATGAGTTTGGCTCATGATTTCAAGAATCCAAACTATCAATTACAGAACATCAGGAATGGTTATTCCAGAAGAGAATGTCTTAGAAGCTGCTGGAAAGGCAAGGTGGGGTTGAAGAGACATGAGACCCACAGCTGACTTCCCAACAATAGTGAGGAAGCAGAATGTGCTGGAATCACGTCTCCAAGGTACTGGAGTAAAATGACTACCTAAAGTTATGTATTCAACGAAAAATGTTTAAATAAAGACATATGCTAGAGTTTTCTTTGGGGACTATATCTATGAATGCATGTGCTTGGTTAAAGGGAACATGTATCTTTAACTTCATGATGAAAATGCCTATTTGTTTTCCAAAGTGGTGGCACCAGGTTCCACCCCCAGCAGCTGCTTTTTAGTGTTTGCCCATCTGATGGATGAGAAAAGGTGTCTTATTGTATTTTTTTGTCCTACTGTAGTTTTAATTTGCACCTGTGTTTTTATTTCTCATACTGTGTTTCCTCTCCTATGAAGTTACAGTTGAGTCTTTTGCCTACTGGGCTGTTTCTCTTTCTTATTGATTTTTCAGGCGTTTTTCATTGTATTAACCATGTCCTTTGGTTTCTGTATTCTGATGCTTTGACATTTGGGTCTTCCTGACCCTAGAGGGACTGCCACTCCCAGGGTTACTAATTCCTAGGGAAGACAAATAACTCACCCGTGAACATGCTTCTGAAATACAGACCAACCATGCAGAGCCTAAAACCTGACCACCTTCTTGACTGGTCTGTCACTCTCAGGGCCACTATCCCCTGCCCGAATCATCCCAGGGCATGTACCAGGCAACTGGGGACAGCCCCTGTGCCCCAGAGTCCCCTGAAATCATTCCACCTAGCCAGTCCTCAGCCCGCTTCCCCTGTCTCACCTGTTCCTTCCCACGGAACCCACAATAAAGATTCTTACCCCTGTTCTCCCCTCCTGACCAGCACTGGTGCTTCCTCGTGTGGCACCCATGGGATGGTGGCCTTCTCTTGGGATCTGTGAGCAGCAAACTCTCTTTCCAATGGCAGTCGTCTCCTGGTCTGTTGGTCTTGCCACACCTAAGTCGTAATAAAGCCTACATTAAAACATTCCTTTTCTTCATACAAATTCTTTGTCAGCTCCATGCATTGCAATATCTCCTCTAAGTTTTCAGTTTGTCCTTACGTGATTTTTATGGTGTTTTGATGAGTATAAGTTCTAAATGTAATGAGGTCAAATTGATCAATTGTACTAAAGGCCCTAACTGGGACAGTGAGGCAAGAAAAATAAGTTAAACACATAAAGGTTGGAAAAGAAGACATAAGGCTGTCAATACTCCCCAGTTACAGAGGCAGAGGGAGGACCATGTGACACGTCACAAATGGCTCTTAAAGCTTCTCTCAGGAAGTGGCATGTGATGGGAGAGATGCCCCACTCCCCACACATCACTAGCCAAAGCAAGTCACGTGTTCGTGGTCAACACAAACGTGACAGGGTAGTCACTCCCACAGATAGGTAGGTTGTGCCCTACAAGACTGTTGGAGCAGGGAGGAGTGAGATGCTCCTGTTGGCTTTGAAGAAGTGAGCTGCCATGTTGTGACGAGTAAGAGGGGGGCACATGGCTAGGACCTGAGGGCAGCCTCTAGGAGCCGGGAAAGACAGTGGCCCCTGGCTGATGGCCAGTAAGAAAACAGGGAAAATGCAGTCCTACAGCTGCAAAGAACTGAATTCTATCAGCAACCACATGAGCTGGGAAGTGGATTCCTCCCCAGAGCCTCCAGGTGAAACCATAACACATTCTTTTATGAGAACGTGAGCAGAGAATGCACCCAAACCCACCTGGACTTCTGCTTAAAAGAACCATGAGTTTATAAGCAGAAGCTGCTTCAAGCCATGTTGGTGGTGATTTGTTACACAGCATAGATACCTGATACACATCTCAGTGGGGACTTGCAGTCCCACCATGTGCCCAAAATAGTTAGACCCCGAAAGAACACTAATGATCACCACAGAGCCCTACGTCACACCTCACACAAAAATCAGCTCCAGGTGGATTAACGATTCAATGCAAGATGCAAATCTATAAAATTTTCAGAGAAGAATATAGAGTAACCTTTTCATAGCCTCAGGACAGGGCTATCTTAAAAACACACAAAAAGTACAAACCATGAAAGAAAAGGTTGATCAATTTATTTTTAGACAAGTAAAAATGTAGATGTTTGACACAAATAGACTGCCAGTAAAAACGATCCCAGAGGATATATTCTAGCCAAAGGAAAATAATCACTGAAGGGAGATTCAAAATGCAAGGAAAAATCATGAGCAAAGTGTATGGGGAATATCTGGGTAAATCTAAACAAACATCGACTGCATAAAACAAGAAAAACCGGGTCTAACTTGGGGAATTTAAAATTAGAATAAAATATATAACACAATCACATGTAAGTCAGAAGGGAGGTGATGTATTCTGAGGTCTTGTTTCATTTGGAAGGAGTATAAAATATTGATTAACTTCGGTACTGCAAAGTTTGCTACACCTGGTAAAAGTCTCCAGGGTCACTGCTAAATGAATAGAAATTGAATCTATAAGTTCCAAAGTAGTCGAGGAAGACAGAATAAAATGAGAAGAAAAATAAACAACCTAAAGGAAGCTACAAAAAGAGAAAAAAGACCAGCCACGTGGCAACTCAAAACAAAGGGCAGAGATAGATCTCACCACCCTGAGGTTATGCTGAATGAAACAGTGTCCACTCTGAACTTGACCTCGAAAGAAGACGCCACTGAACCCTGTGCAGCATGCATGGCCATCCCCTCCTCCACCTTCAGGTTCTGGCTTTAATTTCTCCTTCTCAGAGAGGACTCCACTGACTGCCCTGTCCAGTGTTGGCCTCCAAGCTGCCCCTTCTTCCTTTTTTGCAACTGAGGTCCCGTTTGGTAAGTACAGCCCATCCTCATTATCCACGGATTCCATATTTGCGAATTCACCTACTCGCTGGAATTTCCTCGTGTCCCCAAAATCGACGCTCAACAAAACCAGTTCTTTCGTGGATGCCTGCAGACATGTGCAGAGCGATGAAGCATCTGAGTCGCCCAATGCACGTGTTCCCAGCCGAGGTCCAGCAAAGCCACAATCTGCCTGCTGGTTCCCACTCTCACACTGTAAATGAGCATCCTTTTCGTGGTCTACGTAGTGGCCCATTTTTGCATTTTTGTGCTTTTTGTTGATGATGTCACTGTTTACAACGGTCCCCCTAGGGACTTCCCTGGCGGTCCAGTGGCTAAGACTCCACGCCCCCAATGCAGGGAACCTGGGTTCGATCCCTGGTCAGGGATCTAAATCCCACATGCAGCAACTAAAGATCCCGCATGCCGCAACTAAGACCCAGCGCAGCCAAATAAATAAATATTAAAAATCAGAAAAACAGAAAAAAAAAAAAAGCCTCCAGAGCTTGGTGCTGAGATGCTGAGCACAGGAAGGCTGCAAGGTGCCTTAGGGAGAAAACAACGTGGTAGTAACACTTGTTCAGGCAGGGGTTACAGCCCTGTTTGGCCATGAGTTTCATGCTAACAAATCATTGATAGGGTATATATTAAAACAGGTGCCTTTAAACAGAAGCACACAACAAACAAGGTTGTGTATTGATCGGTGGATGTAAATGTTATGAGCAGAAGCTCTCGGGAATGCAACCCTGTGTCTCTCCCAGGATCAGTGGTTCAGTATCCATGCATTCAGTGTCTACAGTGAGTTTATACCACAGAACTACCACTCAGTGACACCTGCTAACGAATGAGTAAAAGGGCTCCTGAACCCACATTCGTACCCTCAGGCTTCCAGAACCTGGACCCAGGAACCCAGATCCTGTTTCAGGCAGGGAGCATTGGAAAGGGCACTGATCTGAGCACCCAGTGTGCTGGGTTTAAGAACCAGTCACTCCCTTATTGGACATGTTACTGCAAGTGACTTCCTCTCTCTGGGTCTCAGTGGCCTGAAAAAGGGTAAGAGTGGTTTTGGCTTTTATTGAGAATCTACTATACACCAAACACTGTATGTATTAGTCAGAGGGAGTCTGAAACTGCCTACAGAGGCTTAACCCATGGGGTTTAATTTTCTCCACCAACAAGGGCTGGAACAGCATGCCATCAATGTCCAAATGCCTCTGACTCCAACATCCTGAGGATGTAGTCTCATCCTCATGGCCCAAAATGGCTGCTGCACCTCCAGCCCTTAACACAAACTCCAAGAAGAAGAAAAGAGCACAGGAGGGGGCGGTGATGCCTGTACGAAGAAAGCAAAAGCTGACCGGGAAATCCCTAGCTGACTCCTGTTTACATCCCTTTGGCAAGAATAGTGTCACGTGGCCCTGGATTCCAAGATAGCCAGGAGGTCAGGAATCCTGGCTAGGCACATCTCCATCGAATCTACCTCTGGGGTTTTCTTAGAAAGGGAGGTCAGCAGCCGGCCGTGATCGGCACTTTGCAAATGGCAATTTGATTCCTATGAGGCGGGTATTTTTAACAAACTACAGCACATAGAAGCCCATCTGAACCCACCCAAAGGGTCTCCACACTCTTTCTCGAAACCACTGGCCCCTGCTCTGGCAACTTCTCCAAGGAGGGGTTTGAGGTTGCTTTTAAGTTTCCTCTTAAATCATCCAGCAAAACGGCCACTCTGTCTGTCCCCAGCTGACCTTGGGGGAGCCCATTGACCTGAGAGCAACCGCTTCAAGGGAGTTAAATCACTGCCCGGAAGAAGCCCCCTCCTGGTCCAGCCCACGGGCTTGGGCACCACGAGTCACGGCCCTGTGCAAGCTCGAGGACGAGTCACACATTGTCACGGGCTGTCCCTTTCCCCAGAACATAGTGTGACTGCAGACGATGTGGCAGGAAGATCGCTCGCACAAATACAGTCACACATATGAACAAACACTGTGTGAGACAAGTCACCGCAATAGTTTGGGAATCTGGCCATCGCTGGCGAGGACGCCGGCCCAGGGGAGCTGTGCTTCCCTACCCACCCGCCCCCCGCAGCCCCCACCTCATTTCCGACATTTCTCACCACGTAATCTGAACTCACGTGTTGTCAGTGAGGCTGAGCCTGGGTGAGGCATCTAGTGTTACCCAGTAAATCGGTGCATTAAGATGCTGGTCCGTGGCTGGGGGCACAGGACATGAGGGCTCTCCAGCCACGCCACGTTGCATAAGGCCCAAAGGATTGTTTTCCTCTCTCAGGAAATGAACCTCTTTGGTCACAATGGAAAGTTTATGAAGCCCAGGGTGCTTCCGGGTCCAAAAATCTCTTTGTCCGTGTATGTGTGTTTGGGGGTGGGTGTGTATTCTAAGATTTATTTCAGGATCAGGAGGGCAGCCAGGAGGAGAAGCAAAGGAAACCAGGGATTAAGATAACCCTCGACAGGGGCAGCCCATCTCTCCAGTGATATTTCCTGCCGAGCAAACACCTGGGTTCCAACCCAACCCTGGGCATCTCTTACCACAAGTGCATCAGCCCTAAACCTACCAGGGCTCGTGGACTACCTGGGCACTGGGCCTGAGGAGGAGTGGGCAGGAGGTCACAGGGGCCTGAAGAGTCTGGGCAACGCCACGCCCCCAAAGCTGGAGGCACCGACAGCAGGTGGGGAGAGGGCTGGGCAGAGCAGTGACCCTTGGTCCCCAGCCACCTCTTCGGAGGACATGCCGGCTGAGGACAGACCAAGGCTTAGACCGGCAGGTCCCAGTGGAGGGATGGCAGGACCACCGGGAGTGCTTCCTTCCCCCCTGAGGTCCCATCCACTTGGGACCCTCCACGCCACACCAAGAACCACCAGCTAGGCTCGGCATCCACCCCCTTGTCCTTCGGAAGCGCTTGTTGAGAAACGCTGTGCTGGACAGCCTCACACAGGCAGAGGTGCTGTTACTGCCACTGATTTTTAAAAGATCACCAAGCATGTCCGATCCTTCTTCCTTCCCAACCCTTGAAACCCAGGCACCTGGTGGGTGGGTCTTCGCCCTACAATCTCTCTCTTTTTATTTTTCTTTAATTTATTTATTTATTTTTGGCTGTGTTGGGTCTTTGTTGCTGTGCGCGGGCTTTCTCTAGTTGCGGCGAGCAGGGGATACTCTTCATTGAGGCGCACGGGCTTCTCATTGCAGTGGCTTCTCTTGTTACAGAGTGTGGACTCTAAGCACGCAGGTTTCAGTAGTTGTGGCACATGGGCGCAGTAGTTGTGGCGCATGGACTTAGTTGCTCCACGGCATGTGGGAATCTTCCCGGACCAGGGATCGAACCTGTGTCCCCTGCATTGGCTGGCGGATTCTTAACCACTGTGCCACCAGGGAAGTCCCCCTCCACACAGTCTCTGTGCATGACGCTGCCACGCTAATCTTCCCAAAACACCATGCACTCGAACCACACACACACACACACACACACACACACACAGTTCCTGTCTCCAAACCCTTCAAGACTAACCCTGAGCACTGTCCATTTTACAAGGTCTTTTGCAAAGCACCTTGCTCACATTATTGCACTGAATCTTCCCGACAACCCCATACAGCATTGCTATTCCCATTTTGCAGATAAGAAAACTGAGGCTTAGAGAGATTAAGGAACTCCCCAGACCCTCCACAGCTGGAGAGTGGCACCACCTCCCTAATCAGGGAAGGTAGGAGGAAAACACAGGTCTGTGCAACACGTCTTGGTCACTCCGTCTTCCTCGGGCCCGCAGGATCAAGGCTGGCCTTCGAGGTCTCTCTATATCTGGCCATTCTATACTTTGTCCTTTTTTATGCTGCACTCCAGAGCGGACTGTGAGCCAATAGGATTTGCAGAAACGACAGTGTGTGATTTCTGAGGCTGGGTCATAAAGGATACTGTGGCTTCCTTGGGGATTGCCCACCATGGAGGCCACCACACTGTGAGGACTCGAGCAGCCTGTGGAGAGGCCCACGTGGTGAGGAGCTGAGGCCTCCAGCCAACAGCCGGCACCAGTTGCCAAATACACAAGGAGCTGCCTTGGGAGAAAGTCCTCCAGCCTCGGTCGAGCCTTCAGATGATGCAGCCTTAGCCAACGCCTTGCCTGCAACACCATGAGAGACGCTGAGCCAGGACCACCTGGCTAAGCCGCTCCCAAATTCCTGACCCACAGAAACACTGAGATAATAAAGTTTATTGTTGTTTTAAGTCATTAAGTTTTAGGAAAGTTTGTTGTGCGATAAGAGGTAACTGCCACTCCTCCTCTGTTTTTCTGAGTCCCTCTCACTGGGGTCAAGCCTGTACTTGTTCCCATGCTGGGAAGCCTACCCTGGCATTCTGCCCATGGATGTTACCCTCCCCTGTGCCCCACCCAGAAAACCTAGACCTACACTTTGATGTCCATGCAGGGGCCTCCACAGCCAGACGGGAGCCCTGAGGATGAGACCCTGCTTACTCCCTGGTGCCCCATGCCCGGACCACATCATGTCCAGGTACAGACATGATGTTAATGAGAAAAGTATTTCAGCTGTCAAGAGAAATTCCGGAGTGCAGATGGAATCATGATTCGTTGGCAGGAGGCGACTAACTTTTCGAGCGACTCTGAGTCCCCCTCGGATCAGACGCCTGTTGGATGGAGGTGGGCCCACGGCACAGACTGCTCGTGGCAGCTCTTGGAGGGAGTGTCATTATCATTCCCATCGTGCAGATGAACTGCCCGGTCACGCAGCTGGGACGTGTCTGAGCCAGGACTCAACCCTCTGTCCAGCCCCACCGTCCTCCCAGCCCAGCCTGACCCTCCCTCCACGCCCCACTGCCCCTCACGCCTTCACCCCGTGCATCCGAAGCCGGCCTCTCGCGCACGGCCAGCACATGCTCGGCACACGCACCGGCCCCCACGTCAGAGCTCAGAAGTCACCAGGCCCCCAGGGCCAGGAAAAGGTACCACGTCAGCCAGCAACATGCCACAGACAAGGACCGCGGTATCCACACTGGATCCTAAGCCACGAGGAAGGCTAAGGTAGGAGGAACAGGGCAGAGCTGGGGAAGTGAGGCCAGCCCAGAATCCATCCCTTCGTTCATCCTTCACACGCTACTGGTTCCCGAGCACCTGCTGTGCCAGACACAGCTGAGCCCTGAAGCCCGGCAGGGGACGCAAGACGCTCCTGGGGGCCTAAGGTCCAGGTGGGAGGGGCTTGGAGCCCATCAAGCCCAGCTCCCGCATCGCCTTCCTGTCGCCCCTGAGGCGACCACTGGCTGCTCTCGGGCCTCAGTTTCCTCCTCTGTGAAGTGAGGGTGATTCGAAGCAGTGGGTCTCACCCAGCGGTGACCTGCCCGCCAAAGGCCACTTGGCGTTATTTGAAGACATTCTGGGTTGTCACATTGAGTTGGGGGTTGGTAACTGGCATCCAGGGGTGCCACTCAGTACCCCATATGCACAGACGTCTCCCATCGCCCCCAACCTGCAAAGAATACTTCACCCCAAATGTCAACAGGGTCAGAGTGGAGAAACCCTCATTTCAAGGATTCGGCGAGACTGCCCGTGGAGAGGTCCCAGCACGCAGCCCGGCACGTGGACAGCCTGTGCACGGGGGTGTCCCCTAATCTTCCCCTTCTTGGGGTTCCTGCTGAGACCAGGGGTCCCCAAACCCTCCAGGGCCCCCAGCAGTTGGCCCAGCCAATGTGTGCACAGCCTCCTGCCTGCCGCCCAAGTGCCCCGGGAGGGACACGTCACTGCTGGACATACAACCGTTCACAGGGCAGGAGCGGAGCAGCCAGAGCCTCTCCTTAGCCGTGCTGGCCCGGGGTCCGCAGGTCTCTCCTCGGCCAGGTCGCACCGATGCTGCACTCAGCCGGCGTCTACTGCGCTCCTCTGTCACTGCCCACCCTCGCCTCCCCGGCCTTCCCCGCCGACGGCAGGGTCTGCCCGGGGGGGTTGGGTGGCCCGAGGCGAATGTCCTCCTTTCCAGGACAGGGTTCCCCTTACTCCAGGATCTATAACAACTCCAGCCCTGACTCGGGTCACTGACCATGTTTGTGGTGGGGATGGGAACAACAGGGACACAGGGGAGGGGCCCCCCAGCTCCAATCTAGGAACCCCAACTCTGGTACTTCGCGTGATCCCAACCCTGGAAAAAACAAAATGGGTGATCAACGTGCGTTTTCTGCAGAGATCGCTGTGAGCGCCAGACGACAGGCCCAGCAGGACACCTGCCCGTGGACCTGAGGCCAAGAGTCTGCTCTGAGCTCTTGTCTCCTGCCCTGTTGCCCACCAGGGCTCTTGGCCCCCGTAATCAATAGAAATGGATCAGAGGCCAGACAAGAGATTCAGGCAAGGCTGTACTGGGGCCCCCACTGAAGCAGGGGGGAGGGAGAACAAGTAACAGGTTCCCTCGCTCACTTCCCGAGGGGGGCAGCTGGTTCCTTCTATGGGGGACAGGTAGGGGTGTGTCCTGGGGTGACTTAGGGGGTTCACCCAGCCCTCTGGTGGTGCTGTGTGCAGCGGGCACGCGCAGTGCCCTGCTTTGCTAACGACACCCCGAGTGGCAGTCGGGATTTTGGTCTTTTTGTATCTTCTTGTCCATAATTTGCCCCAACTGCACATGCACGCAGTTATTTTTAGTCCCTTATAGTTTCTTTGTATTTTTTTGCTCAAGGAGATGTTTGTCCAGGCGCCAGCACTGCAGCAAAAGGTCCAGTTCCCTGCCTGTTTCAGCCCCATCCCCAAGATGGAAGTCTGCCCCCAGGCAGCTCCTGCTGGAGGCCCCTTGTCACCTCCAAGAGCCTGCGATGAGCTCCACCAGGCCCCACCCCAGCGCAATCCCATCTTCATTGGCAACTAAACCTCTCAATTGCAGAGAGCCTTGGCCAGGGCCCTGAGCCAGCTAGCCCCCGCTCATCCTAGGGTCATTTCCCACGGAGCAGAGGGGTTGGCCAAGCCAACCTGGGCTCCAAGATGGTTCTGTGAGCAGCAGGTTCCCAAGCTCCAGGTCCAGCCCCAAAGGCTCTTGTCATGTCCCCTCTAGATGCCAACCCAAGAGCCTGGACAGCCCAGAAGACACACCACTCAAGTCATGACTGGGCTTAGACACTCAGTCTTGACCTTGATTGTCATGATCCATTGCGTTTTGTTATAATTTATGATATTCACTGGGTTAGATGACTCCAAGTTCATTCATTCACACTACAAACATTGACTGAGTGCCTACTGTATACTAAACACTGTGCACTGGGCTGCTGTGATTGCCAAGTCCATCAGTGGCCTGGCCAGTCCACCCACCACCCTGAGGATCTTTGTGGGGAGCTGATGCCGCGTTTAAAAGACTCACGTACAGGTTGATTCTCACATGCAGGTGTCTCTTTGTGAAATTCTCCTGGGCATACGAGGCCGCATTTTGTGGGAAGAGACACAAAATGTGAGAAATCCTTGAGCAGAAGAAGGTGCTTACACTACAGGGGGAGGGAGCACGCTCACCCTGAAAAAACCGTGTGCCAACCCCCCCTGGATAAATCATTCCCAGGTGTCCTCGTGGATGAGTTCACAACAGCCCAAAGTAGAGAGGACGGACCAGGGAAGCAACGTGGTGTCAAGGGAAGCTACCAAGTTCTGGTTCAGTTCCCAGCTCTGCCACGCACTAACCTAGACAAATAGATTAATCCCCTTAAACTCAGTTTCTCCCTCTGAGAAATGGGGCCAGTAACTCCTCGAGGGTGAAGGGAGCTGGTGGAGTATAATAAAAATGTCGACGTCTGGCTCGGGTGGCTGAGTTCACCACGCTGATGAGAGAGGCGCCCTGGTGTCACAGGGAGGAGGGTAGAGGTACTCTGGGGCCCACAGAGGCAGCAGCTGCCCCGAGTGGCAAAGGAAGGCAGAGTCCTAGCCGTTACATCTACTGAGCAGTGGGCAGGAGTCCAGCTTGGGGTCCTCTTGGAGGAGGCCACCCCCAGTCCAGAGGATAAACAGCTGGGCAGATGTTGGCACCAGCCCTGCCAGCCCCAGGGCAGCTCAAGGGCTTTTCATCCAGTGACCAAGGTGGCAGAGCAGCGTTGGCCAGCAGCCACCCAGGTGGACAAAAGTAATCAGGACAGGAAAGGCCAGGCCAGCTGCTGGGTAGCCATGTGAGGTGGGCACTGGGAGATACCATAGACAAAGGTCAACTCAGAATGGATCATAGACTTCAATGTAAAACCTACAACCATAAAACGTCTAGAAGAAACTCTTTGTGACTTTGGGTTAGGCAAAGACCTCTTAAGATGCAAAAAACCACAAAGCTAATTTTGAAAGTTATACATTGGACTTCATGGAAATAAAAACTCCGGCTCCTCCAAAGACACTGTTAATAAAATGAAAACACAAGCCACAGTCTGGGAGAAAATATTGGAACAGTATATAACTGATAAAGGTCTTATGTCAGAATACAGAAAGAACTCTTACAGCTCAATGATAAGACAAAACAGCCCAAGTTTTTTAATGCAAAATTTGAACAGATGCTTCACTGGAAAAGAAAACCAGGCCTCAGATAAACAAGTGAATGGTGAATGAAAGAGGGTCGGCATCATTCGACAGGACTATACACTTAGTAAAATGGCTAAAATTTTAAACGGACAACACCAAGTGTTATCAAAGAGGCAGAGCACGCAGCACTCTCATACACTGTTGGAGGGAATGCAATATGGTGTCGCCATGTTGGAAAGAGTCTACTAGTTTCTTTTAAAGTTAAATATACACTTAACATACAATCCAGCAATCCCACTTCTAGCATGTACCCAAGAGAAATGAAAGCATGTCCACACAAAACCTGGATCCAGATGTTATAGCGGCTTTATTCATATTAGCCACAAATGGAAACAACTCAAATGTCCATTACCTGGTGGATGGAAAAGCAAACTAGTCTATTCATACAACTTGACATTCATGCTCTAATCATGTAATATTCAGCAATGAGAAGGAACTAATTACAGACACATGAGTCAACATGGGTGAATCTCAAATGCATTAGGCTAAGTGATAGAGCCAGACGCAAGGGGCTGCATGCTGCAGGATTCCACCTGAACATTTTGGAAAAGGCAAAACCATGGGGACAAAAACAAGATCTGTGGCTTCCAGAAGCTGGGGTGGGAGAAGGCGTTGCCTGCCACGAGCCAGCGGGAAGGACCTCTGGGGGTGATGGGACGGTTCTATGCCTTGATTGTGGTACTGGTTGCATGCCCTGAATACCTTTATCAAAAGGCATCAAACTGTCAACACTTCCTGCATGGTAATTATACCTCAATAACTTCCCCTCCCAAAATAAACGTCTTCTCACTGAAATTAACAAAGCAGGAAGAGGAGGACGAGCACGTCCTGTGCTACCATCGATATGCAGTGTCCCCTCTGCCCAGGTATCCAGTGGGTCCTGTGTTCTCTCCATTTTACAGATGAGCAAACTGAGGCCTAGAGAATTGAAGTCACCCAGCAAGGATGTGATGGAGTCTGGACTTCTATGCAGGCCTGACTCCATCATCCACACCCTGGACCACCAAGGCTGCCCTGGGGCCGACCCCAGGGATCGCCAAGCCAGCTGCCACCTTCACCGGCTTTCCAGAGGGCGGCCTCTGGAGAACTGCCCCGCCCAGGCTCACAAGGAGAGGAGTGGAATCAGGAGGGAACCAGGTCTCATTGATCAACAAACACTCACCCCTCCTACAACAACGCTGAGAACAGAAAAGGCCCCAAGACATGAGCACAAACAAGGGGTGGGGCCCCAGATGCCCTGAGCAGGGCCCTGCCCTCAGGAAGCTCACAGCTTCACCTGGCCCCCAGGTCATGTCCTAGACCAGTGCAGGTGGCTGCCCGGTTCCCCCTGAGAACCACCCGTCGGGGCCCAGAGGTGCTGGAGGCCAGCATTGCCCCTGTCCCGAGGGGACTGAGGTTTAGAGCAGGGAAGGAAGGAGGGGACTCAGGACCTCATCTCAGGCCCGTCCGGGAGGGATCTGGTCCCAGGGAGAGGCGGAGGAGAGGGCTGCCGTGTTCCCAAGCTGCAGAATTGGTGCGTCCACACTGCGCTTCGCGGCGTGCGGGAGGGGTCTGCAGGAAGGGGCTAAAGCCTTGCACCCACCCCGTCCTGACCCACCGCTCCGGCAGTGAGGGGGCTCGGGCGCAGACACCGCAGCCCGTGAACACCCAGCTCAGGGCTCCACACTGTGGGAGCAACTTGTGCAGGACGCCCCACCTAGAGGCAGGAATGCAGCCCTGAGCCCCGGGGCCACCACAGGCTCTGCAGTGTCCAGACAGGTCCGGACACCTGGGGGAGAGCGCTGCTCCTTCCCTGCTCCCTCTGAGTGGCCTGTGCCCGGACGTCACATCCTAGCTGTGCCACCTGTAGCCACCGGGCCGTGCCTCGGTTTCCCACTCTGTAAGCTGAGGATTGAAATCCTCTCTACACCCCAGTCTCTCCAAGTGGCTTAATGGCAATGATATATGCAAAGTGCGGCGATGTAGGCCTGGCAGGCGGCAAGTGCACCAGTGCCCGGACCCCACCGCCTGGGCGTCTAGAGGTTCTGGGACTGGCCGGGCATCTCCCTCTGAAGCCCGTGCCAAGACACCAAGTTATCCCAGGGTAGGAGACTTCCTGGAGCACCCTGGCGGCTGGGACGGTCCTGGGGCCTCACCCAACTCACGCTATGGTCCAACCGGCCTTTGCCCACACTGTTTGCTCGGGTCGCACTGCTAGCAGTTTGGGGGGCCTCAGACCTGAACTCACAGCACTCTAGAGGAAGGGCCCTCTGGGCGGGAGAAGCAGGGGGTGGCCTCCTGGGCCTCCATGGAGGACTGGCCTGGGGCTGAGCTGACCATGAGTATGAGAACCTACAGAGACAAAGACCCCGGGCTCGATGGAAGGACACGCGTTGAGACCCACAGTGGAGGGAGGGCCAGCTCTTTCCAAACCTGGATGCAACACTCCCCCAGGCAGGAACGTGCCTCTTCTGATTACCCTGGCTCCTCTGCCATGGCCAGGTGGGGTACACGGCCACAGGCCCCAGCCCCTGGGCTCTGAAACCCTTGCTTCTGCAGAAGGATCACCATGGGTACAGCAACGGGGGTCAGATGGCAGCTTTACCCTCTGAAGGAGGTGCTAACAGACAAGCGCACAGGCTTAAGGAAGTCACGCCCCTCCTCAAGGTCACACAGCCAAGAAACGGCAGAGCCAGAGCGGAGCCCAAGATTCTCCCTCCAGAGCTCCACCCCCACCCCCAACCTCACCCCCACTCTGTGTCTGTCCCTTCCATCAAGGATCCCCCGTGGCCACCCAGCCCGGCACCCAGTTCCTGGAAGAACGGCCAGTCTAGTTCACCTTGACTTAAGACTTTCATGGGCCTTAGGGACGTTTGCTTTCAAGGGTTCCTTCTTTCATTAAAAAATAATAGTAATAATTTATGCTTACAACTTCACTGGACTAAAAGCAAATTAATATTATACACTGCCTTACTTTTCTAGGACTGCCACAGTGAACTACTGCAAGCCAGAGGTTTATTCTCTCACAGTCTGGAGGCCAGAAGTCCAAACTCGAGGTGTCCACAGGGCCTCGCTCCCTCTAAAGGCTCTGGGGCAGGACCCGTCCTGTCTCTTCCAGCTTCTGGGGGCTCCAGGTGTCCCTGGGCTTGTGGCTGCATCCCTCCAATCTGCCTCATGTGGGCTCCTGTGTGTCTGTGTGTTTTCTCCTCTTATAAAGACACCGGTCATTGGATCAGGATCCACCCCACTCCAGTATCACCTCATCTTCACTCATCACCTCTGCAAAGACCCTGTTTCCAAATAACATCCTGTTCTGAAGTTCTGGGCAGACGTGAATTTTGCAAAGACACTATTCAACCCAGTACATATATTAAAACATTTTCTTCAGTTTAGAGGCTCATTTTTTAGATTGGGATTTTAAAAGAAATTGAAACTTTTTCATGCACACTGGCAGTGTGCCCCCTGGAGACATCACCCCAGTATCTCCCCCCGCCTCTCCCCGCCCAGCACCTGGCACATAGTAGGTCCCGGACCAGCAGTCTTCCCCGGGCCGCCTGGCCTCAGCAGCTGGTGCGGGGTCAGGCCCGGCCCGAGGTTTCTGTTCTCACCGGCTATTTGCCTCTCCCCACTCCCAAGCGCTGGGTGGATAATATTCTTTGCTGTAATCTGTTCCGTCCCGGGGCGCCTTCCCACTGGCCGCCCTGCACAAACAGTCTCGCTCGGGCCGCCACCCGCCCGGCTCCAGGCTCCCGATATGAACGCGGAGGTGAGATTGTCTTGACACCGCTTTAATTTTTCAAATAGCAATCCAGTTACCAAGCACATTGGCACTTGGGCCTGGTTCCACCACGACTTGGCAGGACCCACGAGAGCTGCTGGCAGTGATAGATGCAGGGCCCCTCGGCCCCCCCCGCCCCGCCCGCCCCGGTCCACCCGGCCACCCATGCCAGCCCAGTGACTGCACGCGGCCAGCCCCTGGCAGCTGCAAGGCCTCGGTGCCAAGACCCAGAGCGTGCTGCTCCGGCTCCAGGATCCAGCAGGGCAGGCCTCCTGGCCTGGCCTTCAGGAGCCCGTGTGCACGGCCTCTCCCCCGACGGGGGCTGGGCTGTGGGATATGGCTTCCCACCCACCTGGCCTCACCCTCCCTCAGCCCCATCACCAAAGCCAAATGGCTCAGGAAATTACAAATAAGAAGTGAGGCAGAGACTCTGGGGGCTGGAAGGAACTTGACCATCAGAGGGTCCCACTCACTCATGATACACGTGGGGAAACCGAGGCCAGAACCAGGAGACTGCAGAGCCAGGACGGGAACCGAGATTTTGGCTGTTGAAGAAGACACCAACTCAGTGGTTCCCAGGAGGGTGGGAGCCAGCCAGGCTGGGCTCAAATCCCATCTCAGTCGCTTGCTAACTCTGCAGCTCCGGGCAAGTTGCTTCACCTCTCTGTGCGCTGGTCTTCCCACCCACACCGCGTGTGTCATGCAGCACCCGCTTCCCAGGGGAGCCATCAGGATAATGGAGTCAATCTGTGCGTGAGGAGAGGCAGGCCCCGCCGCCTGGTCAGTGTCACCCACGAGTGGGATGTGGAACCCTGGATGTAGGGGGTCCCTGAGGAAGGCCAGTCAGCCCCTGTGGCAGGGAAAAGAAAAAGCAATTCCGGGGCGGCTCAGCCAGTGACACCGGCACCTGCATTGTTCATGCACTAAGCCCCTATTGAGTGCCATCTGTATCCGAGCATCCTGGGAAGGGCAGCCCGGGAAGGGCAGCCCGGGAAGGGCTGCAGGTCCTGACTTGTAGGCACCGGCGATGGAATGGCAGAGCTTGAGGGGACATCGAGCCCCAGAGGGGAGATGTGACCAGCTCAAGGACCCGGACCCCAACCCAGCCACAAGTCCTCAACACCACAGCGAGTGGGTCAGGCTCCAAAGGGCAAAGTTCCCTCCCCCGGCCTGCCTCCCGTGAAGCTTAAGACCTGTCATCACCCCCTGAACGTCCCCTGAACCCTGTCCTCCAACAGATGAGCATCTCAGGTGAGCCAGCGGCCACCCAGGTCCTAGGGAAGGAGACCCAGACAGGTAAGGGGAGGACACAGACGCTGTCCAGACCAGCGCCACCAATACGGCAGCCTCTGGTCACATGTGGCCATTGGACACTTGGCACGTCACTGCTGAGACCAACAAAATGCATTTTTAAATTTTATTTCACTTTGATTCATTTAAATTTAAAAACTGAAGCAACGTAACGTGGTTTTCGGTTAAACACAACTTTATGGCTTTGGCAGGATGTTAAACATGGAGCATCTGAATTGAGAGGTACTGTCAGCGTAAAAATAACAAGGGATTTTGGAGAATTAAGTGCGCGCAAAAGAATGCAAAATATCTTAATAATTTTGATATTGATTATACGCTAAAATAATATTTTGGATAGATTGGGTTAAATAAATTGTTATTCGAACGTATTTCACCTGTTTTGTCCTACTCTTTTAATGCGGCGACTAAAAGTGTTTAAGTTACCTACCTGTGAGGTTCGTACTCTATTTCTATCAGGCAAGGCTGGTCCAAAGAGAAGAAAAGGAACCCGCTGGACCCACAAGGGTGCAGGCAAAAGGAGGCAGGCAGCCCGCTGCTAGGCTCAGCACAGCCTTCCCAGCATTTACTGGTCTGCCCCTTTTGAGGACACTTATAAAGGCAGAAATATTGAACAAGAGTAGAACCCTTGCGCAGCACCAGGTTCATGGCAAAGTTCTGACCAGGTCTCCTGAACGCTCCCAGCACCCTGACAAAATAGGTCCCGTTGTTCCCCTCTCAGGGCCCAGAGAGATTAAGTAACTTGCCCTGGGTCACACAGCAAGCAGCCAAGACCTCTTCTCCAACCTCACCTTTCAGGTGGAATGCTTGAAGAATCTGGGATCAGGGAATCCAGAGTTCAAATCCCCACTGGAGCCCAACCTTGAACCTGGGCTACATTGGGGTGCAGAAGGTCAGCATGGGGCGTGATCTCGAAGATCATGGGGAACTCTGGGAGTTCCCCACTGGTGATGATTCTGGGGCCCCTGCTCTGCTCTCCGCCCCCCACAGATTCACCAGAGCATCCCTCTTCTGCCTGTCTAGGTCGGGGCCCCACAGAAGGGTTTGTCGGCAGGCAGGGCTCTGTGGCCATCATTTCTGTCCACCACTGATGTTAAGGTGACTCGATTCGCCCCAGGTCACTGAGGCAGCAGGAGCAGATAGCGGACGGGACCCAGGTGTTCTGGCTCCATCGGGTGTCTCAGCCCCACCAAGGGTCTGGGTAAGATTGAAGGAGAGCTTCCTCTGGACACCCAGAGAGGCATCAGCAGCATTTTTGAGGTCACAGGCCCAGGAGCCTGCTGTTTCCGTGGAAAGACACAGGGAGAGTGACGGGTGCTTCTGGGGGACCCAAATGCCCCCTGCCCAGGGTACGGAGCGCTGCCCCGTCATCCGCCAGCTCAGAGAGCCGTGCCGCAGGATGAGGGTTCCGGAATGTTTGCAGGACGCATAGCAGAGCCATGAGTCAGCCGGAGCCAAGAGGAGGTGGGATCAGCAGGCCGGTGGGTGGGGAGCGGGCGTGAGTGAGGTCAAACCCTCCATGCAGAACCGGGGTAAACAGCAGCCCGGAACCAGCCCTCGGGCATCACCGTCCGGGCCCAGCCAGATACGGTCTGAGCTGCCACAACGGAAGCCGCGCGCCCTCTGGGAGAGGAAGGCACTGCCCAAGGTGACTAGGGGCGCAGGCCGGGGATCAGAGCCCTGCACGGTGCTCTCGGCAGCCAGCGCCACCTGGGCTCGGCCAACCTCGAACGTAAACTGCACTTTGTTCATTACGCAGCGTTGTAACTGCCCAGGAGGTCCGGCTGCTCAGAGGCAGCATCGGTCCGCAGACGAGGCCCACCAAACGTGGGGTCAGAGAAACCCACTTCAAGGCCCGGCTCTGTGATCAAGGGCAGCCGCTTACCTGCCTGGGCCTCCGCATCCCCATCTGGAAAAAGGGAGAGTAATTCCTGCCTCCCTGGGCCCACAGTCAAGGGAGAAAAGAATCATGGTGCCCTCTGCACGCCTGGCACCGGGTAGGGGCTTTGTGACAGCCACCTGATTTATGATCCAGGTGATGGATGTGGAAACCGGCCAGCTCGCCCGAGGCCACAGCAGGAGGAAGTGACGCGGCAGGAGCTGCAGGCTGGACCCGCCAGGCACGTGGACCCACCTGACCACCAACCCACTTCGGAGCCCCTCGGAGCCCCTCTGGGCCAGCGGAGGGCGTGGGAAAGTAAATCTGCAGAGGGGGTTGGGTCTCCTCCATCGCGTTGGGAGGGGGCGCGGGGAACCGCTGCACCAGAGCCACCTTCCAACGGGGAGGCAGGTGCGGAGACGAAGTACCTGCAGACTCTGGAGTCAGGGCTCTGGATCCCAGCCGGGGTCCTTCGCCTCCTCAAGCCTCAGTGTCCCATCTGAAAAGTGGGGACGGTCTCCACGGCACAGGGCTGTGAAGAGTCTTCCAAAGGAGAGCTGGCACGCACCTGGCACACGCGAGGCACGCAAAGCAACCGCTGTCATTATTGTGGCAACAATAGACGTGACACACACCAAGGCTTGTTACAGTTTACAGAACGCACGTGAAGAGACACACACATGCTCACACATGCACGAGAACACCTGTACAAGCTCACACTCAGTCTTGTGCCTACACACAGGCACACACACGAACACGCGTGCACACGTGTGCACCACACGCTCTACCGTGCTCACACACACATGCACACGCTCACACACTGACACGCCACCTGTGTGCCTGTGTCTGAATCCTGAGTTTCACTCGTCACATGTGCTCCCAGTCGAGCCCCTGGCCGCCCGGAGAAGACGCCCCACAGCCTTGGACCAGCCGCGTCACCTGTCCAGGACTCAATCTCCCCACCGATTGAGCAGTGGGAAGAGCAGACCCTCCGGTCCACCTACAGTGTTCCTCTGAGGGTCAGGGAGATAAATGTGAAATATGTCTTTGCTGGGTAAAACCCGAAGTAATCACAGAGGCGTCTGGAGACTGGATAACGGCCACGCCACTCACCACTGAGCCCCCTGAGGGCAGGCCACGCCCCGAGACCTCGATACACCCCCCCACCCAACCCTGCGAGGCTCCACCGTGACTCTCTGGACAGAGGAGGACACCGAGGCAAAGGGACTTAAGGGATTTATCATTCATGCAGAGCCAACAAGCAGCTGCTCGGGACTGAACCTGGAGTTGTGGCTCCCGAGGCCCCGCCTGGACCGCTGTGCATCCCCCGGCCTGCAGGCGGGTCCTGCCCCACTCGCGGGTCTGGCCCCCACGGGGTCACTGAGCGCGCCCACAGCACGTGGCAGAAGTACGTAGCAGGGATTCAAGGAATATCTGGTGAGTCCACAAGTGGGAATAATGCTACCTGAGAAATCCTCTGCTCTTAGCTTTGGCCCCGTTACTTCCCTAAACGGGACCCACAACCCCAGAGGGGCTCCGGCTTGTGCCGGCACTCTTGTTCCTGGGCACGTGGAGGTGGTGGGAGCCGCACACAGCTCACCCCCCACTCTGCGAGCGGCCAGTGGAGGCCTTCCAGACCATGTTTCCAGAGCAAGTGTCTCCCTTTCTGCCTCCTGACACCTCCCCCCACAAAATGCACACTCTGGGCTGAATTGGGTTCCCCCCACCAAATTAGTATGCTAGAATCTAACCTCCAGGACCTCAGAATGTGACTGCATTTGGAGATGGGGCTTTTAAAGAGGTAATTAAGGTAAAACGGGGTCACAAGGGTGGGGCCCTAAACCTATGTGACTAGTGTCCTTATAAGAAGAGGAGATCAGGACACAGACACACCCATGAGGACGCAGGGAGAAGGCGGCCGTCTACACACCGAGGAGAGAGGCCTCAGGAGGCACCAGCCCCACGGGCACCTGGATCTCGGATTCCAGCCTCCAGGACTGGGAGACAGTGAATGTCTGTTGGAACTTGGTTAGAGCAGCCGACGAGACTAACACAGGGCGCACGAGGCAAAACCCCCTCCATGGTGCTATTCCGGCCGTAAGGGGACTCCTGCCAGCTGCCCTCCAATGAGCAGCCTAGTCCCCACAGCCCCATGCCAGCCAGCCACCCAGGCCTCGGCCACTGGAAAACCCCAAGTGGCCCGGCAGCCCTATCAGCTCGGGTGGCTCCCACCTGGCCCTCCCGCCCTGCCTGGTGTGCCAGGGACCTAGTGGCCGGGAGGGTGTGGCCCCCTGACCGAGGGCCCTGTGGCAGAGGGGCCTTGAGGGTGTCTGCTGGACCCTGAGCCGTCCTCGTGGCCGGTGCACCCGGCCTGCTTCCCACCTGGCCTTGTCCTTTCTCACCCCTGCCCACGGACCAGGCATTGACAGGACCTGGGAAAGCGACAGGGACACAGACAGAGCTGGAAGCCAATTAGTGTCACCCTAAGGAGAAAGCCAGGCCAAGACTGGGGACCCCCCTGAGGGCCAGCCCATCATCACACTGGCACGGAGCCAGGCACCAGTGTCCCCACTGTACCAATGAGGAAACTGAGGCCTGGAGGGCCCAGCGCCCCTGCTCAAGAGTACACGGCTATCAAGTTGCTCCTGGGGTGCAAACCCAGCGGGCGTGCTTTCCCTGGGGACACGCTGCCCCTGGGGAACCCCCAGACCCTCCCAGCTAGGCTGCCCTCCCCTGGCCCTGCTGCTGGGCTGAGTGCTTCTGTGAGGGTTTTGCTAACGGATGTGTCCCCAGTTCCGTGAGAATGTAGCCACAAGGACAGAACTCGGTCTGTCCTGTTCATGCCATCCCCAGCATGAGAAGCGGTGCCCGGCCCGTGGGAGACGTTCAAATGAATGAATGAATGTGTATGTGGTTGAGCGATTGAATGAATGAATGAATGAATGGGCTGGTTCAGTGGCTCCAGACCCAGCCCCCCACGACCTGCAGCCAAGTCCTGGAGGCTCAGAGCCGGGGTCCTGCAGTCTCGCTCTGTGCTTTTGAATCTTAGCTCCATGGCTGGGTGGCATGACCTCGTATGAGTCTCCTAAGGCCCCAGCAACTCCAGCAGTAAAGTCGGAATAATGACAGAGCTACTGCAGAGGGCTGCTGGGGTGTCAAATGGGCCAGACCCATGTGGGCACAGCGGTACTGGCTGCACCCTCCCCATCTGACTCTCAGCCTTCAACACCAGTCTTCCCTAGGTCCTGCCCCTAACGCACAGACCCAGACGTACCCCCAGATTGTCTGCCCCAGGAGGTCCTCGGTCAGCTCTTCCAGGCCTCTTAGAAGCACCTGACCTGCTCTCTTCATTTGCTTCAAGCTCATCCCTATACCATCCACAGGGTGTTGAGAGCCTGCCCAGATCCTCACATTCTGAGACAGGAGCCTTTGCCAGATGTAACAATTCGGATGAAATCTGACGACACAGAACTTTCCTATCGTGTAAAAGAAGTCCAGGGACAGGCAGTCCAAGGCTCCAAGGAGTCAGCAGGATCCCAGCCTCCTTCCAGCTCACTGATTCACCACCCCCAGGGTGTGGCTCTCATCCTCATAGTCTAAGATGGCTGCAGGAGCTCCAGCTCTCACATCCACATTCCAAGCAGTATGATGGAGAAAGGGAGGAAGGGAGGTATGCCTGCTCCCTTTAAGGACACTTCCTGGAAGGCCGATTCTGCTTAGACCTCCTTGAACAGAACTGAGTCACATACTCATTGATAGGTCACGGCAGTGATGACCTCTAATTTGTTCAAGCTTCCCTGCATGCATGGCAACTTGACTTTTTCTATTTCTCCACTCTTGAACCTGGGCTTGGCCCTGGGACTTGCTTTGTCCAATGGGACACGGGCAAAGATGCAAACAGAGGCTTAAAAAGTGCCTGTGCACCAGCCTTGCTCTCTTGGTGCCGGGAACCCTCTGTCACACAGACAGGCCCAGGCTAGCCTTCTGGGTGGTGAGAGCGCCCACCCAGCCCCTGTACACACGTTGCCCCCGATGCCCTGAGCCCCCGCCCCTGCCTGCCCTGCACGCCCACCCATGCAGCCTCTGCCTCTCGGGCAGCGCATGCCAAGCAGCTCCAGGGTCCCCTAATGCCGCAGAGGCCCAGAGGCAGAGACCCTTCCTGACTCCTCTCTCCCCCGACCCGTTGCCCAGCTCAAGGTCAAGCGTGACAGGTGCACAAAAACCGGGTCAACTCAACGCAAGCTTCTAAGGATGCTTCGAACAACTTAAGAGGAAGACACTTCATCATCATTAACAGTAATAGCAGTTTCTTCCCCCTGTGTGCTGCTCTCCAGTTTATGAAATGTTTCTACGTGCTCTTATGTAGCCCTCAAATTAAGGCAGCTGAGAAACACTGCAGGCGGGCATCGTTCAGCTCTGCAGGCAAAAAGTGTAAGTGTGAACAGCTGCTTGTCCCAAAAGACATGGGCCCACATTTGGTCATTCTGAGGGGTTACCAGCCTAACGTCAGCTGACCTTGGGGACGGGGAGAAGAGACAGCACCACAGGAACCCTGCGGTGGCTCCGTGGGACAGGAAAGGCCCCTGCAGCTCACCCACCTTCCGTGGTTAGGAGTCGGCCTCCTGGGTCTGGACAAGCTGTTTGTTCCAGGGCCTGGCAGCAACCCGCCCCTGGGCCAGGGCCCCTCTGCGTCCCCTTCTCCACCTCAGTTTACCTGGGTATGAAGTGGGATGGTTAGACCAGATCAGGGGCCCCAGGCAGTGTCGGAGGGGAGGAGCCCCATCTAAAGGGCAGGCACTTCTGCGGTCCGGCAGCCGCCCACCGTGAAGGAATATCGGCCGGGTCCGCCGATCCTTCTCAAAAGAAATAGAAATCGAGACCAATTTGTAAAACCTGCAGTGGTGACTGAACGGTGGCCCCCCAAAAGGTACGTCTGCGTCTTAACCCCAGAACCTGTAACCGTGACCATATTTGGAAAAGAGGTCTCAGCAGATGTAATGAAGTTAAGGGTCTTGAGATGAGACCAGCCTGGAAGGCCCTGAATCTGCTGGCAGGTGTCCTTATGAGAGACAGAAGCGAGGGAGGCCACGTGACGATGGTGGCAGGGATTAGAGGGACGAGGCCGCGAGGCCCAGAATGCCTGCAGCCGTCAGCAGCTGCAGCCCAGGACAGCCCTATGTCTCCCAACTTTTATATGTGTGTGTGTGGGGGGGGGGGGGGCTCACTGCTTTTCTTCTATTATTTCCAAAAGATCAAAGCACACACCCCGGCAGCCCCAGGCCCTGGAAGCCCGGGCATCGAGGCCAGGACTCCAAATCACAGTCCCGGAGGGGAGTCCGTCCAGGAAACCGTGCGGCCCCGAGAGGTAACTCAAGCCCGAAGCCGTGGCTGCGGCCTTGTATCCACTTTACGGAGACAATAACTGAGCCCCGTCTGTGGAGCCGCTTCGGGGCGGCTAGAAACGGCCCAGCTCCGGAAGCTGTAATGTGCCTCTCCCGCTACGCGGAGGCACTGAAAGGCCCTTGGGTACCTGCCTAAGTGTGATGCAGCTCACTTTCTCACGCCACCTCCCCCCAGGTCCCTCGGCCAGAAACGGCAAGTGTGTGGGCAGCGGGGCCTTAGGCTGCACCGACCTGCCCCGAAGGAGGGGCTGTCACGTGGCCGAGGTACCAAGCTGGTGAAAGGCCACCCTCCTGCCCCTGGCACCGCCGCCCACTGCAAACGCCCGGCCTGAGTTGGTGCCAGAGGCTTTCGGGGCTGTCATGTGCCTGGGCTGCTGGCGGCCAGCCGGTCAAGGGGCCCTGCCCTCCCTCTCCCCTTGGCATACCTCTGATTCGCAGGAATGTGTGTGTGTGTGTTTTTTATTCCTTCAAGGGGAAAAAGCTCTCTCTAGGCAGAATTCTTCCTGGGACCCCGGCTGCCGGCTGGCGGATGGGATCCCGGGCGGGCGGGGCCTCTGCGGGGACCCCACCCCAAGGTGTTCCCACAGCAGGGCCCTCGGAGGCCCCCCTCGTTTGGGAAGGACTTGTGGGCCGAGGTCACAGGGCAGGCTGGAGAGTCAGCCCCGCCCCCGGCTTCAGAGCCCACCTCTGAGACTGGAAGTCAAACGACGACCTCGGGCCAATTCACCCACCCGCCGACCCTCGGGGTGCTCGTTCACCAAATGCAGAAACTGCACCCACGAAACCACGGTCTTTATCATTCACACAGGGACCCTTCCGAGTTGTCACTTTTCAGGGGGACAGCTCACTGCGATGCCAGGTGACAGGCGTCAAGCAGGCCTGTGGGGCAGACTGGGAAGTTTGGCAGCCTCTAAATTCAATAAGATAAGGTACGTGACTAAGATAACGCCCTGGCAGGCTTCCCCAAGATGGCGCGTCTGGCTCAGCAAGGTGGGAACAGAGGAGGGACGGCCTCCTGGTAAGGGCACTCCATAAACACAGGCGATCGGCACTCTTATTTTCTCCAAATCGTGGCTACCTGCCCAGCTGCCCCTCGGTCCAGTCTGTGGAGAGCGGCGGGGCTGGTGCCGGCTTCGTCCAGTGTCACCTGGAGGGGAGCGTCCTATGGCCGGGCCTTGCACAGAGCACTTTGCTCTGCTCTGTTTTTTTTTTTCTTTTAATACCACAGTTTCGCAGGGTCTCGCGGCTGGGGATCCCCAAGTTGAATCACCCCCGAAGAGAGCCGAATATGTGAATGTGGACAGAATTGTCCTTTAACACGAGTCCTCGGTGACAAATCCACTCCACCCATCAGCGTGAATGTGAAGAAAATAAATCACTAAGATATGAATGTTGGTATGTGTAATTAACATGTGTTTCTAACTAAAAGTAATGTTTTGAGGTTGGAAACCAGGAAGGGCCCTCAGATCCTGTTTGGGGGCTCTTCTGATGTGAGCCTTTTTGTTTAGGGTGTTTTATCTCTTAACCACAGTTTGGTGCCGACAGAAGGAAATGATGTGTTGGGTCTGTCCTGGCACCGTTGATTCTTGATGGAGACCGTGTTTCCGGCTAGGGAGGCTTCAGTAATCAGGGCCATGGGTTCCAGAGGAGCCGGCAGTCATGAGTGACGCCTGCAGACTTTGCTGTGGTCACCAAGTGGCCCGAGGGACTGCCCAGCCCAGGGCCATAGAAGGCCCCGCTGCGTCACCAAGGGCATCTTCTAGGGAACCTCCCCAAGAGCTCAGAGGCAGCCCCCTCACGCACATGAAAAGTGGGGACAGAGGCCCAGAGGCGCCAGGTTCTGGCCCCAAGTCACCCAGCAAGAGGCGAGGAGAACCAAATGGGAACCCCACGCCTGACACAGGTCCCGCCCTGTCCTGTATAAGGGCCAAGGAAGAGCGAAACAGCGTCTTCCTATAACACCCCTGCTGGGTGTCAGTTTGTCTTTTTACTCCTGATCTGGGCGCCCCCCCCCTCTCCACCGCCTGGGCCACCACTTTCAAACCCCATTCGCTGAGCACTCACCAGGTGCCGGGCAGGCTCGTGACTTGCACGCCCCTCCGGGAGTGCCACTGTATCTCCTGCTTCCACAAGGAAAAAGCTGGGCACAGAGAGGTTAGGTAACTTGCTTGAGGTCACACAGCCCAGGTCTGGCTACTCCCTTGCCCTTGCTCTCGGCCGCCCCAGCCCACCTCTGCCTATGCGCCCTTGGCTCCTGGCACCACTGCCTTTGGAGTCGTCTTCCCGTGGGACGGGGTGTGTGTGCTGTCCACACCATTTGCGCCATGAGCCTGAGGACGGGGCCCTGCACGCCCCCTCCCACGCATGCGCTCACCCTTTCTCAACAGCAGTGTTCAGAGCCAACTCTGGCCCTGAAACTCACAGAAAAGTGGGAGGTAACAGGAAGATCCGTGGAAAGAGCCCCAGGCATGGTGAGCGCAGGGCTGCAGGTGTGAAGGGCCAGGAGGGCGAGGCAGCAGAGCAGGCTTCCCCAAGACGGAGCGTCTGGCTCAGCAAGGTGGGAACAGAGGAGGGACGGTGATGCCACGTCCAGGGATGTCCTCGGAGCCATGCTGGGGACAGGACAGGGAAAGGAGGCGCAGACTGTGAAGGACTGTTTAGGATCAAACCAGGAGTTGAGACTTTTCTTAGACTTTCATCCTGTGGAAACATAAAAGGTTTTAAGCCCAGGGTAAGCGATGAAATCCACCCTTTAGAAGTGTCCCTGGCGGCCACGGTGCCCCAAAAGAAGAGGTGGGGATGGGGACCCAAGGCCAGGAGGGGAGGCAGAGCAGGGTGCTGAATGGGGGCGCTCGTCTTGGGAGGTACAGTTGGCAGATGAGCTGGCGTGGTTCACGACCTCGCTCACCGTGACGCGTTTTTTAACGTCTTGCAATGCCTTTGGATTCTGCGAGGAAAGGACATCTCTGGAAGGTTGTTAGAAAATTCAGTGAATGCAAGAAATGAGCATCTAATTACAAGTGTGGTCCGCTAACACCCAGGCTGCCCAATTCTTGGTATGCAAGAAGCCGATTTGGGAGACTTTCAACACGACAAAAGCTGCCCTTTGGCAGGAATTTTCTGCAGGGAGAGAACGTCGAAAACGGTCTACAAGGAAGATAGAGCAATGTCCCAGGCCAGGCCCGGAGGCTGAGCTTTGGAAAAGAGAGCCCCAGCCCCATCGTGGTCCAGGACGCCATGAGCAGAAGTGGGACCACTAGAATTCGATCGTTTGTGCTCTCCCGGGGTGGGTGCTCACAGCCTTGGGCAGACGATGGGGGGTGGAGGGTTCATGGGGCAGCGGGACCGCCAAAAAGGACAATTACGCATTTATGCCAGAGCCCGAGGGAGCTGGGAAGGGCACAGCCAGGGCCCCGGCCCCTGGCATCAGGGGAATTTGCCCCGCCCGCTGCAGGAAGGCAGGTCCACCCAGCCATGGCCCAATGGGTAGGCGGAATCAGCACGCTGGACTGAGCTATCTTGGACCAGAATTTGGAATGCCACACGTAGCAAACGGTTAATGATCAACCGGTCACCCCTCTCCAAAAGACCGAGAACTAATAGGGCCATAAAATGGGTAGACTTTCTGCCCCCGACCAGACTAGACATGACAGCGAGGGAGTGGACACTTCTCGGTCTCCCCTTTCGGTAACGTTGTTCTAGAAGCAGCCCATGGGGCACCCTCCCTGGGGGCAGACCGCTTATCTGGAGAAGATTCCCACGTCCTCAGCTCACACCTCCCCTCGCCGGACGAGGCCCCTCTCCCCTGCGGCACTGCTCGGGGGACAGGTATCCTCTCCCAGGCTGTCATTTGGGGAGACAGCCTGGAGTCGTTTAAACCGAGCGTGTGTCCGTCCCTCAAAGGGAAGCGGCGGGAGTGGGGGGCTTGACAGTTGGGCATCCTCTCGGGCCTCCGGTTCTGCAGCTGACACCTGGGGAAAGGGCTTTCTGCAGAGCTGCTGACCTGTGCCAGTTTATATGCTAATTCCAGAAATGATTCTTCCTACATTAAATAAACGCTGAGGAATGTTCCAAAGGTCTGAACAGATTGTACCATTAACGAACAGGGGAGCTTTGAGCGTGTGAACCCGGCTCAGCACAGACTTGCCTAAATTTAGGCCCACGTGCTCCCTCAGCTGACTCGGCCCCAATGAAACCGCTTCGGCATCTAAGGCATCCAAGTGCCCATCTTGACCTTGAGGTCCCCTTTCAAAGCAACCTTCTGAGAAAGCAAAGCCTGCGAAACAGACCTGGAACAGCCCACGCCACCAGAGTGATTGACGGACTCCCAGGAAGTCAGAGGCATTCAGGAGGTGCAGGAGAGGGACCCCCGATCTGAGGCGGGGCCGGTCCCCCACTCCCCTCCCCCCTACACACTGGTTTTTGCTCTGTTCTTCCCACCTCCCCAAGGCCTTCCTGCTCCAGAGGCCTTGCACGTTCTCTTCCCCCTGCTCCACTCTCTTGACCAGTTTCCGCGACTCATCCCACTTTCAGGTCTCTTCCTCAGAGAAGCCCACCCTGACTACCAGAGGAGGCGGGTCCGTGGTTATACCCTCAGTGAGAGCTGCCTCTTCCCTCACAGGTGTGATCCTCAGAATTCTAGTGCAATGCTTATGTGCGTAATGATGTGTTCAGTGTCTTTGGCTACCATTCAGTGGTGAGAGAAGGGACCAGGTCTGTCGTGTATCCCCAGGGTCCAGAAGGCTGTTTGCCATAGAAAACAGAGGGAGGGAAAGAGGGAGGGAGAGATGGATGGGTGATTAAATGGATGGACAGGCGGATGGATGGACGGATGTTGGATGGATGGATGGATGGATGGATAATTGAATGGATACGGATGGACAGGTGGATGCACGGACGGTTGGATGGATGACGGATGAATGAGTGGATGGTCCTCTCCAAGCCTCCAGATCCTCATCTGTGAGAAGGGCATACCACGGGGAAGTGGCAAGGATTGTTTGGTGGCGTGCAATGCCACTCAATCGCCTGGTACACAGGCGATTGAGTGATCGAGCTGAGACTCTGAAGGGACTGACGTTCTCCAGAGAAGCCCGGTCAGAGGTTCCTTTAAACATGGCAGAACCCTGTAAACAGAGCTGCCCTGGTCCCAGCACTACCTCTCGGCTCCTGGTCGGTGCGGAGCCTGACCCTGCCTTTAAGCAAACAAGGAAACGGCCACCCCTCCCAGCTTTGGTTTCAGTCGTTTCTGGTGCCTGGTTAAAGGGATTGTCCTGACATCTCAGAGACGTTCTGGAGCCCAGGGTCATGAGCGGCCCCTGTGGACACTCACCTCCAGACTGCCCAGCTCACAGGCAGCGGATGTCCCAGCCGTCAGGGAGGGCATTAAAAATGTGCATCGACCCCCATCCCTCCTCCGCTCGAACGCGGCAGGGGCTCCCTGTCTGCCTTTCCCACAAAGTCCCTGTGTCAGCCCGTGATCCCTCACACCCCAGAGTACCTCTGCCCCCCATGCAGCCTCCTTGGTGAGCCTGGACGCACCAGGCAAGACCCGCTCAGGGCCTTTGCCTATGCTGCTTCCTCCGGCTCTTCCCCCAGATCTCCACCCTGCCTTCCCACAGGCCTCTGCTGAGATGGCCCTGCCCTGACGCACTGAAAACGGCAGCACCCCTGGCCTGGCCTGAGCCCCCAACACTGTCGGACACACCAGACAGTTCCTCTGCTTCTCTCCGCCCACTCCCCCCCTACTAGAACACCCGCAGAGGCAGGTGCTCCTGTCTGTCCCGTTGCCAGCTGTCCCCGCAGCCCTGGTACCCAGTGGGCACTTGGTGGGTGGATGGATGGATAGACAGATGAGGCGTTATTCATTCACTCATTCACTGAATAATAATCGAACTAATAGGAGTGGTCAGTAAGCGACTTCACACGGATCCACCGGTGATAGGGAAGCGCCTGGTCGCGGGTTGGCGTGGGGCTCCTAGGTGGGCGCGCGGAGGGCAGCAGGGTGCCCCTCTCTCCGGAAGTGGGGCGAGGCTGAGACCCAAGAGGTGCACGAGAGGGTGCGTGTCAGCCAGAGGGAGTGTGTGCGTGTCCTGGGGCGGCAGTCACAAGCGACCGCAAAGCGGGGGCTCAGAGCAGCAGAAACCAATTGCCTCCCAGTCTGGAGGCCAGAGTCTGAGGTCAAGGTGTGGGCAGGGCCACGCTCCGCCCCCTAGGGGAGGGTCCTTCCTGCTTCTTCCAGCTTCTGCGGGCTTCTGGAGGCTCCAGGCATCCCTGGGCTGTGGCCGTGTCCCTCCAGCCTCTGCTGCTTCTCCACAGGGCTCCTTTCTCTCTGCATTCTCCCCTCTTCTGTCTCTTCTGAGGACACGTGTGATCCCTTAACTTGGTTACATCTGCAGAGACACTTTTCCAAATAAGGTCACATTCACAGGTTCCTGGGGGGCAGGGGGACTCAGGCACATCTTTCTGGGGTCACTACAAACATCCTGGACAAAAGCCCCAATGAGGGGCTTCCCTGGTGGCACAGTGGTTGAGAGTCCGCCTGCCGATGCAGGGGACACGGGTTCGTGCCCCGGCCCGGGAAGATCCCACATGCCACGGAGCGGCTGGGCCCGTGAGCCATGGCCGCTGAGCCTGCGCGTCCGGAGCCTGTGCTCCACAACGGGAGAGGCCACAACAGTGAGAGGCCCGCGTACCGCAAAAAAAAAAAAAAAAAAGCCCCAATGGGGAAGGTGAGCGTGATCAGGTGTGACCCTCCCACAGGGCTGAGGGGTGGGGACCGCAGGAACCCTGTTCCCTGGATGTGGCCTGATGTGGAAGAGGCCGAGGTGCCCAGAGCAGCATCCGGGCAGGGGCCGCACCTGCCATGTTCACCACAGCATCCCAGGAGGGTGCAGTGCTGTGCGGTGCTTAGCAAACACTTGCGTCAATGGCAGGGGCTTCCTTGAAGTTCCAGCACAAACACAGTGTCCCAGGCCCTGAGGCACCCACTGTGAGGGGCCTGAGGACCCTCCCAAATGAGCTCTTGGCACGGTGCCCGGGGGTCCTCCCCAAGTGCTGTGCCCTGGGCTCCTCCCTGCGTCCCCGGGGTCTTGGCTTCCCCGGTATCGGAGATCTGAGGCAGAGGTCCCCAAAGGCCCTTCCTACGTTAAAGTTCTCCTGTTCCGAGAACGTGCGGGGCTTGCCTGTCCGGAAACCCACTCACTTGAGGCACCACCCACCACCCATCAGCTTCACTGAGCAGACAGCTCATCCCCTGGGCATCAGCACCCAGGCCTCCCTGTACCCCCTCCCCAGCCACACGTCCCCTTCTTCCCCTCCGCCTGGACCCGCCCTTTGAACCATCCACGGGGTCCTCCTTCTGCCGCCCAGGGGCTGCGGTCCTTGAAAATCCCATCGCCGCTGGTTGCCGTCCCCCCGTCTTTCTGTGGCCGGGCCCCCCACGGCCAGATGTTGTCGCTGTCCCATTCGTGAGCAAGGGCTGGCCCGGTAGCTGTGGCCTCCGAGTGGCCCCAGGCAGGATGCTGGTGAGAAGGGGGCCTGTGTCCACGGGCGGGGCCGGCAGGAGGCTCAAACAGGCTCAGAGAACCGCCCAGGGGCACCTTCCCACAGAGGCCTCCCTTGGAGGCCAGGCCAGCAGGCCTCGGGGGAACTGGACAGTTTGGTTTGCTTTGTGGATCTAGACCGACTGGAAATGCACAGGTCCGCACTGGGTGTACCGAGCCGGGCGGCCTGGAAATGCTTCAAAGGGCCGGGAGCTGGGCCGGGCGGCCAGTTCACACGGCCACGGTCACTCATGCCACCTGCCAGCCGGTGGTGCCCCCAGACCCTGCACACAGAGCGGGGCCTCCGAGCGCCAGCTCCTCGGCCGCGGGGCGCTTCCGCCAGCCAAGCGCCGGCCTCTCTCAACGTCAGATATTAATCACACACTTCCTGATAATGACCAAGGGAGGCGGCTGGGCAGACCGGTGCTGGCAGGGCTCCAGGCCCACCTCCAGCCACAGGAAAGTTGAGGATGGCTAAAGGGACCCTTGGCACGGGACGGCACATTGTCCCCGGGCTGTGGGAAAGTGCTCCGTGCGCAAACGTTTCCTTGAAGCCAGCTTACGAGGAAACATTTGCGATGGCCCCTGGTTAACCACTGCCGGCCGGGCTGAACGGGACACAGATAAATAAAGGCCCCATCCGCGGCCCAGGCTCTGAGAGCCCTTAAGTGGCCCGACGGAGCCTCGCTGCCCCGGAGCAGGTGGTGGTACCTCTTTTGGTTTTCACACGCGTTTCCAGGTTGCCGCCGGGGAAGCCCAGCCCCCCCCACCCCAAGTGCACTGAGGCTCCAGAGGGCTGTGGCTGGCGTCGATGGGCAGTGGCTGCACACGGTGGGGGGCCTTGGGGCCGCCACGCAGGAATGTGGGGGCCTGGCGCAGGTTCTGAACCTGCCAGATGGCCCTGCATCCTGGGACCCAGGCTGGTAGCCAAGGAGGAGCCCTGGGGCTGGGTCCACAGCCCTCCAGGCCTCTGCACAAAGCCATTTGTCAAAGGTGTTTCCCAAACGTCTCTCGAAGGAGCTGCCCTTTGAGAGGCTGGCTTGGGCTCGAGCCAGGCAGAGCCGTCTGGGGCTCTTGGCAAGAGTACCAGCCGTCCTGAGATCCAAAGCCCCTCTCTCGCTTGTCCCTGCTTCTCTGGGCCAGGTGAGCGAGCCACAGGGCACCAGGGGCCAGCGAGGCCAGGGTTGTCTGACCCAGATGACCACACGGGGGTGAGGTCCCCCGGACCCACGCAACCCTCCGTCACACAAGTTCCACGGCGGGGCCCGCTCAAGCGGGAGCTTTCCCAGCACCCACCCCGTGTGGGATCATTAGTATTTGGCAGAGAGGCCTGGAGCGAGGGGGTGTGAAGCCAGAGGGAAGGGAGACCCTGCCGGCTGACGTGGTGTCGGCATCGAGAAGGAAAGACGGCCATACAAGCACAAGGGGCTCCCGTAAAACCAACAAAAAGGGAATTCCTCTCCACGGGGCCCCGTTTCTGAACAAGGAGACTAGGTGCAAACAGAGGCGTGCTTTTCGCCCTGCGGCAGGGGCGCTGGCAGCCTGGTGGTCACACGGCCCACATTTGCCTTCTGGTGGTGGACACCGCACGGCCCAGGGTCCTAGCAGCCCAGCATCCAGGGAAAGACTCTGGGATGTCACTGATTCCGAGAAAGCCTGCATTTCCCACTCCCAGCGTCACCTGTGCCTCCCTCCTAGGACAATTCATCTCTAAAGGCGTCTGATAATTATAATAGTTTCCCAGGTTCGTCCTGTTGGCACTCACCATTAATAATGCCAATAAAACCTATGTTGGACCAAAGTATTCGGGAGAGAGACAAGGTACGCAAGACTCTCCTTGACCATCTCTAGGGGCCAAGACCCAAGCCACACACTCAGTGAGGCTGCTCTGTGCTGAGCACTGGCCCTGGGCCAGGCACTGGGGGCCGTGGCGAGGAGGGGGCTTCCTGCTGGTCTCTGGTCCATCCTCACTGCAGGCCGGCCAGGTGGGCACGATCGTTATCCCATCCTGCAGATGAGACAACCGAGGTACGAGGGGTCTGTGCAGCCACCGGGCGGCAGGACGGGACCCGCGGCCATTCCCGAGGACGCTGCTCCTGTGACGATCCCACAGTAACCGTCTCTTCTCTGTCCTCTCCATTTCCTTCAGAGAATCAGGCACTGACGTCAGTGTGGTGGTGACGTCAGCAGACCCATTTTACAGACACAGACACTAAGGCCAAGCAGGGTCAGTAACTCACCAAGACCAAACAGCTACCGAACGGCAAGGCCGGCGTTGGAACCCAAATTGGGCACCAAACTCCAGCCCTGATTCCTGCAGCCCCTCCACGTTGAGTCCCCTTGTGCCCAGCATGCGGCCACTGGAAGTTCTGCTGGGTTCATTCACGTCCCCCCACCCCGGAACCTCAGCACGTGACCTTATTTGAAAACAGGGCCTTGGCGGATGTAACTAAGATGAGGTCACCTGGGTTAGGGTGGGCCCTAAAGCCAATGAGTAGCATCCTTATCAGAGGAGAGAACGCAGACAGAGGGACAGCCCCGTGAAGACAAGGCGGAGGTTGGAGGGATGCGGCCACAAGCCAAGGATTGCCGGTGGGGCCCCCGAAGCTAGAGAGGGCAGGAAGCACCCTCAGCACCTTCAGAGGGAGAGTGGCCACGGCAACGCCTTGATCTGGGACTCCTGGCCTCCAGGCTGTGAGAGGAGAGACCTCTGTTGTTTAAAGCCACCCAGTTGTGGTGCTTTGCTCCAGCCTCCCAGGAAGGTAGTACTTCACCCCAGCGCCCTGTGTTCTGGGAGGAGGAGTCATGCAGGTCAGCTTCCGCGCTGCCATGTGACCTTTCTCTTCCTGCCACGTTACCAGTTGACTGGGGATGTGGGTGAGCTTGGTTCTGGAAAAAGAGAAACAGGTGCCAGGACTCTCCCCCAAGGAGCACGGGTCCCAGGCCACGAAGGACGGCCGATCCTCCCGCCAGGACCCAGGAGGGGCCCTTCTCCAGCCTGGATGGCCTCACCCCCACCCGCAGCCCCCCTCCCCCACTGCGGTCCACCCGACAGGCAGGGGCAGAGCTCCGTCCTGCACACCTTCGCGGCCACGTGGTCAAGCAGTCACTGCCCTTTAGTTATGCGGCAGAATTACATACCCGGCGGAAAGCGAGACCATCCGGTCCCAAGCGCCCCCAAACACGTTCCTTGTGTCTCAAAACAGTGCTAAAGCCATCTGATCAGGGTGAGAGCGTTCCCAGAGCGGGGTCCCCCAGCCCTGCGAAACCCTCCTCGAGGCCCCAGTCCGGCCGGTCTCCTGCCCCTGCCAGCGCGGGTCGGGCTCTGGAAAGGACTCGGCCCGTTTCCCTCAAGCCCCTCACCCCACGACACCTCTGGACACCTCTGACAATAACAATATCCCCCTTCTTCTGAGCTAAAACCGGTCTCACTGGGGTGACCTCTAACCCTGGACAATCCCCAACATAAGCGGCCAACACTTCGGTTTCCGGAAGCAGCCAGACAGGCACGCACAGGGGCTGGGGTGTTGATGCTGGGGGGAGGTGTTCTGGAATGTTCTCAGCCCCAGTTCCCTCCTCTATAAGACAGAAATGAGAACGCATGAGCCTCTGGGGGCAAAGAGAGACGCCCTTGGCAGGCACTGTCTGCCCTGATGCGGGCCGAGCCCCCAGAGGTTTATTTAACCCTTTTTCCAAGAATGTGAGCGCGGGTCCCTTTCACTCCCCTCCTTGTTGATTCCCTGGAGCACAGATGGTGAGCCGGAACCTCTTCCAGCCTCTGGGGTGGGAGGTTGCTGGCCCTGGACAGAGAAGAGTTGGGATCTGTCCCCTTGTTTCCTCGTGGCCCATCGTCCTAGCTACATCCTGGTACCTCCCAGGCACCACTGAGCCACGCCTCCAGGGTCTGGGCCCACCTCGCGGAGCCCCATCTTTTGCTCCAGGGGGCAGGAACAGGAGTTGAGCCAGAGACAGTCAGCCCCCAGGGGTCTCTGGGCCCAGAGCAGACAGACTTGAGTCCCTCTGCCAACCAGGTGCGACTCGGTCCCGGTCCAGGTGACAACAAGTGAGAGGCAGCGCAGGTCCCACATCTGAGCACAGGACGCACAGCCCTGGCAGGTGACCAGGGACCTCTCCCCACCTGACCCCGCCTGACCCCACCCGGGCCAAGCGGCCACACCTCCCACAGTGGGGGACCCGGGCAGGACAACGGGGTGCAAGGAGGGGGCTTCGTCCTCTCACCTCACCTTGCCCCCCTGCACCCAGCCCCGCAGCTGCTCAGAAGTGGGATGGGGCGGCCCTGGGGGTGGGGCACGGGGTCAGGCCGCCATGCATTCATTCATTCAGTCAATAGATGCTTACAGAGCACCCACCACGTGCCTAGCAGTATTCTGGGCACCGGGGACTTAGCAGAGGATACAGTGAAGTCCTCGCCCTCGTGGAGTCTACATTCCGGTAAGAAAGGCAAACAACAGACAGATACCACACTCAAGGCATGTGGGGAGGGGTCACACCGAAGAGACCTGGGGAGGCGGGGGAGGGGGAACCCACCCGAGACCCAGGTTCCTGGGAAATATGGCCGCACGAAGCGAGCACCCACAGAAATGTGGGGTCTTTCCAGCCACGACGGAGGGGCCCTCACTGCCCGCCCCCAGCACCCAGACTCCCCCTGCGGGCAGCTGAGGCGGACACCTCCGGAGCCCCTGCGGGGGAGACGGGGCTCCACGGTGCCACCGCAGCGGCCGGCAGGCGGACCCGGCACCGGGGTCACTCCAGACCCACCCAGAGGGGTTCCTGCGGCCAGAGAGGCCTGGGCCACCACCCTGCCCGCCAGACGGCGCCGCCCGCCGAGTGTGGTCACGCCATCCCCCCACTTTCAGGCCAGGTTGCCCTCCGTCGCATAGCCTGCAATTCAGCAGGTGCTTACTGTCGGCCCAGACACATCACTGCCACCGCTCCGGTCCCCTGGCGTCCATCAGACCAGCTAAAGCAGTGACAAGTGAGCCCTAAAGGAGGCAGTGCCCGCCAGACGACGTTCCCGGCTGGGAGCCAGGAAGGCTGCGGGAGGAGGAGACCCTTTGCGGAGAAGGAAGGGGGGAAAGTTCCAGACTGGGGCACCTGGCCCTGGGCTGAGCGGGGCGGCGCTGGAGTTGGGGTGGGGCTGGGGGTGGTCTAGGCCAGGCCTCCGGGGACCCCCGTCGCTGGAGCTCTGCTGTCCTCTGCTGGCCAGCTCTGGTACTGCGTACATTCCGGGGAGCGTCTCCGGGCGTGTCCTACCTGGCCCTCTACTGGGCCCTGCCTCTGGATGCCCAGGGCCTCTGTCTCCAGCCCTCACCTGTATGCAAGTCACCTGTGGGACCCCCAGTCCAATGCCAGCAGGGGCAGAGGAAGAACCTGCATTTCCTGTCACCTGAGTGTCTGGTGGATTGACAAGGTGCGTGCTCCAGGCTTACAGGCAGCCCTTCCGTCCTATCTCGCACACCAGGCAACTAAGGCCAGAGGAGAGAAAGGGCCCCGTCACAGAGCAGGGTCCTACTGGGCTGGGGTCAAGCCCTGGCCTGTGTGACCTCCAAGCCAGATGGTCACCTGTGCTCTGCTGTGGGTCAGCAAATCTCCCAGTCAGTCAGTGGGCCTCCTGGGAGGTCCCCTAGACCCCTGTGGCTTATGGGGCCACACTAGGACAGCTGGTAGCCCACGGGTGGCTGGCACGCCCACCTCCATCGTGCAGCCGCAGGCCTGACACGTGCACCCACGCCAGGGCAGGCTCTTTGGATTGTTCCCGTGGTACCTGGACCCCGAAAGTCACAACGTCCATCTGCTTCCCGGCTCACCCAGGCTCACCCTTGGGGCCAGACCCAGGCTGCTTGGGCCTAGTGTGTCCCAGAAGTTGCTTTGGGTCACCTCCCTAAGAACAGCGGGAAACAGGACAGAGCATCACCTGTTTTGCTTTTTTTTTCCCTTGAGCACTGGCCCCACTGGACAGGTCTGGGCCACCTGGAGCCTGTGCTCTGAGGTCTCAAGGAGCTCAGCAAAACAGAGAAGCTGCAGCCGCTTCGCACATTGTCAGGGGCTGCGTGAGTGCCCTGGGGCGGCCGTGACGAGGTACCACGAACGGCGCTTTGGGCACTCCTCCCAAAGGCTCTAGGGGAGGGTCCTTCCTCCAGGGGCTCCAGGCTTCCCTGTGCTTGTGGTCACACCCCTCCAGCCTTGCTTCCGTGGCCACGTGGCCTCTCCTCCGTGTGTCTCTGCGTCCTCTCCTCTTCTTGTACAGACATCTCATCCTGTTCAGGGTCCACCTTCAATCCAGGGTGGCTTCATCTCAAGATCCTTAACACGATCACATCCGCAAAGGCTATTTCCGTATAAGCGCACAATCACATCTGCAAAGGCTATTTCCATATAAGCGCACCTTCCCAGGTACCAGGGGTAAGGACTCAGACATATATTTTGGGTGGGGTCACCACTGACTTCCCTACAGCGGTGCCAGGGAAGGGAACACCCCCAGTGGCTCCTAGAGTCCTGCCCCTAGCCAGCAGCAAGAGCATCCCCTAGGAACTGGTTAGAAATGCAAATTCCCAGGCCCATCTCCCCAGGCCTGCTGAATCAGAAACTCCAGGGTGGAGCCCAGCAAGCTGTGTTCCGTAAGCCCTCCAGGCGTCCTGAATGTGCTCCAGTTTGGAGACCACCTAAATGATTCCAGAAAACATCCCTTCCTGCCTCACTAACCCATACGCACAAGAGCCCTGCTTGGGGCTGCGCTGGGTGCCACGTTCACTGGGACATCTTACTTACTAGGATTGAGGAGACATGAGACATGTCGTTCCCAGGCCCACACCCACCTGTGACTTAGGGGTGGGGTCAGTGGTGGAACAGAGAAAAAGGGCAGTAGGAACTGGGGAGGGGGTTCATTCCTGCGGGGGGACCAGAGAGGCCTCCTGGCAGAGGGGGCTGGGCCAGCCCCCCACCAGCCACGGCCGACATCAGAACTGAGCTTTCACCATCCTAATTCAGCGGCCACGGGGAAGAATCCTGCCACAGTTCCACCTGTGAGCGTGCATGGGAAAAGTCAAACCTGAGGGCTTCCCTGGTGGCGCCGTGGTTAAGAATCCGCCTGCCAACGCAGGGGACACAGGTTCAAGCCCTGGTCCGGGAAGATCCCACATGCCGCGGAGCAGCTAAGCCCGTGCGCGACAACTACTGAGCCTGCGCTCTAGAGCTCGTGAGCCACAACTACTGAGCCCACGCGCCACATCTACTGAAGCCTGCGCGCCTAGAGCCTGTGCTCCGCGACAAGAGAAGCCACCGCAATGAGAAGCCCGCGCACCGCAATGAAGAGTAGCCCCCGCTCGCCACAACTGGAGAAAGCCCGCACGCAGCAACAAAGACAAATAAATAAATTTATTTTTTGAAAAAAATCAAACCCCATTGTGTCATTCCCTTCTATATGAACACAGGCCACAAGCCAGGGTGACGGTAGGACCACCGGCCTGTCATCAGCAGAAATCACAGGCACATTTCTCACTGTGGCCACTTGCGCCCATGTCTCGAAACAGGCTGCTCTGTCGCACATGTGGGTCTGTTGCTGTTTTGCTGACAACTTTTCAATATCGTTTCCTTGCACCCCGTGTTTTTTAGGTTATGTTTTTGGCAGGTGCCCGAGGGCCACTGGCATCACGAGGGCTATAGGCTTTAACCCTCTGTCCAATCTAGAACTTTCTAGTTCATTTTAAAGCAGTTTGCCCCTACTTTTTCCACAATCAGGACATAGTATGGAGGGAAGGGTGGGCATTCAGTCCTTTCTTTAAACATCTCTCACGTTCCCGCCATCCAGAGGAAAGACCCAGCAGCCCGAGAATTTCTGGGTTTGCCTCTGTGCAGACACACCAGCGGGGGATGCTACCCGTGATGTTTCCACCTGCACCCAAGAGGCGTGACATCCCAAGGTCAGAGCCCTTTGGACGTAAAAAGTACTGACAAAGGAGAGGGATAAAAACCAGCTCCCTGATTCTTAAGCCCCCTTGTCCACTTGAGACTAGGAAGCGCCCAGAGGGGGAGTAGGTAGGATTTGCACCGCTGTGCTGCACCCCTTCCCCACGCCTGACAACACCGCACCTGTACTGAGCTCAGGGTCCCCTGGAGGGCTGTACCCCACAACTGGGGACCATGCACTGAGGCCAAAGCAGCAGGGCAGCACCCGCAGACTCCAGTCAGCGGGGCCAGGACCACCTGAGGCTTCCCAGGGCCAGGTGTGGGTGATGCGGGAAGGGGAGAGGATGCTGGGATGGAGCCGTTTGAAGACCTGCCCAAAGGGACCCCTGGGAGAACAAGGGTCTCCAGCGGCGAGTGTCACCCCCGGGGACGGGCATGGCACCTGTCACAAGAGGCACTGGACGGGTAGGAGGGACCCAGCAGAGCCCCAAGGAGTCAGCTCTGAACTTGTGGCACCTTCATCCACCCGGGAACCCGTGCCCTTCACGTGGAGCCTCCTCTCCCCTGAGCCCACTGCAGGGCGGGGCCTCCGTCCGCAAATCAGGGAGGAAGAGCCTGGGCGGGAGAAAGCAGTGACCATGTACCGGAGCTCCGGCAGGGACCGTGGGATGTGTCCGGTGGAGCTGGGAGCACCCCAGTCTCCTCCCTCCCCCTTCCCCCTGCTGCACCCTTCTCCAGGCAATGTTGTGGGGCAGGAGAAAGGAGGGCACGCGAGCCTGTGCTCGTCCACATCCTTGGACACAAGGTCCTTCGTGCCTCCTTCCCTTGAATGGTGGGCCACCTGTATGGACTTCGGAAACTGACTATCAGAGCCAGAGTTTTACTTTCTTTTTGGTTGTTTTTCTGGTTGGTTGTTTGGTTGGTTGGTTTTGTCTTTTTCTTTTTTCTTTCTCTTTTCTTTTTTTTTTTTCTTTTGGCCGTACCATGCGGCACGCGGGATCTTCCCTGACCAGGGATCAAACCCATGCCCCCTGCAGTGGGAGCGCGGAGGCTGAACCACCGGACTGCCAGGGAAGTCCTATTTCTTTTTGTTTTACGTTAAGAACCTGTGAAATTTTGGAGAGGCTAAATTGACTGTGTGTCCTGGGTGTGCCTCACGACCCCGTCTGTGTCCAAGGCTGGACCCTTTCTTTCTCCTAAGTGAGAAAGGGAGCTCGTGAAAGCTCACAGGTGGGGCGGGTGAAACTCCCAGACAGAGGGAGCCTACTGGCCTCAGTGACCCAGCCCAGGGGCCTGGACACTGTCCCCAGGTGGAGGAGGTGGGGCTGACGGGGCCGCTGAGAATGCTCCTAAACGTCCAAGTACAGGTGATACACTAGGTATCGCCGGGTACCCGGCACTGGGATCCCCAACGGAAGGTTCAGCCCTGCCAGGTGGGGCCCACCCAGAGCCCCTCCCTGCCTCGGCCACTTCCAAGCTCAGGGTGACAAGGTGCTCGCCCAGTGGCCCGTTGACAGCTGAGGACATGAGTACAGAGAAGCCAGTGGTCCACTGAGACCCACTGTCATTGCGGTCGAGCCAAGGGCTGGAAACCCAGGAGCCAATGCATGAGAAATTCATGGCCACAGCCGTGAGGACAGCAGGCTGAGAGAGCACCTGGCCCCCGAGACAGCCCAGGGCTCATACTCGGCCTTGCCACCTGTGGGCTTGGGCCCCTGAATCTCTTGTGCCTCAGTTTCCCCACTTGCAAGACAAGGACAATGACCCCCACCTACAAAGAGCTCAGAAGTGCTATTTGCACGTGTCTGAAGTGCAAATACTGCACCTGAGCCAGCACAAGGGCTTCCTAGACGTCATTTCTCCAGCCGCCTACCCATCTCCTTTTCCAGTGAGGGAACCAGTGCCCAGGAAGGCCAGCCATGCATCCCGGCGTGCAGAAGGCGGGGTGCAGACCCAGGCCTAGATTCCGGGTGCCCTGGGCTACTTTGGATAGTGGCTAAGACAGGAGAAAGTCACAAGGAGCCCAGCCTGCATCCCGAAGGTCACCTCATCATGCGTGCCACCTCCCACCTCCTGTGGTGACACACGGAGCCCACCAGGGCCTCGGTGACCCTGCCAGTCCTGCAAGTTACACCTGGCGCTGCAGCACTTGCTCTGTGAATTCTCCCACTGATGCACAGGGGCATGGAAAGAGAGAGAAGCCTGGGCCAGGAGAGGAGGCAACGCCATCACCAGCTGTGTGGCCATGAGCAAGTTACCCAACCTCTCTGTTGCCTCAGTTTCCCCAGCTGTCAGGGGCGCCACAGCTGGGGACTTCTCAGGATTAAACTAGCCAGTGTAAAGTGCTCAGAAAAGCACCTGCAGAGAGCAAGCACTCAAACCGTGGTTTTTATTGTGACTAATTATCACTGTAACTGTTATTCTCCTGAGGGTTCCCTTAAGGGAAATAAAATGCTGACGCCTTCTGTGTGCGCTGCTTCACAGACTTGAAAGGAGGTGTTTTCACATCCTTACCTCGTGGGGCCCCCACGGTGAGCCCTGAAACACGCAGATGACAAAACCAAGGCTAGGGAGGCTGCTGTGGGTAGGGGCTCATTTCCCTTTTCCCAGAGGCCGCCAGGAAGCTTGGAGCTGGCCTGCAGCAGCAGAAGGTCCTCAGGTGTGTTTGCAGTCCCTTCTCTTCCTCCCGGCCCCGCCTCTTCTGTTTTCAGCCCTTTCGCTTCTCTCTCCCACTTCTCTCGTTGGCTGCCGGCTTGAGTGTGGCTGCCCACGTTTCCTGCTGCTCCGTTTGCGTTCTGGTATATAGTGGCCCCCAGGACATATTTGTAGAGCAAATGCTAGTGTTTGACACGGGACTCCTCGTGTTCTCTCCCGCATTAGATGGTGTGAATAGCTGCGGATTCTTTCACGCACAGATGTTGGCTACGAGCCAGCTACACGCTAAGCACCGCAGGCCCTGGGGACAGAGGAGGTAGTGGAAACACCCCACTGTGGGCAGGGGGAGTGCAGGGGGGCAGCGTGAGAACACAGGACTGTGGGCCTGGGAGCGGGTGGCTGGACCCCCATCTCTCCCCACTTCCAGCCCGGGGGCCCTTGGTGCCGTCCCAGCCCACTCCACCCAGCCCACCCGAGACTGGGAGGGGCCCTCAGGGTCCAGCCGGCTCTCCACGGCCAGTCATGCAGTTAGGGCACAGACCCGGAGCCAAGGATGGGCGGCACCGTCTGCCTGGACCCTGCTGACCAACACGTGTGTCCTGTTGAGCTGACATCTTTCCCTGAATCCTCTGCCCAGAGCGGACAGTTTGGGCAATTCTGACCCCCCAGAAAGGAGTCCTTTCATAGCTCCCTCCGAAAACATCGCTTTTTAAAAATTTACCAACAGCAGCTACATGTGCTCGTTCCATACGTGCTAAAAGAAAGCAAACAAGGGAAGGGGTGGGAAGTTCTCTACCTGTGGTCTCTGGACCGGCAGCAGCATCACCTGGGAACTCTTAGGGATGCAGGTTCCAGGCCCCCGGATGCTGTGTGGTTGGGGCCCAGGACTGGTGTTAACAAGCCCTCCTCCAGGGCGTTCGGAGGCTCCCGCAGGTCAGAGCCAATGGCAGAGGCTCCTGCCCGACGCTCAGCCCTCAGCCGGCAACAGGCTTCAACAGTGGGTGCGGCTGTGGCCTCAGCCGTGGATTCTGGCGCCAGCAGCTCCCGCATCCCCACACGTCTTCCTGCCCGTTAACTGCGATGAAACAGCAAAGGCCAGGCGGGTCTGGCTCACCTGGCGACAGGTGTGGCAGGGACCAGGCACGGATTAGCCAACTGCTGTTGGACCCGGGGCAGCAGCCGGGCCGCCCAGGTCCCGCAGGTGTGGGCCGGCCGCCCTGGGGCGGCTCCGATCGTATTTCCCAGGAGAATAGCTCGGCCGAACGTGTTCAGAGGGCGGGGGGACGCGGCATCTGCTGGCCGCTTTGATGTGAGGGGCGTCGTGAGCCCCACGCCCCCTTCTTTGGTTCTTAAGAGTGGTACAGCGCACCTGCCTTCCACCTTTTCGTTTTAAGCGAGGAATTGTTCTCACGTTTTAATCAGAACCACCAGTTATCAGCAAGGCACGAAACCAAACCCTGGCTGTTTTGGTGAAAGACAAGATTCGGAGGAGACCACGTGAAAGCCCCACACCCGCCTGTTGGGACTCCGCTCCAAGGTTCCACCAACAGATCGGGCCCCGGGCCTGGACCCTGCCCGGCTGCCAGGGCTGGGGGGCAGCACGTGGGAGGGGGCCCGGGAAGGGACCTCAGTGGCCTCTGTTGCTCCCACGAGGAACCTGGGCCTGCGAGGCCGGCGGAAACCCCACACACAGATGCTGCTGGCCGACTCTAGGGCGCACAGAACCCCCCAGCCTGCCCCACGCCCCCGCTGCTGCCCACTGCCCTCGTCCAGGGGGCCACGCCTGTCCCCCACTCAAAGCCAAGGCCACAGCCACTCCCTGTCGCACCCCTGCGTCCCTGGATCTTCCCCACAGTCCACACAATTCCTCCCACGTACATAACCAACGTCTTGACCCCCCTGCCTTCCAACCATCGCTCTCATGTCTCTGCTCCCTTGGCAACAAAATTCCCAGGGGGAGCTGCCCCTACCCTGTGTCTTCAACTCCCCTCCTCTTGTGCTCTTCCGTTATTACATTTTAATATATTACATTTTGGTATGTACAAAAGAATATACGGTAAGTCCCCTACATACGAGCGAGTTCCGTTACGAGAGCACGTTCGTAAGTCCAATTTGTTCATTAAGTCGCACGAAGTGAGCCCAGGTACCCAACTAACACAGTCGGCTGTACACCGCTGCTTGTACACTTGCTCTGGACATCCTGGCTTGAAATAAAAATACTGCACTACTGTACTCCATACACTAAAGGACACAAAAGCACAGCCACTTGTAGAGGATGCATGCACGCGACTACGTACACCAGACACATGCACTAACTTATGTGACCGGACATGTGAACACACATTCGCATCTCTGAAAGTTCGCCACTTGAAGGTTCATTAGTAGGGGACTTCCTGTATGTAATGTGTGTACATTATAAAGTTTAATTACACGCCCGTGTCACCCAGACGGTCCTTCTCACGCTGCCCCGTCTCCGCAGCGCTGACCCCTCTGCTGGATTACAGGCTGCCCCTGTGTTTCACTTTTAAGTAATCCTGCTGCCATTGTGTACATGCCCACACTGTAGGGTTTAACTGTGGTTTTGAATTTTATAAATAATATGGTGCCACACAGAGTCTTCCGGAACTTGCTTTGTTCACTCGACATTGTGTTTCTAAGACTTGGCCACGTAGTCGTTTGTGGCTGGAGATCGTCCATGTTCACTGCCGCACCACATCCCACTGCACGAATAAACCTCAGCGTCACGTGCATTCTGTGGGGGACATCTGGGCTGTGTCCATCTCTCTGCAGGGCTCGCTTTGCTCTTTTGGACATTTTGCCACCTGGCACACGCGGGCAGGGGCTTCTCTTGAGGGTGTACCTTGCAGGAGAATAAGGTACGTCATATTCAACTACAATAAATAAGCCAAATTGTTTTCCAGACAGACTGAGTCCATTTGAATTTCCTCCAAGTACATATAAAAGTGCTAATCACTCAGTTGGTTAGACTTCTTCAATTCCTACCTCGTAGTGACAGTGAAGTTATTGCCATGAGGTTTTACTCTGCGTGTCACTCATTACTGTGAGATCGAGCATCTTTTCACATACTTGCTGGACTTGGGAGTTTGCTTTTCTGTGGAAGCCAGTTCAAGCCCATTTTTTTTCACTGGTTTATCTTTTCCTTGCTAATTTGTAGGCGCTCTAACACGTGGTCTAGATACAAGTCCTTCACCAGTTATATCTGTTACCAGTATCTTCTCCCAGGTTGTGTCTTGCCTACCTTACGGCATCTTTTCTTTTTATTTATTTGCCTGCGTCAGGTCTTAGTTGCGGCACGCGGTTTTAGTTGCGGTATGCGGGATCTTAGCGGCTTCTCTCTGGTGTGGGCAGCCCCAGGCCCAAGGTCCAGGCCACGGGCACCCACACCACCCCGCCCCACCGGTGCCCCTGTGCTGCCCCACAGCCCTGCCCTCCCGCTCCAGCCATGCTCCCAGGTGGGTGCCAACCCCTTCCCTCTCCCCCCCGGGCCTGCCCCCCCAACCAGGCCGGCTGTCTCCAACCTACTTCCTGCCAACACCCAGCCCAGGACTCCGCAGTCCCTGAAGACACAGGCCCTGCCTCACCCCCTAACCCAGGCCCCAGGGCTCCTCCAGCCACAGCCGCCTCCCAGCCTGCTTCCTTCTGTCTTCATCAGGGCAGACACAGCAGCTCCCGGTGTCCTCGACTCCTGCCACTGTGCTGGGCAATCCCAGGGTCCTACAGGGCTGAGCCCCCTGCACCTGGCACTCAGCCAGAGTGCTGGGGGGTGACCAGAGACGCTGCAGCGCAGGAAGCAGCAGGAGACCTCACCAGGGCCGCAAGGGTGTAGCGACAAATGCGAGCACGTGTTCTCTGTCACACGCGTCTTTGGTGTGGCCGTGACATCCTCCTGAGCTCCACGGAGCGCCTGGCTGGGGACAGAGGACACCGGCAGCACTGCAAAGCGGGTGACCCCACCAGCCCTGCCCCCCTTAACGAGCAGCCAGGCCCCAGCTCGGCCTTGAACTCGGCCCTACTTCTCATTCAGACAAAGGCTCCGAGGCGGACATCACTTGACACGGGGAACCGACGCAGGGACGGGTGCCCCAGCTTGTGTCCAGAAGGCACCGGCATGGCAGGCACCAGCAGCGGCTTCAGTCGTGCCCCCCACCCCCCGAGGGCAGAGCCCGCGTCTCCCAGGGCCCAGCGTGGGCTGTCCGGAAGGGCCTCTTTGCACACAAGACACGGAACGTGGACCCTCTGAGGTGGACCCTCAGCTGGGGCCGGCACAAGGGCAGGGCAGAGGGCACACCGCCCACAAGAACCAGGCTCACTCTGGGTGGACAAGCTTGCAGCCCAGTGAGGCCGGGCTCCCAGCCTCGGATCACAGGCGGGTCACAGAGGAAGCAGGCCTGCAGGGGGACTGGGAAAAGCAAGGAGCTGTCCCCTGGGGATCACGAGTCAGGTCAACTGAACTGAATCCACCACTAGATGGCGCTCAGACCTGGGTGGGGGGGTGGACATACAGCCAGAAGGAACAGCAGCTGACCAGACAGGCCTCACCCTCGTCCCCAGAAGAGCAGGGCCTTGCTGAGGCAAGCTGGGTATCGACTTCTAAACCATGTTCCACGAGAGCCTCCCCACCCAAAATCAGCCTTCCAGGAAGGCAGCCTGCACAGGGGGGCAGGTCTGGGAGAGTCCTGTCTACCTCCACAAAGGTCCCCAAAACCTGAGGAATGCCCACAATTTCAGAAAAACTCCGGGATCAGCAACCCAATGTGCTTGGACACACAAAACGTTACCAGCCGTTAGAAAACCTCAAGCAGTTGGATTTCGTGACATTTTAGAAGTGCCGTTTTTCAGTTAAGCTTTCCTCTCATCCCATTTCCCAGATAAGCTGGGGAAGATTGGGATGACTTCCTGCAGTGGAGTCGGCATCTGTAGCCTGATTTCCCCTTCGGTGCCCACAGCAGACGTCACTAATAGATCCCAGCACCACTTCCCATGAAGATTCCAATCCTTCTCAACAGAACCGCCAGGAGCTACCACCAACCACTCGAGCTGGCCCTTGAAATGAGAAACCCACTTATCAACCTGGATCGATGGCAGACCAAGTGGCAATGTGGCCTGCCACGCACTGCTCACTTCCCCCTCCTCCCCACCCCAGCCCCCTCTGTCACACACCCTGAGGACACACAAAGTAGGGCCACCGCTGACTTATACATGTCTTTATGCAAATTAGAAAAAGGTGTCCCCCTCCTGGGGTAGACAGTCAATGCCAGGACACACCCTTGCAGCCAGGTACCCTTGTGCAGTGCACAACCTACACAACCATACCCGGGGTAGTGTTACGCCCCGACAGTTGTTTTCTTCTTTTCTGTAATGCAAGTACCTGTCTTAAGCTTTGATTGCAGAGGCGTCCACTTCAAACACGGCTATCTCAAATAAATACACTGGCAGCCGCTCGATGAGATAAAGAGCCAGGCCACCTTCCTCCACTGAGGCTCATTTATTTTAGAAATCTTGGTTGAGTTTGATAACTGATCATTTGGACCACTTTATTTTTTTCTTCCTTGGCTTTAAATTCCTGCTCTTATGTTTTAAATTCACCAATAAAGAGTGAGGCCCTGAAACCCTCGACCCCAACAAAAGCATAACCCCAGGCCCACACTCTCTCTCTCTCTCTATCCGAGACCTCGCTGTGTGGCCCCAGGTGTACTATGTAATTTCCAGGTCTCGTAAGTAATAAACCTTTATTTTTTCAAAGTTTCCTGACGGTGGTTGCTAACACAGTATGAACCACAAGGGCTGGTCCAACCACAGCACTGGCTTCTGACAGGCTGAGACCGGGTGGCCCCGTTCCAGAGAAGCACAGTCGTGTCGGAATAAGGATGACCACCTCCTTCTTTGCAAGACTTATTGATGAAGATGATTGGCATTCTCACTCATAAAGAAACGCACCCAATCACACTCACACGAGCCATAAAATAGTAAAACACAGTCCAGATTCTTATCATGTAAAACCAGGATCCCAAGCTTAACGCCCTGGAAAGCTGCCGGTTGGCCTGTGCGGGCCCCACGTGGGCCTCTGGTCCCTGAAGGCCACCAGCAGTGAAGGCACCACGGAAATCCCAGGGCCCAGGGGGAGGGCCACTGCATCTCCCTCCCAGTCACCCTCTTTCAATATTTAGAAAAATAAGTCTCAGGGAAGCAGCTTATAAAAAGAAGGTGGCACGGACAGCGCCTGAGGGGCCGCGGAGGAGGTCCAGCTCGGCTGCAAACCAGGGCCTGTGTGTGTCCCAGCGTCGGCACACACGGTGGCTCTGCCCAAGGGAGCAGCCTCTCCAGTGGGCCGCGGCCGCCTCCTCCCCCGGCCAGCGCCCATCCCGAGGCCGCATCACCTGCCGCCGCCCCAGCCAGGAAGGCGTCTGGATGTCACCTGCACAGCTGCAGGTGCGGGTGGTGGCTCAGCTTCTCTGCCAGCTCTTCCTCCGTGGGCTCCTGCAGGACATCCCTGCGGAATCGGGGACAGGATGGCTGGGGAGCCCTGGGCACCTCCAGAGGAGCAGGGGAGCAGAGCTGATGCAGCAGCCCCGTCAGTGCTCGGGACGAGGGGCCCCTCGGGACCACCCCCCGGGGACTCAGGTCCACCTCTGGGATGTTTACGTGGTGTCCCTCAAAGCCCGGGAGGACACCTCTCCGCGTGGCCGTAACAACACAGCAAACGCTCAGAGACGCCAGTGTGACCACCCGGGGCTGACTCTGGGACGGCTGTCACTTCTCTGCACCAGCAGAGCGACAATCTCCAGGTTACCATGGAGAAGAGAAGGGCGAGGCTTCCTCGGGCCACCTGTCTACACCCACCAACAGAATCACCTGGAGACCACCGGAACCTGAGGGTGCTTCCCGAAAGATGCTCACCGGAGAGCAGGACAGAGGCCCGGCCCCGCAGCAGGAGCAGAGGCAGACCCCGGGCTCGTGGGGACCAACCGCCCGCCCACTGCCTCCGCCCTCCACGCACCTGAACAGGAGCTCCACGGTCACCTCAGAGGTGGCCCCTAGGTCCCCTGTGAGGGACTGCAGGTGACTGCGGCGGTCCCACTTGTGAAGGAAGTTCTGGCAAGAGGGAGGGAGGGACGGGTGGCCAGTAGGCGTGGGCCCTGCGCAGAACCAGCCTTGTCCCCCTACCCCAATCCCACAGTGTCGGCCTGGCTGAGAAGTCCACCCTGGACACCAGGATCCAAGGCCACCAGCTCCTACAGGAGCAGATGCCTGAGAGCCCTCTTCCAGCCCCCCTCCCACAGGTCAAAGGTCAGGAGCATTCCAAGAGGCCCCCAGCAGCCAAGGCGAGCAGCCCCAAGGGAGGACGGAGCCTGAACCCACCAGGGCTGCCCGAACCCAGCACGGCCTCTTTGGACCAAGTTCCGGGTGGGCCCCCATCAGCAAGTTAGCAACTCCGACTGAGAAGAGCCCGGGCAGGGTCGCTGATACCTCCAGAATCAGAGCCAGGAACAGGTTGACCCAGATGACGGACGACACCAGCCACCACAACACAAAATAGATCTTGGACCACCTGCGGAGAACAAGGAGGCCACCGGGGCCGCGCGTGAGCCGAGCGCGGCTGCTCCCCCGACCCTGCTGCCCCGCCTGTGCCATCGCCGTTCCCGCCCTCGAGCTGGCCCAGCCTGGCCTTCAGGGGCGCTCGGCCAGCGGCCGGGAGCCGGTCTGAGCTCTGCAAGCTCCAGGCTGAGCCCTGTCACCCCACGAGCCCCGCTGTCACGGCCCCCAGAAGCCACCTGCTCCTGCACGCGCCCTGCCACCCCCGGGAGGCGCAGACCCAGACGCGCACCCCGCGCGGAGCCGCGGCCGGGGCCGCCAGGACGGGTCACTCACGGGCCTGCGTAGCGCCGGAAGGCGTCCAGGAACACCTGCCAGTTGTTCACGACCATCACGTCCCACAGAGTGACCAGCGCGGCCTGTGGGGCAGCAGATGCAGGGTCCAGGAGGCCGTGGGAGGTGGAGGCGGGGGTCCCGAGGGGTGGGGGGGCGCAGGACTCACGGCAAAGTCGTCAAAGTTGTTGGTCCAGTACTCCAGCTGCTCGAAGCTCCCGCAGGGCGCGGAGCCGTTGTCAGGGGCCAGGCTGGGGGGGCACAAGCCAGGTCGGTGGGAGGCGGGGGCAGGACACACACCCGGGCGCCCTGGCACCGCCGCGGCCCCTGCTCGGCGTGGACCCAGCTGGGCCCCTGAGGAAGCGGGGGAAAGGGGAGACGGCCCCCGACCTCGGAGGTGTTGAGGGCGGCGAGGAGGCCAACGCTGTGGACACACACGGCCAGCGGCCGGCCCGGGGGGGCCCTCGGCCCTATAGTTCAGGCCTGGCCCTGGACGCGCCCCCTGCCGGCGCGCGGCCTGGCCTGTAGGCCCAGAAAGGGGCACGGCTGGGGGCTCTGAGCCGGCACGGGAAACACCCTCAGAGCAGGCTCGAGGGAGGGCTTCGGTGAGGAGCGGGCGGGTGGAGAGGCCAAGGAAGAAAGGGGCCTCCTGGCTCCCTCCTGGGGAGCTGCGTCTCACCCCTCCACCCCCCCGCCCGGCGCCGTCACCCGCGGCTCCAGCGCCCCCAGAGGCGGGGCGCTCTCTGCACCTCGGACCCCCCTCACCTGCTGTTTCCAGGAGCCACGATGACACCTCGGAACAGGATGATGCCGATGATGGCAAAGACGTAGTAGACCACCTAGGGAGGCAGGTGGGGCCTGTCAGCACCCCCGGAGGGACCCCCGCAAAGCCAGGCTGGGCCTGCGAGGGCGGCATGCCAGCAGGGATTCCCAACTGCGGGCACTGCTGGCCTTCCTGGGAACACTGGGGCTCCCAGGCACCCGCGCCAGAGGGAAGCGGGGAGGAGCCACGGTGGGCAGCCCCAAGATAAACCGGGGGCCCAGGCGTAAGAACGGAGGCTGTCCACCCCTCCTCCAGGGCTGGTGTGGCAGGAAGAGGGTTCCACTGAGAACAGGGCAGCGAGGGCCAGGGGACGGTGTGCCATGGAAGGGTGACCGGGGGCTGGCCAGGTCCCTCCAGAGAAGTCCCACCACTCTCCCCACATCCATCAGGAGACGTCTGAGCACACCACTGGGCGGCCTTGTGCCACAGTCAGAGAAGGGGCTGCTGGCCGCCCCTGACCTGTCCCCAGCATGCCCGGTGGGGGGGAGGGGTGCAGGGAAGAGGCGCACACCCCAGGCTAACCCAGCCCCCTCTGGGCCTCAGTTTCCTCCACTGTGCAAACAGGGGTCTGGGGGGCAGTGCCCGAAGCAAGGTGCCACGTCTAGCACCCCACGACAGCCAGAGCCCCCCAGGAGCCCCTCACTGTCCAAAACAAGCAGCAGCAGGGCTCTGTCACCTGCCCTCCTGCCCTCCAGGCCTCGCGCCTGTAGCAGCACCCAGGGCCCCTGCTCACCAGGCCCTGCCCCGCCTGGGCCACAGGGTAGTCAACAGCGGCGGCGGGGGAAGGGCTGACCCCGGGGGTGGCGGGGGGACATCACGGCTCTCTCAGCAAAAGTGACTGTGAGTTCCCCAGATCCCTCTGAGCAAGGATGGTTGACCAAACCCCACTGGGGGCTCTGTGGGCCCTGAGGGGTCCCTGGTGCCTCTTACATCTTTCATCTTCTCAGTGTGGCCCCTGGCCCAGGACACAGGAGGGATTCAGAAGTGACCAAGAGGATCTCCGGCTCGGGAAGGGGTGTGGTCAGGAAGCACCTCCAGCCAGACCAGCCCTGAGCTCCTCTCTCTGGCTTCCTGCCCCGCCCTGTGCTTCCTGGGCCCTGGTCACCCGCTCCCCTAACACAAGGACCCTCCTTCCGAAGGCCGCCAGCCTCCTGTTGAGCCCTGGCTCCCCAACAGTCCAGCTCCGCTCCCCCGAGGGGCCAGCGCAGGCAGCTAGACTCACCGCCAGGATCCCGCCGAAAGCCCGCATGTTTCTGATCAGGTCCAGGATGGTACTAGCCACCACAGCCATCAGCTGAGACGGGGAGAAAGCACAGACCCGGTTCCTCCTGGTCCCACTGAGGTGACACCAACCCGCCCACCACCCAACGCTGACCTGGAAAGGCAGGAGGAGACTGGTGACTTCCCAACCCACACACCTGTACACAAACCCCTCAGGCATCCAGACACACCTCACCTGTACACGCACCTGAACACACCCACAGCCCCCATACACACCTGTACACACACACCCAAGGCCTCACACATACACCTGTACAAACACCCACGGCCACCCATACATGCCTCACCTGTACACGCACCTGAACACACCCACAGCCCCCATATACACCTGTACACACACACCCAAGACCTCACACACACACCTGTACAAACACCCACGGCCACCCATACATGCTTCACCTGTACACATACCTGTACACACACCCACAGGCCCCATACACACCTGTACACACACACCCAAGGCCGCACACACACACCTGTACAAACACCCACAGCCACCCATACATGCCTCACCTGTACACATACCTGTACACACACCCACAGGCCCCCATACACACCTGTATACCCACACCTGTACACACACCCCACAGCTACCCATACACACCTCACCTGTACACACACCTGTACACACACCCATACACACCTCACCTGTACACGCACCTGTACACACCCACAGGCCCCCATACACACCTGTATACCTGTACCTGTGCACACGCACACTCACACCTCTGTGCCCACCCATACACACTCACACTTGGATACACCCACCCACGCAGATGCATACACCCCCTTCCCTGCAGATACCTCCACCCACCCAGCCTCAGATGGGTCTAAGTCCAAGACCCTTGGTGAAGCCATGGTGTGCAGGGCCTCGGCCCACACTGCCCACCAACCCACTGAGGCGGGGTCAGCTCGTCCCTGGTCAGGAGATGGCCAGTCAGCCCCGGGTGACAGGGTTGAGATGGGGCCTCACAGACCCCATCGGGAACCCCGGCTACAGGCTACCCTGAGCTCCGGAGAAGGCCTTTCCAAGCAGCCTGGTTACCCCACCCGGTAAGCTAGGAGAACACAGCGCTGGATGGTAGCAGGCGGGGACCGTGCTGTACGTGTGTGCACATGTGATTTATGTGCACGCATGTACACGCATGTGCGCATGTGTGTGCAGGTGATCACGCATGTGTGTATGAGTGCACACGTGTGATTATTTGTGTGTGTATGTACAGTTGTGCTTGTATACGCATGTATTGTGTGTGCTCTAGTGTATGATTATGTGTATGTGTGTGATTCCATGCACGTGTGTGTACAATTGTGTGTGCTTACACATATACACGTGTCGGTGTATGCACGTGTATAGTCATGTGTATCTGTGAGATGACGCATGTGATTGTGTGGATGTGTGATTACGTGTATGTGTATAATTGTATGTGTGCTTGTGGGGCTGTGTGTGTGATTACATGCCTGCGTACACTATGTGTGTGCGTGTGTATAATCGCACAGGGGTGTGTGTGTGTGTGTGTGTGTGTGTGTGAAGGCCTCAGGGCAGCAGCCCCCCTCTGCACCCAGGACCCCCGAGCCACCTTCAGATGGGAAATACCCCTGGGTGACAGGTCACTCCCCTGACAGGCCAGGAGCACAGCTTGGTAGGAAGGACAGACACGGACAGGGGAAGGACCTGGACACTTAGAAAGGGGTCAGATGTCCTTGGTTCCTTTCCTCCTGAAAAGTGCTTAGGAAAGCAGACGGGAGGCTCCGTGCCAGGTGGGAGCCGGGCCTGAGCACCCGCCTCCCCTCCCCTCCCCTCAAGGTGGGTGTTACTCCGGGTGGGAACATTAAGAGAAACCGAGGCTCAGAGACGGTCACAGGCCGCCCCACTCCTGCTCTGGGGGTCCTGGAAACGAGCACCAGTAGCCACCAGCAGCCCGTGCCGAAGGCCTTTCAGAAACGCGGGACGCTTGGGAGCATACCAGTTCCTTGCAAAGGTCAGGGACCCCAAGGAGCACGAGGCCACCCCTGCAACTGCCCGACACGGGTCCCGCCTGCACCCCCACAAAACAGGGCTGGACACTCATACTTCCAACCGCCGCCAGCATGGCCCAGCCGCAGTGCAGGGCGGGGCCGCAGCCCGAAGGGCCCCAGGTGGCGGGGGCAGGCGGGCAGGGTGGACAGTGCTCGGCCCGGTCCCTGCTCGCCTGGCACACCCACTCCCAGGGCAAGGCCACGGCGCGCGCAGGCGGGGGCGGTACCTCCACGCTGCGAATGATGCGCAAGAAACGGAAGGCTACGAGCATGTTCACCAGCCGGGTCACGTCCCACAGCGACAGCAGGCCCAGCGCCTCCGGCTTCCTGCGGAGACACATGGAGACGGGCTGGGGGAGGCCGGGAGGCCAGCGAGGGGCAGACGGGAGACACGTGGTCCAGAGACAGAGACGCAGGGACTCAGAGAGAGCCACAGAAGTGCCGGGAACGCGCCCCGTAGCCAACGCCAACCGGAAAAGCTCCATCGTGACAGGAGGGCAGAGCCTGAGCCGCCCACGCCTGCAGCCCCAGGGCGGTCACGGCAACACCTTCCAGGGCACAGCCCGCCGCAGTGCCGCAGGGCTACCCAACCCCCCTCCTACACGGGAGAACACTGAGGTTCCGGATGCCCAGCTCAGGTCCCAGCAGAGCTGGGCGAGGTGGGGCCCTGACCCATCCCCTATCCTCTGACCCCATTCCCTAACCTCTGAGCCATCCCGAGCCCTGACCCCGTCCCCTTGGTGTCTCTCGTGGCCTTACTGGCCTCTCATTTCTATTTAAATTTAAACCCATTCTCACCCAAGATGTTACCCCCCGACCCCAGCTCACCCCGCCTCCCCAATGCGGGTTTTAGCGCACTTGAGAAACAAGGGGAGCCGGCCCCAAGGTGCCGGGTGGTGCAGCAGCCCCACTGCTCCCAGGGCGCAGGTCCCCGCTGAGGACCGCACGGCCCCCGTCTTCCCGACACAGACCCTTCCCGGGGCCCCACCCCCATCTCGGGCAACTCCCAGCTGCTCCACTGAGACGGAAGCAGCCCAGCAGAGGGACCAAGACACCAGGGCTGCCCGAGGGCCCAAGGTCGGCACGCGTGCTTGTTGGCGGCTGTACTCTGGGCAGAGAGACCCCAAGGCTGCCACACCACGAGGCGCCCTGGGACCCCTGGCCAGATGTCCATCGCTCTGCGCGGCTAGAACTGGTGGCAGCGTGAGTTCAGCGAGCCCCGGGCCATCCCTGCCATCTACAGGGAGGTGAACTGACACCCAGAGTGGGAGGTGACAACCCCGGGTCACAGGGCCTCCAACCAGAGGAGGGCCCCAGCCCGATTCCAGTGCCCCCAGGTCCTCCCTGCTTCTGGCCCCCAGCACACCTGGGCCCCGTGTCCCATCCTGGGGTGGGGGTCAGGGGGCGCGGAGCCAGGGCACTGCAAGCGGCAGCTCCACAGCTTCCCATCCCGGCTCTGGGAACGCTACCCTTCTGAAGGCGGCTACGATGAGAAGGGGCCTGTCCCCATAGGCCTCAGCAGGGCAGGAGCCGCGGCCGCTCCCCCCGACAGTCGGGCGTTTGGCTCTAGAGCTGCCCGGGCCAGCGGCCGGAAGCCGGGCGCACACCCTTCCCCGGGGCGCTAGCCAGGCCTCCCTGGGTCCTCCACAGTCACATACCAGCCCGGGTGTGGGAAGCGGTACACAGCCAGAGTTGAGATCTCCAAAACCTTTAATCACAAAAGAAAAGAAGCTCGCTACGGCAAAGGCCCACTGGCAGCTCTAACACGCTGTCCCCAAAGGGGGTTCCAGGGAGAAATCAGGACCAGGGGGTCCTATCCCCACGGCGGGTGCCACGTGGGGACATCCTGCAGCTGAGAAAGACACCTGGCCCCAGGCGTCGGGCTGCACACACGAAGGGCAGGGCTCGGGAAGGGCCGGCTGAGTCCCGGGCACGGGAGAAGCTACTCGGTCAGCTGTCTCCCTCCTGCTCCCAGGGGCCCACGGCTCGAATCCATCAAATACGAATACGTGTCACGCCAATGTCACTGCAGTGACACGCACACCAGGCGTGGCCCCTCACTCCCCCAGGCCCTGGGGAAGGTGTCCCGAGACCCGCGGTGCCCGAGAACCCCTGCCCCTCCCTCACCAACATCGAGGCCCCACTGGCCAGCGGGGACTGCGGGTTCCCTCCGGGCCTCCCTCAAGGGTCAGGAGAGGCAGCCTGCCACCGCTGCACACCTCCACCCACGATGCGCAGATGCAGCAGAAACCAGCCTCCTGCAGCCGCCCGCCAAGCTGTTCATCGGGGGAGGCCAGCCCCTGTGTCACCGGAGGCGGGAGCCCCAGTGCCCGCGGCCCCCAGGCCCGGCCAGACGCCGAGCGCTCACCGCCCGCCCGAGAGCGCGCCTCGGCCCGTCTCAGACTTTACCGCAGGACTTACCAGCAGGACGGCGGTGAGCAGCCCGTCGAACACATTGCTGGAGGAGACCATGTACCCCCGCAGGCCCAGGGCAAACACCTTGAGCAGCATCTCCAGCAGGTAGTACAGGATGAAGACGCAGCTGAGAATCTGAAAAGGGAGAAGCGGGACCCGGCGTTCAGTTCCGGTGCCGCCCCTGCGCCCTGCCCTGCCCCCCACTGCAATGGGGCCCAGGAGAGATCCACGCGGCTTGGACGCCACAGGGCCCCTTGGACCCCGCCCTGCTGCACACGGGGGCTGGCCGGGAAGCAGACAGCCCCGCCCCTGCCGGAGCCACGTGACCCTCTCCTCGGGCCCCCCTGGGCTGCTCTTCCCGACACCCCCGCAGCCCCAGACACGGGCATCTTCAGAGCCCCCTTCTTGACCCATAGCCTCTCCTGGAGTGACCTGCACCCCGTGCACGGCTTCAACAACAATTCACACGTCTGCATCCCCCGCCCCAGACTCCCCCCACCATCCGACGGGCCCTCAACCCCCCAGGCCCGGTGTCTCCCAACCCCACATCATTTCTAGGCTGGCAGGGCCTGGGTCACCCACACCTCCTCGGGGGTCTCCGCCTCCAACCTGGCCCCTCTGGTCCAATCTCCTGGGGACACCGGGCAGTGTCCTTCCCTGACGGAACCTCCTGGCTCCCAGCAGCATCCTCGCAGTCGCTGGGGGTGTGTTTAGGAGGCCTCATCAGCAAAGCTGGTCTCAGGCTACGGGGTCACTGTCTTTTTTGAAGCCAGTAAATAAAGTATCAAGTAGCTCTTCCCTTAAAGGGGGCTACGTCGCGGTGGGGTGACGGGGCCACGGGTCATCTGAGCCCTGCGGTCACCTTGCCCAGTGTCCAGCCTGAATTCTATATTCTTAGCCAATGCTGTCTCATTCACACCCACACGGAGGTCACCGTTAAAGACAGAAGAATAAACATTATGAGCAGCTATCAAGGGGCATAAAAGGACGGATTCTGCAGTCGCCTCAAGAGCCCTGCGCGGCACTGATCTGACCAGAAGTCGCTCATAAGCAACCAAGCTGACTCAAGTGCTTAAAAAAACTATTGTCCGGGGGCTTCCCTGGTGGCGCAGCGGTTGAGAGTCCGCCTGCCGACGCAGGGGACACGGGTTCGTGCCCCGGTCCGGGAAGATCCCACGTGCCGCGGAGCGGCTGGGCCCGTGAGCCGTGGCCGCTGAGCCTGCGCGTCCGGAGCCTGTGCTCCGCAACGGGAGAGGCCACAGCAGCAGTGAGAGGCCCGCGTACCGCAAAAAAAAAAAAAAAGAAAAACTATTGTTAAAAAAGATGAAATACAGGTCAGCTGTATCCAACTTGACATTTGTCAGGAATAAAAACCAGCCACCTCTGCAATATGTTATTCACACAGAGGAGACTGAACAATTCCTGTCGAATCCAGCAAAAAAAAAAAAAAATTAGGAAAGTAGAAAATTTGATTTTAAGTGTAAAATAGAGGAATTTCAAACGGCAGGCCAAGAAGCCATTTCCTCAGTTTTGATGCTGTAAGTTTAACTCTGTGTTTAACATACATGACCTGATGTGTCACTTTTTAATTGGACAAATCAAGCTTTTCTTATATAATTAGAGAACGTTCAATGGTTTTCATCAACTTAATATCATTCATAATATTTTTCATTAAAATAAGCTTTAAAATACATGCTTTGTGAAGGTCTGGCATTATGGGGGCGGGGACGGCGTGTACAGGTTTTTGCTTAAAATCCAAAACGGAAAAATTGTTTTTAAGTTCCTAAGGTGTTTGACAAGACCTCAGAATGTTAGGAAAGGAATTCTCTCTACACGACTCTCCCTCCGCCGTCCGGCCCGCACGCCGGTTCACCCGGGGCTCTGCACGGGCTCCCGGCTGCCCTCCCATGGCCGGCACCCCGACCCCTGGGCCGTCCCTGTGATGCACTAGGACAGCCCAGCTTCCCAGGGACCTGGGGCCCCAGGTGGGGAGGCTGTGCCCTCTACTCCACTAACTCCCCAGCACCCCGCACGGCTGGAAAGCTCACCCCCAGCACGAAGTCGTCACGGTCCTTGGGCAGCACATGTGCATCCAACACCAGGAACACCTGTGGAGCCAGAGCGGACGGCAACTCAGCCCCGAAGCCAGGAGGAAGGGCAAGCGAGAGATCTAGGGGGTGGGAGACGCCAGGGCAAATCCTCACTCACACAGATGGTCACGAGGTTTCCAAGGGCCATGAGGTTGCCCAGGTAGTCAAAGTAGTGGTGGCCGAAGAGGAACTGGGCGCTCTGCAGAAACGGAGACCGGTACTCGGGCCGCGGTGGGTGCTGGCGGGACACACACGCACAGAAACATGCCGGAGGTGGCCACGGCCACAGGGGCCCAACAATGCCTGTACCCCCTTATCCTGGGATTTGACCTCTTCCTACCTTACTTCCTACCCCAGGCTCTCCAGCCTAAGGAAATCGTCTCAAACACAGTAACGGTTTTATGCGCAAAGATGTTCATCACAGTCTTTCTAACACCAAGAGAGGTGGAAATAACCCAGACGGCCACTGATGCTGTAAGTAACCCGTGACGGACTATCACACAGTCGTCTTAAATGTATGCAAAGCGCCATGTGAAAATACACGTATAAATTACAAGCTAATAACTATGAAAACTCAGCACAGAACGAAGGGACCTCACACACTGTGACCAGGCTGGAGTGGAACTCAAAGGAAGGCACTTAAGCAACAAATACTAACGTGAAGACACCCGTCAGAACCAGCACCCCCATGCTCGGCACCCCCCAGAGCCAGGACAGAGGCGCAGGGCGGTCACCGCAGCGTGAGATGGACCGCACCTGCGCTGTCCCACGCAGGGGCCGCTCACTGCACGTGGCCACTTGATTTAAATTTAAATCCGCTCAAATTAAACACTCAGCTTCTCTGTCACGATAGCCACATCTCAAGTGGCATGAGGACACCCATGGAGCTCTGACCCAGCCCCACACTCAGACGCATGGTCCCTTGGTGACAACAGCCACAGCCTGACCCAGTAAGAACGCTCCCAATCTTCCCACAGTCCTCCACGTGGGAACTGGTGCCCAGAGGCACCTGCCCACACTAGTACGGTGTGGGTGCAGAGAGAATTAGGTACCAATTCCCTCTGCACCCGCACCCAACCCTGCTGCACCCCAGAGGGTGGCTTCCTGCTTGCCCAGTGACTGCAGACCACCTCCAGGCCGGGCAAACCAGCAAACGCCTCTGTCACCCTGTGGGCTGGACCACAACTTCTCCAAGGGAGTGTGAACCCTGGCCTTGGGGAAGACGCCCCCTCCCAACTCTACTCTTCCTCAGGCATCTCCCTCACCCCTCAGGTACCGCAGAGTTTCCTCGTATCTTACACTTACTCTTTCATCACAGTTGACACTTCTTAATGTTAAACTTCCCTTGCTAAACCCACTGTGTGGTTTCTGTCTCCTGCTTTGACCCAGACTGATATATTGGCCAAGAGAGATATCAGCATTATCCATGATGTTTAAATGGTTACAAGAAGTATGGACTCATAGATTACCTTGTTATCAAGAAATCACAAACCTTGAAATGATTTCAGTGTTTGTCTCTGGGAAGGGGGACAGCTGGGTGGGGTTTTCTATTTTCCTCTACTACCTATAATGAATGACTGCTACGCTTTTAACCCAAAAAGCTTCTTATTAAAAGAAAAACAGACTTTCGGAAGCTGGCACAGTGCCTTCTCTACAACCAGTTAGCAAGAACCGACCAGTACTAGAGGCTAGGCTGATGGACAGGGGTTGGCCACACATGGGAGGGCTCTCGTGGAAGGCTCACGTTTTCCTGGTAGCAGCCTGCCTGCAGCACGCCTCTCTTCAGCAGCGATTCTAAATTCACAGGCTGCCAGGGCACCTGGGACAAGGCCCCACATGCTAACAATCCGTGAAGCACCTGCCTGCCCCCGTGCAATCAGCATTTCGGGGTAAGAGGCTGTCATAAAACCCAGGCAAGAACACCACAGCTCCCCAAACCTCTAGGACCCAAACTCCCACCTCAAATCACAATTCTGGACTTTAGACCCAGGGAGTTGTGAGAAGAGAGAACATCCCATGGACCACACTAGGAAAGGCGTGGCCAGAGCAGGGGCGTGGTCAGGGCAGGGGCGTGGCCTGCGTGTTAGACCATCCCTGCGTCTGCGCCCAGCATGTGCCCTGCTCTGCCAGTCACAACCACAGCACCTCCTTTTTGATATCAACAGATCCTGATGCCAGAAGAGGAAGGGAGAGTCGGTTTTGGAAGACCCGGACCCAGCAGCATCCTACAGGCCAGCAGGCAAGTGCCCAGGGAGAGCCTGGCTGGCCCAGCGGACCCCACCGAGCGAACCCTGAGAAAGGAGCCCGCCTTCCCAGATGTCTTCCTGCCCAGGTCAGCCTGAACCCGGAAAAGGGCTGGATCGCATGACAGCTGCCGGGAGCTGCGTCCTGGGCCCAGCAAACCTCCTGCCCCAGGGTGAGGGCCACCAGCTAGAAAGGTGCTTCCTGATCTTCTACCGTCTGAGGACCCAGTGTCACAGTTTCTGCAAAATCTGCACCTGATGGTACATACTTACTATTTCCTTCGAGTCACCTGGAAGCAGACACTGTTGCCTAGCCTCTTCCCAAGAGAGGTGCGATGTGCACTAACATACAAAGTGTCTGCCTGTGTGTCCCTACTACCAGCTCCCATGTCCCGAGGGTGCCACAGTGAGGATGCTGCTGAGAACAGACATGCCACGGACGCACCGCCCAGAGCTCCAGGCCTAGCAGGGCCTGCCTCCAGGTGACCTGGAAAGACCTCAGGAAACCATGTTCTTAGGAAAACCACCTCTGACCGGGGCCTGAGGCCACAGAGGCTGACCACAAGACCTGGAGAAGCTGACCTTTGCTGTGGGCTAAGATGTATCCCCCAAAATTGTATTTTGACATCCTGACCCCCAGAACCTCAGATGTGACTGTATTTGGAGTCAGGGGGAAATGAGGTCACTGGGGTGGGGCCCTAGTCCAACGTGACTGGGGTGCTTATAAGAGGAGGAGACTGGGACAGAGACACACACAGAGGGACGACCCTGTGAGGACACAGGGAGAAGACGGCTGTCTACACGCCAGGGACAGAGGCCTCAGGAGGACCCAGCCCTGCCCACACCGGGATCTCAGACTTCCAGCCTCCGGGACTGGGAGATAATAAGCCCTGTTACTTAAGCACCTCCAGGCTGTGGTATTTGTCACAGAAGCTGAGCTGACTGACTCAACGGTGACACAGAGCTGCTAGGAGTCCGATCAGCAGGAGACGTCTGATTCCACCTCTTCACTCCGATCCCCGTTCGAGTCCGGCTTGGCCCTCTCAAGGCCAAGTGGCTGCAGTGGCAGCCCCCTCCGCTGCTCCCACGGTCTGCCTGTGAACAGCCTGGCTGTCTCTCAGCACCTCTGCCACCCCCCTCACCTACCCCACCCCGCGCCCCCGCCTCCCAGAAACCTGCTACGTAAAATGCAGGCGGTCCAGGGTCTTATGGACACAGCACTGAGCTGGATGCTGAGGCCCATTCGGTAACTTTAAAACTCAGGGTCGAGGACAACAAACAAAGGTTTTAGACAAACTCAGGAACCTCGCAGGTTAGGACACATGGGAAGAGGATAAAAGTCTATCACGGAGACGGAGAAAACTGTTTGGAAAGTTCCTCTGGGTCAAGACAACAGTCCCTGTGGTCTGTGAATTTCATGAGGTCAACAAAATCTCCCCAAGAGCCACACCATCTCTGTTCCCACGTATCATCCTGAGGACCAGAATCCCTGGGAAGGCAAGTCCTGGCAATGGTCACTAAGCGTGACCCAGATGATCAATGCCAACAGACACCGAGGACTTCCCCTAACCCCGGGTGGCCCTGGCACTGGGCAGGTGACTCCAGTCTGGCCCGTTACCTCTTTAATCACCCTTTTGTCAAACTCATCGAAGAGTTTCTGAAACTCGTCAGCTGACAGCAGGTCCCCACTGCGGGAATGCAGCTTCTGCAAAGCAGGAAAGCACAGGTCAACAGAGCAGCTGGGCTGAGGGCAGGAGCGGGGAGCTGCCCCCAGCCCCACCCGGACTGGGCCAGCCCGGCTGATCCGAAATGACACCCACTTGACGCCCGGAGCCCAGAGGCACTGGCAGGGGAAGGCGGGGGGCAGGGGGACCGGTACCTCCGTGATGGCCTGTTTGTGGTCACTGTCCAGCTGGACTTTCTGAAGCACCTGCAGGAAGTCCTGGGGCTTCACCCCGACTCTGTGGGGAAAACGCCCCACCGTGAGCCCAGCCAGCTCAGCACCCTTGGGCGCCCCAACCTCTGGCCTGAGCAGCCCTAGGCGATGACAGGGCCTCCAAGAAGGAGCGCCTCATGGTCCTCCTGTGTCCAAAACCCCGAGACCTCATCTTCCACCTTAGAGAGGAGCAGCTGAAGCTGGGAAAGGGGTGCAATCCGACAGGCCCCGTGGCTAACGAGCAGGGAGCACTGAAGCTTCCCCCGTGACACGGCCTCCAAGCCAGGCGGCAGAGTCGACGTGTGTCCCAGGGCCCCTCTGGTCCCAACACACGAGTCACAGCACCAGGGTGTGGGAAGGGTGCCCCTGGAGGGGGACAGGTCAGAGCACACGGCCCCTCACGAGCCAGGGATCTCCAGTGGGTCACGAGGACACACGAGTTAACTCAGACGCAAGGACCATGGAAAGAAACCCTGGAGCCCAGGGACGTCTTCGTGATCCCAAAGGAGCCTTGCAACCTGCTGCCAGCAGGGAGCTCGGCACAGAGTGGGTGCTCAGGAAACACGCTCCCCCCGTGAACACCTCCCCCCAGGGCAGCCCCAGGGGAAGACGGCTGGAACCCCACACTCACCCCTCGGGGTGGGCTTCTCCCTCCGCCGTCATGGACGAGAGGACCTTGTAGGCAGCCCGGATGCCCAGGCGCCTCCGCAACAGTGAGGTCTGCAGAGACTTCTGCAAAGGGTATGGCTCTGAGGGGCTCGGCTCAGCCCTCTCCCCAGCCGCCCAGCCCCTTGTCCCCGGGCAGCCCCTGCCCACCGGCAGCCTGGGGAGCACCTCCTTGCCCCGTGGGCATCAGGGGGACAGTCCCCGACAACAAGGGCTGGTCCTGCCGATAGCCAGTCGCTGTGTAATTCCCTAAGGTATGTGTTTCTTCTCGGCAGATTTGGGGTCCCTGGCCCCCCTGCAAGGTGGGTTTGGGGGTCACTGCAAGAAGACTGCAGCTCCCTCTAGAGGAGGCGGGGCAGGGGAGGGACCCCAGGGTGGTGCTGGGGACAGCACCTCCTGGGGGGCAGGGAGGGAGGATGGGCCCAGTCCCCCTCACCCACAAGAGGGAGCCGGGGCAGTGCTGAGGCCACTGCGGACCCTGTCCCCCCGGCCCCCCGCTGGTCAGCTTCCCGCCAGGCCTCCAGGGACAGCTCCCCTCACAGCCGGGCAGGGTGGGCAGCTCAGCTCACCATCAGGTAGCCCCGGAACTGATTGTAGATGATGGCCGTCAGCAGGTTCATCAGAAACAAGCTCCCTTGGAGAGGAAAAGGCCATGGTGAGTGGGGAGCACACGGGCAGGGGCAGAGTCTGGAAGGATCACCAGCGCTGGGGGCCCAGAGGGCCGACACGGGCATAGCAAGAAGGTGAGCAGCGAGAAAGGCCCAGATGGGCGGAGACAGGGCCTGGGGCCTGGGGGCCTCGTCTGCGGACAGGGGTGCCACCTGGCCTGCCCAGCAGGGGCACTGAGGACAAGTCATCAGTGGTCACAGAATGAAAACCACGGCCGGGCCACAGAGAGATGAAGTTATAGGACTGGGGAGGTCCCGCCGAGGTGCGGTCGCAGGGTCAGGGGGTCCACTGAGGTGAAGTTGCGGGGTCTGGGGAGTACACCCGGCCCCGAGGTTTCGGGATCTCGTCTGCCCCACGTGACCCTGCAGTCCTGCCCAGACTCACCTATCAGGGTGAAGGCTATGAAAAAGATGGCGTAGAGCCGGTTCTTGGAATAGGCAGGAATCATCACTGAAAGAAATTAAAGGAAGTAAAACACACCCACAGATCCAGCATCCAGTCTGATTCCCTTCGTTGTCTCACACCACTGCCTTCTCAACAGAAAGGAGGGCCCTGTGTTAGGAGTGCTGGGAGGTCTTCTTGTCCAACTCTGCTCCTCACGCCTCTGCTTGCACACCCACGGGGACAGGGAACTCACTACCTTTCAAGGATGCTCATCCTCTAGGCTTCCCCATGACCACACCTCCCAGACTGAAAGTTCAGCTCTCCCTTGGGTGACTCGACTCACAGGACACGTGGGGACGGTGCTCAGGGTCCCGAGCACAGCTCTCCCCAGGTATGAAAGCCAGTGGCTACCCTCCTGGGAGGGCCTCTATGGTCAGTGACCATCCGAGCCCACGATGAAAGGCCTCAGCCAGGGCGGTCAGGCCCCAGCTGGGCCCCAGAGGACCGTGACCACCCCATCCTGGCCACATCCCCGGCCCGAGCGAACAGAGGCCCCCACAGCATCCCTGACACGGTGAGCGTCACAGCCACCGGAGACCCCAGGGCCTCTGACACGCGGTGCGGCCAAGCCTCACCCCACGGCTGCGCCGCCAAGAGGAGACCACCAAGGGCCCCGCTGGGCACAGCTTGATCCATCACCACACAAAGAACACCGTCCACCTCTAGCTTCTCAGGACACAGACAACAAGGGGAAGAGGAGAATGGAACAGAGAAAGAAAACTGGGAAGAAAAGGGAAGAAAACGGGAAAAAGTCGGAGAGGGAAGGGAAACTAGAAAAAGAGAAAAAGAAAATCAAGAAGGAAAGGAAGGTAGGAGGGAGGCCCCAGCATCACACCCGGGTCCCCAGCTCTCCACAAAAGGCCTTAGGGGCTCCCACCCCCGAGCTGGGCTCTCGGGCTCAGCGCTGACCCCGCCCCCCGCCCCGCCCCCACCCAACAGGCCCGTAGCCCGGCCCCACCCCCCCACCCCCACCCCACCCCCCCGGGTCACGCACCATCAGGGTTGTTGGCGGTGGTGAGCAACACCAGGAGGGAGGTCAGAGCCTCGGGCAGGTTGCGGAAGTAGGTCAGCCGCTGCCTGTCCCGCCTGTCGTCCTGTGGAACAGACGTGGCAGTGCTGAGGTGCCGCCCGGGCCTCAGGCCACCAAAGCCCAGGCCCGGGACCCAGCAAGCCAGGACCACCCACCGAGGCTCAGCTGCCCCGGACCTGCACCTCCCCATCACCTCCCAGCGGGCTCCGAGCTTGAGGCCGGACAGGACCTAATGCGGGACCTCCGGGCCCGAGGGCCAGCGTCCGGGGATGCCACACACCCACACGGACACCAGCCACTGCAGCGGGTGAACAGCTCTCGGCCAGCCTGGCAGAGAGCATCACAGCCTAGACACAGAGAGGGCCCACGCGGGGGCCACCCAGCCCGCACTCAGCCAGACTCCACGCACCGTGCCGTGTGCCTTCCACCCCGTGTGCGTGGAAGGCGTGGCGCCCAGACGCACAAAACCACCTGATCACTTGAGGAGCCTGCAAAGCCGCTTTCCCGGCTGCCGCCCAAGGGCCAGCCCCCTAGCAGACACCCTGGAACCCTCAGCGTTCCCAGGTCAGAGGCCCACCCCAGCCCCCCGCGCCCAGTGCACCCATCTGCCCTGTCCTGGGCTCCGCGAACAGCAGGGTCACTGGACAGACACGCGGGGCCTGAGAGTCTGTTAGCCAGTCCCACACCTCACAGCCTAGGTGACCCCGACACCCAGACACGCACACACACACACACAGCACCCACAGAGATATACAGAGACACACACACGCACACACACACACGTGCACGCGCGAAGCGGAACTCCTCCCCGGGGGTCTGAGGGATGGTCTTCGTCTTCCCTCATGGGCAGCACGGCCACAACCCCCAAGTGTTGCCACGAACTCACTGCAGACCAGCCCTGGCCAAGCACCGGGAAGGATCCCAGGACAGAGGCACACGACAGCCCCGCCCTGAGGAGAACGGTGACCCCGGCCGGGACACGAGGAAAGAACACGGGACGGCAGATGCAAGGCAGGCCCCACGGGTGACACCTCCGCACAGCAACAAGCTGCCGGGGGCCGGGCAGCAGTGAGGGGCTGGGAGGGAAGGGGGCCCACGCGGGGAGGGGAGGAAGCGGTGGGAGATGCCCTCTGGAGAGGTGGGCAGGGGCGGTGAGAGGGGCCATCCTGATGGCTAGTCTGAGGGGTTCTCCATCTAAGTGAGGTACAGCCCTGGCCAAGCAACCGGCCCAGGAGAGGGGGGGCTTGGGAAGGGGACGAAGAGGCGGCCAGGCAGAGCCGAGGAGCCAGACGCCCTGGAGACGCGGCTGCTTGAAGAAAGACGCCTGGGCTCCAGGGGGGGCCCCTGCTGACCTCCTGGTGGCGAGGTGGGCGGGCAGCCTAACCTGGTCCCCATCTCTGCCGGCCCGAGAACGACCTGGCGGATTAGCTAGGGGCGGCGCTGTCCATCACCCCGCAGGGAGCAGAGAGCACGGTACCTTCTCGCCAGGGAAGAGCAGCATTCCCAACATGGTGAAGAGGCACAGGTGGGCGGCCAGCAGCAGCCCAACACTGCGGCGAGAGCGGCACTCAGCGCCGGGCGGGCGGGCTCCGGGACAGCCGACCTGGCCGCACAGGGGCCTCCCCGCAGCCGAGGCCCTGGGCCAGGTCCCTGCTCCGCCCCAGACCTGCCGCCCTCCCGCCCAGGGAGCGTCCCAGGGGCCCAGGAGAGGCAGTGTCCCAGGACCCCCGGACTCTCAGAGGGGAAAGGCCACTTCCATTAACCCGGGCCGGACGGGGAAGGGTCGTCCACGTGAGTCATGGGGGTGGGGTGGGGGATGGCGGGGAGGGGAGGGGTCAGAGCCAAGGTGGGACGTGCCCGCAGGATGGAGCAGGGGGTGGGGCTCAAAGCAAGGTCATTTAGGGGGTCGCCCTGAGTGTGAGACAGAGACCCCCAAACGCCCACCCACCGGCCTCCCCAGATCAGGGGAGGGGAGCCCCCGCCCCGCTCTGCCAGCCCACCTGCCCCCAGGGCCCACCTGGCCATCTCTGGCAGCGACCACCTGATGCACTTGAGTGTCTTCTTCATCATGGAGGAGTTCTGCATCAGGAAGAAGGGGCGCAGAAGCCGGCGCACCCGCACGGGCTGGAAGAGACCAGGACCCGGGACTCTGAGCACAGCCACTGCGGGCTGGCAGACGGCACGCGGGCCCAGAGGCCCGATGCTCTGCACGAGGATGGCCCCGGCCCCGGCTGTCTGCGGGCTCCCAGCGTGCCCGGCCTTGACCCCACAGGCTCAACACCCTCCCCGCTCCCTCCCGGGGCCCAGCTCGGAACCCCAGCCCCCAGACCCGCCAGCACCGGGGAAGGGGGGTGACCAGCGTGCCTCTCCGGCACCCAGCTCCTACTCTGGCCACGGCCGGGCGCCCTGCACGTGTCTGTGAAGCCGGCTGTCCTGCCCTCTGGGGGCTCCTCAGGCCTCCTCTCCGCAGCCCCCAGCCCCTCTGCTCGGCTCCGGGCCTCAGCCTCCAGCACAGGTGCACAGAAACCGAGCAGGAACCCCACACCTCCACTCACACACACACATGAACACACACACACACACACACACACACACACACACACACACACTCCTTCCTCTCCTCCCTCCTGTCACAGCCAAACAGCCCTCCTCCCGTGCTCAGGACCTCGGCCCCTCAGAGGCTCCCCTCAGGGGCCCTTCCTCCCTCCCGCATGTGGACACAAACACCTCGTGTTTCCACAACCTGCCACTCGCAACCAAAACGACACTCGCCCCTTTGTTCACCCGTTTCCCGCTCCCACCCCAGCCAATCTGTCCTCCTGTCCAAGGGCAGGGGACCCACCGCGGTGACCGCCAGGCCTCTGAGCCCAAGGTCACCTCCCATCCTCCTGCCAGGAGGCAGCTGCCCTGCCCTGCGCCCGGCTGCCTCCTCTGTGCCCGACCGTGCGCTGGACCCCTGCGCCCCCTCCTCCCCGCCCTCTGGCCTCGCGCCTCAGGGAACATGTCCTTGGGATTTTAAGGGTCACAACGCGTTCAATCTCCAACCCAAGCTCTCAACTCCAGACGCGTCCTAATGGAGGTCTTGTCTCAGAAACGAGAGGCTGATAGAGTCGCCTCCCGGCCCAGCCCTCCGGGGCTGCCTGGAGGCCCAGGGCACCCACCCCTCCCTGTCCCACTGGCTGCCGCACTCGGCACCGCCATCCCCACCCCCACCCCCACCCGCTCAGCGGGCTGCTCGCACCGGGCCCTTCCGTCCGGCCGTCAGTGCCACCTCCAGCGCTGCATGGGCGACCTTCCTTCTCGCCACTCGCCTCGATATTCCCCCCCCCCCGCCCCGCACACATCTGGTGCTTCCTGGTACCATCAGCCCCTCTCACAACAGAACGAGGCCCCGCCAGCAGCAGCACACAGTAGGCCCTCAGAATGTCTGCAGCGTGAGCGTCCCAAGGACTCACTCGGCCTCCCCAGGCTGCACTCGCCCTCAGAAGGGGCCCCGGCTGCCGACAGGACTGAGAAGGGAGAAGGAAACAGCGGTGAACGGGCGAGGCTCAGGGGTCTGCCCCACTCCCAGGCTGAGGGACCAGGGCCCCAGCTCACCCACGACCCGCTCGCTGCCCCTGGGCGAAAGCGCCAGTCTCGGGGCCCATATCCGGAGTCTTTTAGCCCGTCCCCCAGGCCGAGCAGGAGCTAGAGGTCCAGCCGCATCCACTCCCCGGGTGCTGGGCCCTCGCCTGCAGTCAGACACAGACCAGAGCACCGCTTCTTCCAGATGCAATCACCCCGCCCAACCCACCCCACCGAGGGCCTCCCCGACAGCTGGGGCCACATCACTGCCACGGATGCAGGGAGCACATGTGAAGGGTGGGAAGACGTTCCCATGTGACCTGCCTGCAAGGAGAGCCAGCCCAGGGCCAGCTAAGCCCCTGACGAGGCTTAAATCAACTGAGAATCACAGCCTAGGCCTCTGAGCCTTTAGAAAGAAGCTACCAACGAATCCGCAGAGAACTAGTCTCTTATGAGAAACAGGCACGGCAGTCATGAGTACAGCCTGTCAGCTGACCAGCAGACCATGTGACCTGACCCTCCAGCCACAAGGCTGGGGAAGCAAGACTCCATCGGGTGCAAAAGGACAGGGAAGACCAGACTGGAGCAGGTCAGAGGCCCCGGTCCTCCTGTAGGCCCCAAGGCCGGGGGAGCTCTTGAAGACCAGCAGCTGGTCACGGAGAAGCACCTTGGGCTTGGTGTGCAGACGGCTCTGGGTGATGGGCCAGTCCCAGCCAGAAGTGGACGGCGTGTGGTGTTACAACCTCCACGGGAAAGTCCCCTAGCGACGGTCCCACAGGGGGAGCTTTACAGAGGGCAGGGTCCACCCTGTACGGACCAGAAAGGTAATGACTCCCAGGGGGTCAGGGCCATGGAGAGAACAGCCTGGGCGTCTGGGGACGAGACCGTCCGAGAGGACACGTGTGGGTGGGCAGAGTGCCCCCACCACGAGGCAGCAGGAGGAGGCTCTCTGGACAGATGACACGTCTGTGGACGTCCTCAGCCTCTCCCCTGGCCACCCCGCACCGATCTCCACAGGCCACAGGCAAAGTGGCCACAGAGCAGGGACGGGGGTGACGCCCGGGGCCAACCACATGGACCCCCCCACCCAGGCCACTACTGGGGGCCCACCCTGCCAGAAGCAGAGCCCAGAGCCGGCCCCCAGGCGCCCCCGCGGGGACCCACCAGCCCCTCCCCAAGCAAGGCCCTCAGCTGTCCTCAGCGGACATGCAGGCGGGGGTTATGGGCTCTGCCTGCCCTGCCCTCCAGGCCTCTCCCTGGACCACCGTCTGAGCCTCAGGACCAATGCTGCATCCAACCCGGGCACGGCCCACAGCTCCCACCTTACCATGGACCTACCCCGAAGCAGCTGGCCTGTGGGAGGGCCTGGTGGCCCTGAGGCGGGACGGGGTGGGGGGGTGAGGGGGACAGCCCTTCGTGGGGTGGGAAAACCCCTCTGAGCACTAGGACAAATGGGAGCAGCGACACCACTCCCCACCCCACGATCCCGGGCCCTGCTGGTCCAGAAGCATCCGCTCCCAAGATGCTTCTACCAGGGACGCACGCTGGGCCCACTGGGCTGGACCACAGCTGTTCATGAAAAGAGGGCTGGGGGCCAGTGCGGGCAAAAAAGCTCCAATCACCAAGGACAGATTGGGATGCTGCTGCCCAGAGGGGCAGGGAGGTCTGCGTCCAACATGAAAAATTATCGCCAAACTCCAGTAATAAAAAGCCAGTCTGGGTCCCCGTACAAGGGGACCCAAGGCATGTGGGGCTGGGGCAGGGGTCAGCTGGGCTCCTGGGCCACTAACCACACAAGGCCTGCGGGCCAGTTACACAGACACAGGTTTGTATCCAGCAGTGGCCCCCTTTCCCCTCCCCCCTTCCTAATCTCACGCAAGGCCCCTTGGTGGTGCTGAGGTTCACAGTCCAGCCTTAAGGTGACAAATGCTCAGGTGACATGAGACGGTCACTCAGAAGTAGGGCCGGCGGTGGTCAGGCTGGTGTCTGTCCGCCTTCTGGGGCGGGTGAGGGCCTCCTCCTTGGTACAAAGATGGCAGCACCTTCTCAGGGAGAAGCATGTGCTGTCGCGCTCCTACAGGGCCACGGCGGAGGCACAGGGGCTGCAGGGGGCACTGCGCCCTCCACCGCCCTGCGGCCCTGCTGTGAGCTGGGCCAGGACCCGCCACTGACACCTCTCCTTCATCGGCCGCCCCTGCCTAGCGGGAAGGAGGCGGGAGGCACGGGCTGGGGGCCCGCTGTCTCCCGTCATCTTGCTGCTCCCGCCGGCAGCACCCAGGGCATCCAGCGTCCCCCTCCTCCGGCACCCCCAGAACCAGCATCGTGGTCGCGCCTCCTGGAGGAGCCAGCACCCCGTCCCCAGTGGGCAGGGTCCCAGCTCTCGGAGCCCCTCCCCTGAGCTTCCAGGTTCCATAACCCCAATCTCCTTCCTTTCCTCCCCTAGCCCCAGGTTAGGGGGGCAGGGGGGTTGCCGCCTGCAGGTCTGTGTTCGTCGGGCCCCCTTCTCGATTTCTTGCTCGCTCATCCCCTGTCTGAGGCCCGATGTTAAATTCTCTCGACTAAAGCACCTGACGGGTGCTTCCCCGACCAGCCCTGATGGCTCAGGATGTCCCCAAACCAACTGCTCCCAGCTCTGCTCTATCAAATCACAGGGCGATGCTTCTGGGCGTTCGGGGGGAACAAAGATGCTGTCGTCAGCGAGGCTGAGGCAGGGCAGGAACCCCGGAACTCGCCCCCAGGGCCCTGCGCCTCCCCCAGGCCTCAGTGTCTTCATCTGCAAGATGGGGACAAAGCTCCCTGGCCCGTGGGTGACTGACGTGCTCTGGAGGGCGGGCAGAGCCGGGCAGGTGGGCCGGACGGATGCAGGGCCTCGGGACTCCCGCCCACCGTTCCCCTGGGCAGCTGCGTCCCCCCAACCCCCAGAGCTCCCCGCCGCCCCCCTCAGAGTCGCCTCGCCACCTACCTCCTGACAAATGAGGCTCAGCGACACGGTCCAGTCCACGAGAGACACGAGCAGCACCACGAGGTAGGCCAGCAGCCAGGGGTTCTTCCGAAACTGGGCCCACCCAACCAGGTAGCTCTGCAAGAGGGACGCGGCTGAGCCGGGGGTGGCCACACAGACCCCGGCCGGGCAGCTGGTCTGAGGCCTGTGATGCACGCGGGCGCTAGGCAGCCTCAGCGAGCAGCACGGTCCCCGCGGGACTCACAGCAGGAAGCTGAGCCATGGTCAGAAGGCCCACGGTCCTCGCCCAGCCTGCGGGTGACCCTGGGCAGCCCGTGACCCTGGGCTCCGCACTGACCGGCTGCGCCCATGTCCTCATGGGTAACGGGGTCCCTGCCTGTCCTGCCTACCCAACCACCACTGTAGCTTGTGCCTAGGAATCGTTCCGGAAGAGCCTAGGAATCTGACCAGATGCGCAGGGGACGCGCCTTGGGAAGGCGGGAGTTCGTCACCTGTTCGGCGCACCTAACTGGCCCTTTCCCATCACTGACCCCCGCCGGAGGTCACAGCTTGCAGATAAAACACGTGCTCTCTCTCACCTTTCGAGACTTCCCAAATGGACCAACCATTCCAAACAGGCTAATGAGAACTTCTACCCAGTTTCAGTTCCAGTTTAAAAACCCCCAGACCTCCTAACCACATGATAGGCTAAAAAAGAAGAAATAAGAAACCGCCCGGGCCCTCAGTCACACACACATGCATCAACGCTCACCCACGCCCCTCCGAGTCAGGCCACAGAGGCCAAACCACCCCGCAAGGGGGCGCCCTGCAGGCAGGGTATGGACGTGCACGTGGGCCGGGGCTGGAGCAACGGAATCAGAATCACTGTTGTTTGTCAGAAGCGACAGAAGGCGTGGCCAGTGGTACACCCTGCGTCTCAATGGGAAGTCACTACAGCTCTGAAGCCCTGACACAGCTCAGCTCAGGCAAGCAAGGCAGGGCCCACCTCCAGCTTCTAGAAGGACCTGCGTCAGGAAGCCAGAGCTGCACACGGCTGGGGGCGGGACAGCAGCCCCTCCCCTCCGGGCTTCTCCTCTGTCGGGGCGGGAGCGTAGGCCATGGAGAGACGCCCGGTCCCCTCTTGTTCAGCGGGGGTCCCTCCCCACAGAGGCACTGCCGGACCCTCGGCCACTCTCTCCCAGGGTCCCGCAAGGCTGTGCGCCCCCGATGGCTCGGCCGGCCCCCATCGGTGGTCTGGGATGGGGGAGAGCTGTCCAGGAGGCAGCCTAGGCCTCTGCTCCGTGGCGCACAGTGGGACAGGCAGCTTGCTCCAGGAGCGCGAAAAGTAAACCCAGGAAGCAGCAGCCGGGCCGGGAGGGCGCGGGTCCCAACCTCAGCACCTGTGCAGCCCCCTCACCTTCACGGAGACGTCGGCCACGAAGACCAGCAGGCAGAGTGCCTCGACGCCCTCGGTCAGGCCGCAGGGCGGCTCCCAGGGGGCCGGGCGGTAGCGCACGTCAGAGGTGCTGGTGAGTGACGAGGGGGTCTCGATAAAAGCCAAAGCCAGGATCAAGAAAATGGTGACGCTCAGAGTCCTGGAAAAGGGACCGAAACTGGTCAAAAGGCAAAAGAACCAGCCACACGCCGGGGCCAAAGAAGCAGAGGAGCAGGCGGGACGCCAGGAAGGGTCCAAAGGCGGAGCCCACACCTCCTGCTCCGTGGCCACTCGTGTGTGTGGTCAGATAACACGTACCGGCGCTCAACTCAATTGCCGTGGCTGGCCGGAAGGTGCTGGAAAGGGACCCTCACCACAGAGGGGCCGGGCTCTGTTCCGATGGGGAGGGGAGACGGCGGGGAGGGGAGCCTGCCTGGCCCCCGAGACCAGCCCCCTCCCCAGGCCCGGCTGCGGGAGGCCCGCGGCGCGCGCATGCGCTCTCACCACTGGCTCGTGCTGGAGTAGTACCGTCGGTACAGCCACAGAGATCTGGCGTCCACGCGGTGGTTGATGGAGCGATACTGGAAGTGAAGGTCACACGGGGCACGTTGAGGGTCCCCTCCGTGCCACACAGCACAGCCAGCCCCATGCAGGGCACCCCTCTCACCCACGACAGGCCCGAGGTGGGGACACAGGCTGGGGATCGCAGGGTCCACCTCCACTCAGTACAGGGACCAGGGGCTCGTCGGGACCCAGCAGGGTCAGACCCTCCCAAGCTGCAAGGTTTCCCCAGGGCCGGTAGGTGGACGGACACTTGCTGGCTGGATGCCAGCTGTGCCCTGTCTGTGAGGGTCTCCCCTCCTCTGTGCAAGGCTGACCCCACCCACCTCAGCTCTGTCTCCATGCAGGACGCCCCCAGCCTCATCCGCCAGGTGGGGCACTGGTGGCTCTAGTCTCTTTCCCTGATTAAGCCTGTGTGCTGTCTGCAGGCAGGGGAAGGTCTTGCCACCTTTGGGCATCTTTCATGCGACCGAGATCAGGGCAGCACACGACAGGCCCTCGGCAGGCGGTGAATCAGTGAAATGAGGGACGAGGGACCCAGAAGAGCACCCAGCACGTGTCTCCTTAAGGGGGACTCGAGGAGACCATGCCCCAAAGCCCAGTCATCGCAGCCACAATGACCACACGGTCCAGCAACCGCAACCCTGGCCCCAGGATGGCAGGAGAGAAGGGGCCAGTGGGGCAGCCATCGTGCATTCCCCACGAGCCCCAGGGACAAGCCGCCGGGAGCAGGCGCCGCCCACCTGGATGGCGTCTTCGATGAACACCACAGCCTGGTCCAAGCACAGATCCCGCCTGGCCACGGCACCTGCGGGCAGAGGGGACACGTAGGGTGGGGAGGGGCCTCGGGAGGCGCTCGTCCGCTACAGGGCCACCGAGAGCAAGGCAAGATCCCGGCTGCATCCTCTCCAAGGCTCTGGGACGAGACGCCTCTTGCCCCGCAGCGTGTGTGCACGCCCACAGGGCAGGACCCCCGAGGGCTGGGCCCCAGGTGGGGCAGAGTCTAAGCACGGGCTCCGGGCCCAGAGGAACAGCAGCTCCCACGGTTCCCACCCCCTGGGGTGGAGTGGCAGAGGGCGCAAAGCAGCCAGTGGGACGGAACCAGGCTCAGGGGGCTCAGACCCCGGCTCCGCACCTACTGGCTCAAAGGCTGAGGGCCGTGGGCTTAAGCTCACTGTGCCTGTCTCCCCCTGTCAAATGGGGGTGTTAACAGCCACACAGCTTGGCCCTCAATGCAAGTGCAGGACCCCCCAGGGCCGGCCCGGCACACAGAACGTGCTCACAGCCACCCTTCTGCCCCGTCCCACCACCAGCCTCCTGGTGACCTTCGTCAGGACGCTGCACCCCCGCTTACGTGACTGTAAGATGGGGCAGCGCTACCGGCCTACCCGCTCACCAAACAAGATCACAGATTTAACACTCACACAGGAAGATGATATCTAGAAGCTTGAGGCGCTGCGTGACCCTCCGTCAAATACTCAGCACTAAGAAGGACCCTCTGAGGCCATCGTGGCTCCCTGCTTGTGTCACAGGCCCACAGGGCCAGGCGATCGCAACCGAGTCACCCCGAGGATGGGAGGCGAGGGAACCTTCACCAACCAGGGACTGGGGTCCTCGGGGCCAGGGAGGCTGGGGTGGTGCAGGTTCCTGACTAGGAGGGGCCTTCAGGACAAGTCACATGGCTCAAACCCCTGGTCTGTCACCTTGGCCTAGGGTTCTGCCCACCGCGTGCGTGGTGGGCAGCTTTGCACAGAAGCCTGATGTAAAGGGCCAAGAAAGGCACGAGGAGCCGCAGCTCACAGGAAAAAGGACCCCCCAGAGAGGCCCCGGAGACGGCGCAGCCCAGGCCCCGGCGGGGGGGCAGAGCCGGCACACAGCCCCCAGCAGCTCCCAGATCCAGGCTTGGAAACGTGGTGAACAGGCCTGTCACCATTTCTGTTGAAGGTTCTACTTTCACATCTGCCCTTGAGCCCAGGAGCTGCCCAAACCGCCCTTAACCGGTCCCGAGAGATGCAGAGATGTCGAGGCCAGAGGCGGGGGAGGCCGGGCACCTGGGCAGAGCTCCGGGCCCTGCCCACTCGCCTGCCGACCCCAGGGACGCAGCTGCCGCTGTCCTCAGGGACTGTGCCCACCGGGGACGTGGGGGACCCTGGACAGAGACAGGAGGCTGGACTCTGTCCTGTCTCCGCCATCACCTTGCTGTGTCACCCAGGAACAGCACCCTCCTCCATCTGGGCCTCAGGTTCCTCCGTGGACGACCTCCATGCTCACGTGAGGGGCCAAAAAGTTCTCCTACAGAGGCTCTGAGGGTGGCGACCGCCTGCTTCCCCTGGAAGCGCCCGGGAACACTGTGATGTGAAGGCACCCTGTTTTGTTCCCTGCTGTACCCACAGAGCCCAGGACAGCATGGGGCTCGGCACACAGCAGCCCACAAGTCCCACTGATCGACTGAGTGAACAGCCGAGGGCAGCCTGGGAGGGCAGGGTGGTCTGAGGGGCCGGAAGAGGCCCCATGTCACCAAATCCCCGGGTGAGAACTCAGGGGACTCAGCCTGGAGAGGTCCAAGGAGACAAGCTTCCTGGATAAGCAGAGACAGGCAGCCAGGGCCCCCAGAGCTCGCTCCAGGACCAGGACTGGGTGCAGCGGAAGGGGCTCCCTCTGGCCACCCGGCCCTCAAGGCACCAAACCTCAGGAAAGCCATCCCCCACCACTCTGCGGCCCCGACACCAGCCTCCCTTTCCCACCCTGCGGTGGCCGGAGGGATCCTGTCACAAACCCTCAGATGGTAACCACAGCTTTCCGTGGGTCCCCACTGCTCCGGGAGAAAGTCCACACCCCGCCCCCAGCCCGGCAGCTCGGGGGCACACCCCGCCCGCCTGCCCGCCTCCTCCCCTGCTGCTTCCTCCACCCTGTGCCCTCCGCGCCACTCACCCTGAACTTGGCTCCGCCAAGGCCAAGCTCTCCAAAGCCTCCCAGGCTGTCGGCCCTACCAGGAGCGCTGTGCCCCAGCTTGGCGTCCAGGGACTCATTGCCTCAGGTGGCCATCAGCTGTCAGCGCCCCCCCCCAACCACTGTAGAATGTCGGAGCACAGAGGACATGGGGGCTCGAACACCTCAGCCCTGCACAGGTCCCCCCGCCCCAAGTCTGCCCTCCCCAACATCCCAGAATAAACCCCCCTCCCGCTCTGGCTCCAGCCCCTGCCCACTCCCCACTACCTGGGTGGGGTCCTGACTAGCTGCCTCTGTGACCCTGGACAAGCCCCTGACCCTCTCTGTGCCTCACTTCCCGCGGGCCCTACACAACAGGACTGATGGGCAGGCGGAATGGGTTACTGTAGCTGAAGTGCTGTGCACGGTAAGCTCTTCATAAACATTTGCTACTATTGTTATTCTCAAAGCCCCTTCTATGGCGCAGTGACCCCTTGTCCTCTGACTTTTCCATAACCAGTAAGAGGGTAATTCCCTGACCAGGAACAGGAAGAGAAAATGACTATCCCCACCCTGTGGTCACGGCCCAGAGGTGGGGCTGGGTCTGGACCTGACCACCGGGCCCACTGGGGTCCACGGAGCACCCAGCAGCAGCCCTCCCCCACCCTTGTCGGTAGGAGAGTCCAGCTAGCTGCGGACAGGCGGACCCTGAGCTCAGGACCCCATCCAGGAGCCCCGCACAGGAGCTGGGCAGAAACTGAATGAGGGTCTGCAGAGCCTGGCTGGACAGCCTGACCAGGGAAATCCAGAACACAGAGTGTCCTGTCCATGTTCTCCGAAGCCCCCACCAAGGCCACGGCGTCGGGACAAAAAGCCATCCCCAGGGTCCCCCTTCACCAGCCACACTGCCTGCCCCGGCTCCTGTCCCTAGGGTGGGTCTCACCTGTCCTCCATGCACTCTCCCGGGGCTGGACCTGCAGTGATCAGGGTTCTCTGCCCAGAATGGCCATCAGCACTGACGTGCACCAGCTCTGCCACCTGGCCGGGCACCTGGACTCTCTCTGAATCCTCACAACGCCCCGACCACCCCCCTTTTATTGAGACTCAGAAAGGTTACGCAACCTGCCAAGGTCACACAGCCGGGAAGTGGCCTCCTGGCGCAAAGGCTGCATCCCCTGAATGCCACCACGTCCAGGGCCCCGGGAGGTCTTGCACGGACTGGACGGAGAACTTTCCCAGGACAGCCTGAGATGGGCAGGTGGGCATGTTTTCCATCTCCTGCCAGGGACCCGCCCCAATAATCCCAGGACAGGCACACACCGCGGACCCCTCCCCAACAGAGGAGGAAAGTGAGCCCAGAGACAGAAGGTGGCCTGGAAGGAGCACCCAGTGTGGGTGCCTGCAGCGGCTGAGACAGATCCCAGGTCTATGTTCTTGGACAGGTCCTGGACACTCTCTGGGCCTCAGTTTCCCCCTCTGCAAAACGAGGCTGAGGCCCTTCCATCCCTAACCCAGCACCCAGTGCCCTTGCGGTCTGCCAGGGACAGAAGGATTTCACCCTCCCCGCCCTCCTTGGGTTTCAGCAATCTCTCTGCGGGTAAACAGGAAGAGCAGGATGGAGCTGCAGAGAAGGAAGGAAGGAAGCCGCCCCGGTCTGGGGAGGCCTGCCCCAAGCCGACGCTGAAGGAGAAGCCTCACAATTCACTCCCAGCTGGGTTCGAATCCCACCTCGGCCACTTCCTGGCTGTGAGCCCTTGAGTAGGGGAACGCCCCTCTCTGTGCCTCACTTTCCCCGTAAGAACTGGGGAAAACGGAAGTGCTTCCTCCTAGGAATCACCAAGGCGATCCACGGAAAGCACGAGGCCCCGGGCGAACCGTGGGGGCTGCAGGGGGCTGGCTGCCCCTGGGCTGAGCGAGGCTTCTCAGCCCGATCGGTCGGGGGCAGGGCGCGACCCCGCAGAATCTGGCTGAAGCCCGCGCCCTGGCCGGGGCCGGGGTCCGCACGGCGCAGCCGCCCCGCCCTCGGGAAGGCGGCTCCCTGGCGCGCCGCGCCGCCCGGGCCCGCTCGGACCCCGGCCGGGGGAGCGGGGCGCGCCCGCAGGGACAGCAGTGACGCGGCGCGGGCCGGCGGGACCCCACGCGCCACCCCTGCGCGGCCCGGCCCCTCCCCAGGCCGCGGCTCACCAGGACCGACTTGGATGCTGTGACAGGAGGGTACGCCCGCCGGGGAATGGCGGGCACTGCCGCCGCGGGTCCGGCTCAGAAGGGGCTCCAATTCCTCCCGGGGGTCCGCCATGGGGTCACAGCCGGCCACCAAGACCTCACACAAGCACAAGACGCGAGCGCCGAGCTCCACTGCGCAGGCGCAATGCCCCCGCCCCCGGGGTTCGGGAGGAGGCGGGGACAGCCCTGTGATGTACGGGACGCTCCTTCCTACCAGCCAATGAAGACGGAGATCTTGCTCTTGGAGGCGGGGGCTTAGCCGGCCACGCCTCCTGGTGGGTGGGGCTCAGCCTCCTTCCATCGGGGCGGGGCTCTAAGGCCTTCTAAGGAAGGCCTTCTCTGTCAAAGGGTGGTCCCCGGCCAGCTCCGTCAGCATCACGTGGGCGCGGGTTAGAAATGCACATTCTTGGGCCCCCTCAGACCCGCTGAATCGGAAACTCGGGGCAGGGCCCAGGAATCTGTGTTTTGCATGTGACTTTTGGGTACATGGGAGTGACGCCAAAGGTCATCCCCCAAAATGGAATTTGAATTTACCCTCTGATAATGAAATTAGGGAGGTTAAGTATAATTGAGGGTAAAGTTTATAATGACAAGTGATACATTTGAAAAAAATATTTACACTATATATAAAAAGTATTTCCAACATTAATAGGTAAAGAGCTTTTTTTCTATTGCTGCAGTGACACAATACCACAAATTTAGCTTAAAACAACTCCCACATATTATCTCTAAGTCCTGGAGGTCAGAAGTCCAGTGGCTGGGCAGGGTTCTCATCTCAAGGCCTCAGGAGGCCAAAGTCAAGGTTTCAGCCCACCTGGGCTAGGCTCATCCAGGTGGGTGGCAGATTCACTGCCATGGGGCTAGGACTGAGGTACCCATTTCTTCTCTTTTTTATAAATTTATTTATTTTATTTATTTATTTTTGGCTGCGTTGGGTCTTCGTTGCTGCGCACGGGCTTTCTCTAGTTGCCGTGAGCAGGGGCTACTCTTCCTTGTGGCGCACAGGCTTCTCCTTGCGGTGGCTTCTCTTGTTGTGGAGCACGGGCTCTAGGCGCGTGAACTTCAGTAGTTCTGGAGCGTGGGCTCAGTAGTTGTGGTGCACAGGCTTAGTTGCTCCATGGCATGTAGGATCTTCCTGGACCAGGGCTCAAACCCGTGTCCCCGGAAGTGGCAGGCGGATTCTTAACCACTGTGGCACCCTGAGGTACCCATTTCTTGCTGGATGTTGGCTGGGGGTCATTCTCGGCTCCTAGAGGCTACTGCATTTCTTTATTTATGGCCCCCTCCATCATCGGAGCCAGGAAGAGAGCACTGAATCCTCCCATGCTTTGAATGAGATGCTTCAAGATGCAGCAAGGTGCTTCCAATCCTTCTGACCTCCCCCTCTGCAGCATCTCTTTGCTTATAAGGGCTCATGTGATTACACTGGACACATGGGATAATCCAGGATAATCTCCTTAGTTTAAAATCAGCTGATTAGGGCTTCCCTGGTGGCGCAGTGGTTGAGAGTCCGCCTGCCGATGCAGGGGACACGGGTTCGTGCCCCAGTCCCGGAAGATCCCACACGCCACGGAGCGGCTGAGCCCGTGAGCTATGATTAGTACCCTTAATTACATCTGTAGAATCTCTTTTGCCATCTAACTGACCATAACCACAAGCATGATGGGGAGGGGGAGGTCATGGGGCCCATAATTCTGCCTCCCATAGAGCTCTTAAAAATCAGTAAGAGAGAGATTATAAAGCAGAAACTAACACACCATTGTAAAGCAATTATACTCCAATAAAGATTTTTTAAAAAAAGAAAAAAATCAGTAAGAGGGACCTCCCTGGTGGCGCAGTGGTTAAGAATCCACCTGCCAATGCAGGGGACGCAGGTTCGAGCCCTGGTCCGGGAACTAAGATGCTGCGGGGCAACTAAGCCCGCCTGCCACAACTGCGGAGCCCACGTGCTCTGGAGCCCGTGCACCACAACTAGAGAAGCCTGCATGCCGCAACGAAGTTCCTGCGTGCCACAACGAAAAGACCTGAGGCAGCCAAATAAATTAATTATTTTTTTTAAAAAATCAGTAAAAGGGGCTTCCCTGGTGGCGCAGTGGTTGAGAATCTGCCTGCTAATGCAGGGGACACAGGTTCGAGCCCTGGTCTGGGAGGATCCCACATGCCTCGGAGCAACTAGGCCCGTGAGCCACAACTACTGAGCCTGCGTGTCTGGAGCCTGTGCTCCTCAACAAGAGAGGCCGTGATAGTGAGAGGCCCGCGCACCACGATGAAGAGTGGCCCCCGCTCGCCACAACTAGAGAAAGCCCTCGCACAGAAACGAAGACCCAACACAGCAAAAATTAATTAATTAATTAATAAACTCCTACCCCCAACATCTTCTTTAAGAAACAAAATCAGTAAGAAAAAGACTAAATTCCCCCTAGGTGGGAAAGCGGCAAAGGGTAAGAACCAGAAGTACACAAAAGAAGAAATATGAATAATGAATGCTCGACGCAAAGCTCCACCTCCTTAGAATACAGGCATGCAAATTAAAATAACAATGAAATCTTTGAGCCCATCACTTGGCAAGTATTTAAAAGATGATACAGCTCTGGAGGGCACAGTGTGGTTACCCCAGGAGGGTAGAGAGAAATCACAGGATGCGTTCATGGGTTTGGTTTGTTTTTTTCTTAAACAATCTGCGTGCATTTTAAAACCTAGAAAAGGCTCCCGCCCTGTGTCCATCTTGGAATTGGGAGGAAAAGGGAGAGGGACACTGGGACGAGACGGGGGGGGCTGTGGTGAGGAGAGAGGCGGAGACTGAGAAGAGGAGAGGGGCAGAGGGCATCGGGACCGCCCTCAGCTACGTACAATCTTTCAGCTGTCCTGGGGAGAGAGAAAGGGAAAGGGAGGGGGCCGGGGTGGGAGTGGCGGCTCTCACCCCCGGACTCCGGTGTGAGAGGGGCTGTGCCGTCGGAATCCTCCGGGTAGGCCCCCATCAGTGGCCAAAAACCTGGGGCTCTGTCCCCTCTGTCCCGAATTTCCGGGCCTGACCCCACGCTTCTGAAATATCCGGGTCTCAGCTCCTGAGATTCCAGATATCTGGGACTCCTCTCTAAACCTGGGGCTCTGTTTCTGGGGTTCAGGACCCTGCGTGCACCAGCATCCGGGGTTCATTCCCCATGAGTTCAAATATCAGATTCGGCCTCCCCCCCGCGTTCAAATATCTGGGGTTCAGACCCCACAATCAGAAATCCGGGATCCAGCAACCAGCGCCCTAGAGGAGGGACCCCCCAGGAAGGGGTGGGAGGACGGGGGAAGAGGTGGCAAGGGGAAAGGTCTCCTTGGCCCTCTCCCTGCTTGGCAGAGCCGTTGGCGGACCCCAGGAGGAGGTGGAGACCCTGGGCACCAGAGTGACCCCTAGCAGGTCAAGCCCCACTCTCAGGACCCCCAGGGGCCACCATGCCGGGCCGGGAGCCTGAAGGACCCCGACGTGGCTGAGCTCTTCTTCAAGAACGACCCGGAAAAGCTCTTCCGTGACCTCCGGGAAATTGGCCACGGCAGCTTTGGAGCCGTGTACTTTGCCGGGAGTGTCCGGAATAGTGGGGTTGTGGCCCTCAAGAAGGTGTCCTACAGTGGGAAGCAGTCAAATGAGAAACGGCAGGACATCATCAAAGAGGTGCGGTTCCTGCAGAAGTTCCGGCATCCCGATGCCATTCAGTACCGGGGCTGTTACCTGAGGAGGCACACGGCTTGGGTGGTGGTGGAGTATCGCCTGGGCTCAGCTTCTGACCTCCTAGAAGTGCACAAGAAGCCCCTTCAGGAGGTGGAGATTGCAGCTGGGAACCACGGGGCCCTTCACGGCCTGGCTTATGTGCACTCCCACAACGTGATCCGTAGGGATGTGAGGCTGGAAACATCCTGCTGTCAGAGCCAGGCCTGGTGAAACTGGGGGACTTCGGCTCTGCACTCGTCATGGCACCTGCCAACTCCTTCGTGGGCGCCCCGTACTGGATGCCTCCAGAGGTGATCCTGGCAATGGATGAGGGGGCAGGACGATGGCAAGGTGGATGTCTCGGTCCTTAGGTATCACCTGCACCGAGCTGGCGGAATGGAAACCACCGCTGTTTCGCATGAATGCGATGAGTGCCTTATACCACATTGCAGAGAGCGAGTCCCCGGTGCTCCGGTCAGGACACTGGTCTGAGTACCTCCGGAATTGTGTCGACTCCTGCCTTCAGAAAATCCCTCGAGACAGACCAACCTCAGAGGTTCTTCTGAAGCACCGCTTTGTGCTCCGGAAGCAGCCACCCGCAGTCATCATGGACTTAATCCAGAGAACCAAGGATGCTGTCCGGGAGCCGGACAACGTGCAGTACCGCCAGATGAAGAAGATACTGTTGCAAGAGGCGCCCAGTGGCCCTGGCGCTGAGGCCCCAGAGGAGGAGGCCAAGCCCTCCATGCAGCGGGCCGAGACACGGGCCGGTCTAGAGAGCCCTCCAGCCAGAGCAGCTCAGTCAACAGCCTGGCAGACACCTCTGACAAGGAGGCACAGGCCCTGAAGCCCGGAACACGGCCGCGATGCGGGAGGGCGAGCACGCCGTCATCTCCCACAGCTCCATCGTCCACCGGCTGCCGGGCTCTGACAGCCTCCGTGACGACCCCTACCCGCCAGAGATGAGCCCGGGCCCTCTCCAGCCACCTGCAGCCCCGGCTCCCACATCCACCACCCCTTCTGCCTGCTGACAGGCCTACTGCCGCAGCCGGGACCACTCTGCCACCATCCGTACTGCCTGCCTGGTCAGCCGTCAGACCCGGGAGCGCGCGCAGGACTCAGCCCTGCGGCAGCAGCCGCAGGCAGAGGCGACAAAGCACCGGACGCCGCTGCTGGCGTCGGGGCTGAGGCTGAGGGCTGAGCCTCAGGAGCGGGAGCTCGAGGCCGGCGGGCTGGCTTTGGGGCTGCGGCCGAAACGCTGTCAAGGCAGCACCAGGCTACCGGCGAGAAGGCGGCGCGAGCTGCCCAGGCTGAGGCGGGTAACTGCCAGCAGCACGTCCTCGGGCAGCAGAAGAAGGAGCCGGCCGCCCTGCCCGAGGCGCAGAAGCGAGCCTCCAAGCTTCGGAAGGCGCAGCTGAAGGAGGTGGGATGGGGCTGCAGCGGTGGGTGGGGTTGATGGAGGGTGAGGCGGCCCTGACCTCCTTGCTGTCCCGCTGCGCTCGCCGGGGAGCGCCAGAAGCCCAGCACTCCCAAGCGGGAGAAGCCCGGGTGGCTTTTGCGGCCGAAGGAGCAGCTACAGCAGCGCCAGGCCTTGGAGCTGCAGTGTCGCCAGTACCAGCGCGAGATGCTGCTGGCTCGTCACAGCCTGGACCAGGACCTGCTTCGAGAGGTAGGCCACCCCCTCCCCTGTTCCCCTCCCAGATCCCAGACACCTACATCCTTTTCCATTTGCCTCACTTGTGGTTGCCATTCCCCTCTGCCCTCATTCGTGTTACAGCCCGGCTTCTTTTCCACACCTCTTTCGCTTCTCATGCCCGCCAGACCCTGCTAGAGTTCCCAGGCCCGCCAGGAGCTTGGCTCCCTTCCACCTCTCACCTGCACCCCCTGTCTCCCCACCCTCGGCTCCCTCTGCCGAGGAGTCCTGGGGCTCTCCCTTCCTTGACACCAACAAGGCTTTCGGACCAGTTTCTGGGCTCTGCCTCCCTTTTGCCTCAGGACTTGAACAAGAAACAGACACAGAAGGACTTGGAGCGTGCATTGCTGCTACGGCAGCATGAGACCACACGGGAGCCGGAGCTGCGGCAGCCCCAGGCCGTACAGCGCACACGGGCCGAGCTCACCCGCCGGCTGCAGCAGATAGAGCTGGGCAACCAGCTGGAGTACAGTAAGCAGCGTGCACAAGACCGCGGCCCAGGTTCGCCAGCAGCCCAAGAGCCTCAACGTACGTGCAGGCCGGTGTTCCCCGGGCCTCCCACTCCCCGCTCCTGGGGCTCTGGGACCACCTAACACAGGCACCCTTAAAGAAGAGCAGCCCTGCTAATCTGGCCAGGAGGCAGACCAAAGAATCCTGGGAGGGCTTCCCTGGTGGCGCAGTGGTTGAGAATCTGCCTGCCAATGCAGGGCACACGGGTTCGAGCCCTGGTCCGGGAAGATCCCACATGACGCGGAACAACTAAGCCCATGCGCCACAACTACTGAGCCTGCGCCCTGGAGCCCGCGAGCCATAACTACTGAGCCCACAAGCCTCAACTACTGAAGCCCGTGCACCTAGAGCCCGTGCTCCGCAACAAGAGAAGCCACTGCAATGAGAAGCCCGCGCACCGCAACGAAGATTAGCCCCCGCTCACCGCGACTAGAGAAAGCCCGCGCACAGCAACGAAGACCCAACACAGCCAAAAATAAAATAAAATAAGTAAATCTTTTTAAAAAAGGAGAAGAATCCTGGGAGAGGAGGAGGAAGCAGTTCCAGAGAGGAGGATTCTGGGGAAGGAAGGGGCTGCCTTGGAGCCAGGAGAGCAGAGGATATTGGGGAAAGAGTCAGGAACCCCTAGCCCCAGCCCACAAAAGCAGAGGAGTTTGGCTGATGAGGAAGTTTGGGGGCTACCTGGGGAGGAGATGGAGGAGCATAGAGTTCCATCCCCGGCACCCCAGGAGAGGAGCCCCTGGGGCCAGGAGGCATCCGGAAAATGGAGGTTGTGGGGGAAGGAGGATGGTAGCCTCCTGCATGAGGAGTTGGAGAGCTTGGCTGGGTCCAGGGTCCAGCAGTGACCCCAGTGCCTGAGGAGGAGGGGGCTCCGTCTAGGACCCCGAGGGATCCTGGAGATGGCTGTCCCTCACCAGACATGCCCCCCGAACCCCCTCCCACACCCCTGAGGCCCGGCCCGACTAGCCAGCTCCCTGGACTCCTGTCCCATGGCCTCTTGGCTGGACTCTCCTTTGCAGCGGGGTCCTCCTCTGGCCTCCTGCCCCTGCTACTTCTGCTGCCGCTCCCACTGCTGGCGGCCAGGCGGGTGGTGGCCCGCAGGCAGCCCTGCTGGCCCTCGAGGTCGGAGGCTCCTACCTACTTCTTTGTACAGCTCTGCACCTGACCCCCGTCTATTCCTACTCCTGGCTCAGGGCACCGCACTGGGGGCGCCGAGGCCTCATGGGTGTCCCTCTGGGCCTTGGGGCTGCCTGGCTCCCAGCCTGGTCAGGCCTGGCTCTACCTCAGGCAGCTCTGGCCGCTGGGGACAAATGGGTGCGGCAGCAGGGCCCCCGGATGCACCAGGGCATCTCTCGACCCTGGTTGCATGCTCTGCTGTGTCTGTCGCCCATGACCTTCAGGGCCCTATAGGGCTGTGGGGGACCTGGGCCTATTCGCACTCTACCCCAAGACCAACGAGGATGGATGGTTTCCGCAGCCGTCTGCCTGTCCCTGGGCCCCGGCGGGGTAATCCTCTCACTGCCCGACACCCACTAGCCCTGTTGGCAAGGTTTGGGGGCCCGTGCAAGGGCTGGAACTGGCACCTGGCACAGGTCAGCCGGGGTTTAGCCAACCGCCTGCCCCCCTGGGCCATCCACACACTGGCCAGTTGGCCGTGAGCGGCCCAGCCGTATCCCCCCGCTGCTACCACGCAGCCAGCGCCGGCTAGGCCACCACCAGGGACTCTAGCTGCGCGGAGATCCCGAACCCGCCAGCCCTGGGGCCCCGCCCCCTGGAGGTGTGGCCAACTCTAGCTCCTCCCCAGCGCATATCTAGAGCATTGAAAACGCACTTCATCTGCCACTACTCAGTGAAGTTTCTCCAGTCCCAGATCTCTCCTCCCTTTCACCGCTCCTTCCTCGGTACGCTTGCCCACCTCACCCCTAGCCGTATGGGCCTCTAGACAGGCAGCGTCGTCTGCTGTGGAGTCCGGAGATTATATCTGGGGTTCTCCTGATGCCCCCCCCCCACCCTAAGTTATTGCTGTTCTGCCCCGTGTGTGCTCATCTCGCCCTCATCGACTCAGGCCCGGGACCGGGGGTGGCAGTGGGTGGGAAGAGTCATGTGGATTTTTTTTCTCCCTTTGGTTTTGTTTTTCTGTCTCGCTTCCAACCTTTCCCCCACCAAAAAAAGAAAAAAGACAAACACACCTAAAATACCTGAGCAGAACGGTAAAAACAAAAGAAATTAAATAAATAAATAAAACCTAGGAAAAAGTAAGACATGTTTGTTCTGAAAAAGGAGATAATAGATGCACACAGCCCTTTGCAAAAATGGCCCATCCCCCAAGGACTTGTCTCTACTGCAGTTAAAGAATTCCTTTGATGTTTGTACAAACTCATGAGGCCCGATTGGAAAGCAGTGCTGTGTAAGCGTTTGCATGGACTTTCTGGAGTCAGTCAAGGCTGGTTTGGATGCAGGTGGGGTTAACAGAAGGAGTGCTCATAAAAGGGGAGAGAGAAACAAGGTTTCTCAGATGCCAGTGCATGCCCCTGTACAACCAAACTGACCCTGGGGTGCAGACACATGGCCTCTGCGCCATGTCCACTACTAGCTTTCAGTAAGTAAGTCAGCCTCGCGCTTGGAGGTGCCCGTGGGGAGAGAAAGGGCTGGCGGGGCCCTCTGGGTAGCCGGGTCCTCACGACAGCCTGGTGGTCCCATGTGTGGGTCTCTTGGAGCCCAGGGCACTGCCTGAGGGGGACAGGACCAAGGGAGCAGAGCTGGCCTGGGAGTGAAACCAGAGGGGCACCAGCCTGGCCTCGATGTGACCTCAGGCAAGTCACAGCCCCTCTGCGTGCCTCAGTTTCCTCTTCTGTGAAGTGGGATCATAACAAACCCAAGACCGCTGTGAGGCATGAAGGAGATGGCACTGGCCCTCAGGACTCTCTGGGCATACACAGCCCCCCTAGCGGCAATGTAACCTCCGCTGAGGTCCAGTCCCCGGGTGAGCTGCCCCTCAAGGTCCAGCCGCTCTGTGAGGTTGACCAAGAGCCACCACTCAGCCAGTCCTGCCCAGCAAGTGTCTACCGAGCACCTACTGCCTGCCAGACACCAGGCTGGGCGCTGGGATAACCAGTCTGGGCGCTGGGATACAGCAGCGAACAAAACAGGTGCTTTGGGATGCCAGCATCCTGACTCTGCTACTTCTGCTCCTAGGCTGGCCCAGCTCTGAGGATGTAGGCGTGTCATGCCCCTCTCTGAGCCTGTTTCCCCATCTGTAAAGTGGGGGTGGGGGGAGAATTACACCAGCCTCACACGGCTGTTGAGAGGATACAAGCAAGGTGACACGTGTCAGGCGCTGGGCAGAGGGAGGCACTCAGTGTCAGGGGCCAGCTGGCCCTCGGAGCTCCTCGTCTGTCTGGTCCAGTGGAGGACACAGACGGAATTGGGAAAGAGGATGCTGTGACAGGCTTGGAGGAAGGGACGCAGACTCAGTGGGCTCTGGCCACACCCCCCAAAAGGCCATGGGATGGGGAAACTGAGACCAGAGGTGACAAAGGCTCTGCCAACATCTCCCCTTGTCTGTGGCTGACGTTGGATGAGGTCACCAGGCCTCCTCCTAGCTCTGCCCATTGGTCTTTCTGGTGCCGCAGACCAGGAAGCAGGCCTGCAGGAAACCCGGGGTGTGACAGTGACGTCATCTGACACCCCTACCCCCATCTTCCTCTCTCCTTCCCCTTCCTCCCATGGACCTACTGTCCCTCCTCAGCCCACAGGCAGGTGACGGCCACAGCCAGAAGTTGCCCTAGGGACTTCCCTGGCAGTCCAGCGGTTAGGACTCTGTGCTCTCACGGCCGAAGGCGTGGGCTCAATCCCTGGTCGGGGAACTAAGATCCCACAAGCCGCGTGGTGTGGCCAAAAAAAAATTTAATAAAATAAAATTTAAAAAAGAAGCTGTCCTAGAACCAGGGTTCCCAGATCCTTGGTCCCCTCAACCCACTGGACACTGGGCAACAGCAAAGAGGCCACAGAGCCACTCCTCCCCCCTTGGGGATGCTGCACCCTGCGTAGGCTGTGGAAGGGGGCAGTAACCGGGGTGATCTCCTGTGCAGCGTCCCCTCAGCAGAGCAGAACTCAGCCTGGGAAGAGGCAGTCCTTGTGGCACCCTGTAGACAGCTGCACCCAGACACAACCCAGAATTACCTCTGAACACACCTGCTGTGGCATCAGTGACCCTCCCGCCAATATCTCAGTGCTCTCGGAACTTCAGTCAGTCATCTCCTTCCTCCTCCCGATTTCTGCCGTCCCACACCCATCTGTACGTTTATTTACCTTATCGTTCTCTTCAAACTGATTTAAATGGATTGCTTTTCCCTGCTTAGTGTCGTTGCGAGCAATAAATGTCCCAAACCCAATTTCACGTGCTACTTATGTTTTTCCTAAGACACATTCAATGAAATCTTTGTATTGGTTATCTATGGCTGCATAACAAGTAACCCCAAAACATTATGGTTTGAAATGATGTTTGCTGTCTCCCAGTTTCTCCCAGACTGGAATCCGAATACAGCTTAGCTGGATGGCTGCCTGCGTCTCTCCAGGCTGCAGTCAAGGTGTGGCAGGGGCTGCAGACCTCTCCAGGGACCGGGCTCACTGAGCCCCAGCGGCTGTGGGCTGGGTGCAGTTCCTCACGGGCTGATAGACCAAGGGTCTCAGTTCCCTGCCCCATGGCCTCTCCATAAGGCAGCTCACAACAGGGCAGCCGGCTTCGTCAGAACAAGAAAGTGAGAAAAGTCGGAGAGGACTAACGCGATGGAGATCACCGTCCTCTAGAACCTAATCTTGGAAGCAACATCCATCACTCCTGCAACGGGGCAGTCGCAGAGCCGCTGGTTTACAAAGCAGATGAGAAAGGGCATCCTTGGCACAAACTCTGTTCCCTGCCCTGCGCCCAGGCAAGGAAACAGACCTGAGATTCATAAGGGGCCAGCGTCCTCCTGTCTCCTGCCACCCCCTACCCCACATACACCGTAAACGGACGAGGAATCCACCCTCCACCCCCCGCAGCTGCCTTTGCAGCGTTGCTCTTGTGGTCCTTGTCCCCAGAACCTGCAGTGGAGGAAGATGTCCTCTTGGTGGGGACACTGGCTTTGAGTCAGCCTGGGCATCCTTCATGCCATACCAGGGCCACTGTTGGCGGCTCGCAGCATCAACAGAGAGCTTTCTCTCCCGAGATACCCGCCCGCAGGACGCACCAAACGTGGTTCGAACGACAGAGATGCCCCCACAGCTCCCGAACGCTGGCCCCCAGCAGTGTTATTTTGGGCAACGTGCCAACCGTGTTGGCACATTTCTGCATTGTTTTATAAGGTTATAGGGTTAGAGGCTGCCAGGGCATGGAGGAGACCCCATAGGGGCCCAAACGTCTTCCCAGCCTGGGCCCATGACCGTCAGAGGTCGGGCACCCTGGGCCTGCTCGTGACGCTGCTTGATCTCATCCATTTCCTTCCTGGTCAGTTCAGGCCAACGCCCACCATGGGGCTAGGTCTCCCCTGTCACCTGCAGGAGCAGAAAACATGTGCCCACGGTTTATGTGCCCATAAAGCCAACGTAGCTTTATGGTTTAATTCATTCACTCACTCATTCATCCATGCATCTACTGAGGGCCTCCTGCATGCCAGGAACTGGCCTGGGTACTACTGAATAAGACAAAAGTTGCTCCTCGTAACAGTTTCAAATGATTTCTAAAAGCACATGGAAAAAAAATTTAAATCACCCGTCCTCACGGCTACAAGGGAAAATCATGGGCCTGGAATCATGCAGATCTGAATTCATATCCTGCCCACGACCAACTTCCTGAGCTCGGACAGCCCCACCCCCTTGCTGAGCCTCGGTCTCTGCCTGCATAAAACGCGGATAATGATGGCAGCAACTCCCATCTGCAGCGACAAGGGACACGCAACAGGGCCTCAGACCCTGTCCCTGCTCTCCTGGTCCCTCCCTTCTATACCATCTCTGGGAGAAACATGACGCAGTGTTTTAAGATCACCAAGAACTCTCAAGTCCCTCGTCATACTTCAGTCTTGAAATGACCACCAAGATTAGCGCAGCGACGATCCTCCTGTTGCACTTGGGGAAACTGAGGCTGAGAGAGGCCACGTGCTTTGTCCACAGTCACACGGCGAGTGAGGGACACAGTGGACATCAAGCCTGCCCAAGCGTGGGAAGAGAGCACATCGGCTGAGCACGGGGCCAAAAGCAGGGGCGTTGGTGACCAAGACCTCGTCTGTGCCCTGGGGACCAACCCCTGGGAAAACCAGATCCTTCCCAGGCAGGGCACAGGCCGCACTGGCTATTTTGAGTTCTCCCACACATGACACAAGCAACAGGAATCTGGGGAGACCCGGATCACTGGTCGCATCGGGAACCGAGCTGCTCGGGTGGCGGCCAAGGGATGGGCTGAGGGTGACAAGGGTCTGCGGGGCAGGGGCTGGAGAGCAGAGCCCAGGTGCCTTCAGGGTTGGGGTACCTGCTGGAGAGAAGGCCCGTGGGGAGCTGGAGTGAGAGCCTGGGAGAGGCGGGGGCCGTGTCAGCCTGGGGAGGAATCTGGGGCCTTTCCAGGTCAGGCAGGCACACTCGTGTCCTCCTGGGCTGGGATCCTGAGACAGAGTTTGAGCAGTGTGTTTGGATGGCAATCCCAGAAGCAGGTCAGGGAAGGGAAGGAAGCCATAGAAGGTGCCCCATCAGCCCGTAGCAGCCAGGCTCAGTCCCCGTGGGGACCTCAGAGAAAAAACCTCAGGGTGTCCCCGCCTCCTCGGGGCGAGGAAGCCTAGATGCTCCCCCAACTCCCCTGTGACAAGGCCATTGGCTGGAGCCACTCCTAGGGTGTGAGTCTCCCAGTGCAGAAAGGCACAGGTGCTGGCGGGAGGGTATCGCTGGCCTGGCCTGGATCCGTGGGTCCACAGCGCTACCAGCCGGCATCCACTGAGACAAGGCAGGGCGGAACTCAGACCATCCCACTCGGGGCGCCCTATTCACCGAGCACCCCGGTGCACCCAGCCCTGGCCACGCACCGAGGCACAGCCAGGAGCACGCAGTCAGGGCCTCTCTCTCGGAGACCGTGTCTCATCAAAGAAACCAAAAGTGAGAAGAGCACCGTGGGGAAATGAAAAGCATAGGCTGGATTCGCGCACAAAGGGAGTGAGGGACGGAGGAACAAAACGGGGCAGATCCACACGAGGGCATGTTATTCAGCCGTAAAAAGGAATGAGGCGCTGAATGACGGTAAATACGCTAAGTGGAAGAATCAGATACAAAAGGCCATGTAATGTAGGATTCCACTAATACGACGTGTCCAGAAGAGGTAAGTCCACGGAGACAGAAGGCGGTTGGTGGTGGCAGGGCCTGGGGGAGGGGAGGGTCGGAGAGACTGCCAAGGGGCACGAGGTTTCTTCTCCGGGTGATTAGAGTGCTCTGAAGTTAGACAGTGGTGATGGTGGCACAACCTGGTGAACGTACTGAAAATCATTGCATTTTATACTTTAAAGGGGTGAAGTTTATGGTAAGAGAATTCATTAAATCTCGATCCTAAAAAGCACACCCGGGGACTTCCCTGGCAGCTCAGTGGTTAAGGCTCCACGCTTCCACTGCAGGGGGCCCGAGTTCGATCCCTGGTTGGGGAAGTAAGATCCCACATGCCGTGCAGCGTGGCCAAAAAAAACAGGAATAAATAAAATTTTTTAAAATGAAAAACACACACAGAGGGGTCCTCTTTACATGAGATGGTCAGGGAGGGCCTCTGGGAGGAGGTGACATTTTAGCTGAGGTCTGAAGGATGAGGAGGAAGTGGCCATGGGGCAGGGCAGGAGGGGGTGTGGCACGTAGGGGGAGTGACGGAGGGCTGAGGACAGTGAGCTTGAGGGGAGGGGCCCGAGGTGCAGGGAGGGGGCGGCATCCGTGCTGAGGGGTAGCTTGTTCTGACAGCAGCTGGAGGGGCTCAAGCTTGGGAGAGAAACATGTGGGATTTACGCTTTTAAAGTGTGGTGGCTGGGGCTTCCCTGGTGGCGCAGTGGTTGAGAGTCCGCCTGCCGATGCAGAGGACGCGGGTTCGTGCCGCGGTCCAGGAAGATCCCACATGCCGCGGAGCGGCTGGGCCCATGAGCCATGGCCGCTGAGCCTGCGCGTCCGGAGCCTGTGCTCCACAACGGGAGAGGCCCACATACTGCAAAAAAATTAAAAAGTGTGATGGCTGGACGGGGTGGACTACAGGGGACAGGAGACAGAACCCCCCAGGAGACCACATGCCTCCTGGGAACCCCTTGGGACTGGGGCTTACCCAGTACAAACCTGTTCTCACCCCCATGCCCTAAGAGGGACTGTGGGTGGGGACACCTTGCTCCGTTGTGGCCATTTGTATCCTGCAGTATCTTAAAGGCACCCTTGCCCTGAGATGATAAACCCCAGGGTGAGGGAGAAAAGGCCGCAGCACAGAAAAGGGGCTGAGCGGGCGCCGCGTCCGGCCGCAGGGAGGGTGAGAGCGAGGCAGCAGGGCAGGGGCAGAAGCAGACCCCGGGGCCGCCTGGGAAGCACCGCGGACTTTGAGCTTGCTGCCCGGCCAGCTGCCCAGGCTCCTCGGGGCGGGGAAGGGGGGTTGGGGGGAGCACGGGCCCAAGGGGCAGAGTCCACCAGGACCAGGAAACCTGACGGGGAGGGACTGGTGGTCTTCCGGGCTGGAGGCGGCCGTCCTGCCAAGGATCTAAGCCAGGCCAGCGGATCTGGCAGGTCACACTCAAGGTTTGTTCTGAGGGTGGAGGGGAAGTCCCCACACGACTCAGCAACATGTGAGCTCCTCAGAGAGCCAGCGACGTCCCAGCAGCTGGAACAGGGAAGCATCTGGGAGAAGGATGTCAAGGGAACTTTGCTGCCCTTCAGAGCTGGCTGAGAGAGCCACACTGGACCCATTCATCCCTCATCAAGTGCCTTCGGTGTGCCAAGTCCTGGCAGGGCTTCATGGGAAGGCTTCCTGGAGGAGGTGACATTGGAACCGGGCCCTGAAGGTTAGTGGGAGTTTTCCAAAGAACAGCAGGTAGAGAGAACACACAAGCACAGACCGAGAGGTTGGAAAAGGCCTGCACCAACCAGGGAACCGAGCAGCCCTTGCCTGGGCAGGGGTTGGAAAGTTGGGGGTACTCCTCCAGGAGGGGGGTAAGCCTGGGGTCTCTCTGCCAGGAGCCCCCTCGAGCTGGGCCAAGCTAGGATGGGCCAGCGACTCCCTACTTGGTTGATTCCTTTGACTTTCCCGGCTTTGCTTGCCCACCTGCCCCCAATCCCTGAGACCCTTCCCCAGGTGAGGATGCAGGTGGCAAGGTGACCACAGATGTGAGGGAACCCCACATTTCTGCTGGGAGGGATTTGGTACAGTTCAGAGCCAAGAGGGCGTGCATTCACCTTGGCAACGGCTCCCACCATCTCAGGGAGAGGCCACTTTGCTGACCCCCTTGTAGGGAATCCCACCGCGGAAAGAGGCCTTGAAGACAGGCAGTCACGCCCTCCCTATGGTCAGGGAAACCCCCAGCACACAGGGTGCATTCTCAGGGTGGAGGCTGCAGCCCCGGGATGGGACCCAGGGCTCGTGCATGAGCTGGGATTCAGTCCCACTTGCCCTGTCAGCCAAGTGCGCGGAGGACATGTGACCCAGAGACAGTGCCCGGTGGCCCCGCTCGCAGCTCTCTCCGCCAGGCCTCAGGGTCTGGTGACAGGGGCCCAGGCGTCATGCTCTGCTCTTTGGTGCTCTTGTTTCTCTTGAGAAAGAACCCGCCTCGAGCTGCCGTGAAGCCTGGGACTTTCAGAGCAGACACTTCTGCTGCTATCTCAAGAGAGCTTGAAGGCCGTCTGGGGAAGACGGAAGGGTGATGCATCTCTTTTGATCTCTCCAAATTCCCCTAGAGAAATGGACAGAGCACCTAGGATAGCAAAACCCAAAACTCATGGGTTGCAGCCAGGATGGAACTAGACGGCCAGGAGGCCACGGCAGGCAAGGAGGTGGAGATGAATCCCCAACGGGTGCTGGAGCCACGTGGTGTCAGCCTCTGCAAGGGAGGACGGGGAGGCAAGTCAACGGGGCTCTGATGGTCCTGAGAACTGAGGACCCCTCACCCCAGCTGCCAACAGTTCTCACTGCAGAGCGCGGTGGTCCCATCCGAGAGCAGACGTCAGTACCTCACGGGCAGGCTTCTATCTGTGGTGACCGCAGGAGGACGGCAATGGGGTCACACGGTGCTGGGGCAGTCTGGACCCTGAACCCACGACCAAGTTATTAAAGTACCAGAAAACTTCCATGACTGCCCTTCAAAAGTCCACATCTCTTGTAATCACAGGGTGAAGGTTTTCGAAAACCAGACCCAAACTCTGACCCCGTGGGGTCAGCACGGCCGTTTGAAATCGTAGCTACACGGGTTCCCTGGGGTGAATCAGGGTACCTATGGGAAAGAGGGGAACCCCAAACATTGGAACGGATCCCATTTGGAAAGACTGCGGTGCTGCTGGACCTCCAAATCCCTCAGACACTCTGTTGCCTGCAGAAGCCGTCCCGAGTCCCCCCCCATCACTCCCAAGGGAGACGCTTCCTCTAGGTCCTGCCACCACCTCTTGCTTCTGGATCTGGACTCGAATCGCAGGAGCAGGGGTATAAAATCTGACGCAGGGCGACTTCCCTGGCAGTCCAGTGGTTAGGACTCCTCGCTTTCACTGCCGAGGGCACGGGTTCAGTCCCTGGTTGGGAACTAAGATCCCGCCAGCCTCACGGCGCAGCCAAAACACAAAAACTCTGACCCAGGAAGATGTACTGCGTACAACAAAAGAACTGACAGGCATTACCAGTTTCCATTGGCAGAAACCTCGGGAATAAGCACGGCAATGGCCCTGCGGGTGTCAGGCCAGCATGGAAGAAACGTGATGTTTTCTGATATGGATGCAATCGCCCATCCCAGACTCGAATAACCCAGAGCTGGGCGTGGCTCTAATAGAATGCTCGTGACTTCATGTCATCGACTGGAGTCTGGACCCAGCAGTGACTCCTCTTTTTTGTTTTTCCAAAATCAAAATTTAACTATTTTTTTCAATTAAAAGAAAGATTCTTTCAATTCTACAGCGCTTTACAATGTTCAAAGATTTCACACACATACTCAGCCATAAAAAAGAACGAAGTGATGCCATTTGCAGCAACATGGATGCAACTAGAGATTATCATAGTGAGTGAAGTCAGTCAGAAAGAGAAAGAAAAATACCATATGATATCACTTATATGTGGAATCTAAAATATGGCACAAATGAAATTATCTACAAAACAGAAACAGACTCACAGACATAGAGAACAGACTTGTGGCTGCCAAGGGGGAAAGGGGGAGGGAGAGGGATGGACTGGGAGTTTGGGGTTAGCAGATGCAAACTGTTACATTTAGAATGGATAAACAACAGGGTCCTAATGTAGAGCACAGGGAACTATATCCAGTCTCCTGGGATACACCATAATGGAAAAGAATATTTAAAAAGAATGTATATGTGTGTATAACTGAGTCACTTTGCTGTACGGCAGAGATTGGAACAACATTGTAAATCAACTATACTTCAATTCAAAAAACTGAAAAAAAAATTTCACACACATGGTTTCATATAATCTCATAATAACCCTTTCCCTCCCCATCCCCTATGCTGCCCCTCCCCCAGCCCTCTCCCCACTGGTAACCACTAGTTTGTTCTCTATCTCTGTGAATCTGCTTCTTTTTTGTTTCATTCACTAGTTTGTTGTATTTTTTTAGATTCCACATATAAGTGATATCGTACAGCATTTGTCTTTCTCTGTCTGGCTTATTTCACTTAGTATAATGCCTTGCAAGTCCATCCATGTTTCTGCAAATGGCAAAATTCTGGTGGTTTTTTTTTTTTTTTTTAATGGCTGAGTAGTATACATTGTATGTATGTACCACACCTTCTTTATCCATTCATCTGTTGATGGACGCTTAGGTTGCTTCCATACCTTGGCTATTGTAAATAACGCTGCTGTGAACATCGGGGTGCGTGTAGCTTTTTGAATTCGTGTTTTTCTTTTTTTCAGATATATTCCCAGGAGTGGAATTGCTGGGTCATATGGTAGTTCTATTTTTGGTTTTCCACAGTGGCTGCACCAATTTACATTCCGTGGTGGCCCATTTGAGATGGAGATGAGATTATGGGATTCCCTTGGTAAACTGTAAAGGACAGTTTTTTAACTTTGGCACTTTTGATATTTGGGACAAGATAATTCTTTTTGTTGGGGGAGGCTCTTAGCGGGGGTTCTTAGTGGCATCCCTGGTCCACTAGATGCTAGTAACACACCCCTCCCAGTTGTAACAACCAAAAATGACTCTAGACATGGCTAAATGTCCCCAGGTTGGCGGGCGGTGTGTGGTAGCAAAATCCTCCCTGACTGAGAACCCCTGCTGTAGAGAAAGTTCTCCAAACACTTGGGGAAATAGGAATATTGGAGTGGATTCATTATACACAACCCACTCGCCCACGCCCTTCACGCCCCACGCCCCACGCCCCAACCATGCCCCAGGAGGGCCCTTCACCAAAACTTTGAGTAATACAGTTGGGAGGGGAACACGGTGTGTGGAAAGTCTTCGTGGCTGTGCTCTGCAGGCTAGGAATGACCTTGGGAGACGCTGCCATTGAAACAGGCTTCCTGAATTCCATGAGGATGAAGGAATCCCAACACAGCAGGGGCCAAGGAGACAAGAAGGGTGTAGTTACCATCACGGAAACATGAATGACCAGAGGAGCTCTTTGGTAGCGGCTAATTGCTCAGGAAGTACCTGGGACTGAACCGTTTGGTTTAGCCCCATAAAATTGGTGATAGGCAACCATTTTTGACCTGAACTACCATTTAACATGGTTCAGACTCATAAAGGAGCAGCTAACTGAGATTTACTTGATTGGAATAAGCAAAGAAAACCCTCTAGATCCGATTCGCAGGACAACAAACTGACCCACCATATCGATGACATCGGGCAGATTGGACCCAATGAGCCAGAGACATAAACCCTCCAGAAATCTTGGTCAGACACATGCATGTCAGGGGGTGGGAAGTGATCCCCACAAAATGCAATGAAACTTCTAGAAGGACAATGGTCTGGGACGTGTTGAGGTAGACTCGCCAAAAGAAAATACAAGTTGCTAGACCAGCCAGCTCCTACTGCTAGGAAAGTCCCACAATGCCTGGCGAGCCTCTTTAGATCTTGGACACAACATACATCTTAGAAAGTGTGCTCGTCCAACTGGTCTACCCGTAAGGCTGCCTGTGACACGTAAGGCAGGTGTGAGTAGATGCCAGGACAAGAGAAGGCTCTGGGATGCACCCAGGATGCAGCGGAAGCTACTCCGCTGCTCAGGCCAAATGACCCAGCAGATCCGATGGAACATAAGGTGTCAGGAGATGGGGGGATTCTGTGGGAAGTCTTCAGCAGGCTCCTACTGGGGTATTGCAGAACAGACCGTTCAAATCCTGGAGCAAAGCACATCTTCTTCTGAAAAGAACTCTTCTCCTTTTGAGAAGACAGCTCCTGGCTGGCCTCTGGGCCCTAATAGAGACTAAACGTGTGAACACAGGTTGCAAAGTTACCATCAATCTGAGCTGTCCATCCCGAGCTAGGTGTTACCCAACCCAGCAAGATAGACACTGAGATGCCCACCACGGCTCTCCACGGTCAAGGGGAAGTGAGATACAGCAGATCAGACCTGAAAGCACAAGTCATTGCAGAAGCAGAAGCTAGACTCCCACGGTACCTCCTTTGCTGTGTCAGCCCCTCTCCCTCCATCCACGCAAATGATCTCCCGGGAGTTCCTTAGGACCAGCTGACAGGAAGAAAGACTTCAGGCCCGCACGATGAGCTGGCATCGTCTGAGGGTGGACAGCTGCAGCTCTGCGGCTCCAGGGAGGTGGTCCTGAAGGGTCTGGGGCCACATTTTCAGACACGTGCCTGGTTTTTCCTTTTACCTGGAAGGAGAGAGGGTCAGAGGTATGGGTCTACACTGACACGTCTGCAGGACCTAATGGATGGTCAGGGACCCAAAAGGAACAGGATTGGGGGACTTCCCTGGTGGTCCAGTGGTTAGGACTCCGCACTTCCACTGCAGGGGGCATGGGTTCGATCCCTGGTCAGGGAGCTAAGGTCCCACGTGCCGCACGGCACAACCAAAAAATAAAAAGAAAGGAACAGGATTGGATGATTGGTCACAGAAGGTCAGGAGAAGAGGCCTGAGGAAGAACCTCTTGGAGTAGGTGCAAGGGAGCCAGATAGAGATTAGCATCCCATGTAAATACTCACCAGAGGCCAGCTTCACAGAGGAGACTCAGTGTCATCAGAGGGACAAGATGGCCTGTCTGATGGCATCAGCCAGCCTGTGTCCCCAGCCACCCTGCTTTGCATGGGCTCAGCAACCCAAGCTTCCCTACTCCAAAGCTGACCCAGCTCAGTCACTGCTGCGAGCCCAGGAACCCCCAGGAGACACCATTCCCCGGGGGACAGCTGGCCACCTGGTTGTGGATTGATTTCACTGGACCACTTCCATCATGAAAGGGGCAGTGATTCGATTTTTCTGGAGTTATGACTGCTCTGAACATGAATTTGCCTTCCCTGCCTGGAAGTCTTCTGCCGAAACCACCACCCATGGACATACGGAATCTCCTTGGTCATTACTAAACCCCCCAACACTGCTTCTCACCAAGGAGCTCATTTCTCCACAAATGAAGGTGCATCACCAGGCTTGAGCCCACTGGCTCCTTGGTCTCACCATGTTCCCCATCGTCCTAAGCATCGTTGAATGAAGGGATGGCCTTTTAATGCCTGGGTGATGATACTTTGCTGTTTCTAAGATACAGCCTAGGCTCTGAACCAAGAGACAAAGAAGGGGGTTATTGTACCCGCCGGCATGACTGGTCCTGGTTCAGAGGGGGAATGCAGTGGAGAGACTATGCCCAGGGTCCAGAAGATTCTCTGGGGCTCTAGACACGTGGGCTTCAGTAGCTGTGGCACACGGGCTTAGTTGCTCCGTAGCATGTGGGATCTTCCCGAACCGGGGCTCAAACCCATGTCCCCTGCATTGTCAGGCGGATTCTTAATCCCTGCACTACCAGGGAAGTCCCATGCATCTCCGTTTTTGGAGGGAAGATTAGTGTGTCTTTGGTTGAACAGGGGACAATGGGGTTCTGTTAGTTCTTTTTTTTCCATTGGAGTATGATTGCTTTACAACATTGTGTTCGTTTCTGCTGTACGACAAAGTGAATCAGCTATATGTATACATATATCCCCTCCCTCTTGAGTCTCCTTCCCACCCCTCTAAGTCATCACAGAGCACTGAGCTGAGCTCCCTGTGCTATATAGCAGCTTCCCACTAGCTATCTAGTTTACACTTGGTAGTGTATATATGTCAATGCTACTCTCTCAGTTCATCCCACCCTCCCCTCCCCGCCACTGTGTCCACAAGTCCATTCTCTACATCTGCGTCTCTTTTCCTGCGCTGGAAATGGGTTCATCCGTACCATTTTTCTAGATTCCACACACATGTGATAATATACGATATTTGTTTTTCTCTTTTCGACTTACTTCACTCTGCATGACAGACTCTAGGTTCATCCACATCACTACAAATGACCCAGTTTCATTCCTAGAAAGATATTATTGTTTTCTTTGTTTAAAAGTTACGTGAAGGGACCCCCTCACACCCATTAGGATGGCTACTGTGAAAAAGGTATAGAAAATAACCGGTGTTGCTGAGGGTGTGGAGAAATTGGAACCTTTGTGCACTGTTGATAGGAATGTAAAATGGGGAATGAAAACAGTATGATGGTTCCTCAAAAAAATTAGAAAGAGGACAACCAGAAGATCCAGCGATTCTGGGTACAACCCCAAAAGAACTGAATGCAAGGTCTCAAAGAGGGATTTGCAACCCAAACACAGAAGCAACCCAATTGTCCATCAGCGGATGAATGCATAAACAAAATGTGGTCCATCCGTACAATGGAATATCATTCAGCCTTAAAAGGGAAGGAGATTCTGACACATGCTACCATATGGATGAAGTCTGAGGGCATTATGCTCAGTGAAATAAGCCAGTCGCAAAGAGACAAATACTGTGTGATTCCACTCAGAGGAGGTCCCTAGAAGAGTCACATTGATAGAGACAGAAAGTAGGATGGTGGTTGCCAGGGGGTGGGGGAGGGGAAGAGGAGTGTTTAACGGGGACAGATGTTCAGTGTCACTAGATAAAGAGTTTTGCAGATGGTTGCTGGTGATGGTTGCACAACAATGTGAATGTACTCATTGCCAAAGAACATAGAAATGGTTAAAATGGCAAGTTTTCTGCTAAGTGTATTTCACCACAATTTATTTGAAAAGATCCTGGAATTAAAAAAAAAAAATTTTTTTTTAAATGAGTGGAAAGACACACACATACCAATCAGTGTAATCTGTTCAGCTGGCCCAGGCCTCGGGGGGGAAAATTCCAGTTCCAACAGCTGAGGGGCTAAACAGTTCTGAGTTTTATCTGGAAAACAGCTACTTCTGCCAGAAAGTTTAGGAGACATGGCCTCCCATAAACAGGAGACAACAGAGCAGTCAGACTGGAGAACAACTCTGCAATTTTGCACTTGTTTCATGGAAAACTATGACTAATTCATGTGGGAATAAAGGCATATTTTGTTGTTGTTGTTGTTTTGGGTTTTTTGGTTTGTTTGTTTTGAATTTTATTTTATTTTTTCATACAGCAGGTTATTATTAGTTATTCATTTTATACATATTAGTGTATATATGTCAATCCCAATCTCCCAATTCATCACACCACCACCACACCCGCCGCTTTCCCACCTTGGTGTCCATACGTTTGTTCTCTACATCTGTGTCTCTATTTCTGCCCTGCAAACCGGTTCATCTGTACCATTTTTCTAAGGTTCCACATACATGCATTAATATACAATATTTGTTTTTTCTCTTTCTGACTTACTTCACTCTGTGTGACGGTCTCTAGATCCATCCTCGTCTCTACAAATGACCCAACTTCATTCCTATTTATGGCTGAGTAATATCCCATTGTATACATGTACCACATCTTCTTTATCCATCCATCAGTCGATGGGCATTTAGGTTAATTCCATGACCTGGCTATTGTAAATAGTGCTGCAATGAACATTGGGGTGCATATGTCTTTTTGAATCATGGTTTTCTCTGGGTATATGCCCAGTAGTGGGATTGCTGGGTCATATGGTAATTCTATTTTTAGTTTTTTTAAGGAACCTCCATAGTGTTCTCCATAGTGGCTGTATCAATTTCCATTCCCACCAACAGTGCAAGAGGGTTCCCTTTTCTCCACACCCTCTCCAGCATTTGTTGTTTGTAGATTTTCTGATGATGCCCATTCTAACTGGTGTGAGGTGATACCTCATTGTAGTTTTGATTTGCATTTCTCTAATGATTAGTGATGTTGAGCAGCTTTTCATGTGCTTCTCGGACATCTGTATGTCTTCTTTGGAGAAATGTCTATTTAAGTCTTCTGCCCATTTTTGGATTGGGTTGTTTGTTTTTTTAATATCGAGCTGCATGAGCTGTTTATATATTTTGGAGATTAATCCTTTGTCCGATGATTCATTCGCAAATATTTTCTCCCATTCTGAGGGTTGTCTTTTCATCTTGTTTATAGTTTCCTTTGCTGTGCAAAAGATTTTAAGTTTCATTAGGTCCCATTTGTTTATTTTTATTTCCATTACTCTAGGAGGTGGATCAAAAAAGAACTTGCTGTGATTTATGTCAAAGAGTGTTCTTCCTATGTTTTCCTCTAAGAGTTTTATAGTGTCCAGTCTTAACATTTAGGTCTCTAATCCATTTTGAGTTTATTTTTGTGTATGGTGTTAGGGAGTGCTCTAATTTCATTCTTTTACATGTAGCTGTCCAGTTCTCCCAGCACCACTTATTGAAGAGACTGTCTTTTCTCCATTGTATATCCTTGTCTCCTTTGTCATAGATTAGTTGACCATAGGTATGTGGGTTTATCTTTGGGCTTTCTATCCTGTTCCATTGATCTATATTTCTGTTTTTGTGCCAGTACCATACTATCTTGATTACTGTAGCTTTGTAGTATAGTCTGAAGTCCAGTGGCCTGATTCTTCCAGCTTCATTTTATTCCCTCAAGACTGGTTTGGCTATTCGGGGTCTTTTGTGTCTCCATACAAATTTTAAGATTTTTTGTTCTAGTTCTGTAAAAAATGCCATTGGTAATTTGATAGGGATTGCATTGAATCTGTAGATTGCTTTGGGTAGTATAGTCATTTTCACAATATTGATTCTTCCAATCCAAGAACATGGTATATCTCTCCATCTGTTGGAATCATCTTTACTTTCTTTCATCAGTGTCTTATAGTTTTCTGCATACAGGTCTTCTGTCTCACTAGGTAGGTTTATTCCTAGGTATTTTATTCTTTTTGTTGCAGTGGTAAGTGGGAGTGTTTCCTTAATTTCTCTTTCAGATTTTTCATCATTAGTGTATGGGAATGCAAGAGATTTCTGTGCATTAATTTTGTATCCTGCAACTTTACCAAATTCGTTGATTAGCTCTAGTAGTTTTCTGGTGGCATCTTTAGGATTCTGAATGTATAGTATCAGGTCATCTGCAAACAGTGACAGTTTTATGTCTTCTTTTCCAATTTGTATTTCCTTTTATTTCTTTTTCTTCTCTGATTGCTGTGGCTAGGGCTTCCAAAACTATGTTGAATAATAGTGGTGGGAGTGGACATCCTTGTCTTGATCCTGATCTTAGAGGACATGCTTTCAGTTTTTCACCATTGAGAATGATGTTGGCTGTGGGTTTGTTGTACATGGCTTTATTATGTTGAGGTAGGTTCCCTCTATGCCCACTTTCTAGAGAGTTTTTATCATAAATGGGTGTTGAATTTTGTCAAAAGATTTTTCTGCATCTATTGAGATGATCATATGGTTTTTATTCTTCAGTTTGTTAATATGGTGTATCACATTGATTGATTTGCGTATACTGAAGCATCCTTGCATCCCTGGGATAAATCCCACTTGATCATGGTGTATGATCCTTTTAATGTGTTGTTGGATTCTGTTTGCTAGTATTTTGTTGAGGATTTTTGCATCTCCTTTCATCAGTGATATTGGTCTGTAATTTTCTTTTTTTGTAGTATCTTTTTCTGGTTTTGGTATCATGGTGATGGTGGCCTCATAGAATGACTTTGGGAGTGTTCCTTCCTCTGCAATTTTAAGGAAGAGTTTGAGAAAGATGGGTGTTAACTCTTCTCTAAATATTTGATAGAGTTCACGTGTGAAGCCATCTGGTCCTGAACTTTTGTTTGTTGGAAGATTTTTTATTTTTTGAAACTTTTTCTTTTTTTATTTTATAAATTTATTTATTTTTTGGCTGCGTTGTGCCTTTGTTGCTCTGTGCGTGCTTTCTCTAGTTGCTGCGAGCAGGGGCTACTCTTCATTGTGGTGCTCTGGCTTCTCATTGCGGTGGCTTCTCTTGTTGTGGAGCTCAGGCTCTAGGCGCGCAGGCTTCAGTAGTTGTGGCACACGGGCTCAGTAGATGTGGCTCACGGGCTCTAGAGCGCAGGCTTAGCAGTTGTGGCTCATGGGTTTAGTTGCTCTGAGGCATGTGAGATCTTCCCAGACCAGGGCTTGAACTCGTGTTGCCTGCATTGGCAGGCAGATTCCCAACCACTGTGCCACCAGGGAAGCCCTGTTGGAAGATTTTTAATCACAGTTTCAACTTCATTACTTGTGATTGGTCCATTCATATTTTCTATTTCTTCCTGCTTCAGTCTTGGAAGGTTATACCTTTCTAAGAATTTGTCCATTTCTTCCAGGTTGTCCATTTTATTGGTATAGAGTTGCTTGTAGTAGTCTCTTATGTTGCTTTGTATTTCTCTGCTGTCTGTTGTAACTTCTCCTTTTTCATTTCTAATTTTATTGATTTGAGTCCTCTCCCTCTTTTTCTTTATGAATCTGGCTAATGGTTTATCAATTTTGTTTATCTTCTCAAAGAACCAGCTTTTAGTTTTATTGATCTTTGCTATCGTTTTCTTTCTTTTTATTTCATTTATTTCTGCTCTGATCTTTATAATGTTTTTTCCTTCTACTAACTTTGGGTTTTGTTTGTTCTTCTTTCTGTAGTTCCTTTAGGTGTCAGGTTAGATTGTTTATTTGAAATTTTTCTTGTTTCTTGAGGTAGGCTTGTATTGCTATAAACTTCCCTCTTAGAACTCCTTTTGCTGCATCCCATAGGTTTTGGATCATCATGTTTTCATTGTCATTTGTTTCTAGGTATTTTTTTATTTCCTCTTCGATTTCTTCAGTGATCTCTTGGTTATTTAGTAATGTATTATTCAGCCTCTACTAGTTTGTATTTTTTATAGATTTTTTCCTTTAATTGACGTCTAGTCTCATAGCATTGTGGTCAGAAAAGATACTTGATACGATTTCAATTTTCTTAAATTTACCAAGTCTTGATTTGTGACCCAAGATATGATTTATCCTGGAAAATATTCCATGAGCACTTGAGAAGAATGTGTCATCTGCTCTTTCTGGATGGAATGTCCTATAAATATCAATTAAATCTATCTGGTCTATTGTGTCATTTAAAGCTTGTGTTTCTTTATTAATTTTCTGTTTGGATGATCTGTCCACTGGTGTAAGTGAGGTGTTAAAGTCCCCCAGTATTATTGTGTTACTGTCAATTTCCTCTTTTAGAGCTGTTAGCAGTTGCCTTATGTATTGAGGTGCTCCTATGTTGGGTGCATATATATTTATAATTGTTATATATTTTTCTTGGATTGATCCCTTGATCATTATGTAGTGTCCTTCCTTGTCTCTTGTAACATTCTTTATTTTAAAGTCTATTTTATCTGATATGAGTATTACTACTCCAGCTTTCTTTTGATTTCCATTTGTACAGACTATCTTTTTCCATCCCCTTACTTTCGGTCTGTATGTGTCTCTAGGTCTGAAGTGGATCTCTTGTAGACAGCATATACACGGGTCTTGTCTTTGTATCCATTCAGTGAGCCTGTGTCTCTTGGTTGGAGCATTTAATCCATTCACGTTTAAGGTAATTATCAATATGTATGTTCCTATTACCATTTTTTTATTTGTTATGGGTTTGTTTTTGTAAGTCCTTTTCTTCTCTTGTGTTTCCCACTTAGAGAAGTTCCTTTAGCGTTTGTTGTAGAGCTGGTTTGGTGGTGCTGAATTCTCTTAGCTTTTGCTTGTCTGTAAAGCTTTTGATTTCTCCATCGAATCTGAATGATATCCTTGCTGGGTAGAGTAATCTTGGTTGTAGGTTCTTCCCTTTCATCAGTTTAAATATATCATGCCACTCCCTTCTGGCTTGTAGAATTTCTGCTGAGAAATCAGCTATTAACCTTATGGGAGTTCCCTTGTATGTTATTTGTCGTTTTTCCCTTGCTGCTTTCAATAATTTTTCTTTGTCTTAATTTTTGTCAGTTTGATTACTGTGTGTCTCAGTGTGTTTCTCCTTAGGTTTATCCTGCCTGGGACTCTCTGCGCTTCCTGGACTTGGGTGGCTATTTCCTTTCCCATGTTAGGGAAGTTTTTGTCTATAATCTCTTCAAATATTTTCTCAGGTCCTTTCTCTCTCTCCTTCTCCTTCTGGGACCCGTATAATGTGAATGTTGTTGCGTTTAATGTTGTCCCAGAGGTCTCTTTGGCTGTTTTCATTTCTTTTCATTCTTTTTTCTTTATTCTGTTCCGCAGCAGTGAATGCCACCATTCTGTATTCCAGGTCACTTATCCGTTCTTCTGCCTCAGTTTCTGCTATTGATTCCTTCTAGTGTATTTTTCATTTCAGTTATTGTATTGTTCATCTCTGTTTGTTTGTTCTTTAATTCTTCTAGATCTTTGTTAAACATTTCTTGCATCTCCTCGATCTTTGCCTCCATTCTTTTTCCAAGGTCCTGGATCATCTTCACTATCATTATTCTGAATTCTTTTTCTGGAAGGTTGCCTATCTCCACTTCATTTAGTTGTTTTTCTGGGGTTTTATCTTGTTCCTTCATCTGGTACATAGCTCTCTGCCTTTTCATCTTGTCTATCTTTCTGTGAATGTGGTTTTTGTTCCACAGGCTGCAGGATTGTAGTTCTTCTTGCTTCTGCTGTCTGCCCTCTGGTGGATGAGGCTATCTAAGAGGCTTGTGCAAGTTTCCTGATGGGAGGGACTGGTGGTTGGTAGAGCTGGGTGTTGCTCTGGTGGGCAGAGCTCAGTAAAACCTTAATCTGCTTGTCTGATGATGGGTGGGGCTGAGTTCCCTCCCTGCTGGTTGTTTGTCCTGAGGCGACTCAGCACTGGAGCCTGCCCAGCTCTTTGGTGGGGCTAATGGCGGACTCTGAGAGGGCTCATGCCAAGGAGTACTTCCCAGAACTTCTGCTGCCAGTGTCCTTGTCCTCACGGTGAGACACAGCCACCCCACCCCCCCTCTGCAGGAGACCCTCCAACATCAGCAGGTAGGTCTGGTTCAGTCTCCTGTGGGGTCACTGCTCCTTCCCGAGTCCCGATGCGCACACTACTTTGTGTGTGCCCTCCAAGAGTGGAGTCTCTGTTTCCCCCAGTCCTGTTGAAGTCTTGCAGTCACATCTCGCTAGCCTTCAAAGTCTGATTCTCTAGGAATTCCTCCTCCCGTTGCCAGACCCCCAGGTTGGGAAGCCTGACGTGGGGCTCAGAACCTTCCCTCCAGTGGGTGGACTTCTGTGGTATAAGTGTTCTCCAGTTTGTGAATCACCCACCCAGCAGTTATGGGATTGATTTTATTGCAATTGCGCCCCTCCTACCATCTCATTGTGGCTTCTCCTTTGTCTTTGGATGTGGGGTATCTTTTTTGGTGAGTTCCAGTGTCTTCCTGTCAATGATTGTTCAGCAGTTAGTTGTGATTCCAGTGCTCTCGCAAGAGGGAATGAGCGCACGTCCTTCTTCTCTGCCATCTTGAACCAATCCTCCAAGGCATATTTTTATCTTATGTGTCCACATGCACCAACGGCAGGCCCAGTGGAAACACAGAGCCTAGTGCAACATCATCCCTTGCCTACCTCCCTCCTGTCCCCCCAGATCAGGAGTGGGTTTACACCAGTCTCCCCCCAACTACTGGACTCAGCCTGTCTCCTCCCGCTCAAGCCACCCTCCCTGGGGTACCTGCCTATGTCTTGCAATTGTCACAACAGCACACTGATGGAGGCTGGGGCGCTGGTGAGCTGACTGAGGACCAGACCTCTCAAAGCCAGGCAGGAGTGAACTCTCAGGGTTTTCTTCCTTCTCTGCCTCACTTCTCCATCTTTGTGTAGTGCTTCCTGGGATCATCTCCCAAATAAATGACTTGCAGCCCCCCAAGAAGTTAAGAATAGTTAAAGGGGTGGGGAGTGGGCTGGGCTGGAGTGTCTTCCGCTGCACCATGTCCTCTCTGAGTGATACTGGGTCAGCACTTCCCCAGCTTCTGCCCCGGCACCAGTGGGTGAGTGGCCAGTATCCTGAAGGCTAGTGACTGCTTCTCCCATCCTCTGGTTCCAGCCTTCCAGAATTCCATGGCCCAGCCCCACCCACATTCCTGTATGAAACCCCTTATTTCCCTGATAGTGTGGTGTGTCTGTTTCCTGATCCAACTCAGAGAGAGAGACAGAGACAGAGACAGAGAGAGATGCTGCAGGGGAACCTATAGTTGAAAATAGAGGAAAAGAAGCGTATCAACCAGCGCATCTAGTTGGATCCTGATTCACACACACAATCCTGTAAATAAACCAATAAATAAATGAATATGGACACTGCGTATTTGTTAATTTTAGGGAATTATCGTTCATGACTTTTAGAAACGATCATGTTGGACTTCTAAAATGAAAATGTGGCCTTTGAAAAGTTTCCTTATTTTTCAATCCCATGCTGAAATGGTCACGGGTCAAATGATGTGATAACTGGGATTTGGTCCCAGGATGCAGACGTGGAGGGAAGGGAGCAGGGACGGACCACAGCTGGTGTCAAGGCTGACCGAGGAGTTTAAGGTGGGCAGGGCGGCGGGGCAATGATGCTGGCGGTCCCTACTGGCTGAGTGACCCACATTAAGGAGTCTGATGAGTGAGCAGAATGCACAGAGGGACAGTGCAGTGGTCGTGGTGCAGCCAGGAGTCCAGGTGGGAGGTACAACGGGCCCGCACCAGCATAGTGGCCGTGGGGAGGGAGAGAAGTGGACACGGCTGGAAAATGTCTGAGCAGCAGGAAAGTGAGGAATTGGAAGCTGGACAGAAAGCCTCAAACTAGGAAGATGGGAAACCAGCCAAGGCCCTGCTGCTGGGACATCCCGTCTCGGGCGCCAGGAGACGGCTCTGCCCCTGGACTTGCAGGGGCTGGAGGCCCCACCCACCTCCCCAGCCTCATCACACACACCCTCCCATTACTGCCCTCCTACCTCCCTTTCTGTTCTTTTTTTTTTTAATTTATTTTTTGGCTGCATTGGGTCTTCATTGCTGTGCGCAGGCTTTCTCTAGTTGCGGCAAGCGGGGGCTACTCTTCATCATGGTGCGTGGGCTTCTCATTGCAGTGGCTTCTCTTGTGGAGCACGGGCTCTAGGCATGCAGGCCTCAGAAGTTGCAGCACGCGGGCTCAGTAGTTGCGGCATGCAGGCCCTAGAGCGCCCGGGCTTCAGTAGTTGTGGCGTGGGCTCAGTAGTTGTGGCTCACGGGCTGCAGAGCACAGGCTCAGTAGCTGTGGCGTACGGGCTTAGTTGCTCCGCGGCATGTGAGATCCTCCCAGATCAGGGATTGAACCCGTGTCCCCTGCATTGGCAGGTGGATTCTCAACCACTGCACCACCAGGGAAGTCCCCCTTTCTGTTCTTCTAACACACCAAATCCTTTCCTACCTCAGGGCCTTTACACCTGCTGTTTTTTATCCTGGACTATTCCTGTGGACTCAGTGGGTATCTGGAGCCTCTCCTCTCCCTCCTCAGGCCTCAGCTCAAGCAGAGCTTTCAGCCTGGCCTTGCTGAAAAGGCTTATCTACCGTTCTTAGTTTTTCTATTGCTGCTGTATTTTTTTTTTTTTTTTTTTTTGGCTGCGGTGTGGCATGCATGTGGGAACTTAGCTCCCCGACCAGGGATCAAACACATGCCCCGTGCAGCGGGAGTGCCAGAGAAGTCCCCACACATTTATTCTCTTGTAGTTCTAGAGATCAGAAGCCTAAACTCAAGGTGTCGGCAGGGCTGGAGCCCCTAGGGTACAATCCATTTCCCTGTGTTTTTCAGCTTCTAGAGGTTACTGCATCCTCGGTCCATGGCCCCTTTTTCACATCCCTCCAACCTCTTTCTTCACTCATCACATCACCTGACTGATCTCCTGATCATCTTCCATCATCACATCTCACGCTGACCCTCCTGCCTCCCTCTTGTAAGGACCATTGCGATTATACAGGGCCCACCCAGATAACCCTGGATAATCTCTCCTTCTCAGGATCCTTAACTTCAGCACATCTGCAAAGTCTCTTTTGCCACATAAGTTCCTATAGGCTCAGGATCTGGGGACTGGGATTTCAACATCTTTAGGGAGCCATTATTCCACCTACATCACACCCTCTCTTCTGCTACCACATAATTTTCTATCACCACACCTGTTCATTATCCTCACTGCACTGATTCCGGTTGGAATTCTTGTGTTCATTTGTTTCTACTTATCACCCGTTCTTCTCTTCCTTCATGTCTGATTCCTCCACAATTCTTTCCCCAGCCCCAACTTTGTTGGTGTTCAGTAAATACGTGTTGAATGAAGGTAAGAATGGATGGATAGATGGACGGATGGATGGATGGACGGATGGATGGATGGTGGATGGATGGATGGGTGATGGATGAATGGATGTTGGATGGATTATGGATGGAAGGATGGATGGATGAAAGGATGGAGGTAAAATGCATGATGGATGGATGGATGAAGGATGGATGGATGTAAGACGGATTATGGATGGATGGATAATGGGTGGATTGATGGATGGATGATGGATGGATGGATAAATGAACAAATGAATAGTCTTCCACATGCAGGACAAAGGAGAGTGTAGGCTTCTGCAGAGATTCCTAAGATGCACATTCCATCACAGATGCTCCATCCTGGCTGGAGGAGGTGTCCTCCTCACTCTTCCCCATCAGGAGAACAGGCTAGACCTTGGAGAGACCTTTTTAATCTCAAGGGTTGAAACCAAATGGCCTCAGGAATTAACCTGGGACACCCAGACCATGTACACATTTGCCTTGTCTCCTGGAGGACCTTAGCCAAGCAGAAGAGAAAGGGGTTTTGGACCCTAGAGAACCAGCCTATCACCATGAAAAGGAATGCAGCGCTGATATGCGAATTCACAACATGTAAGAACCTTGAAAACTTTACGCTGAGTGAAAGGATCAAGACACAGAAGACCTGCGTGATTTCATTTCTGTGAAATGTCCGGAACAGGTAAATCCATAGAGACAGAAATTAGATGAGTAGTGACCAGGGGCTGCGGAGGCTGCCAATAAGTATGGGGTTCTTTTAGGCGGTGAAAGCAACATTCTAAAATTAGATGGTGGTCATGGTTGCACAACTCTCTGAATACACTCAAACCATTGAATCGTACACTTTTTTTTTTTTTTTTTGACCACACCGAGCAGCGGGATCTTCGTTCCCCGACCTGGGATCAAACCCATGCCCACTGCATTGGGAGCACGGAGTCTTAACCACTGGACCACCAGGGAAGTCCCGGTAAATGTGTGTTGAATGAAGGTGTAAAATGGGCGATGTTGTGAGGATAAAACGATCCCATTTATGCAGCCCTGGCTCAGAGGACACAGCAACAGGCAGATGTAATTGTCATCATCCTCACTGCACTTGTCCCCTGAGCAGAGCGGACAAAGGTCGACAGAGAGGTGAGAACAGGACACAGAGGGCGAGATTCTGGGCCAGGAAGGGCCAATCAGAGCTGCCCACTTGGGGGCCTCATCCAGGCCTCTGCCCTCTCTGCCTCCCCCCGGCCTCATCCAGCCCCCCATTCACTAGTGAAGCACGCCTCCTGCCTCAGGGCCTTTGCTCATGCAGTTTCCTCTGCTGGGGATGTCTTCCTTACCCTTCTCACCTGAGTTGCTCCTGCCCAACTTTCCCCACAGGCTCCCTCATCACCTCCTCCAGGAAGCCGTCCTGATCTCCCTGGCATGCTGGTGCCTTCTGTTCAGCTGGTTTTACGTATGTCTGGGTCATCTGATTCTGGTCCGCCTCCCAGCTTGATGGCAGCTCCGGGAGGGCAGAGACCTCATCTGCCTGTTCATCAGCCCAGAGCACAGTGCACGGTACCCGGCAGGCGCTCTGCAGTGTGTGCGGGTCTGCCTGGGAGGCTCTGCGCCCTCCCTGCTGGCTCGGAGGGTCCGACTCGGAGCAGCTGGGCAACGAGGGGCCACAGGAGGGCCCAGCAGAGGAGGGTCCTGGCCTGCACCCTTGTAGGGGGCCTGGGGTGGGGGTGAGACCAGAGTCCACCTGTGAGGCCCACGGCACTGGACCACTAAAAATAAACTTCCCTTCTCCTGGGAGGGGTGGAGGAGGGCCACTGACGGCAGGGTGGTGGCTGTTCAGGGCATGAGGACAGAACATGAGGGTTGGAAGTGCAGGGACAGTGTCTCACGGGGCCAACACTGGGCCGGCCCCCTCCAAGTCACCCTAAGCTTTGTGAGGGGAGAGAGGGAATGAATGACACAGTGTTTCTGGGGTCACAAAGAGCTTTCTTACCCAGGACATGATTCCTTTCTCACTGCTACTCCGAGAGTCATTATTCTTCCCACCTGACAGATGAGGAACCGAGTCCCAGGGTCACCCAAGATCGGAGGCAGCCATGGGAGCCATGTCCCTGCAGAAGCCTGGCCTCCAGGCCAGAGGACAGTGGGTGGCAATGGGACGCAGCAAACCCAAGCAAAGAATGGCTCTCCCATTTACAAGCACCTCTCATTAGTTTTGAAAGAAACAGATTTCCACACCAAATAAGGCGGTGGACTTCACACAATTCCTTTTAAGAGTCCAGATGCAATTACACTTGGAACTTGCCTGGGCTGGCCTCCCCCGGCCTCCCCACGTAAACAAGCAGCCCAGCTGGGCCCCAGCCTCGGGCGTGGCCGTGACCGTCAGCATCCTCGAGCCCTCCCCCAACCCCTCCCTAAAAACAAAGGCCCCGGGAGGCCAGCTGGACCCAGCAGGGAACAATCTGAGCCCCTTCTGAGGTTCGCATGTGGCCAGGGACATGGAGCTCCTCCCGGCACAGGAGGGCTGCAGCTCCCGGGCAGGTGCAGGGGAAGCTCTATTTCTGGTTTCTCTTTAAGATGCCCACAGAGGCACCCCCCAACCCCAATCTGGGCATCATGTGCTCCCACAGGGAAAACATTGCTCAGAATTCCCTCAGGCTCCCTGGGCCATGAGAAAGTTGGTCCAGGGCAGGGAGCTTTCCCTGGTGGCTCCTGGGAAGGCACTGCTCACCACCCCCGTCCTCACGGCCACCCCTCTGGCCCCTGCACCGCCCCCCAGGCTTTGGCTGGGTGCCCCAGGACCCTGTGGGGACTCGCCGGGGTTGGGGGAGGCTGACTCATCCTCCCGCGCGTCGCACACACCAGGCACCACGGCCGCCAATTTCCCCGCTCAGCCCAGTCCCCGGGCGAGCGCTGTGATTTTCCACTTGCGCCATCTGACTGCTATTAGGGCTGGAGAAAAGGGAATTCCTGGCTCCAGAAGCCCGCAAGGGACCCTGGGCAGATTCCGGGGTGGAAAGGGGTGTGGGGTACCACCTGAGTGGCACTGCTGTCCAGCCACCCGTTCTGCCCTCCAAAACACCTGCACCGCCCCCTCACTGGAGCCCTCACCCTGCGGCCTCCAGGCTTTTCCATCACAGCCCCTGGGGACAATTAAAACACCAGGTGGGGACCCGCCCCTCCCAGGCCTCCGCGCCCCGAAATGCCCAGAGGGGGCCGAGGGAAAGCATCGGGCAAGTGGACAGCCTGACACTCCTCCCTCCCGGGCAGCGGGCAGCCCCACGGAGCTGCAGATTCGCAGCTGGACTCGGGTCGCAGTGCTCGGGCCAACACGACGTCATCAGGCGGAGAGCTGAGTTCCCAGCGGGGCTCCGGGGGGGCTCCTGAGCGGGGCATTCCTTCCCAGAGCCTCATCCGGGCTCAGCCCCTCCCCCCCTCGTCTTCCCCGTCCCCGCCCCCCTCCTGCCGGGCCTGGAGTTGGGTTTGGGGCGGGTTACACTGCCAAAGCGTCTCCTCCAGCAGGCAGGCGAGGGCTCTCCTCCACCCCGAGCTTGCGTTTCCTGAGGCTCCAGGCAGTGCTCTGCGCTGGCCTGCTGCCCTGCTGGTGGGTGACCAGAGGTGGGCATCACGGGAAGAGCCCTCCACGAAGGGGAGGCCCCTGAGGATCAGGCCAGCAGCTGCAGGTAGCTCCGCGGTGCCCGGGGCCCAGGGGAGGGCGTCCCGGGAGCCGGGGCTGCAGGGTGAAAGCCGGGCAGGGAAGGAGAAGAAGGCAGGCACCCTCGAGGCTGGCAGCCCCGGACATCACACGGCCCCAAGCAGGAGCCTGAGACGGCAGAGCAGCGCTCTCACCGCCAGAGGAGCCTCCCAAGGCCCCAGAGTCCCAGGGTCATCGGGCCGCTTTGAGAGTCCCCGTCCTGTGTGGCAGGCCCAGGCACCCTGGTGATTGCTGACCCCCCCCCCCAGCTGTCCTCTGCTTCCAGCTCCTGCTCTGTCCTCCTGTGGGTGGGGGCTCCCCCTCTATCCCTCCCCACCCTCGCCAGCCATCCAAGCGTGCTTTCTGGAAGGGCAGGAAGGGGAACACCCAGCAGGCAGCACCCCAAGTGCAACAGCTCCCACCGCCGTCACGCACGCTGACAGCAGCCCCCTCCTTCCCCGGGCCGAGCTCCGGCAGCTTGGGGCCAGCCCTGGGATGGACACCGAGGGGTCAGCCTCGGCAGCCACCGGAGGTTGGGTGGCTGCGTCCCACCTTCTCCCCGGTGGGCGGTGCCTGATGGGGTGTTGGCGTTGGGTGAAGGCTGTTCGTGAGACATTTTGAAAGGTGTCCCCTGTGTCTGGGGGGAATGACAGCCACAAGCTCACCCCGTGGCCAGTGCTCTCAGACCCAGCCCAGGCGGCAGCCCCGGGACAAGGAGAGGGGCTGGGAACACCGACAGGAGAATTGGAGTCTGACGGTTCCCACCGAGGCCTCTTGGTGCAAAGTCCTGTCTAGCGGGGACCCAGGTGGGTTTGGAGCTGGGCGTGGTGGGCGGTGGTGACTTCCTGAGGCGGCAGACAGGTGGCTGGGGGCCCGTCCTTGGCCTTGTGCTTTGAGGGGAGGGTCAGCAGTGAGCTGAGCTGGCAGGTTTTTTTCTCTGCTTTAGCCCAAGCTAGTTCTGTCACACGTCAGATCCTGACGTGAGGGGCACACGCAGTCACACGCACTCACGTACGTCCCATACACATGTCACACACACGTCTTTCTATGGCGCACGTGGGGTCCAGCTTGGCTTCCAGATCTCTCTGCACGGAAGTGCAGTAGCTTTTCAGGTGGCCCGTGGCAGGACAGCAAGGGCTCAGACACACAGGGACACCCACACCTCGAATAACCACTACATGCCCAGCCCCAGTCGGACCTCATGGGCAGGCCCCAGCCAGCTGTCCTGGGGGCATGTGTGTCCTTGGGGGTCTAGCCTGGCAGAGGTGAACGGAAGAGGCTCTCAGAGTCAGGACATTCCTGGGGGCCAAGCCTGGGGCCCAGACCTAGGGGTGATGGTGTCTGGAAGGGCGACCAAGAAGACAGAGAACGTGTAGGAAGAGGAGGGTGGAAGGGGGAGTATCCCAGGCCAGGAGGGGTGAGGGAGAGGCAGGCAGTTTGGGGGTTGCAGGCACGCGGAGAGCTTGGACAAGCCCCAGAGTGTGCAGAAGCATGAGGTCTGTCCGTGGCAATGGGGACAGTGGCCCAACTAGAGTCAAGACTGTCACGGGGGAGGGGTGGGAGGTACACAGTAATATGCACACCTCCTAGCCCCCCGCTGTCTGCAAACCCACACTGCACACGCCTCACGAGCTGGCTCACATGTTCTCACGCATAAGCGCCGCCCCCCTCCGCGACGCGCAGCCACCTGGGGCTCCGGCGCAAGCCCCACGCCCTGCGGGGCTGCAGTCCGGAGACGCGCCGTCCGCATCCCCGGCGCCGCCCGCTGCCGCTCCGGGCGGCCCTGTGCCGCTGGCTCCGGGAGGCTGAGGGTTAAAGACGGGCGGGCAGTGAGCGGGGACCGCCTTCCCGCGCAGCCAATGACCGGCGCCTGCCCGGCCCCGCCCTCCCGGCCCGGGGCTGCGGGGCGCGCGCGTGGCGGCCTAGGATGGAATGCCGGGGGAGTCCGGAGGAGGAGGGGCACGGCAGCCTGTGGCCAGGCTGTGCCCCCGCAAGGCTCCTCCTCCGCTGACAGCCTCAGTTTCCCGCCTGCACAGTGGGAGGGATGGGTGCTTGCGGTCAGGTTGGGGGACCGGAGTCAATTCGAGTGCACCCGGGGCAGGCGGACCAGTGAGCTCTGCCGGAGGAGGGCGGACAGGTCTCAGGCAGGGACGCCCCCTCCCCGGCCTGTCACTACTTCTCCCAGGCCTCCCACCTGCAGTCCTGGCCGAGTCCAGCTGCCCCTGCTCCAGCCTGGAGCCGGGGCCACCATAGCGGCCTCGAGGCTGGTGCCGCCTCCAGCCCTCCTGTCTCTGCAGCCGCTCTGGTCCTGCAGGTACACAAATCGGCAAAGCTGCAGTGTGTGTGGCAGTTATAGGGTGCGCCCTGGGCAGGTGACCTCACCTCCCTGCCCTCATCACAGGGGAGTGACTACACCTGCCTCATAGCTGGTACCCAGGACCAAACAGGAGGATGGGGTGTAAGCGAGCAGGCACTCACTGACACGGGGTTGATGGTGGTGACAGCGATGCTGATGCTAACGATCGGGGTGCCCTGCCTTCCAGGCATGTGTAGGGGAAAGACCAGACACCTTAACATGTTACAAACACAAGGCCCGGGCAAAAGCCTCCTCCTCCAGGAAGCCTCCTTGCCGGAAATGATCTTTCCTCCCCCACTCTCCTGTCTGGGACTGAACCCCTGTCCCACCCCTGGCTGGACACAAAGGTGGTGTCCAAGAAATGTGTGCAGGTAAATAAAAGATATCTCCAGAAGCCGTCTGGCTCCAGAAATCTCAGAACAAGCGGGGAAGGAGAGGGGCTTCTTCCCCAGGAGGTGTCCCTAGGGTGTCAGCAGCGGGGAGAATGAGGGCCCCGGAGAAGGAGGGAGTGGTGCACACAGATGCCTCCTGCTCTGGACTCAGCAGGAAGCCCGGTGCCTCCCACAAGGCCCTGCCTCTAAGGCGGCCAGGGGATGGCTCATCAGCCTGCCCTCCAAGGGGAGAGCCCTGAGGGCCTGGGGAGGGGTCTGCGAGGGAGGGGAGAACACTGCCGCCCTCACGTGACTCTTTCTGCCTGGCCAGGTGGGTTGCACAGGCCGGTGAGCTGTGAGCAGAGCCGTAAGGAATCTGGACTCACCAGGCCTGGGGATGGCTGGAAACTGCTCCTGGGAGACCCATCCCACCAACAGGAACAAGGCAAGTACCGCCATCAGCTCCCCGACCCGGGTCTGAAGGATGGTGTGGTGGGAGGGGGCAGACCCCGCCCAGCACCCCCTTCTCACACACACTCTGCCGCCCAGGCCCCATCCTCTAGCTCGGGACAGACAGGCGGGCAGCAGGGCCCCTCTGGGCTACGTGGCCTGGCACTGGTTACCGGTCACCTCGGTTCCCCAGTGTCTTCGTCACCGGACGCCCTCGAATCCCATCCTGTGCAGACCTTGGGGCATCTGTTACCAACCTCCAGAGGCCTTGTCAGCTCTTCCCTGGGGAGACGGGGTGGTCAGCTACTTCCCATGGCCAGGCCCTGCCAGGAGGCCCTGCGAGGCTGGCTCCAAGGGGGCCCTGGTGTCACGAGCCTCCGTGGGGCTCTGGGCCACCCTGCCAGCGTCGCCCAACACCAGGGTCCGTCAGTCCCGGTTTACCCTCTGCCTCCAGGCACTAGCCATGGCTGAGACTCTGAGGACCCACCAGGCTGACCCACCCCTTCTGCCCTCCCCCGCTCCTGCCCCCTACTTCTCTGAGGCCTTTGAAAACTCTGGAATTCCCTCCTGAATCCCGGGAAAAACCCTCTCAAGTTGGAAGGACCCCTGAGTTTACCAAGTGCAACCTTTGAGGAAACGAGGCTCACGCCAGTGTAGTAGCTTGACTGCGGTGAGTCCGGTGGTCGGGGCAGAGCCAGGACCCCAGCCCCCGGCATTTCCCCACCATGCCTGCAGCCCTGATGGTGACCACTGCAAGATGGCAGCCACAGGAGACAGAGAAGGAACTGGCTTGGGAGTCCCCAGAAATCCCCGGAGAAAAGGCAGAGCCCAGGGAGGGCACCAGGCTCCAGGGCAGGCATTGTACAAGGTGCTGTGTGGCCGGGATGGCAGCCACACGTCCAGTGACTCACCGGCCCTCCCGCTCTGACTCTGAGGGGAGGATTGCAGACTTCTTCCAGCCTGCGAGAGGCACTGAGGGATCTGACCTGTCAGATGCAGCCCCTGCCACCCAGTTCCCTCCAGCGCTAGCGCTGGTCCTCCGTGGACTTGTTTAGACACCGGATCTTGTAAATTTCTGAGTCTGCTCCCCAGCTGAGAAGAGGAAAGCTGAGTAAAGAGCGAGCTCAGGGGTTTGAGAGTTGACGGACAGACAGACAGATGTGGGGTCAATAAATATATTTAGAGGATAGGATGCCGGGTAGTGACCGGGACCTCCATGCCCTGACCTTCTGGGGTTTCCCCAAAGTTTGCCGGCACCCTCCAGTCCCTGCTTGCAGGGTCCCCTTGACCGGAGCCAGGCCAGAGGTCCCTCCCTTTGTTATGGGGTGTCAGGCCCAGAGAGCAGTCTTTCGGGACCCAGCTTTCTGCCGGAGCTGGGGCCCATCTGGAAAGTGGCAGAATAGTCCTGCCTCAAGAACCTTCTGGTTTGTTTTTCAGTTTTGTTTTGGGTTTTGGAGGGAGAGTCATGAGCAATGGGTACTGACACCCGGCCTTAGATTAGGGGGAGGCCAGGTTCGGGCTCTGTGGGAAAGAGTGCTGGGATGGATTAGTGATGTCTGCCGGGGTGTGAGCAGGGCAGTGACAGTGCTCTGGGCAGCCTCCGCCACTGGGGATGGGAGGTCAAAATCCAGAGCCTGAGCACCGAATCCAGCTTGTAGATGTGTTATGTTTGGCCCACAGCGTGTTTTTTAAATGTCAGCATTTAAAGATCAGGATAGTTTACATTACCATCTCGAGTTCTGGCTTCTCCGGGGAGAGGGAAAAGGATGAATAAGAGCCACTCAGCCCGCTGGTCCCACGGGCGCCCACCGGCTGGAGCAGGGCACCGCCGACTCGCTCAGGACGGGTGCCCTCCGGTTTGCCACTGCCCCCCCCACACTTGTCAGCTTCTTGCACATGGCCCACGTTCATGCAGTTATATGCCAGCCCAGACCCTGCAGGCAAGACTGTCATTTAGCCAGATGGACTCACACGGCCAGACCAATTGTCACAATACACAGCTCTGTGAATAGCCACTGCCTCAGTGTCTCGCCCTCTAGGGACCCCCTCGGGCCAGATCCAGATCCCTCATGATCCAGAAACCCAGAGTTTCACCCTGGCCCAGCAGGGAACCAACTCTGATTCCCCAGGTCTCTCTGATTCCACTATAGGTCTGGGTCCACTTTGGTTTTGTTTCGGTAACTTACCAGTGATTTTGTTTTTTAAAATAAATATTTTCATGTTTCAGTGTGAAAAATTGCAAGTTTTGTAACTTTGCATACACCTTCACCGATTCATTAATCGTTAGCCTGTTGCCACATGTGCTTTCCCTCTAGTATCTCTTTTTTTAAAAAATAAATCTTGATTATCTCTTGATAGGTACTTTCTTTCCCAGAGCTATTTGAAAGTAAATTGCAGACACCAAACCCCTTTGCACCCAAACAGTTTGTATCTTCTAAGAACAAGGACATAGCCACGGTACATTTTCCTCTTCAGAAACTGTAACGTTGGTACAATACATAGTCCACGTTCCCATTTCCCAGTCATCCCCCTAATAGCCTCTATAGTGATGGTTAGATCCACTCTACAATCCACGCTTACAGCCCTGCGTTAATTAGTCATGTCTCTTTAGTTTCCTTCGATATGGAAAGCTTCCTCAGTTTTTCTTTATCTTGCACAACATGTACATTTTCTGGCCGGTGGACCACCCGGTACCTTTATGAGGGACCGATGCTTTTCACCATTTTTACTATCACTCCTGTAGGCTGTGAGCTCCAGACTCTGGGGCACAGCATGGCAGCACTATGTCAGATCAAGGGTGTCTCTGCTCCAGCTGGAGCCCATTCATTGCTCCAGAGCCACGTCTGTAATCAGGACCAACACACCTGGGCTCAGCTGCAGGTTTGGGGGCGGAGCCCAGCACACCTGGATGCAGGTGCGGGTTTGGGGATGGAGCCCAGCCAGTATCACCGCGTGTCTCCCCTCCACGCCTGCGCAGATGTGTCCGGGAGTGAGCGAGGCCCCGGAGCTCTACGGCCGCGGCTTCCTGACCATCGCGCAGATCGCCATGCTGCCACCGCCAGCCGTCATGAACTACATCTTCCTGCTTCTCTGTCTGTGCGGCCTGGTGGGCAACGGGCTGGTCCTCTGGTTTTTCGGCTTCTCCATCAAAAGGAGCCCCTTCTCCATCTACTTTCTGCACTTGGCCAGCGCGGACGTCGGCTACCTCTTTAGCAAGGCCGTGTTCTCCATCCTGAACACGGGGGGCTTCCTGGGCTCGTTTGCCGACTACGTCCGCGCGGTGTCCCGGATCCTGGGGCTCTGCATGTTCGTCACCAGCGTGAGCCTCCTGCCAGCCGTCAGCTCAGAGCGCTGCCTGTCGGTCATCTTCCCCTCCTGGTACTGGCGCCGTCGGCCCAAGCGCCTGTCGGCTGTGGTGTGCTCGCTGCTCTGGAGTCTGTCACTCCTGGTCACCAGCATCCACAGCTACTTCTGCGTGTTCCTGGGCCGCCAGGCGTCTGGGCCGGGCTGCGGGCACGTGGACACCTTCCTGGGCATCCTGCTGTTCCTGGTCTTCTGTCCGCTCATGGTGCTGCCCTGTCTGGCGCTCGTCCTGCACGTGGAGTGCCGGGCCCGGCGGCGCCAGCGCTCGGCCAAGCTCAACCACGTCATCCTGGCCATGGTCTCGGTTTTCCTCGTGTCCTCCATCTACTTAGGGATCGACTGGTTCCTCTTCTGGGTCTTCCAGATCCCGGCCCCCTTCCCCGAGTACGTCACCGACCTGTGTATCTGCATCAACAGCAGCGCCAAGCCTGTCGTCTACTTCCTGGCCGGCAGGGACAAGTCACAGCGGCTGTGGGAGCCCCTCAGGGTGGTCTTCCAGCGGGCCCTGCGAGACGGGGCCGAGCCGGGGGAGGCGGGGGGCAGCACACCCAACACGGTCACCATGGAGATGCAGTGCGCCTCGGGGAATGCCTCGTGAGAGGCCAGCTGCTGGAGGGGAGGCGGCGGCCAGCTGGAGTGGCCTCCAGAGACCCTTTGCAGGAGTCAGGAGTTGGGCAGCAGCCCCGGGGCCCGAGTGCAAGGAGAAAAATCTGCTCCCCGCCCGCGTGCCGCCTTCTCCCAGGGCAGAGGCTCTGGGGGTGGCCGAGAGACAGAAGAGCCACTTCCAAACAGACCCCATGGCCTCACCAGGCTCCCCTCAGCTATCCTCCTTCCGTGACCCACGGCAGAAGTTGCCCCCGGGCGGTGGGCCGGGTGTGGGGCTCCTCCCCGCCCCAGGATGGCCAGGAAAGGAGAGGAGGGGGTCACGCAGCCCATCCACCTCCTGCCCCATCAGCCAGCCCTCCTGAGAACAGCCAGCCCATCGCCCGTCGGGCCAGCATCTTTGTCCTGCTGTTGGGACACCAGCTGTCTCCTTTCTGCCCTGTCAAGGCAAGGGTGCTACCTGGGAGACGCTTCTCCTTAACCCGCCTGGGAGCCCAGTCTTTCTGCACATGATGTTCCCTTTGGTGGCCGAAATGGGGGAGCCTCTGGCACGGCAAGTGCCTGGACGCAGGAAAAGCCGTCGGCTGGCTTGAGTGGCTCACTCTCGTTTCTGACTCCATGCCAGCCGGCATGTCTGAGCTGCCGTCCGCCTGGTCTGAGGGGCTCCGGAAGGCCGTCCAGGCAGTCTCTGGGCTATAGCCCCACCCAAAAGTGGGCACTGGCTCTACCTGGCCGCCTCAGCCCACCTACAAGCACGGTGGCCCAGTTTGATGAAAGATAATACGTGTATATCAATAAACGTTTTCTATCTCGCAGCGAGGAAGGCTTCCTGCCCTCTGTCCTGTCTGTGATCTTGTTCTCACAGTGAGGACCCCACTGGCATCCGAAGCCCAGACGGGCAGCCTTTCCACGCCGCCCCCCGTGCAGCCCGCTCTGTACCCCAGTTCCCGTGCCGCCTCTCCCGGCTGGCCGGTCTACACACCGGCGTGCTCCCTCTCCTGCTAGGGTGTCCACTCCTCTGCCGGAGTGAGCTTGGTCCCCACGCTACGCTCTGTTGGCTAACCCCCATGCACTTTTCACCCACCCAGGGCCCCCCCACTCCCCCTGGGAACCTTAGTTATCATCACACCTACTGGGTTCTAGGCTCTCTGCTGGCTACTAATACAGTCCCTGCCCATGAAGAACACAGTGTGCGGGCTTCCTTGGTGGCGCAGTGGTTGAGAATCCGCCTGCCGATGCAGGAGACACGGGTTCAAGCCCTGGTCCGGGAAGATCCCACACGCTGCGGAGCAACTAAGCCCGCGCACCACAATTACTGAGCCTGCGCTCTAGAGCCCACGAGCCACAACTGCTGAAGACTGCATGCCTAGAGCCCGTGCTCCGCAACAAGAGAAGCCACTGCAATGAGAAGCCCGTGCACTGCAACGAAGAGTAGCCCCAACTACAGAAAGCCCACGCACAGCAACAAAGACCCAACGCAGGTCTTATTTTATTTATTTATTTATTTAAAATTTATTTATTTAAAAATAAATAAATAAATAAGTTTAAATAATAATAAAAGAACACAGTGTGTCCACACAGAGACCCCCGGGGTGGCTGCTGCATCCTCGGCGATATTGCACGCCCTGCCCCACCCAGAACTCTCTGTCCTAAGCTCTCTGAGGCAGGGCTGGCGTCCCTGTGCCTGTCACTACCCGACCCCCCAGCCATAGGCTGAAGCCCCTCCCAAGAGACAGCCTCCACTAGAACCGGGCCGGACGGCTCCCTGGCCAGCGCCTCGCCTCTGGCAGCCCCAGGAACAGGCCCATCTTGGGCTTCTGATGCCCAGCCTGGGACCCCCGCCACTTTGGGGGAAGACCTGGGAAAACTGCTCACTGCATAAGCCCGGGAGAGACCAGGGCAGGGGCGTCCAGGTCCGGGGCAGGAGCAGGGAGCCCCTCTTCTGTGGAGAGCCAGGAGATGGCAGGGTGGGCGGGGCGGCTGATGGAGGGAACTGCCCCTCCAGGAGGCAGTACCGCCTGGTGGCTGGCATTCTGCCTGCAGAGCCCTGGTGATCGCGGAGAAGGGCTGCAGCACCACCGTCGGGCCGGCTGACCACCAAGTGCACTGCCCTGACAACCAGCACCCGGCAGCCCGGCCCCCTTTGCTCACAGCCCCAGCTGCTGCCCCAGCAAGGCCACCGCTCTGTGTGGTCCAGTGGCGAAGTTTCCAGGAGCTTCGGGTGATGAAGCCGGGGTGCCCACCCGCCCCTTTCCCAGCCCCTGGGGTGCACCCTCCCCAGCCTCTCCTCCACACACCAGTCAGAGAATCCCGGGAAAGCAGAGTTGGAGGCCACCACAGCTGACACTTCTGGGGACCTGAGAAACCAAGTGGGGTCCTGACGATGCGCGTCAGGGGGTGGGGTCGGGACCACTGGCTGGAAAGCTCCCAGAGGTGCAGGCCTCCCTCCACACGGCGGAACGGCTTCCCAGGCCTGCAGGTGCCCCAGGGGGCCATCCAAGGCCTGGTTCCTCGGGGCGCAGTGCATCCCAGCCCCTGGGGTTCCCCTCTTCCTCAGGAGCCCCAAGCCCCCCGTGGGGAGCTGACCCCCACCCGGGAGCTCGACGGCGCCTTCCTGCCTCTGCCGCGGCTCAGAACCCAGGCCCGGTGGGTGGGTGGGCAGCCCTCACCAACTAACAGGGCCTGGAGGTCAGGACAGGGCTGGGCCTTGTATGAACGTACACGTGCCCCTGGCAGACGCTAAGCCCAGAAGGGCGGGGGGCGAACTCCAGCAATGGGGCCTCTCCCGGCCCCGGGACCTTTCTCCCTGAAGTCTTGCTAGGAAGTCAGGCCTCTTCTCCTTTCTGCCACTCCAGCCCCCGGGCAGCGTCCAGGCACAACCTGCCCACGCCCTGACCACCTCGCTTCTGTGCTAGTGGTTCTGTGCTGCTGGTGGGGAAAAGGCCCACATACCCACAAGCAGAAGCCTCAGGCCCTCGACCACTTTCCTCCTCCCTCCTTTGGTATTTAATTACTGAAGGGGCCACGGAGCCCACTGCAGGGGTGGGGTGATGCGCCTCTGCTATCCCCACGCCCCTAAAACGGCATATCCGGGCCCCCCCGCCGTGGTGACCAAAAGCCTCCTTCTTCCTGGGTGTCCCATAAAGGCAGGAAGTCAAGGGTCCCCAAACATCACAGATTTCCACCCTGAAACTGCCTGGGGCAAGGGCTCTAGCCATTCTCCTTTGACACCTGCTGGTCAACAGAGTCATAGAATCGTGATTCGGGGAGTGAAGTCCCGTACCTACCAGGCAGCTTCTAGGCGGCTGGACAAAGAAACAACACTTGTTCCCCCGTCCCCCAACGGGACGTGAGGGAGGGGAGAGCCACGGGCAGGACAGAGCTCTCCACGTTTTCATACTTCCTGTCACCGCTGTCTCTACAGACGTGAGCAAGTGGGGAAACACACTCTTAGGTACACACGGGATACACACGGTCAAACTTGGAAAGCCAGAGCCAGCCTCAGGGAGGCCAGGGACCGCCACCCATGAGCCGTGGGACCTCGGTCTGCGGTGGCTCCGCGTCGCACACACTACGGTCAGGGCGCAGGGCGGCCACTGAAAGAGGGACATTCTCGGGAAGAGCCAGTACCAGCACTGCTCATCAGGGCAATGACTGTCATTTCTTGATGACCTACTATGCTCAGTGGGCCCTGGGCTGAGAGCTCCACGTGCGAATCTCATTTAATCTTCAGGACAGGGCTCTGCAGTACAGACTGTCAGCGGCCGTGGTGGACACCAGTGCTTACAAATGGCGTTCCTCGTCCAAGGTGGACGGCCCTGGCTGGAGCCCCAGGCATCATCACACAGTGGTTTTCTTGTTTCCCTGGAAGCTCAGGCCTCTGACCTCTGTGCTTCCCATCAGCAAAGCACTGGGAGTTGGGGTTCTGGGGTGATGCATGAAGTAGACAGGGCAAGCCCATCGCCGCCCAAGGACGCCCTGGACCGGCCTTGTTGGATTACACAGTCAATAGAGACCAAAGGAGAGGACAGCCCGGTTTTAGGCTGTAGATGTCTGGAATGGATTGGGGGATGGGAAGGCATACGTGTTCAACAGACGGCACAGTGAACAGCCTGGAAGCTGATACCTCTTCTGTCTCATCTTCCATCCTAATAAGAGGAAATGGAATGCCTCTCTGGCATCCGCCCAGCTTTCCTGAACATCCTACCAGTATGGTTTTGAGATAACTTGGGGTTTGTATTGCATGCCAGAATTTTGCAGCCCAAGATCTTTTCTGCACAGCTTGGTTCAGAACCCTCAGACAAGAAGATTCCTCTGTCTAGGGAACCAAAGGCTTCCTTTAGAAGGCAAGACAGAGGGATGGGTCCATTTAGGGTCCAGCCTCTCAGTGCTTGGGAGGAAGCTCCAGCCCAAGGAAGTGTGCCCTTAAGCAGGTTGGCTACAAGGCTGGGGAGCTCTGCATATGTGTTGCAGAATCTTCCAGAACCAGGACAACTGAGAACATGAGTACAAAAATATTACATTCTCAGCCAGTGGGGGCTGGAGAGTAGCCAGGAGGGGTTTGGAGAAAACAACAGGACACAGTTCACAAAATTAAAACTCATGGAAAACTCTGCTTCAGTGAGTCAGAATGCCAGCGCCAAGTTTCCTGGCAACTCAGAAGAAGCCTTCCCTAATCAGGCAGATTTTTTTTTTTTAAATCTTTGTAATTGATTTAATGGCGGTCTAATTGATATACAATAAGATACATCCATTTAATATGTAGCTCAATGATCTTTGACACATGTGTATATGCTCATGTCATCACCAAATCAATACACAGAATGCTTCCAACCCCCAGAGAAGAATATTTCCATCACCTCCCCCAAAGTTTCCTAACGCATCCAGCCAGTCCTCCCGCCTCTGCCCCCACCCTGAGGCAACCACTCATCTCTGCTTTATGCCTCTCTAAATTCTAGATTACAGATTAGTTTCATAAGCAGATTTTTTTATCAGCCAGGACTTTTGGTGACAAGTCACAGAAACCCCAGTTTAATCTAGTTTTGGTGGAGGGGTGGGTGGTGTAGGTGGAGTGTATGCATGTGTTTGAGGGAATTCACTGACTCACATACCAGGAAAGTTCCAGCGAGCGTGGACTACTCTTCATTGCGGTGTGTGGGCTTCTCATTGCAGTGGCTTCTCTTGCTGTGGAGCACAGGCTCTAGGCACATGGGCTTCAGTAGTTGTGGCACGTGGGCTCAGTAGTTGTGGTTCGAGGGCTCTAGAGCGCAGGCTCAGTAGTTGTGGCGCACGGGCTTAGTTGCTCCGTGGCATGTGGGATCTTCCTGGACCAGGGATGGAACCCGTGTCCCTTGCATTGGCAGGCGGATTCTTAACCACTGCACCACCAGGGAAGCCCCCAGAAGTGATTTTCAATTCAGACATAGCTGGATCTGGGCCCCTAATGATGTTCCTTCAGTTACTTTTCTTTTCTCCGTTTCTCATCTCTGCTTTTATCTGCACTGCCTTTATTCCCAGTGAATCAACTCAACAGCAGGTGACTAGCAGTTCCTGGTTTATATTCGACAAATTCAGCAATCCCAGCAGAAAGAGAGCATCCCTTTCCTGATAATTCTGGCAGAGGCCCCAATCATCACGCTCACTGGCCAGGCCCCAGGCACCAGCCCTCTCCTGGAGCGGGGGGCAGACTGGGGAGGAAGGAGGATGCCCACCTCACCAAAACCCAACAGGCTTAGAGCAGGGAAGATCTGGAGGCTGATACCCCAGCACCGAGCCCAGGATCTGTGGGCCATTTGCATCTCTCTCCATCAGATCCAGAGGCACTTCCCAATCCTAGCGACGGGTACCATCCCTCCAACCCAAATGAAGATGGCCACTCTCAAGACACACAATTCACAGTGGACAGGAGAAAGGAAAACTATGATCTTTTTTTAATCCCATTTGGAAAAGGAGAGAACAGAAACGGCACACAATGGTAGCGGTCCATAGCATATTCTACGCCGGACAGGAAGTAGTAAGGACTGGCAACGAGGCAGGTTCTTGATTGGCCAATAAGCATGGTCGCCAGAATCCAAGATGGCCCCCAACAGTCCACCTCCTGTATCCACAGACTTGTGTAGTCCCAGCTCCGTGAGTGTGGGCTGGACAAGGTAACTTGCTTCTAACCAACAGAATGGAGCAAAGATGATTAGGCTCCATGAGATTGTGACTCCCAGCTTGTGAACAGACGCTCCCCCGAGCTGGCTTTGAGGAAGGAAGCTGCTGTGTTGCAAGCTGCCATACTGGGGAGAGCCCGACAGCAAGGGGCTGAGGGTAGCTTCTGACCGACAGCCGGCAACACGCTGAGGCCTTCAGTGCAACAGTCCGCAAGGAACTTCATCCCGCCAACACCTGTGGAAGTCTGGAAGCAGGTAAGACGCCTCCAGAGACCACTTCCTGTTGGTCCCACAGGACGAGCCGTTGCCACCAGCTCTGGGCAGTGCTGCCCTCTGGACGCCTTCGTGGTGCTTGGTTTCTTTGCTTTCGGTCAGTTCCGTGAGCTGTTAACCAAGCCCAGATTCCTTGCTGAGTCACTCTCCTTGAATCTAAATTCAGGTCCGTGGAATTCTAGCCCTTGGGCACGGTTCTGGGCTCAGTCATCCCTCTGGCCTCAGCTGAAGGACCTCTGTGAGACCTCAGAGCCCTGAAAACGGGCGCGCTGGGAGTAGGCAGCAGAGCTGACCTGCCTCCCGGGCAGAGAGTGGGGCTTCCTCGTGGTCATCCCACCGGGACACTCAGGTCCCCTGAGGAGACTGCCCAGGTCTCCAGCTAACAGGTGGCAGAACTCGGACTTGAAACAAGGTCCTGGAGGCCAGACCCGGTGCTCCCTCCCCCCGAGCCTTCCCCAAGCAGAGCGCTGGGAGAGGACATCAGCCAGAGCGCCACCACGTGGACGTACTGGCCTCTCTCAGCCCACAAGGGCCCCCATTCCCTCCAGAGCCCCACGCTACCCCCCACCGATGGGGCCACTGATGCTCTGAGGTCGCCTCGGCCGTCCCAGTCGGCCTTCAGGAGGGGGGGCATTGTCGGGAGGGCGTAGGAGAGAGGTGACCCTCCCATCGCTCCTCGTGGGTGCCCAGTCTCATGCTCCATTCCCCTGCAGCCCAGCCGTCCCCCAGGCGGGGAGCTGGGGAGGCCACGCCTGGCCAGGCCCATTAGCCCTCAGCTGGCTCCTCTGCAGGCCTCCCAGGGGGTGAGGCCCGTGCCATTCGTGCATTTATACCTCAAGCTCCCCTTCCCGCTTCTCAGAGGGAGCCGGGGGAACGTTCTTTGGGGGCCCCAGGGACCGGGCGTCTCTGAGGCCAGGGTGGGGGGCAGCAGAAGACAGTTCAGAGCATCCCTGCTGAGCCGGGACGGGGGCAGGAGAGACTTGGGGCCTCGGGGCAAAGGGGTGCTGCCGAGACTCCAAGCAGAGCGAGGAGGGGGCTGCCACCTTCCCTGAAGGACTGAGCATCACGTCGGGGAACCAGGGGAGCAGCCCCTGGTTTCTACTCTCCGGGTGGAAGCAGGAGGCCACGCCAGTGACAGGTGAGCCCCTGCTAGCCCCAGGTAAGCGTGCAGCCCTGCCAGGTGCAGCTGGATGACGTGGGCAAGTGTTTCAGCTTCTCCAAGACCTCATCTCCTAAAAACAACGAACTAGTGAAGACTACCTTTAAAGTATTTAAAGGGGTGACGAGTGCTTACCACCCTCTGGGGTGCCTGCCACTTGGAGAGCCGCCCGCAATGGTGATAGCAGAGCCAGGACAAAGGTGAGACAGGCAGGTACCATGGGGAAGACGATTTAAGGAGAAGACATACAATTCGTTTTTGAAGAATCAGCTTATGAAACAACCAGGTGATTTATTCTCATTTATGTAAAAAAAATTGTATATGGAAATGCACAGAAAAAAACCTTCAAGGATGTAATCACACAGTAAATGGTGATACCCAGGGCAAAACCTTCTTTCTTCTTTACCATTTGAATCTTTAAAAATAAGACTGTTGGGGCTTCCCTGGTGGCGCAGTGGTTGAGAGTCCGCCTGCCGATGCAGGGGACGCGGGTTCGTGCCCCGGTCCGGGAAGATCCCACGTGCCGCGGAGCGGCTGGGCCCGTGAGCCATGGCCGCTGAGCCTGCGCGTCCGGAGCCTGTGCTCCGCAACGGGAGAGGCCACAACAGTGAGAGGCCCGCGTACCGCAAAAAAAATAAAATAAAAAATAAGACTGGGTATCTAATCTATGTAAATTTTGTATAGGCGTAAAGTACAAGAAGAAGTGGACGGCAGCATAAGAGTAGTGGGAAATAACACATTTCCGTAAGTCTTTCGTGGAATAGATAAAAATTCACACAAGCCTTTCGAGGACAGGAAGATGAACGCTAACTCGTAGATCCTATATTTTAAACCATCAACAAGCCGCGAGTGAGCATTTACTCCTGCAGGGACTGTGCTGGGGACCAGGGGGCAGTGGAGAGGGATCAAGTTGGACTCAGACCGGCCTGGGCGGCAGACACGTCAGCTGAACTAGCGTGTAAGGGAAGGAGGGCGAGGGTGTCTCGGGAGCACACAGCATAGCACTGAGTCTAGGGGCCACTCCACATTTATTGAGTGCCCACTGTGTGCCGGGACCTGACTCAGGGGTAACCAAGATACAAACTCCCCCTGCTGTACAGGGGACCTCACTTGGGTGAAGCCAGGCATTAACAGCAAGCCGTGTACATATGGTTTACTTTTATTTGGAAGTATTCATCATTCATTATTTCCTTTCATGGGTGCATTTGTCTGCTCAGCTGCCATAACAAAATACCTCAAACAGAGGGCATTAAAAAAGCAGACATTTATTTTCTAACAGTTGTGGAGGCTGGAAGCCTGAGATCAAGATGCCAGACAATTCTGTGCCAAGTGATGGCTCTCTTCTTGGCTTGCAGACCGCCGCCTTCTCACTGTCTTCACATGGCAGAGGGGTGGGGGACAGGGAGGTGGGGAGAGAGAGAGAGAGAGCGCGCTCTGGCATCTCTTCTTAAAAGGACACCACTCCTACTGGATTAGGGTCCCACCCTTATGACCTCATTTAATCTTAATTATCTCCCTAAAGGCCTTGCTCCAAATACAGTCACATTGGGGATTAGGGTTTCAACAGATGAATTTGGGGGGCGACACCATTCAGCCCTCTTTTTTTCCCTCAGTCCCAATATTTGATCTCCCTTCTATTTTCGCTGAAAGAGAAGATACCTTAAAAAGAGCAGCTGCATCTTCCCACCTCGTGTCCTGTACCCATGGCTGGACTCTCTGCTCCCCTCTGGGCTGACACCCCAGCTCCCAGCCGGGCCAATCCCTGGGCTGTACCCGGTCCTGTGGGCTCTCACCTCCCCCAGGACCCCTTCCTGCAGCTTTCCTGATCATCAGCTTCCCCCTCTCTGCTGAATCACACCCATCTGCATACAAACAGGCAATAACATCCTTCTTTTAAAATAAGTAAAACCAGGGACTTCCCTGGTGGTCCAGTGGTTAAGACTCTGCGCTTCCACTGCAGGGTTACGGGTTCAATCCCTGGTCGGGGAACTAAGATCCCACATGCCGTGCGGCACAGCCAAAATAATAATAATAAAATAAAGTGAGTAAAGCCTCTGCCTCCAAGTCTCATTTCTCTGCCCTCCCCACCCACCTACCCATTATGTCAAATCCCTTCAAAAAGCCACCCGCACTCCCTGACTCCACCTCTGGCCCCTCAGTGCATTCGGGGGGGTCTCTGCTGCTGATTGCCGCCCCCTTGGAGGGGTCTTCTGGAACCACCAGCCCCTCCCACCCCTGCCCACTCTACCCCTTCCTCCTGCTCTGTTATCTGTGAGAGTCCTATGAACACTCCTGCATAACCGCGGTCACGGTCTCTGTGACAGTTACCGCGTCAGAAGCTGTGTTCTTGCTGACCGACCACTTCCCCTCAGAACCTCAACCCCAGGAGAGAAGCAAGTGTCTGTCTTCTTGTCACTAGCACCCCCAGGACCTGGAGTAGCTTTGGTTCCGTCTGCCCTCAGTCAGCGTTTGCAAGGTGGATACCTGACGAATGCTAGGAAGAAGCAGGCAGGGGCAGGTGGGGTGGGAGGTGTCGGCCCGTGTGCATCTCCCCCCTCCCCACTCAGCAGGGGCAGGACCCTGTCCTCCCCTCCTGGGAGAGCGGCCCAGCCCAGCTCACTCTGTGTGGCTTGAGTGGATGTGTGTTCACGGAGCCCTGTGGGCAGCAGCCCAGCAGCAGTGGCCTAGGATGGTGGAGGGGTCCCGCTGGCTGAAGAGAGGCCGGGGGAATGCCCGTCTGAGCCCTGGGAGGAGGCTCATTTGATCCTTCAGGGCACCCCCTCCACCTGGCCTCTCCCAGCTGCCCTCGGACCTCAGTACCTCCCAGCCCCACCCAGCCTCCGAATCCCCACTTTGTTAGTTACCCCCCATCCCCAGTCCATCTCCGTACCCGGCGGCCGGTGTAACTGTCTAACTGTGTATTCCCTACCTCCTGCCAACTGTGAGTTCTGTGAGGACGGGCTCTGTCCATCAGAGTCATTGTTGTACATGTGTTCTGTGTGTGCACGTGTACACGTATATCCATGTCTGGGCATGTTGTGTGTGTGTGCACATGTACTATGTGTGTATGTGCTATGATTATATATGTATTTGTATGTTGTCTGTATGTATATATGCTATTATATGTGTTTGCTATATGTTTATCTATATGTATATGTGCTATTGTATATGTGTATGTCGTATGTTTATATTGATATATATATGACACGTGCTGTGTGTGCTATATGTAGGTATATGTCGTGTGTGCACGTATATGTATATATGCTATTATGTATGTGTATGTGTTCTCTCTCTATAGAACTATGTAACTGGCACATAGTATAAATTTGTTAAATATTATTTAAACTTGTGTTGAACCTAAAGGAAAGACTTCTGACTGTAGCCACAAGGCACCTTTGGAGGTTGGTATCTGTGTAACATGGTACCACGCTCTCACGGTGGCTACAAAGAAATGTGGGAGAAAACAATCTCCTCCCACCCACCCACATAGAATACAGAGCTGAAAGATGGAAGACGGGAAGGGAAATCTCCAGGTGCCCCAGGACACTTGCAACTAGAGCTGATGCCGACGGCCCAAGGTACATCAGACAGGTAGAGGCTCCGGGGGCAGGAGCTAGGTGGGGCTGGGGCGAGGAAGGGGAGAGGGGCTGAGAGGTAGCCTTGGGGCAAAATAAGGAGGAGAGAGCTTGATCAGGGGGAACTCCATGAGGCCAGAACCTGGGAGGACCCCGCTGCTTAAAGAAAGCAATGTCCACCCCAATGTCTTTAGGACCTTCTGCCTGCCTTAGGGAGAAGGGGAAGGGAAGGGGGCTGGGTGGAGGGTGGGTGGAGTTGGACACCAATTCGAGTAATCAAAGCCCCAAATTTGTACCATTCACAGGTGTAGAATCTCAATTTACACCAAATCTCCAAGCCAAGACATTCAGGGGCTTCCCAGGTGGCGCAGTGGTTAAGAATCCGCCTGCCAATGCAGGGGACATGGGTTCGAATCCTGGTCCAGGAAGATCCCACATGCCGCCAAGCAACTAAGCCCGTGCACCACAATTACTGAAGCCCTGCGCTCTAGAGCCCGCGAGCCACAACTACTGAAGCCCGCACGCCTAGAGCCTCTGTTCTGCAACAAGAGAAGCCACCGCAATGAGAAGCCCGCGCACCGCAACCAAGGGTACCCCCGCTCGCCACAACTAGAGAAAGCCCGCCTGCAGCAATGAAGACCCAATGCAGCCAAAAATTGTTTTAATTAAAAATTTAAAAAAAAAGAAATTCAACAAAATCCAAGTCTTGGACCAGTGAAATCCTTTGAAATCCCAAAAGAAGTCAATGCCAAATGTATGAGTAGCAAAACTTTGGCAACCTAGTGGGTCTCGCATAAGAAGAAGTAACGTTATTCCTGTAGAAGACAGTCTCGTATTTGCAAAGCACATGCGGAATGAATAGGGAGATTAGGAAACATTAATTAAAAATTGATATCAGATCAAATAAACTTTAAGGCTAAAAAAGTATTAAAGATGAGGAAGGTCACTACATAAAAGGTACAATTCACCAGATCATATAATATTCTTGGACTTGTATACACTTAACAAAGTTTCAAAATAGGTGAAGGAAAGAGAAAAATGACAAACTACAATCATAATTGGTTAATATTTGTAAAAGACAAAAAATTAATCAGGATACAGATCATTTAAACAATGCAATTTTAAAAGCTTAATCAAATAAGTTAATAAAGTAAACAGAGGGACTTCCCTGGAGGTCCAGTGGTTGGGACTTGGCCTTCCAATGCAGGAGATGTGGATTGGATCCCTGGTCAGGGAGCTAAGATCCCACATGCCTCGTGGCCAAAAAAACAAATTCAATAAAGACTTTAAATAAATAAATAAATATGCAGAAATTGGCCATCTCTTATGCTACCAAGTGAGTCTCACAAGTACCAAAAAATTGACCACATTATCTGACCACAACACAATATTAGAAACCAATAATGAGAAGACAGCCAAAGCATGTATTGTAAAATGTATTTCTAAATAATTTATGGAAATTTAAAATTCAAATTTTAAATGTTTTAAATGGTTTTAATTTGTAAAATTTTAGATATCAAAAACAATGAAGACACTACATATCAAAACTCATGAAACATCTAAGGAAATACTTAGTAGCATATTGATAGCCCTAAATACCTATTAGAAAAAGAACATTTGAAAATTAATTACCAGAGAATTCAACACAAGACGCTGCAAAAAGAATCACAGGGTAAATCCAAAGAAAGCAGAAGAAATAAAAGCATAAACTGAGAAAATGGGAAGCAAAGAAACAACAGAGTTGATTTTTTTAAATAATAGTTCTTGAAAACAAACCTCTGGCAAACTGATAAAGAAAAAAAAGAGCAAAGTCACAAATTTAAAATGGCAAATAGAATTGAGGTTTTAAAAATTGTAAAAGAATACCATGTAAAGTATTATACCAATAAATGTGGAACCAGAAAGCATGAGCAATTTTCTAGAAAAATAACTTTACTTACTTTAACTCAAGAAGAGAATGAAAATCTAAATAAACCTAAAATATTAAATAAATTGGAGTTTGGGGTTTTTTTTTCCCAAAGCCATGCGTATCCACTAACACTCACATAAAAATTACCAGACCAGATGGTTTTACCTTCTGCCAAGTGTTCAAAGAAAGATAATCCTTACATGACACAAATTGTTCTAGAGGGTAGAGAAAAAGGACTCTCTCTCCAAGTCATTTTATGAAGCAGTATAACCTTACAGCTTTGAAATGAAAAATAGACAAAGATAGCACCAGAAGGGAAAATTATGGACCAATTTCACTTATGAACACAGATGAAAATTTTCTAAATAAAATCAGAACAACAGGAGGTTAAAAAAAGAAAAAGACACAGCAAAGTAGAAATGGTTTATCTTAGAAATATAAGGATGAATGAACACCAGAAAATGTATCAATATATATTCACCACATAAATAGACTAAGGGAGAAAAAAGAGAAAATTATTAAGTAGACACCACAGGAAAAAATCATGATAAATTTCATCATTCATTTATTTAAAAAAACTCTTAAAAAACTAAGAGGGGAACTTTCTCACCTTGATAAAAGATACTACCAAAACCTTAGAGCAAATACCATATCTAATGGAGAAACATTAGACACATTTTCTTTTTAAGATTAGCAGAGAGATAAATGTGCCTGATTCCAGTCATTGTTCAGCATAATGCTAGGTGTTCTGGGCTGTGCTATAAGACATGAAAAAGAAATTAGAGGTATGAGGACAGTTACATAGAAAACCAAAATACTCAACATACAAAGTGATAGAAATGATAAACTAAATGAGGTCATTTGCCTGATTAATAAAAACTACAAAAATCATCAGTGTGTCTCTACACCATCAATAATCAACAGGAAGATATCCTGTAGCCATGATGGAGTAACTGGTACGAGACTAGCCCTCCCACTGTGAACAACCAAAAAACTAAAGAAAACATAAGAAACAACTGTTTGCAGATACTGGACAAGAGGCATCCCAGGATTACAATCTCTGAGACAAGAGAAATATGAGGTGAGCTCTAGTATCACCCCAGCTTTCTGCTTGGAGCTACTCTCTGGACAGTGGTACAGGAAGTGGGGAAAGCCAGGCAGAGCATGGTGGTCTCCCTGAGTTAAAGATAGAGAAGTCAGACTTTGGGGAGATTGAAGTGGCTGGAATTTGTGAGATGGAGTATCAGAGAGAAGGGAGCCAGCTACTCAGAGAAAGAACTGCAAAAATCTGCAGAGGGTCCCCTTGAGTCTTTGGTGGAAAATCAGGCTGGGCATAGAAGGATGAAACTCCATGAAACTGGCAAAGAAAAGCTACCTAGTAGCTGTCAGTTAAAAAACCCTGGGGGGTTCACACAAAGCCACATATACTTTATTTTTTCTTTAATATTTATTTATTTGGCTGCACGTAGCCTTAGTTGTGGCACACCGGATCTTTGTTGCAGCATGCGGGATCTTTTTTTTCAGCTGCGGCTTGCAAACTCTTAGTTGCGGCATGTGGTATCTAATTCCCTGACCCAGGATGGAACCCAGGTCCCCTGCATTTGGAGCACAGAGTCTTAGCCACTGGACCACCAGGGAAGTGCCCTGCCACATATACTTTAAAAACAACAACAGTGTGTTGATGTTTTAGGGACAGACAAACCAATGACACAGAATGGAGACTTCAAAAACAGTCCCATGTATAAATGAGAATATCCTAGAAACATACTGTTGAGTAAAAAAAACAAAAACCAAAAAAACAGCACAAATTCTAAATCTCAACATTTATGTAAATTAAAAATACTTTATGGGCAACCACCTGTTTTGAAAGATAATTAAATGTCTAAGGACGTATGTTAAACAGGTTAGAACAGGTGTGGGAAGGGAGGGGAGAAAGAGGATGGAATGAAGCGGGTAACTGAAACCAATAAATGATTTTATTTGATTTTCAGTGGCCTGATGATCCTGGTGCACCATAAAGTCAGGGTATAACTAAACTGTTCTTTGCACCTGAGGTCCAGTTTAAAAAAATTAATTCACAGGGCTTCCCTGGTGGCGCAGTGGTTGAGAGTCTGCCTGCCGATGCAGGGGACACGGGTTTGTGCCCTGGTCGGGGAAGATCCCACATGCCGCGGAGCGGCTGGGCCCGTGATCCACGGCCGCTGAGCCTGCACGTCCGGAGCCTGTGCTCTGCAACGGGAGAAGCCACAACAGTGAGAGGCAGGCCCTCGTACCAAAAAAAAAAAAAAAAAATTAATTCTCAGAATTTGAAGATTTTGGGACAAAGGGCATCTGTAACAACTTGGCATCTGCAGTGGTGGACCTGCTGGCAGATCCAGGCAGGGTGGGAGCCATGGGGAACGGGTCATGGTCTGTTGCAAAAAGAACCCAGCGTGAGAGTCCTGAAAGAGAAAAATTGGGTGGGGGGCTCCCAGGAGTCCCCCGGGCTCCAAGCAACACAGAATCTCACGCTGGTCTATCTCCCTTCCATAGGATGAACAAGACTCTGAACAGCGGCCAGACCCTGGCAGCAAACTGGAACAGCCCCGGGGTGCACGTGCTGGGCACGGCCCACTGGGTGCTGGGCGCCCTGGTCATGTTCACCTGCGTGGGCAGCATCATGGGCAACGGCCTGGTGGTCTGGCTGCTGGGCTTCCATGGGCAGAGGGTTCCCTACAAAGTCTGCATCCTCCACCTGGCCGTGGCCGACCTCCTCATCCTCCAGGCTCAGCCTAGAAAGCATCCCACTGGGAGGGGATGGGCCACGCATGGCCCACATGGGCCACGTGGCCGACCCACGAGGTGGTGGCCCAGGTGGCTGGCCTGAGCCTGCTGACGGCCATCAGCACGCAGCGCTGCCTCTCTGTCCTCCTCCCCGTCTGGTACAAGTGTCACCGGCCCCGGCACCTGCCGGGCACGGTGTGCGTCCCGCTCTGGGCGCCGTCCCTCCTGCTGAGCACACTGGCCTCGCTCTGCGGCAGCTTCTGGCACCGGGACGAATGGCAGTGCTTCACGGTGGACCTGATCGTCAGCATCCTCATCACGGGGACCTTCACGCCTGCGATGGCCACGGCCAGCCTCACCCTCTGCACGCAGGTGCAGAGAAGCTCCCAGCGGCGCCGGCCCACGCGGCTGTACGTGGCCATCCTGGCCTCCGTCCTGGTGTTCGTCTGCGTCCTGCCCCTCGGCGTCTCCGGGTTCCTTCTCTACTGGCTGGACCTGCCCCAGCGGATGAAGACTCTGTTCAGTCGCTTCGCCCGCCTCTCCCTGTCCGTGAGCAGTAGCGCCAACCCGGTCATCTACCTCCTGGTGGGCAGTCGGGGCGGCCGAGCCTGCGGGAGCCCCTGGGGGCCCATGCTGCGCAGGGCGCTGTGGAAGGAGCCCGAGCTGGAGGAGGGGCAGACGCTCTCCACTGGCACCAACGACGAGGCGGGGGTCTGAGAGCACCGCGCCCTGGACGCCGCCTGCCTGGCTGGCCAGCTGTTGGGAGCCCCGCAGGCTTTGCGTCTCACCCTCTCGGGGTCCCCTTCCTACCTGCCAAGGCTCCCCCACTGAATGTCATGTCCCAGATCTCACAATGCAACTCAGCTGGGAAGATGAAACATAATTTTTTCGCTTGGGGAGGATGTTCTGGCTAGAGGGCAGATGTTAGCGTTCAGCCCTGGCCTGTTTGATGCTAATTATCTAAATCGTCTCTACAGGTGGGTAGCATGTTTCCCATTTGGGTGGGAAGGGGCGCCCTCCCAGCCTCCTCCCCCTAAGACAGTATCTTAGTACAGGAGGTGGGATGTGGCTTGTGTGACCCTGTGGCCCCAGGCTGGTCCTTGGGCATGTGCTGGTAGCAGCTGGCTGCAGGGTGGTGCCCCTGGTCCACCTTCCACCAGATGTCGGGCTGACCCCCTCCATCCCTGCAGGCTGCAGGCAGTCTACTGTGTTGCCACTGCTGACCCGGCTCCTGCTGGCCGCGGGTCATGAGATGGCCTTGTCCTCCATGTGGCACCTGGGCGGCACCTGACCCCTGGCCTTTGCCTTCGGGTCGCCTTGCACCCACGGCAGGTCTGATTGCTTTCCCCCAGGAGGCCACACTGCAGCCGGAGAGCCCCTGGCCGACCCCTCTGGAGAGGGACAGTTGTTGAGGGGACGGTGCCCCAGGAGGCGGGGGCAGCCTGGAGGCAGCTTCATCCCAGAGACCCACGTGACTAGCAGAACGAGAGTCTGTGCCCCAAATGATTGCCCCCCACCAGGGTCTCCCTCAGCTTGCCCCAAACACTTCTCCCTTTCCCGTGTCAAAGTGCAAAAAGGGAAAATTGGGGGCGATGCCCTTCTCCCCACCCTCCCTCTTTTCTTCCCACCAGCTCCTGGGTCCAGGACAAGAGCGGATGCATCACACCCTTTGCTACCGTCCAGTGTCCAGCCTCGTGCCTGGGGGCTTGGGTGGAAAGGGGGCGTCATGGGAGGTCCATGATGGGAAAGCATAGAGAGGAGGGGGGAGGAAAGACAGGAAGTGGAAAGGGTGGTTCCCAGGACCCCAGCCCCACCCGCACAGCGGCATCTTGTCGTGTGATCCTATTCTGTGCATCAGTAGCGGAAGAATACTTCATTCCTTCTCTTGGCATCCTTCCGAAGCAGTTCCCAAGCTCCTCCTGAAACATGGAGGCTTCGAGCCAGATGGGGCGAAGGTCAGAGCTTCAGAAAGGAAGAGAAAAGCTCGTTGATAATCTATAAAAAGTACAGTATCACAGCAAATCTCCGAGTCTAGAACTGGGATTCCTGGGAACTAGCGTGTGTGGAGCTGGGGCCCATCGTCCTCGCCTCTGCTGCCCACCCCCCCCACCCCCGCCAACCCCTGTCCTGGCCTCCCCGTGGCATTCACTGAACTGAGCTGAGGACTGCGCGGCCCCTGGAAGCAGGTGTGCCCTCTGTTCCCTGGGTCACCTGCTTTCCCATCTCAGCTCAGACCCCCAGGTCTGCGTGTCCCAGGGAGGCGTGAGAGGTGGAGGCTCTTTATCAGTCATTCCAGGCATCTTACGGAGCACCCAGCACCAGTTTGGACCTCGCATGCCATAAGCACTAATAAGCGCTCATTTGTTTAATAAGAATAACTGACACCTGTGTAGTGCCGTATAGCAGCGGGGCTCAGAGAGGCCAATGTTTTGTCCAGCGTCACACAGCTAGCGCATAGAAAGGCTATGATTTAACCCTTATCTTTTGACCACAAGCCCCATCCATGCTCCACAGCCTCCTCTAACCTGGACAGGGACAAAGTGGCCCATCTGAAGCAGATGGTCAGTGACGAGGGAAACCTCACCTCTTGGGGGTAAGTAAGGTGAGGCCCGTCACAGGGCCCCTCAGCTGCATGTGGAAGGAGAGGAGCCCTAGAAATTGTTCACACAGTTTGTTTGTTAATTTTTGGCTGCCCCGTGCAGCATGTGGGATCTTAGCTCTCCGACCAGGGATTGAACCTGCGCGCCCTGCGTTGGAAGGTGGAGTCTTAACCACTGGACCGCCAGGGAAGTCCCCACACAGTTATGTTTTGCTAAAATTTACTATATTCTCCATCAGGCCACGTGACGCTGGCGTGGCCGCAGGTGTCCAGGGGATCCGGCTAAGGGAAGGTGGAGTTGGTGGCACCTGCAGTGTGGGCTTCGTGGGGAACATTTATGTGATTCACAGCCCCCATTTCTGTGTGTAGCTGTGATCAAGGCAAACCATCTCGGCAAAGGAATGCCTTTCAGGGGTGTTCCCACCACCCACTGTGCCAACTCGCCCGGCATCGTGGAGAAAAATGCAGGCCCAGAGTTGTAAGGAAATCGGAACATCTCCAGAATTGAGTGGGGAGTGGGCAGTGGAGAAGAAATAGGTTTGAAATGGACATAACTGGAAGCTAGTCTTTGGGGAGATTCCGTTCTCACGGATGCCTAGTCGGAACAGTTCTCATCTGTAAGAAATATGCTTGAAATTGCAGCAGGTATAACCGTAAAACATGCTATACCTTTTTTTTCTACAGGAGACGTGCAAAAATGCAATTTATCAGACATCCTGTCCTTGTAGGCATAATCCTGACGCAAGATGTCTGGGTGAAGTTGCGTGTGTTATGCCTCTCAGCTATTGCTATTGTTAAATAAATCTGGTCATTGAGGAGAAACCAAGTTCTCTTTCTACTTTCTCTATAGAAACACTACAAAATGTGCAAAAACAAGAACTTGGGGTCACACGGTTGGGGTGGGAGGTGCAGCTGGCCTCTGTCACACGTGGGCGGTGCAGGCTCGTCAAGTCACTAAGTCTCTCTGATTCTCCCTGTTCGCATCTGTGAAGTGGGGACAATACTAGTCCCCGTCTCCTGGGTTCACAGAGCATTCAATGAGCTGATCGTGCTGCGCTTAGCTGTACGTGGCCCACAGCAAGGACTCAGTAAGTGCTGACAAGGATTCAGTGAGTGCTTACTATTTGCATGCGCCGGATCTTTGGGAGGACTGGGGAGGGATGCACCCAGCCTCTGGCCCCCTTTCCTAGGACCCCGCAATTTAGTACTGTCCCTCTTTGCAGGACAACTTGGTTAATCAAGGAGACATCCACTCCAGAGACCATAGGGGTCCCCTGAGTCTCTCCTATCAGGTCCTCACCATCGCAGAACATCTAAGGGCTGGTCTAGGACCTACACTGGCCAGGTCCCTCTCTCCCAGGATGCTGAATCATGAAGTGGGCAGGAGAAGCATCTGGAAGTCATCCATTCCCACAGCGACAACCTGACACTTAACTCAGATCTCGTCCCGATGCCTGTTCTGTTTTCAAGCTGGTTCTCCAGTCTGGGTGTTGATTGCCCAAGCTCTCCGTTCTCTTTCCAGATGATGTCCTTTATTACTTGACCACAAGAGGTTTTTGTTGCCTGCACCAAGGAACACTAACTTACACAAGAACTCTTATCAGAAATGCAACGGGTCTTCCAGTTAATAACGCAGGGCTCTGAGAACTGAGACCTGGCTGAGGGCGCAAGGCGGGTAAAGCGTGAGCCCCAAAACTCCCCGCCGCGTGGGCTCCCCGTAAGTCCCTGGAGGCAGCCCCGTGCTGTGTCCATGAGGTCATAGGTTCGTGGAATTTGCAAGGTGATGTATTTTAACCAGGTCTGGTTACCCCTGATGCCCTATTCCTCACCAACTTCCCTTGTCACTATCCCCTTCATGGCAGTGACGTTGGAGTGGCCACGGAGGGACATTTGGGGGAGGCTGAGTCGGAGATAGCTTCAGTTTGAGTTTAGTGACAGATATTTACGTAGTTCACACTCACTTCTATGTAACGATGGTTCCCAAGTCTGATTAATGGTTTTACCAGTGTCAGGACACAAAGGGTCTGGGTGGTGGCGGAGAAATGTACAAGCCAGGAGCCAGGCTATGGGAGAGCCTTCCAATCACCAGATTCATAGCATTTTAAATGGAGGAATCCATTCTCCGGGATGCTAAGCTGTAACAAACAACTATGATGCAGCCTGGATCCCATCAGAGAAAAAGCTGTGGCCCACACTGCTGTTGACCTCTGCAGTGTTTCCAGTGGTCATAGGTGTTCCTTCCGAGTTCGTCTCGTAATTGGAATATTTTAACACACAGCCCAGCCTGGCTTCTCCTCTTAAAGAGCTATCATAACGAGAGAGTAGCCCATCACAAGCCTTATGTTCAAGCCTTATGTCACGGGGACGGTGCCATTTTCAAGACACCAAAATATATTTTTGAAAAACCGGATGACGTGGAAGAAAAACAAAAACTGTAAATAACAAAAAAAGATTGTTCAAATGTGGAAAGGTATTTTGGAACATTTCCAAAAATAGTGAAAAATTATATAAACTCTTGGCTTAAATAGATATGAAAATGACCTTCTCTTGTTATCTTTTTGTTTGTTTGTAAACGAAGTAAAAGTTCAGATTAAAATGAATGAACTATGGTAAAAAAGGGATAAAGATAATGAAGTCGATAGAAGTTAGTTTGAAACTGAGAGCTGAATGGTAGCCAAAAGTAATTCCCCAAGGGGAAATCATTTTCGAATAGAAGAAATGAATGAGCTCTTGGATCCTGATAATCTGACTGATGAAGAGAAACGTGTCTTAAGAACACACTGGGGGGCTTCCCTGGTGGCGCAGTGGTTAAGAATCTGTCTGCCAATGCAGGGGACACGGGTTCGAGCCCTGGTCCGGGAAGATCCCACATGCCACGGAGCAACTAAGTCTGTGCACCACAGCTACGGAGCCTGCGCTCTACAGCCCGCAGTCACAGCTACTGAGCCCGCGTGCCACAACTACTGAAGCCCGTGGGCCTAGAGCCCGTACTCCGCAACAAGAGAAGCCGCCGCAACGAGGAGCCTGCGCACCAACGAAGAGCAGCCCCTGCTCGCCACAACTAGAGAAAGCCCGCACGCAGCAACAAAGACCCAACGCAGCCTAAATAAATAAACGAATTAGTTAAATTAAAATTTTTAAATGTATAGGACATTACCAATAATGAATTGTGGAGCTAAGAAACATTTTTAAACTATTAACATTACAAAATAAATGTTGATCAGCCATGCTAAAAAAAAAAAAGGATTGAATTACCTTTCAGCTCTCTCTATGGAAAATATTCAACACTATTGGCGTACTTAAAGGCTATCAAAGAATGTGCAGCCAAAAAAGGTAGGAAAAAACACTGCAGATACTTTTCTCTATTTTGTATTATTTGTGGTATTTGTGAGCTTTTAAAAATCTGTGATTTGGGCTTCCCTGGTGGCACAGTCGTTGAGAGTCCGCCTGCAGATGCCGGGGACGCAGGTTCGTGCCCCAGTCCCGGAAGATCCCACATGCTGCAGAGCGGCTGGGCCCGTGAGCCATGGCCGCTCAGCCTGCGCGTCCGGAGCCTGTGCTCCGCAATGGGAGAGGCCACAACAGTGAGAGGCCCGTGTAACGCAAAAAAACAAACAAAAAAAAAAAACTGTGATTTCTTTTCCCATTCTAAACAAATATTCGTTGTATCTAACTTTGTTGTAAAGAGCACCCCCTTCTCTTTTTTAATTTATTTATTTATTTATTTTGACTTTTTGAATTTTACTTTATTTTTTATACACCAGTTTCTTATTATTTATCTATTTTATACACATCAGTGTATACATGTCAATCCCAATCTCCCAATTCATCACACCACCACACCTGCCACTTTACCCCCTTGGTGTCCATACGTTTGTTCTCTACGTCTGCTTCTCCATTTCTGCCCTGCAAACTGGTTCATCTGTACCATTTTTCTAGATTCCACACATATGCGTTAATATACAATGTTTGTTTTTCTCTTTCTGACTTACTTCACTCTGTATGACAGTCTCTAGATCCATCCATGTCTCTACAAATGACCCAATTTCGTTCCTTTTTTATGGCTGAGTAATTTTCCATTGTATATATGTACCACATCTTCTCCATCCATTCGTCTGTCGATGGGCACTGAGGTTGCTTCCGTGATCTAGCAAGAGCACCACCTTCTTGTTGATAAGCTTTGGGCCCCACAAAATTTTTCCCTGGATGGAAGGCAGAGGAATTCCCGTTCAGACCCTGGCATGGTTAGCAGAACCCCTGGGTCAACAGAGGACAGCCTGAGGGGTGACCACAGAGCTATTTTCATGGAGCCCCGTGAAAGGTGGGAGGAGCCCCAGGAAGAGTGGGAGGAGCCTCAGGACTCCTACTGGGGCTCAGGGAAGTGGGGGGCTGGAGGGCTGCTTCTGACAGCCCAGGTTACCAAGCAAACAAACCAAACAAACTCACCATGTGCTTTTGCAATTTGCTGAATTAGAACTTCTGTTGAATTCACCAAGTCATGGGTCTGTTATTCATTCAACAAACATTTACGATCATTTACTGTGAGCCAGGCTTTGCTCATAAGAGGCTGCACTTCTGTCCATGGAGATGTTGAGAAGGTTCCAGAAGACACGGGGCAGACCCCGACCCTGAAGAGCCAAACTCCCTGGAACCACCCATAGGCATCTCTTGCTGGAAGGTTTCCCCTCCTCCTTGTCTGAGGCCACCCCTCCCTTCCCTGAGGAGCTGCTGCCTTCCCAGGGGAGCTCTGCTAAGGAACTAGTTCGCAATCCCCTCCGCGTCGACCCCGTAGTCATCCTTACCTTGGACTGGATCCCACCTGAGCCAGGGTGGGTGGAGAGAAGGGCGGGAATTCCATACCCCAAATGAGTAAACATCTGGGTGATTGTTGTGGGGATGGGTTTGGGGGAGTGCTTCACAGAAAAGGGTGCAAAGTTACTTAAGACCAAGTGAAACCGGTCGGTATGCGTGTGTTTATAGAAACCACACAAGGTTGGACGTGGTCCTGGGAGTCCGAGGGCCATTAATACGAATCTGAAACTCGCCTGGGAGGGGTGGGGAGGGACCTCGAAGGACAGAGCCCTCGGCTTAAGGTAGATGGAGGGATCCGAAGACCGCAGAAAATGGGGGGAATCTGGCATGGGAGTCCCACCCTGCCCCCGCCACGGCCCCAGAGAGGACCCAGAGGGACGCGAGACACCCACGGAAAAGGCAGTGCCGGAACATTCCAAGATGCTCCGCGTGATGGGAATGTGTGAATCAGGAGGGGGCGTGTGCCGACGGCCTTGCTCTCTGGGGTGGTCTCACATCCAATCCCTTTTCTACATGAACCAGGATTCCCTGGTAGGAATGGCCTCCCAGTCTTTTTTTTTCAGGCTGTACCATGGGATTTTTTTAAAGCTGTACAATGTGGTCATTTAATACACGCATACACCCTGAAACGATTACTGCTATGAGCTTAACCCATCCCTCACCTCCTCACTGCATGGCGTGTGTGGTGGCAGCACATAAGAGCCACTCCCTTAGCAACTTTCCAGTGTGCAGGACAATATTGTTAACTGCAGTCACCGTGCTGGGCAGTCGATTCCCCGAACTCATCCATCTATAACAGCAAGTTTGCTCCCTTCGTCCAGCGTTGACCCCATTTCCCCACCCCCCGCCCCTGGCAACCACAGTTCTACTCTCTGCTTCTATGAGTTTGGTTTTTCTAGATTCCGCACTCAGGTCAGATGGTCCAGGGTTTGTCCTTCTGTGTCTGGCTTAATCTCAATTAGCACAATGTCCTCCAGGTTCATCCAGGTTGTGGTAAAAGGCAGGATTTCCCTCTCCTGATGGCTGAATAATATTCCACTTTGTGCCTACACCACGTCTTTATCCATCCATCCATCCAGACACTTAGCTTGTTTCCATATCTCGGCTATCGTGAGGGATGTGGTGATGAATGTGGGGGTGCAGATCTCTTCAAGAGGCTGGTTTCATTTCCTTGGGATAAATGTCCAGAAGTGGTCGTTTTTCTAATTTTTTGAGGCACCTCATCGCTGCTTTCCATAACTCCTGTACCAGCCTCCCAGTCTTGGCCGGTATGGGCCTCCCACTGTCAGGTGCCGACCCTTCAGTTGCTGGATCATCAGAGAGAGGTCCAGGGGGTCCCAGGCTTGGCAGTTAGGGCAATGAGGGGTCAGGGGGCTCGGGGTAAGAGCAAGTTATCAGCCGTACCAAGATGGTTCTGTGTGTCAACGGCCTCAAGGTCTGACTGTACACGCGGTGGCTGAATGCCAGCATGGGTGACAGGACCAGAGGGGGCAGCCCCTACACGGCCACGTGAGCAGCACAGATGGCGCTGACGGGGCCTGCGGTGGGCCGTGGGCAGTGGGCAAGTGACCAGGTGGATGGAGCAGGGCGGGGTAGGAGTGCAGCTGGGAGCCTGGCCTGGATCCCCAGGTTCCTAGACCCGGTCAGGGTTGTGGGGGCTGGCTACGAGGGGAGGGGGCACCGGGGGCCACGTGATCCATCAGGGCCCTGGGTCTCTGTGCTGGCCCTGTTCACCCAGAGGCCTGCAGACCGGGAACAGAGACCGGGGGTAGGCTCACCCCCAAGTTCCTGCCACCCCGCTGGGTCAGTGCCCCAGGAGACACGAGGGGCGCATGGTTTCTGCTCAGCCACACCCTAGGCCGGTTGGCACCCTGCATGGACCACGCATACAGCAGACATTTAATACGTGTTTGGTCAAGTGCGAGTAACTCCACCTTGTGCTGGGCCTGGTGCTCACAGGGGGCCCACAGGTGCACCCTGGCTTCTTTCAGCCTCTCCTTTGAGGCCGTTTCCTGCCTCCTCTGCACAGACTCCTGGGCAGCAATGGTCTCCCTGCCCCAGTCCGCTGACCTCTGCCCTCGCCTTCTACAGCTGCGCCCACTAGCTCCAGGCCGCCTCAGGACCTTTGCACCTGCCGTTCCCTCTGCCTGGAATGCTCCTCTCCCACCTGCATGCAGAGCTCTCCCTCACCTCCTTCAGGTCACTGCTCAAATGTCACCTCTTCAGAGAGGCCTTTCCTGACCACCTTACATAAAATAATGCAATACATACACACCCCTCAGTCTTCCAACCTCAATTCATTTCCCCCGTGTGCTCGCCACTGTGTGATACATGTTCACGATGAGAGCAGGGGCTGTGTCTCTTTCAGTCACTGCTGTGCTCCAGACCTAGGACAATACCTGGTACAGAGAGAGGCCCAGGACACGTCTGTGCAATGTCCCACTTGGCATGCAGGCCTGAGGGCCAAGGGGACAGCAGCCACGATAGTGGGGGTGGGGGGAACCCAGGTGGCTCAAGTCCACAGTCATCTCCAAGAGGCCCTCCCTCCAATGACACACCCCATGAGGGTCCTCGCCCATACCCAGGTGGGACCGTTGGTGTTTGTGTGGACACACGTGTGCGACTGTGTGAACAAAAGTGAGAAATGAGTGTGTCTGCCTGCTGGTGTTCATCTATGTTGTGTGTCCAAAGTCCGTGACCCGCACCATCCTCACCTGGTGCTGGCCGCTGGTCTCCAGCTGTTTCATGCATCTGTAATATTTTTTCTCCCCTCTGTAGGGCGAACTCCCTGAGAGAAAAGCCTGACTCTTTTCAACCCTGCCCAAGGCTGATGGCAAAGACTGCAGTCCATCACCAAAATCTGGCTTTCAGAATGAACAAGCAAGCCCATGCTTGAGGTGTCACTTTGCTTTATCTATTTTGAGGCTATGTTGTTAGGAGCACACAAATTTCGGGGTGTTATATCCCGGGAAATTGGAGCTTTGGTGGTAAATTATGAACTCACCCTCGTGAATCCTAGTCGTGTTATTTCTTTACGGTCTATTTGTCTGATATTAACGCAGCGTCCCCAGCTTTCTTTGGGTTGGTACTTGCACAGTGCATCTTCTCTCCTCCTTTAACTTTCAACCTTTCTGTATCCTTATCTGTTAGATGTATCACTTGTAAACAGTTCAGAGTTGGATTGAGTCGCAACTTTGAAAATTAAACCCACCATGGCAGTGAGTGGGCCTGTGCGTCCCGATTCCCACACCCCACCCCGGAGTCCGTCCTGAGGCGTCGTACAGGTGAGCAGGTGGGAAGGCCCCGCCCTCGCTGAGGGACCACAGCGATCGGGGAAGGGTGGGAGGGGAAGGACTGACTCTGGCTTTGAGCCTCGGCTCCACCGCTTCCTCCCTGGGTGCTTTTTGTCCTCTCTGAGCTGTGTTCTCATCTGTAAGATGGGAGCAACCGCCTCCCTCTGCTACCAGACTGCTGTACAGAGGGATGTCCTGCATCCGTCTATCAGTGGGCTCTGAGAAGTGTTATCCCTAAGGTGGGACCCTGGGCCTTCTGGTGAGGTGGCCTGTGCTGCATCAGAGCTGTACGGACACAGCCCAGCCCTGCCTGCCCCATCCCAGGCCCCCTCCATCCTGTCCCCGGGTCCGCCAAGGGTCAGGTAAAAGACGTCAACCCCCGAGGGGACTCACAGGATCTCAGAGGATGAGTTTTCATCCCAAATAAAGCCAGGACTTACTTGGCTCTTACATCACCTGTGCCTTGTTTTCTGGGGCAGGGCTGTACCCCATCCCTGACTCAGGAGCTCCACTTCAGACCTGCAGAGCCCAGGGCACACTCACTCCAGAGACAGCCGGGAGCAGTAAACAGGGCAGTGAGGATGACCAAGGGGGCTGGATGACAAAGACAAAGTGATGACCAGGAAAGGCCAGGATAACCAGGGGAGGCCAAGATGAACGGGGAAGCCAGGGTGACCAGGGGAGGCCAGGATGACAGGGGCCCGTGAGGGTGAGGCTCTCCGTCCTGGGCCGGCAGCCTCCACTCCAGTCTGCTCCAGTCCGCTCTGTGGCCGAGGCCCCCTGGCCCCCAGAGGCTCCTCTCAGTTCCCTTTTGCCAAGGGGAACACTTGCCTTTTCCAGACCTGGCTCACTGCAGTCTGACTCAGGGAGGATGCGGAAGAGGGAAAAGCAGAGGGAAGAAGAGAGACGGCCAGTCACCTCCCCAAGCCTTCCTGCCTCCCCAGACTCCTGCCCTTCAAGCAGCGATTACGGGGTGCAGGGAGGGAAGCCCACTTCAGAGAGCCCCAAAACACCCGCAATGGGGATGTATAAGCCCGATGCGGCATCTCCAGCACCTCCAAAGAGGTGCACGGGCCCCCTCACAGTGACCCCTCGCAGAGCGTCCGGACCTCCAAGAGTGACCCAAGGCAGCCTCTCCACCTGGCCAGGCTATTCCGCCCGGAAACAAAACCTGGTAACCAGGGAGGGAGCCGAATCAGGACCCTGAGCAAGCCCTGCCCCAGGCCCGCCCACCAGGCCCTGCCCCGCCAAGCCCCGCCCCGCCAGGTCCCCGGGATAAGCTCCTCCCCAAGCCCCGCCTTGCCCCCTACAAGCCCTGCCCTAGGCCCCAGGACCAGGCCCCGTCCAAACAAGCCCCACCCAGATAAGCCCCGCCCCACCAAGGTCCCACCTAAATAAGTTCCTCCCAAGTCCTGCCCTTTCCCCGGACAAACCCCGCCTCCAGGCCCCTCCCAGCCTCAAGCCCCGCCCTCCACCCCCTGTAAAGATCCCCTTAGCAAGGGTCCCACACTGGTGAGGAAGGGCTGGGCCTGACTGGGGTGGAAGGGGGCACGTAGTAGGGGGCCGTGGAGCTCAGAAGCCTCCCACTAGAGCCCCTGCCCAAACCGAGGAGCCCCCTCACGCAAACCGCTTCCAGCAGTCACAGCCCCACCATGGCTCCCGCGGACCCTGAGCCTCTAGTCCCAGGGGTGCCTGAGACCAGCCTCCTCCTGCCCCAGCCTGGTCAGCGGAGGCCGTGTGCCGCTGAGGCCCCCCTGCGTTAAGACCCACTCAAAATGTGGCTATTAACCTGTCAGCACTTGCACGCAGGCAGCCCTCCCTGGGGGCCGTGCACAGTTCCAGGCACCGTGCAGACGAGCCCCTTCAGTCCCCCGCAGCACTGGCAGGGCGTCCTGTTAGCACCTCCTTCCACAGCTGAGGTAGCTGAGGTGGTGAAACACTGAGGGGCTTGTCACCAAGCCAGGAGGCAGCAGACATGGACTCAGGCCAGGCGTTCAGCTCCAGAGTCTGTGAGCTCAACCCACGTGCCTTTTGAAGGTCAGCAGTCTTCAGCAAACCCAGAGCCCAGCACGAAGGTGCATTGGTAAACAGACAACTGGATGGACCCTTAGTGCTCTCCGTCCTAAAACAGACCAACCTCAGGGTTGCATCCAGTGACACTAGACAAGATCAAGAGCAGGGACGACGCTCATTCTGACAACTGGAGAAAAAGTGAAGCTACACACTGGTCAGGGAGACCCCCCCCCCAGCTCCCTGGGCAGAAGGTTGGAGGACTCTTTACTGAGTACGTTATTTTCCTGTTGCAGCTGTAACAAATGACCATGAATTTAGCATTTTAAAACAACACCAATTTGGACTAATATCTCTGAGTGGATGGACTTGGAACCAAGGTTTTTTTCTTTTTATATAATTAGGAAAACACAGCTCTTTGTAGGGGTACTTTAGTCTGTGGTTGCCTGAAAGGTCGCTAAAGCGTGATGCTACAGAGAGCTTCTGGCCGGCGAAGCATGCATGCTGAATGAAATGAGACTTATTAGCTAAATCACAGACGATGCTTCACTTCTTAACCTTGTTCAGCAAATAACATTTTCTCAGGGTCCTATTTTCCATGTTTCTCTCTTAGTTGTATCAGAACCAGATCTTCAATATTTTAAACTTGGTGACACGTATACATATGCTAAAAATGAAAGTGGAATGCAATCCCTGCCGTGGTATAAACATGAAATCTTTCTTTCGTTAGAGATCATTCAAGTAACCCCTTTAAGCTATTGGTTCTAAAAACTGAATAAAAAATGAAATATAGGGACTTCCCTGGCAGTCCACTGGTTAAGACTCTGTGCTTCCACTGCAGGGGGCTCGGGTTCAATCTCTGGTCGGGGAACTAAGATCCCACATGCTGTGCAGCGCGGTCCAAAAGAAAAAGGAAAGAAGAAAAGAAAACAAATTTCCACTTGACATAAATAAATAAAATACAGATTCATCATCCTACAGTTTGGGAGGTCTGAAGTCTAAAATGGGTCAGCAGGGCTGCATTCCTGCTGGAGGCTCTAGAGGAGAATCCGTTTTCCTTGCCTTCCAGTTTCTAGAGGCTGCCTGCTTTCCTTGGCTGGTGGCCACTTCCTCCATCTTCAAAGCCAGAAGCATAACATCTTCAAATCACTCTCTCAGCTTCCATCACCACATCACCTTTTCTGTCTCTCACGTGCCTGCCTCCCAGATCTTCCAAGGACTTACTGGGCTCACCCAGGCAATCCAGAATAATCTCCCTGGGACCCAGCAGAGCCCTGAGTCCTGGGCTCTTCTGCCAGTCTGCTCCATCTCAGGAATTCTAACCCCATCCACCAGCTGCCTAAGCCAGAAACCCAGGAGGTGTCTTAACCTCTCTTTTCAACCCCTCATCTCCCACATCCTTTCAGCAATCCTGTAAGTTTAAACCCAAAATATATCCAGGTCTCTCCATCCCCCCCTCACTTTCTCCTTGCCTCTGCCTCTGCCCCTGCAATCCATCCTTTACCGGTCTTGGGTCTCAGTGGGTTTCAGAGTAAAATGCAAGCTCCCTTCCACAGCCTCTGAGGTCCTGCCCCACCTGACCACCACCACCCCCATCACTCTCTGTCCCACTCACACTCACCTTCCACTGGCTCCTCAACAGTGTCCGTCTCGTTCCCATCTCAGGACAGTTGCACCCACTCTTCTCTTGACCCCAAACGTCCTTCCTCGTGGTCTTTGCACGGCTTCTCCTTCTCAACACTGAGATTCCAGTTCTAACATCACCTCCTGGTGTCAGCTCCTCAGATGGGCCTTCCCAGACCCCAGGACCTTCCACTGGCCACTCTCTGAGATGATCGTATTTCACCGTCCCTCTTCCCAACCCACTCGATGTCACTTCCAGAACATACCAGCCCCCAGAGCTCAGGAACCCTTCATGCTCTGTTCATTCCATGCCCCACTGTACCCCAGAGCCCTCGTACAGCACCTGCCACTTAAAAGATTTTGAAGAAATCAAAACCCGCCCCCCAAAGTAAATAACCTTAATCAGGGGTAGGCACACTTTTTTCTGTCAAGGGACTGGTAGGAAATATTTCAGTCCTTGTGGCCACACGGTCCCTGCACAGCCACTGGACTCTGTCCCTGCCCAAGTGGGCAGGGCTGTGTTCCGATAAAACTTTACTAACAGACACTGAAATTTGCATTTTATGCCAGTGTCATATGTCACAAAACATTTGTCTCCTTTTGATTTTTTTCAACCATTACAAAATGTAAAACTCATTCTTAGCTTTAGGGCTGTACAGAAAAGGGCAGAGGGCCAGATTTGGCCTGAGGACTACAGTTTGCCAACCCCTGATCCGAATAACATTAGGAAAATGGTTTACTGAATCACAGAGAGCTCCATGATGTAATACGTGATGTAATACTCACAAGGCGATTTTAAATAACAATCGCGACAAGTCTTTTTAAAACGTGGGAAAATGTTTAAGACACATAAAGTGCAAAACAGCAGAACCCACAAGGGATCTGAACAGCCTGATTGATGGTAACTCTGTAAAAGTGTGCAGACACGTGGAGGATAATCTGTAAAATATTAAAAGGACCGTGCTGGGTAAGCAGAGTAGGAGTAGTTTTATCATTGGTTCTTCCCATTTTTCTTCAAGAAGATTCAGCATCATTCTCGGCTCCTGTTGTAAAGTGAAATTCCAGAGGCTGGGGGAAGCCAGGGATTGACGTCGTACATAAGTTTGGACCACGTTTGGGATTTGAACCCAGCTCTGGTCCTCACGCGTTGCTGAACCCCAGTCCCCTCTTCTAGGAATGTGCAAGCGGGGAGTGAGAGGGTGAGTCCAGATAGAGACGCCGCCCTCCCGTGGCGGCCTCCTCGGCCACCGCCCATCATGGGCACCTCCCTCATGACGGTTCCCTGTGTCTCGGTGGTCAGCCAGCTCTCTGCAGGAGGCTCCCCGGCAGCCCTGGTCATCGGGGGCCCGCCCAGACTGCACCAGCAGTAAGCCAGCTCCTCCTTCAGAGGGAGGACCTGAGGCTCGGAGGCCAGGCCAGCCATGGAGATAACAACCGTCCCTTCCTCGCAGGGGTGAGTGAGGACCAAAGGCAATAACTGTTATAGAGAGCCCGGCTCCAGGGCAGGCTAGAAGGCTTAAGCCACTGTTTGCTTTTCAAGAAATCCAGGCGACGGGGAATGACCAACTGACCCAGCACTTCCACTCTGAGAGAAGTGAAAACAGGTACGTGTAAAAACTCATATGCAGGGCTTCCCTGGTGGCGCAGTGGTTGAGAGTCCACCTGCCGATGCAGGGGACATGGGTTCATGCCCCGGTCTGGGAGGATCCCACATGCCACGGAGCGGCTGGGCCCGTGAGCCATGGCCGCTGAGCCTGCGCGTCCAGAGCCTGTGCTCCGCGACGGGAGAGGCCACGACAGTGAGAGGCCCGCGTACCGCAAAAAAAAAAAAAAAAAAAAAAAACTCATATGCAAACGTCCCCAGCAGCGCTATGCACAACGGCGAAAAAGTGGAAAAGTCCAAATGTCCATCAGCCGAATGGATAATTATGAACCGGTAACAACATGTGGCCTGACCATACCAGAAAACAGTGTTCAGGCGTAAGAAGGAATTTACACATGACACACGGAAAAACCCTAGAAACATTCTGCTCAGTGAAAGAAACCAGACACTCAAGGTCATAGATTGTATGGTCCCATTGATATGGGATGTCCAGAGCAAGCGAGTCCACAGAGGCAGAAAGGAGATTTGTGGTTGCCAAGGGCTGGGAAGCGGAGCATGGGGAGGACTGCTGGTGGGTGTGGGGTTTCCGTCTGGGGGATGAAATGTTTTGGAGCTAGATAGAGGTGATAGCTGTACAACGTTAAGAATGCCGCCAGGGGACTTCCCTGGTGGCGCAGTGGTTAAGAATCCGCCTGCCAATGCAGGGGACACGGGTTCGATCCCTCATCTGGGAAGATCCCACATGCCGCGGAGCAACTAAGCCCGTGCGCCACAGCTACTGAGGCTGCGCTTTAGAGCCCGCGAGCCACAACTACGGAAGCCCGCGCGTCCAAATCCCGTGCTCTGCAGCAAGAGAAGCCACCACAACTACAGAAAGCCCACACGCAGCAACGGAGACCCAAAGGAGCCAAAACGTTTTTTAAAAGAGATGAGACAAATACGATTATTATTAAGAACATTTGGGTGGGACTTCCTGAACCATTAAGTCACCCATCACCCAAGCCAGAAACATGGACATCTTCCCAGCCTCTCACCCCGCTGTGGGTCAGGCAACACATTCCAATGATTTAACCCATGAATATTCAGCAGCTGTGCCCCTCACCCACCCCCTCCCCCTGGTCACCTCTCCAGACTCTGGCTACACTTTCCCGCATGACTCCTGTCCACCTCCGACACCTCTTCATGCTCATCACCAGAGGGATTTTCTAGAACACAGACTGAGCCGATCTCCCCCTCCTCCCACCCGTGTGAGACCCAGGCTCACTCCACAGCCAACCAGGACCACACGAGGCCCAAGATGGAGAAGCTCGTGGAGGACCTCAGACCCAGCAGGGAAACCAACACTCACCGTTGGGGAAAACTTTTAAGAGATAAAAAGCGGGGCTTCCCTGGTGGCGCAGTGGTTGAGAGTCCGCCTGCCGATGCAGGGGACACGGGTTCGTGCCCCGGTCCGGGAAGATCCCACACGCCGCAGAGAGGCTGGGCCCGTGAGCCATGGCCGCTGAGCCTGCGCGTCCGGAGCTTGTGCTCCGCAATGGGAGAGGCTGCAACAGTGAGAGGCCCGCGTACCGCAAAAAAAAAAAAAAAAAAAAAAAAAAGAGATAAAAAGCAGTGCAAGTTAAATAACAAGCACCACACCAAATCCCAGAGGTCAGAGAGGTTTACAATTTGGCCTTATGGCTTTCCATCTTTCTTACACATACCAGTGTGTTTTACGTAAATTACAGCGTACTGAATATATAGCTTTGTATCCCATTTTTATCATTAAACATGAACATTAAATGATTACACAGTGTGATTATAAGATGATTCTAGGGACTTCCCTGGTGGCGCACTGGTTAAGACTCTGCACTTCCCCTGCAGGGGGCACGGGTTCAATCCCTGGCCGGGGAACTAAGATTCCGTATGCTGGATGGTGTGGCCTAAAAAACAGAAAAACAACAAAAAAAGATTCTACCACTCTATTTTTACAAAGTATCTGCAAAAAGATGAATTCCTAAATATTATAGAGGAACTCTGGGGTAAAGCTGGCAGACTAAACACATACATCAACTGAAGGTCACCCAGGAGTCAAGCAGACTGATTCCACAGAATCACCAAAGGCTCGGGAAGTAGGGACCTTGGGTGATAAAATAACCAGGATGGAGGAAATCCTTTCGGAGAAGCAATCACTCATAGAGACAGACAGTAGAACAGAGGTTAGCAGGGGCTGGGGGAAGAACTTGGTGTTTAATGGGGACAGGGTTTCCATTTGGGAATATGAGAAAGCTCTGGAAGTGGACCGTGGGGATGGTTGTACAATATCGTGACAGTTCTTAATGCCACTGAGATGTACCCTTCAGAATGGTGAAGATGGTAAATTTTATGTGTATTTTGCCACACTTTTTTTTTTTAAAGATGCAGTCAGATCCTCAAATCCCATCTGCTGCCTAGCGAGCCCCCTCCCCGACCTGGGAGAAAACTCACCGCCAGCCTAGTCTCTGCTGTGTGTAAAACGGGCACCTCTGCCCTGGGGCCCGAGGCACAGTGGTGGCGGGAATCCCACACAGAGGAAAGAGCATCACTCGGGGAGATGAACAGCAAGGCTGAGCCCCCCCCAACGCCATCCCCTGCCACTGGGGATCCAAAAAGTCCAAAGGGAAAGACAGGCACCGATCTCCGGCCCCCAGCTCCAGGGCCAGGCAGCTGACTCCAGAGCAGGGTCCTCGGTCAACGAGCCCGTGTGCATCTGAGGGTCCAGGCCTCAGTAGATACAAGTGGACAACCAACAGGTGTCTGAAGAGAGCCATCGTGCAAAGGCAGACAAAAGCAACACGGGGGAAGGAAAAGCGCTTCGGGCAGAGGAACGCAGAGAGCGGTCCACCAACAGCGCCCCAGGAGAGGAAGAAGGAGAGAGAGCGGTAAAAACTGGAGGATTCCTAAACCGTGAAAAATGTGATCGTATGAATTTTCAAAACAAATAGAACGGTTGGGCAAATAAGGCTGAGGAACAGCTCATAAAAACAAAGCAAAAGGCCGAGAGACAGAAAACGGAAGAGGTAAAAATAACTAGAAAACGGGTCCAGATTTGCCATACACGCGAGAGGAACTCCAGGGAAAGGGCAGAGACACATCACAAAGAAGAAAATGCTCAGCAAAATGACCTCAGAAAATCTCGCTGAGCAGAATCACCAAAGAGCCCTGTCCTGGCTACAGAGGGATGGGCCCGAGTCATGTGCTCGACAGATGACTGGAAGTTCCAGGAGGCGGACCGGGGCTTGAGACAGGCGCGGACCCGCCCCCATGGAGCTTACAAACATTTCAAACCAAGACTCACAGAAAGAAATGCATTTACGTCACAGCTCTGTACGCACAAAGCCCTGAACGAAAGTTTCGTCACACGATGCTTCCTTTGACCGCGTCTGTCACACTCTGATCACTCCCATTCTCGCTTATTATTCTATTTCACTTCAATTTTGTTAAAACCCTCGTCACAACTCAGCACGTTGATTTCACAGCCCACCACTGGCATACGACCAGCAGTTAATAAGAAAAACAAAACATTTGGTGCATATATACAATGGAATATTACTCAACCATTGAAAAGAATGAAATAATGCCACTTGCAGCAACATGGATGGGCCTGGGGATTATCATACTAAGTGAAGTGAGTCAGACAGAGAAAGACAAATATATGATATCGCTTATATGCGGAATCTAAAAAAAAATGATACAAATGAATTTATTTACAGAACAGAAACAGACTCACAGATTTAGAGAAGGAATTTATGGTTACCAGGGGGCAAGGGTGGAGGGGAGGAATAGATCGGGAGTTTGGGATCGACATGTACACACCGCTATATTTAAAATAGATAACCGGCTTCCCTGGTGGCGCAGTGGTTGAGAGTCCGCCTGCCGATGCAGGGGACACGGGTTCGTGCCCCGGTCCGGGAAGATCCCACATGCCGCGGAGCAGCTGGGCCCGCGAGCCATGGCTGCTGAGCCTGCGCGTCCGGAGCCTGTGCTCCGCAATGGGAGAGGCCACGGCAGTGAGAGGCCCGTGTACCGCAAAAAAATGAAATAAAGTAAAAAATAAAATAAATAAAAAATAAAATAAAATAGATATCCAACAGGACTTCCCTGGTGGTCCAGTGCTTAGGACACCGCACTTGCGCTGCATGGGGCACAGGTTCCATCCCTGCTGCGAGAACTAAGATCCCATAAGCTGTGCAGCGCAGCAAAAAAAAAAATAACCAACAAGGACCTACAGTAAAAAATAATAATAATGCTAATAAAACAAAACACTAAGCTAGAGGGGACGGCAGATACTATAATGGTGTAGTAATAAAGTCTCATGTGTTCCACTTTGCTAAGCTTTGAAACTTCACCACAAACCCCAGAGCCCTCCCTCTGACAGCAAACTCCCGGCCCCCTTGTCCGTGTGTGGCAGGACCCCCGCCTCCGACTGCTTTGTTGAGAACAGCTCGTAGGTGCAAGGCTGGAAGCGGGGAGACCAGAGCACCCGTGGAGTCAGGAAAAAGGGAAGCCACGGTGGGCACTTCAGTCCAAGGATCTCATCCAGGACGCTGGCTGCACAGAGAAAATAAGCAGCTACCCATCACCCTCAGCGCTGAGAGGACAGAAGGGCCGCGAGCTCAAAGCGCGGGCCCCACAGCTCTCTGAGGAGTGGGTGCTGTGCAGCCTCTGAGGACAGGTGAGAGGCTGATTCCGGAAGCACCAAAGGCAGCTGTCCTGCTGGAGGGACACTGAGAGGGACAGAAAAATAGGGCCCAGGACCCTTCTACCATCTCCCAGTCTCCCTCTGGAGCCGGCTGCTGGCAGAACAGGAGGACCAGGGTGTGGTCTGCTGAGCGTCCGCCCAGCATCACAGAGCAAAGCAGAGAAAGGGGGACTTGGAGGAGGAAGGTGCCGTGTAGCGGCCAGCGACCCCGAGGTGGACAGGAGGAGGCTGTGCCAGGATCCGCGGAGGCGGGCTGCGGGCGGGCGTCTGGCCCAGGGCAGCAGCAGTACGATGGGAAGACACGGGCAGATTCTGAGCGTGGTTTGAAGGCAGAGAACAGAGGACTTGCTGGCAGGTCACTGTGGGGTATGAGAGAAAGGTGCACGGGATGAGCATGAGAGTTCAGGGGTGAGCGACCTTGAAGACCGAGCTGCAGATGTAGACGGCGTGTCAGTGTCCTGGGGCAGCTGCAACAAATGACCACAAACTGGGCGGCTTAAAACCACAGAAACTTGTTCACTCCTGGTTCTGGAGGCCGCAAGTCCAAAATCAAGGTGTCAGCAGGGCCACGCTCCCTCCCAAGGCCCTAGGGGAGGAGGCTGCTCGCTTCTCCCAGCTTCTGGGGCTCCAGGTGTTCCCGGGATTGGGGCCGTGTCCCTCCAATCTCTGCCTCTGTGGTCACGTGGCCTCCTCTTCTCGTGTCTGTCCTCTCTGTCTCTCTTTTTTTTTTTTTTCTGGCGGTACGCAGGCCTCTCACTGTTGTGGCCTCTCCCGTTGCGGAGTACAGGCTCCGGGCGCGCAGGCTCAGCGGCCATGGCTCACGGGCCCAGCCGCTCCGCGGCACGTGGAATCTTCCCGGACCAGGGCACGAACCCGCGTCCCCTGCATCGGCAGGCGGACTCTCAACCACTGCGCCACCAGGGAAGCTCTTCTCTGTCTCTTATAAGGACACCTGTTGTTGGCTTGAGGGCCCACGGGCCGCCAGGATGATCCCATCTTGAGATCCTTAATTACGTCTGCATAGACCAAAAAGTCTTATTCGTAGGTCCTGGGTAGTAGGATGAGGGCATATCTTTTGGGGGCCACCCTTCCGCCCACTGCCGAGGAGCCAGTCAGGTGCTCAAATTGTGACGTGTGGAGTTTGAAATGCCTCTTAAATACCCAGGTGCAGATGGGAGCAGGCATTCATTTGGAGCTGGGGGAAGACGGCCAAGAAGACAGTCACCGGGGAGCCAGCAGCGTATAATTGACCTTAAAGCCCTGAGTGGCTCAGGCCTCAGTCTCCCAGAAGCAGAGGGAGCATCCAGCATTCAGGTGTCTGGCTTATGGGGAGCGGCCACTCGAGGGAAGAGAGTGCGGAAGCAGGTGGGCTCGGGGGAAACTGAGCGAAGAGGAGGTCTTAGCTGGAGACAGGCATCGGCTGGGCCAAAGTGCTGGGGGACAGATCTCACCAGCGTCCTCCCGCCTTGAGCCAAGGGCATCTTGAATCTCTGTGTCCTGCTGAGTTCTGTCCAAATTCCTGAGCCCAGAACCCAGGAGTCTGATAAACGGCTGTTTTATACCAGAGTTTTGGGTAAATTTGTTATGCGGCCATAGCAACGGGAACAGCCTTTTTTTTCCCTCTGCTGAATGGGAAAGCCCCGGCCGGCATCTAGTTCGAGTGTGGCCCTAGCCTCACCCCACCTCGGAACTGGCCCTTTTTGCCCCCATCACCCACAGGTAGAACACCCCTGCTTCTTCCCAGACCAGGAGCCTAGCAGGCCCACTGCTTCCCCGCCTCTGACTGCCCTAGTTCTGTCTGCTTTCTGGAACACAGGGATGTTTATCTTTGGGTGGGGTGTGGCTTCATGTTTTTAAACCTCTTTTCCATTTTATTAGCACGGCTGGGGGTGGGGTCAGAGACGGGGGTGAGGGCCGTGCCCTGAAGCGTAAACTTGCAATGTCATCTTGACCGGAAGCCTGCGTTCTACGCCTCCTGCCCTCAGCGATGAGGGCCCGGGGGACCCCCGTGGGGCCTGCCCCTCCCGTTGCCTCAACAGGGGAGAATAAAGAATGGGGTGGCACAACCCCTGTTCTCAGGCTTGCCGAGGCGGAGGGTCCCGCCTTGGCCTGGAGACGGCTGTCTCTGTGCTCTAGAAGAAAGACGCAAGTTTATCCCCAGCTGAGGCCCCGGATCAATGGCCTGTTGGTGTCTTCCCCGTACATTCAGAGACAGGGCCAGCAGTCCGTACAGGGTTTGCTAGGGCTTGGCTGCGTGGATCTAAGTGCTGAAGCCAGCAGGGAGATCCACAAGCAAGGGTAACCTCTGTCCTCTCACTCCAGGAAAGGGTGTGAAAGACACCAGGACACTCCTGCATTCACTGCAGAGGATCAACCAGAAATTCCCTGCCCCAGCTCGGCTGTGTCATCCAGACCTGGGCACCCCATGCCCGTCCACAGCCTCTGTCTGTCCGGGGCCACTAGCAGCTTCCGTAGCATCTCTGGGCAAATTAGAAACTGGAAGCCCCCTCCCCCCACCAGAAAAGGGACTTCCCTGCGGTCCAGTGGTTAGGACTCTGCGCTTTCACCGCCGAGGGCCTGGGTTCAATCCCTGGTCGGGGAACTAAGATCCCGCAAGCCACACGGCACAGACAAAAAAAAAAAGAAACTGAAAGCCCTTCCTCTGAGTGGCCACAGCCAGTTTTGTAAGACTTGATAGGCTGGGCACAGTTGGGTTTCAGCCCCAAATCACCTCCAAAAGCCACTTCAGTCCACTCCAGAGAAAGGTGAGCAGGTCCAGCTCGGGGGCAGGAACCCTCTGACTGCTGAAGTTTTCCACGTGGGGCTAAAGGCTAAAACGAGTGGCATTACAATCTCAGAATGGTGTGGACACTGTGTTTAATAGGGAAGAGAGGGGCGTGAGAAGTCCTCTGCTGGGTTTCTGTTTCTCTGGGTCCTGGAATCTCTAACTCATTGCATTGAAAGAATCCAAGTATGGCTTCCCCCTAAGGAGGTTCACTTCTGATTTGTGGCAGACCCCAAAACAGTGATTTCCAAGTGTTTCTGATCATATAGCCCCATCAACAACATATACAAAATTATACACCATGACCAAGTGGGATTTACCCCAGGAATTCAAGGTTGGTTTAACATTCAAAATTCAATTCATGCAGTCTACCATATTCGTAAAGGACAAACCCCATATGGCCATCCCCACAGGCACAGAAAAACCTGTGACAAAGTCCAAAACCTATCCGTGATGAAAAAAATAAAAAAATTTAAAAAGCTAATAAAAATTCATAAATAAACAAACAAAAACTCTCAGCAAACTAAGGATGGAAGGGAACTTCCTCCCCTGATACTGCAAATGGGCATTAGGGAATGTGGTGGAGGTGAAGGACGGCCCAACCCTACACGTTAACTGAAATTTCTTGCGTTGTACACTGGCAATGGGTGGATTTTATGGTATGATACTCACACCTCAATAAACCTGTACAACAAAATAACTCATCGGCAGCTGAGGGCAGGGGAGAGAAAGCTGAGTGATGGTTCCAGCAGAAAAGGGGGGAATCGTTGCTGAAACAGGCAGGCAGCCCAAAACAAAGAGAGAAGTCAGAGATCAAAATAATTCACAAACTGGACAATCCAAGCTGGCATAACTAAGAATCTGCCCGCCTAGAGTGAGCCCAGGTCGGCTCACTCGCTCCACTTTTCCTCCGAGCAAAGAAGTTTCCAGACCAAATAAGGCTGCAGCTTTTGAAATGCTCCTGGCACAGCACACAGTTCCTTTTTAATACCAGGTTGTAACTCAGGCCTAAACCATCCCCAAAGCAGCCTGGTACCCATCAGCCCACTCTGATCGCCTGGTAACGCTCCAAACAAACCCAGGTAAACACAGGGCAGGGCAGGGCTGGCCCACCGACAGGGGGTGAGGTGCGCCCTGCTGCACAGAAGGAAGCCCAGGGTGCCAGCCCAGGTGCAGGCCTCGCCGAATCAGCAACAGCGGCTGGCAGCAGACCAGCTCCTGGGGCTCCGGGCACCCTGGCCGTGGCTGAGGGCGGGAAACACCATTTGCTGAACCCAGACGAGGAGCCACATGTGCTGTCTTGTGTCACCTTCACGGCAGCTCTGCAACAAGATGACAAGGACAGCGGACACTTCCGGAGCACTGAAGCACTCTTTCAAGGGCCTTGTGACTTTAAAGCTTTTCATCTTCACAGCAACCCTGTGAGATGGGTCCTGTTACCTCCCCATTTTACAGACGAGGAAACTGAGGCCCAGGGCCATGCAGCCCGTACAAGGCAGATCTGGGCATGCACCCCAGGGCTGACATGCTCTGAAGCCGGGGCTCCGTCCTGGGCCGTATCGCCCCTACCCCAAAAGAAGAAAACGGCAGGCCCCCTCGTTAGTGCCTCCACAGAGGCAAAGAAGCACGCCCACCCGGAAGGGACCCCAACGCCAGCTGCTCCTTCAGGAAGGGCTGCAGCCTGCAGGTGCCGGCAGCTCACGCTTCTTTGGCCTGGGATGTTTTCTCCTTTTTTGGGGCTACCCTGCCCAGGCTGAACTCTAGGACATTTTTTTGAGCAACCAGCCACAAATATTTTCCTAACGAAGTCTCTCTGGGATGAGAAACGGAAAACTTTTGTGTTGTAACCATCAACTCATGACATTTTAACCATGGGTCAAAGCCGGCTTGAGTGGAGGGCAGTGGTGGAGGGGTGAAGGCTCCATGTGGGGCAGGGGTGTGAGGCAACCACAGCAAACCACACGGGGCACTGCCAAGAGCCCAGTAGCCCGGCCCAGGCCTTGCCAACACACACCGCCCACTGCCCGTTGCCCACTGCCATGCTGCGGACTTCTCAGCATAGCCAGAGAGGCGGCCCATTCCCGTCCCTGTGACAGAAGAAGCCACATTCAGTAGAGCTGGCATCCACTCGCAGGGCCCCCCAACTCGGGAGGTCTCTCGCCACCCCCGCGCCAACTTCCTTCCTCTACTTCGAGCTCTTCCTGTTCGGGATGGCCTGAGCAGGCCAAGGAATGCTCAAGGAATGGCCAAGCTCATTCCTGGCGGGATGGCCCACGGGACGAAGGTACAGGCCCTGCCCTTTCCGGTGCCCTGACTCGGCACCGCCTCTGTGCCAGGACTGGATAGACCCAATAAGATACACAGACGTGGGCACAACTGGGTCAGCAAAGATCCTTTTAGCTGCTAGCGACGGAAACCCAAGGCAGACGGAGACCCAAGGCTAGAAAAGGGGATTTATTAGTCCGGGACACTGAGAATGGGCTGGGGATCAGGTGCGGCTGGACCCAGGTGCTCGATGTGATCAGGTTGTTCCCCCACACCCCGTTTTGGCGCTGCTTCTGTGCTGGCCTCCTTCTCTCCTACAGACAGGCTTCCTCTAGATGGCAGGAGGGGTGGCTGTGGGTCATCCCCAGTGGAAGAAGAACCAACACCTTTCTTTTAGCATCTGTCTGTGGACCCCAGGGTAGATCCCTGATGGGCCCTGTTTGGATTCTGGCCCATCCCTGAACCTGGCCCTCCTGTGGCTGTTAGCGTATGTTCTCTGATCCAGCTGAGGACCCAGAGCCTCCCTGTGGCAAGGGGATCGGGGCTTGTTACCACAGAGGCAGGGAGATTAGCACCCTCAGGAGGCAGAAAAGCTGCCACCGTACCGCTCAGCAACCATGTAACGATGCTTAAAACGCAGACACCTTGTGACCTTGTAGCCACGCCCACGTTTCCCACCAGCCTGGGCCCTCAAGGGCAGCGGGAGCTGCGCCTCTACACGAGGCAGTGCCCTCTGTGCTGACATGAATCATCACCAGAACGTGTGTGGCACTTAAAGACACAATGCACCCAGGTCCCCACTCCTTCCTCTTCCTGAAAAATTCAGTCCTGCAGCCACTTCACGGGAGCCAGTGAGGAAGGCGCCCACGGAAGGGGCAGGAGGAGGGGTCGTGGTGCAGAGTGGATGTCGGGCCTGGGCAGGGGTGGGGCGTCCCCACGAGAGGGGGCACAGGGAGGGCCGCCAGGCGGGGGGCGGGGCCCAGCACTGGCAAACGCAGGGTGGTCAAGCGTGTGGGCCTGGCGGGAAGGACAGGCTCCATCAAGATGCTGGATAAATGGCATCTGGGGGGTGCTCCTGAGGGAGACTGAGGCCAAAAACCCAGACACCTGAACACCAGTGGCTCTGAGGGCCCCGGGGATGGGAATGACGATGGGGCCGGGAGGGTGCAGTTGGTGACAGAGAAGGAGCCAGACCGATGCCCGGAGGCCCCGTGCAGGCCTGGCCTCTTCTCCAGCGGCAGCTCTAGGCAAAGCGCCGTCCTCAGTGCTGTCCTTCCTTCGAGCCGGACCCTGTGTTTTCCTCTCCAGTTCACAGTGCTACACCTGCCAACCTGAAACTTTCATTCCAGTTGGTAGAAAATCAAGCAGAACAGGTACGTTTTCTCCCCCTTGTCGTTTGTCCCCAGGACAAGAGCTGCCCCGCGTGGCCGGCGCCCACCTCCCCCCTAAGGCCCCGAGTGTCCTGTGCTCACCGGTTCTCAACCACTTCGGAAAGTGATGCTTTGAGCAAAGAGGGGAAGAACGAACATCGGAAACACATAACACACATACTGTGGACAACGTGCACATATTTTTATTTGGTTTTTAAATCACTTATATCCCTTTGAAACACAAAAAACTCTGAGGATAAAAGAATACATCCACCTGGGGTTCTCTTCAATGAAGGACCCGGGAGGACACCTCCGGGGGCTCTGGGTCTGCAGGGGTCAGCAGCGCCGGCGCTCTGGGGTGGCTCTTTCCCGAGACCGTCACCAGGAACAGCGCCGAGGACGGGCAGGTGCCGGCCCAGGAGCCTTTGTAAACCACACCCGGGCCTGAGCTAGGGCCTGCACAGCAGCAGAATGGTTAGGGCTGTCAGGTCAGGCTGGGGCCACTGCAACCACGAGGGCACAGACAGACGACGGCCTCGGTGAAGTCACAGCCCCAACGAGGGGCGAGCCGTGCACGGGGGCACGCAGGACACATGCCAGCTCCGAGACGCCACCTGGGCGCCCTCTCCCCTGACGGGCTGAACGCTGGCCAGCCCTGACGGCGGGGACATCACTTTTATGGAGTTTGAGGCCCAGGCAGGGGTCCGAGGGAACAGAACCTTCCCAACGCCGGAAGCAGCAGCCCGTGATTCCGAGGGCGGGATCTCGGAAAATGGCCTGGGCCGGGAGTGAGGAAGGGGACGCAGCAGTCCAGGGCCTTCCCTACAACAGCCCTGAGAAGCGGCCACTGGCCCTAGCTGTGCCCCATGGCCTCTCCACCGCGACCCACCACATCAGAACAGCTCACCGCCCCCGTCACCGGGGAGACAGCGTGGGTCTGCCTGTAGCACCGTCGCCAGGAGCTGCCGCCAGGGACAGAAAGACGCCGGGGGCAGCGCCGCTCACCGGCAGCCACAGCTTCAGACACAGAGGCGGTGCAGGCGGTGGTGTTCCCAGCCTCACTTCCCCTTCTCCTTCCTCTTGCCCCTCCGCTGGCCGGTCAGCTGGTCCAGCTTCTTGTCCAGCCTCCTCTGCAGCTGGGCCCTCTTGGCAGGGTCCAGGGACCTGTCCTTGGTCCCGCTGCCGGCGTAGAGGACCCCTTCCCGGCTAATCCTCTGCCGCGCATGGGCGCGAGCCCTCTCCCCACAGCCGTGGATCTGGGGGACACAAGAGGCAGTGCTGTGCTGGGGGTGGAGGAAGAGGCCCCCAGTTCTGCCATCGCAGAGCCTGGGGGTCAGGAAGCCCCAGCACCAACCTCGGAGGGACTCCCTACCCTTCCCGCACATGGACCCTCACCTACAGGCTCCCAGGGGTGGGGGGCAGGCAGGGTCCACACCCTCACAGGGCTGGCAGCTAGAGCCCAAAACCCTTCCTGCAGCCCTGCCCAGACCCTCCTCCGAGCAGATGCCAGTGCAGGGCCGGCTCCCACACCTCCCTGGCAGGGTGATGTCAATCTGCTTCGCGGTGACACACGCACAGGCCCACAGTCTGTATGTGGCTGACACACACGCGCACAGGCCCAGTCTATATGGGGTGCATACACCCAGGATCTGTGTCCTGGAGACAAAGCCCTGCCGCCCTCCCCACTGCCCGAACCCGGGGGTCCGCGTACCTCGGGCAGGTGGTGGCTGAGGCAGTAACGGCGGCCGCAGTGCAGACAGAGCTGGCCCAGGGTTACGACGCTGGCTGTGCACTCGGTGAGGCCGCAAGTGTTGTCAGCCTTGATGGCGGCCGAGACCAGGGCGTCAAAGTCCTCCCCGGCGGGCAGATCTATGGCCATGGGTCCTGAGGGGAGAAAGGCGTCACCCGAACAGGCAAGGAGAAAGAAGTCGGACCGGAAGTCTCCCACTGGGCCCACGTCTGCCCTATCGGGCAGCTGCGCCCGGCCTCCTGCTTTCGGGGCCACAGCGCGTGAGCAGATGCACCATCGAGCTGGGTCCCTCACTGAACCGACGACTACTCACACCAGGCAGTGAAGGCATGAGTCTCCGGAAAGGGCTGGCCGTGCAGGGAGCAGGCCTGCACGAAGTTCATCCTCTTAAATCCAGAGAAGCACTTAAATGTGAGAATGCTCCTTACCTCGTTAAGTATAAAAACCCCGAACTACCACGCCTCCAGGGTAATGCTCAGATGAACTCCTGCACGTTCACCGGCCAGGGCTAATGAAACCTTAATGTTCGTAACCAGGTGTGTGAAAATCTTTTACAGTTGTAGGAAAATGCTCAGAAGAGGAAGAGAGATACAATTATAATATGGTCGTAATTCTGTAATTACACCATAATTCTGGCTGCTTGAAGAAGCGTTTCAAACCCCAAGCAGTGCCAGCAGCTGTGAAATGGGGTGATGTCTCCCCAGGGCGCTCGGTCCTCAAGTGGCCATGCCCACGCCTTCCTCTGGAAGGAAGCCCAGTTCCTCCAGTCATGCCTTCCTGGCCCCCGTCCTCCATGGCAGTTACATGTTCTCAGTGGGGTTTAAACAGGAGGGAAGCATCTCCTTCCCCCATCAGAGTGTCAGCTCCCACAGGGCGGAGGTGGCGTCCGTCTTGCTCACTAGCGCAAGGCTTGGCACACGGAGGTCGCTCACTAAATGCCATGGAGTGAGTCCAGACGGGCCCTCAGGTGCAGGGAGGCTGCTCTGAAAGCTGAGAATTACGCAGCTTTGCGCACAGGCATCAAGGAATACGGGGAACGGGACCGCCTTTGCGGTCTTGCCAAGAGGGAAGCGGCTGTGACAGAGCTCACCTAGGCGTCTACAGAAAATCCAGACCCTGGACCTTCAATCTCAGTACGGGACGGGGGTGCAGAGTAAACAGGCCCCGGGCGCCCCAGCAGAGGGCCAGCACAGCCTGGGATGCGACAGCGGAGTGCGCGGCCCTGCCTGGGACCCCGCGAGCCCGTGGAAGGAGCGCCGTTGCCGGAGCAGGGCGCTGCGGCTGCCCCTCCGTCCCAGGGGCCCCGGGCCCACCCCAGCTGCTCCTCCGGGCCCTTCACCTGCAGTAGAAGCTCTGAGGGCTCCCTACCTGCCGGGCCCTAGGCGAGGCCCCGGGCACACAGAGGACACTGTGACTAGCACGGAACTCAGGGAACTCAGACCACACCGACTGAAACCGGGCACAAAATGCAGGATTAGGGCAGGGGCACCACCGGGAAGGGGTCCTGATTCTTTCGAGGGTGGCAGGTGGGTCTGTGGTGGGGCAAACTCCCCAGTAAAGGGGACGCCACGCCTGTGTTCTCGCGAGCCGACCAGCTTACCTTCTGCTTCTTTCTTCTTTTTCTTTTCTGGTAACTTCCGCGGCCCGGAGCCCGTGGCCCGCTGCTCCGGCTGGCTCCCCACCCTCTGCAGTCTATCCAGGTGCAGCGCCTTCAGGTCCGGCTGGCCCCGGCTGCTCTGCTCCCCGATGGCGGGCTCTGCCTGCGCAGGGCTGGGGGGCTCTGGACACAGAGGGGCTTTGCTGCCAGGCCCTGCCGGGGTTGCTGGAGCCGCAGGGGCCGCTGGGACCCTCTTGCTCACGGTGATGAACCGTTCCTTCCCCTCCCCGGCACTTTCATGCCTCAGCCCGTACTCTTCCGCGATCTGATGGACCCACATCCTGTCTTGCGAATCCAGGGAGGCAGGGAACTCTAGCTGTGTCTTCTCACTCGCCACGAACTCCGTTATCACAGCCCTGAATTGCTCTGCGCCATCTCTGCTCCTGGCCCCCTCCCGGCCGCCTCCGTTGAGGCTGAGCTGAGGCTGGGCCTCGGAGGACAAAGGCGCCGTGCCCGGCTTCTTCCGACCCAGCGCGGCCCCCGTGGGCTGCCTGCTCCCGGGAGCCCTCCTGGCCGTCGCGGCAGAGCCACGGGTCTTCACGTCGGCCTGGCCAGGGCCCTGGGCACCCTCACGGGAGTAGTTTTCAGGGACGATGTCGTCGAGATACTCAAAGGCTGTGCGCACCTCCCCGTGCTCTGTGAAGTAGTCCACCAGCGTCTTCAGGAAGGCGTGGCTGCTGACGGTATGGGAATCGCAGACCACGGCCACGTGCCGCCGGGCGCGGGTGACGGCCACATTGACGCGCCGGTTCTCGGCGAGGAAGCCAACCTCACCTGCACACGAGCCGGGAGGGGGCGCAGGGAGCAGGGACTAAGGGCTAGGAAGGCAGGTCTCCCCCCATCAGCGACTGTCACCCGAGAAGGACCACGCGGCTCCGTCCACCCCCACAGCCAGGGGCCCCGTCACTCAGCGCCCACCCCTCAGCCCCCAGCCACCGTCTAGGACCGTCCCACGGCCCCACCTGGAGCTCTGGCAGCTTCCAGACTGCCGCTCATTCCCAAGTCGGTACAAAGTCCTCTCCCTAAGCCCAGACCCAGGACACAGCCCAGGGCTGCAGCTGCGGCCGACACACGAGGGAAAGCGCCAGGGACGTTCCAGTGTGTTCTTCCCCCACCTCAGCTTATCCCCTCCTCTTATCTGTTGCCAACCTCGTACTGGAAACGACTCACAGAGCCCATTAACTAACAACTGTTTCTGGGTACAGCTTTCTTACCAGATGGTACATCCACACGCCCTGGCCGCAGAAGCCATGCCCTGAGGCTAAACTGGCCTGGAGGCCAGGAGACAAGCTCTGGGCTCTTGGGCCCTCTCTGCAGCAGCGTCCCGGTCTCCCCAGCCACCCCACTCGGCTTGCGGGACCCTAGTTCCCCGAGCAGGGATCGACCCTGGGCCCTGGGCAGGGAAAGCGCTGAGGCCTAGCCACTGGACCACCAGGGATGTCCCGGCTCCACACCTTTCCTGTTGGATCTGACGAAGGACAGGATCACAGCCTCCTTCTCTCGGCCCTGGAAGCCGTCGACAGACTTAATCTCGAGCTCCGGGTGCCTGTGCGTGAGGCTCTGTCTGAGCAGGTCCACCTGAAACACCAAGCGAGGCCACATATCACAGCCCAGGTCGGGGCGGCCTGGACGCGCTGCCGTTCAGCCCGGCGGAGGCCTGGCCCTGCAGAGCTGCCAGGCCCCAGGGAGGCCCCGCAGGAGCCTCGGGGAGAAGGCTTCCGAGAACCGCTCTTCCCACGGGCGTGCGCACGACAGACCAACATAGCACACAAACGTGGCAGTTGTGACCCACACCCCAGCGCTGACGTGCGTGTCACCATCTCGCTTGGCTCAGACATCCCCACGTGTGACGCCTCCAAACCGGGACGGCAACTGATCAGCCTCAGAATGCTTTGAAGCAGGTACGTCTTTCCTACCAAAGCAGGCAGGCTTTGCTTCACGAGCACAGAGGCACGGAGAGGGGAAACGGCAGAAAAGCCCAAGAGAAGGCAGCAGACGCCTGTTGTGTCTGCTGGTCCCGACCCACCGCCTTCTCCAGGCGACAGCCGCGCCCCCGACCTTCCTTCAGGCAGCCTCCGGAGCCGCGCCAGCCCCGTGGTGCCCCACGAGCCAGAAGGCTGACCCCAGGAGGGGCGAGGACCCCTCATCCCAGCGGCTCAGGGACGGGACAACCTGAGCCGGACCGATAAGACTCAAAGCTGAGACTCCCGTGGGAAATGCCATAAAGAGACAGGCGGCGCCCCCGGGACCACCCTGGAAGGACGACGTCGTGCTGAGGCTGCCTGGCCCCCGAGGGCAGGCCTGAAAACGCAGCCGACACAGCAAACCAGGCGAGAGCCCAGGATGGGGCAGGGGATGGCATGGCAGGCGGAAAACACGGACAGGTGGACGGAGGCCGTTGCTGAGGTCATTTGAGCCCTGGATCCAGTCAGGATGTGGTCAGTTCCACCCTGGAGCTTTCGTCCTCTGGCCCCTCTGGGGCGGCAAGTCGCCCCGACACACAAGAGACAGCGAAGCCCCACACCTGCAGGTTGTACGGCGTGATGATGGCGATGTCGCCGGCCTGGACACCGGCGTCCACCAGCGCCTGGACGTGCAGACTGACGAGGCGCACTTCACCTGGAGGGAAATGGACGACTCTTCAGCACGAGGCGGGGCGACGCCTGTTTTTTAAGCACTTTTCCGTCTGTGACGACAGGCTGCTCTCACACTGGGCCTGACTCCTGCAAGCCAACAACCTGGGGCAGAGGGGCCACCAGGCCCAGCAAACAGCGCACAGGACCCACAGCTGACGGGAGTCTCCTCTTAGTGGAAGAACGGCCGTGCGACCCATTGACTGGCAGCCCTGTGAGTGAGCCAGGGTCGCGTCCCAAGGCCAAGCCAGGCCGCGCCAGGCCACTCGGTTCTGAACAAGCACACAGGACGCGGCCTGGGCCCACCCGCTCCCTTGACTTGGGGCCGCCCACCCGTCGAGAACTCGACCTCCCAGGGCGTCTGGCTCAGGACCGCCGCCCCAAGGAGCGCCGCGCCGTCGCCTGCTCCCCTTGCTCGCTCCGCTCCTCTCTGACGCGGGCAGCTGAGAGGGGCTTCGATCTTTAAAGAGCAGCCCAGGGTCGTTTTGGGCCTCTGCAGGCAGGCTCACCGGGGTTCCCTTTAGACTGCTCATCCTCGTCCTCCAGCTCAAACAGCCCGCAGCCGGCCGTGTCCAGCAGCAGCAGGGGGACACCCGTCTCCTCTGTGGCAGCCACTCCCGGGAGATCCCTGCACACAGGTGAGACTGAACACACGAGGCCCCGGCGACAGAGCGGCGCTGGGGTCCCAGGAACAGAAGCCCCGCTGCCCTTCTCCCCCAGCTGCCCCTCTCCCCCGACAGGACAACGGGCGGTGCAGAGAGTGCAGAGAGCAAGGGACCTCAGACTGCAGGAGCCCGACCCAGCTCTCCAGGACAAGATGCAGAAATCCAGTCTCAGAAGCGCCTTTCACGCTCAGATCTTTGTGGAACGTGGTTCCGGTGACACAGGGGACGGGGGTGTAGCCGAGTCACTCACCGCAGGAGGCGCCCGGCCACGGAAGGGTGGGTCGTGAGCTGGCCGTGGTACAGGGCCTCCGAGGCCCAGCGCGCGATGGCCTGGTGCATGCGGTACTGCACGCTCAGCATCCGCACCGACCTGGCGCCGTGCCCTTCCGCCAGGCGCTCCATCAGGCTCAGCGACAGCCCCGCCAGTGCGGCCCTGCCCCAAGGAGAGGACAAGGAAGGAGGGTCTGAGTCCTGAGTCCAGCCTAAACCAGGGGCCAGGGAGGAAAGCAGTCCTCAAACCTCAGCACGCAACCCACGCCGCCCACTTCTGACCTAGAACTAAGGGTGCGGCCCCTCAGAGGTGCCCACGTCCTAATCCTGGGACCTGCAAGCATGGGACCTCAGTGACAAAGGGGAGGAGCAGAGATGGGAGATGATCCCGGGTCATCCGGGAGGGCCCACGTCATCACAAGGGCCTCCTAAGAGGGAGGCAGAAGGGCCAGCATCAGAGGAGGCGATGTGACAAGAGAGCCCTGAAGATGCTGCAGAGCCGGCTTTGAGGACGGAGGAGGGGTCACAGGTGAGGCAGGCAGGTGGCTCCAGAAGCCGGGAGAGGCAAAGGCCCGGACTCTCCCCCCGGGGCCTCCGAAGGAACCAGCCCCGCCCACACCTTGATCTCAAGCCGCAGAGGCTGATTCTGGACCTCCAGAACTGTAAGGTAACAAAGCCCCGTTGCTTGAGTTCGTGGTAATTTGTTACAGCAGCTGAAGGGAACTAACACAGACAAGTTTTTGAAAATTCCAACACACTCCGGCCGTCAGGAGTCCACTACTAACAACAGGAGTTGCTGGGTGCTTCCCACGCACCAGGCACTGCTCTGGGCACTTGACACCGATTAACTCGTCTCATCCTCACACAACCTGAGCCGGTTACTGGTACGCTTCCCTTGTTCCACATGAGGAGAGTGAGGCCAGCCCGAGGCCGCCCAGCCAGTGAGCCGCAGAGCCAGGACCAGGTCAGGCGGCCAGGCTCCAGAGCCTCCTCTCACCACGGAGGGAAAGTGTCCAGTGTTACCCAGGCATCCGTCCTCCCTCCATAACTGACCAGGCCTCTGCAGTTAACGCTGTTTAATAAAGGTACCAACCAAAAGCAGCGCCAAGGACAGGAGGGGTGAGGTGACTACCAGCCCCAACCACAAACCCAGAAACACCCAGCACGACCCCACAGACAGACTTCCCCCAAATCACCCTGCTTTCTCCACAGACACCATACGGTGCCCCCTCCCCGAGCCCACACCATCCACCCAGAGACCCGCTTCCCAGGACCCCCCGGGCCTCCTCCGGAACCAGCTGCTGAATCGACGCCCCCGAGGCCCCGCTTCTGGAGAGCATCCGAGCCCCTCCCCACGTGCACGCCCGCTCCCACCAGGACGATCTTCCAAACCACGTTCCCCCGTCTCCCACTCTATTTACCCCACGCTCTGCGCCCTCACTCTGAAGCCCCCGGCCGGACGCCCCTTCCTGGGGGACCCTGACCTGCACACCCCTCAGCTCCAGGGTCGCCACTCCCCTCCTGCGAGCTCCACCGACGGCCTCCCTCGCACGGACTGGAGAAGACCCTCGTCTCCAACAGCAGCAGCAGGGAGAGGTCTGCTCATCTGATCTCGCGGGGGCCTCAGCCTCTGGGAGCCACCTCTGGACCTGGGCATGGGAGCTGGCCCGGAAGAGGCCAGTTTGCTCAGGGACGCCAAGTGCCAGGCCTTGTCCCCAGGCCTCACAGGCCTCACACTGCCGCTGGGAAGTAAACGATGGACTGACACACACCACCACCAGGAGTGCCGAGTGCTGACAAAGCCAGGCGAGCGAGCCGTCAACGGGGATGACAGAGAAGTGAATGAAGGGCGGTCGGGGCCCGACACCCGGGGAGGAGGGACGGAGGGGCCCACGTGGCCGGAGCCCTGGGGGTCTGCGGACGGGGTGAAGAGGCCCAGTGGCGGCAGCAGGCCGCACCCGGGAAGCAGTCACACCACCAGGGACTGACTGCTGCGGCCCTACAGCGGCAGGAGCGCAGTCCCCTGAGCCACCCCTCATGTCCTCAGCGGAAGGACGTGCCTGCAGATGAGGGCCAATGAGCCAGAGCCAGTCACACTCCCCCGGGACCCCCGCGCGAGCGCGCACCCCCACCTGCCGCCCCGTTAGAGGACGTCAACTCGACAGGCAGGGACTGAGCACGCGCCCGGTTCTGGGGCCACAAGCATGGACACCACTCGACCCCCGACCTCAGGGAGCACACGTCTGACCAAGCTGCCGTCTGAACGAGCAAGTACAGGAGCCCACGGAGGACGGCACCCCCGGCGGGATGAGAAACACCACTGCTCTCGGAGCTGCTGCCCGGGCGGCCTCACGGTGTGACCACCCAGCTCACACCAGAGCCCGCACGCCCAGGGAAGGACCCGAGCTCAGGGCTCCCGCTCCCGCTCTGCTTCGCCCGGGGCACCTTTTACAGCCACCCCTGAGAGTGAAGCCCGGGAGAAGCCAGCGGCCTCGGCCCCAACCAGCTTATAAATGACAGGTCTGCTAGCCGCTCTCTAGTGACCTGGGCTGGACGGCTGCCCCTCCCCTGCTGGCCGCGTCCCCTCTTCTGGGATCTGTGAGTCATATATCTTGAGACCCTACTTCCTCTGTGCGGTGTAACTGAAACCGCGCCTCCGATCAGGGGGACCCCAGGCTTTTCCCTCCGCCAAAGTGGGGGCTCAGATGCCCAGGGAGCCACCTGCCCACCACACATCCTTAAGTCAGCACATCGGCCAGGCTTCCCAGCACCTCCAGGACCTCCGGCTAAGCCCGGGGCTTCTGGGCTGGGCTTCGAGGGATAGACACAGGGGTGGCAGCTGGGGGCGGAGGGGCCTTACTTGTGAGAGAAGATGGTGGGGGGCAGCTGCCTGTGGTCTCCGGCCAGGACGCATTTCCTGGCCTTCAGCAGGGGGATCCAGCAGCTGGCCTCCAGGGCCTGGGCACACTCGTCAATGACCACCATGTCGAAGTGGCCTTCTGGCAGCAGCTTCAAGGGGCCGTCCGAAGAGGCACCTGGTCGAAATCAGAACCGTAAGCCTTTACAGGATACACCGGCTGCAGTCACCCCAAAAGAGCCACCAACAAGCCACTGTTTCATCATCTAGTCTTGTATTAAGGCTCGTGTAATATGATTGCACCTTGGAATAAAACCTGGGCAGGACGTTCCGGAGCTCACGGTTCCAGCCACTCCACGTGTAAGTGTGAAGCAGTGCGCCCCTGGTCACGGCCACTCCAACGTTTCATTCACCAAAATCAATCACCGCTTTGGGGCTGGGACCCCAAATCCTTGGAAGGCTGTCTTAATTCTAAATGTAATTTCTGTATCATTTTCTGAATTTAGAATTTAGTTAATTCTCTTCTTAGGTGTTCTCTTGAACACACAGAAAATGAACTGCTGGGCGTTCACCCAGAGGAAAACCCCTACGTACCAGCAACACAGAACCACTGCACCAGTGCCTCCTCCGTGGAACACAAGAGCCGTACAGTGGAATGAGGTCCAGTGTGGGCGAGACCCGGGGCCCGCGCCCACGCTCACAAACAGCGGTGAGGCCTTGGGCAAGCCACCCGACCCCTACAAACAGACTGTTACACACACCACATGCTAACAGAGCACGGATGTGTCAAATAACACATACTGGTTACCCAGATACATATATAAAAATGTAGCACGTGTTAAATAATACGTATCAAGTGCTTGCCACAAGATGAGAGGCTTTAACAGACGCTACAAATGTGAGTTCTTGCCCTTCTCCCCTAGATTAATGACGCTACGACGTATATTATCTTATGATTAAGACCTACATCTCGATAACTTTCCTGAGCCCGACTTTTCAGAGACGGTTAGGGAGTCTGTCTGCAGAGAGGGCAGAATCTGGACGGGGCTCTGGATGGCTAAGAGCTGTGCCTGGATTATGGCTGTGATTTCACGCTGCAGAGGGAAGCGCTTCTAGGAATCGCATTCCAGTTCCCCAGTCTAACCAGGAGGGACCTAAAAGGCCACATGCTGACCTTGCACGGAGGGGCAGCTGTGATTTCCAGCGGGTGCTGCACTGAAGTCAGTCAGAGAAGAATGTGAGCAGAACCGGCTGGATAAGGGCCTCTGAAAACTCCCTCCACCACCAGAGCAACGAGAACACTGGCAGAACTGGCAGAACTGACTCTTTCAGAACTCCAGAAATCAATCAAACGCTTACAGCAATCCAGGAGTGTATGCTCCGAAAACTGACTAACTCTGGGCAAGCAGAGTGGGCTCTGTGGCATTCCTGGGCACAGGCACTGCTCCCAGCTCTGTGCTGGCCCTGAAACCAATGGCCTGCAGTCACAGTGAAGAGCAGTGGCCTGCCCCACTGGGGACAGAACTCCTTCGAAGCCACGCCCCCAGAGAACTGTCACTGTCAGACTTGCTGCTGGTTCCCTGGAAGGTCCCACTCGCAAGACTGTCTTTATTTGACCTGACTTGGAGCTCGCCCTGTGCAAACAGCCCCTCCCCAGGGGGTGTCAGTGGGAAACGACCAGAGGCCACTGTTGCACACGAGTGCTCTCGGAGGCCGAGGATAACAGCTGGCGCAAAGCAGGATGACCAGAAGCTTTGAAGGAAAACCTGGGGAGTGAGACGTCTGTGGGCTCTGAAAGCTCCGACACGTGGCCGAGAACCTAGAAGCCACACTCGTGTAAGGGCTGTGTGCACACTCGGGAAAGACCAGAGGAGGCCCTACGCACTCACCTATGGCTCACCTTGGGGCTCTGCGCCCACAGGAGGTGAGGGTGAGGGAAGTCTGAGAATGACGTCCCGCCAAATAGAGACTATCGATAAAGACACAGAAATTATTTAAAAAAAAAAAAAAGTCTGCAGTTGAAAAGTACAATAACTGTTATTCACTGGAAGGGCTAAACAGCAGATCTGAACAGGCAGAAGAATCAGGAAACAGGCCAACTGAATTATTCAGTCTGAGGAACAGAAAGAATAAAGAATGAATCCCATGACCAGCACCTTGAAGACCATCAAGTACACGAACGTGTGCATAATAGGAGCCCTAGAAGGAAAGGAGAGCAAGAAAGGGGCCAAAAGAATATTGGAAAAAATAATGGCTGAAAACTTCCCAAATCTGATGGAAAACAATGCACACATCCAGGGGACTCAACACATCCACGTGCTTAACCCGAAGGGAGCACGCCGAGACTCTTACCACAGTCAAGCTGCCGAAAGACAAAGAAGGAACAGCAGGAGAGAAGCAACCTGTCACGTACAAGGGATCCTCAGTAAGACTAACCCTGCGTTCTCAGCAGAAACCACAGAGGCCGAGAGGCGGGGGTGACACAGTCAAACACCTGAAAGGAAAAGGCTGCCAACCAAGAACGCTACGTCTAAAAACAGAGTCACTCGAAAACAAGAGGAGAAAAAAGATAATCCCAGGTAGAGAAAAGCTGAGACCTGCCCTTCAAGAAATACTAAAGGGAGTCCTTCAGGGTGACGTGAAGAGCCCTAGACAGTAACTCAAATCCACACCAAGAAGCAAAGAGCACCAACAGAGGCAACTCCATAGGTAAGTACAAAAGACAGTATGAGAGCATTTTTGTAATTCTGGTTTTGTCCTATCTGATTTAAAAGGCAACTGGGTGAAACAATAATTACAAAGTCAATCAGAACCTGGACTCCGTTCCCTAGAGTAGTCCCCATGAGAGGCTGTGTCAGACAGACCCTAAGGTAACCCCCTCCTTGACCCTGGCCTCCCGGGATTCACACTCCGTGGAATACCCTCCCCTTAAGCGTGGGCCAGACCCGTGCCTTGCTTCTGGCCAAAGGAATATAGCAAAGATGATGGGGTGTCACGTCATGGTAACATTACAGAAGACTGTAACCCATCTTGCAACAAGACTCTCTCACTTGCTGGCTTTTAAGAACCAAGCGGCCACGTTAGAAAGGCCTAAAGCAGCTAAGTGTGGTCTCCAGCTGCAGTGGCTATCTTTATACCAAAGCAGACTTCAACAAAAGAACACACTAGGGATGCAGAAGGTCATTTCATAATGATAAACTGGTTAATTAATAAAGAAAACATGACGTTTACGCCCCAAGTAAAAGAGCTACAAAGGCCACAGGGAAAACGCTGACAGACTCCAAGGAGAAATAAACGAACGCGTAGTTACAGATGATTTCAACACCCCTCGCTCGGTGACAGGACACACAGACAGAACATCAGGAAGATACAGACTTGAACGACAGTCACCAACCATTAGAAAACGCTGTGACAAAACCAGACAGCCCATTCTTTTCCAGTGTACGTGGAACATTCACAGAGACCACATTCTGGACCATAAGATAAGTCTCAATGAAATGATCCAAGCCGTACATAGTACGTTCTCTGTCCACATGGAATTAAATTAGAAATCAATGATAGGAAGCTATCTGGAAAACCTCCAAATATTTGGAAAGAAAATGACACATTTCTAAACCATCATGGGTCAAAAACAGAAATTAAAAGGGAAATGAGACAATATTTCACAATGAATGAAAATGAAAACCAATACATCTGAATTTATGGGATGCCGTGAAAACAGTACATGGAGAAACATTTATAACACTAAATGCCTATAGTATAAAACACAACGGGTCTCAAATCAATACAAATCAATGATCTCCGCTTCCAGCTGAAGAAAACAGAAATTGAAGAGCAAACTAGACCCAAGTGAGCAGGAAGAGGGAAATAATAGGAACCAATGCCGAGATCAATGAAACAGAAAACAGAAAAATAACATAGAAACCTGGTGACACCAAAAGCCAGTGCTCTGAGGTGATCAATAAATTAATAACCCTCCTGCCAAAAGATCAGGGAAAAAAGAGAGGATACAAATTACCAACATCAGGAACAAAAGAAGTGACATTGTTACTGATGCTATAGACATTTTTTAAATAAGGAGTTATTATGAACAACTTTATGCCTAGGAATTGAACAACTTAGATTAAATGGGCAAATTCCTTGAAAGACACAAGCTCACTCAAGAAGAGACACCCTGAATATCCTATATCAATTAAAGAAGTTGAATTTGCAGTTAAAAACCTCCCTACAGGGAGTCCCCTTCCCTGGCAGTTCCGGGGTTAAGACTCGGCACTTCCACTGCCATGGTCCAGGTTCAGGCCCTGGTTGGGGAACTAAAATCCCACCAGCATGCAGTGTGGCCAAAAAAAAAAGAAAAAGCCTCCCTACAGAGAAAACTGCAGGCCCAGAAGGTCTGGAATTGGTGTGTTCTACCCAATTGTAAAGACAATTCTACCCAACTCTTCCAGAAAACCAAGGAAGAGGGCACACCCCCAGCCCTCTTCGAGGCCACACGGGCTGGAGGCCCGTCCCCGCACCTGTGTTTGTCGAGAGGACCACGTTGGCCGCAACCAGGCTCTCCAGCATGGCTGCTTCCTCCCTCTCCTTCAGCTCCTTCCTTAATACCTTGATTTCATTTCGAAAATTACTTTTCTCTCTTTTGTTCCGGGTCTTTTTGCTTTTTGCCTGTAAAGAAAAGCAAAGAAAACATCATAATTCTGGCTCGACTTTGCACTTATTTTAGCTCCTTTTAATTCACAAAATGCTTTTATTTCTCATCAGTTGGTCCACTCATGTAAGTCCCTTCAAATGCGCTAAAAAGTCAAAAGTCTTTCTTGAAGGAGCATCAGATCCACACAGGTGACACCCTGACTGGCCTTAGAGCCACTGTCACCTCCACAGGGAGAGGGAGAAAGGGAGAGTGTAGGTCCTCCAAGAACCGTAAGCTCAGCCGAGCCCGGGGGTGGGAGCCCAGCCCTACCCTGCACAGTCATCCATCAGACATACTCCTGGGGAAGAAAAAGCACCTGCTCGTGCCAGGATTTGGGACTTAGTAGCTTATACAGAGAGAAGCTGAGCTTCTCTCACTATTCCACATTTGTCAAGAGAGTAAAATATTTTCTTCAGCCCCCAAAATGTCTACCTAGACCCTGACTTACTTCCATATGTAAAAGACACGTAACCCCTTCCTTATCTGTGATTTCTGCTTTGGAGAAGGGGTTTTAGCCAGAATGACAGGAGGGAGGTGTAACTTACAGAGAAGAGAACTCTGAAAAGCACGGACTTTTTTTTTTTTTAATTTATTTTTGGCTGCATTGGGTCTTCATTGCTGCATGCGGGCTTTCTCTAGTTGCGGCGAGCGGGGACTACTTTTTGTTGCGGTGCGCAGGCTTCTCATTGCGGTGGCTTCTCTCGTGGAGCACGGGCTCTAGGTGTGCAGGCTTCAGCAGTTGTGGCACACGGGCTTCAAGAGTTGTGGCTCGTGGACTTCAGTAGTTGTGGCTCGCGGGCTCTAGAGAGCGGGCTCAGTAGCTGTGGCACACGGGTTTAGTTGCTCCGCGGCATGTGGGATCTTCCCGGACCAGGGCTCGAACCCGTGTCCTCAGCATTGGCAGGCGGATTCTTAACCACTGCGCCACCAGGGAGGTCCCAAAAAGCATGGATTTAAAAAGGAACAAGAAAATGAAATTGGGCTTCCCTGGTGGCGCAGTGGTTAAGAATCCGCCTGCCAGTGCAGGGGACACGGGTTCGAGTCCTGGTCCGGGAAGATCCCACATGCCGCGGAGCAACTAAGCCCGTGAGCCACAACTACTGAGCCTACACTCTAGAGCCCGCGCGCCACAACTACTGAGCCCGTGCGCCACAAATACTGAGCCCACGAGCCACAACTACTGAAGCCTGTACGCCTAGAGCCAGTGCTCTGCAACAAGAGAAGCCACCACAATGAGAAGCCCACGCACCGCAACGAAGAGCAGCCCCCGCTCGCCGCAACTAGAGAAAGCCCGCGCACAGCAACAAAAACCCAACACAGCCAAAAATAAATTAATTAAATAGTTTATTAAAAAAGGAAAATGAAATCATCCACATGTGTGACAGCGCGAATCACATCACTGCAAATTCCTACAGCGCCTTTAACCTTCAGTAACATGCGTGTGTCCTGGTCTCCATCCCTGGGGTTCCCACTATTCCAGAGGTCCGTGGGGAAGGCTGAGTCTCTGCACCAGCCCCCGACACGAGGAGAGAAATGTGAGGCAGTGAGATGGGCTGGCGGTGAGCAAATACAGGGCAGGACACGCGATTAAGGGAACTGGGGGCGGACGTGTAAACTAGAGAACCAAAGAGCTCGAAAGTTCTGAACTGCACGAGAAAACTCCATCTCAGATTAACCTATCACCTACCTAGTTCTCTTTCACAAGGATTACACCATGTTTTATATTAATGGACTAGAAATTTAGGGAGGATGCATATTTTCTGAATTTTTATTTTCAGGCTGCTTTTTTTTTGCTGGTCGATATTATCCAGCCAACATGCCAGACATAGGGAATCCTTAAGAGGAATATTTTCTGCAAGACAATTGCTCGCCTCTTCATGAAACTATCTTGAAGACAGGTGAGTCCCTGTTCAGTGCTGAGCACAGGGGCAGTCCCAACGTTCAACATAAGTACATGAATCGGCAAAGGCCAGAGAAAAGCAAGAGGATACAGTGTACTCCCGGCAAAGACTGCAGATCACGAAACCACACGCAGAGCAGACACCGGCTGAGAGCTACTCACGAAGGCCTGGTCGATGTCCTTCCTGATGTCAGCCACAATCCGGGTGCCGTCACCCCGCGCCAAGACCGCGTCCAGGGAATGTTGCTGGACAGACTCCAGGAGCCGTGCGGGGTGCCCGAGGCGCAGGAGCCTCTGCTTCCACTGGGCCAGCTGCTCGACCAGGTTGTCCACGGCGATGTTAGAGGGGGCGCAGCACAGAACCTGGGGAAGCACAGCGCAAACTCGGGCTTGGTGATTTCTTTTTTAACGAAATCACTTAAGTTTCTATTAAGCAAATGGAAAGTCCAAAAGTTAAAGAGAGGAGGGTGGAACGTGCACAACCAGTAACGTTACAGTGTAAACGTCCGGCTGTAGGGACGGATGCAGACAGTCTGCAGGACATGAGTTACTGGAAACTGACACAACATCTGGATACTAGACCTCGGGTCTTAAGAACCTGTTAGGCTCCAAAGGACCAGAAAGGATGCCCGGCAACTGGAAGGAAAGGCCTCCAAGTGCCCTGAGATAATCAGGGCTGGGACACCCGTCTCATCACCCATCAAGTCACTTTATCGTCTGACAAAGCGGAATGAGGAAAAGCCTTCGTGAACAGGCTCAATCTTGCTTCCAGAACTGCAGTCTGGCTCTTAGGAGGGGGTGCAGCAGGAAGGGGAGGCAGAGAGGAGAGTCCCCACCCCATCTAGGTGGCCAAAGGCGGTCTGCACCAAAGCGTGAACACAGGTATCTCCTGTTTCACTGTTTCCTGAAACAGAGGCACCCAATTAAACCATCAAATCTGCTCCCTGCCAGTAAGTCATCTTTCACCAGCTTTTCTTGGTAAACATCTTGCCAAGACAGTCATTTGCAGGAGACCATTGGACGTGGCCTTGTAACCAACATGGATCTCCCTGCAGGAGCAGGGGCTCGGGGGAGAGTGTCGCCCGAGTCTGAGTCCTGGCTCTGCCACCCACTGTGGAGGGACGGGGCCCGAGACCATGGAGTCCCCGCACCCGGGGCTTCTGTGAGGATTAAAGGGGCGAACTCTGGAAAGACTGAGAAACGTGCCTCATTCGTAGGAAGCACCCAGGAAATGTCAACCTGCAAATGTGGACCATATTGCTCTAATTCTTATCCTTATCCAACGTTTACGACCCAGAAAGGTTTTCTAAAAAGCTTTCCATGTGCTCAGAATCCACGATGACTTGTGTTGATACAGATGAGGATGAAAGATCCTTTCTCAACCATTAAAAATCTAAGTGAACAACAATACACGATATCACATTCCACATCTCGGAAACCGGTAACCTGCACTCTGCACAACTCACCAGACCCCCTGATCAACCAAAACACTTCTGTCTCCGGGAACTGGCTGCACGGTCTCCTCCTGAACGGCACAGACAGTCCCTGGTCACCTGCACACCCGGCATGCCCAGCAGGGGTCTGAGCACAGAGCATGGGTGCTGAGCAGACGCGGCTCCTGGACTGTGGCCTGGCCGACAGTAACCCAGACCTCACCACCCCAGACCAACAGTCCCAAGCGCTGTCAGAGACTGAAAAGGGCCCAGCCCAGTGCTCAGTCAGTAAACACTCAGGAACATTGCCGACCGAGTCCCCCAGAGCCCAGGCTGGGGCCCTGCTGGGCACCTGCAAGCGCAGCAGACCAGAGTGAGGGGTGCCGGCGGGGACACGGTGCCCACTGCCCACCTTTGAGCCCTGTTTCACAGCTTGGAGAATGATTTCAACCACAGTGGTGGTCTTCCCGGTGCCAGGAGGCCCGTGGATGATGGCGAGTTCCTTCTGGGACAGCGCGAACCAGACCGCTTCCTGCTGGGAGGCGTCCAGAGTGGCGTTGTAGAAAGTCAGGGGCGCTGCGGAACAAGCGACAGTGAGGACCCAGCTCCCCGTCACCCGGCACTCCCCGCCCCTGACCCCGCATGTGCCGACAGAAATACGGGCTGTAACGGGGAGAAAGCCGGCCCTCCCCAGGGGTCGGCCAGTCAACGCAAAATCAACCTGCTTTGTTTTCCTGGACCAGGAATCTGCAGACTGTGGCCCGCAGGCCAAGCCCAGCCGGCCGCCTGCTCAGTGAGGCAGGTGTCCCGGGACACTGTCCCCAGCAGCCCGCCGTCGCACCGGCCGGCACAGCCTACAATGTTTACCATCTGTCCCTTTATTGAAAAAGTCTGCCAACTCATGCTCCAGAATAACAGCTTCTTGTAAAGTAAATGTTTCTGGGAACAGATTCATTTCTACCATAGTGGCCCTTTTTAAGCGCCCGTAAAACGATGAAAACAAACAAGAATTATGAGCAGATCCAGGACCATGTTTCTGTTCTGAATCTTCCATGGCCGATTCTAATGACCTGCTTCGTAAGCTCCGTGCTCTGAGAGCAGGTGCCGCTGCATCCAGTCTCGCACCCGCAGCCTCCGCCCCGCGGTGCCCACAGCAGAGACGAGCGTGCTGACCCCCACGGGCATAGGGCACCGACCCGGAGGTTAAGACGGAAAGAGACTCGGAGAGAGCAACGGAGCATCCGACCCAGAGCTCCTGCGTGTTCCCTTCTCCCCTGGACGCTGGCTACAACCAGGGCACATCCTGTTCCTTGAAACACAGCAAAAACAATGCTAGTTCCCTTCCCAGCTCATAGTAGCCTCTCGGTAAACAGTTGGCAGAAATAAAATCTTATTGAAATGTGAGTGCTTTTGGAATCTGAGAAGGTACAAAGCAGCCCTGAGCTAAGAGCCAACACACCGCCAGGGTACGAGCACCGGCGTGACAGGAAAAGGGTGTGGGGCAGCCCTTGTGTGAGAATGACTGAAGCTATACTGTAAAAACCAGCCAAGTCCAACACCTACGGGGTGGTTCAGTGACGGGCAGCTGCTTGATGAGGTGATAAACTCCTCTCAAAATGAGCTTCTCCAGGACACTGAAGGAGATGAGAAATTGCCCAGAGCACCGTGAGAACAGTCGGGGGGGGGGGTGTACATGGACACATGCGTGTGTCTGTATGTAAGTCAGACTGTTCTATGTGGACGTGGAAAAACAACTAGAAGAATACACACACGTACCAGTGAGGCTCACTCTAAGTGGCAGGTTTTCGAGTGATTTCTTTCCCTTGTTTATACGCTTCTTTATTTCCAAACGTTCTATGACTAATACACGGCACTCTTACAATTAGAAATAAACTGTCTTCAATTTACAGGATACTGAGAAAATAATCAAATGCACTTAGAACTGAGACTTTTCAAACTATAAAAAAATGCTATCGAGCATGAAGCATGATCAGTCATCCTCTGTTCTCACAGGGCACTGGGCTAGAAGAAATACCCTCGCATTTCAAAACAAAAATATTCGATATTTAGATATATTAGAAAGAACATCATAAAAGAAATGGAATGAACTACTTCTTTGACGCCGTGTACAGGAAAGAGACTTAGTTCTAGCAAGTCACACAAAGAAGCTTATAAAAAGACACTAAGGTAGATGTCTTCTCTCTGTACATTCTCAAACTCTTGCTAAAATGGCCCAGGGTCTCACTGTTCGAGATCCTGTCCATGGTGGTTTCAACCAGAAAAGGAAAACCACAAGCTCTTACGTATCTCACTGGCAGGGCTGGGGTCTGATCCGCCGAAGAGGACCTCTGTGAGCGAGGACGCGGGGCCAGAATGATACTTCTTTAGGGTAATCAGAGTTCTGCCAAAGGAGAAAATGAAAATTAGGAGCTTAGTGAAAACCAGCAATTAACCCAGCGCCCGAGGCTCCACGCGACGCTGCTGCCCGCCACCTCCCATGAGGGGCACGCGACCGACCCCAGACGGATGTGCCTGCCCTCTTCTGCCCAGCAGGAGGGAGGTGTTTAAGGAAAACGTCACATGTGACTTCCAGTCACACACACTTACTTTTTCAGTCGCTTATAAGTGACGTCGTTGGCAAGTTTTAACAGCCTGTAGGAATGCTCTTGGTCCAAACTCAACTGTAAATCATGGGACTCATCAAAGGCCACGGTGACCCACTGCTGGGTGATCCGGGTCAGGATCCCAGTGGCCAACTGACTGTCTTCCTCATACAGACCCACTATGTCACCTACAGAAGCAAGGACCAGTTACATAAACGCCGAACAATATTAAACGTGAATTACTTCATATAACAAATTCCAGCATATTTCAAACATTGTATCTGTTACTTTCATTAGAAATGAAATCAGTAAAAAAAAAAATACTTTTAACTGACATCATATGTGAAAATTTACTGGAGCTCAATGAACTGTTTAAAACAAACATGACAGTCAATAAAATATTTAAAGTCTTCCTCTGTGCCCAGCACTGTTCTGGGTGCTGGTCTATATTAGGAATAAAACACGGTCCCTGAGCTCACGTTAGGGAGGAGAGGAGCAAATACGAAAACCTACCAGGGGTCAGAGCCAAGGGCTTTATTTAAGATGAAGTGCAGGGGCTTCCCTGGTGGCACAGTGGTTAAGAATCCACCTGTCAATGCAGGGGACACGGGTTTGAGCCCCGGTCCGGGAAGATCCCACGTGCCACGGAGCAGCTGAGCCCGTGTGCCACAACTACTGAGCCTGCACTCTAGAGTCGGTGAGCCACAACTACTGAAGCCCATGCGTCACAACTGCTGAAGCCCGCGCGCCTTATAGCCAGCGCTCCGCAGCAAGAGAAGCCACTGCAATGAGAAGCCCACGCACTGCAGCAAAGAGCAGCCCCCGCTCACCGCAACTAGAGAAAGCCCGCGTGCAGCAACAAAGACCCAATGCAGCCAAAAACAAATAAAATAAATGTATTAAAGAAAAAAAAAAGATGAAGTGCGGCAGAGGGTGGAGAGGGACGAGGGTGCCATTGCAGAGTGTGTGGGAAGGGCCTCTCTGAGGGGTGACCCGTAAGCAGGGTGGGCGCTGGAAACAGTGGGGGCCACGAGCTCACCTGGGGGAGAACATTCCAGGTGGAAAGGGAACACTGATGAAGGAGGGAGAGGGTGGTTTGTTGCCCACTCAGCTGGGCCTCCCCACTCCTGCGACAGCTGTTTGGTGATTCATCCATCACCAGGCGAGTCTGAGAGGCTTCCCCCGATGCCGGGACGGAGCACACGACCCACACCCGAGCCAATCAGGGCTTCCCAAGCCCCCTGGCCAGTGACTGGCTCGGGGATGGACAAGGGACCAAGTCAGAGCCCCTGAGATGTGGTGAGACTTTTGGGTGGACAGCTGGAAGGATGCCCTCACCCTTCCCACCTGGACCAGAAACTGGAGAGGACGTGAGGGCTGAAGCTGCTACCACTTGGGGCCTGAGAAGGAAGCCAACCCAGGAGAGGGCGGAGCCGAAACACGGAGCGGAACTAAGCCCAGGTGACCTCCTCTGAGCCGTGCAGCCACCTTCCAGCTATCACAACCCATGCGTCCCCCTCCTGTTCCAGCCCATCTGGCTCGGGGTTTCTGTCACTTGAACACAGACAGTTCTGACCAAACAAGAATCCACGCTGAGATGCAGCCAGGGCCTCCCACATACTCACACCCCATTTATTCCGAGTCAGAGTACGTGCCACACGTCAACCAAGCATGAGGCGTATTCTTTTTTTTTTTTTTTTTCCTTCTAGGCAATGAGTTTCATCTGCACCTTGAATCTTTTCTGTCTCCCGCCCCAACTTTTAAAGACAAAGAGCAGGTGGCAGCAGTGCCCCTGGGCCCGAGGTCTGGTTCTGTGCACGGGGACCTCCGTGAGGCTGAGTGCAGGCGACCCCGTCCCGACTGTGACTTCCCCACCGGCTGCCCTGAGTAGGGTCCCACATTGCAGAATTCACACCTCTCAGCTACAGAGCCTTAAAACTTCTCTTCAGGAGACGAAAAACTAACAACCCCACCTACGTTTGATCAGAAGCCGAAGCAACACATCAGATTTTCAGCTCCACACTTTTTCACATAAACAGCTGACTTCCTGTTTATCAGCTTTTCATCAACCTCTCAGGTCATTCACTCCGCAACACTTACTAACTGAACACATACTATTCCTTTGGTTTTCAGAGTTTACAAACGCCCTGCACATTCAGTCCCACCCACTCATCCTGATGGCGAGGCCGAGAGCTCAACTATAATCCCCTTGGTTCTGTTCTTCAGAGGACACGTGACTGACTCTCGGCCACTTAACAGCAAAGTGTAAGACCTGACTCCAAACCAGCAGCTTCCCCTCCTCCTATCTGTCTCCAAACCCAGCCCGTATTCCAAAAACTGTGGGGCAAGAGTCTAGAAAATCGAAATATGAAACCAACAAACTGTCACCACCAAAACAAGGCAGAGAGACTTTTCTAGTGGAAGTGCAGTGTTCGGCAGTGTTGCTCTCTCCCAGTTTCCAGGTCTGATCAAAAACAAGCGTCCCAGGGATTTCCCTGGCGGTCCAGTGGTTAGGACTCTGCGCTTCCACTGCAGGGGGCACAGGTTCGATCCCTGGTCAGGGAACTAAGATCCCACATGCCGTGCGGCGTGGCCAAAGGAAAAAATAAAAATAAATAAAACAAGCATCCCAGGTGTGAGCTTAAGAAGCTTCTTCTAACTGCCCCTCCTTTCCAGCAGAGCTGCCACAAGTTTAGCCAAAGTATCCTTGGCACAAGGAAGGTCTGGGAATACACAACTACACACGTTGAACCATCTGGACCAGGGCTACTCAAGAGACATGTGAGAGTCATGTGTAATTTTACATTTTCTAGTAGCCATATTAAAAACCGAAAGAAACAGGTAAATTTAATCACGTTTTACTTAACCCAATACATGAAAAATATTATCATTTCAAGATATAATCAGTTTTCAAAGAAATTACTGTTGATATTCTAAATTTTTTGCACTAAATCTTCAAAATCTCATGTGCATTTTACACCAGCAGCGATCACTAGCCCTATTTTACACCAGCAGCGATCACTAGCCCTACCGCGAGCGTTCCATAAGCCCGCGCGGCTAGTGGCTGCCAGTCTGGGCAGTGCTGCTCTAAACTACCAAAAAGCCTCGTAACTGCTGAACTTCTCAGTGAGAGCTTTCCATTACAATGCTTTATTCCCCAACTGGTCGAATGTGACCTGGTCTTTACAAGCCACATCTGAAGACAGCAATACTCAAAGTCCACCTACGTCAAAAATGCACACACCGGAAATAAAGCTGTTACTGGGAAGCACAGCTGCAGACATGCATCTCCTGGGCTCAAAGGTGACCAGCAACCGTCCGTACAGCCCGGTCCGCTGGCTGGATACCTGCAGCTTCAGCAAGCACACGCCTCGGCTCTGGAGTTCTTTCGGAGAGACGCTTTCCTGCCAGGACCTGGGAGACACCCCATGTCGAGACTTCAGTATTTGTATTTTACCAGTTTTCACTTCCAACCGTGCAGGAAGAACAGATGGAGATCCTGCACAGGCATGAAGGGTGACCAGGGAAACTCCAAAACTGCCCCCCCTCAAACCTGCCCCCCCTATAGCCCCAGCGCGATCTGTGCCCTCCTCCCAGCTTCCCAAGACAGAACCTTCGCTCATCTTCACCTTCTGTCCTGAGTCCTGTGTGTCACTGAGTCCCACCAGGCCCCTCCCATTTGTACCCAGAATCCACCCCTGCCTCATCCTCGCCACCACAGCTTTGGTTCAAGCCCACATCACTGGCCGTCTCCGGACTAAACCGAGCTTCCTAACTTCCTTATCTCTGGGTTCTCCCCAGCCAATCCCAGCAGCAACATCCAACAGATCCCCCCTAAGATGAAAATCTATTTACCTCTCTGACCTGCTTAACTGCACCGAGGCCCATCCTCTGCACAGGAATATCATACAATCTTCTCCACAAGGCCCTTCCCAATCTGGCCCCCGCCTATCTTCCCGTGGGTGCTTACTCTGTACTCTGAACCGTGCTGAGCACTTGACTTAGAGATCATTGTGTTCCCACCTCACTGGTCTGCTGTGAGAATGATCTCATTTTACAGATGAGGTAACTAAGGCTGCAAAGTCATCCAGCCATAAATCATGGAGCTGGGATCCCACTGACGTCGACAGGACTGCAAATGCTCTTAACCATCACGATCAAAAACCTCTAAAACAAATCCTCTCCACTTGGGTAGCACAACGGTGAAGTGCAAACTCTGGGATCAGCCTGCCTGAACTCAAATCCTGGCTCGACCTGTGTTACCTGGGGCACATGACTTAACCTCTGTCTCAGCCTCCTTAGACATAAAACGAGAATTACAGTAACCAACTTCGCAGAGCTGACGTAAGGTTTAAAGGGGCTGATGTATGTGGGGTGCTTTCACAGGCCTCAGTGTCATCTCTCAAAGTTTCAGCCCTACGGAAACAAGTCTGGCTTTCTCAGGGCTCCACCCTCGCCTGCAGGGCTGCCCTTCCTCCCCACATCTCTTCCAGGAATATCCTCCCCCGCCTCCACCTGAATCCCTATTTTTCTGCAAGCTGTGCTCAGGCACCACCTCCTCCACGAAGCCAGCCTCAACCTAAGGCTCCCCAGCCTCAGCTGTCCACCCTCCTGCTCCCACAGCACTTTGCCTGCACACACGGGTCAGCATCTATCACGCTGGGAGGGAACTGTTTCCGCTCCCACCTGCCCCTTCCGCTCAAACCCAGCCGCCAGGGGACCATCAGTGACTATCTCACTCGGGGCCTGGCACGGAACAGGCGCAGACACTGACAGAGGGGACGATGACGGAAGAGGGCTGAGAACACTTTGGGGATGGAAATGGGGAGAGAGGCAGGACCTACGAGGCAAAGTTCAGAGGGGAACTTCAGGGGGAGAACAGACCCTTCCTAAGGGTCCCCCAAACGGAACGGGCTGTCCCGGGGGTTGAAGAGGCTTCCATCTGTGTGGGAGGCCGAGCCCCTTCACAGCCGCGACTCGGACTCGAGGAGTCAGGAGGGCAAATCCCGACCCCCAGGCTGGTCAGGCCGAGCCCCCAGGAGGGAGGTCCGCCCGAGGTCTGAGCTGGGAGAGTACGGGGGCCTAGGGGAACCGCCGGACCGAACCCGAGGCCCGGGCCGGCGGCCGTACCTGCGCTCCTCGACCTCCGCGTCCCTCTCGAGCGCCAGCAGGTCCAACTGCTTGTTCACGAAGCTCTCCACGGTCGCCGACGCCATGGCCGCAGTCCGGCCTGGGCCCGGAGCAGCCGAGGTCCCGAGCCGCCGAGTTCCGGCTGCCGCGAGGGGCGGTGCTCCCGGCCGGGCCCGGTGCGTCGACGCACCAGGTTCGCGCCTCTTCCGCTTCCGGTGTCGGTCTAGGCTGCGGGAAGATGGCGGCGGCTGTGGCGGCCGCGGCTGTGGCGGCCGCGGCCCTGCCGGTCACTTTCAGACGGCTGGTGTCTGCATGCAGCCGCAGTGTCCTGAGAGCGTCGGGGCCCGGAGAGGGTGAGACCTTGGCCGCGGGGTGAAGGGAGGAAGTGGGGCGCCCTGCCGTCCCGCCACATGTGTGTCTGTGTCCGACCGATGTTAATCGCTTTTTTTGATGCGGTGATTACAACGCGGACTTTGGAGTTGGGGAACCCTAGGTTCAGATCCTGGTTCCTTTAGTTAGTAGCTTAAATACTGATGAAAGCTCCCCAACTTCCATATAGGCTGTATTTAACCGGGGGAACAAACTGAGGCTCAGAGTGGTTAGGTAGCTTGCTTACGGTCACACAGCAGGGAGGTGGGAGAGGACTGAATCAGACAGCTCGGTCCGGCTCCAAGGCCTGTGCGTTAACCATCACCCGCAGGCTGCGAGCCACGCTCTGAGCCTCACCATCCTCATCTGGAAAATGGTGATGGATGTCCTTGCCTAATGGTAACCAATCCAGCAAAAGCGACAGCTGTATTTTAGGCACTGGGTTGTCATGAGGCTCAAAAAGATTATGTTTCTCAGAAACACTATAAACTTCTGTCTGAAACGGTTGGAGTGTGTATCTGTGTGAGGGAATGTTTATGTATGTTTTAGAATTGGGTCTGAATTGATAATAATTGTTCCCTTTTTTAGGTGTGATAATGATGTTGTGGTTGTGTTTTTGTTAAGAATCTTTATCTTTCATAGAAATACACTGACAGTTGCTTTAATCACAGAGTTGGGCCAGAGGCACTGTGAATGAATCAAGCTTGGCCAAGAGTTGATAACTGTTGAGTCTGGGGAGAGATACAGGAGGACTTGCTATTCTCTTTACTTTTGTATGCTTGTCATTTTCCATAATAAAACTTGGGTTTAAGCAGGCAGGGAAGTTTTTACAAAAGCAGTGGGACTTACTGCATTCTACCATTATAAAACCACCTCTAGAATGCTGTGTTCAATTCCAGACCCAATGTTTTCAGAGAGAAGCACAGATGAAGTGAACTGAGTAAAGAGAGGGTGACCAAAATGGTGAACAGGCAGGACCTTGAAGAGTGAGTGGAGGAAACAGGGTGGACACTGGCACGATCCTTAGGGATCTAAAGGATGATCCTGGGGCACCATTTGTTCCCAGTGGGGTCACTGCTAAGCTAAGACCACAGGCAAGGGAAGCAGATCAGGTGCAGGAACTTTGTGAGCTTTCAGCGGTGGGATGGCTCTCGAGAGGCCAATCACAAGTTCCCAATCGTGGAGTGTTCCACAGGGGCCTCGTCTGATGGCTTAGCAGAGTAGATGTCATTCATTTATTCGTATATTCACCATTTATCGAGCACCTGTTACAAGTCAAACACTGGTCCAGGATAGCGAATACATCAGTTATAAACATAAAACAATAATCCCTGCTTTTATGGAGCTAGCATTCTGACGCAGGGGGAAGGGTTGTGCAGAGAGACAAGAAGATTTTTAAGAAACAGCAAATTATATAGTATGTTCGAAGCTGTTACGACTCATGGAGAAAAATAAAGCACGAGTTGGGAAGAAAGGGTTCAATTTTAAATAGGATGGGTGGGGAAGGCCTCTCTACTGAGACGGTATTGGAGTGGAGACCCAAAGGAAATAGGGAATTAGCCTGGGGGCCACGTGGGGGAGCGTCCAGGGCAAGAGCGGTCAGGCATAGGCCCTTGCACTTGGCATCTTCCCGGAATAGCCAGGAGGCCAGAATGGCAGGTGTGCAGTGAGCGAGGGGAAGCTCGTGAGGCATGGGCTCAGAGAGACAGATGGAACCGCAATGCCCACTGCCCTGTGGCCGCTGTAAGAACCTCGGCTTTTTCTCTGAGTGAACGGGGTGCTCTTGTGGAGTCTCGCAAAGTAGTGACGCGAGCTGGGCTCAGTTCTAGCAGGACCCTCTGGCTGCCGCGCAGAGGGGGGCCAGGGCGAGGGCGGGGTGTCAGTAGCAACGCAGGCTCGGGCGATCGAAGTGCTCAGAGCCCGGATCTCTCAAAGAGAGGCAAGGGGACTTGCTGATAGGTTGGCTGAGGGGTGTGAGAGAGAAGGGTCATAAATGACTGAGATTTGGGGCCTGAGCAACTAGAAAGATGGAGTCGCCATTACGTGAGATGGGGAGGGGTGCGGGAGAAGCAGGCATGAGGGGCAGATCAGGAGCCTTTGTTAGGTTCTGAGACGCCTGTTAGACATGCAGGTGACGATGACAAAGAGACAGGTGCTTGTCGTGTCCGACAGGCTGCAGGTGTAAACTTGGGAGTCACCAGTGTATAGGTGACATTTAAATTCATACAATCACCAGAGGAACGGCTATAGGTAAAGAAGAGGTAAGATCCAATGTCTAAACCACAAGCGCACCAAGATGGCAGAGGGGAAGAGAAACCAGCCCAGGAGACCAAGAATTGGGAACAACCGCTAATGAGTGAGCTTCGAAAGAGTGAATTTTATGGTTTATAAATTAGAGCCCAATTGAAAAAATAAAACCAACAGTAGTTATTGAGAAACCTGTCCTCTGCTTTTTGCACTTACCAGGCATTTTATTTCTGAGTCCTTCTCAGTAGGCTGTGGGTACCTTTGTCGGTGCATTAGTTATCTACTGCTATGTCCCAGGTTACCCCCACATCCAGCAGCTTAAGATACCTAACATGTATTATCCATCGCTGACGGTCAGGATCCAGCAGCAGCTTAGCGGGTGCTTCTGGCTCCCAGTCTCTCATTAGATTCAAGTCAGGCTGTCAGCTGGGGCTGCAGAATCTGCTTTCCAGCTCCCTCCCTGGGCTGCTGGCAGGAGGCCCCTCCAGGGACTGCTCACCGCACAGCAGCCCTGCAGCAGAGATGAGAGAGGACACCCAGGACAGCAGCTGCCCTTATAACTTACTCTCGGAAGTGCTGTCCTGTCACTTCTGCCACATGCTGTTGGTCACAGAAACCAGCGCCCTGTCGGGGGACAACACGGGTGAGAACACGAGGAGGTGGGCTCGTCGGGGCGTCCTGGAGGCCGCTCCCACACTGGGGTACCGAACAGGGCCTGAACTTAGTGGGCACCTGTGGTCAAGGAGTGGGTTAGCAGGTAGGTGATTTGGTTTTAGGCCCTTTTCAATGGCGTGACAAGCACATCCTGACGCTTATGGTAATAGCCAGTGACTATAAGTGATGTGCTTTTAGTTTTGTTGGCCTAGGTTTTTCTGTAGACATGTCGTGATATGGTGGTTTAAGTCGCGTGCCAGTCACAGGAGCGGCACTTGCACACTGAGCATCGTAAAGGGCGGTTTGCGTTTCGTGTTAGTAACTACGCGTGTTTCTTTATTCCCTCAGCTTCCCTGTGGTCTGCTTCTCGAAGGTTCAGTTCGCAGAGCGCTTCATTTCCACAAGGGTAATATCAAAATGTGGGTTTTGGTGACTCTCTTCCTTTCCTTTCTAAAGTCAGAACTTTAAGCATTTGGGTTTTCAAGAATATTTAGTTTTCTTTTAACTTTTTGACAGTATTTTTCTCAGACCCTTGACATATAGAAGTACAGACAGAACCTCAAGCACCCAAAGGCAAAGGTGTTCTGGGCCTTGCACAGCTGTGTCTTTCTAGGCAAAAGCTTTTAACTCCTAATTGGGGATTTATTTCCAACTGGGAAGGTCGAACCACGGGATGGTTGTGTCAGAATCTTCAGGAGGACCTTACATAATTTGAAAGAGCATGTTCAGTGTTAAAGAAAACACATAAAATTAATATAAACTACAGAAGGTAAATTTGACAAAATCGTACTCAGGTAGGAACACACAGGGTCCCGTCCCTGCCCCGCCCTGTCAGCCCGGGGCCCTGAGCAGGGCCACGCACTCTGAGCTTCGTTCCTCTTCGGCAAAATGGAAGCAGTATTAGTCTCCATCTCAGTGGGTTTTCATGAGAGTCGAGTGAATTTCTGCACTTAAAGAGCTTAGAAGGGAGCTTCCCTGCTGGCACAGTGGTTAAGAATCCACCTGCCAATGCAGGGGACATGGGTTCAATCCCTGGTCCGGGAAGATCCCACATGCCGCGGAGCAACTAAGCCCGTGCACCACAACTGCTGAGCCTGCACTCTAGAGCCCGCGAGCCACAACTACCGAAGCCCACGTGCCTAGAGCCCGTGCTCCGCAACAAGAGAAGCCACCGCGATGAGAAGCTGCGCACCGCAACGAAGAGTAGCCCCCGCTCGCCGCAACTAGAGAAAGCCTGCGTGCAGCAACGAAGGCCCAATGCAGCCAAAAATAAAATTTTTTAACAAAAAAGAGCTTAGAAGGACTTGTGGTTGCCATGGGGAAGGGATGGATTGGGAATTTGTGATTAACAGATACAAAGTATTATACATGGAATGGATAAACGACAGGGTCCTCCTGGCGAGCATAGGGAGCTATATTCAGTCTCCTGAGATAAACCATGGCAGAAAAGAATATAAAAAAGAAGGTATGTGTATAACCGTATCACTATGCTGTACAGCATAAATTAACATTGTAAATCAACTATACTTCAGTACAAAAATTAGAAAAAAAAAAGAGAAGAGCGCCTGGCACGTAGTAAGCTCTCAGCGCAGCCGCCTGCGCTCCTGCAGCGGAGATTCTCAGCAGGGGGGACGCAGGGCCTGGTGTTTCTCTAAAGGAGCAGTGGGCACCCTGGGTGAGGGTGGAGGCAGAAACCCTAAAGGGTGCTTTCATGAACTCGGCTGACTTCTGTGACCGCCGTGAGTGGCCACTGCTGCCCCCAGTCCCGTTCCAGGTTTGTCCCTCGGTCCTTGGCTGGCTGCTGCCGGGCCGCCCGGGGCCGCTCAGACACGATGCGTGACGGGAGTGCACAGCTTCATTTGGGGGCCAGTTGACTCCAGCAGGGAGGGCGTTCGCTCACTTCACAGTGAGCAAACAGTGAGCTGGAAGCGGCAGGGTCCCCAGTTTTCTGGGATCTTCTGGCTGGTCTAAGAGTTAAATTGACATGAGACAGGTTAACAGGAGAAAAATCAAACCAAAGTTTAATAACCTGTACACACAGGAGAGACCCAGGAGAAATGAGCCACTCGCGCAAATGGCAGAAGCTCTCACCTTAAGTAGCAGCTTCAGCTAAAGACAAGACGATGTTGAGGGTGGGGCTTTGAGACTTCTAAGGGGACGAAGGCAATTCACGTGGAGGTGGAAAAGCAGATGTTTGGTGAATAAATGTTGGCTGGGCCTGCAGAGACAGTGGGACAGGAGCGGCCTCAGATCTCTGGGCCCCTGTGTTCCTCGCAGCCGTCTCTGGTGATGCTGTGTCCCAGGACAGGCCCTCCATCTCGAGTCTTTCAGGAAGCTGCGTGCAGACCCAGGCCTGCCTGCCTCCTGCCAAGGTTTCTTCCTGCGTCTTTTGGGCCTTGATTGTTTTCGGCTTGAAGTAATCTGCACGCCTAAGAGACATTTTGGGGCGAGCAGGTTTTGCTCCCCTACAACTGCGGGGGCAGCTGTCCCGCCAGCCACACAAGCATCAGAGACGTGCCGGATCCTTGCCCTTCCTAGTGTGCTGAGCGCAGTCATTTCTCACACATCTTGAACCGTCTTTTCACGTGTGTGTGACCCACGTCTGTAAAATATTTTTACAGATACGTTCCTAAAACGTCACTGAGTTCACCACCTTGGCCAGAAGTTGTTGTGCCAGACCCCGTCGAGGAGGCCAGACACCACGCAGGTAAGAGAGGCAGAAGCTAGGGGGTGGCGCCCCTGCTTCCACCACAGGGGGCCTCCTGGCCACAGAGCAAGGACTTCACGTTTCCAGGTGCCCGAGACACGGCGCAGCGTGAAAGCTCGGGTCCGCTCGACACCAGAGCTCAAAACCCTCATTCGTTGAGCCAGCCCTCCTAGGGCAGCAAGGCACCAGCCGAGTCGCAGGCAGGTAGTGCGGGTGGCGCGAGGGCCAGGGCCCAGCTCTGTCTCCCCGCTGTTGGTAGAAACAGGAGTTCAGGGAAGAAGAACGACGTGCCTGGTCCTCGGTGGAAGCTGGCCCCAGCCCAGGTGTTCAAGAGGCCATCAGGGTGTCGGGAGGCATGTCACGCAGGATGCGTGTCGCCAGGAGGGCAGTGTGGCCACCACGCCCAGCACCGGGATGAGTGCGAGATCCTCAGTTTCCAAAAGCTGGAAGTCCATAGTAACGCGTGGAACCTTGCAGTTGTTAAATACCATTTCGGATGCTGTGCCCGAAAAGTACAGCTGCAGGCAAGGTTCCGCCTTCTTGGCCAGGTGCAGCCGAGGGCGTGATTCGGTTTCCAGGGCAGACACTGTGCCCTGCGCCCAGCCCCAGGCGAGGCCAGGAGGGTCGGGGCAGGAGAGAAGGGCCGGGCCTAAGACGAGGCGGTGACCGTGGGAGCGGGGACTGGGTGTGGGCGGACGCGAGCAGGTAGCATCCAGCGCCACGAGGGTATAATTCTAGGTTTTCCTTGTTTGCAAGAAGGCCTCTCCTCTCACTTTGCCAGGCCGCTGGCTCGTTAATAACGACTGGGAATGAAACCAGGTGAGGGTTTCTCCACCGCGGAGTCAGAGAAACCCAGCCAGGCACGCCGAGCGCTCAGGCGGGAGGATGGCAGGGGGATGGGGGCTTCTGTGCCGTCGGGGCACGATCGTCTATAAGAGCCCCATGTGCCCCGCGCACCCCAGTGCCAGCTCCTGGGAGCAGCGGCTCACCCTGGCCTGCGGCGGGGCAGCGGGCACCCGGGTGAGGGTGTAGCTGTGACCCTGACCGCCCTTCTCCCCACAGAGGTCGTGGAGAAGGTGAACGAGCTGATCGCCCGGGGCCGCTACGGCAGGCTCTTCGCAGTGGTGCACTTCGCCAGCCACCAGTGGAAGGTGACCTCTGAAGACCTGATCTTAATTGAAAACAAGTTAGACGTTGCGTGTGGAGAGAGGATCCGGCTGGAGAAGGTGAGACTGAGTCAGCTCTGGGGACGTGGCAGGCTGGCCAGTGGGCACGGTGGGGTCAGGGGGGTGTGGGCAGAGCTGCTCCCCGAGGGCGGCCCGACTCGGTAGGGCCCCTCCTTACAGGGAGCCGATCAGCACGTTTCTCTAAGGGGACGCGTGTGTCTGTCTCACATCAGACAGAGAAGGGTTTGTCTCACGTCTCCTTAGTGTATTCTTAGAGGAAAATATCTGATCACAGGTACAGTGAAAATCCCAGTTAGGGATGTAAAGAGTTCTCAGGCCAGGATTTATGAAGAGAAAATGTTCCGTTTCGGCTCGAGCACTGCCCTGACGTTAGGCGTGACAGCTGCCGCTGTGCTGAACGGCGAGCACGGTTTAGAGGCACCTCGCAGGGCGCTGGTCGTCTTCCGACCCTCCTGAACTGCCGCGTGGTGTGTCCTGCGTGTTTAGCCAAGTGCCTCTGCCCTCCGCTTGTGTTCGGGGGCCTATTTGGTTTTTGCCTATTTCTGTTCATAAAACTGTAGATAAAATATGAGATTTCTGTACCGGATCATTTTTTAGGACGTGGTTAACTGTTGGTGTGATGTGATATGACATATGGTTTTCTTTATAATTTAAAACTCCTCCTTCCTTTGAGATTGTAGATTCTTTGCATATTTACACCCAGGGGAGCATTAAACTCTCCTTTCTCAGACGGTCTTCCCACAGCCTGTGATCCGAGCAGGAGCACGGCTCAGGCTGAGCCAGGGCGCTGTGTGGATGCCACCAGCCAGCACAGCCCCTTCTCCTTGGTGACCCCCGTGGTTCTGTCATGAGCTCACGAACAAGAGTACATTTACCTTTTACATCTAAAATAAGAGACTTCTGGAGTGTTTTTGTGAGGATCTCTAAAAAGACATTATTTTGAAACATTTCACATTAACAAAAACATAGGAAGCTCCACCTAATGCAGGTGGTTTTTCGTAACGTCGGAAGCCCAGCAACAGAGAACGTGTCGGGCTGAGAGTGAGTCAAGCAAGATTTCGTTATTTGTCATCACCTAACACACATAGCGCGTTGATGTTATTATAAAATAGGCTTTGTCTTTAGACATTTAAGCTTAATGCAATCGAGTTTTTTTCTCATCAGGAGAATTTCAGACAGTCTCCCAATGTCTAATGAGAACCCCACTGCACTTGGGTCGCAGAACTGTCTTCATCTGAGGCCACGCTTAGCGTCACAGTTTCCCTCCAGTGAGAGAGGCTGCCTGGCCGTGCAGGGTTTTGCAGTCATTAAAAGAATACCTTGAACCTCAATCTTTGCAGTATCAGCAGGACTGTGAACTGTATAAAAGACACCACAGTCTGGTTTGTGCATTTTTTCCCCATATGTATTATACTTCAATAAAAAGTTGTTGTATTTTAAAAGCCACTGTTGCCATAGGAGGTTACGTGCTCGCCCAGATGACCGAGTTCCACGTGTCCGGGTCTGACAGCGCGGGCGTGTCCGCAGGCAGCCGGGCGCCCCTGCACACACAGCCAGGCCGCCAGCTGGCGCCCCCACCTCTGTCCCAGGTTGAGGGAGTGGCTAGTTAGATAGCAGAGGAAGCCCACGTTTTGGTTTCGGGGAACCGACACCTTGCTTCCTTTCCAGTGTGCTCGGGCGACTGCCTGTTCTAGGGGCTTTGTGTTATTTGCTGGTAACACGCCTATTTGATTCCAGGTCCTGCTGGTTGGGGCCGACGACTTCACGCTGCTCGGCAGACCCCTCCTCGGGTAACGTGCTCTCAGATGCCGGCGGGGAGGCTGGGCAGAGGGGCTCCCGTCACACCCGCTGCAGCCACCAAGCTCAACACGCTTATGCTTCTCACCGTGGGTGTGTAGTGTCCCACATACAGAGCATCCAGGACAAATCGTTGACCTGTTACTCATTCACTGCAGTTTGGCCCTTTTAAGATTTGCTGTGGGATGACACTGTTCTTTGCTGTGCTTTTTGGTAGTTTTCACAGTGCCTGCAGGGAGGGCGTATGACGTTGATAACCGGCAGAAAAGGAAGTTAAACTTTATTTAGATGTTCTCACGTAAAGCACTAGTAAAACTGAAAAATAATCAGGAAGGTACATTACTGTTCGTTTTCCTCTCTTCCAGAAAGGATCTTGTTCAAGTAGAAGCCACAGTCATTGAAAAGACAGAATCATGGCCAAAAATCAATATGAGATTCAAGAAAAGGAAAAACTACAAAAGGAAAAGAAGTAAGTTGGAGAAAGCGTGGCTGCTGCGTTCCCGTCCTCTGGGTGTTGCCCTGTGTCCTGTGCTGGGCCAGGTTGGACGGAGCCCTGCCCTCTGCCAGGCGCTTTTGTGGGTGCAGCAGCCCAGAGACCAGTGAGAGCTCTGCCCACGTCCTGGCTCTGCCGGGGAGGGGCGGGTAGCAGTCGTTAACCACTCCGGGGCTTGTGGAGGGCACGGCCCTGGCAGCTGGGTTCCTGCGGACAACCCAGAAGCAGGCCACGTGTCCACCACGGGGAATGGACGAGCAACGGAGATTCCCTCGGTGGGATGTTGTCCAGTGCAGTGGATGGCCCACCTCCACACGGCAGGGACGATCTTAGACTATGTGAGGGTGAGGCCGAGTCATGAAGCCCAGAGGTGGGCAGAGCTCAGCCTCGTGCTGCTGGGCACACGCTCGCGCCCGCACGCATTACGCACACACATAACAATGGCACATTTTTAAAGGAAGAACGGTTTGCGCAGAATCACGGGTGTGGCTGCCTCTGGAGGGGCGGGGAAGGAAGGAGTAACAAATGCAGAGGGATCGTGTGTCCTGTGTTCCAATTCCTGTGGGCGGCTCGTCAGACTTCATCTTACCGTAATGCTTCGGGCGTTCGTTCATGTTTGTTCTGTGATGCAAAGGCAGGTGGGGACAGCATCCTCAGAAGGTGGTTAAAGAGAAGAGGTGGTGGCTGGAAGGGTGTGAGGTCGACTGGGCCGGGAGGCGGAGGTGGGGCTGGTTTGTTTGAAGGAGTGAAAGAGGCTTTGGGGGAGGAGGGAGGCCCGTCTGGAGCCCGAAGGAAGGCAGTCCTGGGAGAGAAGGTCAGGAGAGGTTTCCCTGGGGAGGCGGCAGGCGGGGTGGCCCCTGGAGGGCCAGGGCGTCCGGATGCTGGTGGGATGGAGCGGGCAGGGTGGGCTCGAGCACAGGAGCTGAGAGACCAGGGACAGGAGGCCCCTCCGTCCTGTCCCCAGGCCGAAGGGGCGTCCAGGCGCATGTGGTGCGCCTGATTTAAAGGGCCAGTAACAATGGGCGTCACCAAGGAGGGTCTGCTGGGAGGGGGGAGGGGATGGAGGCAGGAAGGGGTGAGGTCAGAGGTCGGAGAGGTGAAGAAGCAGCGCCCCTGTGTGGACTTGCCGCGGGTTCTGGCAGGTGCAGCGCGTGGGGTGGACAGAACCTCAGCCGGGAAGGGAGGAAGCGGTGGCGGGAAGGGCTGGCACCTGAGGGGGGGACTTCACAGCAGGGGCCTCCCCCAGGGGCGCAGGCAGGGCCTGCTGAGCGGGAGTGGAGAGGCCACTGTATCCAGCGGCCTTGTGGTGACTTGCGGGAGTTGGCGGCTCATCACAGGGACAGGAGGGGAGCCTGTGCCCTGAGTGGGGGCAGGAGACCCTGCTCTCCTGCCCGGCCTCACGGAGCAGGGCCGGGATGAGGGTTCACGGAGGGATCCCCCTCCACCCTCACCTAGCCGTTGCTGCCCGCTTTCCACGGCCTGGGCTGTGTCTCCCCCGTCTCCCTGACCCCACACGACCTTTTGTTCCCATCCAGAGCCCCCTGCCATTTCCCAGTAAACCCACAAGCGGGAACAGAACTGTCCCTGCAGGGGCCTCCACTGGAGGTCACAGCCCCTTGGGGCGGGACCCACAGGCTGCAGCATCTTGTCTCAGGAGGTGCACAGTTGGCCCCCTATATCCCCGTCTGCCATACTCGCAGAGTCAACCAGCCACAGATGGAACATTTGCAGGAGGGACTTCCCTGGCGGTCCAGTGGTTGACTCCGTGCTTCCAATGCAGGGGGTGCAGGTTTGATCCCTGGCCAGGGAACTAAGATCCCACATGCCACAACTAAGAGCCCGTGTGCCGCAGGGCCAAAAACAAAAAAATTTGCAAGAAAAAAAAATTCCAGAGAGTTCCAAAAAGCAAAACTTGAATTTGCTTCACCAAGTCCTTACATAGAATCTATATTATACGTTGTATTTACACCTGTTCATATGGCGTTGACAGTGTTTTAGGCCTCACGTGTGACCTAGAGATGGTTTAGAGTGTACGGGAGGGTGTGTGTGGGTCACATGCAGACACTAGACCGTCTTATTAGGGGGCTTGAGCATCCTTGGATGCCGGTGTCCTCGGGGGTCCTGGAACCCATCCCCTGCAGACAACGAGGGACGATGTATGTCTCTCACAGTCCTCGGTTACAAACGGTGAAACGTACCAGACGGTAGCTTCAGCTTTACTAGAGCTGGGTCAGTAGGGAGCCTCTCCTGTACCCTCCGCCACCTCCAGTAGCCTCAGCGTAGCCGGAAGGGGTGCCCCCACCCATGCAGGGCAGGGGTCTCTGGGCACGTGGGGGAGGCCAGGCTGGGGGCCCGCAGCAAGGGCGCCCCTGGCCTCCAGGCCCCGGGGTGTTGCAGCCCCTGTGGGGTCTGACGGGGCTCACGGAGCGAGTGGTGAGGCAGGCGGTCAGTGATGACCAAAAACCACAGCCTGTGGGACATCACTGGGTGGCCAGTTCTGCCCGGCTGCGGGGCGGTGCTGGTGCAAGGCAGACCCTCGAGGAAAGAGCGGGCGGCGGCTGGGTCTCGCGGTAGCTGGTTGACGGCGTCCGGATCTGTGTTCATGCCGGGCCCTGCTCTGTCTTGCAGTTATCGTGAGCCCTCAGACCGTCCTCCGGATAAACACCATCAGGATTGCTCCACGTCTGTGCTGATCATCCAGCTAATGTTTCTAGAAATATAAAAATAAACCCACTTTCCGAGGAGTCCGGGTCTCTGTGCTCTGGGGTAGGCGGCTCTGCCGTAACAGGCTCAGTCCTGCCGTCGATTGTTGGAGGCTGAGCACCCTGACTGGGAGCTTATCCTTAGTAAGGAATAGTCTCCCTTGGCTGGAGAAACAGGAATTCGGGAAGAATTACAGGCGTGGCCCTCCCAGGGCTGGAGCCTGGATGCTCGTGTAAGACACAGACTGATATTACTGGCTGCCCTCCACCGGGCACAGCAGGTGCGCGACGTGGGGGACACAGCCGGGGCCCAGGAGCTGACGCCAGGAGAGACACGATCTGGATTCCACTCCTGGGCAAGATGTACAAAGACGTGAGCAAATTCCCATCCCTCGGGTAATCCAACTACCTGTTTCTAGTGATTTGCTTTTCCAAGAAGCCGAGATGCAAACCAGGCATCTGGGTGCAGAGTCCCTGCCCTTGTCCTTCTGCTCCGCTGGGTCCAGCAGGGAAGGGGGGGCACTCTGTCCAAGGCCGGGGCGCGGCGCTGGGGCTGCAGAGCTGGGGCAGCGCAGCACGTGCTGGGAAGTGGATGTGAAGTGACAGAGCAGAGGGGCCGGAGCAGTTTTGAACCTGATCCTGAAGGCAGCCTCCTGTCCCAGAAGGGTTGGGGGCTGCTGTCTGGGGCGGGTCAGGCCGGCAGCTGACCCCTGTGACAAGGGAGGGATCCCGAACCAGATTGGCCAGGGCTGGAGGGCAAATGGAAGGACGTGGAGGTGGGGGTCAAGTGTAGGGAGCGGGGGGCTCCCAGGCGGCCCAGGTGTCTGGTTCTGTGTCCTTCACAGAGGCCGGGCTTCCTCCAAGAGAAAAGTTAGGGCTTTCAAGGGACACAATAAAACCCTTTATCAAACTGTAGTTAATACTTTCTTCCAGAGTCCCATGACGGGGGAGTGAGCGAGGCAGGCGGCACTGCACCAGGAGGCCTACCCCTCTCCTCCCTGCGCCCTTTCAGGTACCCAGTCTCCCTCAGGGATGCTGGGGGACGCTGGCTGGCCAGGCTGTGGGGACGCTCCCCCTCCTGCAGTGCCCTCCATGTACAGCAGGGGGCAGCAGTCCTACTGGATGCGGAGATTCTGCATTCCGGCCGCCGGTTACTGGCTGCAGTGCCCCTGGGGTGGGCGGCAGGGATGGTGAGCCCACCTCAGAGCGTGGGTGCTCTCCCTCTGACACCGCCGCGTCAGGATCTGTGATAACTTTCCACACGCTGTGGCTCGTGCGGACTGCTCTGAGAGCCACGGCTCTGGATCCCGGGCCCTGGCTCTCTCCGGGTCTTCTCGGCCGGCCTAGGGCCCACTCCTGTGGTCCTTTTAACCTGTGCAGGTAAGGTGGGAATCACCTTCCACATGCTTCATCTTATGCACATCCATATGCTTGAAATACAGAACAGGTTCTGAAGTCGTCTGCTGTAGTCAGGCAGCCCAGCTTACGTAGTTGGGGAGGGGGCGGGTGGCTCCGGACCCAGACTGACCTGGTGTGAACCCCACACCCACCCTCCAAGGAGTCCTTGGGCACGTTATCTGGTCCCTGGGCCTCAACTTCCTCATCCCTCAAATGGGGGCGATACTGGTACCCCCCGCTGGACCGCTGTGAGGATTCTGGGTGACAGCAACTGCTCAGCCGAAGTCAGCATTTGTGATCCTAGAAAGGGGCAGAGCCACTGTGCTCTGGGGAACTGGTGACGTGCCCTTAAAGCATTGACATCGGTGTCGAACTGGTGAAAGATTACTGCTTTTAAAAACTGGACTAGGCAACATTCACAATAGCCAGGAGGCAGAAATAGCTCGTGTCCATCCTGATGGATAAACAAATGCGGTCTACAGGTACAATGGACGTGTTTATTCAGCAATAAGAAAGGAATGGTCAGGACTCCACGCTTCCACTGCAGGGGGCACAGGTTCCATCCGATTGGGGAACTAGGATCCTGCAAGCCGGCACAGCCAAAAACAGAGAGGACTGGTGGCATTCTGACACTTGCCACAGCACAGATGGCCTTGAGGACAGTGTGCTGAGTGAAAGAAGCCAGACACAGAAAGGAGAAATATGGTATGATTCTACTCATGTGAAATACCCAGGCTAGGCAGATTCAGAGACAGGAAGTAGGTGAGAGGTCATCAGGGGCTGGGGGAGGGGAAGCAGAATTCTCACTTGAATTCTCACTTCCTGGGCACCGGGTTTCTGTTTGAGGTCATAAAAAAAGTCCGGAAGTGGATAGTGTGATGGTTGCACAGCCTTGTCAATGTCATTAATGCCGATGGATTGTCAGTTAAAAGTGGTTAAGTTGGTAAATTGTATGTTACGTATATTTCACCACAACTTTTTAAACATAGGGAAAAACCCACTAGGTTAATGAATCACATCGGTTGACTGAAAAAAAAAGGCAAAAATTGGATTCCCGTGGCTGTCGTTGATGACTGTCCCCTTCCAGCCGTTCTTGGCCGGTGCCTGGACACTGCAGCTGCAGGTCACCTGGGCTTGGCAGGGGGCTCCAGCCACACCACCCTCACCGCCTGTCACCTCGCTGCCTGCGGGGTCCTCCCAGGCCGGTGTCTCTGTTCCCTTTTTCACAGGACTACTTTGCTGCTCCGTCTGCAGTGGGGCCTTCACCCTGGCCTCCAAGCACCTGCTTGCCTCCCTGCCCCCCCCCACCCCATTAATCCAGACCCCTGCCCAGCGGGCACCACCTTGGCCTCGCCGGCTCCCGAGCTCAGGCTGCCCCTGCATCCTCCGCCCAGTTCACTCCGCCAGACTGCAGGGCTAACCCTCTCAGGGCCAGGTGTGGCCCGAGACCCGAGTCCGCTGTCACCCCAAAACCTAGCAGGTCCAGACAGATAGTGAGGGTGGAGCATATAGGGGGAGCGTGAAAGGGGACGATGGGATGCAGGCCAGCCCCGGGCCAGGCACAGGGCTTTGATCAGACTGTCACCTCCGTTATTAACCAGGGGGCCTGGCTGCTACTGAAACGTATCACTGGCTCAGATGGGGCTGTGGAGCTGTCCCATCTCAGCAGGTCCCCCCCCAGGTCACTGTCCCTGCTCCCCGTCTTCTACCTGGTGTCAGCGCACGTGTATTTTACTGTCCCGGGTTTCTCCTCTGCCTCCCTCCCCCACTGGACCACTAGCTCCAGGAGGGGGGAGCGTATCTGTTTTATTCACTAATGTACACACAGCATCCAGGACCACACCTGGCCCGCGGCAGGGATGCAGGTGCATGCACGAATGTCTCTGTCACAACCCCTAATTCCACGCTGCTGCTGACCAGGGGAGGGTGAAGGGGCTCCTTCCGTCTGCAGCGTGGGTCCCAGGCTGTGCTCGGGGCCGCAGGCGTGGGGGCATGCGGGCTGGTGGGGGAGGAGGGTCAGTGGAGCCTGCCCAGTGGCGTCGGGTGAGGCTGCTGGTCCAGCAGCTTTACGGAAAAGATGGAGTCCTTGGTGTCCAGCAGGACCACAGTCAGACAGAGCTCTACAAACATTAAAGATGTAAGTTGGGACTTCCCTGGCGGTCCAGTGGTTAAGACTCGGTGCTTCCACTGCAGGGGACACAGGTTTGATCCGTCGTTGGGGAACTAACATCCCACATGCCATGCAGTATGGCCAAAAAAAATTTTTTTTAATACTTTTTAAATAAAGATGTAAATTGCTGTACAGTGCCGGCGGGGCTGCTCTGGTTCCTGCAGGTGAGCCCAGCTGTCAGGAGGGCAGCTTCCTCCCGACGTCTCCCCACCCCTGGGGCCTCGGACTCCTGGGGCCACTTCTGCTGAGTCAGGGCACAAACCCGCAGGGCCTGGTTCTCGGAGATAAGGGCAGCACACCTGGCGGCTGGGTGCCCTTTGACCCACTTCCTGCGAGGCCCCGCGACAGATGGGGAAATGCAGAACCTGGAATGCTCACCTCCCTGGAGACGCCATCTGGCTTGCTTCTTCCTCTGCTCCCGGGGGCGGCCACCAGAGACACATCCTCCCCTTGGAACCTGGGCAACGCTTCCAGGCCTTGGTGTGCAGTACAGAATTGCAAAATAGAGTCCGGCCCTACCCCAGTCTCCTGATAGAAGTTCAGGACTGGCAGAGTCGTTATCAGGTTGTCCTGGAACGATCTCGGGAGGACAAAGGTCACCTCGTGGAGGGGTCATTTTCAAGTAAAATTGCCTGGCGTGGGGCCTGCCTGCAGCCAGCAAGCCAAAGAGGAAATCGTGAAAGGGTGGGGAGACGCAGCCCCTGCCCTGAGGGGACAAAGGAGCAGAGTTGAGGCCGTTACTGGGAGGTCCATGCAGGTCAGACCTTGACAACGGTGACATCTGTGAGATGCTCTGTGCCAGGTGCACTAAATCATCTAAGCCTCGAAGAGCCCTGCAACGTGGGTACTGTCATTTCTCACCATTTTACACACAAAGTAACTAAACCGTAGAGGGGTGAAGGTGTTTTTTTGCTTACCCAGATAGTTCTGATATGGGCGGCCGGGGTTGAGGAGGCTCAGTGGCCAAGTCTCCCCTCTTAACCGAGGCCAAGGGAGGCCCTCTTGGGGCTGAAGGTTTGGACAAATAAAAAACTGAGGGGTTTTTTTTTCGGGGGGGGGGGGGTGTTTGTTTTTTTGTTGTTTAATATAAATTTATTTATTTATTTTTGGCTGCGTTGGGTCTCCATTCCTGTGCACAGTCTTCCTCTAGTTGCGGTGAGCGAGGGCTACTGTTCGTTGTGGTGCGCAGGCTTCTCATTGTGGTTTCTCTTGTTGTGAAGCATGGGCTCTAGGCGCACGGGCTTCAGTAGTTGTGGCTCATGGGCTCAGTAGTTGTGGCTCGTGGGCTCTAGAGCGTGGGGGCTTCAGTAGTTGTGGCACACGGGCTTAGTTGCTCTGTAGCATGTGGGATCTTCCTGGGCCAGGGCTCGAACCCCTGCCCCCTGCACTGGCAGGTGGATTCTTAACCACTGCACCACCAGGGAAGCCCCTGAGGGGCTTTTTTGAATTGTTCAAAGTGGTGTCTTGAAACTCCCCAAGTCTTAAACCTGGGGCTCAGATGTAAACCTGGGTGGAAGCCGTAACCTGGGCCTCAGACACCAGCCGAACCCCCCAACGCTGCAGTCTGGAGCAGAGAAGGCAAGTGCCCAGTACCCCACATGACTCAGACCTGACGCCCAGCCTTCAGGCCTCTGCACCTGACCAGGAAGCCCCTGACAGGAGGCCACCCCTCAGGCATCTCCGGGACCTGAGGAGAGGAGCCCCTGATAGGACGCCCAGCTCTCAGGTGACTCCATGACAGGATGGCTGCCCGAGCCGTGTGGCTGACAGGGTCTTGGTTCTCCGGCCTTGTGTCAGGCCTGAGCCTCTGAGGTGGGAGAGCCAAGTTCAGGATATTGGTCCACCAGAGACCTCCCAGCCCCACGTAATATCAAACAGCAGAAGCTCTCCCAGAGATCTCCGTCTCAATGCTAAGACCCAGCTCCACCCAACGGCCAGCAAGCTCCAATGCTGGACAACCTTTGCCAAACAACTAGCCAGACAGGAATGCAACCCCACCCATTAGCAGAGAGGCTGCCTAAAATCATACAAAATTCAAAGACACCCCAAAACACACCACCAGACGCAGCCCTGCCCAGCAGAAAGACAAGATCCAGCCCCATCCACCAGAACACAGTTACCAGTCCCCTCCACCAGGAAGCCTACACAAGCCACTGAACCGACCTCACCCATTGGGGGCAGACACCAAAAACAACAGGAACTAGGAACATGCAGCCTGCGAAAAGGAGATGCAAAACACGGTAAGTTAAGCAAAATGAGAAGACAGAGAAAGAAAGAGCAAGGTAAAAACCCACCAGACCAAACAAATGAAGAAGAAATAGGCAGTCTACCTGAAAAAGAATTCAGAATAATGATAGTAAATGTGATCCAAAATCTTGGAAATAGAATGGAGAAAATACAAGAAACGTTTAACAAGGACCTGGAAGAACTAAAGAGCAAACAATGATGAACAACACAATAAATGAAATTAAAAATTCTCTAGAAGGAATCAATAGCAGAATAACAGGCAGAAGAATGGATAAGTGACCTGGAAGATAAAATAGTGGAAATAACTAACATGGAGCAGAATAAAGAGAAAAGAATGAAAAGAATTGAGGACAGTCTCAGAGACCTCTGGGACAACATTAAACGCACCAACATTCGAATTATAGGGGTCCCAGAAGAAGAAGAGATAAAGAAAGGGTCTGAGAAAATATTTGAAGAGATTATAGTTGAAAACTTCCCTAACATGGAAAAGGAAACAGTCAAACAAGTCCAGGAAACACAGAGAGTCCCATAGAGGATAAATCCAAGGAGAAACATGCCAAGACACATATTAATCAAACTATCAAAAATTGAATATGAAGAAAAATATTAAAAGCAGCAAGGGAAAAGCAACAAATAACATACAAAGGAATCCCCACAACGTAAACAGCTGACCTTTCAGCAGAAACTCTGCAAGCCAGAAGGGAGTGGCAAGACATATTTAAAGTGGTGAAAAGGAAAAACCTACAACAAAGATTACTCTACCCAGCAAGGATCTCATTCAGATTGGACAGAGAAATTAAAACCTTTACAGACAGGCAAAAGTTAAGAGAATTCAGCACCACCAAACCAGCTTTACAACAAATGCTAAAGGAACTTCTCTAGGCAAGAAACACAAGAGAAGAAAAAGACCTACAAAAACAAACCAAAAACAATTGAGAAAATGGTAATAGGAACATACATATCGATAATTACCTTAAATGTAAATGGATTAAATGCTCCAATCAAAAGATATAGACTGGCTAGGGCTTCCCTGGTGGCGCAGTGGTTGAGAGTCCACCTGCCGATGCAGGGGACATGGGTTCGTGCCCCGGTCCGGGAAGATCCCACATGCCGCGGAGCGGCTGGTCCCGTGAGCTATGGCCACTGAGCCTGCGCGTCTGGAGCCTGGGCTCTGCAACGGGAGAGGCCACAACAGTGAGAGGCCCACATACCACAAAAAAAAGAAAAAAAGATATAGACTGGCTGAATGGATACAAAAACAAGACCCGTATATATGCTGTCTACAAGAGACCCACTTCAGACCTAGGGATGCATACAGACTGAAAGTGAGGGGATGGAAAAAGATATTCCATGCAAATGGAAATCAAAAGAAAGCTGGAGTAGCAATTCTCATATCAGACAAAATAGACTTTTAAATGAAGACTATTACAAGAGACAAAGAAGGACACTACATAATGATCAAGGGATCAATCCAAGAAGAAGATATAACAATTGTAAATATTTATGCACCCAACATAGGAGCACCTCAGTACATAAGGCAAATGCTAACATCCATAAGAGGGAAAATTGACAGTAACACAATAATAGTAGGGGACTTTAACACCCCAGTTTCACCAATGGACAGATCATCCAAAATGAAAATAAGGAAACACAAGCTTTAAATGACACATTAAAAAAGATGGACTTAATTGATATTTATAGGACATTCTACCCCAAAACAACAGAATACACTTTCTTCTCAAGTGCTCATGGAACATTCTCCAGGATAGATCATATCTTGGGTCATAAATCAAGCCTTGCTAAATTTAAGAAAATTGAAATCGTATCAATTATCTTTTCTGACCACAATGCTATGAGACTAGATATCAATTACAGGGGAAAAAAACTGTAAGAATACAAACACATGGAGGCTAAACAATATGCTACTAAATAACCAAGAGATCGCTGAAGAAATCAAAGAGGAAATCAAAAAATACCTAGAAACAAATGACAATGAAAACACGACGACCCAAAACCTATGGGATGCAGCAAAAGCAGTTCTAAGAAGGAAGTTTATAGCAATACACTTCTACCTCAAGAAACAAGAAAAATCTCAAATAAACAACCTAACCTTACACCTAAAGCAATTAGAGAAAGAAGAACAAAAAAACCCCAAAGTTAGCAGAAGGAAAGAAATCATAAAGATCAAATCAGAAATAAATGAAAAAGAAATGAAGGAAACAATAGAAAAGATAAGTAAAACTAAAAGCTGGTTCTTTGAGAAGATAAACAAAATTGATAAACCACTAGCCAGACTCATCAAGAAAAAAAGGAAGAAGACTCAAATCAATAGAATTAGAAATGTAAAAGGAGAAGTAACAACTGACCCTGCAGAAATACAAAGAATCATAAAGGATTAGTACAAGCAACTGTATACCAATAAAATGGACAACCTGGAGGAAATGGACAAATTCTTAGAAAAGCACAACCTTCCAAGACTGAACCAGGAAGAAATAGAAAATATAAACAGACCAATCACAAGCACTGAAATTGAAACTGTGATTAAAAATCTTCCAACAAACAAAAGCCCAGGACCAGATGGCTTCACAGGCGAATTCTATCAAACATTTAGAGAAGAGCTAACACCTATCCTTCTCAACCTCTTCCAAAATATAGCAGAGGGAGGAACACTCCCAAACTCATTCTACGAGGCCACCATAACCCTGATACCAAAACCAGACAAAGATGTCACAAGGAAAGAAAACTACAGGCCAATATCCCTGATGAATATAGATGCAAAAATCTTCAACAAAATACTAACAAACAGAATCCAACAGCACATTAAAAGGATCATACACCATCATCAAGTGGGGATTATCCCAGGAATGCAAAGATTCTTCAATATATGCAAATCAATCAGTGTGATACACCATATTAACAAACTGAAGGATTAAAAGCCATATGATAATCTCAATAGATGCAGAAAAAGCTTTGACAAAATTCAACACACATTTATGATAAAAACTCTCCAGAAAGTTGGCATAGAGAGAACTTACCTCAACATAATAAAGGCCATATTTGACAAACCCACAGCCAACATCATTCTCAATGGTGAAAAACTGAAACCATTTCCTCTAAAATCAGGAACAAGACAAGGTTGCCCACTCTCACCACTATTATTCAACATACTTTTGGAAGTTTTAGCCACAGCAATCAGAGAAGAAAAAGAAATAAAAGGAATCCAAATCGGAAAAGAAGAAGTAAAGCTGTCACTGTTTGCAGATGACATGATACTGTACATAGAGGATCCTAAAGAAGCTACCAGAAAACTGCTAGAGCTAATCAATGAATTTGATAAAGTAGCAGGATACAAAATTAATGCACAGAAATCTCTTGCATTCCTATACAGTAATGTTGAAAAATCTGAAAGAGAAATTAAGGAAACACTCCCATTCACCATTGCAACAAAAAGAATAAAATACCTAGGAATAAACCTACCTAAGGAAACTAAAGACCTGCATGCAGAAAACTATAAGACACTGATGAAAGAAATTAAAGATGATACACAAACAGATGGAGAGATATACCATGTTCTTGGATTGGAAGAATCAACATTGTGAAAAGGACTATACTACCCAAAGCAATCTACAGATTCAATGCAATCCCTATCAAATTACCAATGGCATTTTTCACAGAACTAGAACAAAAAATTTCACAATTTGTATGGAAACACAAAAGACCCCGAATAGTCAAAGCCATCTTGAGAAAGAAACACAGAGCTGGAGGAATCAGGCTCCCTGACTTCAGACTATACTACAAAGCTACAGTAATCAAGATGATATGGTACTGGCACAAAAACAGAAATATAGATCAATGGAACAGGATAGAAAGCTCAGAGATAAACCCACACACATATGGTTACCTTATCTTTGATAAAGGAGGCAAGAATATACAGTGGAGAAAAGACAGCCTCTTCAATAAGTGGTGCTGGGAAAACTGGACAGCTACATGTAAAAGAATGAAATTGGAACACTTCTTAACACCATACACAAAAATAAACTCAAAATGGATTAAAGACCTAAACATAAGGCCAGACACTATAAAACTCTTAGAGGAAAACATAGGAAGAACACTCTTTGACTTAAATTATAGCAAGATCCTTTTTGACCCACCTCTTAGAGAAATGGAAATAAAAGCAAAAATTAAAAAATGGGTCCTAGTGAAACTTAAAACTTTTGCACAGCAAAGGGGACCATAAACAAGACGAAAATACAACCCTCAGAATGGGAGAAAATATTTGCAAATGAAGCAACTGACAAAGGATTAATCTCCAAAATATACAAGCAGCTCATGCAGCTCAATATCGAAAAAACAAACAACCCAATCCAAAAATGGCCAGAAGGTCTAAATAGACATTTCTCCAAAGAAGATATACAGACTGCCAACAAACACATGAAAGGATGCTCAATATCACTAATCATTAGAGAAATGCAAACCAAAACTACAATGAGGTATCACCTCACACCAGTCAGAATGGCCATCATCAAAAAATCTACAAACAATAAATGCTGGAGAGGGTGTGGAGAAAAAGGAACTCTCTTGCACTATTGTGGGAATGTAAATTGATACAGCCACTATGGAGAACAGTATGAAGGTTTTAAAGAAACTAAAAATAGAACTACCGTAAGACCCAGCAATCCCACTACTGGGCATATACCCTGAGAAAACCATAATTCAAGAAGAGTCATGGGGGCTTCCCTGGTGGTGCAGTGGTTGAGAATCTGCCTGCTAATGCAGGGGACACGGGTTCGAGCCCTGGTCTGGGAGGATCCCACCTCGGAGCAACTAGGCCCGTGAGCCACAACTACTGAGCCTGCGCATCTGGAGCCTGTGCTCCGCAACAAGAGAGGCCACGATAGTGAGAGTCCCGTGCACCGCAAGGAAGAGTGGCCCCCACACTAGAGAAAGCCCTCGCACAGAAACAAAGACCCAACACAGCAAAAATAAATAAATAAATTAATAAATCCCTACCCCCAACATCTTCAAAAAAAAAAAAGAGTCATGTACCACAATGTTCATTGCAGCACTATTTATAATAACCAGGACATGGAAGCAACCCAAGTGTCCATCCACAGATGAATGGATAAAGAAGATGTGGCACATATATACAATGGAATGTTTCTCAGCCATAAAAGAAACAAAATCGAATTATTTGTAGTGAGGTGGATGGACCTAGAGTCTGTCATACAGAGTGAAGTAAGTCAGAAAGAGAAAAACAAATACCATATGCTAACACATATATATGGAACCTAAAAAAAAAAAAAAAAAACATGGTTCTGATGAACCTAAGGGCAGGACAGGAATAAAGACACAGATGTACAGAATGAACTTGAGGACACAGGGAGGAGGAAGGGTAAGCTGGAATGAAGTGAGAGAGTAGCATTGACATATATACACTACCAAATGTAAAATAGATAGCTAGTGGGAAGCAGCCGCATAGCACAGGGAGATCAACTCCGTGCTTTGTGACCACCTAGAGGGGTGGGATAGGGAGGGTGGGAGGGAGACACAAGAGGGAGGGGATATGGGGATATGTGTATACATATAGCTGATTTTATTTGTTATACAGCAGAAACTAACACAACATTGTAAAGCAATCATACTCCAATAAAGATGTTAAAGAAAAGTGGAGTCTTGCCAGCCCCGCAAGGCTGAACCCCACTTCTGCCACTTATTTCGTCTGTGCCCTGAGCAAGTTCTTACTGTGTGCGTTGGTTTCCTTGTTGCAAAGTGGGGATATTAGCGGGACTTCCCTGGTGGTGCAGTGGTTAAGAATCTGCCTGCCAATGCAGGGGACACGGGTTCAAGCCCTGGTCCGGGAAGATCCCACATGCCGCGGAGCAACTAAGCCTGTGCACCACAACTACTGAGCCTGCACACTAGAGCCCGCGAGCCACAACTACTGAGCCCGTGTGCAACAACTACTGAAGCCCGTGTCCATAGAGCCCGTGCTCCGCAACAAGAGAAGCCACCACAATGAGAAGCCCGCGCACCACAACAAAGAGTAGCCCTGCTCACTGCAACTACAGAAAGCCCACGTGCAGCAACGAAGATCCAATGCAGTCAAAATTTAATTAATTAATTAATTTAAAATAAAATAAACTTACATTTTTTAAAAAAGTGGGGACATTAGAGGCACCCGCCTTGCCTTGCACCAGTGGGTGTGCTGGGGTGAACGTGGGCATCATGGCTAATTGTTAAGGCACGTTGCTCAGCGGCTCACTGACAGTTTCTTACCTTCCAGAAAGTTCTCTTCACAGGACCGTGCAATGCGTACAAAAGGAAAGATGTGAGTTGCCTGCTCCTTTAAGGAAGACTCTGCTTTACTGTCAAACCCATACCTTGAAATTGAAACTGGTATTTCACCTGATATGAAAAGTTCCTTAAGAAAACCTTCCAGGAATTCCTTGGCAGCCCAGTGGTTAAGACTCCACGCTTCCACTGCAGGGGGCACGGGTTTGATCCCTGGTTGGGGAAGTTCCACATGCCACACGGCCGAAAAAAAATTTTTTTTAATTCAGAAACATGAAGGGACTTCCCTGGTGGTGCAGTGGTTAAGAATCCACCTGCCAGGGGCTTCCCTAGTGGTGCAGTGGTTAAGAATCTGCCTGCCAATGCAGGGGACCAGGGTTCGAGCCTTGGTCCAGGAAGATCCCACATGCCGCGGAGCAAATAAGCCCGTGTACCACAGCTACTGAGCCTGCGCTCTAGAGCCCGCGAGCCACAACTACTGAAGCCCGTCCACCTAGAGCCCGTGCTCCACAACAAGAGAAGCCACCGCAACGAGAAGCTCGCGCACCGCAACGAAGAGTAGCCCCCGCTCACCGCAACTAGAGAAAGCCCGCACACAGCAACGAAGACCCAACGCAGCCAAAAATAAATAAATACATGAAAATATTTTTTTTAAAGTGAAACTTGGGGGGACTTCCCTGGTGGTCCAGTGGGTAAGACTCCGCACTCCCAATGCAGGGGGCCTAGGTTTGATCCCTGGCTGGGGAACTAGATCCCACATGCCGCAACTAAGACCCAGCAAAAATAAATAAATATTTTTTTTAAAAAAAAAGAGTATTAGAACTTTAATTAAAACTTTAGAACTTTAATTTTTTTAAAAAAAAGTGAAACAGGAATTCCCTGGCGGTTCAGGCGGCCCAGTGGTTAGGACTCCACGCTTCCACTGCAGGGGCCATGGGTTCGAGCCCTGGTCGGGGAACTAAGATCCCGGAAGCCATGCGGCATGGCCAAAAAAAAGTGAAACAATGCCTCTGAGAACACAACAACGAAGTAGAAAGAAAATGAGCAAATGCACAAAGAAAAACTGTAAGAGACCTGTGAATAGAAAAAACACCTGCATGTTTATTCTCTGCTCTGCTCTTACGACCACCCTCACACTGCTCTGCACTCAGGACTTCATGTCTGGCCCCCCAGTGTGGAGCTTTCCCCACACCAAGCAATCCTCAGAATCTCGGGACACCAGCTGAGGGTCCTACAGCTGAATTCTGACACCATCCACCTGGGGAGAGCCCAGACCCGGTCCCACAAGACAGCCCCACTTCAGATGCCCATGGCAGGTCCAGGTTGTCACCTGTGCTTCTGACCGACAGCGATAAACTAGAGATTTCCGTGACTCCCTCCTCAGGGCTGACTGTTTGCTAGCAAGCCTCAGAATGAAGGGAAACAGTTTCCTTACTAAATTCCTCACTTATTACAGAGGATACTAAAGGATGCTAATGAACAGCCAGGTGAGGAGGCACACAGCACAGGCCTGGACGGACCCTGAGCCCAGAAGCCTCTGCCCCCGTGGACTTTGGAGTCACCACCCTCCTGGCACATGAATGTTCCTGTTCACCAAACCTGAAGTTCTCCAAACCCCGCGCTTTAAGGATTTTTAACGAGGCTTCATTATAGAGGCATGACATTTATTTTTTTTGGGGGGGGGAGTTTTTTTCCCAGCTTTATTGAGATATAATCGACATGGAACACTGTGTATGTTTAAGGTGTACGACATGATGATCTGATACACGTGGATATTGCAGAATGTTGACCACCATGGCGTCAGCTAACACCTCCACCGCATCCCATAATTACTAAGTTGGCAGGATGGATTAAATCATTGGCCGCCAGTGATTAACTCGACTTCCAGCCCTTCTCTGCTCCTCAGAGGTTGGGGGTGAGGCTTGAAGTTCGAGCTAGGAGCTTTCCGAAAGTCACCCCATTAACATAAATCAGGTGTGGCTGAAAGGGAACAGTTATAACAAAAGACACACGTTCCATTCTGGTGACTTTTATCCTTTAGGAAATTCCAAGAGTATGTTTTAGGAACTCTGCCCCAGAAACAGGGATGAAGACCAGATATACTTTCCTTATTATAAATCGCAACACAGCTTGGAAATGGTATACAGCAGGGGTCCCCAACCCCTGGGCCGTGGACCGGTAGCGGTCTGTGGCCTCTTGGGAACCCGGCTGCACGGCAGGAGGTGAGCAGTGGACGAGCGAGCGAAGCTGCATCTGCCGCTCCCCGTCGCTCGTATTACCGCCTGAACCATCCGCTCACCCCTGGTCTGTGGAAGAATCATCTTCCACGAAACCGGTCCCTGGTGCCAAAAAGGTTGGGGACTACTGGTGTACAGGGTGTATAATGCAGGGAAATGGTTAAAGGAAATTCGAGAGGATCGGTAACGTTTCTAGGATGATTTGCAGGAAAAGCCAGCAGGAAGGAAGGACCAGAGAAGGGTCAGATTCACGGGAGCCCTCAGTCAGCTGCAGATCTGATGGGTGTTGGTAGCGGCAGCTGGGCAGCCAGGAGGTCTTAAGGAAGGCCCAGAGCTCCCTCTGGGACCGTGGAGGGCTACTGCTGTCACAGCAGGATGGGGACTCATTGCGGAGGTCCCACCAAAGCAAAATTGGCCAAAGTGGTCCCAGCTGGACACCTGGGACCCTCCAAACACCTCCCCTCCCCTAGAGACTCTTGCCTTGTCTTTCTTGTCACATCCCCATCCTTCCACTGGGGATGGGTATCTGGACCCCTGGGACCAGTGGCCTTTGTCCTTCCCTGAAGAGTGGGGAGGGGTCCAGGGGTGGGTGCAGGGCTAGGATGATGAGACCTGTCTTGCTGCCCCAGAAAGAGTGGGGCACCTGGAAACTTAAGACCACCATTCCGCACCTGTCCTTCTTACCTGATGTCTATTCCAGAAGGAAGAGATTTGCCTGGGCCGAGGTGGCGGTTCCCAGGCTCCCTTCAACTTTGACCTTCCTGATTTCTGCTGTAGCCTACCAACATAGGTGTTAATACCTAACACTTCTCTCTAATTTCCCTCACTTTTGTATTTTTACTTAAACCCTTCCTTTAGCTTTGTCATGAGCCATTAGAGCTATGAAGTCCTAGCCTTGATGTAGCAGCTGTTTATTGACACAGATTAAACAAATGCCTAACTGTGAAAATCGATACTGTGTTCCTGTGTCACCCAAATCTCATCCTGTGCCCGGACGCACCCAGACCACTTTCGGTTCCAGCCTCCACTGATCACTGACTACGGTCTGGAGCCAGTGCTCGACCCTCTCTAAGCCTCAATTTCCACCTCTGAAAAGTGGAGGGGACCTGGCAGGTGAGGTCACTGGAGGTCAGTTTACAGGTGGACTGCCTAGTGACCCACAGCAGGTGTGGGAGGTCTCCGCCTCTACAAGGTGTCTGACTCCGCCCCAGGCCAAGCTAAGCATGCAGGCTCCGCCCACTCCATCACTACCTTTCATCCAGTGCTTGCTGTAGGCCAGGTGCTGTGCCAGGCACTTTGCCGTGAGATACCATGCTGTGAAAATTAGTAAAGGGAAACCTCATTAAAATGGATTCAGGAGGCCACAAGGGGGAGCTCTCACCACTTGACCTTAATTCAGATTCTCCTCCGGAAGTGACGCTGCTTACTTACTACAACCAGCAGGAGAAACAAAGATTTTCTCCTTGCCTGGCAACAGCTCAGCCAATGAGAGACTGTCATAACTCAGCCAATGAAAGGCCACTACACTTCCAGCCCCCAGTTTCCCCCAGTGGACTTTTTGTTTATAACAGTCCCTCCCAACTCCCCCTTCTCCTCTATAAAAGGGTTTCCTCTCCTCTGCTTTACTGGACTCGCATGTGGTTTGCCATGTTTGCATGTCTGTATTGCAATTCTTTGCTGCTCCTGAATAAACCCGTTTGCTGGTAAAATAACTGGCTATTTTGTTGTTTTAGGTTAACAACATTTAATCCCCCCAAAAATCCCATTGTGTTAGTCAGGGTTGTCCAGAGAAACTACCAATAGGATATATATAGATATAGAGAAAGAGATGTATTATGAGAGATTGGATCATGCTGTTATAGAGGCTAAGTCTCTCAATCTGCCATCTTCAAGCTGGAGACCCAGAAAAGTATAATTCTACTACAAACCTGAAGGCAAGAGAACAAGGGAGCCAATGATGTAAGTCCCACTCCAAGTCCAAAGGTTAAAAACCAGGAGCACTGATGTCCGAGGGCAGAGGTTGGATGTCCCATCTCAAGCAGAGAGCAAACTCACTCTTCCTGGGGATTTCCCTGGTGGTCCAGTGGTTAAGAATCTGTCTTCCAATGCAGGGGACACAGGTTCAACCCCTGGTCGGGGAACTAAGATCCCACATGCCACGGAGCAACTAAGCCCGTGTGCCACAACTACTGAAGTGGCACGCTCTTCAGGGAGCGTGTGTGTCCCCTGCATTGGCAGGCAGATTCTTAACCACTGCACCACCAGGGAAGTCCCAATAAATAAATATATTTTTTAATTATGAAAAAAAAAATTTCCCTTCCTCTCCTTTTTTGTTCAATTCAGGCCCTCTGTAGGTTGGATGGTGCTGTCTCATTGATGAGGGCAAGGCCACCTTCTTTACCCACTCTGTGATTCAAATGCTAATCTCTTCTGGAAACACCCTCACAGACACACCCAGAAATAATGTTTTACTAGCATCCCTCAGCCCCGTCAAGTTGACACATACAATTGACCATCACACCCATGTAATTCTCACAATAATCTTACAATAATCTTTTATTATCCTTTAATTATCAATACAAATAAGGAAATTGAAGCTGGGAGAAGTTAAAAAAACACATCCAAGTCCACACCGCGAGTAAGTGGAGGCACCTGGATTTGAGGCCAGGTGGCCTGTGTCCCGAGCCTCACTGGGGAGGTTTGTGCCAGCAGGGGAGGAAAAAACTATTTTCCTCTACCCATCATAGGTTCTCCAGCCAGGGCTCTAGAAATGAGACGGACCAAAGACAGGTTAATAAGAAAAAGGCAGGGACTTCCCCGTTGGTCCAGTGGTTAAGACTCTGTGCTTCCACTGCAGGGGGCACGGGTTCGATCCCTGGTGGGGGAACTAAGATCCCACATGCTGGGCGGTGCAGCCAAGAAGAATAAAAAGACAAAAAGAAGTTTATTAACATGGTCATCTCATGCGGACACAAGGGAGCACGAGTGATGAGTAACCCACTGCGTTCATTAGAACTTGACCTTAAATACTATCTTAGCTTAAAACCGAGGAAAAGGGTACTTGGGCTTTGAGGTGGCAGGGTACAAGTTATAGGAAGGTGACTGGGAAAGAATGATAACCAAGCGTTGTTTAGTAAGGTTTGCTATGCAGGTTTGTTTTTTAAATTTTATTTTTATTTATTTATTTGGCTGCGTTGTGTCTTTGTTACTGCACGCAAGCTTTTCTCTAGTTGCGGCGAGCGGGGCTACTCTTCGTTGAGGTGTGCGGGCTTCTTATCGCGGTAGCTTCTCTTGTTGCAGAGCACAGGCTCTAGGCACGCAGGCTTCAGTAGTTGCAGCATGTAGGCTCAGTAGTTGTGGCACACGGGCCCTAGAGCACCTTGGCTTCAGTAGTTGTGGTGTAGGCTCAGTAGTTGTGGCTCACAGGCTGTAGAGCACAGGCTCAGTAGCTGTGGCGCACGAGCTTAGTTGCTCCACAGCATATGGGATCTTCCCGGACCAGGACTCAAACCCGTGTTCCCTGCATTGTCAGGTGGATTCTTAACCACTGTGCCACCAGGGAAGTCCCGCTATGCACATTTAAGTCTTATCTTCTCTATTGATGAGAGTTTCAAGTTCTCTACCTCCTTGACAGGAGAAGGAGACTCTTCACAAAAGGAAATTGCCTTTATGAATAAAAATTTCTGGGAATGGGCTTCCCTGGTGGCGCAGTGGTTGAGAGTCTGCCTGCTGATGCAGGGGACGCGGGTTCATGCCCCGGTCTGGGAGGATCCCACATGCCGCGGAGCGGCTGGGCCCGTGAGCCATGGCCGCTGAGCCTGCGTGTCCGGAGCCTGTGCTTCGCCATGGGAGAGGCCACAGCAGTGAGAGGCCCGCGTACCGCAAAAAAAAAAAAAAAAAAAAAAAACATTCCGGGAATGCCCTGATGGTCCAGTGGTTAGGACACGGCGCTTTCACTGCCATGGCCCTAGGTTCAATCCTTGGTTGGGGAAATAAGATCCCACAAGCCGTGTTGCACAGCCAAAAATAAAATTAATTACTTAATTAAAATTTCCTTTACAAAGGAAAACCTGTGCCCCATCTTTAGAGCTTTTCCCGTGTCTACTGGTTCTCAATGGCCTTTAGGTCAAAATAATTCAAAGGCCAAAGGGGCCTAGTTTGCGGTGGCATGTCTGGTGCCTCCACCTGCCTCAGAACTGCTCTCAGCCACTCTGAGGACCCTGTGCCTGGAGGCCCAGACTCCATCAGAGAAGCCTGTTGAGCTCAAAGAAGTTGATCCAAGGTTTTTATCTCACCATCCTTGATGCAGAAGTCTTCAGACTTCTGTAGGGTGGGGCGTGGCTGAAGGAGGGCTGCTGGTGCCATTACAGCCTGCTCTGGGCAGGACCCTACCAGGGTACAGAGTGCTGTTGGGTCACAGGAAAGAGGCAATCCCATCAGATGTTAATGTTTGTTGCTTTCACAGCCACAAAAGTACCTCCCCCAAACAGCCAGCCCTTATTCCAAGCAGAAACATCTGAGCCACACTTGGAGAGTTAGCTGCTGCTGCTGCTGCTGCTGCTTCTCTTGTATTAAAAAGATTCAACCAAAAAGAAAGAAAGAAAGAAACAACAAAGAAAAAAATTAAAAGAAAAAATAAAAATAAATAAAAACAAAACGATTCAACTTTCCAGAAAGAAGACCAAATGTAAAGTGAATGTCATACCTAGCAAGCTTTACAAAGAGGGTTTGACAAATTGTCCCAAAAGTCTTAACATTCATAACCTTTGGTCTGATAATATCAGTTCTAGGAATTTGTCCCAAAAAAATATTCAGATATGTGGAGATTTATGTTTGTACAAAGATGTGCATCATGGCTGGATTAATAAATAGCAAAAATGGGATAAATGCAGATGTCCAACAATATAGAATTGCTCAAATAATTATGTAACAGTCATATAGTAAAAACTATGGAATCATTATCAAAAAGCAGATTGTTGGTTGCCTGCAAAGGGGAAGGAGTGGGGAGGGATCATCAAGGGCAGGAGGAACTTTTGGATGCGCTAGATGTGTTCACTATGTTAATCGTGGTGATGGTTTCATGGGTGTATACAGATGTCAAAACTTACGAAATCATACACTATAATTATGTGTACTTTATTGTGTCAACCTTAAAATAAAATAGCCAGTTATTTTACCAGCAAGATGATTCAGGAATTCCAATTTGGGACATGCAAGCTATGGCAAACCACAGGCAAGTTTGGAAAACTAAGGAGAGGAGCATTCTTTTATAAAGGAAAGGAGGGATTTGGGAGGGGCTATTATAAACAAAAAGCCCATTGGAGGAAAGCCAGAGTTCAGGGTGGTGATAGTTTCTCATTGGCTGAGTGGTGGTGGTTTCTCATTGGCTGGGGTGGTTTCTGGGCTAGGAGAAAACTTTCTTCCTCTTGCTGTAGTAAATCAGTAATCTTCTTCCTTCTTCTTTTAAACGTAAAACTTGAAAGCATAGAAGTACTAAAAGAGAATATAGGAAATTTTCTTTATGACCCTAGAGTGGGGACAATTTTCTCCATAAGTCAGAATTTGGAAGCCATAAAAGAATAATAAATTTATAGAAAAAAAATTCATTAAAAAAAATCAAAGTCAAAAGACAAATTGGTTAGCCCTCAAGGAAATGCAAATCAAAACCATAATAAGATACTCCTTCATATCCACTAGGATGGCTATAATCAAAACTACAGTGGGAATTCCCCGGCAGTCAAGCGCTTACAACTCCACACTCTCAATGCAGGAGACACGGGTTTGATCCCTGGTCGGGGAACTAAGATCCCACATGCTGCACAATGTGGCCTAATAAATAAATAAATAATTTAAAATTTTTTTTAAAAATCAAAACTGCAGGTAATAACAAGTGTTGACGAGGATGTGGAGAGAGTGAAGCCCTCATACACTGCTGATGGGAATGTAAGATGGTGCCTAGCCGAACAGTGGAATAGCCACCAACAGATGAATGGATTTTTAGAGGTGGTACATCCATACAATGGGACAACATTCAGTCACAGGAAAGAATTAAATACTGACGTGCACCACCACACAGATGAACCTCAAAGACACGGCGCTCGGTGAAAGAAGCTGGATTCAAGGGCCCCACGTTGTATGATTCCATTTACATGAAATGTCCGGAACAGGCAAATCCATACAGACCTAAAGTAGATTCATGCTCAGAGTAGATTGGTGCGTAAGCCTGGGAGAGCTGGGGGCAAATGGGAAGCGACTGCTAGGGGTAGGAGGTTTCTTGTGCAGATAATGCAGATTTTCCAAAATTGACTGCGGTGATCATTGCACAACTCTGTAAATATACTAAAAACCATTGAAGATACACTTCAGATGGATGAATTATATCTTATATGTGAATTTTATACACACACACACACACACACACACACACACACACACGCATTTCTTTTTTTTGGCCACAATGCACGGCTTGCGAGATCTCAGTTCCCTGACCAGGGATTGAACCTGGGCCACGGCAGTGAAAGCCCGGAATCCTAACCACTAAACCATCAGAGAACTCCCATGAATTGTATTTTGATAATGCTGCTTTAAAAAAGACACACTGGTGAGGGTATGCGGAATAATTTTATATGTCAACTTGACTGAGCCACTGGAGGCCCTGAACTTTGGTCAAACATTATTCTAGGTGTGTCTGTGAGGGGCTTTCTAGATGACATTGACATCTGAATCAGTGGACTAAATAAAGCAGATTGCCCTCCCAAATTTGGGTGGGCCTCATCTAATCAGTTGAAGGCCTGTATAGAAAAGGCTGACCTCCCCCTGAGTAAGAGAGAACTCCTCCTGCCTAACTGCTTTGGAAGAAGGACATCAATTTTTATCCTGCCTTCAGACTCAAACTGAAACATTGGCTCTTCCTGGGTCCTGAGGCTGCTGGCCTTCGGATTGGAACTACACTACGGGCTGTTCTGGGTTTCCAGTTTGCCAACTGCAAATCATTATTATGTGAGCCAATTCCTTTTTTAAAAAATTTTATTGAAGGGCTTCCCTGGTGGTGCTGTGGTTAAGAATCCGCCTGCCAATGCAGAGGACACAGGTTCAAGCCCTGGTCTGAGAAGAACCCACATGCCGTGGAGTAACTAAGCCCATGCACCACAACTACTGAGCCTGCACTCTGGAGCCCGCGATCCACAACTACTGAAGCCCATGTTCCTAGAGCCCGTGCTCCACAACAAGAGAAGCCACCACAATGAGAAATCTGCACACCGCAAGGAAGAGTAGCCCCCGCTTGCCGCAACTAGAGAAAGCCCGCACGCAGCAACGAAGACCCAATGCAACCAAAAATAAATAAAATAAAATAAAAAATAAATAAATTTATTTAAAAAAGATTAAAATTTTTGATTGAAGTATAGTTGATTTACAATATTGTGTTAATTTCTTCTGTATAGAAAAGTGACTCGATTATACATATATATTCTTATATATATATTCTTTTCCATATTCTTTTCCGTTATAATTTGTCACAGAATATTGAATATAGTCCCCTATGCTATACAGTAGGACCGTGTTGTTTATCCTGTATATAATAGTTTGCCTCTGCTAATCCCAAACTCCCATTCCTTCCTTCCCCTACCCCCTCTCCCCTTTGGCAACCACAAGTCTGTTCTCTATACCTGTGAATCTGTTTTTGTTTTGCAGATGTGTTGACCTGTATTTTAGATTCCACATATAAGTGATATCATATGGTATTTGTCTTTCTCTTCCTGACTTTCTTCACTTAGTATGACAATCTCTAGGTCCATCCATGTTGCTGCAAATGGCATTATTTCATTCTTTTTATGGCTGAGTAATATTCCATTTTATATATGTGTGTGTATATATATATATATATATACCACATCTTCTTTATCCATTCATCTGTCGATGGACATTTAGATTGTTTCCATGTCTTGGTTATTGTAAATAGTGCTGCTATGAACATAAGGGTGCATGTATTTTTTCGAATTATAGTTTTGTCTGGGTATATGCCTAGGAGTGGAATTGCTCTATCTTTAGTTTTTTGATGAACCTCTATACTGTTTTCCATAGCGGTGAGCCAATTCCTTATAATTATTACTTTATATTATATTATATATAAAATTGTATTTATATGTATGTATATCTCCTATATCCGATTGGTCTGTTTCTCTGGAGAACCCTAATACAGAGGGCAAACAGTAACACACATCAACACTGTGCACACACAAGGCCTTGACCCAGCTATCACAGTTCTGAACATCCACTCTATTGATTGACTTCCAGGTGGGCAAATTGACCTTTGTATAGTTATTCACTGCAACAATGTTATAGGGCAAGAGACAGGAAACACCCTGTGTCACGCTCTGTGTTACAGGGCACAAATAGACTGTGGTAAAATAAACCATATTGATAGAACACTGTGTACCTGAAACAATTTACAAATAAAGTTGAACAAGGAAGCTCTCTATGTGATGACAGGAAAATAGCGCCAAGACATATAAGTAAACAAGCTTCCTTTTACACGGGAAAGAAGGGAAGTATACATAACAACTCTTTTCTACTTGCATTTTCATAAGGAAATTCTGGAAGGATAACACAAGGAACCAATGAGTGGCTACCCATGTGTCCGATGGGCAAGTGCGGGAGTAAGACGTTTCCCTCAATACTTTTTTTAATATAAATTTATTTATTTATTCATACTTTATTTTTGGCTGTGTTGGGTCTTCGTTGCTGCTCACGGGCTTTCTCTAGTTGTAGCTAGCAGGGGCTACTCTTCATTGCGGTGAGTGGTCTTCTCATTGTGGTGGCTTCTCTGAGTTGTGGAATATGGGCTCTAGGCACACGGGCTTCAGTAGTTGTGGCTCGCGGGGTCAGTAGTTGTGGCTCACGGGCTCAGTAGTCGTGGCTCGCGGGCTCAGTAGTTGTGGTGCATGGGCTTAGTTGCTCCACGGCATGTGGGATCCTCCCGGACCAGAGCTCAAACCCGTGTCCCCTGCATTGGCAGGTGGATTCTTAACCACTGCACCACCAGGGAAGTCCTCCCTCGGTACTTTTTTATACTGACTTGATATTTGAACCATATTAGTGATTGGAACCGTCCCTATTTAAAAAAATAAAATACCCGTCCTGACCCACCTACAGTATACTTGTCAGTTGCCCTCGTAGAAGGTCAGGCCCAGGAAGGTGGTGTCTATTTTGTTCATTATTGTACTTTCTGAACCTAGGAGAGGTCTGGGTCTGGCACACAGCAGGTGCCCCAGAAACGCATTTGAGATGAACGGCTGAATAGAGAGAAACTGGAAACAAACGAAAAACAGCAAACAACAGAGAATGCTCGACAGGAATGAAGGTGCAAAGTATGGAATATCATAACGGAGTTAAGAAAGAGGTGTATCTAGACCAAGTGAGTTCCAAAACATACCGTTAAGTTGCGGGGTGGGGGGATTCCAAACAACCCAATCTGACTTATGTAAAAGAGACCCCTAAGTAAAACTATGTGTGTGTGTGTGTGTGTGTGTGTGTGTGTGTGTGTGGTGTGATGTAAAATGTGGAAAGATCTGGAAGCACATCCAGCAGAGAGGGGAGTTGGCTGGGGTGGGGAGGGAGGTGACCAGGGGCTTCTGTGCAGTTTCCATGTATTCCAAGAGAATGCATCTAGTACTCGGGGAAAATGAATAACGTCAAATCAAAAAAAACCATAGAGACGCTTGTGTACCATACGACTTCCATTTCGTAAACACGCACGACATGAGAGTGAAAAGATACACAGAAAGCGCCATGGAAAGACGGCAAGGAAATGCAGCCGCGTCTTATCAGAGAGTGCGATTCCAGGCAATTTTAAAACTTTTTGATTACGGTTCAGTGTTCCCTGTTTTCCCACAATGAATACACCTTAATTGCGTAATTTAAAAGGTTAATAGAGGGATGGCCTGAGCAGCCAACCTTGTAAGTCAACTGCCGCTCCAGCCCCTGCGGCGACTGGCCGCGGCGTAAGCGGATCCGCCGGGGTTGCACGGACCGAGGGCATCCGGCTTGCGTAGACGGAGGGCACCCCAGGAGGAAGCGCGCGGCCACGAGGAAGCCCCGCGCGTGGAAGGGCGCAGGGAGGGCGCGCCCGGAGTACCACCGGGGCTCCGCGCTCCGGCCCGGCTCGGGGCTCCGGGCTGGAGGGCACGCACGCCGCCCCCAGCCTCCTCCCTGCGGCCTGAAATCGGCCAGGGGGCGATTTCACACGCCCGCCCGGCTCGGCGCCGAACCGGTCCCTCCCGAAGTCTGACTCTGACCCCGCGGGCGCGGCCCCGGGCGGCCTTGACCCTCCGCGATCGCCCGCCGGCCGACCTCTGCTGACCCCGGGCGGGTGTGCGGGGAAACAACGCGCCGCCGAGGCCGCCTCTCCCTCTAACCTCCAGCTCCTTCTCCTGCGTAAAAGAGCGGCCCTAGGGGACCCGGAGACGCACAGGGGCCGTCGGCGGGCGCCGAGAGGAGGCAGGGAAGGGAGAGCGGAGGAAGCCGGGGGGCGTCCCGGGGCCCCCTCCCCACCCGCGACCAACGCCTCCCCAGCGAGCAGGACCGGCGGCTGCGCGGGACGCCCAGGACCTTGACCTTCCCCGGGCCTACGGCGGGCACCCAGGCGGGCAGGGAAGGGGCCTGCAGCTTCGGGATCGTCCTCCGAGCTTCCCACGAGAAAAACACAGATTCGAGGGAGCAGGACAATTGGGCATTTTTTCAACTGAAACTGCGTTCGGCAGCCGCCAGCAACCGCTGGTCTGCCGCTCCCGCCCCACCTGCCCCCCCTCCTTCCCCCCCAGCCCCGCTGCTGGGGCTGTCACTTCCTCCTCCGCACCCCACCCATCCCCGAAATTCCCCGGCTTTCCTCCTCCCGGCAAAGGCAAGAGATCTCAAGGAAACAGTTTATGTGGCGGCCAGTTAGCGCCTAGCCAATCCCCCTCTCTCCTTTCCACGAAAGGTTTGACGAGTTGGCGGAGTCCAAACGCAGGGCCTTCAGAAATGGGACTCCACCGCGGTTCCGGATCTGGGGTGGGGCGGGGAGACGCCTCAGGTCTTAGAAAAGGCAGGTGTCCCGGAACCAGGCCCGGTGGGAGGGCCCGAGAAAGGGGTCATCAGTCTATTTGGGGTCATCTGGGGACGCTTCTTGGAGCTGATGGTGTCTGAGTTGGACTTTGAAGGTTAAGTGGGAATGTTTCTGGTGGGAAGGGAGACGGCCAGCGGCTTGTATTTCAGGGTCAAGGTCAGAGTAGGGGGCTGCACCCCTCCCCAGCCCTCCCCCACAGGCAGATTGGCAGCCGGTGTGTGAAAGAGCTGTGGGCATCCATCAGGGGCTGAATGGGTAAACAAAATGTGGCATACCCTTACCATGGGATATACGCGGCCCTAAAAAGGGATATGAAGCACTGACACAGGCTACAACCTGGATGGGCCTTGAAGATATTATGCTCAGTGAAGGAAGCAGACATAGAAGGCCACATATTGTAGGATTTTATTTATATGAAACTTTCAGAATAGGCAAGGCTATAGAGACAGAAAGTCGATTCGTGGTTGCCAGGGCCTGGGGGCCTGGGAAGAGCGCTGCTGACGGGGGATGGGGTTTCTTTTAGGAAAAAAAGTTTTGGGGAACGTTCTGGAACTAGATTGTGATGGTCGTATAACCGTGTATATGTAAGAACCACTGAATTGTACACTTTTTTTTTTTTTTTTCTTTTCGGCTGCCCCCTGCACGGCTTGTGGGATCTCAGTTCCCCGACCATGGATTGAACCCAGGCCATGGCAGCGTGAATTGTACACTTTAAGAGGATAATTTTATGGTACACAAGAGTCATATCTTAGTAGATTTTTTTTAACAGGGAGGAGGGCTACGAGCAGAGCCCCACGTGGATCCAGCGTCGTCCTCGTGGCTGCCTGTTTTGCAACAGAGGGAAAGTTTGCCCGCTTTGGGCCTCACAGCTGGACAGAGCCACAGCTGTGCCAGAACCCAGATGCCCTCTGAGCATCTTCTCTGGGGAGTGGGGACTGGGTGTGGTTTTCCCCATCTCCCTTCCTGGCACCTAGCGCATGGCATGGGAAGGCACACTGGGTGGTGGGAACCGCGAGAATAGACGCCCAGAGGCCGGAAGTGAGGTGTGAGGTCTTGAGTGGAAGAAGCATCGCTCATCGAGGCTTTTGTAAACACAGGCTGGCGTGGTCTCTTGGGTGCAGACCTGGGGAGGTCTTGTGGCCCCGTCCTGGAGACAGGGCCGGCTGCCTGAGTGTCCCACCCGTGCGGTCGCAGGGCCAGCACTCGGGAGAGCCCTGTGGTTGGTGTAATGCCTCGTTGTCATTGTCTTGAAATTCTTACTGATTTTTGAACAAGGCTCTGCATTTTTGCTCTGTGCTGTGCTGGGCACATTATGTAGCTGGGTCTGCATGAGGTCACAGGATGCATCAAAGGTTTTGAGATGCAGAAGGTGACTTTAGGAGCCCTAAGAAGAAGGACAGGCAGGAGTGAAGTTTAGAGGGGTTCCTGCAGGGGACTTTGAGATGGGATGAGGGCCCGGAAAGGAAAGGCCAGATGCGAGGGGCCTCAGGGAGCTAAGCCGGCAGGGCCCTCCCTCCATCTGCCCACCCATCCATCCACTCAACCATCAGTGAATCAGGCAGCTAACATTTCTGAGACCATATGATGTATCAGGTGCTGGTTACAGCATCCCCACCCTTTGGAGCGTATGGTCCATTGAATACCAGCTCCCATCCACTGCGTCCTAGGCCATGCACACTCTGTCCCACTTTCTGTTTTGTTTTGTTTTCTCATTTTCCCTTTCTTTTCACATGAGAGAGTATTTGTTTCTCGCCTGCCTCTCCCACCAGAGTGTGGACTCCTGAGGGCAGGCCTTGGTCTAAACGTTCTGTCACTACTGAGTTGCTCAGTATGTATTTGCCAAATGAATGAATGAATGGACAAATGAATGAATGGACAAATGAATGAATATGGGTAAGAAGAGGGCTGGATTCAGATCATTCGAGAGCCCTACTTGCTAGAAGGATTACAGTAACCTCTTCATGGGTAATTTAAAGGATTACGGTAACCTCTTCACGTGTAATTTAAAAGATATATACTAAAATAAGTGTAAGAAAATCCATCAAAGTTCTCATTCTTCCCTTGAGGGCTATTTGCTGCTTTCTTTAACATAGAAAATATAACACCCCTCGCCCATTTTTCTTTTCTCTGTGGCCCTGCTTTGCTCACACCTGAAGTTTGACTTCTCCTCCTGGTGGCTGACAGCCCTAGGAAGCAAATGAGTCAAGTCATTTCTCTTGGAGAGGGCCCCTCTGTTGGGGGTTTGGGAGGATCAGAATGGGGGTGCCAATGTGGCAGGGTGGAAGCTCGCAGGAGAGCAAGGCTAGTGGCAGAGGCAGGGCCAAGGCAAGAGGCTGGGAGCCTCACCTAGCCTGGGGTGGGGGCCAGACAGAAGGCAGCCAAGGAAGGCATCTGAGAACAGGTCCCAGGGGAGGGGAGAAGTGGGGCAGGGGTGACGCACGGGTTACAGAAGGAGAGGATTCTGGCGGGGGAAGGGGGGAGATGGGGCAACAGTGAAATGCAGCAGAGGGTCCCAACAGGATGGAACCTGGGGAAGAGGCAGGTGCGGCTGGTCACTGGGGAGCCCTGTTGTCTCTTCATCTGACTGTGCATCTGCATCCTTTACTGAGTTGGTAAGTGTGTTTTCCTGAGTTCTGTGATCCACTCTAGCAAAGCAAGCAAACGCAAGGGTGGAACCTCTGATCTGTAGCAGGGGGCAGAAGCACAGGTGATAACCTGGACTTGCAACTGACATCTGGAGTCAGGGGACAGTCTTGTGGGACTGAGCCCTTAACCTGTGAAATCCGATGCTATCAATGGGTAGATAGTGTCAGATTTGAGTTGATTCTTGGATACCCTAGTGGTGTTGGAGAATTGCTTGTTGGTGTGGGGAAAACATCCACACACTGGGTGACCAGAACTGTCAGAAGTGAAGTGTTAGGGACTTCCCTGGCGGTCCAGTGGTTAAGACTCCACGCTTCCAATGCAGAGGACGTGGATTCGATCCCTGGTCGGGGAACTAAGATCCCACATGCCATGCAGCGCGGCCAAAAACTTTTTTTTTTAATTTCGAAAAAAGAAAATTCTTTCAAAAAAAATTAAAAAGGAAGTGAAGTGTTTCCTGCGAGCAGTGAAGAAAACAAACAGGGAAGAAACACATAGTGGGGAAGAGCTGGGGGTTTCCCTGCACAAGAAGGGTAGACAAAATCTGGTTTTCCTAAATAGGTACAAAACTGGTTAATATTCTACATGGCAATAAAAACACAACTTTGGCGAATACTTTTTTTCAACTGAAAGAAATCCTTGCATTGCTTTTTCTTTATTTAAAAAAAAATTTTATTGGCATATAGCTGATTTACAATGTGTTAGTTTCAGCAAAGTGAATCAGTTATACATGTATAACATATATCCACTCGTTTTTAGGTTCTTTTCCTGTGTAGGCCGTTACAGAGTATTGAGTAGAGTTCCCTGTGCTCTACAGTGGGTCCTTATTAGTTATCTATTTTAATCCTTGCATTTTTGTGGGACAAACATCTACCAGTTACATGTAACTTCATAAGCGTCTGGGGCTTAGTCAAAACACAATTCCCTAGAGAATGAGCCAATCCTTGGATGGGCGGGGTCAAAACACAATTCCCTAGAGAATGAGCTAATCCTTGGATGGGTGGTTAGACGGTGAGACAGTGAAACGACATTCCAGACATCCTTTTGCTTTGTTTCAAAATTTTGGATACATTTTTCTTAATCTGTGTGGGTCAGGAGTTGATAAATGGGCTTCGGAAGGTCCAAGACTGAAATTATTTACCACTGTTGACGTGTGTGTGTGTTTTTCTGTAGCTGTCATCAGGTTTCCAAAGGGTCAGTGACTGCCTGCAACTCCCAAGTTTCAAAACTATTGACTCAAGGTATTACCTCCTCATCTCCTTCTGCAAAGGGGAAGAATTAGCATCTCGACACAGAAGTCTTCTGCCGATGCTTATTTGGATATTCAGGCATCGGTTCAAATGTGCTGCAGGCTGGTCACCTCTTCCCCATCTCTGGGGTCCCAGTGTCCAGGCAGGCGAGACAAGATGCCAGCTTCAAGGAGCATCTGCTGAGGTGTCGCCTGCTCTTTGCCCAGCACGCTGCTCTGGTCACACCAAGGAGCTCAGGTCCTGGCCCGAGCTCACATTCTCCAGGTTGGCTGGCTGGTGGGACCCTCAGAGATGACTGGGATCTGAGGAGGTCATAATGCTGACCTCTGAGCTATTCGGACCTTTCCAAATAGACTTAGAAAGGTCCCACATTTATCTGAAACGAACCTACATGGATCAAAGTGCGCATGTCGTCTGCCTCTGGCTGGCAGCCCAGCAGGTCTTGGCGATCCCTGCGCTTAGAGGCAAGCATCTCTTGAAGGAATGAATACATCTCATGCTGATTGTAAGATGGCAATTGTGCCCATGTTTCTGATTAATAAATGAGGAAATAAGTCATTAAACGTGCTGTTTATAGACAAAAGCTTTTAAAACATGCGCTCCATAGAGGGAGAAGGATAATCACAGCCAACATTTATATGGCGCCTACTGTGTACTGGGGAACGTCCTAAGGGCTTCCCATCAGCTACTCAGGTAATCTTCATTAGGATCCTCCAAGGCAGCTTCCATTCCTCTCCCCATTTTCCAGGGGAGGAAACCACAGGACATAGAGGTTAGGATCACTTAGCTGGGAAGCAGCTGAGTCAGGGTTTGAAGGCCGTCTAACTTTGGAGTTCACACCCCTAAGTGACTAGAATTGCTGCTTCTTCAGATAAATAATGGTGGCGACAGACTTAGAGAACAGACTTGTGGCTGCCAAGGGGGAGGGGGGAGGGGAGGGATGGATTGGGAGTTTGGGATTCCCAGATGCAAACTACTATACATAGAATGGATAAACAACAAGGTCCTACTGTACAGCACAGGGAGCTATATTCAATATCCTGTGATAAACCATAATGGAAAAGAATATGAAAAAGAATGTACATATGTGTATAAATAAATCACTCAGCTGTACAGCAGTCATGAACACATTATAAATCAACTATACTTCAATTAAAAACAAAGGTGGTGAAAAGTTTGCTCATTATCGGCCCAGCCCAACGTCCTCGTTTTTTTCTTTTAATTAATTAATTTTTAACAATTTTATTTATTTTTGGCTGCATTGGGTCTTCGTTGCTGCGCACGCAGGCTTTCTCTAGTAGTGGCGAGCGGGGGCTACTCTTCGTTGCGGTCTGCGGGCTTCTCATTGCAGTGGCTTCTCTTGTTGTGGAGCACGGGCTCTAGGCATGCAGGCTCAGTAGTTGTGGCTCGTGGGCTCTAGAGCGCAGGCTCGGTAGCTGTGGCGCACGGGCTTAGTTGCTCCGCGGCATGTGGGATCTTCCCGGACCAGGGCTCGAACCTGTGTCCCCTGCATTGGCAGGCGGACTCTTAACCACTGCGCCACCAGGGAAGTCCCTTTTTTTTTTTTTTTAAGTGAAGAAATTGAGGCCCAGATGGGGGAGCGAGGCATCCACAAAGCCAGCCAGGGTCAGACCTGGCCCAGGGTCCAGGCGTGTCCACGCCTGGCCACTGTGATGCCTCCCTGGGAAGGCAACCCTCACCTCTGCCCACCATCCTTGTGCCTAAAAGGGCCCCAGCAGGGCCCTGGGTGTGGTGAGGTGCAGAGGAAAGAGAGTGGAGTCCACGCCCTGGAGAGGAGGGGGAGGCGACAGGACAGGAAGGAGAAGAGGGGCTGGGGCGCAGGTTTCCTTTGCCACTCCTGCCCACAGCCCTGCCACCTCCCTGGCTGCGGACACTCTCCCCGCTGCTCTCCCTGCCGCTCCCCTGCACCAGCGAGGAGCTGGCAGCTGTCCGCACTCTTTCTCTCCTCCCCAGCTCCGCAGTCGCCCCAGGTGACCCAGTGTCTCAGCTTCATCACCTCTTCATTTCATGACCACCCAGATGGCCTCACCCCTACCACCAACAGTCAATGCCCGACTCACCTCTAAATCTTGTTTTAAGTTTTGATTATTAAAATTGAGGCCATGGGAATTCGCTGGCGGTCCAGTGGTTAGGACTCGATGGTTTCACTGCTGGAGCCCAGGTTCAATCCCTGGCCGGGGAACTAAGGTCCGCAAGCAGCAAGGCATGGTCAAAAAATAAATTAAATAAATAAATAAAATGAAATTGAGGCCTAACATCCGGGAGAAAACACCATCAAGTGTATAATCTTATGCATGTGGAGCAAGGCATTTTCATACACCCCACCTCCCCCCACCCCACCCCCACCATGGGCTCCTTTGTATATTTCTAGGTCAATAGCCATCACCGCTGTTAATATGTCTCACTTGGGACTTCCCTGGTGGCACAGTGGTTAAGAATCCGCCTGCCGATGCAGGGCACACTGGTTCGAGTCCTGGTCTGGGAAGATCCCACATGTTGTGGAGCAACTAAGCCCTTGTGCCACAACTACTGAGCCTGCGCTCCTAGAGCCCGTGCTCCACAACAAGAGAAGCCACCGCAATGAGAAGCCCGTGCATTGCAGCAGAGTAGCCCCCAGAGTCCGTGCTTGCTGCAACTAGAGAAAGCCCGCACACAGCAACGAAGACCCAACACAGCCATAAATAAATAAATAAAAACTATCAGAGAGAACAGAAAGAAAAAAAAACTGAAAAAAAATATATCTCACTTATGTTATTGAAATAATACAGTATATTTATTTGTGTGTGTGTGTTTGGCTTTCTTTTGCTTAACATAAGCTCTGTAAGCTTCATCCACCTTGTGTGTGTCAGTAGTTTACTCTTTTTTCTGGCTGTGTATTATTACACTGTATGGAGAAACCACGATTTATTTAACCATTCTACTGCTGATGGGCATCTGGATTGTTTCTGGATTTTTGTCACCTTGAGCAAATCTTCTGTAAACCTTCCTGCCTGAGTCTTTGCGTGGACGTGGGTTCTCATTTCTCTTTGGTGCATACCCAGGAGTAGGATTACTGGGTCATAGGCCAAGCCCATTCAGTTAAGAATTCGTTGTCACTCTGAGGTCCTTTCACTGGCACATGGTCTAGCCGCCTTCGTTCTTTGCTTGCATCTGCACTATCTCATTTTGTCCTCACCAGATCCCAGTGATGCCGGCAGAGCAAACATTGTCACCTCCCTGATGTGGAATTGCTACTATTTACTCACTGCCAATGGGGCTCAAGGTCCAAGTTCAGAAGTGCGGAACTCTGCGATTATAAAATTGTTTCCTATGGGAAATAGAAACTGAGTTCCAAAAAGTCTCACACACTTTTGGACCAGAACCTGCTGGGAGCTGCCAGCAAGAAATGAGGCTGGCAAGGGTGGGTGGGACTCAGCTGTGCTCTTCACAGGCCCAGAAGGCTTTACAAGTTTTGTATTACAATTGTTTCTCTATTTTAGGTTGGACAATGGCATTGCCATTCTGTTTTTTATTTAAAAGGACCTTTATCTTTTTTTTAGCGATTCCTACTCAAGAACTTGTGGACAAAACGACAAGATTTCTGGGTTTGCTTTAAAGAAATCAGAAAAAAAGAGGGACTAGTTCAATATCCGAGTAATAATAAAAACATTACACGCATTTTTTAAAAAAAGTGTTCTTTATGGCCACAATAGGTGGCTGCTACACTGTGTTCCAATCAAATCCGGGAAGAATTTCAAAAAAACAGAGCTTAAGAAAGATTACTTTCTGAGGCAGACTCTGGGATATTTTTGGCCCCAAGGGAACTCAGGATCCAACCAGGCCGGAGCTCCCCAGGGACCTAGTTCCTCAGTTCTTTATTAATAGCCACCCCGGGGAGCTGCAGTCCCAAGGAACAGAGCTCAAGAAGGGAATGAGGCCTCCACCGCTCGGCTGGAGTCGCCAGCAGGCGTGGGCTCATTATCGTCCCCGGAGAGAGTCCAGCCTCTGGAGCACAGGTGAAAGCGGAGGCGACCGCGGTCCCTGCCCCTGCCCCTCCCGGCCTGCAGGTGACACTGAGGCAGCGCGCAGGGAGGGGTGCACCATCAAGGCCACAGAGCCCTGGGAACAGACGGACGCCGGGCCAATCCCTGCGGGGCGCACGACGGGGCAAGGAGGGAAGGAGAAAGTGACCTTGGGGCGGGGACCTGCAGACAGCTGGGGTTCCAGGAAGAGGAGGGAAGGGCATATGGGGTAGAGCGACAGTCCAACTTGGGAGGCACAACCCAGGAAGGTCCACAGGCTGGTAGAGGCGCGCAGGTGATGCTGGAGGAGCCAGGGTAGGTGCGGTGCAGCCGAGCCTCGGGCAAGTGTGCCTCGGCCCAGACCACCTGCCCTCTTGGGCCACGAGATCTTCGGGGTTCGGGGCCTGGGATCGCTCGCGGGCCAGACAGGAGCCAGCAGGGGAACGAAATCTCCAACTTCTAACTTCAAAGAAATGCGAATGAAAATAAGGAGAGATACCCCCCCCACACTTTAGGATTGACAGCCAGCGGTGGTGATCTCCTGGAGACCAGGCCGCACTCCCACAACCGGGGAGGCAGGGGCGGGGGGTGGTGGACGCTTTTCCAGACGGCAGCTCGGCAAGTAGCACCAAAATGTCACCAAGGTGTCTCACGTGCCCCTTGACCTGGCTGCTTCGCTTCTAGCGATCTACCGAGAGATGCAGGCGCTCAAAGATGCACACTGACGGCCCACACAGCTTCATTTGTGCCTGCTGCGGTGCAAAGGGGGTGCCTAAGTGTCCATGGGGCGCGTTACATACCGTGAAAGCCTCGGTCATCTCTGTGCCTCGACAGGGGATCCCGTCCACGACATAAGCCAAGTGAAATCAAAGGAGTGTTACAAACTGCACTCATCCTATGACTTCATTCAAAACAGCCTGGAGAGTGTGCGCCAACAGTGCACTGGGGGCGGAGGGGGGTGCGGAACTAGACAGGACTTTCATTTTCTCTTTGAAACCCATCTGGAAAGACAGAGGCCAGCAGGGAGGTTTCGCCGCCCGGAGGAGCGGCGGACTTTTAGGGAAGCCCGGTCTTTGTTCATAGAACTGGTTACTTTATGGAGCACCTGCTGTATGCGGGACCACCCGCTGGGGCCTGGGAAGCATTTTCGGCAGAGATAGGGAAGGGGCTGCTCACGCCGCGGGAAGCGCGGACCTCCACCCCGCGAAGTAGCTGCAGGTGGCAGCTACTGAATAGTTTACTAAATCTTACCTGAATAGTTTACTAAATCTTACCAAAGCCCAGCAAGGGAGCAATTTTTATCCCAGTTATATGAAGAGGGGCTCAGAAAGGTCACTGGAATAGGCATCACCGTGTCGGTGTCGCGAGCCACGCTGCCTCAAGATCCTATCAGCTGTCACTCCTGGGATAAGGTCCAATGTGGAGTGTGGGCTGTGAAATCAGACCCGGGCCCAATGTCGAATCCACCTTCTTAGTGTGATTGTGGGCAGTTTAGTGATCCCTCCTCTGACCCGGGCTAGGATCAGCTATTTATAGGGGTGCCGTGAGGATTATACGGGGCAATGCCTATAAAGGGCGAGGTTGAGCTAGTCACTGTGCTAAGCGCTTGTACGGGCATGGTCCTAATGAGTTGGCCCATTTTTCAGATGAGGAAACTGAGGCTCGCAGGGCGAGAAATCTCGTCCTAGGCATCAAGCTGGCAGAGGTGGAGGTGGCCTGCACCCCTGCGAGCCTCAGTTTCCTCGCCCGACCCGCTCCTCAGGGCGCCCCGCCCCTGCTGACGCCCCGCCCCGTTCGTCCAGGTCCCGCCCTTGGCCCGCCGAGCGCCGGGAGTCGCCGCACAGCCCCTCGCGCCTCAGCCAATCGGCCGCGGGCGGCGTCGGGTGCCTTCAACCTCGCCCGCTGTCCTCCCGCCCGGCGCTCGCTCGCTGCCTCGCTCACTCAGCCGCCGCTGCTGCTGGGGCTGTCGCCGCGTCTCTGTCCACCGACTCGGTAAGGCCGGGCTAAGGCCGCGCGCCGCGGGGGGGGGGGGTGCTGGCGGGAGCCGGGGGCTGGCTGCGGCGGGGCCCAGGGCCAGGGGCGGACGGGGACTGCAAGGGCCCGGGCCGGGGAGGGGGATGGGGGGCCGCCGCCTGTGTCGGGGCGCCGAGGGACAGCGGTTCTTAGAGAGCTCGAAACCGGAGCGGGGCGGGACTCCCCATACCCCGCAGTGGATTGGGTCTAGGGCGTCCGCGTCAGTGTCAGTCCGCATGCGGGCAGGTCCGGTGTGGCTGCGGGAGGGATGCTCAACCCTTCGGACTTAGCAGGACGCCTCCGGGCTGGGGCCAGTAGGGCCACCGGCTATCTTTCCCTTCCCATCTCACCGTCACTTCCCAGGAGTGGGTTGATTGGGTCTCGGGGTCTGCCCGAGGATCGGTCGGCCTTGCGAGCAGGTACTGTATGGGAGCTGCAGGGACGCTTGACTCTCCGGACTTGGCAGGATGCCCCCGGCCAGGGGACCCCAGGACTGCCGGTTCCCTTTCGCCAGCATCCCACTCCCCTCGCCGAAGTGGATTGGGTCTGGGGATCCGCGGTAGGGCGGTGGAAAGGACGCGACGGCGGGATGGATGCTGAGCCCTCGGGATATGGCAGGGCGCCGCGGATCCTTCCTTTATCTAGCCCCATCCCCTCCCCCTCCGAGAGTGGATTGGGTCTGGGGGGCCGTCCCGGGGTCGCGGGCCGGCCCAAGCGGGAGCCAGAGGGACGCTAGGGACTCAGCAGGGCGCCGCAGACCCCCTCCAGGCTCCCGACCCCCTCCAGGCTCCCGCCCCCGCAGCGCCGCCGTGGGGACACGCCCTTGGCGCTGGGACTCCAGGCGGTGTCCAAGCGCCCTAGGTGGATGCGAATGGAGGCGCCAGGCCTGGGTCCCCTCTTGCGAGCATCCTCCATCCCCCCATGCGGCGCGCGGTCTAGGGCAGGTGGGCGAGGAGAGCCTGCCCAAGGTCGCGCCGGGCCGGGGAACTTGCCTTGCAGGGGGTGGGAGGGTGTGGGCGCTTCACGTGACCAGGCCTGGGCGAACTTGGCCTGCGAGCCCGGACGGCACGGTCAGGGCGGTAGAGCAGCCCGGGCTCCGGGGCCCCTATTCCGGCAGCCCCTAACCCCATCGCCCGGGGCGAGCAGACAGTTCCTTTCGTTTTGGAAAGGCTGTGGATCAGTGTCTTTATAGTGTAAATCGGTGGTTGACTCGCGTTAAAGCCGAACTGAACAAAGATGATCTTACTTTTTTAACTCGAAGAGTTAAAAATCTCGAGAAATCAGGTTGAATACAGAACTTAATATTCCCAACTCGGAGCTGCTTTCGGTTTCCTCTGTGCTCCATGTGATATTAAAATATTGAAGGGCAGATTTTAGTAGGCAACTGCTAACTTTGTAAGTCACCAAATAAAATCAGTTTAACCTTTTGAAAAGTGTATTTTGTTACACCATTTTCTCACACAGGCTTCCGGTTTCTGGTCATTCCAGATATTCAAGCATGCTTATTTCCTTCTAAACCACAAACCAAATGAATAAAAAAATGGCCGAACACACTGGTCTTTTAATTAATTTTTTTTTTATGCCAGCAAGCAATCACGCCCCTTTCCAAATTATTTAAGGTGACTCTTATTGAGTGTGGCATAAATGAGAACATTAATGCTGATGATAATGCTTATCGTTGAGGCGAGGGAGTGTTTGGTTGTAAGTGATAGGAGCTGAATGCAAAATTCTCGTTGGAGTTTGGGGTGGTTCTGCCCCTGCGTGCCCGGGGGCTGCTTTTCGTATGTAAACGAACGGTTTCCTTCCAAAGATGTGTGGCTAGACCTGATCTTGCACATTGAACTCCATCTGAACAGCTGTTGGAATCAGAAAAAGAGCCATCTTAAGGAGTGCACATACTTTGTATCAAGAGTGGCAGAAATTGGCGTCATGCACAGGCCGAAATAACCTTTCGAGTTTGTACTGAAAACAAGCGGCCTAACCCAGAGGTGAAAGGAAGAAAGCTGGCGTCGCTGCCGCCCGGCCTTGGCCCCAGATCCAGCCCCCGTGCTCACCGAGCGGTCAAGCCTGGGTCTCCGAGGAGTCCTGGGGCGAGGGCCCGGGCTTACGCAACCCTGGCCCCGCGTGCCCATTCATGGAAGCACAGTTAATTGTTCCTTGGGCTGCGCGGTGAGCCCCTTCCGGAGGCGCTCTGGGCTCGCGGGGCGCGGGGCAGCGTTTCTGGTGTGGGTTGCCTTAGGGCACACCAAGCTCTTAAATGTCCCCAAAGTTGACCATGCAGGGCTCGGCCTTCCCACCCAGAGGCGCTGCATTTCGCCCGCTGTTGCCGGAGTGGCAGCGCCGCCGACGCGCGCCAGCTCGCTCCGGAACGTGGCTCCGAGCCGGCCCGGTGGAACAGGATCTGAACGCCCGGGGCGCGCCAGGCCGGGGGCGGGGCTCGCGGTAACCTTTCCCCTACTTTTCTCAGCCGTCACGTGACGCCCGGGGGGGGAGGGGCGGGCCGCGCCGACCGCAGCTGCTGGCATTGCCTGTGAGGACGCGTTCCAAGCGAGCAATTAAAGTTGCAGCCTGGAGTCTAAAGGCGGTGGGAAGGTGGGAGGCGGAAACGCTTACCCGCTCCGGCCCGGGGCTGCTTCTGCACTTTGATCCAATGCATTTTTTCCTTTGTTGGAAAAAATGTTTAGTCACTCTGCATGGTTATTATTGGCAGAGCTGACAGTTCAGTTACCGGTGGGCGCCTGCACTTTGAATTCCGGAAAAATTGCTGCTTTTAAGAATAAAATTGTTGTTCAAGCTGGTGTGTTTCAAGTGTGTTTCGGAGACTCTCCCTCTTACTTTAACGAGACCTCTACTTTCTTCGAATGGCTTGAGCCCCTCTCGAGCTTTTCCGGCGAGGACTTTTCTGTTTTAAAAATAAGTACTACAGGCACACGGTGCAAAATGAAGGGGGTGCAGGCGGGAATTCAGCACAAAGCTGGCCTCCTCACCCGGTACCCCTCCGCAGAAGCTACCACTATTAAGTTTCCTTGACAACTGTAGAAATAGTCTAGGCTGTACAGGGCATTAAAAAAAAATCTGTTAGAGACATCTCACAGCTTCATAAACATCAAATCCTACTGCCAAAGAAACAGACCAATGCTGTATAAAATACAGAATTGGGAAGAATTAGGGAAGCAGAGGCCAAACTTTCATGGATATGTAAGTAAAATAGCCTTTTTGAGGGGGTTTCCTTTGCATTATATTTGTACACAATGATATTTATAATCTATATAATTATATTTTGAAAGATGTTGCATAAAAATAGGCAATATATGAATAATACTACCAACCTTCAACAGTTCATCCTAACGACATGGTAAAAATATGGATAATCTAAAGGAAGCTCTTAAAAATGTCTGTTACTTAACACGAGGAATATTTTCTGCTTGTTGATTTCTGATATTCTGCTGCGTTTTGTGAACTTTACCTTTTACCCCAAGCAAATATTAGGTGACTGAGAGCCTCAGTTCAGTGGAATGGCCTTTAGTTTTTTTGCATGTGAGCTGTTTTTATGTCCAGGAATGTTTAGGGAAGTTAATAATTGAAAGCAATTGTGCTGCCGAGTGCGGTGTGCCTCTCCAGGCGTACAGTAGGGTAGTGGCCACTATGGAGGGTTGGAAAATAGGGTAGCTACGCTCAGCTTACGAAGGCTTATCGGCTAATTGTTGGACACCGAGTTCTCTACGTAAAAAGGAAAGGAATCGTTCATACACTCCATGTGGTGGTTCACTCACCCATCCCAGGAATCTGAGGGTCATCCTAGATTCTGCTTCCTAAATGGCTCGTTTTTTTTTTTTTTAATATTTACTTATTTATTTGGCTGTGCTGGGTCTTAGTTGCGGCATGCGGGATCTAGTTCCCTGACAAGTTTGTATTAAAAGCTAGAGTCTGTCATAGAGTGAAGTCAGAAAGAGAAAAACAAGTACTGAATGCCAACACATTTATGTGGAATCTAAAAAAAAAAATGGTTCTGGTGAACCTAGGGGCAGGCAGGGATAAAGACGCAGATGTAGAGAATGGACTTGAGGACACGGGGGTGGGAGGGTAAGCTGGGATGAAGTGAGAGAGTGGCATGGACCTATATACACTACCAAATGTAAAATAGATAGCTAGTGGGAAGCAGCTGCATCGCACGGGGAGAGATCAGCTCAGCTAGGTGCTTTGTGACCACCTAGAGGGGTGGGCTAGGGAAGGTGGGAGGGAGATGCAAGAGGAAGGGGATATGGGGATATGTGTATACATATAGTTGATTCACTTTGTTATACAGCAGAAAGTAACAACATTGTAAAGCAATTATATTCCAATGAAGATGTAAAAAAAAAAAGCTAACACAAAATAACCTTTCCTTTAAGAAGCCGTCATATGCTGTAACTCGGACTTTGCTTTTTATGAAATAATACTTCATTTATAAGATTATACATGTATCACTGATTTTCCCAAGTGTCGGCCTCTCCGTGCCCTTAAAAAGATTTAATGCACCGAGTTTTGGTTTCTTTCTCCTTTTGCAAGCAGGCACTGTTGCGCAGAGTGAAGTACAGTAATGCTGCTGAAAGTTAAATGTCAAAGACGTTGGGCTGGGGTATCAAACGCAGTGGGAAGAGGAAGGATGGAAATCCACATTCTTGGAGGACTGCTGTTGGCCTGTGGCTGCAGTTGGGAAGGTACAGAGTATGTTCCTGCATTGGAGACCTAATGTGAGTTATGGGTAGTGTGCATACTTTATTTGACAGGAAACAGATCTTACGAATGGCGATGACATGTGCTCTAGCCGCCCCCCCCCACACACAGACGTCTAAGTGGCAGACCTGGAATTTGAACCCGGATCTGTGTTCTCCAAAACGTGTGCCCCCTCCTGCTGACAGGCTGCTTCCCAGACCACGGTGCAGGCAGAGGGCCTGGGTGTTGGCACCTCCCCCAGCCCAGGGCCCACTGGATGTGACATTGAATCAACTGTGTGTGTTTCTGGGTTTCCACTTCCTCATCTCTAAGGCGGCCCCTCTGACAGCTGTCATCCTGTCTCACAGGGGTTTTCTGAGGATCCAAAAGAGGCCAGGTGTGAGAGTAGCTTTGAGGGTGTGAAATGAATACAGCTTCCAGCAAACAATACCATGGCCGCAGGCAGGCCTTTTTTTTTTGGCTGCATTGGGTCTTCATGGCTGCACGCGGGCTTTTCTCTAGTTGTAGTGAGCGGGGGCTACTCTTCGTTGCTGTGCGCGGGCTTCTCATTGCGGTGGCTTCTCTTGTTGCGGAGTACGGGCTCTAGGCGTGCAGCCTCAGTAGTTGTGGCACGCAGGCTCAGTAGTTGTGGCTCGCGGGCTTAGTTGTTCCGCAGCATGTGGGAATCTTCCCAGACCAGGGCTCGAACCCGTGTCCCCTGCGTTGGCAGGCGGATTCTTAACCACCGTGCCACCAGGGAAGCTCCAGGGAAGCTCCGCAGTCGGGTTTTATGGATACGGCTGCCTTCTGCAGCCCCCAGATTGTAACGTGTGGTTTGACCACGTTCAACTGTACTTTTGGGTGCAAAGGAGAAGCACGTGCGTGGGAAATACGGGGCACCCCCCGCAAGGTTTTAGGGACGTTTGAGGGAACCACACCCTGGTGGAGAGGAGAGGTTCGGGGACTTCTCTTGGGTGGACGCATGCCTCTCCCAGCCGTTCTCGCTCAGGCCATTGTCCTGATGTTGGCCAGGCTGGAGGGGGTCCTTTTGGATGGACGTACAGAGAAAAACACCTGAAGAGGTAGTGCAGGTAATTGGGTTAGACAACTGTATTGGCAGGTTATGCCTGCCAAGACATTCTGTATTTTCTTTTTTTTTTTTTGGCCGCTCAGCACGGCATGCGGGATCTTAGTTCCCGATCACGGATTGAACCCGCGCCCCCTGCAGTGAAAGCGCGGAGTCTTAACCACTGGACCACCAGGGAAGTCGCCAAGACATTCTGTATTTTCTTTCTAAAAATGTGACCCTCGATGACCTTTCCCCAGTTCTTTTTCTTGGTGAAATCACATTTCTCTGTATTTAACTGATTAACCATTACTTGTTGATACGGCACCGTATAAGTGTTACATTTGAATTTGCTTTATTTTTACAGTACCTCGGTAGGCAGAAGCTGTTGTTTCTCGAGAGCCATAGAAGAAGGGATAATGATTCAGGTTTCCCCTCTAACCTGCCTTGACTCAGCATCATTACCCTGTAAATGTGAACGGTTTATTATGACATACTTCACTGCGAGAAATGAACCGTGCGGCCCGTTTAATTAACGCGGCTATTCAGTGCTCTGTCATCAATTCAGGATGTAGCCATTCATAAATGAAAGTTCCTGCGCCTTGCCTGTGCACGAAGCCTTCCCCCAAATTTAAAGTGAGTCCTGAGTCTCATGTTCTTGCTTCTAAGATGCCTCCCTCAGATTAGGGAAAGAATAATTTGTATTTGTTTGTGTATACACTTGCTGAACAAACACAAGAGCACAATTACAGAGGATCATGTCTCCAAGGAAATAAGGACTGGCCCGTGGTGTGCAGAGAGGTGGGGTGCCCACACTCTAGTGGAGAGGAGCCCTTTTATTCTTTCTTCCCGTCACTGCTAATTTTTGCCTGCATCTAACCTCTCACCCTCATTAACAGCAAAATGGCAGGAATACTAAATACTAAAGAGCAAAAAGGAACCTGAGAAGACACATGAACCCCTGGGCTGGTGAAGCCTTTCCAGAACCTTCCTGGTACTTTCCTTGATGTGCTTCAGGTGGCAGTGCTGAGGTAAACCTGGGTACCACCTTGGTTGTCACGTATGGCAGGAACATGGTCTCCCCAAGTTGGAGCCAGTCCTGGAGGGCAGAATCAGCTTTGTTAGCTGAACCCTCCCAGGTGTTGGTCACCGGCCCATAGAAGAATATGTGGTAGATGGTAAGATAATTGCTCTGCCCCCCGCTAAAGATGGTGCTGCAGATTCTTTGCCTGCCCTGGCTTCTCACAGGAGGTTTTCCAGGGGTGGCAGCGCAAGTGTCATCCAGCCTCACTCTGATGAGGGATACAGGCTGTGCTCCTGGAGACCCTGCCCGGCACTCGTGCTGCGCTAAGCTGTCGCTTCCTGTGGGTGACCTTTTCTCAGAGGATTTCCAGCTCAGCTGTTTGCCTCTAGATGAGGTGGATTTTAATAGAAGGCAGGGTCCGCTCCTGTGGGCCTGTGAACTGTGCAGTTCTAGTGGGAATACTGGAAATACTGGAACATGGGAATAATTTTAGAGTTGGCACCCGCTGTATTTGTAGTTACTGTAGTTTGACTGCTGGTTGCAGTCACATCATTTTGGTTACGACAGAGTGACCTAATTTTATATCTGTGTTGTAACGTCAGGAATCTTAAGTAGAACTTTGTGTGGAGTACTTACCCCCTAACTCGGGAGGTAAGAACGTGAGTTTTGGAGCTGGACCTGGGTCTGAGTCCTCGCCCTGCTGTTTGCTGGCTGTGACCTTGGGCAAGTTTCTTGACATCCAAGCCTCCGTCTTCTCACTTGTAGATGGGAATAGCAGGAGTAACCAATTCCTAGAGTTCCCGTCAGAATTAAACGGGGTAATGCAGGTACAATACGGATCGCATTGGCTGGCACATGCCAAAGACTTTGGTAGAAAGAATATTTTGTATCTTCCTTGTTAAAAGCACAAAAATTAATCTGTACGCCTTACCTATCTATCTACCTACTAGCTACTTCTCTCCTTATCTGTTAATTTCATGACTGTTCTGAAAGGCTTCTGACAACACATAATTTATCATATATTATATTATTATATGCTGTAAAGGCCGTTTTCTCGGAAACCTGCTGTCACGTGGCCAGTTTTTATTGTTTGTTTTTCATCATAGAGGTGGTTTTCACACCTCAGTTTTCCCCAGGCCTGTTTTGAAGTCTGGCCCTGTACTTTCCATTGGGTGACCTTTCACCTCCTTTCCTGCTGCCTGTTGAAGAACGTGGGGGGGTGGGTGGAGGAGGACGGCTCTGAAGGAGGCCAGATGCCCTTGAGGGAAACAGGATGTCTTATGGATGACTTTGTAAAAATTAATCAATTTATTTATTTATTTACTGCTGGCCGCATTGGGTCTTCCTTGCTGCGTGTGGGCATTCTCTAGTTGCGGCGAGCGGGGTCTGCTCTTCGTTGAAGTACGCGGGCTTCTCATTGCGGTGGCTTCTCGTGGCACGGAGCACGGGCTCTTGGCGCGTGGGCTTCAGTAGTTGTGGTACGCGGGCTCAGTAGTTGTGGCGCACGCGCTTAGTTGGTCCCTGGCGTGTGGGATCTTCCTGGACCAGGGCTCGAACCCGTGTCCCCTGCATTGGTAGGTGGATTCTTAACCACTGCGCCACCAGGGAAGTCCTTATGGATGACTTCTTGATTACATGACCAGTGTTACGATTTGCAGGCCACTGACCTCTGAGGTTAAAGGCTTTTGTTAAAAGGAATAGGTTGTGGAGAAAGACGGCAACGTGAACACATTTGACAAACAAAGTACAGACCAATTTATTGGCCAGGGAGTTAGAGGGTGGCAGTGGGCTGTTAAAACGAAGGTCGTCTTACCAAAATTGAATGAGATGTTGCAGCATTTCCCCCCCAGATTGTTCACTTCACGTTCACTGTTGGAGAACTGTCTGTGGGCTCATGGTTTGTTCAGAGAATTCAACAAGGATTCGTGTCCTGGGGAGCTTTACAGCTTATGTCGGGAGATTAAACGAATAACTGACAGGTGAAGGTCATTCGCCAGGAAGTGCAGCTGAAATGGCTAAATGTAACTGGTAGAACTCCTGTGCTTCTGGAATGTGCATTCCGAGGCAGGCACCTGGGCGAGGGGAGCTGTAAGCTAGGTGTGAAGCAGGAAAAGGGAAATCGAGAAAGGTCCGAGGCATCCCGGCTCTGAGTCGGAGTTCACAGGCCACAGGGCATGACCAGTGGGCCTGGCCAAAGAGGAGGTGACCGGGAGACTGAGCTGGGGAGGGCCTCGGGAATAGCGGCGTAATTCAAGACCAGAAGTGTGACTTTTAAAAACTGCAATAAATAGGTCGTCATTCTCAACCGGAGTGTCTTATTCTGGATCTCGGTGTTTTTCCTGGAGCGGATTAGCATAAGGTGCTTAAGTGCTCTGGTACAGACCTTGGTGACTGACTCCCTCCTTTAGTGGCCCTCCTGGTTTCTAAGGCGGCACCATCGCATGGTTCCCACCACGTTCAGCTGGGCGGGGGGTGGGGGGGAGGGCGGGCAGCAGCGCCCAGGTGTGTTCCGGGCCGGCAGGTTTGTGCACAATCACCATCAGGTGGGGCTCCAGGTGGGCGCTGTCCACCTGATGTGACCAGAAGTGATTTCTGTCCTCCCAGGGGAAATAAACGGGTCCGTAGCCCCGCGGCCGACACGCACACAGAGAGGGCTTTGTTTTCAGCATGTCGGATCAATTTCTGGATGTCTCCCCGCAGCTGGGGGGTTGCTGCCACCAGCGGCCACCTCCAGTGTACCCCTGAGCTGGTCTGGCGGAGCACTGCAGGAGGTGGCCTCACACCAAGAACAGTCCCCGGGGGCCTTCTCCTCCCACCTAGCCAGACCTTCAGCAGGAGGGGCAGCCAGCCTGCGCTTCCAGAAGGTCCTTCTACTGTCCCCCGTTCCCTCCAGTTCAGAATTCTTGTCCGAGGGCCTCCGGTAGCTGCCCAGTGATGGTTTGCGAGAACAGCCGAGTGCAGACGTGGAGACAGTTGGTGTGTTTTCTTCTCCAGCCTCCCGAGAATCCGGGGCACAGGTGCACATCCTGTGGGTGGGTCCCTGGGGAAGCCACGGCTCTCCACCCAGGTGGAGTGGTACTCGGGGAGAGGGGCAGCATACCTTCCCAGGACAGCAGGTTCTGGTGCTGGCCAGCATGGGGTGAGGGATGGAGTGAGGACTGCCCTAGCCCGTCCGTGACCCGGCCACCCAGGTGGAGTGGTACTCGGGGAACCTGCTTCCCAGGACAGCAGGTTCTGGTGCTGGCCAGCATGGGGTGAGGGGTGGAGTGAGGACTGCCCTAGCCCGTCCGTGACCCGGCCACCCAGGTGGAGTGGTACTCGGGGAACCTGCTTCCCAGGACAGCAGGTTCTGGTGCTGGCCAGCATGGGGTGAGGGGTGGAGTGAGGACTGCCCTAGCCCGTCCGTGACCCGGCGTGGCAGGCGGTTGGAGGTGTTTCAAGGAGAGAGTTGGCCGGGAGGATACGGGCAAGATGCAAGGTGGGTTTTCAGTTGACGTGGTTTTGGCATCGGTGTGGATGAGTTAGGAGAGAGACTCGTGTGCACAGATACAGGGCAAAGCCCTGGGCAGGGCCCTGTGGGCGGTTGAGTCCCGGGTGCAGAGGGGCTGGAGGAGGACCCTCAGCAGATGCACTGGTAAGACAGTCTATGCGCTTGGTGACCTCACCTGGAAGGGAGAGGAAGCTGGAGAGGGGGCCGGCGCGTGGACACTCAGGGTTTAGCTGCACACCGTGTGTGGGCGTGGCAGAGCCTGCGCCAGCCCAGGGAAGCTGGGAAGGGGGTGCTGCCCGCTCGCCTGGCCCTTGGGGCCCTGCCGTACCCTTTTTTTTTTTTTTTAATTTTTTGGCTGTGCCGCGCAGCATGCGGGATCTTAGTTCCCCGACTAGGGATGGAACCCGCGCCCCCTGCAGTGGAAGCGCGGAGTCTTAACCACTGGACGGCCAGGAAAGTCCCCTAGCGCGCCCTTTGCCTTCACCCTGGAAGGTGGAAGGGATGCAGAGAAGAGGCTGCCCAGGGTAAGTGGCTCGGATCCAGACACGGTCCCCAGCCTGCCAGCTGGCCCCAGGGCCCTTCCTCTCCTGGTGTGTTGAGGTTCCCAGCGGTGCTGACAGTGACAGGACAGCCGTGCCAGCCTGGGCTGGTGCGCCTCGGGGCTCCAGGGATGCAGGCCAGGAAGGGAGAGTTGAGGACAGGGCAGTCTCCGGTCCACATGACAAAGTATTAGTATCTGTTCCTTCCGGGAGGGGATATGTAGGTGTGATTCCTTGCTCTCGTGCGTTGGCAGTATCTCCTGCTGTAAGACAGAAAACATCCTGCTGTGTTAACACAGTGAAGTTCACTGGGGCTCTTTTGCGCTCCTCATAACTCCTGATGTTCCACGAGTTTATTACTGACGTGCCTCCTTGCACCTGGAGCAGGTCTGGCCTCTCTCGGCATGGCAGGCGGTTGGAGGTGTTTCAAGGAGAGATCTGCCAGCAGTGGGGAGGCCATTCGTCAGCAGTGGCCCTTCAGCTCCAGGCACTTTTGCCAGCTCTGCGGGGCTGCTGACCTGATTGACTGCAGGGAAGTATCCGGAGGAACGGCTTGGCTCTCTGTTGGCGAGGTTCGCACCATTCTCACGGTGGTTTTCAGACACTGGTCTGGAGCCCTCCACCCCTCAGGGCCAAAGGGAGGAAGAAGAGGGTTGAAAGGCTTTATCCACGAACCTCTCCTGTGTGTTTACATTTGAAGAAAAAGGTCCCCATTTTTAGAGATGTTAGGAACCCTCTGGGCGAGCGACCCAGGGGAGCTGCTTCATGTCCAGCGGCCACGGTCAGCCTTTGGGAAATGATGGTAGCTGTGTCTTCATCAATTACTCCAGCTGCTGCTTCGGGGCGATTCGAAGGTGGGAGAGGCAGGGCAGTGCGTTCAGGCTGCACCCACACCCACCTGGGTTGGGTGGAAGGTAGGAGCTGGGGGTATGACCTGCGAGGGTGCCCCAGGGCAGGGGGCGCAGTGACCCCACAGGCAGCCTCGCCCTTCCTTTCTTGTTGTTTCTGCAGGTGTGGTTGGGTGGGTGAGCAGCTATTGAAAGTTGGTCTCTGGGTGTGAGATTTAGCACCGGCTGCAGTGGATACGTGTTTTATTTCCTTAAACATATTTTAAGCAATTATTAGAGCAGATGACAAACATACAGAAGAGACACAGGCGAGAATTCCCTGGCGGTCCAGTGGTTAGGACTCTGTGCTTCCACTACAGGGGGCACGGGTTCGATCCCTGGTCAGGGAACTAAGATATCCTGCAAGCCATGTGGCATGGCCACCCCCGCCGCCAAAAAAAAAAAAAAAAAAAAAAACACAGGCATAAGGATTCTCACTTGGTCACAGCCCAACTTCACCAGTTCTCACATATGGCATTTCCTACCCCTGTCCATCCTTCCCCCACCTCCAGTGGTTTTGAAGCAAATCCCAACGTGATAAAAGATAAAAGCGCATTGGTAAATATTTCAGTATGTATCGCCAAAAAGATAGCAGCTCTTACCATTCAATTAAAAAATAGTTTTCTAACTTTGATTGTAAAATGTGTGCATATTATATTTGAAACAGTTGTTTTCAGGCACCTGCAAAAAGTCTCATCCTGATGAATGATAACATACAATACACCATATATTTATATTTCCATGTGTATTGGTGAAGCAATGCATAGAATTTAATTTGAATCACAAAATTGGTGATTTGACATTAAAAAAAGACAGCAGCTCTTTCAGAAAATAACCACCATATCACGTGACACCTAAAAGCATTTAATAGTAATTCTTAAGGTTATGAAGTAACCGTTGTTTAAAGGGGTCCTTAGCGTGAATGCAGAACTGGGGCACATCGGGGGAAAGGAGTAGTAATGCACCCGCCTGAATTACATGTCTGAGGAGAGAAGGTTCAGATGTATGAGTGTTAAATAGATAACACTTCTGTTTCATGAGACAGCGGTGTTTTTGTGACAGCTTTATTGGGAGATCATTCACATCCCATACCATCCACCCACCTCAAGTGTACACGTCAGTGATTTTAGTATATTCACACGTATGTGCAGCTGTGACCCCCATCAATTCTGGGACATTTCATCACCCCCCCAAAGAAACCCTCCTCTCCTTAAGCCCCACCTCCCCCCGGCCCTAGGCAACCACTGCTTTCTGCCTCTGCGGATGTGCCTGTTCCGGACATTTCCCATAGGTGGAATCGTACAATACGTGGCCATCTGTGTCTGGCTGCCTTCACTCAGCATCGTGTTTTCAAGGGTCACCCGTGCGGTGGTGTGTGTCAGCGCGTCATCCCTTTGTATTGCCTGCACGTAGCATCCTGTTGTGTGGACGGGGCATATTTTGTTTACCCCCGTTCGTCAGTGGGAGGGTGTTTGGGCTGCTTCCACTTTTTGGTTATTATGAATAATGCCGCCGTGAACATCACGTACAGGTTTGTGTGCAGACACACGTTTTCATGAGCATGAGCCTAGGAGCGGAATTGCTGGGTCGTGTGGTAACTCCACATTTGACCGTTTGAGGAGCTGCCAGACTTTTCCGAAGGGGCTGTGCCGTCTGACATCCCGGCCAGACGTGCACGAGGTTCCGATTTCTCCACATCCTCTCCAGCGCCTGTCATCGCCCATCCTTTTGATTATGGCGGTCCTGGTGGGTGCGAAGTGGTATTTTACTGCAGCGAAAGCTCTGCATTGTCCTGGTGGCTGCAGGGGGCAGTATTCCAAGGCTGAGTGTTTGCAAGTGCGAGGCTGTGGATGCCAAAATCGAGGGTGGAATTTTCACTCGATAGATTTGCAGAGGGAGCTTCTCAAGCCCTTGTCATCCGGTTCACTAACTCCTGCTTCTGGCTCAGATCGGGGGAGGCCGGCTCACGATCGTCATCCTGGCTCCTGCAAAACTAGAAAAACAAATTGTCCACCTGGAGGGCACTTAAGACTCTTCTATTTGGTTTTTAGTCTGAACCAATCAAAACAAGCAAATCACTAGTTAAATTCAGAGTTTTTTCATTTTTAAAAAGAATAATTTTTAGGGACTTCCCTGGCAGTCCAGTGCTTAAGACTCCATGCTTGCACTGTAGGGGCCATGGGTTTGATCCTTGGTGGGGGAACTAAGATCCCACATGCCACATTGTGTGACCAAAAAATAATAATAATAATACAATAATTTTTATTGGAGTACAATTGATTTACAATGTTGTGTTAGTTTCTGCTGTACAGCAAAGTGAATCAGTTATACATATTTCCACTCTTTTAGATTCTTTTCCCACGTAGGTCATTACAGAGTATTGAGTAGAGTTCCCTGTGCTATACAGTATAGGCCCTTGTTAATTATCTATTTTTCAAAGAGTTCTGATAAAGGCCTCCAGAAACGGAGGCTGTAAATATCCTTGTCTGTGTGCCCCTGCCCAGCAGAGGTTAGCTCCCCGAGCAAACACCGGACACATACCTTTGGAGAGAATTGGCTACAAACACTACGTTTAGTCTACTGCCATTAATAATCCCTTCCTGTTCTGCAGAAAGCCCTTGAAAGATTTTAAAAATCATTGAGGGACTTCCCTGGTAGCACAGTGGTTAAGAATCTGCCTGCCAATGCAGGGGACACGGGTTCGAGCCCTGGTCCGGGAAGACCCCACATGCCACGGAGCAACTAAGCCCATGAGCCACAACTACTGAGCCTGCACTCTAGAGCCTGCGAGCCACAACTACTGAAGCCCGCGTGCCTAGAGCCCGTGCTCCACAACAAGAGAAGCCACCGCAATGAGAAGCCCGTGCACCGCAATGAAGAGTAGCCCCCGCTCGCCACAACTAGAGAAAACCCGCGCACAGCAATGAAGACCCAATGCAGCCAAAAATAAAAATTAATTAATTAATTTTTAAAAATCATTGAAAGGGTAGCCAGTCACATAATTTTATTTGCTGTGATGCATGCTGTGCAGAATTCTTATCTTTGTAAGACCTGCTTTGTGTTCACCCCAAGGCTTTGATGGGGGGAGGCCTTGAGTTAACCTTCAGGTTCTGGAAACATCTTAAGAGCCACCTTGGGTAGCTTTTCGAGAAATTGATTCCAGCTGTTGGTTTAAAATGTCTTCAGCATTTTCAATTTACCTGTAGCGAGCTTTTGCTTAGAGTCGTGCTGCTTTCAAATGGCATCTGTCTTCATAGTTAGCCAGGCTCTGGACGTTTGCTCTGTGCCAGGTAAATAATGTGTAATTTTTCTTATCCTTCTTTTTGCCCACACCGCACGGCTCGCAGGATCTTAGTTCCCTGCCCAGGGATCGAACCCAGGCCCTCAGCAGTGAAAACACAGAGTCCTAACCACTGGACCGCCAGGGAAGTCCCAAATAACGTGTAACTATTCTTGAACGCTGGACACGTGGCACCAGGCCAAGGTTCCGTGAGTGGGATGCAAGTTTCGCCGACTTGCTTTTTTTCTTTCAAGGTCATCCGAGCAGTGCTCTCGGGTGCCCATCCCAGCCACTCCGTCTGCCCCAGCATCTCCACGTGGGTGCCCCGGTCCATCCCGGGGTGAAGGCTCCACTCCCAGCCCACCCCGCGCTGTGGCCCTTCTGTGTGTGGAGGCTCAGTGGAGCCCACACGGTTCAGACCCCAGCCCCAGGGCACCTCCGAAACCTGTCTGGAGCGGGTCACCCTCCCCGTCCCCAGTGTTCCCACTCTGGGCCACGCTCTCCTGGAAGACCACCCCAGCTTCGTACTGGTCTCACTTCCTCACCCCACCTGGCCCTGGCTCCAAGACCACCGAGTGGTCTTCTTTGGAACAGACACAGACACAGGAACTGACGCCCCTGACTCACAGCCCTGGGATACTTTTCCATTGCCCTTAGCATGAAACCCGACTGCCTCCGGGACTTCCCTTTCTGAATTTAGTGCCCACCTCGAGCCCAGCCACCCTGCACCTCCAGCCCTTTCCCAGGTCTGCCTTCAGGCCTGAAAGTCTTGCCCTCTGGCCAATCCTTCCCCTGGGCTTCCGTGTCACCTGGGAGGTCCCCTCTGTCACTCCCTCTTCTTTCCACCCCCTGTCTGAGCTGCAGGAGGGCAGGGGGACCTCCATCCTCCCCACGGCTGGCACATAGGAGGCAGTCAGCACACAATTGTTGAACAAACCAGTGAGTGAAAGTTGAGATCATTCGTCCTGATTTGCTGAAGACTAAGCTAGTTTGACTTTTGTAACTGGGTGTCTCTGAAACCGCCTTGCCCTTGATTTTGACGGGTCCGACGTCTGCCCCCAGTGGGCTTATTACACGGGTAAAAAAAGGAGACATGGCCTGCGATGGGGATACACACACGCACTCCCAATTTCGGATCTTTATTCTGGTTTGTTCTGGATTTTTAGCTCCTCTTTATCCACGTGTGCTTGGTGCCACACGGTTTAGGAGGAGATGGTACCATCGCCCGCCTTCAGAAGGTTGGCAGAGGGGCTGGTGCTGGGGAGGCCAGGAGGGATCCCGCCAAGGAAGCGGGTGAAGGGAGACCGGATATACCCAGCAGGGGAAATGCAATGCACTTGCCTCTGCCAGGCAGGGAAGCCTGCAGGGAGGGCTGAGCCTGCAGCGGGGGAGGGAGCGTGATACTGGCTGTTGACGGCAGTTGGATTTCTGCAGCCTCTGAGGAGGAAGGCCCAGCCTGTCTTGTCCACACCCCACCTCCCCCTGAGGGTTCTGTGCGTCTGGTTTTCGTGGAGTCCTTTGTGGAGCCTGAAGGGGTTTCTCGGGCAGCAGCTCCACGCGTACCAGGGGCCAAGGTGTTGGGCGTTGGTCCTGTTTTCCCACCGTTGATCCCTGAAGATAAGGGATCAGGGGCCATTGTGGACGCATTTGTGGACTTTCTGTGCCAGCCTCTAGGCTGGCTGGTGGGCGGGAATGGGATTTGCCTCCCATTTGCGGGGCAAGTTGCTAAACCTCCTCTGGCTTCCTGGGTCAGCCGGGTGTAGACTGGGCGGCAGAGTTGGGTGGATGGCGGGTAGTGGAGGGAGGAACGAGGGGTTCCCGCTCCTGGACTCTGCTGACCACCCAGCGCCTCTAAGCAGAGGCTGCAATTGTCTGTATCTGGCTGGACCAGCAGGGGAGGGGTGATGGCTAATCACAGAATCGGATGTGTTAATGAAAACCTTGTAATCTATCAAATGGGAGGAAACAATCAGATTCAGAATGGATTACGCTTCTCTACAAGTTAGAGGTTTTCTAACGTCCGGTCAGTGCCCCCTCCATGTTACGTTCTCCCCTTGTCTTTCCAGGAGCTCGATAACCATGGCGGAGGCTCACCAAGCCGTGGCCTTTCAGTTCACGGTCACTCCCGACGGAATCGACCTCCGGCTGAGCCACGAGGCCCTCAGGCAGATCTATCTGTCTGGACTTCATTCCTGGAAGAAGAAGTTCATCAGATTCAAGGTTTTCAGACACTTGCTTCAATCTGTACAGTATTCCCTTTATTGAAGTTTCAGCGTGTCAGAGTGGTAGTTGACACATCATGTATGTTTCCGTGGTCCTTAAGGCTTGTGAAACACTTTCCCATGGATTGCCTCGCTGAATTCTTGGAGAAATTCTGTAAGGCAGGTAGGGTGAATCGGGGCCCCGTAGGGCAGATGAGGAAATCAGGACTCGGAGAGGGTAAGTGACCTGCTCGGAAGAAGCAGAATAAAGGCTAGACTCCACGTCTGGGCTCCGAGTCCAGAACCCCCTCTACACCTTGTAGGAAAAGGATTGTTTTTCAGCTGTGTGAAACCGCAGCGAGTTCAACAGCAGTCTCGCCAATAAAATAGTCCAGCGTTGAAAAACATGCACGTAAATGCAAATACAGCTAACCACTCATGCTCTCAATTCTGTTTACCTGCAAGAGAGGACATGTATTCACTGTTTTTAAGCACGTGTCTTGTTTTTAATTCACTTATGTAAAAAATTACAAAAGTCATGAACATGCATGTACCCTTCGCTTAAAACTTCCCCAATTGTGCTGTTTAGGGAAACACTGCTGGGGAAGATCCCCGGGGTGCTCCTTACCTGCTGCCTGTAAGAATAAATCCTTCCTTCTCCCGAAAAAGAGAAAATAAGAATCACAGAAGGACAAATGCATGTTTAAAAAAATTCAAACAAGACGAAAGTGCACCAGGAGTGTCTGCCCCGCTGTTCCCCAGTTTGTGTGTTTGTTGTCCAGTTTTCCCTTCAGAGGGCAGCTCCAAGGCGGGCTTTTGAAAAGGGACTTCCCTGGTGGTGCAGTGGGTAAGATTCCACGCTCCCAATGCAGGGGCCCCGGGTTCGATCCCTGGTCTGGGAACTAGGTTCCACATGCATACCGCAACTGAGTTCACATGCCGCAACTAAGGAGCCTGCCTGCCGCAACTAAGGAGCCTGCGAGCCGCAACTAAGACCCAGTGCAACCAAATAAATAAATATTAAAAAAAAGAAAAAGGCCCAGGAGCTAGGGTGGATGGGAACAGTGACCAGGGAGACAGTGGACCGGCCCCTGGGACCTGGCCAGGCTGGACAGGTGTTCCCGGGCTCTGCCAGAGGGGTCTGGGGCTCAGGTACATGGCCCCGTCACGCTGGTCCCTTGTGGGCACCAGCAGCATGACCCACCCGAAGTGGAGGAGGGCGCCACCTACAGGGGAAAGTGCCCTTTGCGCTCCTGACCTTGCTGGACGCCTCCTTTTACCTACAAATGGAGGAAAGTAGAAGCTTGGGTGCCCCGGTGTGGCCGTTGTCGTCACCCAGCGTAGACGTTGTTCCCGGACTTTAAAAACCTTGTGGTACTGCCGAGGGGGCAAAACTAGCGTACGAAAACAGTGCACAGCAAGGGTGCATCCTAACCACGTGGTTCCTTAGGGGACCGTCTGATGCTCAGAGGAAGCGGGGGGAAGGCTTGCATAGCTGCTGCCGGTCGGGGGGATGTGGTGAGCAGAGACCTTTAATCTAGAAACGTCCTCCCTCCATTTTAATTTAGCGTATGTACCTGTTTATTTTACAAGAACGGTTCAGAGAACACCAGAAGGCCCCCCTGCACCCAACCACTTTGTTTAAAATCTTTTGTGATTCTCCATTATGAGAATAACATGTAGGGATGTGTAAGTCTCTTCTGAGAGAATTCAGATAAAGCTTTGAGAGTTTTTTAATCTATTATCTTAACTATTATCATGGCTTCAGTAAGATTTTTTTTTTAATTTTTTATTTATTTTTAAATTTTTAAAATATTTTGCCTGCGCTGCGTGGCATGTGAGATCTTAGTTGCCCGACCAGGGATCAGACCTGGGCCCCCTGCATTGGAAGTGCAGAGTCGTAACCGCTGGACTGCTAGGGAAGTCCCAGGATTTTTTAATTGGGAGTTTTGAAACATACGCAAAAGTAAAGAGGGTAATAAAGCCCCACTGCTCGTTTGCACAGCTGTCAACGTTTTGCCAATTTGGGGTCATGTGTCTTCCTTCCCCCTCCACTGCTCCTTTTTTTTTTGAAGGCAGGCTGGGGGAGCTTTGGCTGAAACATCTTATGGCAAATTCTTGACATGAAGTGAGGTTTCCTGGAAATACCTCGGGTTGAATGGTGTCTGATTCAGGAGCAGCAGGAGGGATGGTTTTGGAGTTGGTGGGGGGGGCTGCCCAGGCATCCTTGGTGTAGCATGTTGGGGAGGGGACATCGTGGTTGGCAAGGTGGCCAGTGTCCTGAGTCAGTCTGGGTGAAGCTCGGGAATCTGTATGTTAAACTAGTGCTTCGGGTGAGTCTAATGTCCTGGGGTCACTCTCTGGGGGAACTGTTTTAGGAAGGGTTTTGGCTCAGAAGTAGAGGAAGGGAAGGAGCTGGACAGAAGTCGGAGCAGCTGGGGGCTGGAGGCTCAGGGGAACGTTTCCAGTAGTGATAGTGTGGCCGCTTAGCTGCCCCTGTGTGCAGACCCCCCCACCCCTCCACTGCCTGCCAGCTCACGGGCCCCCACCACCAGGAGGGACGTTGCTCATGCCGTGCGTGTCTGTGTTTAGAATGGCATCATCACCGGCGTATACCCGGCGAGTCCCTCCAGCTGGCTCATCGTGGTTGTGGGCGTGGTATCAACAATGTACACCAGGATCGACCCCTCTTTGGGAATAATTGCAAAAATCAATCGGACCCTTGACAGGACGTAAGTAATCCTTTCAAATCTCCAACCGTCTAGGGAGTTATTGACTTCTTTGTTGCTGACGTTTTCATGTCTTCTCACACGTCATGGCTGTTGTGGATTCAGTTTGAGGCTTTTGCTGTGGTTGTCATGTCGGCTTTCTCCCCATTTCCTGGACTGGTATGAAGGTCCCCTCGGGCGTTTGGGGACCCTTGTGGCCCTTTCTCTGGAGACCAGGGACAAGAAGGGCAGCCTTGGTCCTGGGGTACCCGCCAGGACATGTCAGGGCCCGAGGTGGGAGCCAGCAGTGGCAGTCAACTTAGCCTGGCCAGGGGGACCCTCGAAACGAATTTCTGCCCCAGGAGCCGGTTCTGGACAAGGTCTCTTCCCTGCACTGGGGTCCGTCCTGGAGTTCTGGGACCCCGGGAACTGACTGCTGTCGGGGGCTCTGGGGAGACCTCAGCCCCTCAGCTCCCTGTCTGATTGGCTTAGAACACCGGCGGGACCCCAGCACTCTCCTGGTTGCTGTAGATTTTTCTAGAAGCTTTTTTAATACCATGATATTCGGCCAGGCGGGGCCTTGGGTTGATATTTTTCTTGCAAGGTACGTGGTGCTGGGGTCTCATGCCAGAATGTTGGCCGTGCCCTCGAGGGCATTTCTGGAGCCCCTCTTTCTTCCCTCCGGTCCTGGGGGTGGCCCTGGCTCCCGTGTAGCCTCTCCTGCCGTTTGGCCCCTGCGCTGCAGTGACCTCTCTCCCTGGGGTCTCCGACATGAAAAAGTGAGGAAATGTTCAGAGGTGCAGACTCCTGCCCAGAGTCGCAAAGAGGGCAAGTGGGGAGCTGGAATCCAGACCCAGCTCCGCGTGGTCGGACACCTGTGCTTCCTTCAACGTGCCCTGAGCCTCCCCTCGGAGAACCTTCTTGCCAGGCAAACGCAAAAAACCAGCACCTCTGGGGGCTTCCCTGGTGGCGCAGTGGTTGAGAGTCCGCCTGCCGATGATGCAGGGGACACGGGTTCGTGCCCCGGTCCGGGAAGATCCCACATGCCGTGGAGCGGCTGGGCCCGTGAACCATGGCCGCTGAGCCTGCGTGACAGGCTCTGCAACGGGAGAGGCCACAACAGTGAGAGGGCCGGGTACCGCAAAAAAAAAACCCAGCACCTCTGCCTTACTGGTGTTTGAGTGGCCAAATGATGGGACATACACAGGGCTGTTTCCATTACCCCATTTGTGATGGCAGCCGTGGCTCTGGAAGGCACATTTACAATGTTTGTTTTGGCTGTACCAAGCAGCTTGTGGCGGGATCCTAGTTCCCCGACCAGGGATTGAACCCGCGCCCTCGGCAGTGAAAGTGCCAAGTCCTAACCGCTGGGCCGCCCGGGAAGTCCCGTGGAAGACATATTTTTATCTTCTGGTTGGAAAGTACTCGTGCCTCCAGCTCGGCTGTGGCTGTCCCCTGCCAGACCTTTGATCCTATTCCTGTGTTGCTTGTTAACACCGGAGGACGTCGTACGTCTGTTACTAGGGAAATAATAGTCCCCAAGTCCTCGTCCCGTGCTTGGGCTTTGCTTTTTGCGCCACGGGTTTTGGGAGGCAGGTGGGGTCTGTGAGGGATGGGGTGCATCCCAGGTGTGTCTACGGGGTCCCTGGGCCGTAGCTACAGGGTCGGGGCTGGGCCTGAGCTAAACAGATGAACTTCTGGGCCTTTTACTAAATCAGTTGGTTGTTTGGATTTGAATATCGTTCTTTCAGAAAAGAACAGGAAAGTAACGTGGCCAAATGTGACATAAAGGAAAGCTCCCAGCTCAGGACTGAATTTGATTCCGATCACTCTAAAGAGATGATTAAGCGGTTTTAAGTGAAAGGTCTGAATCTTCTTACGTTGCTTTGAGCGGGTGCCCCTCACTCCTGAAAGCTGCCCCACATTCATGGTGTCCAGGGAGACGCGAGAGTCACCGCGAGTCCAGCTGAGCCCCTCGGAGCCTCCGGCCACCTCGGGATCGCTGGCTCCTGCCTTTATAAGCGTCCGCAGGGCCCAGGATACAAAGCCCTGTCATTGCAGTGGAAGCACGCCTGTGCTGGACGCCTGCCCGACTCCTTGCTCTGCCTGGGGGCCGGGAAGCCAGGCAGGGACCCTGTCGCTCTCACCTCCCTGCCCCAGGCTCTCTCTTCCCCTCCTTTATTTCCGGGGAGCCGCAGGCCTGCGCCCCCCTGCAGACAGTTCACCTCCGATTTCCTGTCTGCTTGTGTTTAACACAATTTTTTAATTTACTTTTGAATGGGGGCTGTCTCTTTGCACTGGATTATATTTAGAAGTGTTGCCTATTTAAAGCCCTTTCTAATCTGGGTCTTTATAAGATTTGTTTCTTTGTCCCTCTAAACCAATTGTGGTAAACTGGGCCATCCCTGGCCCAAATTTAGAAAGACCAGGTGAAGGGGCCAGCGTCTTCCAGGTTCAAGGGCTGTTCTGCAAAGTCTTCCTGGAGAGGGTTCCCAACGTCCTGAGGTTGCAGCTTCCCCGAATGCAGGTGTACGGCGTGCTCTGTGTAAGCCCATCCCCTGCAGCCTCGGAAGGGGCATGCCCTTTAACAGAAAGCTATTAAAGCTGATGCTTGCTGTCAAAGTGCCTGTGTGCATATATATAAAAAAAGCTGGGTGACTTCCCTGGTGGTACAGTGGTTAAGAATCCGCCTGGCAATGCAGGGGACACGGGTTCAAGCCCTGGTCCGGGAAGATCCCACATGCTGCGGAGCAACTAAGCCCGTGCGCCACAACTGCTGAAGCCCGTGTGCCTAGAGCCCACGCTCCGCAACAAAGAGTAGCCCCCGCTCGCCACAACTAGAGAACGCCTGCATGTAGCAACGAAGACCCAACACAGCCGAAAAATAATTTTTAAAAAAAGAAAAAAATGTTTTAAAAAATGCTGAACACATCATTTGTTAATGTAAAAATACTACTTGATTTTTGTGAATCAAGTGGGTGTGTCTTTTCCAAGTTCAGTGACATAGGACTTAGAAGTCTAAAGCATAGATTGTCTGAAAGACAGGTTCTTAAATCCAAACTTGCTTGTAGATTAGACCATCAGAAAAGAAGGTAGAGGTTTAAAGTAGAGACTACAGTTAAACTTGAGTGCAAGAACTGACAGGTTATAGAAAGAGACGTTTTGAAGCAGACGTTTTGCCAGTATTTTACTTTTCGTTTCTGTGTTCCTGAAGTAAGAGAAGACGTTTAATTGGTGGTTTCCAAATATTGGCGAAACCTTTAGGTTAAGGATATAATTGACGTAAAACATTGTATTAGTTTTTAGGTGTATAACATAATGGTCTGATATATGTCTATATTGCAAAATAATTACCAAAGTTTTGTTAACATCCGTCACCAAATATAGTTACAAATTGAAAATGTTTTTTAGATTTCATGTATAACTGAGGTTGTACAGTATGTGTCTTTCTTTTTTCAACATTTTTAAAAAAATTGAAGTACAGTTAATGTATGATATTGTGTTAGTTTCTGGTGTACAGCAAAGTGATTCAGGAATATATACATATATATATTATAGTTTTCTATATCTGTGAGTCTGTTTCTGTTTCATTAAAAAGCTCATTTGTGTCATATATTAGATTCTACATTTAAGTGATATCATATGGTATTTGTCTTTCTCTGTCTGACTTATTTCACTTGGTATAATGCCCTCAAGGTCCATCCATGTTGTCACAATGGCAGGATTTTCTGCTTTTCTTCCTAGCTAAATAATATTCCATTGTATTGATACATACCCACCACCTCTTCTTTATCCATTCGTTTGTCCGTGGACACTTAGGTTTCCATATCTTGGCTGTTGTAAATAGTGCTGTCGTGAACATGGGGTGATTTCATTTTCTTCAGATAAAAGCCCAGAAGTGAAATTGTTGGATCATATGGTAGTTCTATTTTTAATTTTTTTTTTTTTGAGGAACCTCCATACTGTTTTCCACAGTGGCTGCATCAATTTACATTCCCACCAACAGCGCGTAAGGGTTCCCCTTTCTCCGCAACCTCGCCAGCATTTGTTATTTAAATTATTTTTATTTTGAAAATATATTGTGGGTTCCAAAACAACTAAAACTACAGCCCACAAAGGTGAATGAGTAGCTGCATTTCTTCTCATTTTTGAAGTCCCATCTTTACCAGGTAATATATTACTCTCCTTAGCAAATGAAAACATTTTCTTCGTCAGTTTTCGATTTAAATGATCATTTTACATCCTCAGTGTCTACGTGTATTCATGGTAAGTGTTCCTACCCAGATCGAAAACAAGCTCTTTTGATCTAAATAGTTGAAGTAATAGTTGTGCCAGTTGATCTGCGTTTCTTGTGCATCCTGGTGAAACCCCAAGGTGTGTTTAAGGAAAAAGCGTCACGAGTAGCAGGAAGGGAAGGTGCAGGATTGCTGCCGGCTCCCAGCCCAGGAGAAAGCAGGTCAGTCTGGGGCTGAGCTCTCATCGCGGACGGGCCACCGCTTCCCCCGTAATCTCCGTCCTCATTCCCGGGCCTGGAGGAGGTCGTCCACGCTCCCCAGGTGTGCAGATTAGCCTTGGTTGTTTCGAGGACCAGCAAAGCAGATGCGGCTGGTTCATCTCAAATCCAGGAGAGAGAGGGCTGAGTCTTCTGAGAGTTGACCTAACATGGGTTGTCGTCTCCCTGATCAGGCCTGACTCCGATTGGGGTCTGTGGCCTCAGCTGTGTCCACAGGAGACCACCCACCTTGTAGCACGTGGCGCCTCTCGGCGCCATTGCCCGTGGCCTCCTTTCCACGCGGACGAACCTGTGGCTTGTCTGGTCTTGTCTCGGCAGTGGCTACATGTCCAGCCAGACGAAGAAGGTGGTCAGCGGCGTCCTCTTCGGCACGGGCCTGTGGGTGGCCCTCATCTTCACCATGCGCTACTCTCTGAAGGTGCTGCTGTCCTACCACGGCTGGATGTTCGCCCAGCACGGCAAGATAAGCCGCGCCACCAAAGTCTGGATGGTAATGATGCGAACTCGCCCCAGGGCACAGCTGGGGTGGGCGTTTCTAACCCGCTCTCTCGAGGTATGCCTGACACCTGCGAAGCCGCAGCTCTGTCACAGCCTGATGTGTTCGGAGATCAGTGTGCACTCGTGACGCCTTCATCACTGCCAAGGCCACAGATTTATCCACTCTCCAGAAGTTTCCTCGGGCCCTGCTTAGGCCTCTTGCCTTTGGCCGTAAGAGCATTTAACGTGAGATCTGCCCTCTTAGCAAATTCGGAGGAGCCCAGCACAGGAGTGTTGGTTCCAGGCCCGATGCCTTAGGGTAGGTCTCCAGGACGTACTTATTTCTTGGAACCGAAACCTTGTCCCTTTTAACCATCCCGCAGCCCCGTGTCCCCCAGCCCCCGGCAGCCCCCATCCCTCCTTGCTGCTTCCACGGTTCTGCGGACCTGTGAGACCACGCAGGATGTGTCCTGTGCCTGGCCCATCCGTCAGCTCCACATCTGGTGTGGGAGGCTTTTCCTTCTGAAAGGAAGGTCCTCGCTGGGCCTTTTCCCCTGGGTGACTTTTTTTTTTTAATTAATTTTTGTTGGGGTATAGTTGATTTACAGTGTTGTGTTAGTTTCAGGTGTACAGCACAGTGAGTCAGTTATACATATACACAGGTCCATTATACATATATCCATTCTTTTGTAGACTCTTTCCCGTATTGGTCATCACAGAGTGTTGACTAGAGTTCCCTGTGCTCTACAGTCCCCTTGGTGACTTGAGCGTTGCCCTGTACATGCCAGAGAGCTCTGATTCAGCGTGCCTCCTTGTTTGGGCCAGACGCTCTTTTTCTCTAACGGTCTTAGTGTGTTCTGAACATCTGGTATTAATGTCTGCTGGGTTTCTCATCCATGTCACTCATCAAATAAAAGTACCATCCGGCCGCCTCTTTGTAGCTTTTCTAACCTTAGCCGACCAGTTGACCGGGACTCGCTGACTCACCCTTAGCTTCTAGTACCTTCCATCAGCTCACCTCAGCCCTTAGTCCGCCTGTCACTTACCGGCCACGTGCGTGGAGGTTTGTCCCGTGATGGGTTCATCGGTGGCTGAATGCTGTCCCCTGGGGCTCCTCGTGAAAGGAGCAGGCACCCTCGTGCCCAAGCCCACCGTACTCCCTGGGCTTCACTCTTTCCCGAACCGACTTCCTGCTGTTGCTTGGATGTAAGATTTCTGATTTCCAGAGAAGTAGAATTCAGCTCCCAGGAGAGATTCTGAGATGGTTTCCATGCTTTACAGAGCAAGGTAAACGACCTTCCCCAGGGTGGCCTTCATGGCTGGTGTCCAGGTGAGTCCCACCTGCTCTTCGACATCAAGAATCACCCCCCTGTCCACACACACACTGTGAGCCCTAGAAGTTCCTTTGAAGTCTGGTCTGCATGAGATGACCAGTCATCACAGCAAGTTTAGATCATTCCAGACTAGAGCAGGCAAGTATGTGCCGCCACCAGGCTTGATACTGACCGAAGGGGCTGCACTTGGCTCCAGGCCCCGGGAGCCAATCCTGAAACGGAGGGCCTTGCAGAAGTAGGTGGGTGGAACTTACCCGCCGTGCAGAAGTGCAGTCAGACCCAGTGTCAGGGTGCCCGGGGGACAGCACCGCCTGGACAGGGCAGGACGTCTCAGGCATCTGTCAGACCTAGGGTTTTGTTCACCCTGGGTCTTATTTGGGGTTACTTGTTTGCTGAGGCCTGCAAGTGTAGGGGCGGAAAATGGACTAGAGGAAATGAACCAGCACTGAAAATCAGTCCGCGGTCGGCAAGTTGTATATCCTGGAGAACTGGTTTCGGATCTCTGACAGAGCTCGTCTTTGAGAATGTACCTTTTTTTTTTTTTTTTAAAGGGTATGGTCAAGATCTTTTCAGGCCGTAAACCTATGTTGTACAGCTTCCAGACATCTCTGCCACGCCTGCCGGTCCCAGCCGTCCAAGATACCGTTAACAGGGTAGGTGCGGCTTCACGCGTCCCCAGAACGCCCGCTCTGAAACGTTAAGGTCTGTGACTCGATGGGACTTCCCTGGCGGTCCAGTGGTTAGGCCTCTGTGCTCCGAATGCAGGGGGCACGGGCTGGATCCCTGGTTGGGGAACTAAGATCCCGCGTGCCCCACGGCATAGCTGGGAAAAAAAAAAAATCTCATGGCAAACCCAGGGCCCAGCAGCAGTTTTGTGTCCCGTAAGTTTGCTTATGCACGTGGTAGATGCGGTTGTGTGCTGTGAACTGCTACCTGCCTGCTCTTACCTGCAAGGGCCAGAGCAGATCGACATGGGGACCCCGAAAATTCTGAACTGGAGGCCTGGCCTTGACCTGGTGGCGTGACCTTCTCCGTCCCTATCATTCTGGCTCCTTTCCCGTCCTGGTGTCCTGAACACACCAGCCTTTGGTCCTACCCTTGGCTCTCAGGGCCTCCCACCCATCTCATTGGCACCTGTGAAGGCGCTTAGGTGAGAGTAGAGCTCTTATTAAGGACCAGATGATGGAGAAAAAAATACACATTGAAAGTTCCTTGTCGATCAAACCTCGATCTTGTCAGTCTAGCATCCACTTTGATGATTTTTGTGGTGATTCAAGATCTGGGAGCTTGTATGCCAGTAAAGGACAAAAAAGTTTACTTGTTGAGTTATCACTGACCTGAAACATCCTTTAGTATTGGAGTTAGCTACCTTGTGTGAAGACCTGCCTTTGTCTAAGGCACGAGGAAGGAAACCATCTGTTTTAACTAGGCTTATGTTTTTTCCATCAACCCCAGTACCTGGAATCTGTGAAGCCTCTTATGAAGGAAGGAGACTTTACACGGATGACAGCTCTGGCACAAGATTTTGCTGTCAATCTCGGGCCGAGATTGCAGTGGTATTTGAAGCTAAAGTCCTGGTGGGCTACCAATTATGTGAGTATACATACACGCTATTTTTCTTGGTGGAATTTTCTGTAGGAGCATATAATCTGTTCCATGAGCCAGCTAGCTTCCCTGCGCATGGCGGGTGGGAGGAGACGTTGGCTGATGAAATGAGGCCGGGGTGGGGGAGGGGGGATGAGGTTTTGAGGAATGGCTAGCTTGGAGGAGAAGGTGTGACCCAGACACACCCGGTGGGTGGGGCTGCAAGTGGGCGGTGGCTGGAGAAAACCCGCCAGAGGCCACGGTGGGTGGGGCAGGTCGCCTTCAAGTTTGATCCTGCGCTGGTTACATGGGCGTGTTGAGTTTGTAAACATTTTCACACGTACGCTTAGGTTCTTAGATGCGCACTGTTCTGTATGTGTATGTACTTTACAAAGTGAGGGAATCGTGATCCTTGGGTCCTGGAGGTTGTGGATGTGGCTGGGACGAGGTTGCTGGCCTTCTAGGGGACATCGGGAGGACAGCACACATGGACCCTGTGTGGCTCTGAAAGGGAACCGAGCACGGCTGAGTCAGTGGCTGCCTTGGGGAGTCTTGGCGGCAGAAGGCGAGAAGCAGTCTGTGGGGTGGTTTGGGGTGTTGTTGATGGTCAAGAAATGTTAGCAGTCCGACATTTATCCCTTCTTTTCCGTTTGGTCTTTTTTTTTTTTTTTTTTAAACCCTGTATAAAATGAAGATGATCTACCTTCTAGCTATGTCTTGACTCAAATAAAACCGCTTTCCAGTTCCTTCCCACTGTTCTGCATTCCATCTAGTTAGGGCTGTCTTGGCCCCCAAGAGAGGGAGAAATGATGTCAAACATACATGACAAAGCACGAAATGCACCCTCCCCGAGCCCCCCACACCCCGCCTCCGCCCTGGGCAGCCTGGTTAAGCCTGTCGGTTGGTCTCTCCTGTGTGCACCTGACAGGTGAGTGACTGGTGGGAGGAGTACATCTACCTCCGAGGACGAGGGCCACTGATGGTGAACAGCAATTACTACGCGATGGTGAGTCCCGAGCGGTGTCTGATGGAGACGATGCACCAGGGTGGCCTCTTCCCGGCCCTGTGGGCTGCCTGGGGACGCTGTGGGTTTCCCCGTGCTCCTCTGGCCCTGCCGTCCCCGTCCGAGGCCTCACGCCCCTAGCAGGGAGCCCAGGACCTGCTTTGCACACTGGAGAGCCCCGTGGATGTCCTTTTGGAATTGCCAGGTAGCTCAAGGCACCCACCAATCTGCTGCAGAGAAATTCGGATCGCACAGGTCCTCTCGTGGCGACTGACTTTCCTCGTGGCAGCGAACCTCTCCCTCTTTTCCTTCCCTCTGTTTTCCTGATGGAGCCTGCGTGGCGGTGAACGATCACATCCCTGCCCACCCCGAAAAGCTCAGGGTCTGTGGGGCGGCTGAGAGTTTGTCCACACGCTGAGCTTTGTTCTTCTGGGCCCTGGGACGCCAGGGGTGCTGCGCTGAGTGTTGTTTTCACATCTCCTCGGTCTTTCTTGCCTTTTGAGACATAGGTGGTCTGCAGAGCACACCCTGTTATTTTGTTAGAAGCACCTCATTGGGGTCTAATAAGTGGCCTTAAATAACTGGTGAATCTGTCTTTCCCTTTCTTTCTGCTCTTTGCTTCCTTTGAGTTTTTCCACCTTCTTCTGTCTGTTTGCTTTTTCTGTTTTTCTCCTTTAAAATTTCTACTGTTTTAAAAAAATTTTTTTTCCATTGGAAACAATCGCAAACTTAGAGAAAAATTGTTGGTGTGGCCCAGAAGACCACTGTTTGAGAGTGAGCTGTCCACCTGGTGCCCTTTCGTTCCTGAAGACTTTGGTGTCTACTTCCCACGTAATCAGGGGCAGCCCTGCACATAGGTTCTCTCAAAATACAGTTGAGACAAGCATCCCTTGGACTTGAAAAATGTAGACACTTAGAAATGTGTTCCCAGGTTTAGAAAGTTGCAAGCACTGCTCTATATAAAAGGTTGTTTTAACCTTTGGTTCCTTCTCATTCAGAAAACTTCCTAATTATCTCATTGCTCCTTTTAATTTCTGCTTTCCTTTTGATGCATTCTATGAGGATAACTGGGGTGAAGCGCTGTTATCTTTTTTTTTTTTTAGGCTTGAGTTATATTTATTTACAATTCACTTTTAAAATATACTGTTACCTTTCCTAGCCCAAGAATTATCTGGGGGCTTGAAACGTGAACACAAGAAAACTGAAAAAGTGTAGAACATGAAAACGATTTCTTTTCCAGCAGAGCAGATGTCATTAACACATGTACAGAAATATTTTAACTGTGTGTTGACGTTCACTTGTCTCTTCCGATGCACATTCTCTCTGCTGTCGTGTGTTTTCTTGTATCAGGATTTGCTGTACATCACGCCGACTCACATTCAGGCAGCGAGAGCAGGCAACGGTATCCATGCCATCCTGCTTTACAGACGCAAACTGGACCGGGAGGAAATCAAACCGGTACGGAAACAAACTGCTTTCTAAACAATTCTTTTCGAGCAGCTTTATCAAGGTGTAACTGACGTACTGCACACGTTTGAAGCGTCCGCTTTGCTAAGTTCTGATGTACTGATGTGTATCTCTGTACTCGTAAAACCATCGCCATAGTTGAGTTAGTGAACCGCCCCCAAGAGTTCGCTGGCGTCCCTTTCCACCGCCCCCCACCGTCGCCCTGACCTGCTTTCTGTCACTCTAGGTTAGCTTTGCATCTTCTAAAACTGGTGAATGGAATTTGACAACATGCATTTTTTTTTTTTTTTTTGGTCTAGCCTCTTTCACTCAGCATAATTACTTTGAGATTTAATTCTCCTCTGTATCCTAAATGGATATATGTTTGATGTATTTTAGTTCTGCAGTCTGTCCTACAAAGAAACCCTCACTTGCTTGTGAAGGAAATAACATAGCTGTCTAGCTACTCACGAGAAGGCATTTTTTCCCTTCTTTTTCCTTTTTTAAAATTTTTATTAGAGTATAGTCGTTGTGGTAGTTTCAGGTGTACAGCAAATTGAATCAGTTGTGCATATACGTATATCCACTCTTTTTTAGCTTCTTTTCCCATGTAGGCCATTACAGTGTTGAGCAGAGTTCCCTGTGCTATACAGCAGGTCCTTATTAGTTATCTGTTTATATATAGTAGTGTGTATATGTCAACTCCAATCTCCCAATTTATCCCTCCCCACCGCCGGCATTTTTTTTTTTCTTAAATACCCCTTTGGTTTAAGTGTCAGTTTATAAATGACCCATTAGGGTGTGTTATTTGGGAATAAGAAGCAGGATGTTGTACGTTGGCCTGGTTCTGCAGACTCCAGGGCAGCACGGTGTCCCAGGGAACCACCATTCTTTATAGCGTTTGGAAAAGATGAAGTCCAGCCACGCTATGTGCACAGAAAAGAAATCCATCCTTTAAATGTGTGGACTGGGTCTGCTCCTCGGATTTTTGTTTGAAACATGCTTCTATTACAGATTTTTCTTTTGGGATCTACAGTTCCGCTCTGCTCCGCCCAGTGGGAGCGAATGTTTAATACTTCTCGGATCCCAGGAGAGGAAACAGGTGCGTGACCTGCTCGGGGCTCCTTTGGGAATCAGAACGTTCCACCCTTATGCTCAGGAGTTGTTGGAGGAGACCACACTGATGAGCGCTGACCTTCTAAGATTCCAGAGATTTCAGGCTCGTCAACCTTCCTTCTGCTGAATTTCCTTTGTCTTTCTGAGGCCTGGACAGTTGACTGATTTTCAGACCTCAGTTTCTCTTCGGTTGAAGGCTGTCTTATGGTGGAGTTTTTTCTAGGTTGGGTTAGGAATATTCCTGATTCTTCATCTGGATCTTTCAGGGGCGTTTTGCTCTGGCTCCCACGCAGGGCTTATGGTGGAAAGCGCCCTGGATCGTGCTCAGGGGAACCAGATTTGTGGTTCAGCAGCTCACTTCCGGCAGCCTGACCTGGGACACCTGACCCGCCTCCTTTCCCACTGCCCAGCATAGGGGGGCCACATCTGTCCCAGCCGGGACACCCTCAAGAATGTAAGGGAGAGACAGTGGCGCCCCCTGGGTCCATCCCAGGCCCGCCAGGGCTCAGGCTTAGCGAGGGTTGCGTCCTTCGCTCCAGGGGACACGTCCAGCGAGCGGCCGAGCAGAGCTTAGCACTCAGGCCTGTCTGATCCCAGAGCTCTCGATCGGGCGCTCTCCCAAGTCCTCTGCGGACCTTCGGGAAGTGGACGCGTGAGCTGGGCGGAGTGATGCGGGCAGAAGAATTGGTGCTGTCACGGGCGGTTTCCTCCCCTCCCCTAACCGGGTGCCTCCGGATTCTGTCTCCCCCACCCCCTCCCCAGACACCCTCCAGCACCTCAGGGACAGCAGGCACATCGTCGTGTTCCACAAAGGCCGCTACTTCAAGGTCTGGCTCTACCACGACGGCCGGCTGTTGAAGCCCCGCGAGATCGAGCAGCAGATGCAGAGGATCCTGGATGACCCGTCGGAGCCCCAGGCTGGCGAGGCGAAGCTGGCGGCCCTCACGGCGGGAGACAGGTGTGCAGCCCCTCTGTGATGCCGTTGTGTCTGGGGGCCATCGGGGGCGGGTGCCCCGAGTGCTGTCCTCACCCAGGGTCCCATCTGGCGGGGAGGTGTGTCCACTACTGCGGTGCTTGGCTTGGCTCTGTCCCCTGGGAGCGGGCTCTGCCCCCACCCTCAGGTCCCCTTGGACATCTCTGTGGGACAGGCAGGCGTGCATGTGCATGGGTCCCAGGGCACGTGACACGAGGAAGGAGGTAGGCGTCTTCCCCGGGCTGCGGCATATTTAATCTAGAAACAGACGTGTTTAACCAGGGCCTCTGTGTTAGGGTTAACTTCCTGCCTCGTCTGAAGCTCGAGAACCTGGCTTGTGCAGCCTCGGCTCTGATACCTTTGGGGCTGGATAAGTCTGTTTTAGGTGGCGGAGGGGAGCCCTGTCCTGTGCACCGTAGGGCGCTAAGCAGCATCCTTGGCCTCTCCTACCGGATGCCAGTAGCGACCCCCAGCGTGGCAAGCAGATCTGTCTTCAGGCTTTGCCAGGGCCGCTGGGGGCAGTGTGGTCCCTGGCTGAGGACCCCTGAGGTCAGCAGTGTGGCCACCGTTAGGGCAGCACCGGGAATACGGCGGTGAGTGACCGACCTGTGGAGAAGAGGAAGATGCCCGGGTGAGGGCACACAGAGGCCGGCAGTGAGCCGTGGGGACCGACAGGCCGCAGAGGTGTCCGGGGAGCAGATGCTGGGAGCCGTGGAGTGGGCCGGGGCGCCGGAACTCCGGGTGGGATGGGTCCCATGTGCCCGGCTGTACTTGGGCTTGATTCTGTGATGGGCTGCTGTTAAAGGGGCCGTGTTAGGCTGGCGCGACCTGAGCAGACTTGGGCGATCGTTCTGGTCCAGGGGCTCCTGGAAGCAAGATCCTTGCCGCTTGAGGACCAGAAACAGGCAGTGTGAGTAGGAAGGGAGGCTCAGTCCGAGAAGCTGGAGTGGTTGGCCATCTCTGGGGGGCAGAGACTCAGCTGGAACAGAGGAGCCGTGTGTCCTGGGGAATGAGCCCTGGGTGCTGATTGAGTGTCATTGGGGCACCCAGTTGGGCAGAGGTGGGGCGGGGCGGGATGCAGGCTCAGTGAGCTCCACCCTGATGCCCCCCCCATGGGGGCATCGCCCATTTCATCTGCCTGAGCGCTGACGCTGTCCCCAGGCACTGAGGAGAGCGGTTGAGGCTGAGCCTGTGATGGGACCCGTTGTGTTTATGGCCGTTTTGGCCCCATGGGCGGCCTCAGCTGAGCACTCGGTGCACGGGGAGAAGAGGGTGGGAGACAGAGGCCAAGTGGCCCTGACGTGGAAGGGTGGGCGGGGGCCTGAGTGGGGGGGCCCAGGAGCCATTCGGGGAAGCCACGGCTGGGGTGGCTCTCAAGAAGCGGGCGTCCCGTTAGCTCTGTGTACCCCACGTAGGGCGGGACGGAAAAGGATCCCTGAATTCCGCTCCCGGGGCGCCCCTTATCACAGGGGTGTCGTGCGGTGTTTGTAGCATGGACGCGTGCACCTGGGGCAGGCTGGCCTGGGTAGGAACCCAGCCTGCCACGAAGGAGCTGTGACTTCACCTCTGTGCCTCATTTTCATCTGAAAAATGGGACAGTGGTGTCGGGGCCCGTGAGCTCGTCCCAGCACCAGGGAAGTGCTCTTGGCCCTCACTGTGGCTTCCGTGGGGTGGTTCCGTGGAGGGGGGCTGGGCGCGGGGCTGGGAAGGATGTGAGGGGGGCCCTGCCTGCCTGTGGGTCCGCTGCCCTGGACGGCGGAGCTTGGGGCCCGTCTGGATTCTTGTCCTTCACTCGGCATTTATGGACGAGGTTCCATGCCTGCGACCGCCCTGGAGCCAGGTACAAGGAGAAGGCGAGGCCCCTGCCCGCAAGCAAAGCAGCCCAGCCGGCAGGCAGGTGGGGGCCTGCAGATGCAGGAAGTCGCAAACGTGTAGTTTTCCTTAAACCCTTACAACACGGGAAACTGAAAACCGTTGTCGTTTCAAACATCCCACCTAAAGAGATGTCACCAAACTGCTGCAGGTTTTTTTATATGTTTCTTTTTCATTTACTTCTTTTCATTTTTGGCTGCGATGGGTCTTCGTTGCTGCGCAAGGACTTTCTCTAGTTGCGGCGAGCGGGGGCTGCTCTTTGTTGCGGTGCGCGGGCTCTAGGCGCGCGGGCTTCTGTAGTTGTGGCACGTGGGCTTCAGTAGTTGCGGCTCATGGGCTCAGTAGTTGTGGCACATGGGCCCTAGAGCGCAGGCTCAGTAGTTGTGGCGCACGGGCTTAGTTGCTCCGCGGCATGTGGGATCTTCCCGGACCAGGGCTCAAACCCGTGTCCCCTGTGCTGGCAGGTGGATTCTTAACCACTGCGCCACCAGGGAAGTCCCTGCTGCAGGTTTAACTGTATTTAATCCTCGCTACAGAGTCCCCTGGGCCAGGTGTCGCCAGGCCTATTTTGGACATGGGAAGAACAAGCAGTCTCTGGATGCAGTGGAAAAAGCCGCGTTCTTCGTGACATTGGACGAAACAGAACAAGGGTATAGGGAGGAAGACCCGGTTACGTCGATGGATAGTTACGCCAAGTCTCTGCTGCACGGCAGGTGTTTCGACAGGTATCATGCTTACCTTCTGAAACACAGTGGTTTGCCTGTGGACTTGGAAGAAATGTTACACGTGGCTGACACCCAGCCGCAAGCATATATCTACGCTCTTAAGGAATAAGGCTAGCGTGAAAATATGACTGGTAACTCTCTTCTTTCCACCAAAACTGTTACACACACACAGCTTAAGCAGCAGCTTTGAGGTCCTTCCCCTCTCTGTGCACGACACCTCCACTTGGAGTTGCTCGTGAGGAGTGGCTGTGGGTCACCTGGAACCAGGTGGGGGAAGGTGGTACCCGGGGTCTGACCTGGATGTCGGCTCTGGCTTTGCTCACCGAGCGTGTGATTGTGGTGAGGCTCTTCCACCTCCTGGAGGCTCCTTTGCCTTGTCTGTAAAGTGAGGTCCTGCCTGCCCATCAGGTTGGGGGTGAGGATTGGCTGGGGTGGGGGAGGGGTGCGGCAGGCACAGTTGGTCTTCCGTATCCGCAGGTTCAGCTAACTACAGACCGTGGACCGTTGTTTAAGAGCCTCGGTTGTGGAGCCTGCGGATACGAAGGGCCAACTGTGTGGGGCTGGAGCATCCTCAGGTTTTTGGTATCGGCAGCAGGTCCTATGACCAACCCCCCGGCAGATACCGAGGGACGACTTTGCAGCCTCCTACTTCTCCGCAGTTGCCTTGTGCATCCTTTTTTGTTACAATGATAACGCCCTGTTCTCCTGCTGTCCGGTACCTGAATGCATATCTCAGTGTCTTATCTGCTTTTATTGTCACCTGCAGAGACCCGTTCACCCCTGCGGGTGCCAAGTCAGCGAGCCCATCCAGAGGAAAACAAATACATCGTTTGGGTTTATTTTTGTCTTTGTAAACATGTAAGTCACATAAACATTTTTGTTTCGTGTAGGTGGTTTGATAAATCGATCACATTTGTCATCTTCAAAAACGGCAAAATGGGCATAAACGCGGAGCACTCCTGGGCCGACGCCCCCATCATCGGTCACCTTTGGGAGGTGAGTGTCTGCAGGTTTAACCTGAGTGTGGAAATTGCTGTTGGGATTTCTGAATTTTTAACTTCATAGTATCTGTCTGGTCATAATAAGTGTTTTCAGCGGGTGTCGGCACCGAATGTAAAGTTAAAACAGTAACGGAAGTCATTCCTGTCTTCATTCCCTACGGCTGAGGTTCCTTAAATGGAAACATTTAATGTCATGTCGTGATGGAGCTAAAATAGTGAGATGGCCTCAGCTCCAACGCAGTGACATCAGGGTGGAACTGAAGCTCAGTTATTTTGAAATAAACCACCCCTTCTTTGCTGTGTTTTCTAGATTTTCCTATCTGCCGAGCGTTAGGCCAAATAAAGGCAAGGGTATTAAAAATCTTGGTTTATAAAAATGCAGCGTGCCTTTTACCACTTCACTTAATTCTTAGAATTACCAAGTTCTAAGAAAACCCACCAAATCCTTGTCATCCTGTCCCTCCACCTAATATTTTATTTTTATTCTTTTGGCTGTGCCGTGCGGCATGTGGGATCTTAGTTCCCTGACCAGGGATCGAACCCGTGCCCCCTGCAGTGGAAGCGTGGAGTCTTAACCACTGGACCACGAGGGAAGTCCCCCACCTAACATTTTAAAATACAGTGAGGGGCTTCCCTGGTGGCGCGGTGGTTGGGAGTCCGCCTGCCGATGCAGGGGGACACGGGTTCGTGCCCCGGTCTGGGAGGATCCCGCATGCCGCGGGGCGGCTGGGCCCGTGAGCCATGGCCGCTGAGCCTGCGCGTCCGAAGCCTGTGCTCTGCAGCAGGAGAGGCCACAACAGTGAGAGGCCCGCGTACCGCAAAAAAAAAATAAATAAAATAAAATAAAATAAAATACAGTGCATATTGGCCCTGCCACTTTTAAACTGTTTTAAAATTCATTTGTGTCTGAGCTGTTTGACCTGTGTCATGTTTGGCATGAAAAGCTGAGTGAAGGTTTTGTTTTCTGAATTCGCCTGTCAGGTTCTTTTGTAAGGAAATTGCTAAATTCTAGGCCTGTCAACAGTGGACTTGACAGAGAAAGACAAGTACTGTACGATATCATTTATATGTGGAATCTAAAAAATAATACACATGAATCTATATACAAAACAGAAACAGAGAATTCCCTGGCGGTCCAGTGGTTAGGACTCTGTGCTCTCACTGCTGAGGGCCCGGGTTCAGTTCCTGGTCAGGGAACCGGAACAAACTTTTTGGCCAATCCAATAGATAAACAACAAGGATTTACTGTATAACACAGAGAACTACATTCAATATCTTGAAATAACCTATAATCTGAAAATATATACATAAGAGGGAATCATTTTGCTGTACACCTGAAACTGACATAATATTGGAAATCAACTATACTTCAATTAAAAAAAAAAAAACAAGGGACTTCCCTGGTGGTCCAGTGGCTAAGACTCCATGCTCCCAATGCAGGGGGCCCAGATTCGATCCCTGGTCGGGGAACTAGATACCGCATGCCGCAACTAAAGATCCCGCATGCCACAACTAAGACCCACGCAGCCTAAATAAATAAACATTAAGATAAATTGGGTGTCTTTAAAAATAAATAAATAAATACAACAACAACAAAAAACAGTGGACTCGACTCAAATTGTGTATCATCCCCTTTGACCAGACTTGAGGTGACTTTGTTGAACGGATAAGCCCCTTTGAGAGTCACAGTGAACACAGTATTTCTGCAATCTTTATGTTGCCGCCGCCCTAATAAATGGAGTGGAACACAGTGACTCACTGTCACTGCCCATGTGGGAGACACACGCCCGTGACCGTGACCGCAGGCCGATCGCCTCACTGTCCCGCCCAGGGCGTAGAGCCCGGGTCTTGTCCCTGAAATCAGATCGTGTAGTGCACTTGTGATGACATCCACAGGGGAGCTCCTGCTGGGTCTTTCCCACTTTACTTGACTGTCTTCCCTGTGGTTAGGGTCTCAGCAAAACCTAACCTGCCGTTCCTTCAGCCAGGGGAGGTTTTCTATGTGGGAAAACCTTTAAAAAGGGGAAAAAAATGCTCCAGTCTAAGACAACGGCAGCGTGGTCCTAAGACATTTATCCATGATAAGAACAACCGGGTATCCGTAAGGCTCATCACCACCCTGGTCTTTGCTTCTGCCGACAAAGGCTTAGAGACCCTTTCAGCTGCAAATCAAGCAAAGATCAGCCCCCCTTCGGCACCACTGGACACCACAACAAGACCGTTTAAGTCTGTTGGCACAGGATAATGATCTAGGTCTGTTACACCCTGTTCCAAGGACTCTCCCAGTAATAAGTGCATAAGAGCTGTTTCTTGGTAAACGGGAAAAGACTCTGAGTCCTAGGCAGTCTGGACTACGTAGGGTACATTTACCAAACAGAGAAATCTACTGGATGCTGACAAGGCCAGGCTTATTTTTTCAGTACTCTGGATAAGATAAGGTAAAGGGATTTAGTCGCAGACCAGGGTGACCAGTTGGAAGTGGCAGTGTTTAACTGTTAACTGCCCAGTAGACAGAATGGCCTGTGACTCCAGGGGTCAGACAGGAGCCCAGTTGCTCCCCGCACGGATGGGAACTGACCCACTGTCTTGTCGTGGAAGCCCACGCCAGAGCCAGTTAAGGGGCCATTACAAGGACGCCACCCATGCCAGCTAAAAACAAATCTGGTCCAGGCTGAATCCTGTTGGCTGTCGGTGTGTTCCTGATGTGTAATTGTGTTGGACTCTTTAGGGGCTCTGACACAGTGCAGACACAGATAGGCTGGGCTCCCTCACCTGCCCAGCTCTGCAGGATGCCGGCCGCACATGCATGTGGCCCCGCTCCACGCTCCCTCATCCTGGAACCCCCCTGCCCCCCTCACCATTTGACAGTATCACCATCTGACCTTGGGTTGTTTTTTTAAATTTTTAAAAAATATTGTAAATTTTATTATTTATTTTGGCTGCGCCGGGTCTTAGTTGCAGCACGTGGGAACTTCCTTGCAGCATATGGACTTCTTAGTTGCGGCATGCATGCGGGATCTAGTTCCCCCACCAGGGATCAAACCGGGGCCCCCTGCATTGGGAGCACCCACTGGACCACCAGGGAAGTCCCTTGAGTTGTTTTTTGTTTGTTTGTTTTGCTTCCCCCACTGGAATGTAAGCTCCCCCAGTGCAGAGATTCCTTTTTTAAAACATTTTTGTTTCTGTTTTATTGGATGTAATTCCCATACCATGAAATTCACCCTCTTAAAGCAAACAGTTCGGTGGCTTTTGTACATTACGAGGTGGTTGTCTATCCATTGCCACTAATTCCAGGACGTTTTTATCACCCCCCTGAGGAAACTCCCCACGCTCAGCCTCTTGCCGCAGCCCTGGGTAACCACTAAGCTCCTTTCTGTCTCTGTCAGTTTGACTCTTCTGGCCATTTCATAGAAACGGAACCACACAGTACGCAGCCTCTTGCCGCAGCCCTGGGTAACCACTAAGCTCCTTTCTGTCTCTGTCAGTTTGACTGTTCTGGCCATTTCATAGAAACGGAACCACACAGTACGCAGCCTCTTGCCGCAGCCCTGGGTAACCACTAAGCTCCTTTCTGTCTCTGTCAGTTTGACTGTTCTGGCCATTTCATAGAAACGGAACCACACAGTACGCAGCCTCTTGCCGCAGCCCTGGGTAACCACTAAGCTCCTTTCTGTCTCTGTCAGTTTGACTCTTCTGGCCATTTCATAGAAACGGAACCACACAGTACGCAGCCTCTTGCCGCAGCCCTGGGTAACCACTAAGCTCCTTTCTGTCTCTGTCAGTTTGACTGTTCTGGCCATTTCATAGAAACGGAACCACACAGTACGCAGCCTCTTGCCGCAGCCCTGGGTAACCACTAAGCTCCTTTCTGTCTCTGTCAGTTTGACTCTTCTGGCCATTTCATAGAAACGGAACCACACAGTACGCAGCCTCTTGCCGCAGCCCTGGGTAACCACTAAGCTCCTTTCTGTCTCTGTCAGTTTGACTGTTCTGGCCATTTCATAGAAACGGAACCACACAGTACGCAGCCTCTTGCCGCAGCCCTGGGTAACCACTAAGCTCCTTTCTGTCTCTGTCAGTTTGACTGTTCTGGCCATTTCATAGAAACGGAACCACACAGTACGCAGCCTCTTGCCGCAGCCCTGGGTAACCACTAAGCTCCTTTCTGTCTCTGTCAGTTTGACTCTTCTGGCCATTTCATAGAAACGGAACCACACAGTACGCAGCCTCTTGCCGCAGCCCTGGGTAACCACTAAGCTCCTTTCTGTCTCTGTCAGTTTGACTCTTCTGGCCATTTCATAGAAACGGAACCACACAGTACGCAGCCTCTTGCCGCAGCCCTGGGTAACCACTAAGCTCCTTTCTGTCTCTGTCAGTTTGACTCTTCTGGCCATTTCGTAGAAACGGAACCACACAGTACGCAGCCTCTTGCCGCAGCCCTGGGTAACCACTAAGCTCCTTTCTGTCTCTGTCAGTTTGACTCTTCTGGCCATTTCATAGAAACGGAACCACACAGTACGCAGCCTCTTGCCGCAGCCCTGGGTAACCACTAAGCTCCTTTCTGTCTCTGTCAGTTTGACTGTTCTGGCCATTTCATAGAAACGGAACCACACAGTACGCAGCCTCTTGCCGCAGCCCTGGGTAACCACTAAGCTCCTTTCTGTCTCTGTCAGTTTGACTCTTCTGGCCATTTCATAGAAACGGAACCACACAGTACGCAGCCTCTTGCCGCAGCCCTGGGTAACCACTAAGCTCCTTTCTGTCTCTGTCAGTTTGACTGTTCTGGCCATTTCATAGAAACGGAACCACACAGTACGCAGCCTCTTGCCGCAGCCCTGGGTAACCACTAAGCTCCTTTCTGTCTCTGTCAGTTTGACTGTTCTGGCCATTTCATAGAAACGGAACCACACAGTACGCAGCCTCTTGCCGCAGCCCTGGGTAACCACTAAGCTCCTTTCTGTCTCTGTCAGTTTGACTCTTCTGGCCATTTCATAGAAACGGAACCACACAGTACGCAGCCTCTTGCCGCAGCCCTGGGTAACCACTAAGCTCCTTTCTGTCTCTGTCAGTTTGACTCTTCTGGCCATTTCGTAGAAACGGAACCACACAGTACGCAGCCTCTTGCCGCAGCCCTGGGTAACCACTAAGCTCCTTTCTGTCTCTGTCAGTTTGACTCTTCTGGCCATTTCATAGAAACGGAACCACACAGTACGCAGCCTCTTGCCGCAGCCCTGGGTAACCACTAAGCTCCTTTCTGTCTCTGTCAGTTTGACTCTTCTGGCCATTTCATAGAAACGGAACCACACAGTACGCAGCCTCTTGCCGCAGCCCTGGGTAACCACTAAGCTCCTTTCTGTCTCTGTCAGTTTGACTCTTCTGGCCATTTCATAGAAACGGAACCACACAGTACGCAGCCTCTTGCCGCAGCCCTGGGTAACCACTAAGCTCCTTTCTGTCTCTGTCAGTTTGACTCTTCTGGCCATTTCGTAGAAACGGAACCACACAGTACGCAGCCTCTTGCCGCAGCCCTGGGTAACCACTAAGCTCCTTTCTGTCTCTGTCAGTTTGACTCTTCTGGCCATTTCATAGAAACGGAACCACACAGTACGCAGCCTCTTGCCGCAGCCCTGGGTAACCACTAAGCTCCTTTCTGTCTCTGTCAGTTTGACTCTTCTGGCCATTTCGTAGAAACGGAACCACACAGTACGCAGCCTCTTGCCGCAGCCCTGGGTAACCACTAAGCTCCTTTCTGTCTCTGTCAGTTTGACTCTTCTGGCCATTTCATAGAAACGGAACCACACAGTACGCAGCCTCTTGCCGCAGCCCTGGGTAACCACTAAGCTCCTTTCTGTCTCTGTCAGTTTGACTCTTCTGGCCATTTCATAGAAACGGAACCACACAGTACGCAGCCTCTTGCCGCAGCCCTGGGTAACCACTAAGCTCCTTTCTGTCTCTGTCAGTTTGACTCTTCTGGCCATTTCGTAGAAACGGAACCACACAGTACGCAGCCTCTTGCCGCAGCCCTGGGTAACCACTAAGCTCCTTTCTGTCTCTGTCAGTTTGACTGTTCTGGCCATTTCATAGAAACGGAACCACACAGTACGCAGCCTCTTGCCGCAGCCCTGGGTAACCACTAAGCTCCTTTCTGTCTCTGTCAGTTTGACTCTTCTGGCCATTTCATAGAAACGGAACCACACAGTACGCAGCCTCTTGCCGCAGCCCTGGGTAACCACTAAGCTCCTTTCTGTCTCTGTCAGTTTGACTCTTCTGGCCATTTCATAGAAACGGAACCACACAGTACGCAGCCTCTTGCCGCAGCCCTGGGTAACCACTAAGCTCCTTTCTGTCTCTGTCAGTTTGACTCTTCTGGCCATTTCGTAGAAACGGAACCACACAGTACGCAGCCTCTTGCCGCAGCCCTGGGTAACCACTAAGCTCCTTTCTGTCTCTGTCAGTTTGACTGTTCTGGCCATTTCATAGAAACGGAACCACACAGTACGCAGCCTCTTGCCGCAGCCCTGGGTAACCACTAAGCTCCTTTCTGTCTCTGTCAGTTTGACTCTTCTGGCCATTTCATAGAAACGGAACCACACAGTACGCAGCCTCTTGCCGCAGCCCTGGGTAACCACTAAGCTCCTTTCTGTCTCTGTCAGTTTGACTCTTCTGGCCATTTCATAGAAACGGAACCACACAGTACGCAGCCTCTTGCCGCAGCCCTGGGTAACCACTAAGCTCCTTTCTGTCTCTGTCAGTTTGACTCTTCTGGCCATTTCGTAGAAACGGAACCACACAGTACGCAGCCTCTTGCCGCAGCCCTGGGTAACCACTAAGCTCCTTTCTGTCTCTGTCAGTTTGACTCTTCTGGCCATTTCATAGAAACGGAACCACACAGTACGCAGCCTCTTGCCGCAGCCCTGGGTAACCACTAAGCTCCTTTCTGTCTCTGTCAGTTTGACTCTTCTGGCCATTTCATAGAAACGGAACCACACAGTACGCAGCCTCTTGCCGCAGCCCTGGGTAACCACTAAGCTCCTTTCTGTCTCTGTCAGTTTGACTCTTCTGGCCATTTCGTAGAAACGGAACCACACAGTACGCAGCCTCTTGCCGCAGCCCTGGGTAACCACTAAGCTCCTTTCTGTCTCTGTCAGTTTGACTGTTCTGGCCATTTCATAGAAACGGAACCACACAGTACGCAGCCTCTTGCCGCAGCCCTGGGTAACCACTAAGCTCCTTTCTGTCTCTGTCAGTTTGACTGTTCTGGCCATTTCATAGAAACGGAACCACACAGTACGCAGCCTCTTGCCGCAGCCCTGGGTAACCACTAAGCTCCTTTCTGTCTCTGTCAGTTTGACTCTTCTGGCCATTTCATAGAAACGGAACCACACAGTACGCAGCCTCTTGCCGCAGCCCTGGGTAACCACTAAGCTCCTTTCTGTCTCTGTCAGTTTGACTCTTCTGGCCATTTCGTAGAAACGGAACCACACAGTACGCAGCCTCTTGCCGCAGCCCTGGGTAACCACTAAGCTCCTTTCTGTCTCTGTCAGTTTGACTGTTCTGGCCATTTCATAGAAACGGAACCACACAGTACGCAGCCTCTTGCCGCAGCCCTGGGTAACCACTAAGCTCCTTTCTGTCTCTGTCAGTTTGACTGTTCTGGCCATTTCATAGAAACGGAACCACACAGTACGCAGCCTCTTGCCGCAGCCCTGGGTAACCACTAAGCTCCTTTCTGTCTCTGTCAGTTTGACTCTTCTGGCCATTTCATAGAAACGGAACCACACAGTACGCAGCCTCTTGCCGCAGCCCTGGGTAACCACTAAGCTCCTTTCTGTCTCTGTCAGTTTGACTCTTCTGGCCATTTCATAGAAACGGAACCACACGCAGCCTCTTGCCGCAGCCCTGGGTAACCACTAAGCTCCTTTCTGTCTCTGTCAGTTTGACTCTTCTGGCCATTTCATAGAAACGGAACCACACAGTACGCAGCCTCTTGCCGCAGCCCTGGGTAACCACTAAGCTCCTTTCTGTCTCTGTCAGTTTGACTCTTCTGGCCATTTCATAGAAACGGAACCACACAGTACGCAGCCTCTTGCCGCAGCCCTGGGTAACCACTAAGCTCCTTTCTGTCTCTGTCAGTTTGACTGTTCTGGCCATTTCATAGAAACGGAACCACACAGTACGCAGCCTCTTGCCGCAGCCCTGGGTAACCACTAAGCTCCTTTCTGTCTCTGTCAGTTTGACTGTTCTGGCCATTTCATAGAAACGGAACCACACAGTACGCAGCCTCTTGCCGCAGCCCTGGGTAACCACTAAGCTCCTTTCTGTCTCTGTCAGTTTGACTCTTCTGGCCATTTCATAGAAACGGAACCACACAGTACGCAGCCTCTTGCCGCAGCCCTGGGTAACCACTAAGCTCCTTTCTGTCTCTGTCAGTTTGACTCTTCTGGCCATTTCGTAGAAACGGAACCACACAGTACGCAGCCTCTTGCCGCAGCCCTGGGTAACCACTAAGCTCCTTTCTGTCTCTGTCAGTTTGACTCTTCTGGCCATTTCATAGAAACGGAACCACACAGTACGCAGCCTCTTGCCGCAGCCCTGGGTAACCACTAAGCTCCTTTCTGTCTCTGTCAGTTTGACTCTTCTGGCCATTTCATAGAAACGGAACCACACAGTACGCAGCCTCTTGCCGCAGCCCTGGGTAACCACTAAGCTCCTTTCTGTCTCTGTCAGTTTGACTCTTCTGGCCATTTCATAGAAACGGAACCACACAGTACGCAGCCTCTTGCCGCAGCCCTGGGTAACCACTAAGCTCCTTTCTGTCTCTGTCAGTTTGACTCTTCTGGCCATTTCATAGAAACGGAACCACACAGTACGCAGCCTCTTGCCGCAGCCCTGGGTAACCACTAAGCTCCTTTCTGTCTCTGTCAGTTTGACTCTTCTGGCCATTTCGTAGAAACGGAGCCACACAGTACGCAGCCTCTTGCCGCAGCCCTGGGTAACCACTAAGCTCCTTTCTGTCTCTGTCAGTTTGACTCTTCTGGCCATTTCATAGAAACGGAACCACACAGTACGCAGCCTCTTGCCGCAGCCCTGGGTAACCACTAAGCTCCTTTCTGTCTCTGTCAGTTTGACTCTTCTGGCCATTTCATAGAAACGGAACCACACAGTACGCAGCCTCTTGCCGCAGCCCTGGGTAACCACTAAGCTCCTTTCTGTCTCTGTCAGTTTGACTGTTCTGGCCATTTCATAGAAACGGAACCACACAGTACGCAGCCTCTTGCCGCAGCCCTGGGTAACCACTAAGCTCCTTTCTGTCTCTGTCAGTTTGACTCTTCTGGCCATTTCGTAGAAACGGAACCACACAGTACGCAGCCTCTTGCCGCAGCCCTGGGTAACCACTAAGCTCCTTTCTGTCTCTGTCAGTTTGACTCTTCTGGCCATTTCATAGAAACGGAACCACACAGTACGCAGCCTCTTGCCGCAGCCCTGGGTAACCACTAAGCTCCTTTCTGTCTCTGTCAGTTTGACTCTTCTGGCCATTTCATAGAAACGGAACCACACAGTACGCAGCCTCTTGCCGCAGCCCTGGGTAACCACTAAGCTCCTTTCTGTCTCTGTCAGTTTGACTCTTCTGGCCATTTCATAGAAACGGAACCACACAGTACGCAGCCTCTTGCCGCAGCCCTGGGTAACCACTAAGCTCCTTTCTGTCTCTGTCAGTTTGACTCTTCTGGCCATTTCGTAGAAACGGAACCACACAGTACGCAGCCTCTTGCCGCAGCCCTGGGTAACCACTAAGCTCCTTTCTGTCTCTGTCAGTTTGACTCTTCTGGCCATTTCGTAGAAACGGAACCACACAGTACGCAGCCTCTTGCCGCAGCCCTGGGTAACCACTAAGCTCCTTTCTGTCTCTGTCAGTTTGACTCTTCTGGCCATTTCATAGAAACGGAACCACACAGTACGCAGCCTCTTGCCGCAGCCCTGGGTAACCACTAAGCTCCTTTCTGTCTCTGTCAGTTTGACTGTTCTGGCCATTTCATAGAAACGGAACCACACAGTACGCAGCCTCTTGCCGCAGCCCTGGGTAACCACTAAGCTCCTTTCTGTCTCTGTCAGTTTGACTCTTCTGGCCATTTCATAGAAACGGAACCACACAGTACGCAGCCTCTTGCCGCAGCCCTGGGTAACCACTAAGCTCCTTTCTGTCTCTGTCAGTTTGACTCTTCTGGCCATTTCATAGAAACGGAACCACACAGTACGCAGCCTCTTGCCGCAGCCCTGGGTAACCACTAAGCTCCTTTCTGTCTCTGTCAGTTTGACTCTTCTGGCCATTTCGTAGAAACGGAACCACACAGTACGCAGCCTCTTGCCGCAGCCCTGGGTAACCACTAAGCTCCTTTCTGTCTCTGTCAGTTTGACTCTTCTGGCCATTTCATAGAAACGGAACCACACAGTACGCAGCCTCTTGCCGCAGCCCTGGGTAACCACTAAGCTCCTTTCTGTCTCTGTCAGTTTGACTCTTCTGGCCATTTCATAGAAACGGAACCACACAGTACGCAGCCTCTTGCCGCAGCCCTGGGTAACCACTAAGCTCCTTTCTGTCTCTGTCAGTTTGACTCTTCTGGCCCTTTCGTAGGAACGGAACCACACAGTACGCAGCCTCTTGCCGCAGCCCTGGGTAACCACTAAGCTCCTTTCTGTCTCTGTCAGTTTGACTCTTCTGGCCATTTCGTAGGAACCACACGCAGCCTTGTGTGTGTGGCTGATGTTTTCAGGGTCCATCTACATTGTCCTGCTAACGGTATTTCATCCCTTTTTATGGCTGAATAGTGCTCCTTCGTGTGATTAGACCACATGGTGTTAATTCATCACTCAGTGGACATCTGGATTCGTTTCACTTTTTTTTTTTTTGCGGTACGCGGGCCTCTCACTGTTGTGGCCTCTCCCGCTGCGGAGCACAGGCTCCGGACGCGCAGGCTCAGCGGCCATGGCTCACGGGCCCAGCCGCTCCGCGGCACGTGGGATCTTCCCGGACCGGGGCACGAACCCGTGTCCCCTGCATCGGCAGGCGGGCTCTCAGCCACTGTGCCACCAGGGAAGCCCTTTTTGACTACTATAAATAATGCTTCTGTGAACATTAGCATACAAGTTTTATGTGAACATATGTTTTCTTTTTCTTTTCTTTCTTTTTTTTTTTTTTTTTGCCGCACTGCGTGGCTTGTGGGATCTTAGTTCCCTGGCCAGGGATTGAACCCAGGCCCTCAGCAGTGAGAGCGCAGAGTCCTAACCACTGGACTGCCAGGGAATTCCCTATTTTCATTTCTTTTGAGTACATACCTAGGAGCCAAATTGCTAGGTCATGGCCACCTTTAACCTTTTGTAGAAGGGCAGACATTCTTGTCTGTTTTGTTCACTGTCCTATCACGGGTGCTCAGAAGCATTGCGGACCCATAGTAGGTACTCTGTAGATACCGTTGAATAAGCTGACTTAGGTTTACCTGCCAGTGAACAGGAAACATCCACACCTGGGCCCACATCCTGGCTCCCTGAGGAGTGTGAACTGGGACAGACTCTTCACCCCTCTGAGGCTGCTTTCTCATTTATACAAGCAGGAATGATAGTTAGTACTTTACAGGCTAGTGTAAATATCCAGTGGGGTAGCACCCGGAGGGCACTAGCGCACAGCCTGGGACCTCGAAGCAGGCTCTGAGCTGCTTTCTGTGCGTCAGACGCTCTGCTCACATCCTGGCTGTGCTCTTTACCTGTCCAAACGCTGTTGAACCTCTCCAGGTCCATTTTTCTTGCCCCTGAAATGGAGGTAAGAATATCTCATTAGGTGGCTGTGCAGAGGATGTCAGATGCACAGCAGACTGTAAGCAAGTAGTTATGGTTGAGTCTTTTTTTTTAAAATAAATTTATTTATTTATGTATTTTTTAAATTTTTGGCTGGCATTGGGTCTTCATTGCTGCGCGCAAGCTTTTCTCTAGTTGTGGCGAGAGTGAGGGCTACTCTTCATTGCGGTGCGCAGGCTTCTCATTGTGGTGGGTTCTCTTGTTGCGGAGCACAGTCTCTAGGAGTGCAGGCTTCAGTGGTTGTGGCACATGGGCTCAGTAGTTGTGGTGTGTGGGCTCTAGAGCGCAGGCTCAGTAGTGGTGCATGGGCTTAGTTGCTCCACGGTGTGTGGGATCTTCCCGGACCAGGGCTCGAACCTGTGTCCCCTGCATTGGCAGGCGGATTCTTAACCACTGCGCCACCAGGGAAGCCCTATGGTTAAGTCTTGATGTTATCTCTAGAAAGAACGTGGGTTTGTCTACTTTGGGAGGTCAGATAACTTTTGTGTAACGCTATTAGCTGTGATGAGCTCTGACTTCACAGATGTATCTTTTTATTTTCGACAGTACGTACTGGCCACGGACAGCTTCCAGCTGGGTTATGCAGAGGATGGACACTGTAAAGGGGACACCAACTCAAACATCCCATACCCCACCCGGCTACAGTGGGACATCCCGCAGGAAGTAAGTCCCAGTGATCAGGCACTTGTTAATTATCTTGGGTGGGAAACGAGTTTAAACTGTAACAGTCGACTTTTCCAGCTGTCCTTCCTAAGTGTTCACGAGGTCAGTTGAAGACCCCCGAGATGGAAATCTGTCTGCCTGGGGGTTTCTTACTGGGACCTCGGAGTTGCTACAGCTCCAGTTGCCTGGGAAGCCCCAGTAAATATTTCTTCTTTCATTTAAAGCATTTGGCTAAGATTGTCAGTGAAAATTCCAGCTCAAACTTAGCTAGACATCACAATGAAAAAGTGAAAACCAGAATCACTTGCTTTGGAGTTGGAATACTCTAAATCACTAATTTGTCATTTTTGTCCCTCTAAGTGTTCTCCAATGCAGTTCGCTCAGTGGAAGCCATTTCCGGAAGGAATTTAAGGGTTGGAAATACCAAATCCTAGCTTACCCAAGCCAAGCAGGAATTCCTGGGGCCTGTGAAGTGTTTTTCTTTTTTTTCTTTTTTTGGCCGTGCCGTGCAGCATGCGGGATCTTGATTCCCCAACCAGGGATTGAACCCACACCCCCTGCAGTGGGAGCACGGAGTCTTAACCACCAGACTGCCAGGGAAGCCCCAAGAAGTCTTTTTTTTTTTTGTGGTACGCGGGCCTCTCACTGTTGTGGCCTCTCCCGTTGCGGAGCACAGGCTCTGGACGCGCAGGCTCAGCGGCCATGGCTCACGGGCCCAGCCGCTCCGTGCCATGTGGGATCTTCCCGGACCGGGGCACGAACCCGTGTCCCCTGCATTGGCAGGCGGACTCTCAACCACTGCACCACCAGGGAAGCCCCCAGGAAGTCATTTTGATGTGGAAAATATTGCATCTAGTCCTGCAGTCTTGCCCATCTGCACTTTTTTGTCCAGTCTGCCTCCCTGGGGCTGATGTGTGTTCCTCAGAGAGATGTAACCTGTGCTGAAGTGTGTGGTTGAGGGTCCTTTTAGCTAACCAAGTCACTTACCGTTTATTAAAAAAAATTTTTTTTGATGGACTTTATTATTTAAAGCAGTTTCAGGTTCACAGCAAAGTTGAGTGGAAGGTTCAGAGAGTCCCCACGCTCTCGCTGCCCTCAAACATCACAACCTCCCCTGCGACCAAATTCCCCTGCCACTTGGTGCGTCTGTAACAGTCGAAGAAGCTGCACTGACAAGTCAGTATCACTAGAGTCCGTAGTTCACGTCAAGGCTCACTATTTTTTTTCCCTCTGTCCGTGCCATGTGGCTTGCAGGATCTCAGTTCCTTGACCAGGGATTGAACCCAGGCCCTGGCAGTGAGAGCCCAGAATCCTAGCCACTAGGCCACCAGGAAACTCCCCAGGGTTCACTTTTGGTGTTGTGCATCTGTGGTGTGGACAAAGGTGTACTGACATCATAGTATCATACAGAGCAGTGTCACTGCCCTAAAAAACCTTTCCTCTGTCTATTCATCCCTCTCTCCTGCCTCACTCCCAGCAACCAGTGGTCTTTTCACTGTCTCCATCATTTTGCCTTTCCCCGAATTTCATAACTGGAATCGTACAGTGTGTACCCCTTTCAGATCGGCTTCTTTCACTTAGTGGTAGTCATTTAAGATTCCTCCATGTGACTTCACGGTTGAGGGCTCATTCCCATTGTACGACTCGACCACAGTCCCTTTCCTTTTTACTTTATTTTTCTAATTTTTTGGCCACACCGCATGGCGTGCAGGATCTTTTTTTTTTATATTTATTTATTTGGCTGCGCTGGGTCTTTGTTGCGGCACATGGGATCTTTGTTGAGGCATGCAGGATCTTAGTTCCCCAGCATGGCTCGAACCCATGCCGCCTGCAGTGAAAGTGCGGAGTCTTAACCACTGGACCACCAGGGAAGTCCCAGTCCATTTCCTTTTTAAAACTAGTTCCTCAATGGCCAGCATATAACAAGAGTGGATCTCACGAAACAGAACCTGTGACACTTTGAAATGCCCTTTGGGGTCCCACTGGGAACCAGGAGTTCCTCCTGCTTGGGCCACCCCACTGCTCTTCAAGGGCAGGGGGGGTTGCCATGTTGCTAACTCATTGCAGCTCTTAAGTTAGAAAGGTTGGGGAAAACCGAGAAGAAAAAGTGATGTGTGTATTTCCAAGCGGCAAGTCTGTCAGCTGTGCTGAAAGCCAGCTTGCTCTTTTCTTCAGAGTATGTGTCAGTATTTTCCCTCCCATTAAGTGAAAGCTTTTCTCCTTTTTTCCCAAGTGTCAGGAAGTCATAGAGACTTCCCTGAGCAGCGCGAACCTCCTGGCCAGCGACGTGGATTTCTGTTCTTTTCTGTTCAGTGCTTTCGGTAAAGGGCTGATCAAGAAATGCAGAACGAGCCCGGACGCCTTCGTGCAGCTGTCCCTCCAGCTGGCTCATTACAAGGTGAGGAGACCCCAAGCTGGGGTTTTCATCCTGAGGGCTGCTGGGGTTTTCATCCTGAGGGCTTCTGGGGTCCCTAAGTGCAGGTCCAAGGCCGTTTGCCCAGCAGATAGGGAGGACCCATCATGGGAGCAGGTCGTGCCTGTCATGGTGTGGGGGCTCCTCCCACAGACAGATGGGACAAGCGTCCAGCAGAAGCGCCTGGAGCAGTGGCGGTTTCCTGTATTGCGCAGGAGTAGAGGGAGAGTGTGGGGGATGGTAGCCAAGTGAGATCTCATTGCTCCACAAAGTGGGAAATAAACCTTTAAGCTCCCAGTCCTAGGGTTTGGTAAAGCAGAACTACTTAGGGCAAATGACTGGGTGTCTCTGACCTTTGACACCCTCTTTCATAAAAGTGGATATGCCAGGCCCTGGGAGGTGCTCTGGGATAGATGGGGTCCCTGTAGGATCAGAAGCTCATGGTGTTTCCACTGCCTCTCTGGGCCTCTGGGCACATTCTGGCTTGCACGTGATGGTCCCATCAGAGACATAGCCCAGGCCCCAGGAGGACCTTAGTGGGATTTTTTTCTGTTGGAGGGAGCGTTCCACCCTGAGAGGGCACCCCTAGTTTCCAGGGCTGGCAGAAATCCTAGTGGCATTGGCTCAAGATATGCCCTGGTTTTCTGTTGTTGTTGTTTGTTTGTTTTTAATGTTTTTTGTTTTCATTTTTGTTTTTTCTTTGGCCATGCCAAGCAGCAGGCAGGATCTTAGTTCCCTGACCAGGGATCGAACCCATTTTGTTTTTTCTTTAAGAATTTTTTTTTGATGGGGAACATTTTTAAAGTCCTTATTGAACTTGTTACAATATACTGCTTTTGTTTTATGTATTGGTTTTTTGGCCACGAGGCATGTGGGATCTTAGCTCCCTGACCAGGGAACGAACCTGTACACCCTGCATTGCAAGGCAAAGTCCTAACCACTGGACCGCCAGGGAAGTCCCAAGATGTGCCCTGTTTTTAACAGAGAACTTTCGTTTTAAAGCTTGAGTGCTGTGCCCAGATGCAGTGCAGCATCCCTGGATACCGGTTCTGCCCTTGTGAGTTTTGCTTTGTGCCAGGCACTGGTCTCAGCGCTCTCACAGTCCCCTCACTAGGGAGGAGCTATTGTTCACCCATTTTACAGGTGAGAAAACAGGGGTTCAGAGAGATGAGGTGACCTGCCAAGGTGACACTGGAGTCGGATGGATCCAGGGGGTGGCCTGTAGGTTCGATTCCTCTATAACTCAGGTCAGGAAGATAAACAGATGCAGAAGAGCACAAGAGGCAATGTTAGTATCAGGTAAACGACAACTGATGGGCCACAGTTGTACCTAAAATTAACTGTAATACAGTTCTTAATAAAGATGGTCATGATCGAGTCCCTCCCATCAGGGAAACTTGCACAAGCCTCTTAGATAGCCTAATCCACCAGAAGGCAGACAGCAGAAGCAAGAAGAACTATAGTCCTGCAGCCTGTGGAACAAAAACCACATTCACAGAAAGATAGACAAGATGAAAAGGCAGAGGACTATGTACCAGATGAAGGAACAAGATAACACCCCAGAAAAACAACTAAATGAAGTGGAGATAGGCAACCTTCCAGAAAAAGAATTCAGAATAATGATAGCGAAGATGATCCAGGACCTCGGAAAAAGAATGGAGGCAAAGATCGAGAAGATGCAAGAAATGTTTAACAAAGACCTAGAAGAATTAAAGAACAAACAAACAGAGACAAACAATACAATAACTGAAATGAAAAATACACTAGAAGGAATCAATAGCAGAAACTGAGGCAGAAGAACGGATAAGTGACCTGGAAGACAGAATGGTGGAATTCACTGCTGTGGAACAGAATAAAGAAAAAAAATGAAAAGACATGAAGACAGCCTAAGACACCTCTGGGACAACATTAAACGCAACAACATTCACATCATAGGGGTCCCAGAAGGAAAAGAGAGAGAGAAAGGACCCAAGAAAATATTGGAAGAGATTATAGTCGAAAACTCCCCTAACATGAGAAAGGAAATAGCCACCCAAGTCCAGGAGAGAGTCCCATACGGGATAAACCCAAGGAGAAACATGCCAAGACACATAGTAATCAAACTGGCAAAAATTAAACACAAAGAAAAATTATTGAAAGCAGCAAGGGAAAAATGACAAATAACATACAAGGGAACTCCCATAAGTTAACAGCTGATTTCTCAACAGAAACTCTACAAGTCAGAAGGGAGTGGCAAGACATATTGAAAGTGATGAAAGGGAAGAACCTACAACCAAGATTACTCTACCCAGCAAGGCTCTTATTCATATTCGATGAAGAAATCAAAAGCTTTACAGACAAGCAAAAGCTAAGAGAATTCAGCACCGCCAAACCAGCTCTACAACAAACGCTAAAGGAACTTCTCTAAGTGGGAAACACAAGAGAAGAAAAGAACCTACAAAAACAAACCCAGAACAATTAAGAAAATGGTAATAGGAACATACATATTGATAATTACCTTAAACATGAATGGATTAAATGTTCCAACCAAAAGACACAGGCTCACTGAATGGATACAAAAACAAGACCCATATATGTGCTGTCTACAAGAAGATCCACTTCAGACCTAGGGACACATACGGACTGAGAGTGAGGGGATGGAAAAAGATATTCCATGAAAATGGAAATCAAAAGAAAGCTGGAGTAGCAATACTCATATCAGACAAAACAGACTTTAAAATAAAAAATGTTACAAGAGAAGGAAGGACACTACATAATGATCAAGGGATCAATCCAAGAAGATATAACAATTGTAAATATATATGCACCCAACATAGGAGCACCTGAATACATAAGGCAACTGTTAACAGCTCTAAAAGAGGAGATCGACAGTAACATATTAATAGTGGGGGACTTTAACACCTCACTTACACCAATGAACAGATCATCCAAACAGAAAATTAATAAGGAAACAGAAGCTTTTTAATTTAATTTAATTTTTTTTTTCTGTACGCGGGCCTCTCACTGTTCTGGCCTCTCCCGTTGCGGAGCACAGGCCCCGGATGCGCAGGCTCAGCGGCCATGGCTCACGGGCCTAGCCACTCCGTGGCATGTGGGATCTTCCTGGACCAGGGCACGAACCCGTGTCCCCCCTACATCAGCAGGCGGACTCTCAACCACTGCGCCACCAGGGAAGCCCCGAAACACAAGCTTCAAATGACACAATAGACCAGATAGATTTAATTGATATTTATAGGACGTTCCATCCAAAAACATCAGATTACACTTTCTTCTCAAGTGCGCACAGAACATTCCCCAGGATAGATCACAGCTTGTGTCACAAATCAAACCTCAGTAAATTTAAGAAAATTGAAATCATATCAAGCATCTTTTCTGACCACAACACTATGAGATTAGAAATCAATTACAGGGAAAAAAGGTAAAAAAACACAAAACACATCAAGGCTAAACACTGCTGTACTAAATAACTAAGAGATCACTGAAGAAATCAAGAGGAAATAAAAAAATACCTCGAGACAAATGACAATGAAAACACGATGATCCAAAGCCTATGGGATGCAGTAAAAGCAGTTCTAAGAGGGAAGTTTATAGCAATACAATCCTACCTCAGGAAACAACAAACACCTCAAATAAACAATCTAACCTTACACCTAAAAGACCTAGAGAAAGAAGAACAAACAAAACCCAAAGTTAGTAGAAGGAAAGAAATCATAAAGATCAGAGCAGAAATAAATGAAATAGAAACAAAGAAAACAATAGCAAAGATCAGTAAACCTAAAAGCTGGTTCTTTGAGAAGATAAACAAAATTGATAAGCCATTAGCCAGACTCATCAAGAAAAAGAGGGAGAGGACTCAAATCATTAAAATTAGAAATGAAAAAGAAGTTACAACAGACACCACAGAAATACAAAGCATCATAAGACACTACTACAAGCAACTCTATGCCAATAAAATGGACAACCTGGAAGAAATGGACAAATTCTTAGAAAAGTATAACCTTCTAATACTGAACCAGGAAGAAATAGAAAATATGAATGGACCAATCACAAGTAATGAAGTTGAAACTGTGATTAAAAGTCTTCCAACAAACCATAATTCAAAAAGTCATGTACCACAATATTTATTGCATCTCTGTTTACAATAGCCAGGACATGGAAGCAACCTAAGTGTCCATCGACAGATGAATGGATAAAGAAGATGTGGCACATATATACAATGGAATATTACTCAGCCATAAAAAGAAACGAAATTGAGTTATTTGTAGTGAGGTGGATGGACCTAGAGTCTGTCATACAGAGTGAAGTAAGTCAGAAAGAGTAAAACAAATACCGTATGCTAACACATATATATGGAATCTAAGAAAAAAAAAGTCATGAAGAAGCTAGGGGCAAGACAGGAATAAAGACAGACCTACTAGAGAATGGACTTGAGGATATGGGGAGGGGGAAGGGTAAGCTGGGACAAAGTGAGAGAGTGGCAAGGACATACATACACTACCAAATGTAAAATAGATAGCTAGTGGGAAGCAGCCGCATAGCACAGGGAGATCAGCTCAGTGCTTTGTGGGTTAGGGAGGGTGGGAGGGAGGGAGATGCAAGAGGGAAGAGATATGGGGATATATGTATATGTATAACTGATTCACTTTGTTATGAAGTGGAAACTAACACACTATTGTAAAGCAAGTATACTCCAATAAAAATGTTAAAAAAAAAATCTTCCAACAAACGAAGGTCCAGGACCAGATGGCTTCACAGGTGAGTTCTATCAGACATTTAGAGAAGAGCTAACATCCATCCTTCTCAAACTCTTCCAAAAAATTGCAGAAGAAGGAACACTCCAAACTCATTCTATGAGGGCACCATCACCCTGATACCAAAACCGGACAAAGGTACCACAAAAAAAGAAAATTACAGACCAATATCACTGATGAATATAGATGCACAAATCCTCAACAAAGTACTAGCAAGCAGAATCCACCAACACATTAAAAGGATCATACACCACGATCAAGTGGGATTTATCCCAGGGATGCAAGGATTCTTCAATATATGCAAATCAATCAATGTGATACACCATATTAACAAATTGAAGGAGAAAAACTATATGATCATCTCAATAGATTCAGAAAAAGCTTTTGACAAAATTCAACACCCACTTACAATAAAATCTCTCCAGAAAGTGGTCATAGAGGGAACCTACCTCGACATAATAAAGGCTATATATGACAAACCCACAGCAAACATCGTTCTCAATGGTGAAAAACTGAAAGCATTTCCTCTAAGATCAGGAACAAGACAAGGATGTCCACACTCACCACTATTATTCAACATAGTTTTGGAAGTCCTAGCCACGACAATCAGAGAAGAAAAAGAAATAAAAGGAATACAAATTGGAAAAGAAGAAGTAAAACTCACTGTTTGCAGATGACATAATACTATACATAGAGAATCCTAAAAATGCCACCAGAAAACTACTAGAGCTAATCAGTGAATTTGGCAAAGTTGCAGGATACAAAATTAATGCACAGAAATCTCTTGCATTCCCATACACTAATGATGAAAAATCTGAAAGAGAAATTAAGGAAACACTCCCATTTACCACTGCAACAAAAAGAATAAAATACCTAGGAATAAAACTACTTAGGGAGACAAAAGACCTGTATGCAGAAAACTATAAGACACTGATGAAAGAAATTAAAGATGATACCAACAGATGGAGAGATATACCATGTTCTTGGATTGGAAGAACGATTATTGTGAAAAGGACTATACTACCCAAAGCAATCTACAGATTCAATGCAATCCCTATCAAATTACCAATGGCATTTTTTACAGAACTAGAACAAAGAATCTTAAAATTTTTATGGAGACACTAAAGATCCTGAATAGCCAAAGCGGTCTTGAGGGAAAAAAATGGAGTTGGAGGAATCAGGCTCCCTGACTTCAGACTATACTACAAAGCTACAGTAATCAAGACGATATGGTACTGGCACAAAAACGGGAATATAGATCAATGGAACAGGATAGAAAGCCCAATGATAAACCCACGCACCTATGGTCAACTAATCTATGACAAAGGAGGCAAGGATATGCAATGGAGAGAAGACAGTCTTTTCAGTAAGTGGTGCTGGGAAAACTGGACAGCTACATGTAAAAGAATGAAATTAGAACACTTCCTAACACCATACACAGAAATAAATCCAAAATGGATTAGAGACCTAAATGTAAGACTGGACACTATAAAACTCTTAGAGGAAAACATAGGAAGAACACTCTTTGACATAAATCACAGCAAGATCTTTTTTGATGCACCTCCTAGAGTAATGGAAATAAAAACAAAAATAAACAAATGGGACCTAATGAAACCTAAAAGTTTTTGCACAGCAAAGGAAACTACAAACAAGACGAAAATACAACCCTCAGAATGGGAGAAAATATTTGCAAACAGATCAACGGACAAAGGGTTAATCTCCAAAATATATAAACAGCTCATGCAGCTCAATATTAAAAAAAACAATCAACCCAATCCAAAAATGGACAGAAGACCTAAATAGACATTTCTCTAAAGAAGACATACAGATGGCCAAGAGGTACATGAAAAGCTGCTCAACATCACTAATTATTAGAGAAATGCAAATCAAAACTACAATGAGGTATCACCTCACACTGGTTAGAATGGGCATCATCAGAAAATCTACAAACAGCACATGCTGGAGAGGATGTGGAGAAAAGAGAACCCTCTTGCACTGTTAGTGGTAATGTAAATTGATATAGCCACTATGGAGAACAGTATGGAGGTTCCTTAAAAAACTAAAAATAGAATTACCATATGATCCAGCAATTGCACTACTGGGCATATACCCAGAGAAAACCATAATTCAAAAAGACACATGCACCCCAGTGTTCATTACAGCACTATTTACAATAGCCAGGACATGGAAGCAACCTAAATGCCCATCAACAGATGAATGGATAAAGAAGAAGTGGTACATATATACAATGGAATATTACTCAGCCAGAAAAAGGAACGAAACTGGGTCATTTGTAGGGGCCTGGGTGGATCTAGAGACCGTCATACAGAGTGAAGTAAGTTAGAAGGAGAAAAACAAATATCGTATATTAATGCATATATGTGGAACCTAGAAAAATGGTACAGATGAACCGGTTTGCAGGGCAGAAATAGAGACACAGATGTAGAGAACAAACGTATGGACACCAAGGTGGGAAAGCGGCGAGTGTGGTAGTGGTGTGATGAATTGGGAGATTGGGATTGACATATATACACTAATATGTATAAAATGGATAACTGATAAGAACCTGCTGTATAAATAAAATTCAAAAAAACAAAAAAAAAAGATGGTCGCGATCATGATGACGCTTTCTTTTCCCAAGTATCACATTCCCTGAAATGAATGCGCCCCAGGCGGTTGGAGAGAAGCACAGTCATTGTAGGGGACTTGAGCTTTGTCTGACAGATGAAGTGAATAGAAGATATAATGGGATTGAGGTCCTGGATCTTAGATTTAATTATCTTGATTTTTAAAAATTGATAAGCAAATGGCATGTAAGTCTGCAGCGTTAGGAACTGAGGAGGTGGTGACCCTTCAGATACAGAGACGATTTTAATAAGAGGATCCCAGGTTCCATAGCAACACGTTTGAAAATCTCGAGGAAATGAGGATTTTCTGCAGGAACACAAATGAGTAAAGTGGGCCCCAGACAAGGTAGACAGTCTGAGAAGGTCGGTGTGCGTCGATGACAGACAGGTAGTTGGAGAGCTGCCCACCCGCCAGTGTGAACCGGCAGGCAGCAGCTTCGCGGCTTTGAAGAGCGGGCAGCTCCAGAGGCTTCAGGAAGGAAGGAAGCTGCCTGATGGCCTCCCAGGACTAGCCTCACTCTGGTCGTGACAGTGACCTGCACGGAGCCTGCCCAGTGCCGGGCTGAGTGCTGGCAGCAGCCGGTTAACCCTCATAGCAACCCCGAGGAGGGTACTTTCTCATCTCCGCTTTATACTCGAGGAGGTGGGGTATCCTGCCTGCAATCTATAGCTCGTTTGTGGCAAAGCTGAGGTTGGATCCAAGCAAGCTAGTCCTCAGCCGCTGTGATACAGCTTTTCAGCTGATGGTTGCACGAATAAAGGAAGCCATGGGTCAATTTTGCTCACAAGTGCAGATGCAAAAAATCTGAGTATAAGAAGAGCGAATAGCATCTACCAGTACAGGGAAGATATAATCACCAGCAATAGTTGATCCCAGCGGCAGGAGGACGGTTTGTTATTAGTAAATCCGACAGTAGATTAAATCATATTACTAGATCAGAGAAGAAGCCAGTCATTGTGGCAGTTGCTAACAAGGCATTCAAAATGTAGCATCCTGTCTCGATAACTCTTAGTATGAGGGCTGTTTCCTTAACACAGTAAATCCCATCCTGTATCAGCCACCAGCGTATTCCTCAAAGGTAAAGCATGGAGGCGACCCCATTAAAACAAGAAGGATGAGGAGGCCCCAGGAGGCTGTTCCCAGACAGCTTTCCGTGAAGTACAGCGAGTGCAGCCGACAGGCTCATGGGGCAGGAGGAATATTCGCTCATCTGCTCAGAAGATGGAGCGGGCGGAAAAGCTTTTACGGTTAAGAAGCGTGTTCAGGAAGGAGGGCCGGTGCAGAATTATGCAAAGATCAGCATCTTCCTCGTAGAGCCACAATAGCCAAGCAGGAAACATCGTAGGAAAATGTGATGCAAACTGGAAACAAAAATCTGGGACCTCAGGTGTTTCTTTCTTTCTTTGTTCCTTCATGCAGGCAGGCGTGCTGTGCCACGCGGCTTGTGGGATCTGAGTTCCCCGACCAGGGATCGAACCTGGGCCCTAGGCAGTGAAAGCGTGGAGTCCTAACCAGTGCACTGCCCAGGCGTCTGTTTATAAAGCAGATGGGACCTTTGGGAAGGAAGGCCCAGAGCTGTCGAGAAGGGATGGACTCTCAGAAAGGGAGAGAAGGCTGTGATTTTGGATAGAAAGACTTGTCACCGTGGAGATGGATGTTCCTGGTTCACGCGTGCAATGTGAACATAGTAAGAGGTCTGGAGGTGATTGTAGGAAAGGAGCTGACGGCTTTACCTTCAAGTTCATCTGGAGGGCTAACATTTATATGAAGCTTATAGTGATTAATATGGTATAGTTTTGGTGCCAGAATAGTTCTGTGAAATCATATAGCGATTCATTTAACATTGATGGGAAGGAATGACTTGAGTCATCAGTGGAGTTGGAAAAACTGGCTAGATGGTTCCATTTCGGGAAAATAAACCGCCCAATAGAAAAACATGGAGTCAGAGCAGAAATTGGTGGTTCACAAGAGAAGAAAAATAGCAACAAACAGTCAGTGAATGTACAGCAAGAGTTTAATCTTACCCGGAATCTAATAAGCGCAGCTTAAATAAGACTGAGTTTTTGCCTGTGCAGTTTGCAAAGAGCTTTTCTACATTCTGTGTTTGGAAGGGTGGCCTGAGAAAGGGGTGTTCGAACTCAGCAGTTGGGAATGGTCATCTGGGGGGCGCACACAGCCTGAAGAATCACTGGGAAGGCACACCTGTTTACCCAGCAAATTCTACTCTGAGAATTGTATTCAGTGAAAGGACAGGTTGACAAAGATGAGTTTAAGCTTGCCCCTCTGTAAAAATTTGAAGCAATATAAAAGGTTCTCAAATTTGTTAGACTGTGGCATTTTTATACATGGAGTATTATGTAACTATTAAGTGATTTCTATGGTGTATTCTGGGAAAAAACTTAGTCATAAAACAAGATGTTATTCATTGTTTACAAGGGATCTGCAAACTCTGGCCCACAGGCCACAGGAGCCCTTCAGCTAGTGCACATGGCCCTTGAGTGGAGAATGGTCTTACTTTCTTTGTTGTTTTTTTGGCTGCGTTGGGTCTTCGTTGCTGTGCGCAGGCTTTCTCTAGTTGGGGAGAGTGGGGCTACTCTTCGTTGCAGTGTGCGGGCTTCTCATTGCGCTGGCTTCTCTTGTTGCGGAGCACGGCCTCTAGGCGTGCAGGCCTCAGTAGTTGTGGCACGCGGGCTCAGTAGTTGTGGCTCGTGGGCTCTAGGCGCGTGGGCTTCAGTAGTTATGGCGCACAGGCCTAGTTGCTCCGTGGCATGTGGGATTTTCCCAGACCAGGGCTCGAACCCGTGTCCCCTGCATTGGCAGGCGGGATTCTTAACCACTGCGCCACCAGGGAAGTCCCTGGTCTTACAGTTTTAATAGTTGAAAAAAATTAAGACTGTTTTGTGATAGGTGAAAATCAAATGAAATGTCATAGAGCAGAGATCAAGTTTATTGGCACGTGGTCATATCCACTTTTTGGCGTATTGTCCACGGTGGTTTGTGAGCTACGGTGGCAGAGCTGAAAAGTTGCAGCAGAGACCACCTGGCCCACCAGGACGATGATATTTACCACCTGCATTTTACAGAAAACGCTTCCTGACTCTCACTTTATTCTATGCAAAGTCTGGAAAGGAGAGAGGGGAAAATATTGGCAGGCAGCGCTCTGAAGATTGATCTTCATTTTCTTATATTTTTCTATGTTTTAATTTTTTGCATAAGCATGTATTACAGTGACTCTTAAATCAAGTTACTCTTTCAAAGTTAAGGATTATTTGTTTTTTGGTTTTTTTTTTGCGGTACGCGGGCCTCTCACTGTCGTGGCCTCTCCCGTTGCGGAGCACAGGCTCCGGACGCGCAGGTTCAGCGGCCACGGCTCACGGGCCCAGCCGCTCCACGGCATGTGAGATCTTCCCGGACCGGGGCACGAACCCGTGTCCCCTGCATCGGCAGGCGGACTCTCAACCACTGCGCCACCAGGGAAGCCCAAGATGGCCATATTTTAAAATTGTGGATATAATGCATGATTGCGCTGACCACTTATACAGTTGAAGTTTGATGTTGGAAAGCTGACTTCAAATAAATCATTGCATCATCTATCCCAAGTTAACCTGTATTAAATGACTAAAATACTACATTTATACTTCTTCCTTGTCCCCTCCTTCCCTCCGTGCTCCCCATGATGAGCCCCTTGGAAAGCACCCCCATAGTAAGCTCCCCTCCTGTAGGGAGTTCTCCCAAAGGCATATTTGGTAAATGACCTGGGACCCCCTGCTGATCGTAGGCCAGAATGAGGAGTTAGAACCTCTCGGACCCCATCCAAGGGAAATTTAATAACCAGTGTATTAAAGGACGAGTGTTGTGAGCTGGTAGGTCTTTGTGCTGGGTGCTGGGGGCCACCAGAGGCTGGGATGGCACTCAGACCCCATGGCCAGCTGGCTTCATCCCTGTACATGCAGGATGGTGGGAACAGCCAATGTTGAGTCAACCCTACCGGCCTTGGGGGTCGGGGGAAGAGCCCTGCAAGGCTACTCACGGGTCTGGCTCACACACCGGAGGTTCAGCCTTGCCCGCTCCTGAATTAACAGTATCGACCTATTGCAGGGTGTCCCCTGTCACCCTGGGGCCACCAGGACCCAAATGCCCAGAGGGGTGTCATCTGGTCAGGAATCATCTGGGTCTACAAACTGCCGCTCAGCACTTTTCCCGTCCACGTAGGGGAACTTGGTTGTCTTCGAGCAGGTGGTTTGCAGATGGTTTCCTCCCATGGCACGGGTGCTGGGCTGCCCCGAGCTCCCGTGGACCTGACCCAGCTCTCATGCGTCACCTGCTGTGCCATCCGCATATCACCTGCAGGGTCCCAGCCCCAGGCGCCTCTAGCCCTTTCCGTCATCCCGTCTCCTCTCTGCTCCTTGACACCAGCATCCCTGGACCCCATCAGGGCCTCCACCCTGCCCTTTCCTCTGCCCATCTTGCCTGCCTCTTTTTCTCTCTGGACTTGGATTCCACAGCCTGTCACCATCACCCCGACCTCGGCCCTGGGGCCCCAAGCACAGCAGACCCATCCCCAGCGCGGTCCAGGTGTCTGCCTGCTTTGGTCCTGCACGGCCGGAGAAAACCCCCAAATCGCTGGCTCATCTTCCTTAATTCATGAGCCCTGACTGATGGCCCCAGACCACCACTCTCTGTGCCCTTAGAGCCTGTTTCACACCTGCTTTCTGACTCCGGTGCCGTCTCCCCATCCTCACTCTGAGTAGATGAAATTATTTCACCGAGGAAACGTGAACATTCTAAAGAGACCTCCCGTCTGCCGTTCCCAACCGGTCCCCTCTCCTGAAGTTAAATAATTTCCTACTCTTGCATGCCGATCTCCCGGTCCTGTCCTGTATCCCTCCGTAGTCACGTCTGCACTCCGGCAGGTGTGTGAAACTCAGGAAATCGGGTCATGGCACCAGCTGCATTTGGAAACAGAAACCTGGACCGCCCCCTTCCTTTGCAAAGCTAATGACGTTTCCACCTGCCTGCTGCATAAGCCCGAGTAAAAATTGACGATGACTATAAACTGCAGCTGACGGTGAAGTGTGTTTTTCCCGGCTGATCTTAAGCGATGCCTTCTCATGCTTTAGTTTGTCAACATGCCCTGCCTTGTGTTAAAATATTTTTCCTTTCCCAGGACATGGGCAAATTTTCCCTCACCTACGAGGCCTCCATGACCCGGCTCTTCCGAGAGGGCAGGACGGAGACCGTGCGTTCCTGCACCACTGAGTCGTGCAACTTTGTGCTGGCCATGGTGGACCCCACGCAGACGGTAGGTGCTGCCCGGCCGGGAGCGGGACAGTGCTTTTCACAGAACAGCCCCTGAGGTTGACACGCAGCCTTCCCTGATTAAATCCCGTGCATACTTTCTCCAGCAGGTCTGTATCCAGCATCTCCTTTCCTTCACCCCTCTCGAAGGGACAGAAAATATTAAAAGGTGACTGTCGGGGTCTTCCCCGGTGGTCCAGTGGTTAGGACTCCGCGCTTCCACTGCAGGGGGTGTGGGTTCAACCCATGGTCGGGGAGCTAAGATCCTGCATGCCTCGTGGAGTGGCAAAAAAAAAAAATTTAAAAAAAGAAAAAAGGAAACCGTCAGGACAGACACAAAGGTTCATGTTTGCATCAAGCTTCTGTCCTTCTGTAACTCCTATAAATCAGATTATACTTCCTAAGAGTCTTCAAATCAGAGCAGTACACAGCCAGTGAATAAAGGAGTGGCAGGGAGATGCTGCAAGACAGTGCAAGTAGTCGGTGTCTGGGTGGGAAAACTGACTATCACAGGAGCCTTCTGCTCGGGGTTCCTGAAGCCCGCTGCCCGTGCTGAAGCTCCTTGAGCAGGCTTGGGGCTCCAGGTTTTCTGTACGTCGCCTTTGACGATCCTAGCGGTGGCCCGTGACGTATCATCAGTTCATTTTTGTAGGTAAAGGAACAGAGACTTAGATGGATTCAGCAAACTGCTGGGCCGCACACCTGGTTAGGGGCTGAGGTCCATCCACAGCCAGTTCTGCCTGACCCGGAGGGCAGGTGCCTGCTGACCCCGGAGGAGACATGGCCCAGGGCTCTTGCTCTGCCCTGGAGGAACCTCCGTTCTGGAAAGGCTTTCGATTCTGTGGGAAGAGCTCAGGAGGTCTTGTGACGGATTGCTCTGATCTGTCACTAGCTGCCTTCAGAATCAGCCTTGAGGACCGGTTCTGGAGTGGGTGGGCCAGAGCCCGGATGGGCCTCCACATCCCACGGAAGGGTGCCGTGTCACCTCGTTCTGTGATTGACTGAACAGGGCCCAGACGAGCTGAAGCAGGCTTTTCGGGTCCAACCTGAAGGCCCCGGAAGCGCTGTTTTAGTAGAGCTCCCAGACCACTTTGGAGGGTTATTTATGACCCGCAGGAACATCACAGCCCGCTGAGAGGGACAGACCGTCATTTCCACCTGATGAGGCTTGGAGGCTGGCGCTTTCCTACCTGCTTGGTGGTCTCATTTGTATAAAAGGTGGAATGATTGATGCCCAGTGGGCTGCACACAGGACCCCGAAACTGCCTCTCCAACAACTTGTCCCCCTGCAGCCTCCACGCCGCCCCGTTCGCAGCGTATCTGCGGAAGCGGCAGTCGGCCAGTGGGGTTTCTGGTCAGGTCGCCTTGGCAACCACCCAGAGACACCCCACACACACACCCGCACCGCCACCAGTGACGTGCTTTCTCAGCACCCCGTCGGACCGCTGGAGAGAAGGGCCGTGAGCCTCATCCTGGAGCTTAGCCCATGACGCACGACTTGAAAGTCCTCGTCTTTTGTTATTTTAGGTTGAACAGAGGCTCAAGTTATTCAAGATTGCGTCCAAGAAGCATCAGCACCTGTGCCACCTGGCGATGACCGGCTCCGGGATCGACCGCCATCTCTTCTGCCTCTACGTGGTGTCCAAATACCTCGCTGTCGACTCCCCTTTCCTGAAGGAGGTGAGTCACTTCTGGGGCGGCCCACTCAGCTTTCTTGGCTAAACCAAAACTTCGTAGATCAGTAGCACAGCTTTGCCAGTCGGAACTGGCCTCACAGGTGGGTCTTGGGGCTCAACTGTCCTCACCATGGAAAATTGGAGCCGCATTTCTTCATCCCCTGGGATGCCATGGCTTGTACTAAAATAATTAGCAGGGGATGAGCTCTGAGTGTTGTTTTTCTTTTTTTTCGGCCGTGCCACGCAGCATGTGAGCTCTTAGTTCCCCAACCAGGGATCGAACCCAAGCCCTCTGCAGTGGAAGTGTGAAGTCTTAACCACTGGACTGCCAGGGAAGTCCCAATAAAATTTAATTTTTTAATAATGGCTGTGTTTGGGCTTCCCTGGTGGCGCAGTGGTTGATAGTCCGCCTGCCGACGCAGGGGACGCGGGTTTGTGACCCGGTCCGGGAGGATCCCACATGCCGCGGAGCGGCTGGGCCCGTGAGCCATGGCCGCTGAGCCTGCGCGTCCGGAGCCTGTGCTCCGCAGCGGGAGGGGCCGTGATGGTGAGAGGCCCGCGTACCGCAAAAAAAGTAATAATAAAAAAATAATGGCTGTTTAACAAGCAGCTTGGAAAGTTCCGGAAATCTGGCAGCCATCTTAGGGGAGCTGGTACCAGTCAGCTCCAGCACACCACTGCCCCCGTTCCAAATCTTACATATCTGCCACCTTCCCTGCCTTAAGACCCCATCAGCCGGTGTTGGCCCCTCCAGTCCGGGTGTCCTCACCTGCTCCATCCCTCTCTGCAGACCTCCTGCCCCGAGCCGGCGAGGCCTTCAGGGACATAGGCCTCTGGTGTCTGAAACAGTGTGAACACCGAGCAAGCCCTTTCTTGTCTTCCACCCGGGCTCCTCGGGGCCAGAAGAGGATGGAATTGGGAAGTGTCATTGGAACATTTCCTTGTTTTACTCCACAGGTGCTATCTGAGCCTTGGAGATTGTCCACCAGCCAGACCCCTCAGCAGCAGGTGGAACTGTTCAATTTGGAAAGGAATCCAGAGTACGTGTCAAGCGGAGGCGGCTTTGGACCGGTAAGCGGCCAGGCGTCTGCAGATACTGATGGCAGTCTCATAGTGAAAATGTCAGAAATCCCCTTTGCCCGTGGCCTCGTTGCCCAGGGTTCTACTGATGGATCGGCCGTGCCCCGCGGCATGCAGGATCTTAGTTCCCCGGCCAGGGATGGAACCGTGCCCCCTGCAGTGGAAGCGCGGGGTCTCAACCCCTGGACCGCCGGGAAGTCCCCCCACGGATCCATTTAAACCTTCTTTTCCGTAGGTTGCTGACGACGGCTACGGGGTGTCGTACATTCTCGTGGGTGAGAAGCTCATCAGTTTCCACATTTCTTCCAAGTTCTCCTGCCCTGAGACAGTGAGTACAAAACAAAAGTTCTCTTTTCTAAAGTTGGGGTTTTTCACTGTTTTCTTTTGAGCACATCCTTGATTTGACAGAAAATTTCAATTCAGTTATGTACTCTTGCTTGGTTGGGACATTTTCAAAACAAGGATTTTGAAAGTCTCTTAATAGTTTTAAAGGGACCGATCTTATTTGGTTGAAAGTGTGTATCTTTGCTGGTCACAGTGGTTTTAGATCGTAACGTTGGAGGGCTTCTGCAGCTTCCAGACTCTCTGTAACGTTGGAGGGTGGATTCAGATTCGTGTGCACGTGCTAAGAAATACGTGTACACGTTGAAGCAGGGGTCTGCAGTGTTCTCTGTGAATGGAACCCGTGACCACCTTCCTAGCATGGCACATTTAACCCTTATTTATATTCTCCCCTTTCCACATGGTACATAGCCTGACAGGCAATGCCAGGCTCACCTTTAACAGAGAAGATTGGAATTCACTTGCTTATTGTGTTTTATGTAACGCATTGACATTAGGGGAAGCCTTAGATTAGGGGAAACCACACCCACACAGAATGTAAATTGGTGCAGCCACTATGGAAAACAGTATGGAGGTTCCTTAAGAAACTAAAAATAGAGCTACCATATTACCCTGCAATCCCCCTCCTGGGCATATATCCAAAGAAAACTCTTAATTCAAAAAGATAACATGCACCCCAATGTTCATAGCAGCACTATTTACAATAGCTAAGACGTGGAAGCAACCTGAATGTCCATCAAGAGATGAATGGATAAAGGAGATGTAGTGTGTGTGTGTGTGTGTGTGTGTGTGTGTGTGTGTGTACACACACACACACACAGTGGAATATTACTCTGCCATAAAAAAGAATGAAGTAATGCCATTTGCAGCAACATGGTTGGACCTAGGGATTATCATACTAAGTGAAGTAAGTCAGACAGAGAAAGATAAATATCACATGCAATCACTTATATGTAGAATCTTAAAAAATGATAAAAATGAACTTATTTACAAAACGGAAATAGAGTCACAGACATAGAAAACAAACTTACGGTTACCAAAAGGAAAAGGGGGTGGGGAGGGATAAATTAGGAGTTTGGGATTAGCAGATACACATTACTATATATAAAGTAGATGGTCAATAAGGACCTACTGTATAGCACAAGGAACTCTACTCAATATTCTGTAATAACATGTATGGGAAAAGAATATGAAAAAGAATGGATATATGTATAACTGATTCACTTTGCTGTATATCTGAAACTAACACAACATTGGAAATCAACTATAATATAAAATAAAAATTAAATTAAAAAAACAAACTATCAGAGTTATTTCACTGCAAAAGATAAAGTGTTGGAAGCTAATGGAAACTTCAGCAGGTGTGTGACAATTAGCTGAGGCATGGAAACGATGTTTGCTCCATACAATATGTTATATGACAAGAATAAGACAAGTACTGTTCAAACTACTCTTTTTTTTTTTTTTTTTTTTTTTTGCTGTACGCGGGCCTCTCACTGCTGCGGCCTCTCCCGTTGCGGAGCACAAGCTCCGGACGCGCAGGCTCAGCGGCCATGGCTCATGGGCCCAGCCGCTCCGCGGCATGTGGGATCTTCCCGGACCGGGGCACGAACCCGTGTCCCCTGCATCGACAGGCGGACTCTCTACCACTGCACCACCAGGGAAGCCCCAAACTACTCTTAATAAGTTGTTTTTACAAAGAAATAAAGCACCTTAGTTTTCAAAAACAAAACAAAACAAATATACACTACTATATATAAAATAGGTAAGGAACCAAGTCATACTGTACAGCACAGGGAACTACATGCAGTGTCTTGTAATAACCTATCATGGAAAAGAAAAAAAACACACACTCACACAAACATGTTTGCTATCTTTTTTAACCCTTAACATCTCTCCAGACGCTATAACTTAATGATTAAGCGACTAAGTCAAAGCTTAGAGAATTGGTAAAAAGGAATGTTAGTTCTTCGAGTCAGATTACAAGTGAAAAGGCTTGAAATGTGAGAATTTCCACGTTGTAACCTGTTTCTGTTTTTTGTTTTTAAATGAAAGGATTCTCATCGCTTCGGGAAGAACCTGAAACAAGCAATGATTGACATCGTGAGTTTGTTCGGGATCAGCTCCAATTCCAAAAAGTAAATCCCTTAGCGCTGCCGGGAAGGAAAATGAGCTCTTCGGATGAAAAACCAAATGAAAACTAGCTGTGAATCCTGATTGTAGTTCAGGATGAAAATTTGCTCTAAAAGACTCAGACGTTTCCTTTCCTTCGAGGGTTTGGTGTTTTTGCTTTTCTAGATGGCAGGCTCCACCCCATGAAGTATAACCCTACTCCTTCCAAGCAGGTCCTAACCTGGGGGGCATTGGATAAAGTCCCCCCTAAGGTCTTCCCATCGCCTTGTGTTTCTTAAGGGGTGAAACTGTCGTTGAGCGATTTATGGAATGAGTGGGGCTGTGGCTTCATACGCGTTGGAAACGACCGACCCGGCACGCTTCTTCGGCGGCCACTGGACACTTGGTACTTACGGGCATTTAATTTTATCAGAGCGATGTAAACATTTGTTTCCTTCCGGGAGAAAAGCATTGTTTAAGCTGCAGATGTTAGCAGTTAATAGCCAACGCACATGCAATGCACTAACCAAGAAAAGTTGTGCTTTTGGAACCCATTCTGTCCCTGTGGTAACTCTGTCACTGTCTAGTTTGGTCGTCTGCATTTGCCTCCATGTTTGAAGCATGTAGTATGCCTCATCTTTAGTTTTCCTGACCTTGCAAGTCTTCAAAACCCAGTGCCTTAAAAACGGGAGGCCCTAAATGTAAGGGAGACTGCACGAGAGATTTATTTTGTAAAGTCTTTAGGTGGAATTGTGGGTGTCTTACTCCTTCTCAACTTACTGGGTGGATAACCCTATGTAGGCATTTTACTGTGGTGTCCCTGTATCCCAGAAGGACCAGTTGCCTTACGAGGGCAGCTGTGCTGCATTCCCCCATCAGACTGCCTTCCTTATGCTTCCTCCTTAAGCTGCAAAAGAAGACGTGGGCATGCCTCAGAAATGGGGAGCGAGGGATGTGGTGGTCGAAGATTATGTGTCTGGAGTACTCACCGAAAAAGCAAACATCCTAGGTACCTCAGGATTCCTGCTTACCCAAACTGGCGACATTTGCCACTGAGGAAGGAACAAAACTTGAGAAAAGCAAACCTCAGGGCAGTCAGGGTTGGGCATCCCAGCTGGTGAGAGAGGAGACCCGCTCCCGTTTCCAGGGAGACGGAGGGAGATGGGTTATCGGTGACCTCCTAGAATGTCGCAGGTGACAGGTGCTGGGTTTAACACAGCCTACCCTTCGGATGGGAGTGCCTTGATCGAGTGACCAAAAAGCGATGAGGCGCTGAATCGTCTTCAGTATTTTAAAAGAACGGATCATGGAATGAAATAATACCCACTGCCTCTGGGCTGTAATGACAAGCTTAGCTGTCCGTCTGTTAAAATCATGTATTTATTTTTCTGACCACTATGTTCTGGTGGGGCTCGCCTCTCTAAGAGTTCTGAACTCCACTGATGCGGGGACGAGGCCGAACCCTCGGAGCCGGAGGAAGGCGCTTGCTGCAGAGCACGTGCATATTTTATCCCTGTACATGTTGTGATGTAAAAACCCCACCTAAATGGGCCAAAGACTTTTTTTTTCTTTTAAAAGCAAGCAGAAATGAGAACAGACAAAAAAAGCAAAAAGGGATATCTAACCACCACAGCAACAAAAGGCCCTGTTCATCTGTGTTATGTAGTCAAGGAGGCGCGAGGGGTACAGCCCCTCTGCCTCAGCGAGGCGTAGCTTCCAGTCGAAGCCAGGGCCACTGAAATCATACACTGTTGACCACTGAGCAGTCTGTATTATGATTCACGGGTGAATTCGAGCACAGACGTGTTAGCACTCAGACTTATTTGGGCTTGTCTCTCAGGTTTTAAGTGTTTCCAATGTAATCACTGCTAATCCGTGCAGTTATCAATGCAATTTTATATTCCCTAAAAGGAGGAAGAGTGGGTTTTTACTGTACATGTTGAAAGCAGGAGGTAGGAGTGTGATGTATTTAATTGAATTTGGAGTAAGCCATAGTCTTCACGGAGCTGTGGTCTGAATTTGTGATCTTGAATTGGCCATTGCATGTAAATACAATATGCTTTTTTGGATAAATCTTAGAAATGCAGTATGAATGTTATCATTAATAAAACCATTAATCCCAGTCTACCACAGTATTGCTTTCTGTCTCTTTTGTTATACTGATAAGGAGGCTATAGGTCAAGTTCCAGGCTCAGGCACTTGGGACAAAGGTGACCGACAAGATATGCAGAAAAGGCCTCGGGTTGGGCAGAGTGGGCATTGCTCGATTCACACACCTGACAGAGAAGGGTGGCTGCTAAGAAGGGCTGTGGATTTTGCTGTGTTCATTTGTGCATCCTCACCCTTGCCCCGGGGCTTAGAACAGTGCCTGACATAATAGGTGCTCAATAAATACCTGTTAAATACATGAATTCTGTTTTCTCCACAGTTCTTCCTGAACACCTACTGTATGCTTAGCTCTGTTCTAGGCACTGGGAATACAGCGGGGACCCCAAAAGGTTCTGGCTGTCGTGGAGATCAAATTTCATTGGGAGGAGGTTGAGAACCAAGGAAACCTCTCAAAGGATCTTAAGGGTTCCTGGGCACTTGTATGTGTGTGTGTGTGGGGTGGGGGAAGAGTAGCTGGCTTGGGGAGGAGGCTGATTTAGAAATGGGTTTGGGGGAATTCCCTGGTGGTCCAGTGGTTAGGACTCCTCGCTTCCTCTGCAGGGGGCCCGGGTTCCATCCCTGGTCAGGGAACTAAGATCCAGCAGGCTGCATGGCCAGAAAAAAAAAAAATGGGTTTGAGCTGAGGCCTGAATGACAAGACAGAGCCGGCCTTGGCCAATCCAACAGGGCCAGAGGAGCATCTCAGAACTGCAGGTGCTCAAAGGCTCCAGGCCTTTGATCCTGCCCGGCATGGTGACACACAGGTGGCCACGCACGCCTGACCCATGGGGACTGCTCACTAGAAATGTCTGATGTGTGAAGGAGTGAGCAGTGCGGCCTGGGGGTTGATGTGCTTCTCAGGCTATTCAAGCTCTTCACGGTTTTTCACTTGGGCTCTTCAGTTTATATTGCCTACAGTTCGGGAAGCCTGAGTTGCATTCTCAGGCCTGCCCCCAAACTCAGCTGAGTTCAAAACGATGTGGCTTTTCCAGCCATAAAATTAAGAGTAAGGAGATCCAGGGCTTCCCTGGTGGTGCAGTGGTTGAGAATCTGCCTGCCAATGCAGGGGACACGGGTTCAAGCCCAGGTCTGGGAAGATATCTTCCCACATGCCGCGGAGCAACTAGGCCTGTGAGCCACAACTACTGAGCCTGCGCGTCTGGAGCTTACGCTCCGCAACAAGAGAGGCCGCGACAGTGAGAGGCCTGCGCACTGCGATGAAGAGTGGCCCCCGCTCGCCACAACTAGAGAAAGCCCACGCACAGAAACGAAGACCCAACACAGCCAAAAATAAATAAATAAATAAAATTTAAAAAAAAAAGAGTAAGGAGATGCACATGCACATGTGTATGTTGATCTCCAGAGAAAGGGCTGGAAAGATGCACCGCAGACTTCACAGGGATTCCCTCTGAAAGGCAGCGTGATCGCGGATGGTAGGGAACCCAAGGGGACTTCAGCTTTATCTGTAATATTTAATTATTTCGGTAGGAGAGTTTATGTACTGTACAGGTCTTCATCGACCTGTGATAGGGTTAAGTCCTGATAAACCCACAGGAAGTCATAAATGCATCTAATAAACCCACCCTACCAAACAGCACAGCCTAGCCTAGCCTACCTGAACTGTGCTCAGAATACTAACATTAGCCTACAGTCGGGCAAAACCATCTAACACAAAGCCTATTTTATAATAATGTGTTGACTGTCTCATGAAATTTATTGATACTGTCCTGAAAGTGAAAAACAGAATGGTGGTAAATGTATCGGTTGTTTATCCTTGTGATTGCGTGTCTGAGAGCTGCCCAGCATCACTAGAAGGGAGCATACATATCCCTAGCTTGGGAAAAGAGCAAAATTCAAAATTTGAAGTTTGGGTCTTCCCTGGTGGTGCAGTGGTTGAGAGTCCGCCTGCTGATGCAGGGGACGCGGGTTCGTGCCCTGGTCCGGGAAGATCCCACATGGCACGGAGCGGCTGGGCCCGTGAGCCATGGCTGCTGAGCCTGCAGGTCCGGTGGTTTCTACTGAATGCATATCACTTTCCAACCATTATAAAGTTTAAAAATCCTAAATGTCCATTGACAGATGAATGGATAAAGAAAATGTGGTACATATATACAATGGAATATTACACAGCCATTAAACAGAATGAAATAATGCCATTTGCAGCAACATGGATGGACCTGGAGATTATCATACTAAGTGAAGTAAGTCAGAGAAAGACAAATATCATATGAAATCGCTTATATGTGGAATCTAAAAAAAATTAGAATGATACAAATGAACTTATTTACAAAACAGAAACAGACTCACAGACTTAGAGAAGGAATTTATGGTTACTGGGGGGAAGGGTGTGGGGGAGGGATAGATTGGGAGTTTGGGATTGACATGTACACACTGCTATATTTAAAACATAACCAACAAGGACCTACTATAAAAAAAAATCCTAAATTACAGATATTCTGTATAACTAAAGAAAAAATCTGTCCTAATTTTAATCTGAAGAAGCAACTAAAGCTTTCTATGGAGTCCTGCCCTATAGATCATAGGCACACAGGAAATGAATTCTCCAAGAACTGGACAGTATTTCAAGGCAAGTATGTTTGCAATGAACTAGTGGCTGGGAATATATTTTAAGTCGTTCACATGGTAGGAAAATTCCAACAGTGAGAATTTAATTACATTATGTTCTTTTAATGTCAGCTTTTAATGTCCCATTATAATTTTTCAGATAAGAAAGTCCCAGCAACTTAAAGCTGTGCCTTAAATTTCCGGATTGTCGACTGTGCAAAATTTTCTTGCGATTTCTTGAACGCTGAAGTGTACAGCCAAATAGTGCATAGTGCTGGTGTGCCTTGGTTACTACTGTTTGATTTAGGAACGTATTTTTTCAGTGAGATTAGAAAGCGAATGTCTTACTTTTTTTTGTTTTTTTTGGCCGCGCCGAGGGTCTTGAAGGATCTTAGTTCCCCAGCCAGGGACTGAACCCGGGGATTGAACCCTGGGCCTTGGCAGTGAAAGCCCGGAGTCCTTGGGTTGCTTACATTGACAAGAGACGCCTAGTCTTCCTCCCAAGCTCCGGCACCAAGGACCTGAAGTGCACGCTAGGTTGGGAACTTGCATGTGCCGATCCCTGGCCGTCCACCCACCCGCGGTGCTCCGTGGCTGGCCGGGCTCTGTCCTGAGGAGCTGAGGGGCAGAAAAAATACACGGTCAAGATTAAGGTCTGAGGTCAAGCCAGGGAGTCCCAGCCAGCGCTGCCTCAGACTGGCCTGGGGGCTTCTGGTTCCCCACCTGAGCCTGGAGCTGCTGGTCCCGGGAGTGTCCTTCCCCGTCCACCTCCCCTCAACTGGCCGGTCCCTGGCCTCCGGCCCCGACTCCGCCCAGCTCGCCCCGCCCACCACCCTCCAGCACTGTCACGGGGGCCGCCTCCCCCGCCCCCATCCCTGCTTATCCCCTCGCACTTCCGGGACCCGCCCATGCCCCCACTAACTTCTGCGCCCCGCCTTCGCATCACCCCCAACCTCTCCCACCCTCTGACCCCGCCTCACGTGCCCCGCCTCCGCCTCCGCCTCTCCCTGGCCCCGCCCACCTCCGCGAGCCCCGCTTCCGCGAGCCCCTGGCCCTGCCCCAGTCCGTGGCCCCGCCTCCTCCCCAACGGCCAGTTGCTCGGCCCCGCCCTCGCGCTCGGTGCTCTGCCAGCTCCCGGGGCCACAGGTGCGCCGTCTGAGGAGTCCTGACTCGGCGCCCCTCCGGTGCCTGAGACCCCGGCCGCCGTCGGGTTTCCCCGCGGTCCCCGGCCCGGCCTCGGGTCTGCAGAGGGGAGGGGGACGGTGGGCCCCCTAGTCAGCCTCGAGGGGGCGGCGGGACCCCCTCTCCAGTCGTCCCCGTCAGGGGCGGCGGGACCTCCAGGTCTGCCCCTCGGGAATGACGGACCTCCGCCCCTTTCAGTCCCAGTCGGCCGGTCGGGCCAGCAGGGCCCCTTCTCCGGTCGGCCTCGCCGGTGCGGGGTGGGGGGTGGCCCCCTAGGCCGGCCTCTCGGGAGCGGCGGGCCCCCCCGGGTGAGATCCCCGGGAGCGGCGGGCCCCCTGGGTCGGCGGCCGGGGCGGGTGGGGGCCGCCGCCCTGACTGGGCCGCGTCGTTGCAGGTGTGCGGTTCCCGCCGGATCCCCCTCGCGCCGGGTGCGGGGCGATGCCCGGGCCCGGGTGCCCCCAGTGGACATGGAAGAGGGCCCTCTGCTGGGCGGCATGTGCAGCCCCGAGGACGAGATGGTGACAGACCTTTTCAGCGCCGAGAGTCAGTTTGTTCCTGAAAACCTTCCCCTGAAAACCCCGGTGTCGGTGAAGCACGAGGCAGACGAGTTCCACGTCTTCAAAGACGCGTACCTGGGCTCCGCGGACCCCAAAGAGCCCCTGCTGCACGCCTTCAACGCCCCGCTCGACGGGGACTGCAAGGGCAAAGTCAAAGTGGAGCTGCTGGTGGATGAGAACGGAGATGAGGAAACGCGCGGGGAGTTCCCGAGTCTTCCCAAGCTCAATCCCCTGGAAGACGCCGTTCTTCCCGCCGCCCAGCAGCCGCAAGCCTACAACCTCTACTTCCTGTCCTCCCTGCTGACCCCGCACAGGAGTCCTGCTGTCGGGCCCCTGGGCACCTGGGCCAGGGAAGGAGCCGCCCACCCCGGCGTCCGCGTGATTCCAGTAAGATCCACGTCGCACAGTACCCCCTGCACCCCTGCCCTAGTGGAGACGGGAGACTTCCTGCTTCTACCAAGATTTTTCTCTTGTCCGTAGCATCCCTGATCGGATTCACTCATTCCCTGCAGGGCGCATCCCTTGCTAAACGCGAAATGCATTATCCAGCCAATCCATTCTACCTGAAGGTGAATTAGGTCCTCGGTCCCTGGTTCAAACCTGGCCTAACCCAGCAGAGATCATACAACAAAAGAGGAGGGAAACAAGTAGATTTTTTTTTTTTTTGCAGCCAGGCATGTGGGAGCTTAGCTCTGTAGCCAGGGATCCCACCTGTGCCCCTTACCACTGGACCACCAGGGAAGTCCCTAGGAAGTTTTAAAAGTGGCTTTAGGAAAGAAACCCTAGTGTCTGTGAAAACAAATGCAGTGGGAGTCTTCACGTGCCCAGCTTTTACATTTTTCCGCTTTAGATTGATAAGGGTTGTAACTCACAGCCAGGACTCACAGTTAGCACTTGTGTTTGGTGAGCCTTGAAATCAAGGTGTTAGGGCTTCCCTCTGCTAATAAGTGGTTGTTCCTCAAGCGTATGTAACATGAATCAGAGTCTCCACGAATTCATGGTAATTGTCGGCCAGCTCTTTGGCTGTGGATAACTACCGGCAATTTTCTGCTTTGTTTGTTTCTCTCTTTATTTTGAACCCGGACACTGGGCAGTGAAAGCACAGAGTCCTAACCACTGGACCGCCAGGGAATTCCCCTTTTCTGCTCTGTTCTTGCTGAAGCTGAACAAATCAGTTTTTAAAGGAAACAAAGGATTGTAAGGACATGTGTACTGGCCCCTCAAAAGGATCTAGTTTGGAAAACTAGATTACTCAGCTGTTAAATCATTTTAGTAAGTCATAAATTAAGCTTTTGTGGAACATTTTTGAATTGGTGTTGAGATGGCTGGAGCCTGACTTTGTTTGCATATCATAAGCCGTAGCAGCAGGAGCTTAGACTTGTTTTCTGGTGTTCTTTGAGCATAATCACTGCTCCTTCGTGCACAGGAAAGGTGGGGAGGAGAGGCTGAGGCCTAGAGAAACCAGAGAGCACACCTAGTCCCACCAGCTTTCAGCTGGTGCAGAGGTCTTCCTCGGAATCTTTTTCAGATGGCTTGAAATGTCAGACACTCCATTTTGCTACCAGACCAAACGTGTGTCCCAGCACCGTTTGCCTGTTGGTTCTCGCACGGCTCCCTTCCTGTACCAAGGGGACTCAGTGAGCATTCACCAGAGCAGGAAAGGAACTAGCTCACGTTAAAATAGTAAATTCTCTTTAAATGTAATTCAATTTTAGCAAAATAAAGGAGAGACTATTTGGATGATATTTCTTTGTTTATTTTGAATTTTTATTGACAATTTCCTAATTCATTAATAAAATGAAAAAGACTTAGCATGGACATGTTTGTCTTTTAAACAGAGTGGAACTATTTTTCAGTAAATATTCAGGGTTAATTGCTAATTTCCTTTTTCTAGAAATTCATTCCCACATATTGACCTCTGTTTATTCTGTAAAAATAGGATTTCACTATACTGTAAGTAGTTCAGATATCAGTTGCATGGGGCTGAGGAATTGATATATTTACTGCATAAGTATTTGTTAATTACAGGGAGATAAGTTAAATCTAAACTTTGATGATGTGGGACTTCCCTGGTGGTCCAGTGGGTAAGACTCTGTGCTCCCAATGCAGGGGGCCTGGGTTCCATCCATGCTTGGGGAACTAGATCTCACATGCCTGCCGAAACTAAGGGTTCCAACGCCACAACAAAGATCCCGCGTGCTGCAACTAAGACCCGGCACAGCCAAAATAAATAAATAAATAAATAATTTTTAAAAATAAAAATAAACTTTGATGATGTGTACATGACAAATTCCCCAAAGCAGAAAGCAGAGGAAAATTGAAAACTTTCTACGTTTCTATAAAATTTGAAATATCTAAATAAAGTTATAACTTGAAATATAGCTAAACTTTCCTCTGTCTTTTGAAACATTTATACCTAGATGCTAGTCTGCTGTGCTAAGGGATTTGGCAGTCCATGAAAACTATTAATTGTTTAGATCCCAGATTTTAAGTTAGACGATCTCCAAGTTTGTGGGAGTCAACACCCACACTTTGAAAGATAGTTGTCTGTGCTGTGATTTTATATGAGGTCTTCAGAAAGTTATCACAGAATCACTCTTCTTTGAAGGACTTTATGACCTGCCTCCTGGCCTCTGGGGAAGCTCACCTGTACTCTCTAATAGGCAGTCTGGGCAGGTGGAGGTTAAGGGGGGGAGGGAGAGATGATGTGAGTGCAGGTTGACTGCTGCTTCCCAATCCTCCGCACATTATCAAATCTTAAAAAGAAGCACCCTGATTTTAAAACACTTAAATCTAAAGGTTATTATTTTTTTAATCATCGAGACTTTTTAGTTTTTTAAATTCTGTTGATTTTCAGTAACATCATTGGTATCTCTCCGTATTTTTGGTAATTTTGCCGGTGTGTCACTGAGTCGTTGCAGAGGATAGCTTAAAAACAAAGTTAAAGTTGGCAGTTATTCCCTACCGTCACTGTTTTCATGTTAATTATTGTCCTACCATTCAGTTAGGGAAGTGCTACTATTTACTTATAAACATTACTCTAAATACATAGTAAGTTACAATATAAATATTACTGAAACATCAGCAAGGATGTCAGGCTTCTTGATGGAAAAGCCAAACAATAGACTAGAACATTAATACAGCCTAGTGAGTGTGCTCCGAAAGCGGCCATAGAGGAGCAGCATTTCACGCGGTTTTAAGGAAGGTCCCATGAGGCAGCAGCCCCTTTGGAGTAGGGGGCTGTCGAGGAGCTCAAGGGGCAGCTGACCAACTGCAGAGTCTTCTCAAGCTACTTATACTGTGTTTTTGAAGCCGCAAGAGGGCCACGTTAAAATCACATCTCCACACCTCGTGGGCAGATGGTCCTTGTCCTCGGGGTCCTTGATCCCCAGTGAGGCTGGTCAGAGGACTTGTCACCCCATCTTGCTGCCCCAGAGAGAGAATAATAGTTGGGGAGAGAGGACATTAAGGGTAAGGCTGCTCTTTACTTAAAAAATGTAACTTCTAGGGGGCTTCCCTGGTGGCGCAGTGGTTGAGAGTCCGCCTGCCGATGCGGGGGGCACGGGTTTGTGACCTGGTCAGGGAGGATACCACGTGCCGCGGGGCGGCTGGGCCCGTGAGCCATGGCCGCTGAGCCTGCGCGTCCGGAGCCTGCGCGTCCCGAGCCTGTGCTCCGCGGCGGGAGAGGCCGCGGCAATAGGAGGCCCGCGTACCGCAAAAAAAAAAAAAAAAAAAAAAAAAAAGTAACTTCTGCAAAGAATTTTCTGTATTATGCAACTGTAAAGTACAACGTCCAAAATGTGATTTCTAAAATAACGTTTGCTTTTTTAGGTTGAAATCAAGGAAGCAGGTGGTACTATCGCAAGTAACAATCTGGAGGAAGCAACTTTTCAGAGCCTTCCGGCCCAGGAGTCCTGTTGCAAGTTCCCAACAGCACAAGAAGCAGAGGATGCCTCTGGGGGCTCTCATAAGAAAGACTCTAACCCAATGGTAATTATGCCAAAGAAAATGTGTCTGACTAACATATCAAATGTTTGACCCTTACCATTACTAAGTCAACAGTAATATATTTTCAGTCATTATTTTTCATTCTGTTTACTTGTCGTATCAGCATTTTTGGTTGTCTTATCTATGAAAAGAGGGATATAATTAGAGCCTTTGTAATGTTTCTGTCACGTCTAAGATTCTCATTTCTACTTGATCTTAGCAAATCAAACAGAGATTAGGACACCGCTCTCTTTGTTAAGGAGAGAAGCCATAAGTGACATCAGTCCGTGCAGACCAGCGGTTGGCCCAGGAACGGGGCAGCTGGCTGAGCTGCATGGTTTGGCATGTTGCTGGGATGGTGAAGCTCCCGTTCTGTGGCTGCAGCACAGAGGCTGCTTTCCTTCCTGCCTGCCTCCAAATTCCTGATACTAACATGCATGTAAGATAGGTAATCAGTAACATTTGTGGTTTATGCGATATTTTTGCATGTTTGTAATTTCATGTAATCCTCTATCAACTCTGTAGGGTATGCATTGTTTTTATCTACGTTTTATGGATAAGAAAACAGATGTTACATAGTCGTCTTGTAAGTGGTACGTTGAGGACTCCAGGTCTCGGTGTCATGAGGACTGGGAAGTGGGGGGAGCTAGGGAGCCCAGCCCCAAGCTTTATTTTAGCGGAGCCCGGAGAACCAACATCTGCCGTCCCCCCATCAGCTCCTTATTCCGATAAAGGAGGCCTTAGCCCTAAGGCATATACTTTAACTAGAAAATACTGGAAAATGAGCTTAGCTGTGGCATACACCAGTACTCGCCTCTGTCCATGGTTCTCAGGCCCATGCGTTCTGAGAGCAGAGCTGTTCCAGGACACCTGGAGCAGGTGAGCAGGATGAGAGCTCCTCCAATTCCACCAGCCTCCTGAGTAATGTTAGAAGGCTCCCAGGAGGGACAGGGCAGAGCCCAGAATTGTGCAATAGGCAGAGGTCTGGAAGGTCCACTCTGAGCCTTTCCCCCCAGTTTGTGCACCTGTGTGTCTGTGGCTATAACTTTATCCTCCACATACAAATAAAATTCCAACCAAACACGAATGCTGGCCTCTTATCCACCGTCAGGATGATCTGAAGGTTTGACCCAGTGATCAGCACCTCATTAACATAGGCTCTGTGTGTGTTATTTTGGTAACATTGATCCTTTATGGTTATTTGGGTTTTCCTGTCTAGGAAACCCAAAGGCAACCTAACAGCAGAAGCCACAGCTTCTCTGGGTATCTGTGGTTTTACCGTCCGAATTAGAAGCTATGTGCAAGCAGAAACAGTGACTTCTCTCACCTTCATGTTCAAGCTGCATCCCTGTGGACAGGGCTGACTGGTGTGGTTGACTGGCCAACTCACCCGGCTCACTGAGGACGTATTTATGGTCGGAGCCCAACTAGGTGATCTTAGGGTTAACCCTTCTAAAGCGCACGTGTAGGAAATGAAATAAGTGGGTATTTTAAAAACACCCCACATGTTAGCTAATAACGTGTGCATGTGGCAGGGAAGAACAGCTGCCGTAAAATTGACGATTATTCTAAGTATCTGGTCAGCTACAGAGATGGAGGCAGGGGGGCAAAGTCCTTCGTATAGTTCACTGGACCTGAATGGGGCCGGGTCTGGATCGGCACACTCTCTCCGTTTACGATGACCACGGAGCACGTGGACAGGTGACGGAAGCTCGGGCTCACAGTCACCTGTTCCCTACCCTAAACCTCAAGGGCCAGACACCCGCAGAGAAAGGCGTGAGCAGGAACTTCTCTTAACACACTAAGCACATCTCACAAGACATTTCCCCGGGGTTTTGCCCTGTGGTACCTCCAGAGAGCACGTTATTGCAGGGTAGGAAACTGAGAACATGTCTATAGTTAACCGCTTTCCATGAAAACTTAAATTCTGGATTAAAACTGTGTTCTCAGATTTAAGTTTACTTAGGTTCATATTACTGGATATCTTTTGAAAAATGAAACCTGATCATTATTTTTCATTTTAGGTGATATATCAGTTGAAAGGGGGTACACAAATGCTGTGTATAGACAATTGTGGCACAAGAGAACTAAAAGCACTTCATTTGGTTCCTCAGTATCAAGACCAAAATAATTATCTACAGTCAGGTACAAAGTAAATTAATAGAAAAATATGTCATATATCACATGGAAGTTGGTAAGTGACTATGTTTGGCTTTGTATAGAGAGTAAAAGTGAAATTGGCAGTGAGGCAATTTGGCAATCCCCATAGCCCATATGAGTGAGCTAAGAATAGAAAAAAATATCTTTAGAGATTAATTTATGTGCATTGTACTGACAATCTCAAATTCTTGGATAGCTTTCCTCTCCTTCTGCTAGTTGCAGAGAGCTTTGTGATCCTACCAGGTGACTACTTGTACCCATGAGTGCTGTGGATAGAGGTACCTGGGTTGAAACATCAAGCTTTCGCAGATTGGGCGGCGGGTTGACTGTTCAGATGTGGTAAAAACTGCATATGTTTCAATGTAAACGTTTTCATGTAGTCAGTGAGAACTGCCACCCTGCTTTAATCACCATGAGTTCTGAAATGACTATATCAAATGCTGATTTATCTGCCATTCAGTTACTCAGAATCGTCTTTAAACTGGTGCGATAGTAATAAATGATCTATAAGTACTTGATTACCATCAAATGACTTAGGAATGATTAAAGAAAGGCCAAATGACACAGTTTTAGGACTGTGTTTACAAAGGTTAGACATTAATACTTGAAAACTGGGCCCCTATGTGTACTGTGTACATAATTGCGTTACTCTAAAGCTTGGCCTAACCAGAGCCTCTCATTATCAGATGATTCACGGACCTTGTCAATAATTTAAATCAGTATTACATCCAAATGTCATATCAACGGGCCTTTGGAGCCCAGTGCAAAAAGAAAGAGTGTGACTCCCATTCCATCCTGGTGGTCTCTTTATCCGGGGACAGGGAACATGCCTTTCAGACATTTACTTTTCTATGGTGCAGAGCGCCTTCAGGAGTGCTTTACTGCACACCAGCCACGGCTTCTCCGGCTCCGTTCCCTGCGGGTCAGAGCTGCATCTGCTCCTCTACAGGCAGAGAAGGGTTCTTTCCTAATTCCCTTCCTTCTGGAACACAACAAAATCCTAATGCCTTTAGATCACCTACAGAAGGAAGATTTACATAATGCTCTCCAAGTCTATTTCCTTGTCATGTCATCATAACTGCCCCCCCAGCCCAGTCTCCTTTGTTTTGCTGTGCACACATTAAATATCACCATAAAATAAATGCATTCTGTTACCGAAGTCTTAAGGTTACATCATTCAAAGAATGCACAAGCCTGGAGCAGGAAATGTGTTCAGCTGGTGGGCAATCAGGAGACTAAGACACATTTCTCTGGCCACTTTGACTCAAACATAGAGTTTCACAGGGACCTTAGTGTCTCAGGGATGTTTTGCACGGCACCCTGAGGCCAAAGAATACCTATCGGTTCCAGTCTTAAGTAGTTTGGTCCCAGTAGCCTAATAAGTATTTACATCCTGATTAGTTAGTAACCATTTGAAGAAGAGTGCAGGTAAATTGAAAGTAGTTCATGTGGCGTCCTACAGATGGTGCTGTGCTCTCCTTGAAAATGTGACATGCCTAGCGCGTCCCTGGTGAGTTCGGGGCAGCACTGGAGGGCACCTTAGCGCACAGCTTGGGAACCTGGGCACTGACAGCATTTTTTAGCATAGCTATCCCTGGAAGCTCGAGTGAAGTAGCATTATGACAAAGAAAAGGGTGTAATAAGTAAAAACAACAACAAAAAAACCCAAAAACATTGACCAGAAAGGTTTTATAGAAAACATAAATAGGATCAAGATAAGTGGCAATGACTTTGCACATGTCCAACTCAGGATACATGGTCATTTTTGTACTTTCTTCCATGTGCAAGTGGGAGAGGAACAATATATGCTATCAATTAATTGTAATTGTCTTCCTTACAGATGTCCCTAAACCCATGACTACTTTAGTAGGAAGATTTTTGCCAGTACCAGCAAATTTAAATCTCATTACACAACAAGTGAGTCATTGTTTTAATAAAAAAAAATACAATAGGGGGCTTCCCTGGTGGCGCAGTGGTTGAGAGTCCGCCTGCCGATGCAGGGGACACGGGTTCGTGCCCCGGTCCGGGAAGATTCCGCATGCCGCGGAGCGGCTGGGCCCGTGAGCCATGGCCGCTGAGCCTGCACTTCCGGAGCCTGTGCTCCGCAACGGGAGAGGCCACAACAGTGAGAGACCCGCGTACCGCAAAAAAAAAAAAAAAAAAAAAAAAAAGTTTAAAACGCTTTTATGATTACACCATAATATGCATAGATTAAATATAATTATAAGAAAAATGTGCTCTTTTCCTTCAGTCTTGTTTTTTTTTAATTTTTCAGTTTTGACAGTCTAGGGTTGTATTTTTTTAAATTAATTAATGTATTTATTATTTATTTTTGGCTACGTTGGGTCTTCGTGGCTGCGCGCGGGCTTTCTCTAGTTGCGGCGAGCGGGGGGCTACTCTTCGCTGCGGTGCGCGGGCTTCTCATTGCTGTGGCTCATTGCGCAGAGGTGGCATTTAAAGCCACGAGACTAGAGGAGATCTCTGAGGCAGTGGGTATAAATAGAGTGAAATATTTGCTGAGTGAGTAAATAAATACTTCTCGAATGAAGTATTTATTAGCCAGGAGGGGCAAGGAGTTAATCAGGGCCGGAGATGAGTGTCAGCCTGATGCTATGAGCGCCTGATGCAAGTCTCTGTTGATGCTGCACGTAGGCCTCTACCTCCTTGCCTCCTCCACACCACCCGTCTTGTTTTGCTAATGGTTTCAGCCCCAGTCAGCAAGGCACACGTTGGACTTGCTTTTCTACCACTGAACTTGTGCACTGAAAGGCCCCTTTGGACCATAGTCTCCCTCTTTCTGCCCCTCCCCTCTTTTCCTTGGCTGTGTTTAGACCTACCTCATTTTGGCTCCTCTGACCTCTTATCCAGTGTGGACCTTGGGGTAATTATTTTAGCAATGCCTTTGCTGCAACCCTAGAACCCCGGCTTCCTTGCCAAACCCCGATTCTGTATATTCTTCAGCTCTTTGCTACTCAAAGTGCGTGCGGTGTGTGGACCAGGAGCGTGGGCATCACTAGGAAGCTTGTTAGAAATGCAGGATCTCGGGCTCCACCCCAGACTCACTGACACAGAAACTGCATTTTAGCAAGATCCCCAGGTGACATGACGGGGAAGCACCCTCTTAGGTTTTATTTCTTCCATCCTAGGCAGTTCGACATTGCCGAGGAAAGTCATGGATTCTAGTATAAAGCTGCCCTAGATTTACCACCTATGTAGTACTGAAAAGACATCTCTCTTTCTCTGCTTTACTTTGGGGCTAAACAAGCAAAGGAGAAAAAGAGCAATTGTATCTGGTTTATGCAAAGAATTGTCTCAACCCCAAGGACTGTGAAATCCTTTCTTCAAAAGAATGCAAAACTTTGGACTGCCACCTGGAGATGTTGGCCCAATAATTAGGTGTCTGGGTGACTGCAAAGGAAACAGTTGCAGTAACCTGTGAACACTTCCCTCCAGTAAAGTGAGTGAGAGGAGAGCAGAGCCCCCCAGCTCTCGGCCAGACCCAACAGGGCAGGTCCTGGGGGTGACTTCTCAGTGGGACTCGGGGTTTGGGGTGGGGGGCGGATTTGTAATGAAGGAGTTGGACCCAGAGCGGTTTCTCAGTGTCTTCAGGCCCCAACAGGGATTACACACTATTTAAAAACAGGCAGAAGAGAGAAAAGAAGGAAGATGAATAAAATGTGTTTTTCTAAGACCATGCTTTTTCTTTCTTTCTTTTTTTTTTGGCCTCACGCTTGTGGGATCTTAGTTTCCCAACCAGGGATTGAACCCAGGCCCTCGGCAGTGAAAGCACGGAGTCCTAAGTCCTAATTCCCTGGACCGCCAGGGAATTCCAAGACTGTGCTTCTTAAATAAAGCTTATTTTTAAATTTCAAGTTTTCAGGGACAAGGATAGGATGTTTAACTGTGATATATACAAATAATCTCAAAACCTAAATTTATTCAACACTTTAAATTTCTTCAAGCTTCTGATAAGAAGAAAATTAGGTCAGTGTTGATTATGCTACCCTTTCCTTTCCCTGTGAGCCATGCTAATGGATAATATAAAGGAAAATGAGAACGGAGAAAGCAAAGGACATGGATGATGCAGAGATTATGACATTGCTTTTGAATTTGTTAAAATTGACTACAAAATTTTTTATGACTAGATGAAAAAGTAATGATTGCCGATGAGACTTCAGATGTCAAGATCTCTTGTGTTGTACTAAGAATATAATAATAATTAAAGAACATTTTTAGCTTACAGAAATTTGTAGTTGAATTTATTTCACAGTTGGTAGTTCATCAAAATGAAAAAGATGCCCATTGCAATGTCGCCGGCCAGCCCACTGACAGCTGTGTGTACTGCTTGCCAGCTTGTGGATGGCCCGGCCCAGAATCCACAGCGCACTTCTGTCTCTGTCCACAGTCAGGGCTTTCTCACCCCAGGGCATCCTGTGGTCAGGCGGGGTGAGATGACTGGGCTGGGCTCCTCCCACTTCTGCTGAAAAGCCTCGGCTGGAACCTGCTCAGGTGTTAGCAGAATCATGGTGGTAATAAGGCCTGGATGAATGTAAAGGGATTGTGATGTAAACCTCTAGAAGAAAAAGAATCATTTTTATCTGTACCTAGGGGCTGACGGGAATAAACTCAAAATGTATACTAATTCAAATCATGCTTGCCTTTGACTTTACACAGCTTGATAATGGAGCCTTACCATCCGTAGTCAACGGGTCTGCTTTCCTTTTGGGATCGACTCCTCCAGGACCACCAAAAATGACTTCGGCTAGGTAAGGATTAAAAGCAATCAATTGTCACTTACTTTAATGTAAGAGTTTAAGAGGCTCTTGGGTACATTTGTGATTTTTTTCCTGAGTTTTAAAATTAGTTTTACCTGAAAACCTTTATGACTTCTAAGATATGATGTTTATATTCAGCAGTGCACTAACCGTGTTGCTGCGCGTGTCTGGTTTGTGGCTGCTGCAAAGACTGGCCTGTAACCTCCATTTGCTTCCACTCTCCGTCCACCGTCCGCTGTCATTGTTTCAGAGACTTGCTGCCGTTCCTAGCTCTGTCTTGAGTTCACGTTGATTTAAACTTAGCTGCCGTTTCTTTTTTGCTGTCATCAGCATAAGTAATGGTGTGGCAGTCACTTAATGTCACTTAATGTCGACGGCAGTCTTTATGTGCCTTTATGGCTGCCTCTGCCCGCTGCCTTCCCTGTTCTGTCAGTTCACGTTCAACGGCAGGGGCCGAGGCACAGTCTCCAGGTGGACGTGGCTGCTCTTATCTGGGGCTTCGTCTTGCCATTTTAAAGTCATGTCTATAATCGTAACTAATTAAACTAACCAAGCCGGTTGAAACTCTTTGTTGAGTTAAAGAGTAACATTCATGTGCTATTAGTAGATGGGGCAGCCCTTTCTGTTCACGGAACCCTTTCGTTGGTGATGGAGATCAGTCTCTTCCTGCCTTCCGAAGTTTTGGGGCACACAGCCTAATGCAGATGTACATCTGAGGACCCGAAAGAAGTCAGGGCAGGCAATTTAGGAAACGTAGACTGTAGCCTCTGGAGCCTCCGGGCTCCTGAAGTGTCCACCATCAGGCACATCCCCACCGCGGCGCTGCTGAGTGTGAGGACGGTTGTCCGGGGCAGTGTGAGAGGCTCAGGTGGAGTTCTGGAGACTGGCTGGGATTCAGTCGACACTCCACCTCCGCGACGTCGCTGAAGAGTGTCGGTTGCTCGTGTGACTTGCTGCTTCGGTCTTAGCTGTTGGTTGCGGAACTGGTCAATGACTCTCACTTAATTTGATGGACTAAGACTATAGGAGCCTTTCTCCTGCCTCCACTCTTGCGCCATGGATCAGCGAGGGTATGGCTGCTGTCGCTGTAATTGGTTCTAGAATCACGGCTCTTAATGTTTCTGGACAAAACAACTCTGTGGGCAGCCTCTAGATTCTAATGCTATGTAATACTGCCAGCATAGTGTTACACCATGTACCCAGGGCGTTACTGTCCTGAAGATACTCACTTCATCTTTCTTGTCATCTGGGAGCATCTGGCCAACAGTATTGCACCACTATGTGCTTTAGCGTGTCTAGCGCATTCAAGGGAATTTGGTGTTTCTAACACTTTAGTTCAAGTGTGTGCTCTCAGAGCTACAGTGCCATTTGAGGTTTCTCTGTGTTGCAGCTGGTACACGTTTCCACAGAGGAGCAGTAGTGAGGAAGTTTTCACTGCAGTGTATTTCTCCTTTTTCCCACCCTCCCCCTGCCTTCTTCCCAGTCTCTACTAGGTTTTCTCTAGTGTGAAGGAATTATGCAGGTCATAAAATATTTTTCTATTATAAATGATGTGCCAGGAACAACATGAGCTTTGTTTTTGTATTTTTTTGCTGCAAATAATTACTTGATGTCACACCACTGAACCAGCCAGATGATTTTCATCTCAACATCCATGGTACTGACGGTGTGCTGGAATCTCTACCAATTTATTATTTGTGGTGAGGGAGCTGTCAGAAAACTGTTTGCTGCCTGTCTCATTCTGTATGAGTTCCCAACCACAACTAATTGGCTAGACCTCTTTATCTCTTTGTTAGGCTTTTTTTTTTTTTTTTTTTTTAAACTTCCACGAGATAAGAGGGTCAAGCTAGGTCTGAAGACATCAGAAAGGAAATTCTGTCAGCCCAATACTGTTTAAACGTTCTAAAATAGTAGATGACGTAAAAGCAGGCCAGCTTGGGCCATACGGCCAGCAGTCCATATGGGTGAATTCACCCAATCGTCATTCTTTAGAGATAGGTGGTGAACTGGCTAACTTATTAACTACCTTATCATATGAATAAAAATTCACGTCCTGTCACTCTGCATAGCTTTAATAATCTGATTATCAGTCAGGCGTTAATGTGAATTTTGTTACATCATTGAGGCCTTTATTTTTGGTGACATAATGAACATTATAATATGCAAGAGTCCGCTTCTCTGGAAATTTTTTCTTAAAGATAAGGTCATATCTCAACTGTGGTACAGTTTACTTATAATACTTTTCCGAGGCAGAGTTGTCCAGATCTCTTCTAACCCTTTACTCTTCAGATTGGCAAAAAGAGTAGTCAAACATTATTAGAGCCATGGAAGTTTTTTCCCAGTTTAGTTCATTACAAGGAACTTGTCCCTTTACTGTCCCCTCAGGCGCTCTGTGCTCATCCCTGATGTGGTGTCTTTGCTCGTGCTGTTATTTCAACTGAAACATCCTTTTGTTGAATAACAAAAAACTTCACACCCTTGAAAGTCAATGTCAAGTTCTACTTCTTACAGAAGTAGTTTGTTTTGTTTTTACATCTCTATTAAACTGCCCCTGAATTTTGTGTCATTTACAATCAGTATCATATAATTTGATAGTTGATTATATAATATCTTCTGTTCTCTAATTTTTCAATTCTATATATCATCTCATGTCCCAAATTATTTGGTGGATTCCTCTAGAACAGTCACTGTAACTTTAAAAATATATATATTTTTTGGTGTTCCCCTGAAGCTCTTATGACAGTCCTGGCCACATGGTGATCTCTTAGTCAGTGCCTGTTGGCATCTTCCTGACACTGTAGGTACTCAGTGAATTGTCCTCTCTGCTTCCACAATTGTGGCGGGTCACCACTGGAGTGTCTCCATGGACCTCCACCTCATTCTTAAAGAGAAGAGTTTTGGTTCCTCTGGACAGGTAGTGCCAGGCCACCCCGTGCCCCATTTTAGAGGCAGGGCTGAGGGCAAGAGCAGTGAAGTCTGTGCGCATGTCCCCTTCCCCTGAACAGCCCATGTGTGATCCAGGGTGGGTGGGCCAGGAGCAGTGTAGCCAGATCTGCCACCTCCAGGCATCCATGAGAATAGAAAGCTGCAACTCTCCTCTCTCTAAAGGAGAGAACTAGACTAGACGAAGAATAAATAAATACAGCATTCAGTAACATAGTATGGGGACATTATTTTAAAAACGAGAGACATCTCCAGAAGGAGGAACACTTAGCAGCTCACCCAGGAGTCAGTTACCATTTGCTGTTTCAAATGAGGGAGGACGGGGTCACGAAACAGAAGCAGAGCCGGTGAGAAGAGTGGCGGAGCCCTGATGAGTGAAGCAGCCAGAGCAGAGGGGAGGGTGGGCTGAGCTGAGGCTTAGACCGGCCTCAGCCCTGACTGGAGACGGTTGTGTTTGTGAGGGCACGGAGCACAGGCCGAGGGTAGTTCCCGTGCTCCGTGGGGTGACAGGGGACTGTCAGCAAGCCCTGTGTGTGCCAAGTACTGTAGCAGCTCCTGTAGGAAACCCGAGACCAGGATGTGTCCCTGCCCGGAAGCAGCCAGTGGTTGCAGAGGCGAAGCCTGCACACGCCGTCTCGGGGAGCAGGTGGCCGAACTCGAGGGAGGGAGGGAGGGAGAGCCCCAGTCACAGCCGGGGTTTTGACACGTGTGCTCCTTCTCGTCCCCAGATCTACCCACCGCCTCACGTGACCAACATCCCAAGTCCCCTCAGAAGCAACACTTCTAAGCAGCCCTTGGGAACTTGTCCCGGTTTCTTAACCCACAGCCGCCTCTCAGGTTTAGCCGCCTCCAACGCACACTCATCTCTCCTCCTCCTTCACCCTTGGAGATGGCTTCTAGGCTAATCCCCAAAGGAATGGTGAGGAGGGAGGTCCCCAATGCCCACATGACACATTCAAAACACGCTTTGATACTGGTGGTAATCCTAGTTGGACAGCTCTAACAATGTGAACAGCCGTTTATCTGTTAGTCTTTAATTCATACTTTTCGTTAGTGTTCTGATTTTGGAAAATACAGAAAATAAAACTAAAAAGCTATTTGGTGTGGGGAGCCACACACAGTAGAGGTTTAAACAGATCAGTGGAAGAAACTCGGGGAAGGCTTCTTGGGGAGCAGACAGCGATAGGGTCCCTGGACGTGCAGCTGGACCTGGCCAGGCTCGCGCCCCCACGTGTGAATGTGCGTGCCACACCCCCTCCTGATCAGGCACCGATAAATAACACCTGTAACTCTCTGGTGTTGAGATTTTCAGTATTCGTTCAAAAACACCAGATGCTTAGCTAATTCTCTTTTTAAAGAGTAATGATCTGAATACATTTTCTTTTTTAATCTTTATAGAGTAACTGTTAGTTCATGGGACACAGAGTCTAAAAAGCCATGTAACTGTACCAAATCACAGTGTCTGAAATTGTAAGTAATCCCAAATCCTTCATTATTAAATAGAAATAAGGTTGTTTAGAAGTCAGTAAGTGGAGCGAGTCCAGACAGACCTGAATGGCTAGTAGCGTGTAGGTTACAGTTGAGACTCAACAGCTGGGTCCTGACGCTCCTTGTAAACCAGAGCAACAAGAAGCCACACGTTCTGCATAAGCCTGGTTGGGATCTTTTGGTGTTATCTTGACCAACTAACCTAGGAAAGGACCTCAAGTGGTGTGATTTTCTTGGATTTAGGTTTACCTTGTTTAGCGCCCCAGACAAGTGCTAAACACGGCATCCTTGTTGAGCATTAACTGTAACATTTCCACCTCCTAGTTTTTAAAAGTTTGATGCATTGGTTTACTCTATATTGAATTCCTCTTAGAAACATTCTCCCCCAGGGGTGCCAGCTCCCTGGAGGCTCGCTCAGCAGCGTGGTAGGGCAGGTTGTGAAGCAGAATCATGGGCCGGGGTGGGTGGTGTGGCTGAAATAGGAAGCGGACCAGCCACCCCGACTGACGGCACCGTGCGCTCGAGCCGCCGTCCCCACCCTGTCACGCGGAGACTCTCACTGGTGTGGTCTGCCGCTCTCAGCCTCTGCTCCGGGCTGCCGCCTTCTGCCCTGAGTGCCTGCCTAGCTTTGTTACGTGATGGAACGGGAGATGCCGCCTCGCCCGATGTCTAACAACCCTAGCCACCATCTCCACGTGATTTTTCCGTTGCAGAGCTTCTGCTGAAGTCACTGAGAGCTCCAGTGATGGGACAGTGATGTGGGGGTGCAGACGTGGCTAAAAATCCAGAAGTCCATGAAACTTGGTTCACAAAACAAAATGGAGAAAAAATCTGATTTTTTAAAGTTAATGTTGAAATCTAGGGTTGACTGTATGTGAATACTGAGCTGTCATTGGTTTAGTCTGTGAATGCGAGGCCTGTACCTGTCTGAACGTTGGAAACGCCACGAGACCACTGATCAGGAGCTCTAAAAATGCAGCTGGGTGAGGAGGAAGGAGAGCAGAGGGCAAAGCCCGGACCACACGACACTGTCAAGCCGGAGTGGCCGGCCCAGACGGAACTTCTGATGCGGTGGAGGACCGCATGGAGTCTAGAGTGGTAGAGTCTAGAGTGGACAGAGCGGGGGTGGGCGCGGCTTCCTGTGCACAGGGGCTGCCAAGCTGCTGGCTGGGCTGGCGACTGGGGAGCCTGTGAATAACCCATGAAGCCTAGAGCAAGGTGTAGACTATGACGGGGACGGAATGAGGTAACTCTTAAGGACGTGGAGATAAGATGAGTCTCCAGGAAGGGTTTAACTTATTGATTACCTCATAATGGAAAAGCCCAAGAAAGAGCTTCCTGCCTAGAGGCAGCTTTCCAGATTAATCGGTGACTTGACACACTAAAGAAAGAATTTATCATCACAAGGGGGCTCGGTCAGCACTGGAACAAAGGAAAAGGAGGCTCAGAGCGTTTCCAGTGCTGTCCAGGGAAGGGAGGCAGTGTCGCTGGGGGCCACGGGTGCGGCCTTCTCCAGAGACGTGCTGTGTGCTGTGTGCCGTGTGCCGGGGGGCTTGCACCCTCCCGTTGTGCCCCGTGACTCTGCGCCTCTGTTAGCACACTCAGCGCCGCCATTTAGCTTCCTCAGTAGCTCCATCCCGAGGAGCAGGGGGCCCTGGGTAGAGGCTGCAAACGTTATGGGCACCGGAGGGGTTATTTCCACCATAAATTAACACACAGCATTCTGAGCAGTGCATCGCGGTTTGGTTGTTATCAGTCTGTCACTGAGAAACCAACTATCTCTGGAAATACTGCTTTTGGAAAGGCCAAGGAATGGGCAAATGTACCCCCGCGGAGCTTCTTGGAGAGACCCGTGAACTGGTGCTGGCGGCAACACCACTCTGTCTCTCAGTGTGCCACAGGCACTCGCACTGGAGCGAGTCGGGGGTGGGTTCACCGTTGCCTGCCTCGCCACCAGGCTTCACTGCTTCGCTAGCAAGCATCACCACTGGCTTCCTTTAGCTCTTTACTCCCCGCAGCTAAGCCACGTTCAAGGCAATGGAATCTAATTTTCTTGGAGTGCATTTGTCCTACTTTATTTGGGAGTCTCTCCTGGATAAAGGTTAAGAATGATTACTACTAATTGGCCATTAATAAAGAGAAAAACACATTATTGTATTTTTTAGAAATCAAAGTGATACATACACGTGGGTAAAAATCAGTGACTATATCTGATTATGATGGAAAGTCCTAGTACCCTGCTCCACCTCTCCCCACTCTCTGGACTCCTCCCTAGAAGCTACCATTTTAGTGACTTCTGTTTTCAGGCTTTCTGAAGTTTGCTTCCGCGTCTGGAAAGGTTATCTATTGCCTTCTTGCTGTGGGCGAGGAGGGGCTCACTCTGCACTCACCCCCTTTGCTAGAGCCGCTCTTTGTCGTGCCTTTGCTGATTATGCTCGAAACCTGAAATCATGTGCTGCAACCTTTTGTTGTTGTTGTTCCATTAGCCAAAAAAAGCTGAGAATTATTTTTAAATGATAAAGTTAATCTGTATAATTAAAATGGTGTTGATGTAAACTTAATTAAAAGGTAGATAAATGTTTTGTGATTATTTTATTGAAAATTTATCGATTATTAAAAATTGATTTTAAGATTTTATAAGTAGTTCATGTCTACCTTTCCATCACTGTGGGAAATGATTTTCTTAATAATTTTTATGCATTTTAAACATTGATTTACTGCATCATGATTAGGTTATTAAAACACTGATTTGTAACCCACTTTTGTATCAGGATGTTTTTTGATACAGGCAGTGACATGTGTTAAGTTCTGAACCTTTGGACAATAATTTCATAGAGTGATAAGGAACCCTCTGCAGTGGAGTGGAGAAAGGGCTCTTCTCTTTCACGAGCACGCTGAAGGAAGGAATTGGCTTTATGTTATGAGTATAGGGTTTTTCCATGGCAGTTTTAATTAGCCCTTTCATGTATCGACTTTAAAGAAATCCAAACTCAATTTTTTAAGCATCTTCCATTCCAACTCAATTTTTGCTGAGATACTGGGTGGGACTTGTTGGGAGAAGTTATACTATCTAATTTTTCACCCTAATAAAATCTAAATCAAGATTTTAATCATAGATTGGGTAGTCTCCAATATTGCTTCTTCAAATGGCCTTTGCCTCTGCCTCAGGTTAATTGGATTAATTAATTAACTAGAATGAATTAACCAGAATTCTGTGGAGTAGAAGGTCAAATCTGGATGGTCATTTTTTTATAGTCTCTTGTTCCTTACTTATACTTTTGATCCCTTCTTTTATATTTTAGAATAATAAATACTTGATTTCTATTCTATAGCTTATAATTCTAATACTAAAGTCTCTGCTTATCTGATTCTGGTGTTTGTTTCTTCTCTCGATCTTTCACTCATTATGGCTTGTTACCTCATGTATTTTGTGATTTTCTGTGTGTGTGTGTGTGTGTGTGTGTGTGTGAGAGAGAGAGAGAGAGAGAGAGAGAGAATTATAATCACTGGAACTTTATATGTGGGAATTCTTTGAGGTTGGCTTGAGAGTACATTTCTTCAGAGAAAGTTTGAGTTTGTTTCTACTTGGGACTTGGTGGCCCCTTCAATTTGGACAATCTAAAATTTTTGGCTAAGACTTTTTTTTTTAGGCCACACAGTTAATATGAATTCAGGTCTCAAACCCAAGTGAGCCCCCTCCTCTCAAGCCAAGGCACACATGCATTTTTCTTGCCCTTTCTTTTGCAGGGCATTTTTCCTAGTTCATTCTTCCACTGGGTACAGACCTTCTACCGTTCCAGCTTTATGTGTAGATCTTGGAGCTGATCCCATGCCTTGAGCATTAATGTACGTAAATATATTAAATATATGTAAACACACGTGTGAGTGTATAAAGCGCTTAGAGCGATGCCCGGCATATTGTAAATGTTCTGTTTGCCATAATTACGGTTGTTGTCGTCCCCCGCTCTTCCTCCCTGTAACAGTTAAAACCAAAGCCTTTGGTTGTTGGGATCAGCGGAGCCCTGAGATAGCTGCAGGCTTCGCTTCAGCTTACCCCGCTGAGTGCTTGCTTCTCTTTCATTTTTTGGTCTCTGAGGCATTTCTTTAATTTTTTTTACCAGCTCAAATATGCATCTAAAGCGTTTCAAATATTTATTCCAATGTTTTCAAGTGTTCCTAGCTGGGGATTTGTCAGGGTGCCAATGAATGAAGAGTGAGTTTCGAATATATATCATCTCAAATCTTTTCAAACACTACAGCTAATTCTAGGATACAATGTGCTTGTGAGAAGTGACTGTACCACGGGGTATCGCAGGTATTTTCTTGACAGTATTATCACCTTCTCGTTAAGTGACAGAGTAAGATTACCCACAGAGTGCTGGAATGTTGCCAGCCTGCCAGCACTGAAACAGTCTGTACCTCAAGGACAGCATCTTTAACAGATGGTGCTCCCTTGGTATTTCACAGCCAAGAGAGGGGCCACCAAACCTCAAGTGATGGCTGTAGATGTGGTTTCCTGGGCAATGGTGAGAGTAGACTGAAGAAGGGGGACAGCACGAATACCTTGTACGAGAATACCTAGACTGCAGATGGCACGGTGACAGAGCGCAAACTCACAGGAATGAGGCATGCCCTGAAAGACCACCATCCACTCTCATTCATCAAGCTGCAGGCAGTCAGATTTCCTTCCACTGAAGACTTGGAACCCTTACCTCTGTCTTGACTGACCCACCAAGCGGGGGAGCCTGAGACCAGAGAGGGTGATGCTTTTCCAGCTCTCTTCTTGTGGCTGCCACTATCGCTGTTACCAACAGGAGCAGACCAGTCTGAGCCTACTAGGAGAGGACAGCAATTCTGCGTGGAGGGGAAGCCCACATGAGTAGTAGAAGGGAGTGGAAGTTTGGCTGGGGGCCAAGGTGTATATCCCGGCCCTAGACATGGGTTTTCAACCCTGCCTGACCCTCATTCTAACCCCAAGAGGGAGCACGACCGTAAGTCTTATGACAAGGAGGACTGTGTCTTATTTACGACTGTATCACCAGTGTCTAGCGAGAGGTCGATGTCTACTGGGCCCTCGATACGTATGGCTGAAGGTGAGCAGTGACTTTTGATGAACAGAAGTTTTAAATTTAATGTAGTCAAAATTATCACGTGTCTTTATTAGTTTTTTTACGTGTCTTTATTATTATTGCCTTTTTGTGCCCTGTTTAAGAAATCTGTCCATATCCCAAGGTTACACAGATGTGTCATTAGACTATTTCCAAAAGTTTTAAAGGTTTGCTTTTTGTCATTGAGGCCTTATTGCACCTGAAATGGATTTTTCTGAGTGGCATTAGGTAGGAATCTAATTTTTTTCCCACAGGTACAATTAATTTTCTAGCACCACTTCTTGCAGAACCGTAATATGGTCCCCCACGAACTGCAGTGTGTTCCCTGTCAGCTGTCGAGGTCTGAAGTACACATGTGGGTGTGGTTCTGGGTTCTTAATCCTGCTCCTTGCGTGGATCCCGCTTCTTAGTTGTAGTGATTCGCCTGTGAATTTCCTCCACCTTTGTATTTAAACAGTCATCTTGCCTGCAGAGAAGGACCATGGTATCTTTCCTATCTCATCCTTTTCCTTGCCTTATAGTCTTAGCTCGGACCTCAGCGCGGTGATGAAGGGAAGTGCTGGTGCTGGCATCGCCTTGCTCCTGATTTTAATAGAAACACTCCTAAAATTCCCTTACCCTGCCCGAAATAAGATATTTGCTGGAGGTTTTTGAGAGATGCTCTGTAGTAGGTAGAAGACATGCTTAGACACTATTTCAAAGACTCTAAATGACAACCATTTCAGGGCTCTGGGGCAGCTGATCAGTATCAGTGTCTCCACCTCCTTTATCAGCTGCTCTGCCATCCTCAGGTGAGTGGTTCGGTTCTGTGGGCTAAGAAGGCTGCCCCAGCTGCCACCCTCACATTTGCATTCCACCCACTGGGGAAGAAGAAGAGGAGGGCGAAGGCACACTCCTTACCTTCCAAGGCGTAACCAGAAACTGCCACAGTCACTTGCACTCGTATCCCTTTGGCCAGAACCTAGTCATGTGGTCAGACCATACCGGGTAGGAAGCTGGGAAGCGGAGTGGAAATTGAGCGGAGTTGACCACATGCTCAACCAGAGTTGCTGGCAAGGGGCAGAGTAAGGCGAGGGTGGGTCCTTCTCTGCCACATGCCCACTTCGAGCTAAGGAAGTGTCCTTCCATGCCTGGTTTCCTAAGAGGTTTTCTTTTTAAATTCTTATTATAAATGAGTGGTGATTTTATCAAAGCCTTTTTGCCTGCATTCATTGAAATGATCAGATTGTTTTCCTCTTTCCTCTTTTAATCTTACAGTTTGATCTATTACAACATTTTCTAATGGTCATCCACCCTTGTAGGCCAGGGATTAAACCCAATTTGATCATGATGTACTAATGTTATCTTTTGTATGTACTGCAAGATTTAGTTTTCAATATGTTGCTTGGGATTTTTGTATCTTTTTCATGAGTGAGATAGATCTGTACTTTTCCTTTCTCATATTTTCTTTGGTTTTTGTTTTAGTGCTGAATTGCCTAATAAAATGCATTAGCAGTCTTGCCCATTCCCACTGGACTCTCTTCTTTTTCTCTAGCCTCTGAAAAGGTTTGGGCAAAGTAGGACTTACTAGTTCTCTGAAGTTGGATTAAACTTTGTGCGTAAAGCTTTCTGGGCTGGCGTCTTTGGGGGCTGGAGTGGAGATATGAGATGGATTACTCATTCATTTTATTTAGTACTTATTGCTCTCTCTAAGTTTGTGTTTCTTTTTGAGTTCATTTTGTTATTTTATTTTTTCTTGAAAATTGTTGATTTCTTTAAATTTTCAAGTCTATTAATATATCCCTGTTCATATATTCTTTTATTATTTTAAAAATTATCTCTGTATCTGTAGTTATAGCCTTTAACTTTTTCTAATTTTAATTTCTGCTATTGTTTATCTGTACCTTTTCTCCTCCTCAGTCAGTCTCATGAGAGGTTTGTCTGTTTTGTCAGTCATTTCAGAGCACCAACTTTTGGTTTTATTGATTTTCTTGCTAGTCTTTCTTTTTTTTTTTTTTACATCTTTATTGGAGTATAATTGCTTTACAATGGTGTGTTAGTTTCTGCTTTACAACAAAATGAATCAGTTATACATATACATATGTTCCCATATCTCTTCCCTCTTGTGTCTCCCTCCCTCCCACCCCCACATCCCACCCCTCCAGGCGGTCACTTCTTGCTAGTCTTTCTGTTTCCTATTTCAGAAATACAGTGACTTTTACTCTTTACTATTTTCTCCCTCATACCTTTATTATTTTACTCTCTTGTTTTGCTAGCTTTTTGTGTTAAATGCTTATTTATTTCCAGTCTTTTTTGATTTTTGAGGAAATGCATGTAAAACTATAAACTGCCTGTAGGTACTGCTCTGCTGCATCCTCCAAGAGTTATGTGCTACTTTCATTGTCATTCACTCAAAATATTTTGTAATTTTCATTATAATGTCCTCTTCACCTCATGACTTATTTAGGTGTACATTTCAAAGTATCCAGACATGTATGTATGCATATATGTGTATGTATATATATTTTTTAAGCAACATTTTTGTTGTTAATTTTTATGTTTAATTATAATGTGGTAAGATAATATGGTCTATATGATATCAATGCTTTGAAATTAATGAAGACTTCCTTATGACTTAATGTTTGATCGATTTTTAAAATATTCTATATTAACTTAAAAATGTATATTCTCTATTTGTTAGATACATTTACTATCCATTAGCTCCAGTTTGTTAATTTTGTTTTTTAAATCTGCTAAATGCTTATTAAATTTTGAGTGATTTATCTGTTTTTGATAGAAGTGCATTAAGACCTCTCACTGTGATTGTGAATTTGCTTATTTTTCCCTTATAATTCCATTTTGGTTTGTATATTTTGAGTCTATAGTGAAGGGTTATACAAATTCGTGATTGTTATATCTTTTTTGTGAATTATTCCAACGACTGTTAAATATATCTCTGTAACCTATTGCTTTTTGCTTTATATTTGGTTTTTTTTTGGGGTTTCATATTAATGTTGCTATACCACATTTTCTTTGGTTAGTATTAGCAGGTTGTGCTCATAACATCCCTTTATGTTCATACTTTCTGTGTGGTAGTTATGTTTCAGGTGTGTCTCCTGTAATCTAAATATAGTTGGCTTTTTAAAAAGCAAATCTAATAATCCATGTTTTAATAGACTTTAAAAATCCATTTGCATTCTTTGTCTTATTATTGGTATACGTGGAATTATTTGTACCACCTTTTTTTGAAGGCTTTTTTTTTAACATCTTTATTGGAGTGTAAATGCTTTACAAGGGTGTGTTAGTTTCTGCTTTATAATGAAGTGAATCAGCTATACATATACATATGTCCCCATATCTCCTCCCTCTTGCGTCTCCCTCTGAAGTCTTAAAGTTTATTTATTGAAGTTCTTTTCTTTCCCCAGTAAAATGGCAGCATTTCACGCATGCTCTCTGTACCTTTTGCTTTTTAAAATCGTGGTAAAATATGCAAAACATGAAATTTACCATTTTAACCATTTTTAAATGTATAATTCAGTGACATTAATCATAGTCACGATGCTGTGCAACCATCACCATCATCCCACATGGAAACTCTGTACACATCAAGTAGCTTTCCATTACCCCCTTGCCCCAACCCCTGGTAACCTCTGCTGTACTTTCTGTCTCTTAGTTTTCATATTCCAGGCACCTCATGTAAGTGGTTTCATACAATATTTGTCCTTTTGAGTCTGGCTTCTTTCACTAACATGATGTTTTCAGGGTTCATCCATGTTGTAGCATGTATCAGTACTTTATTTTTTTTCAGGCTAAATAATATTCCACTGTATGTACAGACCACGTGTGTTTATCCGTTCATCTGTTGATGGACACTTGGGTTGTTTCTGCCTTTTGACTGTTGTGAATAATGCTGCCTATGAGCATGAGTGTGCAAGTATCTGCTTGAGTCCCTGCTTTCATTTCTTTTGGGTGTATACCTAGAAGTGGCATTGCTAGATTATACGGTAATTCTATGTTTAACTTTTTCAGGAAACACCTTACGGGTTTTCACAGTGACTGCACCATTTTACATTCCCACCAGAAATACACAATACCACTTTTGTGTTTTCTGATTACCGCTTTTTCTTTGCTTCTTTTTGCCTGATATATGTTTTAGGAAATTAGCCCTAACGGCAAAGTGGAGGAAGTTGAAAGTTAAGAGGCTGTCACAACAGTATAGACAAAAGATGCTGATGACCTGAACTAGGGCAGAGATGGTAGCAACGAAGAAAAAATCCACAGATTTAAGAGACATTTCAAACATGCGCATTGTAGCATTTTCTCCACTCATCATTTATTCTTTCCACAAAGTATTTTTGAATGCCTGTGATTTCAGGAATAGGGAAGACAGAAATGAGCAAGAGAGTTATGGTCCCTGCCCTCTCAGCAGTCACAGTCTAGTGGGGGAGACAGACATGAATAAAACAATCACACACGTGGAGGTCATGGTGGAAAGGAGCAGCAATGGGCAGAGGGTGACGGGGGGAGCTGACCAGGTATGACAGCCAGGAAAGCTTCCCAGAGGACAAGAGGGGTGTTGGATGAGGGGGCAGAGGTAGATTGAAAGTGGGTTGATAAGAGTGTTCTAGGCAGAGGAAGCAGCAGGTGCCAAGGCCCTGTGGCAAGAGGGAGAGGGTACACGGTTCTCGGGACAGGAAGGAGGCCAGTGCCACTTGTGTAGTGTTGTTCATTATTCCAAAATATATAAGATAATCCGAATGTTCAGTATAAGGGGAATTATTAACTAAATTATGATGCCACTGTAGAATGGGGTATTGTTCAGTCATTAAAATGGCATGTAAATCTATTTACATGTAATATTAACACTCATAACATTATATTGATAAGTAATGAAAACAAGCTGTCACATTGATTACTGACATTGCTACATAATAAAAGCACATTGAAACAGTGTATAGAATATGATCTTTTTTTTTATATATTATATGTAACCAAACAACATGTATTTATTTTAATATGTATCGTTTTACAGAAAAACTCTGAAATATATTTGCCAAATGATCATCTCTAGGGAGTGGGATTCTGGGTGATTGTAATTTTTCCTTTTTGCTTATTTACATTTTTTAAAACTACAACAAATGTGATTTACTTGTATCAAGAATAAAATTAGCAAAGACATTCTGAGCCAGAATCAGTAGACTTGGTTAACCCCTTGGATGTGAGTAAAGAGGGAAAGGTAATCATCAGAAATGACTTAGGGGTCATGTTACTGGGTGGATGGACACCATGAATGCAGAGAGAGACTACAGAGTGAGCACAGTGAGGGCTGAAGGTGAAGGTCAGGAGTTAAGGTGTGGACACGCTGAGTTGGAGGTGGAAATGTCTGATAGGGTGGAAATGTCTGATAGGAAGTGGGGAATGTGGTTCTGGAGCATAATAGTGTCACACGCTGCTGAGAAGTAAATGCAGGGAAGAGGTCCTTGCCTTTCTGGTTAAGGAGGTGGTTTGAGAGTTAGGGGGATGGAGAAGACGGTCCAAGCACAGTAGGTTAAAGAAAGAATAGGAGATGAGGAAGGATAAGCAGCAAGCGTAGAAACCCTTTCTTGATGTTTGGGGAAGAAGAAAATGAGTGTTCGGTGATACACAGCTACAAATCTTCAATATAAAGTTTTAAAAAGTAGAGGGGACAGAGTTAATAAATAAAAGCACCCAGCAAGGTGTGGGTGCAAGAAAAGAAATATGCCTAGCTTGGACCTTGGTGAGTAAGCGTAGTTTGACTAGGTATAAAATTCTAGATTGTCAGTTTTTCTCTCAGTGCTTCGAAGGTATTATTCTACTGTTTTTCACTATTTCTAACATGAAGTGAGTGGTTAGTCTAGGTAATGTCTTTTCTTCTGGTCTTTTTACAATTTTGTCTTCAATTTTTCTTTTTATTTGCCTTTTTGGGGTTCATTAGGTTTCTGAAATCTGAGGATCCACAACTTTCAACAGTTCTGGAAAACTCAGAGATATCCTCACTCCAAATATACCTGTCTTCCCTTTTCTCTTTTCTGTCCTTCTGTAATGCTAAGCAGACATACGTGAGCCCCTCTAACTAGCGACCATTTCTTTTCATCTCTCTTCCATATTTTTAACTTTTTTGTCTTTTTATGCTGAATCTGGATCTAATTTCTTTATCTTTCAGTTTATCCTTTCTGACTTTTCATTTAGTTATTATTTTTATCCAGCTCACATGCACATAAAGAGCCAAATAGTTATACAAGGCTTATGACAAAAAAATGTAGTTCCCTGACAATTGTTCCTTATTTTCTGATCCCCAAGAACTTTTAGCCCTTAACCAAATCTTTTAATATTTGCCTCCATAAATCTAAATAACGTGCTTGTGTTGCTACTTCTTGGCTTTTCAGTTTGGGCATGATCTCTTGTATTTGTGCCATGAAAGATGTGGATTTAGCTCTCTTCCCTCTTGCTACTCACACGTAACCCCCCTCCCAACACACACATGTCCTGTTCCCAGACATCAGATGTACTTGGTTGGATCAGTAGTATTTATTTTTTATGACTATGAAAACACTACTCACTGCTGAGCCTTGATTAATTTTCTTCCTGCACTTCTTTACCTTTTCCCTTGAGTCAATACTCAGTTTTCTAATGTACCTAACACTAACTTAACCCTTAACTCTCCTCCGCTTGTGTAACTGTTCTCTCAATGTGCTCCAACACACTAGGTACTCAGTGAATTGGTCTGGAGGAAGCCTTTCCTGCAGCCGTCACCGCCCTGCTCTTGGGTGGTTGGTTTCCAGGCCTGCTGCACAGTTCTCTTGGACCCTCCCTCCAGCATCAGGCCCAGGGTTCCCTTTGCTTCTTCCTCAGGGTTGAGCCCCTGGCTCCTGGATTCCATTATCTTCCTCATTCGATTCACTGCATCATTTTGGTGCAGCACGTCCTCCAGTAGCTTCCCGAGCAAGAGTGATGGGAGAGAATGTTTTCAGACCGTATGTGTCTAAAGATGTCGTGGTCTGTCCTCTCACTGACATGATCATTTTGGATGGACAATGGGATTTCCACCTTCAACTAGTGGAATTTTCCTTTAAATTTTTGAAGGCTTTGCTGCATTTTCTTCTAGATTCCAGTATTGCTGTGAACTTTTTTCTTGCCCTTTGTATGAAACCTATTTTATTCTTTCTAGAACCTTGTGGGAGCTTCTCTTTGCGCCCCGTGCTCTGAAATTTGGTGAGAGGTGTCTTGTTCTGGCCATTTGGCAGTCCCTTTCACTCTGGGAACCCATGCCCCTTAGCGCTGGGAAATGTTCTTGACTTACTTTCTCCCCTTCATTCTTAAAATTCTGTCTTTCTGGAACCCTTATTTTTTACATAAGTGTTGGACCCTCTGATGCTCCTGTACATTCTTCTTTCTCCTATTGTTTTCTACTTTTTTGTATGTGTGTTCTGTTTTCTTATCTTCTGTTAAGTTTTTCATCCCTGTGATTACTTTTTTATTTTACATAATGTATCTTTTGTACTCTGAGTGTTTTTTAGCATTGTGTTCTTGTTTCCTGGATACAATAACTTTTCTTAATCTTTCCAAGGCTATTGATACCCCCTTGTCCCCCGCCCCCTTTTCTTTTCCCTTCAGAGTCTGTTTCTTTAGGCCTCTGTCTTTCATATTGAATGAGTCCCTAAAATGTCTGCAGATCTTGGCCTGCCACTCTGCTCATGGTTAAGAGCAAGGCAGAAGGGAGGGGGCTCTTGGTACGTTGGTGGGAGCTTGCTCCCTGTGGCTCCACCGTAGGGTGATCTTACCAAGCCACTTATCGGGGGATCTCAACGTCAGACTCTCTATATTTTCTCTTGGGCTAGTGGGTCCTCAGAGAAGGCCTTTCCAATCTCCTGCTAGAATTCTAAGGGCTGAGTGGAAAAACCTGGGGGTCTCAGATTCACCTTTCCCCCCTTTTGTTCTTTAGAATACCCCAGTCCTCAATTGTTTTACCCCAGAGAGTAATTTCAGTCTCTTGCCATGGTGGTGGAGGAGCAGTCAGGTACTGGAAGGGAAGGAGCCTGGGGACCCCCTACCTCCTAAATAGAATTTCAGCCACCTTCACCCCACTTCAGAGCAGCCTGGTACCTGCCACCCATTCGTGCCTTCAGAGCTGCTTCTCCACTCTCTCTTGCTAGCTCAGGTTTCAGAGTTCTTGAATCTGCTGTCCATTAACTCTCTCCCCTCTGTTTTCCAGCCTCCGAATCTTCTGTAATTGTCTCCGCTCCCTTCTGTCCATCCTAGTGGTCAGGAAAAACTCTCACATTTTCCCCTTGCTCTCTGCCTGTGGCTCAGACAGTGCTGTGTCTCCACGCTCTCCTTCTGTGAAGTAGATTTGTGGGGAGGTGGCCTTTCAAGCATTCACACTTTATATGGGTTTTTTTTGATCCAACTCCCACCTTCTGTAGCTCAGACTTTGTCTCCTGTCTCCTGCAGGAGTGGCCCATTTGATCCCTAGGACCTGCAGAGGGCCCAGGACAACACTTGGCAGCTACAGAACTCACCTGTCTGGCTTCACAGTTCCTTATCTTTTCACATCTGACAATCTCCTTTACTCTCCTCTTGGTTTGACATGCATTTTGACACATTATTTAAAAATATTAAAATAATAAATGTTAAAAAAATAATAATAATGTTAAAAGAATTGTGTTCAGGAACTCTGTAACAGGAAGGTTTCTGCAAACATCCAGTCCACCATAGAGCCAGACGCAGAGGCCCTCCTGCATTCGTTCAGCACTCTGTCAGAGGCACCCGCTATGTGGGAAGCACGCCAGGCCTTCCCTCAGCAACCCTGCGAGCCCGGGAGGTCAGGTGCCAGGGCTTCCTGCCTCCAGACGCTGACTGATAACCTGGATCAGATAACGTGGGGGGCCAGAAGCAGAGCTGATGTTAGACCTGCATTTGAAGCTCTTTTCAATGAATCATGCTCTCGGAAGAGAACGCCGTGGGTCTTCTCTAGTCACAGGCTGAGGCCGTGGAGTGGCTGATGAGCCTCCCGAAGGCTCTCGAGGGCGCAGGTTACAAGCAGGATGTTTTACATGAATTTTTACAGGAGTTGAGGAAAGTGTCTTGCCCCCGCCCATACTGAAAAGGTGTAAACCTCAGGCCTATCAGGGCCTCTGTCGCACAGCACAAGAGCAGGCTCCTACGAGAGCATGTAAAGCGGTTCACAGTCATAAACGCTGAGAGGTCTTCAAGGGAAACGCAGCAGAGAAGGTGCTCGGCACTGCCCTTGAACTGCCGGGCACTGCCCGTCTGGCTCCAGGATCCCAGGGGCAGGTGCTGGAACAGGGTCTGCTCAGCACGCTGTCCTGTGGACTCTGCTCGTGGACGATATGTATTATCACAGTGTGACAGCAGTCGTGTCACACCCGTGTTTCTGACCCAGTCATGCCTCCTTTCTCCACCACTGACATGGAATGAAAGTGACACAAAGCCTGGGCCAGGGTCCACCTCTAGGTCCCTTCGTTTTTTTCTCGTAGGCGAGGTCTGGCCGAGAGGTGAACTCACTTTCAGCCGGGTTGGGATGGTTGTTGGGAAAGTGGCTCTTTGCTCACCAGCTTACAGTGTTCCTGGGAGAAGGGCGGCGGGCATTAGGGGCAGGAGACAGTGGACGCCAGCGGACACTGTCCAGGAAATTGTTTACTCTGCACATGCCTATTTTATGAAACCAATGGTTTTTAACGAGTCTCTCTCTCCTGTGTTGGTCACTAGAAAGCATCATCCCAGTGGATCTAATTTTCACATAAAGAGGAGAATCGCGTAACTAAAAGTTGTGTTGACTTGGCGTGTGACCAGCTCTCTCCCTGTAGGTGTGTGCACACTTGTTTTTAACTACTCGCAGGGGTGCCTTTGACACACTGTGTTGTTTTATTCACAGGTACTGTGATTGCTTTGCAAGCGGGGACTTTTGCAACAAGTGCAATTGTAATAATTGTTGCAACAATTTACATCATGACATGGAACGGTTTGAGGCCATTAAGGTAACAAATTTCCATTAAATACACACATTCTGAAAGCATTTAAAAGTGCAGGGGATATTCACAAAACGATCTCGTCAGATTTCTAATTTCAGTATTGGGAAAACCTAAAGTGTTGAAGAGTATACATTAAATAGGACTGTATGCCTGAAGGTGGCGGTATTGACCATGACCGGGGCTGTTGTGAGAGTGGCGGCTGGAGAAAGACCTTTATTCTCCACCAGCACGGGAGGGCTTCATGGGGGCAGCAGGGTCCCAGAAGGGTGTGGTTTAAGAGCATGGAAGTATCCACGTTGTCTTTTTTTTTAACCACTTTACTGAAATACAGTTGACCTGTAAAAAGCTGTACGTTTAATGTATACAACTCAGTGAGTTCGGGGTTAAGTATACACACGTGAAATCACAGCCATGAAGGCCATAAACATATCCACCACCCCCCAAAGCTGCCTCCCTCCTTAGCAGAAAGGCAGCCCTCTGCTTGGAGCAAAGTGGGTACCCAAGAACAAATTTAAGGGTGTTCAGTAAAGATGAAAGGCTGCTCAAGTCACTGGAAGCAGCAACTGAAAAGGACAACTCAGGGTGTCACACAGTGATCAGATACAATGTCTAACAGTTACATGAATAGAAAAACTCACTTAAATGCAGTTCGGTAGACAGTCTTTTGGGGAGGGGATAAAGTCTTCCATACAGAAAAGCCTGTGAGTACATTTGATCCATTTCCTTGGAAACTGGCAATACCTTCTACTTCCATTGGCATCAGTGACTCTGCCTTACTTTGGCTAGATCTTTCCCAATTCTGTCTTCAAAAGAGTTAGTTACTGAAAGATACCTAGCCATCACTTTTTCAGGTGACTGAAGGAAGTGGGAGCATTAGTGTTCCTAACAAAATAGTCATTGCACGTCCACGTTTTTAGAGGGCACCCCTTCCCAGAAGAGCTACTCAGCGGTGTGAGAAGGGCTCTTTTTCATCCAGCTTTGGTCAAGAGATATTACCTGCGGGAGCCACAAAATACTCCTCCACACCTCGGTGGGAGTTTTGTAGTAGTTCTTCAGCACAGTTGCCTTCTACCACATTGTCGGATCTCAGGTACAGACATCTGTCCTCCAGAACTGACTCTTTGGGCTCCACCCGGTCTGTGTCCACGGCGCGGAGCCGGTCGGCGAAGGCGATGGCTTTCTCCAGCCGTGCCACGGCCTCTTGGCTGCCGAAGTCCACAAGCGCTAGCCGCTCCAGGTGCTCGATCAGCTCAGCCGTGACCCGGCGGCTTCCCTGAGGATCGGCCTCGGAGGTGAAGCCCCGGCACCCGCCCGCCAACGCCCGAAGGCCCAGACACACTGCCCGCGTCCACATTTCTCTCCTTCTCGGCCTCTGTAGAGCGTCCTCCTCCACGTTGCCTTGATTTGAGGTTTAGAAATTCGGATTGTGTTATGCAGCAGATAAGCCTGAGTTCAAAGAGTGTAGTCTGAAAAGGCGAGATGGTCCACTGTGTGAAGAAAGCTGGGTGAAAGCTCTCGGCCATCGTTACTTAGACTGATTTTTATTCTCCTTGGCTTCCCGGTGAAGGGAGAATCTAGGGGCAGACGGCACCTTGGAGAGCCCCGCAGGCCACCTGCTAAAGGCTAAATGCATTAGGGGCACTTTTCATCCCTTCCCGTGGGCACAAAAGATTACCAGAGAAGGGAGCACAGCCCACCTGCTCGGGCCACGGCTTGGTGTCCTCTCACTTACCCAGGGAAACTGAGGGCCATCCCCTGTGGACTTGAGGCTCTCCTACTGTGCCATGGTTGGTCTGTTTATTTTTTCTAAAATACTTTAACTTGCCTCTTGAATTATAGATAAATCAGTTGAAAATATCAATTTTGATACAGGCAGATCCACAGCTTCAATTGCATCTAAGCTTCAGTATAGTAGCCTTTTCTTCAGGGGTAAAGGATACTGTCTGCAATTAAAAGTATAAAAAGTTCTATTTGAAAAGTGTTGGGGGACTTCCCTGGTGGCGCAGTGGTTAAGAATCCACCTGCTAATGCAGGGAACACGGGTTCGAGCCCTGGTCCGGGAAGATCCCACATGCCACGGAACAACTAAGCCCATGCACCACAACTACTGAGCCTGCACTCTAGAGCCCACAAGCCACAGCTACTGAAGCCCATGCGCCTAGAGCCTGTGCTCTGCAACAAGGGAAAGCCCGTGCACAACAATGAAGACCCAATGCAGCCAAAAATAAATAAATAAATTTATTTTTTTAAAAAAGTGTTGGAATTCTCATGCATTGCTGGTAGGGATGTAAATTGGTACCAGCACTTTGGAAAATTGTTTGGCAATAGTTACTAAAACTAAACCTTTGTATGTGCTGTGATCCAGCAGTTCATTCCTAAAAACAGAGCCCCTAGAAATGAGTGTACATGTCTACCAGAGGCTTGTGCAAAAATGTTCACAGCAGGGCTTCCCTGGTGGCGCAGTGGTTGAGAGTCCGCCTGCCTATGCAGGGGACACCGGTTTGTGCCCCGGTCCGGGAGGATCCCGCGTGCCGCAGAGCGGCTGAGCCAGTGAGCCATGGCCGCTGAGCCTGCGCGTCCGGAGCCTGTGCTCCGCAACGGGAGAGGCCGCAACAGTGAGAGGCCCGCGTACTGCAAAAAAAAAAAAAAAAAAAAATGTTCACAGCAGTTTTATTCATAATAGTCCCAAACTGGAAACAATCCGTGTGTTCAGTGGTAGAATGAATAGATCTGTCGGGGTGTATCATCTAACAGGTGACACACATCAATGAAAAACAAAGACCCACAGCTCTGCGCCACAGCCCGGAGAATCTCACACGGCGCTGGCGAAAGAAGCCAGCTGGAAAAGAACACACACCAAATGGTTCCACTTAGATGAAGTTCCAGAACAGGCAAAATTAAAGCAATCCCAGTCAGAATAGAGGTTCCCTCAGGGGTGTGTTAATGAGGAGGAGTCATGAGGGACCTCGGCATGGGTGGGCTGGACTGTCCTCTGACCTGGTCTGGGTGGGGGTCGCACGGGGCTCACACATGCTCAGATTCGTCACGTCCACCATCCCTCGGGCTGCAGTAAAAAGTGAAAGCACACAAACAGCAGCCTCACTGCAAAGGCACTTCTGCAGCGAAGGGGACCTCCAGGGCTCTGGTGCCGACGGATCCCCGCTGCTCACCTGTGAGGGGAGAGGGAGGACGGGGGCTGCCGCTGTGCCTTCCGCGTTGCTCCAGCACAGCGTTATAAAGAGCACGGCCTCACCTTGTCATTGAAAATAGTCTAGATAGGTAGCAGACAGGTAGAAGAGTCAAACAGACAAAGCACGATAAAAAGCCGAGCGTGATGTATGCCAAAGGCACCTGGTGGTTGAGACCCGGGGCTGGACGTGAGCACAGGGACCGGAACCGGACTCCATCACTTGGTCGCTGTCATCTGACCTCTCGGTGCCTCAGTCTCTTCATCCGGCAGACAGCAAGAACAGTGGTAGTGTTTCCTCCACAAGGTTGCTGTGAGGATTAAATGAGAGATCGCGTATAAGTCACACAGAAAGTGGAACACAGTGCACGTTTAGCAAACGTGAGCTGGTATCAGAGTACCATGATCCCAACTATCTCAGGAAAAAAAGTACAAGAGATGCAGGAAGGAAATATGTCCACATGGACACAATGATTTTCATCACATCGTTACTGTCCATAAATTTTCTACCTTTAAGTGTTCAAATGAATTAAAATGAAATGGGGGGGTGATGCACTTCCTCAACGATGTGAGGAGATGAGGCACACTGCTCGTCGGGCAAGCCAGGTGCTTTGCACTGAACATTATTTTTAAATAATAAAATATATCTTGATGGAGTTTTGCATTTTCTGTCTTAGGCATGTCTTGATAGAAATCCGGAAGCTTTCCAACAAAAAATTGGGAAAGGACAATTGGGAGACGTTAAGCCTCGACACAGCAAAGGATGTAATTGCAAGAAGTCAGGCTGCCTTAAGAATTACTGTGAATGCTTTGAGGTCAGTCAGCAATTCCTAAGTATTATTTTTAAAAACCAGCTAAATATATGGCCTAAGTAACTTTGTGGTTAAAAAATCTTCAATTTAAAGGGAGAAATATAATTTAATTTCTTCCTTCCAGGGCTTCTAAAAGGGCACCCATCAATCTACCTTAATTTCTCAAATGTGAATTACGCCTTACGAATCAAGTAAATGAGCTCAGGCCTCCTTTGGGAGCATGTTGTCTCCCCCGAGCCCGCCCTGAGTGTCCAGCAGAGGGTGCCCAGTGCCAGGGCCTTGCCCGCCCTGCAGCTGCTGACCAGGGGCTGGAGCTTCCCTCAGTGGCCAGCACCTGGTGGCTCCCAGAGGCGGGCCTTTTCCTTGCTGAGCAGGGCGGAGACGCTCTGGGTGGGGTAGTGGGGGCAGCCTTGTCCTCACACCTGGGTGCTCTGAGCAGGCAGCTCCCAAGCAGCTCGTCTGGCTGCCGAGACACCGTGTGTCAGCCCACTTTCCTCTGCCGGGCAGTGGCCCACGCAAAGTGCTGATGTCCTGTAGTGTCTGGCATTACAACAGACTAGCAACCTCGAAAAACCTCCTATTCAAAACACCGAGAGGTGCAGAATAAAACACACCCCATTAGATGCATGTCTGAGCTGGAAAGGACAGACGGAAACCCCCAGGGGCTGAAACTAAGAGGAAACTGGAAACCAGAGTGTCACAGGGCCAGCCTTCTGACTGCCCCCAGGCCGGGCCTGAGCAAGGGGTTGGTCCCCAGCCCTGAGTGTCACACAACTGTGTGACAAGAAACAAAGTCCACCCACAAGGAAGCAGGAAGGGCCTCCCCCTAGAATGCCCACCGCAGGCCCGGCCTCGGGTGGGTTTCATGTTCTACCCACTCGCACGTTCTCTGCAACAGCAGAGCCAGCACGACACCCTCGGTGCTGAAGGAGAAGGGTGGTCGGGCTGGAGTGCTATAACCGGCTGAGGCAGGCTTCGATTAGAACAAGGGTCAGATGGAGCCTTCGCTGTGCTCCGCTGGACGATGGAGAGACCCCACTCTCTGCTCGGGGCTCACACCCACACCCGCCCACTGGCCCTCGGGGGCCCCTCCCCACCTCTCTTCACCTCACAGTCACCTGCCCCTCTTCACTTCTGCCTTTCTTTGGTATGAAAATCGCAGATTACATACGTGCGTGCACACACAGATATAAACAGTTATTTAAGATCCAAATAGAATTTGTTGGTTTTTGATGAATGGTAGGACAACCTAATTTTATTGAAGCATTTTACATTACCAGGCCAAAATTATGTGTTCTTCTATTTGCAAATGCATCGATTGCAAAAATTATGAAGAAAGCCCAGAACGAAAAACACTAATGAACATGCCAAACTATATGGAAATCGGAGGTTTTGAAGGCGGCCATCATTTGTCAACAACTAAATTTTCAGGACTACCAAAATTCAGAAAAGATAGGTAGGTACTCTGAACTAACCCTCCTAATAGGGGAATTCAAGGTTATTTTGAGAGGAGAGTTGGAAATTCCCTGGCAGTCCAGTGGTTAGAACTCTGCACTTTCACTGCCGGGGCCCGGTTTCAGTCCCTGGCCGGGGAACTAAGATCCCCCCATAAGCCGTGCAGCGCGGCCAAAAAAAAGATAAAATTTGAGAGGAGAGTTAAAACAGTTTACACACTGGGAAGAAAGCGTGTTTGTCTGTAGGTGGGGGACAAGGGATGGGGAAGGAAGACGCCAGTTTCTTTCTCTGTCTTGACCAACCCTAGATCACACACTGTTAGCTCAGAGGAGCGCCTGCTGTCGAATTCGCTTGGTCCTATTTGTCCTCTTAGCTTGACCTTTTTGTCCTGACCGTCTGAGTTACCCCGGGTTTCGTACAAGAGCAGAAGTTCCCTACAGGACCTCAGGAGGCAAGGGCATGATCTCTAGGCAGCAAACACCCGAACCACTCTTTACCATAGGAAGTGACGGCAGAGAGATGTTCTCGGTGTGTGCTGTATTCCTTACTAAAGTGATTATGGAGTCCACTTTAGTTGGATATCTTCCCATTTAATTATTTTGAGGTCATATTATACTCCTAGCAGGTCTCAAAGATTGAGTAATAATTTTATTATATATTGGACTAGATTCATCCATTTTAAAAAGTTTCTTTGAGTTCTCTGTGATGGGTCATGTCATGATAAAGTACTGGATATCATTAATTAATTGATAACATGTAGAAAAGCCAAGTTCATGCTTATTTGGTTAGAGACATCAGAAATACTCATCACTGTGACCTGCAGAGGTCGTCATTGGTAAAAATGTACTGAAACATGGCTGCATCTTCTGTGAAATTATATGTGAAAACATTGCCTGACATGGGGATGTTGTGTGTCCGATGGAATGTGATAGGGGCTCCATACATTGGAGTCTGGTCTCAAAATGTTAAGACTCTTGACCTGAGGACAGCCCTGTTCTTTCATCTTCAACAAAAGTCATTGTGTATTGCCTTTATAGAGAGATTTTAACCAATCCCAACGTCTATATTTTCATAATCCAACACTTTTTAATACTTTATAGTTTTCCTAAATTTTTTCAGTTTGAGCATGACTTGGGCAACTATCTAGCTAAGCCACAGTTGCCCCTTGAGCCCAGTGGGGAGAGTGGCTGGTCCCGTACAACGGAATCTCTTCAGGGATCCAGGGGGCATTCCGAGGCAAGGCCATGCTGACAGCACGCCCCCTAGGAGGCGAGTCCTCAGAGCCATTGTGCGTCTGTAGCGCAAGTGCCGCTGGGAGGAGGGGCCGGTGCCCTGGGTAGCTGTCCTACTGCCACTTTCCTCAGGTAGACTTGTGCACAGAGCTTAGAGCAAGGCTGCATGGCTTGTCTTAGCTAAGATTCCTGCTGCTTCGACCGCTGCCCAGCCCATGGGCTTGATACTGCAGCCCAGGTCTCTGGGCTCCTTAGTGGATCTCAGTTTGAGAAAATTTAGGATCTGCCGTGAGAGGGACGTCTAGGAGCTGACAGATTCACCTGACCTCTGTATTCTTCTTCTAAGAGCAATCCTTTATGTCATGACAGGTAACATAGCTTCCAGTGTTAGGAAGACATTAGATTTTACCGGTGACATTCTTACAATGCTTTGACAAACATGTCTCCTTGAATACGAAAGGTATTTAAAAACAGTGGAGTGACTGAACGTGGCCTTTAACTGGTCTGCTTCTGACAGGCAGTCATCCTCATGCATCTCCTGGGAGGTGGTGGAAGCCACGTGCGCCTGCCTGCTGGCTCAGGGCGAAGAGGCCGAGAAGGAGCACTGCTCTGAGAGCTTGGCAGAGCAGATGATCTTAGAGGAATTCGGGAGATGCTTGTCGCAGATTCTCCATATTGAGTTTAAATCCAAAGGGTTGAAAATTGAGTCAAGTACAACGTGGTGAAATGTGCATGCATGTAGATTTTGTCTCCATATTCTGCAGGAAAACTCGTTTAGAAAAGTTGTTTTAAGGACCATGAGGCCAGGTCTACACCAACAGCTTCATCGTTAAAATCAAGCTTTCCCTCTGCATCAGGGCACCAAGGGGTTACTCAGAGTCTCTGAGGGATTTGGCGATTAAAACCCTCCCTCCGTTTTTGAGGAGGTGCATGACATAACTGCTGTTGTCTGGACCCGAGGAGAGAGCATGTGTTCCTGTGATCCCGGGAGAATTGTCTGCACTAACACTGAGTCATGGAGGGTGGAAGCAGGCCCTGGAGAGAAGTAAAAGTCCATTCCTATTGACTTCACCCTCTCCCGGGAATTTCTTCCTCTGGCGGGTTCTCTGCATAAAAAGCCATAATGATTTTCCCCTAAATTGTTTAGAAACAAATTCTCCAGATAGGCTGCTAAGATACAACTTAAAATCTGTAGAGAACTACTGAATACCCTGGAGAATTTCTGAGTGTAGATGTTTCCCCAGAGTCACAGGAATTACCAGTCTCCTCTAGGGCCACAGTGAAATGCAGACAGCAGGGTTGGTTTGGTCAGTAGCATTTTGAGTTGTGGGACTGAAAATTATTTAGTTTCTTATGTGTTTCCATTTAAATTGTGGAAAAGCTCTATTATCCAATTAACTTCTCCATAATTATTGTTATAATATTATTATTGTTTGTAAAGTAACTAGTTTGCAGAAATCAGCAGGTAAGATAAGTTATTAAGTTGACTCTCTTTTGGTTCTATTGTAAAAGAAAAGAGGAATAAAATTTTGGCATGTCTTCCATTGTTGTAATTAACTTTATACTCGTTATGTTTCTGTGCTCATTAATAGTATTGGCCCCTTGGAGAATGTTTAGAAACTCATTTACAAACACACCACTAAAAGAAGTGGGGTCATAGGGCCTGGCCACTAGGCACACCAGTAAGCCAGGAGCCAAGGAGCGAGCTGATGATTTGTAGAGTTGTGTTTGGAACAGCCTAGCTCTGATGGGGAGCCAAAGCGGGGAAAAGAAATTCTTAATTCTTCTCTGTTTCAACGCCTTTGTGACCCATTGGGATCTGGGTTCTGTGGCAGAAGCCGGAGGTAGAGACAAGCATTGTAGGATGGCGGAGTTCTCCATGAGCAGTGTTCCCTGTTGCTCTGTGCGCTTTCAGTCCCATCAACATCTCGAGACAGAGCAGGGAGGGGACGCTGTGGAGGAGCCCACCTGGCCCACTTCACCCTTGGGGGCTGGAAGGGGACTTGGAAATGGGGGGCTTTGTGACTCCTTCTGGGAGGGCTGCCCTCCTTTCCATGTCCCTCTTGGCAGTGCTGCCAACTGCAATATCTGCCGACCACATATAATTTAGAATTTTCTAGTAGCCATATATGAGAAAAGTAAAAAAGGAACAGGTGAAATCAGTTTAATAATCTTTTATTTAACCTCATATATCCCCAACACTATCATTTCAACATATAATCAAAATAAAAATGATTGAGATAGTTCACATTCTTTGTATGTACCAAATATTTGAAATCCAGTGTGTATTTTACACTTCTAGCACATTCCAATTTGCATCAGGCACATTGTAAGTGCCCAGGAGCTGCACGGTGCAGGTGTGGAGGGAGGGGAAGGGAACAGTGTCCTCCAGGACTACTTTGAGGCAAACAGCTGCCTAGAAAGACCCTGCAACTAGGTACAGCCCCCTGCAGAGGCCGGAGGCAGCCCTGACCAGCAAGTGAGCAGCAATCCTTAGGGCAATGACCCCAGCATTTCAGGGGAGTCCGCCTGGAACCTGGGCTCCTGTGAGCTAAGGGACCTTTGGTGCTGCCTGAGGATACTCGGGCTGTGGCCAGGTACACTGAGCTGAAGCCTGAAAGTTAGGGAAAGGGCATCTGGAAAGGCGTGACCCCTGCAGGGATTCTCAGTGGAGAGAATTTATTAAGTCAGTACAACTTGTAGAAAATTCAGTATGAGAAGTAAAAGCCAAAGTAGAGTTGTGAATAAAGCCACTCTAATGCCCAGAGTTAAAGTTACATAGGATGACTAAAAAAACATAAAAGCACATCTTTTTGTTTCTGAGAGAGAAGTAATGCTATTTTAAAACCATATAAAAATAAAAATAGTATGTCCTTATTTCTGGGTGTGGCTGTGCAAATTTAACCACCTTGTCATCTTTCTACCTTCTGTGTACTAAATGACATGGGCCACCTTTGTGATTAGGTTAGATTATCTGCTGGGTTTTTGTTTTTCCAGAAATGCAGTTTAGCTTACGTCTTATCTTTTCAAGAATCCGAGAAAAAGTCATTTAAACAAAAATGACACACGCTAAAAGAGAACTATTTCTCTACTCACACTTCCGACACCAAATGCGTGGTGTTTTAAATTTTTTCCAACACCAACCAATTCTCCAACTCTCAGGTGTCCTGTAATTGAATTGAATTGAATTCAGACTCCACAGGATTAAGGCCTCAGTCCCACAAGACTGCCCCCACTGCAGACACCAATCACACGTAGTGGGTCCCAGGTTACCCCCACTTCTGTCTGACTTCACTACAAACCTGAAGCTCCCATGACCCCTCCTCGGGTTAGATAATTTGTTATAACAGCTCACAGAACTCAGGAAGACACTTTACTTACCATTACTGGTTTATTATCAAGGGTATAAATGAACAGATGAAAAGGTACATAGGGCGAGGTCCAGAAGGGTGCTGAGCACAGGAGTTTCTGTCCCTTGGAGCTGGAGTGCACCACCTTCCTGGCACATGGCTGTGCTCACCAACCTGGAAGCTCTCCACACCCTGTAGTTTAGGGATTTTTACTGAGGCTTCATCATGCAGATTAACTCAATCTCCAGCTCCTCTCCCCTCCCTGGGGGATGGGGACGTGGCTGCAGATTACAAGCTTCTAATAATGGTTTGGTCTTTCTGGAGACCAGCTCCCATTCTGAAGCTATCCAGGAGCCCACCAAGAGTCACCTCCGTGGAACAAACGACATTCCTACCACCTAGGATATTCCAAGGAATTCAGATGCTCTGTGTAAGATGCTCCTACCACCCCTATCATTCAGGAAATTACAGGAGTTTTAGGAACTCTATGTCGGGGGCAGAGACCAAATATATATTTATGTTGCACATGCTGAAAATCTTCTTTCCTATCAGTTAACCACAAGCTTATACACAATACAGAAAATGTGGGAGCAAGCAAACCATCCTTAAGAGACAAGCTTCTATTGGCTGCAATATATCAGCAGGAGCCTACTTGTAACCCTCATCGTGGCTCTGAAGACCTTTATCCCTTTTATTAAACCCTGCACCAATACCTAAAATTCTGCCAGGGATTGTCTAGTTTCAGTGGGGTGAAGCTTTTAAAACCACAATAGACAAATTATTGTAAGAAGTAAATATACTTGTTTAAGGAATTGAAGGTGGAATTTTCATCCAAGATAAAAATGATGGGAGAAGTTAGAGAATCTAAGAGAACAGCAGTTTGAGGAAAGGATAAGGACAACTGGAGGGGAAAGGCACAGCTCATTCTGCAGGTGAAGCTCTCTTTATGAAGGTCGTGGGCCCAGGTGGGCAGAAGTGAGCACTGGGTGGTGTCAATGTTTTGGATTTTGGCCATTTTGATAGGTGTGTGGCCGTATCTCGTTGTTGTTTTAATTTGCAATTTCCTAAGGACAAAAGATCTAAAGTATCTTTTCATGTGCTTACTTACCACCTGTGTATTTTCTTTAGTGAGGTATCTGTCCAGGTCTTTAGCCCCTTTGTAACTGGGCTGCTCATTTTCTCACTGTTGAGTTTTAAGAGTTCTCTGTATATTTTGGATAATAGTCCTTAATCAGATGTGTCTTTTACAAATATTTTCTCCCAGTCTGTGGCTTATCTTCTCAGTCTCTCAACAGTGACTTTTGCAGAACAGTTTTTAATTTTAATGAAGTCCAGCTCACCAGTCATTTCTTTTATAGATCACAATTTTATCTTCTAGGAGTTCTGCATTTTACAGTTATGTCTGTGATCCACTTTGAGTTCATTTTTATGAAGAGTATAAGGTCTATGTCTAGATTCATTTTTCTGCATGTGGATGTCCAGTTGTTCTGGCACCATTTGCTGAAAAGACATTCTTTCCTCTATTGTATTACCTTTGCCCCTTTGCCAAAGGTCAGTTGACCGTATTTATGTGGGTATGCTTCTGGGCTCTCTATTGTGGTCCATTGACCTATTTGTTAATTTTTCCACCAAGACCACACTGTCCTGATTACTGTAGCTTTATAGTAAGTCTTGAGGTTGGATAGTGTCAGTCAAACTTTGTTCTTCTCCTTCAATATTGTGTTGGCTATTCCGGGTCTTTTGCCTCTCCATATAACTTTAGAATCAGTTTTTTGACATTTACAAAATAACTTGCTGAGATTTTGATTGGGATTGTGTTGATTCTATAGATCAAGTTGTGAAGAACTGGCACCTTGGAAATACTGAGTCTTCCTCTCCATGAACATGGAATATCTCTTCAATTATTTAGTTCTTCTCTGATTTCTTTCATCAGAGTTTGTAGAGTTTTTAAAATAAATTTATTTATTTTTGGCTGCGTTGGGTCTTCCTTGCTGCACGTGGGCTTTCTCTAGTTGCAGCAAGCAGGGGATACTCTTCGTTGCAGTGTGCAGGCTTCTCACTATGGTGGCTTCTCCTGTTGCAGAGCACAGGCTCTAGGTGCACAGGCTTCAGCAGTTGTGGCGCACGGGCTTAGTTGCTCCGCAGCAAGTGGGGTCTTCCCGGACCAGGGCTTGAACCTGTGTCCCCTGCATTGGGAGGCAGATTCTTAACCACTGCGCCACCAGGGAAGTCCCTGTAGTTTTCCTCATATAGATCTTGTACATATTTTGTTAGATTTATACCTAAGTATTTTAACATAAATGGTACTGTGTTTTTAATTTCAAATTCCACTTGTTCGCTAGTGTTGTATAGGAAAGTGATTGACTTTTATATATTAACCTTGTATCCTGCAACCTTACTATAATTGCTTTTTCTTTTTTTTTTTTTTTTTGCGGTACGCTGGCCTCTTACTGTTGTGGCCTCTCCCGTTGCGAAGCATAGGCTCCGGACGCGCAGGCTCAGTGGCCATGGCTCACGGGCCCAGCCGCTCCGCGGCATGTGGGATCCTTCCGAACCAGGACACGAACCCGCGTCCCCTGCATTGGCAGGTGGACTCTCAACCACTGTGCCACCAGGGAAGCCCCTATAATTGCTTTTACATTCCAGGATTTTTTAGGGCTGATTTTCAGATTTTTAACACAGACAATCATGTCATCTGTGAACAAAGAAAGTTTTATTTCTTCCTTCTCAGCCTGTATAATTTTGATTTCCTTGTCTTCTCACATTAGCTAGAACTTCCAGTATCATGTTGAAAAGCAGTGATGGGGGACATCCTTGCCTTGTTCCTGATCTCAGTGGGAAAGTTTCTAGTTTCTCACCATTCAATATGATGTAAGCTTTAGTTTTTACTGTAGATATTCTTCATCAGTTGTAGATATTCTTTATCTATTCATACTTTGCTGAAGGTTTTTATCACCTCTGGGTGTTGGATTTTGTCACATGCTTTTTCTGCATCTACTGATATGCTCCTGTGATTTTTCTCCCTTAGCCTGTTGATGTGATGGGTTACATTAATTGACTTTTGAATGTTGAACCAGACTTGCTTACTTAGGTTAAATCCCACTTAGTTGTGGTGTATAATTCTTTTTATACATTATTGGATTTGATTTGCTAATATTTTGTTAAGAATTTTGGCATTTATGTCCATAAGAGATATTGATCTGTAATTTTCATGTAGTTCCTTTGTCTGGTCTTAGTATTAGGGTAATGTTGCCCTCATAGAGTGAGTTAGGAAGTAGTCCCTCTGCTTCTGCGTCCTGGAAGACATTGTAAAGAATTGGAATAATTTTTTCCTTACATGTTTGGTAGAATTCACCAGGGAACATACGAGGGCCTTAAAAAATATTTTAAGTAGCTTTTAAAAAAGTTAAACATTTCATTTTGAGATAATTGTAGATTTATCTGCAATTGTAAGAAACAATACAGAGAGATGCTGTGTACCCTTTATCTAGTTTCCCCTGGTGGTAACATCCTTGCAAAACTTTAGTACAATATCACAGCCAGGATAGTGACATTGATACAGTCAAGACGCAGGACTCTGTCCGCTCAGCGATCCCTCAAGTCTCTCTTTCCCACCATCTCTCTTCTTTCCCCGCCCCCTCCTGGACCCTCGGCAGCCGCTAGCCTGTGCTCCATTGCTTGACTTTCGTCATTTCAAAAATGATATATAGGGACTTCCCTGGCGGTCCAGTGGGTAAGACTCCGCTCTCCCAATGCAGGGGGCCCAGGTTCCATCCCTGGTCAGGGAACCGGATCCCACATGCACGCAGCAATGAACAGCCCGCACGCTGCAACTTTAAGACCCGGCGCAGCCAAATAAATAAATAACTATATATATTTTTCATTTTAAAAAAGAATGCTATGTAAATGGAGTCATACAGTTTGTAACATTTTAGGATTCTTTTTCACTTGGAAGAATCCTCTGGAGATTCTCCCAGGTTGTTGTGTATCTTAATAATCTCTTATTTTGTTATTGCTGAGTAGTAGGTACATGGTGTGGATGACCAGAGTTTAATCCCTGAAGGACATCTGAGCTGTTTCCAGTTTTTGCCTGTTATGAATAAACTACTATGAACGCTTGCGTGCAGGTCCTTGTGTAAAGGTGGGTTTCCATTTGGCTGGGATGAAGGCTCAGGAGTGCAGGTGCTGGGCTGGACAGTAGTTGCGTGTTTGATGTCAGCATTTTACATTCTCAGCAGCGACGTACGAGTCATCCACTCTCTCTGCAGCCTTGCCAGCATTTGGTGCTCTCACTATCTTTTATGGTAGCCGTTCTGACAGGTGTTTAGTGATACCGCACTGTGTTTTTACTGTGCATCCCCCAAGTGACTAATCATGTTGAACATCTCTTCTTGAGCTTTTTTTAATCTCTGTAACCTCTTCGGTGAAGTGTCTGTTCATGTATTTTGCCCATTTTAACTCGATTTTTTGTTTTTGTTCAGTTTTGAGGGTTCTTTATATGTTTTAGGTGACAGTCCTTGATGTCCCTATTTTGTCTTTTCATGCTCTTTCTTGATGGGAACTGTGTTAAGCCTGTGTATCAGCTTGGAGCAGATCGACCTCTTCACCCTGTTCAGGAGGCAAGCAGGAAACCCAGGGTCTCCGCACCGTGTCACCCTTCACTCCCGAGCTCCCTGGCTGGGCTGCTGCTTCTTGACTTGGAGTCTCCTTGTGCTTGTTTCATATATAATGTCCAGGGCTTTTCATTGTGCTGACAAGAGGGTAAGAGAAAAGTATACCCACTCCGGAAAGTGGAAGTCAGCAAACATTTTTTCTTAAACTTAGATCAGAGGTGGTCAAGCTTTCTGTTTTCTAGAGCCTTCTTCGTTTTTACCTTGGGTAAAGTAGGGTAAGATCCAGACTTTAAAATGGACTGCTAGAATCTCTCTCTCTCTTTCTCTCTTTTGCAACGTACTAAAAGCAAAAGTTGTGGGTTGTACGTGAGAAGGTAATCAGCTGTGATTTTTTGTCTTTCTAAGACTTCACCGCCCCGCCCTAGGACCCCCTCAGCCTCCCAGTACCTCTCTCCTCTCCTCTCAAGCATCACTTTCCCCTCCCTCCCGGAAGGGCCTCCCGAGCGCGGCTCTCTCTTCCTCGGCTTGGGCGGCCGCTCAGCAAGCCCCCCCCGCACTGAGTATGACCCAGCAGCGTGGTTCTGGGCAGGCGGCGGGGCTGGGGCGTAGCCATCAGCGTGCATGACTGCGCCTTCGTGGGATGGATACAGCCACCTCCTCAAGGTAAATGGCGCCCACGCTCTCCTCTTCCACCTCTCGGCTGGCCACCTGGGTGGTCTCAGGACTGTCTGCGAACTCTCCACTTCCTCCGGCGGCCGGTGGACCCTTTTCCTTGAAAATACCGCCATGGCTGGCGACTGAGTTACGCGGCACGGCCGTAGACAGCTCCTACCACGTTCTCTGGAAGTAAAGGGTCTCTTCTGCAGCCTCTCTGAGAATGGCCACCTCGTCCACCAATTTGTTGGCCGGCAAACGGCACCACGGCCGCCCCCGCCCCTCACCTGTGGCTGCGACCACCTCTCCCACGGCAGTTATTCCGAAAAGGAGGAAGAACCTCGGAGGAGGTGGATGGCTGAGAGGGGCTGAGATTGCAGAGCCCGATTCTGGGGCGCACGCCTCTGCGCTGAGGCAGGGCTGCCTTGGCAGTTCCTACCTCTGCTCCCGAGATGTGTGTTGTGTAGATGTGTGTTCCGCCAGGTGCCGTGCTGGAACGCAGAGAGTGGCCCAGGTGCACCTCTGTCCCACCCAGCACGGTTTGTTTCCTGAGGGAGTTACAGCGTGGTGAGGAGACACAGCCGCAGACGGAATGAGCGGTGCGCACTCGACTGGGGCAGCACGGCACACACTGGGCCTGCTCACAGCCCTGCGGCGGAGGGCGAGCAGGAAGGCGCCCCTGAGCGGCCGCTGCAGAGTGGGGTCCTGTGGGACGTGGAGGAGTTTACCAGGCACCAGGAGGGATGTGTGCAGAGGTTTTGGGTGAGCAAGGCTGGGCCAGGAGCTGCAGTTGGTGGGGGTCTGGCGCTTAGGGCATAAGGAGGCTACTAGAGCGGGCTGGGGTGGGGACAGGTGTGTCCATGGCCGCCGGAAGGAAGGAGGCAAGGCAGCCCAGGCTGCGGGCTGGAGTGAGTAAATGAGGCGTGGTCCCTGACCAGCAGCAGCGGCATTAGTGGGGTGCTTGTTCGGAGTGCGGGTCCTGCACACCTTGTCCTCCTGAATCAGCACTGTGGGCAGGGCTGGCCACCCGACTTCTGACGAGGCCTCCAGGGACCCTGGGGCCCACCCAAGTCTGGGCGATTTAAAGCAATGTGAAAGAGGAGAACCGAGGATGGCGAGGGGTAGGGAGTGAAGGACAGGCCCGGGGCCTGCGGAACCCCATGTGTGGTGTTCCTGAACCCTGAGCTGGGATTGGACCAGCCGGGTCTGCCCATGGCATGTGCAGAGGAAGGAAGGATGGCTGGTGGGAAGAGGGAAAGTGGCTGCCAGTGAGTGCCACGTGTCATGAGAGAGGGAGCAGGGAGAGGAAGCGGGGGCTGGGGCCCTACCAGCAGGGCTTGGATAACCAACCAGTGTCTACTTCTTCTCGGAAGCCGGTCTTTAGGGGGCGAGTCTCACGCTTGGCTGCGTATTGCCATCACCTGGGGGAGTATGAAAACACGGCGGGTGCCCAGACGCTGACTGCGGTGGTCTGGGGGCCAACCTGGGCCCCCAGGGGTGAGAGGCACTGCTGGGGGAGGGAGCACGGAAAGATCCCTCCCACTTCCGCATCAGATCTGCTCTGGTTTGTGCGAAGGGGCCTACGGGCCATCATTTATCTTGATGTCTGGCTTCTCATCCTTGCCTGTTTTCTTTTTGGATCTTCTGTATGGCCTTTTTATTTCTGCTCCAGAGATCACCCCATCTCTGCTATTACTGTCCCCACATGCTGCCTTTAACTCATCGTTGACTTAGCGCATAAAATAGTTATGGTTTCTACGACAGTTCCTTTCTAACCCGGCCACACGGACCTTAACGCTGCGCGTGTTCATCCCGCTTCAGCCGCGGCCCCGGCACTGCGGCTGCTTCTCGTCGTCACTGTTCACCTTCACAAGCGCCAGACAGTTCTCTCATCTATCACGTTTAGGGTTTCTTTAGGCTTCTTGGTTCCCATCTCCCTAAAACATCAACTCCACGAGGCCAGGGGTTCTGTCTGTTTTGTGGTTTTGTTTGTCTCAGAAACAGACTGACCTTCATAATTACGTTTGACTCAGCTTAAGATAACTTTGTTCCCTGGACATGAGTGACGAGAGAAAGTGTCTCAGAGATGCTCTGGATGGTAGAATTTGGGTGTAAAACTTCTATTACGTGTGACTGTAATCAAGCATCATCTTTTAAACACACACTGGTGGCAGCGGCAACAAGACACACGTGTGGAAGAAAACGGTAATCACAGGCTGTTGCTGGTTTTTTATTTGCCGCTCAAAAGTATGACCAAAGGGAAAGAATCTTAAATGATGAGAGCACAGCAGCAGGGCAGAGAGGACGGGGGTGGTTGACTCTGCACTCGTTGCCGTATGATTATCATAGGCTTCGAGCTTGACTTCGATGCCCACGAAGAGCCGCACCGCCCTGGGAGCCTCCTAGGACTGCTCCACGCCTTCCGAGGGCACTGCGGGGAGGCCGGGCCGGCGCTCCAGGGCCCCAGCGTCTGCAGAGGGGAGGGCCAAGCTCAAGTGCCCGTCCTCTGCAGAGATGCTCACGGCAGCAAACCCAGGATGAGGCACGTGTCACATTTAACTCTCGTACTTAGCATGCATTTGAAACGGTCAGACTCTAAAAGAGTGTAATTCCTGTTTGGGCAATGAAACTCGATGTCTCCTAATGAAAGAAGTTCCATGTTACAACATCCAAAACAAAACAAACAAACAAAAAACCCGGAAGAGTCCCTCTGCCCCTCACTGGAAAAGTCACCAGCAGATTTTCTCCAGCAGAGATTTCCCCAAAGCCTGCACTGGGCTCGAACAGAGGGGATCGGTTACTTGGTCCTGAGGTTTCTAAGTTCTTCTCCCACAGTCCCCCTGCCCATGGATGGTTCTAAGGAAAAGCACAGGCCTCAAGTCTCCTCCCCCGACTCCCTCCCCCCTCCCCACGCCCACCTGAAGTCCCTCAACTAAGGCAGTGGAGCCTGAGAGCAAATGGATCAAAACAGAACCCAAGAATTAGTCTTCGCTCTTCCAACTAGACAACAAAACTGTGATGTGCAGAACCTGACCACCCAAGGTCTCCCTTCAAAGTGGCCCACGTGCCACTGTGTCCCCAGGCCACCTCCCTGTGGTGAGCTCTGAGCCCCGTCCACAGGGGCAGCTTTGACCCTCACAGTGGCATGAATGACAGCCCTGAGGCACAGAAGTGCTGGGGCTGAATGCTTCACAGAAAGGCCCCCATGGGCTGTACTAGATCCCGGGATGGAGAGCTGTCGGGGTTACATGCAGCCAGCCCCACTGGAGGCTGCGCAGGGTGAAAGGGCAATCCGGGCCGCGGGCTCCCTTCACTCGCCGCGCTCCCAAGATACGGTTTAAGGTGGTCTACGCAGAGCCTGACTGTGTGTAGTAACTAGGCCCCGGAAGGTACAGCCGCTGTTACCATGTCAAGAAATGTGGGTCCAGCAGAGTGAATGGACCAGGCCCCTTTGCAGCTGGTTCCCATGCCCCCGCCTGTAACCCCACCCACCAGCGTGACTGTCGGTGTGTAGGTGGACCATGGTTCCTTCCCAGGAGAAGTCTGTGGAATCCTTTCTTGACAGGTTTTTAATGTGCACAGGCTTCTAAGAGGTGGCATTTTATGTTGGTACTATTTCACATACCTTTGAGCTGCAAGAAAGTCAGAAACTCGATTATCGTGCGCACGACATTGTTCTCCAACAGCCGCCTGTCAATGCTTCCTAGAAACCAGAGGGGATCAGCGTTGACGACCTTGGTGCCTGTCTTAGACCTGGGCACCTGGGGGCATCACCGGCGTGTCCCTCCCTCCCTCTCAGAGCCCAGCTCAGCGCAGTGGAGGCCCTGAGCCCCTGTGGCCGCCCCTGAGCTTACCCTCAGGTTTGCTGCTCCTATTTCTGGTGGCTGACAGATGGGACCGGGCCAAGCTCAGGCCCTGGCTGTGGGTCAGCGGTGGCAGGAGCCCGATACCCCCCACTGCCCTGTGTGCCCTGAGATTAAAGTCCTCTCACCTGGCCTGGCTTCGTCTTCAGGCTCGAGTTCCCGCTTGCCAGTGAAGCCATGCTTGTCGTGAAATGATCTGTGGTTGTCAATGGCATCTGTTTGCAAATCAGAGGAAAGCACCTGAGTGTTGCCACTGTAATGAAAGCGCACATGGCTGCTTACAGCCAACACGCAACACAACGGACAGAAAAACAAAGCCAAGGGAGGGAGACCATGGAAGAGGGAGTTGTCCTCCGTGGAACCTGAGGGAGGAACTCGTGCCAGGGCCAGGGTACAGCTCTTCTCCAGGTGCTGGGGCCCCACGGAACAAGAGGGGAGCCTCCAGCCAAGAGGGGGCAGCACGTGGCCAGCAGAGGGCACCGGCCCCAGGGGCGCAGACCTGGTGCAGGGAGAGGGGAGTGCCAAGGGGGCCCCGGGGGGGCTGGAGTTTGAGCTGGTTGCCTCCCAGGCAGAGGACAGGGGCTGGAGTCCTGTGTCCCTGAAAATGGGGTCGGGGGGGGAACCACAGGATTTGCAGTTCTGATGTAATCAGAATTTTATTTCTCAAAGATCACTGGCTGCTGTGTGGGAGACAGACTGAAGCCGGGGAGAGAGATACAGACAGAGACAGAAGGAGGAGGGGAGGGAAGGAGGGAGGTTGAGTGTGTGTGTGTGTGTGTGTGTGTGTGTATGTGTGTGTGTGCACGCAGGCACACACTCTGGGTGGAGTGACACAGGGGAATGGTAATTGCAGTTCCCTGGCGGTCCAGGGGTTAGGACTCCGCGCTTCCACTGCAGGGGCCCAGGTTCGATCCCTGGTCGGGAAATTAAGATCCCATGTGCTGAGCGGCACGGGCAAAAAAACAAAAACAAAAGTATTGGAAAGAATGAGGGCTCTCCACCAAGTGCCCTGGAATGAAGAGAAGGGCCTGAGAGGGGCCCTCTCCGGGCTAAAGGAGAAGGTCTGGCTCTCGGTCTCTGGCTACCTGGCCTGGTACCATCTCCAAGCCCAGACAAAAGAAAGCGAACTCATTTTTCCAGAGACAGAGGTCTTGGCATTAAATGTGGAGGGATGATCAGTAACCCGGCGCTTCCAAAGGCCGCTGGGTGCGGTCAGGCTCAAACTGTCCTCAGCATTTTTATGTTGCCATTTTCTATGCTGACCTGAGAACAGAAGTCAGGAGCACAGTGTGAGGTTGCAAAGAATCCTGACAGACAGCTAGTCCAGACGGACAGCTTCTGGTGATCCAACCTGATAGTGAAAAACGGCTTGTTTTCTAACAGGATTTTTTGGCCGTGCCACAAAGCATGTGGGATCTTAGCTCCCCGACCAGGGATTGAACCCGGGCCCCAGCAGTGAAAGCGCTGAGTCCTAACCACTGCACCGCCAGGGAATTCCCTAAATCTTCTTGATAAACACATTTTCAGTATGCCAGAGTCACATGGACAAGTATTTCTGTTAAAGGGCTCCTTCTTTCTTTCGGGCCAGTGGCACACAGAGATGAGGTGCTTTCTCAGGGGAAGAACTCAGGGCTGCAAAGGGTTCAGGAAAACTCGTGCCCTTTAAATCAGTCTTTGCCTCCTGCAGGCGAAGTGACAAGACCACGTGGGGACCGGCTGCTGCGTTTGATCTGAGACTAAAGAAGCCCAGCAGATCCTGCCCGTGGCCCCGTTTAGTTTTTGTCATTTCTGTGCCTGTGTTTCTCAAAGCCCTGCTCTCAGGCACCCTCCAGGTGGTCAGATAAACAACCACCTGCAGGGGGAGAAGAGTCTGTACTTACACTTGGGGATTAAGAACTAAAAGGAGCTCCCGGGGTAGTTTAATCGGGGACCATTCTTCCCAGCGACTCTGGAAGGACTGGGATGTGAGCTGTATATGAGTTGTTTGCCTCGTTTCCGGCAAGAAAGTAGGAAATAAATAGAGGAGGATTTTTTTTTAAGGTGGATGGATGTCCCCAAATCAACCGTGCCTGCAAATTTGAAAGCTACGAGTAGGTAGGAGGTTGGATGGGAAGTGAAAGGTCTCCCCTCGCCCCCTCCTTTAGGACAATTAAAATCTGAAGGTGTCACTGCAGACAGAGGACGTGAAGAGAGCAGAGAGTGGGGGCTGAGTGGGTGAGGGGAGGCCGCAGTGGCCGTAGCCTGCACTGCCCAGAGCTGTGCCCTTTAGCGCTGGAGGCGTGGCCTGTCTGCACACACCCGCTCCCCCGCTGCCTGCCGCCCTCTGCGCCCACTTAGGAATCCCACAGCAGCGAGCTGGTCTCTGGGCCCCGGGCTCGGTGCGCCTCCCTGTAAAGGCAGCAGGCGGACAGGGGGTCTCTGAAGGCCCCCGCTGCCCTAGACTCCCGGGATTCTCTGCACCATGAATGTAATCAAACTACTCCCACCGAGTCCAGACGGTGTCACATCAAGGACGAGACACCAAGCGTCAGTCACCCTGCAGGGCAGCTCCAGGGACAGATTTGGAGCAGGAAGGGGACCTTCTGCATTTAGTTTTGGGGTGAGCATGTTTTGGCTTCTTCAGGTCACCTGCGAATTCCTATCCCAGGCTTAGACTCACGGAAGATGGAGATAAGGCTGGGGTCAGTCGACCTGGGGTGCTCTGTGAAGCCAAGGAGTGGATGGGAACGTTTAGGGAGACACAGAGGGACCCAAGAGAGGGCCCAGAACAGAGCCCCAAGGGATGTCTGCCTTCCAAGACGGTCACCTGGGAAAGCCTGAGCAAAGTCCGAGGCTAGGAATCCCATGGGGTGCAGGGCAGGAGAGCCAGAGGAAGGAGAGGCTTCCGGAGGTATCAGGCCTTGGCCAATGTGCCGAGCAGTTGAGACTGGCCAGGCCGAGGAACGGGGTAAAAAGGGGGAAGGGTGCAGAGAAGGCAGGAGAGGGCCCTGAGGGTTTGCCAAGCTGCAGGCTGCAGGATGGGTCAGGGTTCAAGAAAGAGCGAGGTGCCCCAAGGGTGGGAGGACAAATGGGGAGGAGACTGAGAATTGGGACATCCGGGGGGCTGCCTTTCAGGGAATCAGTTAAACCTACAGAGAAACCATCCTGCCTCAGAGTCTCATGGAAGACTCCCCTGTTTCCCTTTATCAGACTCAAACTGGAATATCAAGGTATCAGAACGATGACTGGCCATCCCCATATTTCAGAAACAGCAGGATGAGCGCAAGTGCCACAGCCAGCACTAGAAGGGCAGGTTCGGTGTCGGGAGGCCATGTACCCGCATCACTTACGTGGTCCAAGAAGGTAGCCAGCACTGTTCAGGGTCCAGCCTCTCTTTTCCTTCACCTTAAATGGGAGAAAGGGGTTCAGATGGCAAGAATCTTGCCTGGTACCGGCTGCGCTGGCTCAAAGCAGCCCCAGAGGCCGCTTCTGCTTGTATAACCCACCATGGCAGCCTGTGAAGTTACTTACTTCAAATAATCACAGAACTTAAAGTACAAACACACTTTAGTTACTCTTTCATATACTAAGCCGAGAGTTGCAGACTGTTAAAGCAAGAGCTTTAAATGAAATTAGAAGGACATTAAGTGAAATTCACTCAGACCTTCATAGGACTTAGAATAATGCATGTACTTTTGGAAGCTGCGAGAAATTCCAGATTTGCAGATAAGCTATATTTGACATGAAAATAGGACTACTTGCTTTATCAAATACTTCCTTTTGCGCCGTAGACCACAGACTCAGAGCGCACCCACTCGCTTTTAAGTGATGCTGAGAACACCTGTTGATAACACCAGCTTGCACACGGTGTACTGAGGCTCTACTGAACCGAATGGAATGAGATTTGCTTCTCACTCGTCCGACGCGCTAACCTCAAGTACAGCAGTGTCCACGTTTAGTGGTCGATAGCCAGGGGCTGTTTACACACTGGGAGAGGCGAGGTGCCAGGAGGAAAGGAGGGAGCCTCTGAGCGGAAACCGCCGCCCTCCGCCCAGACCCCTCTGGTCTGCTCGCGGGAGCCGGGCCCCTCCCTGCTCAGCTCCCCGCGGCAGAGACCCCCCCACCCCCGCCCGCCCGGAGGCAGAATTGATGGCACAAGGCACCCACCCTCCCCCGAGCCTGGTTCTGATGCGGTTGCCCCCCTTTGCAGAGAAGGGGACCCGCTTGGGGAGCGTTCGCTCCCCAGCCTGCACTTACCGGCGACCCGAGCCCCAGGGTGGCTGAAAGGGCCGCAGCGAGGAGCAGCGAGGCGAGCAGGAGGGCGCAGCCTCTGGGCATCTGCAAGGGAAGGCGGGCGGTGGGGGACGACGCGGGGAGGCCGGTCTCGGTCCCCAGGGCTCACGTCGGGCGGAGGCTCGGACCCCCCCCCCGCCCCCTGCGGGTGCGGGAAGGGCGGCCAGGAGCCGAGGTGCCGAGGACCGAGAGCCTGGGCAAGGGGCAGAGGCGCCGCGCCGGCCCCAGGGAAGGTCCACCCTCAGGTGGGCGCTCCGGAGAGGGGACGGCGGAGAAAGGGGGTCCGCCTCTCGCTGGGGTCCCCTGGGGCGCGGTACCTTGAGCGGCGGGGCCCGGGCGATCTGCAGGTCCTGGGGCGTCAGCGGGTCCGGGGATGTCGGCGGGGCCGCGCGTCCGTCGAGTCGGGTCGAGTAGGGTAGGGCAGGGGGCTCTCACCGCATGGCGCGGCCTCGGGGACACGGAGGCGGGAAGCTCAGGGCGGCCGGGCTCCCTCGACGTGTCAGCGCCCGGAGCCGCCGCCACCGCGATTTATGCGGCGCGTCCGGGGCCGCTCCGCCGCGTCACGGGCTCGGTTCCCGCCCCCCGCGCCCTCGCCGGCCCGAGTGGGCGGGAGGGACCGGAACTCGGTTCCCAAGGGGCGCTCGGAGCGCCTGCGGGAGGGCGGGGACGCCGGAGAGACCCCCGCACCCCGCGCGAGAGCCTCCCGACCTGGCTGTTAGCGGCTCCGGGGCAGTGAGCCCCCCACCTCGGCACCGCGTCGCGTGCCGCCAGCGAGCCCTCCGCAGCCAGAGACCCTCAATCCAAGCTGGGCGGGTCGCTGGGTCCTGGGCCCCCGGGGCACCCCCCTCGCACGCTTTTGCAGCGGCTGGATGGCGGATTCAGCCTCAGAGCCATCCATGGGGGGAGGACGGGAGGCCAAAGCTCGCCCAGCTTCCCTGCCTCCCGGTCGGTGCCCAGTGGTCCTCGGGGACCCAGACCCCGTCCTGTTTTTCTAAAATGGGGCAACTCAGCTAGGGGGGCACTTAGGTTTTCAGTTCCTGGGGGCTGACTGGCTCCCCCGCCTCAGAGCTGTGGGCCCTTCTTACGTCCCTCAGGCGCTGCTGGGCCAGAAGGGGTCCCTGCAGACGTTCCCTTCATGGAACAAATGTGGGTCCTCTAAGTTGACATGGTCTGTCACCAAGACACCACCCGGGGCGACACCCACTGTCGCTGCTTCTCCCTCAGTCTGGGTGAGGGGATTCTGTACAAATCCTGGGTGTGGCCCGTGACCCTGGCCAGGGAGAGTTAGGTGGGCACCAGAAGCCTGCAGACCCAGCAAGGCAGAAGCGAGGAGAGATGCTGTGACTCCCCAGGGCCAGCAGAGGCATTTAGACAAAGGAGGATGGCACCCCGGATAGCAGATGCCTGCTTCCCGGCACAGGCTGTGCTGAGACCCACGGCCAGGGTTATAATGGGCTCTGTGCGCTCAGCAGTGACCCAGTGAGACACTGTCACCTTGTCATCTTGAAGACAGCCCAGTGTGAGGCAGATAAAATGGGTCACCATTAGAGTAATGGAAATCAAACAGAAAGCATAATTTTATCCTTGCTCTGTGAGCTGGCCCATCTTCCCTCAGAGGCCCTGTTCACCACCAAACACCAACCTGGGCCTGGTAAGCAGGAAGAGCGAGTCCAGAGAAAACCGAGGCCACAGTCCAGCACGGGCTCATCCACGCGTCCCCGGAGAGGTGTTGCTTCCCCTGGCACCGCACGGGGACTGCGGCAGCAGACGGAAATTACAGTCTAATGGAGACCTGAATGCACAAAAACAGTTGTACAAATAACCACTTCGTTATCATGAGAAGGAGGTACGTGTATTCAGGGAGCTTGACCTGAAAGGTGAGCAAGATTGGCCAGGTGGGGCCCAGCGCATTCCAGGTGAAAGGGATCACAAAGGTAGGCCCCCGTTTTGGTCCTTTTCCCTTCCTCCTTCCTCCCGCCTGGAATGTGGATGCAAGGGCTGGAGCTGAACAGCCATTTTGGGCCACAAGGTGATGACTTTGGATGACAGCAAGACTGAAGGAGCCTGGGTCCCTGGGCTTCTGACCTCCAGGCTTGTTTCCCAACAGAGAGAAATAAACCTTTCTTTTACTTAAGCCAAATGTTGTTTGGAGGGTTTCTATTATATGTAGTTGGAATGACTCCTCACTAATAAACGGTGTCTCACACAAAACAGTCGACAAATATTTGATGAATGAATTAATGAAGACAAATGAGTAAAGGGATGCACACCTCCAATGCTGGTTAGCAGCTAATGGTGGTGAGATGGGCTCATAAAAGGAGAAGGCTTAGAAGAGAGGATGACAAAGGGACACCGCCTACTGATCCTATGGTGATCTCATTACTATTGAAGAAATGAGGAAATGTCTTGACCATCTAACCTTGGCTTTCATTTGACTCCACAAATGTTGCATCCTTGATCCTGCCCTTCCATGGGTTCTAGCTGCTAACCCCAGCCCTACCCACGCCACCCACCCCAGTAGCTCAGTCGTCATGAAAAAAATCCCAGTTGCTCCCTAACGATAGTAGCTTGTTAAGGATCTGGCCAAAGTGAAGGTTGATCTAATTCTATGAATGGTCTTTTGAGTGCATGCGTTCAGCTCATCAATATGTCTTCGTTAAAGAATTCATGATACGTGTGAAGATCTGTTTACTTCGTCCATAGGAACAGTCGGTGTTTTTAGTAAGGGTGTGAGCTGAGGAGAAGGGAGAGATGATCGAGAAGAGAGATAAGCAGTTTGGGGACTTTGGCCGAGAGGATCCCCACCTCCCTTTCCCAATCCTCGGGGGACCCCTCCTCCCACTTCTCTGAACATCTTGCTGGCCAGAGTCACGTCCAGCCGCACTGGAAGCTGCAAAATGAGGTCTGTAATTATGTGCGGTGCTGGTGCCTCGCTGAAATCAGGGTTCTGAGCCAGAGGAAGGAAGATTGGCTGCTGGCCCTTGCAATCAGCAGGCTGGGCCTCAGGCAGGGCCCCAAGGCAACTGTTTGCAAGGTTGCACACTTTTGTAAGATTTGAAATAAGCTATAAGCACAGTCAGTCCAGACCTGCGTCTTTCTACATCCCTCCCCAGCCGGGATTGCCCTCGTGGAAAGTGGTGCTGGGGAGGCCCCAGGCATTTCCGGTTCTCAGGGGAGGTTGGAATGGGGATGCGTTTAGCTGGACCTCGGGTGGGAGGGAAGATTTACCTGGTTCGTGGTGGGTGTGTTTACAGTGGGGTGGATCTATCTCACGTACATTTATGGTTGAGGTGTGGCCAGCCCTCGCAGGGTGGGAATGGCTTCCAGGAACGCCCCCTGCCCACGGTGCCCACGCGCAGGCGTCGAGGTCCGCCCTGCAGAGCTGCTGGTACATCTCCGAAAGCTGGGAGC